>NC_083364.1:26905000-28305000 GCF_030254825.1 Meriones unguiculatus
GAGATACTATCTCGGGTGCCTGTGCCTGTTGCTAGGGGTTACAGCTGTTCAGCATCCTCCCATCTTGGGGAAAGCTGGTCCTTGTACCTGAGACATTGGGCTCACTACTGCTGGACCCCTCCTTTGGGTGGTCAGGTGTCTCCTGTCTGGGCTTCTGGCTGAAGGCCAGGAAGAGGTGTGTGCTCAGTGGCTCAGGAAGGTCCACCTCCAGGTATGCCCTCATGAACAGCTTGAAGACATCATAGCTAATGGGCTGAGGAGGGCAAGAAGAGAGAAGTCAATAGAGGGAGGGGACAGGATGGGGAAGGAAAGGGAATAGGTCCATGGCAGGTGAAGTAGAAGCAATGGAAGTGGAGGGGTTGGTGGGGGCAGGAATGAAGAGGCCAGGAGGACACAGAGAGTCTGAGGGACAGAGACAGGGGACAGGGGGTGGGGACACAGACAGAATAAACGTGGTGGCTGACCGTCAGACACAGAAACAGGGGAGGCTTTTGTAATAGGGTATGGTTTGGTCTAAATTTGGATGACAAGTAGGGCTGATACCCCCCCACACACACAGTAGGACTCAGAGACTACTGTGAAAGAAGAGACAGACACATTGTAAGAGTCAGATGTTGGGGTGGACTGGACTGAAAGAGTGCTCTCAAGACATTACAGGACAGCTACACTCATTAACACAGCAACCTGCATACGATCAAGCCAGTTAACATTACAGAACGCAGAGGAGACAGGTTCATGCCTCCTCACCCTAGCTGAGGACAGATGGACAGTTGTTGGCTTGTCGGGGAGTGAGTCAGCTTTCACAAAGGGTGTGGTTCCTGGTTGGTCTACCATGCTTCGGTGGACTGTCCTGTGCCCATGAGTACATGCAGAGCACAAGCTGGACTTCATGGGTCATCAAACAAAAGAGGATGCTATGTTGGAAAGGGGTGGGGGAGTTGGGGTGGATCTCAGAGGAGTTAGTGGGAGGAGTAGGTGGTGGATGTCATCAAAACGCACCACAGGTAGGTAATTCTCAAAGAATTACCAAACCACATATATAAATATGTGTTCATAAACAGTGAGCTTTAGGGCTCTGCCTCTGCCCAGGCCCGGGTGAAGGTCATGGTTCTACGGAGCAAGGACTCAGTCGGCGCTTGAAGATTCTGGTTAAGATGAAAAAGGTTGTAGAAAACAGGATGGAGAGAAAGGTTCTTTTGTGCTTATTGTGATTTTTCTCTGATTCTTGAGTTCAGTTCTCAGAAAGCAGAAGAGACTGAGGATTAAAGGACAGGCTCAGCCCTACACCGCTTTCATAATTGTCATTTTCTCTAGACAGATGCCGATATGAAAAGCTATTGTATGGGTCCGGCTCAGCTGTGACCCAAAACATGTCATTGTGAAGGCTGTAGGCATCAAGGGAGGCAGGAAGCTAAGGACAGAAGGTGGAGCCAAGGGGCATGGCAAAAACTAGACCCTGTCCCTGCTATGTCTCTTGGTACTACCTGGCATCTGGTCCCAGGCTTTGAGCACCCAAGCCCTCAGCGAACACTCACCAACAAAAACAACAACAGTTTGCTGTGAGTCATCGCTGGCTTGTGCTTTCATGTCGATGGCGCTTCATCAAATCACAGGCACTCCTGGAAACCATTTGAAGAATTGCCGCCCCAAGAGCTGCTGTGCTGGCTTCTGTGCATAATAACAGCCAGGAGAATAGAATTCTTTTTTGGAAACCCACTTGGTGCTCTCTGGAAAGTGCTGATAGCATATAGCCCCTTTCATGTTCTGGGGATTCGGCAAGCCTTCCCAGAATCAGGAGCCGACTCGCGTGTGCAGAGTCAGGTGTGGGCTCCATCGGGCTTGTTACCAATCTCTGCTTAGTCCTGGGCTCTCCCATTGATCTCTTCTGCAATGTGAAAGAATCCTGATGCAGTTGGACACAGACTACTTGCTTACTCGTTTATTTAATTTTCAGATTAAAAGAACCCAGCACATGTTTGACTGACATTCACTGTGAGAACTATCCAGCTCTCTGTGTCCCTTTTCTGTCCCAGGTCTTGGAGTCTCTGCTGCATTCTCTTTCTGCCTCTCTGTCTCTGTTCAGTATCACTCCCCCAGACCATCCTTTCTGCACACATCCTCTAAGCTTTCCCAGGACACAGCAACAAAGACAGTTCCTCCCCTTTTCAGGTGTCACCCATCCACTTCGCCCCTCGCTTCTGCCTGCACTGCCTCTGACGGCATCTTCCATCATTTGCCCATCTTCTACCTGTGTGTTCTGAAAGGTTCCTGGTTCCCTTCACCAGGGAGACCACACAGGCTCCTTTCTCCCTGACTCCCTTCTGTATGGGTTCCTGTCTCTTGTCCATGATCTGCTTTCTCGAAGGCCCTAAGCATAGTTTTCTCTTTGTTGACACCCTCATCTCAGCTCTCTGAAGACTTTTACCCTCTCCTATTAAAGCTATTTTCCACATTGTGATTCTATTTTGGTACTCCCCATTCCCTGTTTGGATTCGACTGAATCTTTGCTAATGACATTGTTGCCCATTCTTTTATTTTAAAAGCTCTTTTGCGTTATCTTTTTGTACTACTTTAACTGACAAGTACTGGTTTAAACTACAGTTTTGAGATACACCGAATGGAAACTATAAGAATGAAACATTTTTGAAAAAGAAGGTATTAAAAAGAAAGTTTAGTGGTTGGCTATGGTGGCACACATCTTTAATCCCAGCACTTGGGAGGTAGATACAGCAGATCTCTGTGAGTTTGAGACCAGCCTGGTCTACAGAGTGAGTCCAGGACAGCCAGCACTAGGCAGAGAGACCCTGTCTCAAAAACCAAACCAAAAAAAAAGGTTAGCTAAAAAAAAAAACTCCAATAGATTGTGATGAAAACAACAACAACAAAACAAAAACAAAACAAAACAAAAAAACCAAACCAACAAATCCAAAAGGTGACTTAAGAAGATCAGTCAGTGTGGGAAGTGCCAAGCTGTGACAGGTGGATTTCCCCAAAGCGCAACCGTGAGAAGATTGATTTCCTACTCAAAAAATTTCCATGGCTTCTAATTGCCCATGGGAGTGTTTTGAGAGCAGCTTATGCATGATTGCTCTCCTGGAGTATGTGAGATACCCTGAATACAGAGAAGAAATCTGGAAGAACCCAAGAGAATATAAACAGAAGCTTAAATATATAGTAATATATAACTAATGTTCTATCGTCCTAGGTACTCATCCTACGTACTTTCGGACCTTTGGGACTCAGCACCTTCTCTGTAATTCCAGTTCAGCTTAGGTGCAGAGTCACTTCAAACCCTCCTCCCATCTGTCATTTCTCTTGTGATCTGTTACGTTCAGCTACACAGCCTGACCACACAATACCCTTCTTCTTTCCTGAAAGAGTTCCACAACCCACTTCTGTCTTCAGCTGTTAAGCTACAGTGATGCTTTGAAGCCCAATACAGGTGTCACCTCTGCCTGAAACCTGGGGGGATTTCCTGAACCCCAATTTATTTAATTTGCACTCTGGTTCCTGCCTTGTGAAACTCATGGATGCTCTTGTGGATTAACACGGCTGGTTGCTACATGTTCTCAGACTAGAGTCAGAGGTCCTGGATGATAATGGGAATGTTTCATTTAATTTTTGTCTCCTGAACCATTCATCAAAATATTTCCTTGTAGAGATTTGAATAGATATTGGCTTCCCAGTTGGAACATCAAATGAATGGCTTACTGTGTGGTCCATGTCTGTTGTCAGTTATTGTGGGGTCTAAATGTGTATACATGGGTATATGTAGGAGATAGAGAGAGGGAGCGTTGGAGAGACAGACAGACAGACAGACACACAGAGCGACTCAGTATTCTATATATACAGGAAAACATATTGAAATGACTGCACTACATGGTCAGCAGTGCTGAGTGCCACAACATGAGAACAGGTACAATGCTGTGAGCTCTCAGGAAGTGATGCTGGGCAAACTCATGTGTACCATGCATGATCCAACCTCAGCATCATCTGGAAAATGGAATGGCCTAGAGCCAACATAGAACGTTCAAACCAGAAAAATCCTTTGAGGGCCCGCGTCTCCTTATGCCACTGGTGCTCAGGACATTCGGTGACCTGTCTTAGCCCACTAGAGGTAGGACAAACTGGAAGCCAGATCTTTGGATGCCTACTGTTTCAGCCACAGGTCTCTGGGCTAGTTTGGTGCTCCTAGCCTCTCCCTCCAGGCACCGCAAGTTCAGTGAGCAAGGGAGAGTGATTGTGTGCTCCTCTAGAGATGATGTATAGGCTGGGAGGTTCCATACAAGCACCACCCAAGAACAGTGACTGTTTAGTAAATGTTTAGTGGGTGACCTGGTAAGGATGGGTTGACTAGACATCAGCCATTAGGACGGAAGCACGCCATTAGGAGGCTTAAGGAACCATCACCTTGAATTAGTCAATTTCATCATTCATGTTCTTTCGGGAGCTGCAAATCCATGAAGCAACCAACTAGGCAAACACTATGCCTGTAACCTGTTTTGAGAGGTCCTGCTCATTCCTCTCCAGGTCTAGAAGGGAGGAGAGAAGTTGGGGAACCCTACTGTACACCAGGCAGGAGACAACTGCATGAGGCAGTCTTAACAGCCTGCTCTAGGTCATCATCCATATCACCGAGCTAGAACTTGTGCTCCGTGTGTCTGAGTTCCATTGAGTCACTACCTTATTTGCTCTGTTGAGTTTTTCCCACTCTCTATCTGTCACCACTGCGCTTCTCTCCAGAGAATCACTTAGTGATGAAGGCAAGGGCATGCTCATCACGGCTAGCCGTGCCACTCTGTGAATTTCCATTTCCATTCTGGCTTCTTCAGCAAGCTGCCACTGTGCACGGCCAACTCCTTCCTCATGAAGGCATTCCAGCCACAGGAAGCCATCAAGCTCAAGAGAAATGTTGTTTCTCCAACCCCACGCCATGCCATTACACCTACCAGAAGTCAGGCACACTGTTTGAGAGAATGAATTCAGAGTGGCATAGCCACCCCTCTCCCCCTCCCACCCAGGGATGCTGCAAGACCAGGCATAGAAAAGGAGAGGACCAACCCTGAAGGGAGTGAGGGCGTCTGCACACTCATGACAGACAAGCTCCCCGCTTCTCAAAGGTCCTGTTGGCTTTGACGCCCCGTGGTGGCCCTGACCAAATTGTTCCCCTCCTACACATCAGCCCCCAGGCGGAAGGGCTGACTACCAGCTCCTGCCAGCCTTTGTTCCCTGGTTTTGGAGTTGGAGGTGGGAGGTGTGGGGCAGGGAGTTCTTTGCTGCGCTGCATGGCTTCTCCTCAGGAATGCTCTTTGATGTGGTGTGTTCTCTTTCTGTTCTGTCAACCCCCTCCCACTTCTTTCTCCCAGTGACTGGCGTTTTTTTTTTTTTTTGCTAAGCCCTTCTCAGTCAGGTACACCACGAGAACAGCCTCTGCTCCTGGTTGCCAACGCAGAAAGCCCTGGCTTAGGTTTGTTGAGTGAGTGACAGTGTGAATAAGTGCATGGCAGCCTCGTCCCTGATTACTTTCGCTCAGCTGTCACTCCCCCCCCCCAAAGAAAAGTCTCCATAAAATGAGCTAAGAGCAGGTAAAAGGGAGGAGCGTATAAGACATTCTGGGGAGGGAGATAGATGGAGATAGATAGGGATATAAAAATGCCCTATAAAGTAGTCAATGTTTTACAAAATTTTTCTTTTTTAATTCACCCACCTATTACCTTCAAATTTGTGACATTCTCATTAGTTTCAGTTCACAGATGAGAGGACGAAGATGAAATGAAATATCCTAAAAGACCACGTTGCTGGGTGACCGCAGAGGTAAAAGGCTAGTCTAAAACGATGAGAGACTCAAACTTAATCCTGGCGGCAATGGGGAAACCCAGAGGCTAGCCACTATGCTTCATGATCTTTGTCTCCTCTGCGGAGCCCAGGCCAACGCCTGCACACCCCAGAATTATTAACGCCTTCAACTTAAAAATGGGAAGAGGCCTTGCATTCATTTACTCATTCAAAAAGTATTTGTCAAATGCTTGCTATGAGCCAAATACTCTCCTGGGCTCTGGAGACACAGCAGTGAGCAAATATATTCTGGTAAGAGAGACGGGGAATTAATTAAGTAAATTAGTTAGCGTGACAGATGGCGAGAAGTACTAAGAAAAATAGAGCCGAGCAGTAGGATAGGAAGTGTGAAGGAAGAAGGCTTCACTGCTGGGATAAAGAAGGTGACAATCACTGGGAAGGGGGTTTGAGCATCTGCTCGGAGGAGGTGAAGAAACAAAGAATGTGTCAGAGGGCATCTGGGAAAAGGAAGAGCAAGCAAGGTGCTGCTGAGGTTACAGAGTCCAGCAGCAGCACCAAGGAGGCTAATATGGCAGGAAAAACTGAGAAAGGGGAGTAGCAAAAAATAAAGCTAGATGTGTGTGGGGAGCTGACTTCAAAGGGCAAGAGAGGAGGCCGGGAGCCCAGCGGATGCCTCAGTGCTTTGAGTGTGGTGATGGGTCATGAAGCCAGGCAGGAACGAATCTGTTTTAAAGGTAGAAGCGGTAGGGTTTTCTGCTGAGCTGGATGAGGAAGTGAGAGCAAGAGATAAGTCAATAACGATTACATGCTCTTAGGTTAATCACCCAAGTGATTAGCCTATCGCTAATCGAGTTGTCATGGACTGACTTCTAGAGAAATGTGTTTCTCGGGGAAGATTCAGGACATCAGTTTAGCTCACGGTGAGCCTGAGATGTCTATTTCATTTTCAGGTGGAAATGTCAAGGACAGGAGAAAGAGAAAAAGAGTGTGGGGTCCTGGAAGGAAGAGGATGAAGAAGGATTTGACAAACTGTATCTCGTGCCATGAATGGCGTCACTGTGGATTCAGTCACATGGCATCTTGACTAGTGGTATCAGTGGAGGAATGGGTGTTACCCACTGCCTGAAGGATTCTGGAGAAAGTTGAGGAGAACTTGGAGCCAGTGCATACAGACACAGTAGAACTATTTCAACTGAGGAGAAATAATGCCATTTGTGTCACTGGGAAACATCTAATAGACACAGGCAGACGGATGGGGAAAAACACAGGGACAGGGAGAATGGAGAAAGAACGGGGAGCGGTTTCGGTTCAGCAATGCCCACCAATAATCCAAACAGAGGAGGAGCAGATTTAGACTCAGAACAGGACACAGACAGCTGACCCACAGTGATGGCAAAGGGCACGCCGGGGAGGAGGCCTGCCCGGGAGGAGAGGGAGAGGTGCAAGGGCCACAGCAGAAGAAGCATGGCGGAGGCTCGTAAGCCAGTGTGGGCGTGTGAATGGACGGCAAAACACAGACGGTGTGCGCGGCTCGCTTGAGCCCTGGGGGAACCGACAAGGGTCTTCAGGGTAAGTGAAGCGCCAACAGGGAAAGGCTGGAGCACGGAGCACAGGTTTCGAAAAAGAGACTTGAATTGGAAATAGTCTTACTTTGTGTGGGTCATGTTGCTTGAGGCTTCCCCCTTCATTAAACTCGGTCAATACATCTTTTATCTTCTTGGAGGAATCTGGAGAGACACAATCCAAGTGGAAAACACAGGTAAGCTGCTAGTGAAAACTCGGGCCAGACAAACTCTGCCTAGCCAGATTATGATGGAGCAGCCCTGCAGGGCCATATGGAGAAGAGTCCTGCCTGCCCTTGCATCCTTCCCCCCTTTTCCCAGTCCTGGCTCTCTTCTGCTATCTGAACTATCTTTCTCCTAAAAAGGATTTCATTTTTATTTTAAAGTGTGTGTTTGTCTGTGTGTGGGTCAGAGTGGGTGTCAGATCCCCTGGAGCTGTAGTTACAGGAGGAGTGAGCTGCCTGATGTGGGTGCTGGGAACCAAATTCAGGTCCTTACACTCTGCTCTGACCCTCAGAGCCATCTCCCCCACCCCTGCTGTTTCCCAAACACCCATCTGATCAGATCCCAACCAGCCTCAGGGGGTTTTCACTCTTAGCTTGGATTCAGCCCCTGATGATCTGATTTAGTCCAATTCTTTCACCACTCTCCGAGCTTTTTAGTCACGTGAGGTGTTTCCAGAAATTTCCAAATATACTGTATATTCTCCCATCGCATTTTTCTCTGCCTTTCATGCTTCCCTCAATATTTGGTACCCTGTGTACACTCAGGGTATTGTAAAACCTTCCTTTGGGGCAGACTTATTCCCACCCATGGCTCCTATATGACAGGCATACAGCTCTGCTGCAGCCCTTACAGACAGTAGCCTGTTTATTGGCTCATCTATCTTGATCCTTTCTTTGAATCATGTGTCTGCGGAATGAAAACATACTTACTGAACTTATTTACATTTATTCTTCCTGGTCCCTTTTGACCCTCTTCCTTCCCTCAATGATTTGATTTAAAAGACTGGAGTGGAAGGCAGCTCAGCCAGCAGAGGGCTTGCTATCCTCGGGGGCCTGGGTGTGACCGTGAGAAGACGGATGGCACCCGTGGAGTGACACACAAGGGAAACCTCAGGCCACCACACGCACACGCATCCATATGCATGCCTGTCTACATGAATACACATACACACACAAATGTGCACACATGTGCCTCCAGCCTCCCAAATCATATGAACACTGTTGTGTCAGACTGGAATGCAGCAAAAGGAGGACCTTCTGGGGGCCACGGGGCAGTGTTTCTGGTACAACTGAGGAGGACTGGAGTGCTGTCACTGCTGCTGGGTCCTTTCATACCAAACCAACGTCTGACATAAGACACATTTCAAATATGTATATGCATGTGTGATCATCTGAGTGGAATTTATTGTTTTCCACACAGGGTCTTCTCAACTGTCCCTGGATTGCTTCTAACTCACTATGCAGCCAACGATGACTCGAATTCCACCTTCTCAGGGCTGGGATTACAAGCTTGTGCCACTATCTTGGCTTCTAAGTAAAAGTTCAAAACATTAAAAAAAATTTTGTTAGCATTCAGGAAGCGGAGGCAGGATGGTCAGGAGTCAAGCTAGCCTTGGCTACTTAGTAGGTTTGACCTGAATATGAGAGACATTATTTCAAAATATACATCATGGGTTGAGTGTGATAGTGTACGCCTGTAATTTCAGAATCTGGGAGGCTGGGTCAGGAGAGTCGAGAGTCTCAGGCCAATTTGGGCTACACTCAGAGACCCTATATCAAACAAACAGACAGACCGCCCTTTCAAAACAAGAACAAGGCAAATAAAAACCCAGCCTTTGCCTCCTTACTCCCCCCCCCAAAAAAAAAGAAAAGAAAAAAGAAAAGGGAGTTCCTTTTTTTCTCATATATTTTAACATTTAAATTAAAAAAAATATTCACTTTACATCACAATGGTAGCCCCACTCCTCATCTCTTCTGGGCTCCACCTTCCCTCCTTCTTTCCTCACTACCCCTTTCCCCTAGTCTTCAGAAAAGGGGAGCCCTCCTCCCCTACCAACTGACCCTAGCCTATCAAATCTCATCAGGACTGCCTGGATCCTCTTCCTCCGTGGTCTGACAAGGCTGCCCCGCCAGGGGCAAGTGCCTGAAGAGCAGGCAACAGAGTCCATGTTGGAGACAGCCCCTGCTCCCCTTACTAAGGAACCCACAGGGAGACTGAGTTGTCTATTGGCTACATCTGAGCACGGGGCCTAGGTCCTCTCTATGCTTGGTCCTTGGTTGGTGCAACAGTCTCCACAGCCCCCCTCCCCAGCCCAGATTTGTTGGCTCTGTTGGTCTTCTGGAGCTCCTGTCCTTTCTAGGTCCTTCTACTCCCCTCCCCCACTCATCCATACAACTTCCAGAGCTCTGCCCAGAGTTTGGCTGTGAGTCTCAGCATCTGCTTCAATCCCCTGTTTGATGGACTCTTTCAGAGGACAACTGTGGTAGGCTCCCTTCCTGTTCCCTCTCTTCAACGGCTTCGCTGTGTATTCTGTTTGCCCTTTTGAATGAGAATTAAGCATCCTCCCCAGGGTCCTTGTTATTTGACTTCTTTAGGCCTGTGGATTGTAGTTATGTTTATCCTGTACTATATGGCTAATATCCCCTTATAAGTGAGTATATATCATGCATGTATTTCTGGGTTTGGATTACCTCACTCAGGATGATCTTTTCCAAGTCCATCCATTTGCCTGGAAATTTTATGATGTCCTTGTTTTTTGGTTTTGTTTTTAAAGATTTTTAAAGTTTTTATTTATTTATGCTAGAGGAAGACATCAGATCCTGTTATAGATGGTTGGGAGCCACTGTGTGGGTGCTGGGCATTGAACTCAGGTCCTCTGGAAGAGCAGCCAGTGCTCTTAACCACTGAGCCGTCTCTCCAGCCCTGACGTCCTTGTTTTTAATGCTGAACAGTATTCCGTTGTGTAGATGTAGCACAGTTTCTTTATCTATCCTTTGATTGAGGGACATCTAGGTTGTTTCCAGAGTCTGGCTATTACAAATAAAGCTGCTATGAACATAGTTGAGCAAATGTCCTTGTGGTATGCTGGAACATCTTTTGGGTAGATGCCCAGGAGTGGTATAGTTGGTTCTTGAAGTAGAGCTGTTTCCAGTTTTCTGAGGAATGGCCAGATTGAGTCCCAAACTGGTTGTACAAGTTCCCACTCCCACCAGCAATGGAGGAGGGTTCCCCTTTTTCCACATCCTTGCCAGAAAGTGCTGTCACTTGAGTTTTAGATCTTAGCCATTCTGATAGGTGTAAGATAGAATCTCAGATTTGCATTTCCCCGCTGACTAAGGATGCTCAACATTTCTTTAAGTGTTTCTCTGCCATTCAATATTCCTCTATTGAGAATTCTCTGTTTAGCTCTGTACCCTATTTTTTACTTGGGTTATTTGGTTTGTTGGTGTTTAATTTCTTGAGTTCTTTATTTATTCTAGATATTAGCCCTCTCTCAGATGTAGGAATGGTGAAGATCTTTTCCCAGACTGTAGGCTGTCGTTTTGTTCTGTTGACAGTGTCCTTTGCCTTAAAGAAGCTTTTCAGTTTCAAGAGGTCCTGCTTATTAATTATTGATCTTAGAGCCTGGGCTGTTGATGTTCTGTTCAGGAAGTTGTCTCCTGGACCAATGAGTTCATGGCTCTTCCCCACTTTTTCTAATAGATTTAGTGTGTCTGGTTTTATGTTGAGGTCTTTGACTCACTTGGGCTTTAGTTTTGTGCAGGGTGATAAATATGGATCTATCTACATTTTTTTACATGTAGACATCCATTTAGACCAGCACCATTTGTTGAAGATTTATCTTTTTTTCTATTTATGGTTTGGGGTTTATTTCTGGGTCTTTGATTAGATTCCCATTGATCCACCAGTCTGTTTCAATGCCAGTACCATGCAGTTTTATTACTGTTGCTCTATAGTACAGCTTGATATCATGGATGGAGATACCTGTAGAAGACCTTTTATTGTACAGGATTATTTTAGCTATTCTGGGTCTTTTGTTTTTCCATATGAAGTTGAGAATTGTTCTTTCAAGGTCTGTAAAGAATTGTGTTGGTATTTTGATAGGACTTGCATTGAATCTATAGATTGCTTTTGGTAAAATGGCCATTTTTACTATATTAATCCTACTGATCCATGAACATGGAAGATCTTCCCATCTTCAGATATCTTCCTCAATTTCTTTCTTCAGAGAATTTTTTTTGATACAAGCCTTTCACTTGCATGGTTAGAGTTACACCAAGATATTTTATCTCTTTTTTTGTGGTCATTGTGAAAAGTGTTGTTTCCCTAATTTCTTTTTCAGCCCATTTGTCTTTTGTATACAGGAGTTCTACTGATTGTTGTTTTTTTTTTTTTTAATTTTGTTTCCAGCCATTTTGCTGAAGGTGTTTATCTGCTGTAGGAGTTCCTTGGTAAAATTTTTGGGGTCACTTATGTATATTATCATATCATCCATGAATAGCAATACTTTGGCTTCTTCTTTCCAATTTATATCCCCTTGATCTTTGTATCTTATTGCTCTAGTTAGGACTTCAAGTACTATATTAAAGAGATATGGGGAGAGTGGGCAGCCTTGCCTTGTCCGTCATTTCAGTGGAGTTGCTTTAAGTTTCTCTCCATTTAGTTTGATGTTGGCTGTAGGCTTGCTGTATATTGCCTTTACTACATTTAGGTATGAGCCTTGTATCCCTGATCTCTCCAAGACCTTTAACATGAACGGATGTTGGATTTTGTCAAAAGCTTTTTGGCACCTAAGGAGATGATCATGTGTTTTTTTTTCCTTTCAGTTTGTTTATATGGTGGATTACATGGATGAATTTCCATGTATTGAACCACCCCTGCATGCCTGGGATGATGCTTACTTGGTCATGGTGGATGATATTTTTGATGTGTTCTTGGATTTGGTTCATGAGTATTAATTATTGAGTATTTTTGTGGCAATGTTCATATGGGAAATTGGTCTGAAATTCTCTTTTTTTTGTTTGGTTTAGGTATCAAGGTGACTGTGATCTCATAGAATGAGTTTGAGAACGTTCTTTCTGTTTCTATTTTGTGGAATAGTTTGAAGAGTATTGGTGTTAGCTCTTCTTTGAAGGTCTGGTAGAACTCTTCACTGAAACCATCTGGCCCTGGGCTTTTATTTATTTATTTATTTATTTTTGGTTGAGTGACTGCTTCTGTTTCCTCAGGGGATATAGGTCTACTTAATTTGTTTACCTGATCTTGACTCAACTTTGGTAAGTGGAATCTATCAAGAAAATTGTCCATTTCATTTAGATTTTTAAATTTTGTGGCATATAGGCTTTTGAAGTAAGACCTGATGATTCTTTGGATTTTTTTCAGTGCCTGTTGCTATTTTTCAATTTTGATTTGTTGATTTGGATAGTTTCTCTCTGCCTTTTAGTTAGTTTGGCTAAGGGTTTCTCTACCTTGCTGATTTTCTCAAAAGAACCAGCTCTTGGTTTCATAGATGGTTTGAATTGCTTTTTTTGTTTCTAGGTTATTGACTTCAGTCCTGAGTTTGATTATTTCCAGCTGTCTAGTCCTCTTGGGTGTGTCTGCTTCTTGTTTTAGAGCTTTCAGGTGTGCCATTAAGTTGCTTGTATAAGATGTATCCAATTTCTTTATGAAGGTACTTAGTGCTATGAACTTTCATCTTAGCACTGTTTTCATTGTGTCTCATAAGTTTAGGTATGTTTTGCCTTCATTTTCATTGAATTCTAAAATGTCTTTAATTTCTTTCTTTATTTATTCCCTGACCCAGCTGTCACTGAGTAGAGAGTTGTTCAGTTTCCATGTGGGTATAGGCCTTTTGCTATTTTTGTCGTTGTTGTTGAGGTCCAGCTTTAGTCCGTGGTGGTCTGATAGGATACAAGGGATTAGTTCAGTCTTCTTGTATCTGTTGATGCTTGCTTTGTGACTACTATATGGTCTATTTTGGAGAAGGTTCTGTGAGGTGCTGAGAAGAAAGTATATTCTTTTGTGTTTGGGTGAAAAGTTCTGTAGATGTCTGTTGGGTCCATTTGGTTCATGATATCTGTTAGTGTCATTATTTCTGTGTTTAGTTTTTGTTTTGTTGACTTGTCCTTTGGTTGGAGTGAGTGTTGAACTCTCACACTATTAATGTGTGGGGATTGATGTGTGTTTTAAGCTTTAATAATGTTTCTTTTACAAATGTGGGGTGTCCTTGTATTTGGGGCATAGAAGTTCAGACTTAAGATGTTTTCTTGGTGGATTTTTCCTTTGATGAATTTGAAGTGTCCTTCCTCATCTTTTTTGATTACTTTTGGTTGAAAGTCTATTTTAATAGATATTAGAATGGCTACTCCAGTTTGCTTTTTGGGCCTGTTTGCTTGGAAAACCTTTTTCCAGCCCTTTACTCTCAGGCAATGTCTATCTTTGTGGCTGAGGTCTGTTTCTGGTATGCAGAAGAAGGATATGCCTTGGAAAAGGCAGTTTCCTTCAGTATATTCAGTGCAAAGTGCTGGCGAGCTGAAACATTGTACTGAGGAGAGGTTTCTTCCAGCTCTGAGATCCTGACCTTTTTGTCCCCCTTTTCTTAATTTTTATTCTGCATCTTGATGGAAAGAATTGAGTTATGCATCCTGACACAAAAAAATTAACCTCAATTATGTCTTACAATTAACCTGCCTGATTTGATATTCTATGGCTGCTCTATCATATTTCTGACAGTGAGAAGTTCCCTCTGGAAGCTGAGTCTCTGCATTTCTCCCTCGCTGCTCCCTGTAGGTGCCATTTGCCAGGAAGGGGAAATGGATATTTAGGGGATTCAGGGAGCATGGTGACTTAAAAAATTTTGCTCTCTATAGAAAATAATCCAGAAGGGGCTAGAGAGACGGCTCAGCACTTGAGTCCACATGCAGGCAAAATACTCACACACATAAATCAAAAATAAATCTTAAATATTCAGAAGCCACAGGAAAAACACTGGTTGCTGCAGGAATTTTGTAAGAATGGAGAACAAAAGGAATCAATAATTGTCATAAAAATGCATCACGTGTACATGTGTGATCGACACAGCAGACTGTGAAGGAAATCGGTGTTTCCATGACCGGTGCTTCCCCTGCCTCCAGGAATTGTGGCTAAAAAGCTTCTTCAGGCTTGATTATTGCTTCTGTTTAAACACCTGAGTGAAGGATCCTTCACAGGCTGGGCTGTTCTCTGTTGTTTTGCTGACTGGGAGTCTATCAAACAGAAGTTATAATCATTGCAGGATTGAGGCATTTTGAAATGCTACACGAAAATGCTGCTGTTGCCTAAAAATGGAAATTTCTTTCTAAAACTCAGAAACAGATGTTGAAAAGTTAATGGCTCAGTAAGATCAAGGCAGCAGATGCCAAAAATTTGGGTTGCTTCCATTCAATTCAGAGAGCGCTGAGGGTAGGAAGATGTTGCCAGGCACTGTAGCAGCACTGGTGGGAAAAGGTTTAGGGGGTGATGGGAACTGCCCCTTCTTGAGCACATCTACCTGTGAATTCTCATAAATGCTCTTTTAGGAATTTCTTATAAATAAGGGGCATGCTTCCTTCAGCCCACAAATGAAGTGAAAATCATAAAGATGAAGTGACTTACCCAAGAGCAAGGGTTTTAAGGTAGTGCCTGGCTCAAAAGTCTGTGTCCTTTCTCTTCAGCATTATTTGTTATTGTTTAGCAAATATTTGCTAGCACAAGGTAGATTGTGACTGTTGTGGTTGCAATGATGACACCAAATGAACAAGAAATAAAGTCAAGATGAGACTGAGGTCTAGGTAGGGGCTGGTTCTGGGTTACCCTGGGGTCTGTAGCACCTGAGTAATGTTTTTAAAGGCAGCTATGAAGTTGAAGGGACTCTTCCTAGAAAAGCCAAAATGAGCCACGATGGAGGGCTCCTAGAACATCTAGAAAAATTTAGAACCTGAGAATAGATTGGGGCCAGGTCTGTGGGGTTCTTGAATGCCAACTGAAGTTCATTGGTTCAAAACCATTAAAGACATTTTGAATAGTGGAGTAATGAGCTGGGACTTTGTTTTTTAAAGACCAAACTTGAACCGGAAAGGAAGTGTGCAGAGAAGTAGGCCAGAGCTCGGTCACTCTCACATGTAAGTCTTAATTATCCCATAAGAAGTTGTATCACCTAGGGAAATCCTATATTTTATGATCTGTTTTAGGGACATGCTTTTAACTCAGCTAAAGTGCCCAGATTTAAACACTGCAAATTTGAGAAGTGAATACCCCTGTGTGCCTTCTGGAAAGGCAATATAAAGTCAGCCTTTTGATTGGGGATCAAGGGTTAATTTCAACAGAACCCATATTCTTTGATAATTATTTTCACAGTTGAGAAACTCCCAAGTTCAATTTAGCAGAAATATTTTGACCCTGAAATGTTACGGTTCTATTTCCAAAACCTGCTCTGTACTTAAATGTGATGTGACCATACATTCATACTTATCAAATTTTACATTTAACAAGATCTTAAAAAGAAAATCAAGAAAGCCATCTTAGATGATTAATCAGTAGCTTAAAATTAAATAAAAACAAACCTCTCTAACAACTCAAAGTATTTATGACCAATTTCCCATCAGGGCATTTCTCCTCAC
Source organism: Meriones unguiculatus (assembly GCF_030254825.1). Taxonomy (NCBI): domain Eukaryota; kingdom Metazoa; phylum Chordata; class Mammalia; order Rodentia; family Muridae; genus Meriones; species Meriones unguiculatus. The sequence goes on from NC_083364.1 coordinate 26,921,001, forward strand.
AAATGATTTTACTTTGTCCTGTGGGGACTTGTTTTAGTTAGCTTTCTATTGCTGTCTTAAAGACCACGATCAAAAGCAACTTGGGGAGGAAAAAAGGGCTTATTATTTGGCATATACAGTCATACCTTATCACTAAAGGAAGCCAGGGTTGGAACTCAAAGCAGAAACCTGGAGGCAGGAGCTGAAGCAGAGGGAATGAAGGAATGCTGCCCACTAGCTTGCTCCTCATGGCTTGCTCAGTTTGCCTTCTTATAACACTCAGAACCACCAGCCCAGGGACGGCATCACTGCAGTGATCATTTATCAAGTCTGCCCCACAGACTTGCCTGTAGGACAATCTGATAGAGACAGTTTTCTCAGTCTTTGCAGATGACTCTAGTTTGCTTCAACTTGACATAAAATTACCCAGGACAAGGCTTTTATAGACCCACTGCAACAACAGAGAAACAACCCAATTCTCAAATATGGACGACGTTCCTTTCTCTCAATGTCCTCTGATACCTCCTGGCCATTTCTACACGGGAGATTTCTTTTTCCATGAGGAAGGTGTGTCCACAACGAGAGGCGTCTTGGAAACAACCCTCATCTTATTTCAGGCATTATTGTGGGCCCAGTGGTGTAACCTCAGCATAGACTTCTTTTGCCAAGCCCTGTGTCACAGTGCCTCCACAGACTCTGAGGACAGGAAGTTGCACTTAGGAGTGCCGAGAGTATCATCACGTCTATCATTCCAACAACAATTCTCATCCCTTGTGGGTTAGTGAAGTGATGTGCACTGCCTTAGTAACTGAAACACTTACTACCTTCTGATGTAACATCATCCCTATGTTGAGGAGGAAACAGAAAGTTTATTACACTTGAGTGTTTCTTTCAAGGGCACACAGCAGGTGAGTGTGTTCCTCTTGTTTTCTTTCTTTCTTTTTTTTTTTTTTCTTTAACTTATCTGAGTAATCAGGTCATGGCTGTCAGCTTTACTCAGTAGATGAAAACTAAGTCAGTAAATAGGACCCTTTGGAACTCTAGGACTGTGGCTCTGAAATCTGGCTGCATGTTAGAGTCAACTGGGCAACTCCCATGTGACCCAAAACCTGGTCTCAAGATCTCAGTCTATCGGCATGTTCAGCAAGTAATATATTAGAAAGCTTCCTAACAGATTAAAACATAAGCTGTTCTGGGGATCACTGTTCTGTCATCTGGCAGTGTTCTTAAGAGCGAGGACTACCTTGAGGGGCCTTGTCGGATAATTACAGAAAAAAAAAGATCACAGTTGTGGCACAGTCTGCAGTTGGTATGTGCAGCAGACGACGTCCATTATTTCAAGTGGCTCCACCGAGCAGGTCAAACCGTTCAGCTGCTTTGCAAAGCTGGCCTAGGTTTTGTACAAACCCAGATCATGAGCAGACGGATCCACTCCGGGTCAGGTGTGTGGAAGGTTCTGCTCAGCAGGAGGTCACTAGTTGTTAGAACCACTTTCAGAAAATTTTCAATCCATGATTATCCCTTATGTTTCGTGAGCCAGGAGACTCGGGCCCTAAACGAAACATCTGTTCCTAGCCTTTAAGAAAAGCGAAAGCCTATCCGCTTTAGAGTTGAAACCAATCAGCTCAGTTTTGGCAGAGCATTTGCTGCGTGGGTGTGGGGCGGGGATGCGCTCTGTGAGAACAGGCAGACCAGCGGGAGACTGCGTAGACGGCAGAACCTCACTGTCTGGACCAGAACCCTTATACACTATCTTCTAGCTTATACTCTACCTTCTAGCTGTGAACGCTACTGTTAAACGTGGAGTTGACCATGAATCAACATTTCAAAAGGGAATCAGAAAACCCGCGTACACGAGTGAAATCTGAAGGTGCCAAACTCCCCATTCCTCAAGGTTTCCTAGGAGAGTTTCTTGAATTGTAATGAGCAGAGACGTTGTCTGGGATCTGGGGCAAATTCAGGTTTTCAATCTTTAGATCTGGACCAAGCCCAGGATGACACTAATTACTGCCATGCTGGACGCCCTCCCTTTGGGCGAAGCAGCCTCCAGCAATGCTCCTGGTGATAGCCTAACAGTTCAGACTTACCTACAACTCAGGAGAGACCACGAGGCGGTGGCTAGGGGCGTGTGGTTTAAATGCTAAAGTGATTGTAGGTAATTTTTAATTGAGGGGAGGTGGTAGCGGGGTGACACCAAGAGAAGGCTGGGGAGTACAGATAAACCTTGTTATTCTTCCAGAGAGCCAAGAACACATGGAGAAGCCAAACAACCCGAGTAGTGCTCTCTGCAGGGGCTGGAAGAGGGAGAAGGATGTTACCATAGTAATTCCGGGGCCAGGAGCCTCCATAGTCACTTCAGTGAGAAGGAGTCAGAGCACGGAGCAGGCTGGGAACGCATAGAGAAGCCTGGGGGCAGGCAGTGACTCACGTTCTCACGCGCGCTCTTCTAACTGTCCCTCCTAACCCACTCGCAGTTTGCTCCCAGCATGCAGCCAATAGACCAGAGCAAAACAGATGTTCAAGAAAGGCTCACTGAAGGAATGAGGACTAGAAAAGACATCAGCTGGGGGTGCTCATGCCTGTCCCTTATGTCCTGTGCTCTAGGTGGGAAATGATGGAGCAGTGGTTCTCAACCTTGGTCGCATGCTGGAAAGGCTCTACGATCGAAGAGCCTTTGGCCTAGGCAGAGAATTGGCAATATTTAGAACCTTCTACGTGATTCGGATGTGCAGCTAAGACAGAGGCTGGTTGGAGCAGATCAGGCCTAATGCTTCCAGGAGCCTGTGCAAGTGATGGCTCAGCCACAGAGGCAGCATTTATCAAAAGAGCAAAAGACTTCACAGGGAGGCGAAGAGAATTTTGACGGATGTGAGAAAACGACTGGGGCACGCTAAACTTCCTGTTGCATCACCACTGATCTGAACGACGGACATGGCTTACTCATGTATTTGCATTACTAGCAATGTCCCCCCTCCCCTTTTTTTTTCTCCAAGTAGCCATGTTGAAGTGAAGGGAAATGGAGTAGGCAACCTCTACCTTCTTGCAACCTTAAGCGTGGTCCCTGGGCCATCAGCATCACCTGGGAGCTGTGAGGAATACACAGGTGTGGAGCACCACCAGCCTGCTGGGTGGGAATCTGCCTTTGAACAGCCGTCTAGAAGGTTCAAGGGTTACTAACTTTTGAGTGTCATTGTTCCAAAGAGATTTTCCCCCTAGCCACACATTCTGTGAGACCCTGTTTGCCGACTCCTAATCATCTCGGAGGGAAAAGAGGCCAGCTGAACTCCGAGAGATGTGGATGAAAAGACATTCCAACTTCCTTCTAAGTTGGAAGCAACTCCACACTGCCTTCGCAGGGCAGGCCTGTGGGAGCATGTGATGAAGTCACACCCCGATGGCCAGCATTGTAAACAGCAGGGAGGCGGTGATGCTTCCGTGGACCTTACGCTGTTATACAGCTCGAGCCTGCACATGTTCTCCGACTCCATGAGGAACACTGGAATGTTTTGAACTCTGTCTGCAGCTTTAAGTCATACACTTTGCTTTGAACTAATTCTAACAAAACTCATTTCCTAAGAACACAATGCATTGGCCCGCTGTCTTCAAATGTATTCAACTTTTCTGTTCTAATTTAATTCATCTTTCTCTCTCCATCATCTATCTATTTGTCTTCTATCTGCCTATCTCTATATCTATCATCTATTATCTATCAATCATCTGTCTGTCTATCTATCTATCTATCTATCTATCTATCTATTGGATTGATTATCTCTAGTAGACACTTTTATTTCATTTCTTGAAGCTGAACTGAAACAAATGGAACTTTCATTGCATTTATTTGCTTATTTGTTTGTTTATTCCATCAAGACAGGGTCTTGTTATGTATCCCAGGCTGGCCTGAAATTGCCTATGTAGTCCAAACTGGCACTCATCTTGCCATCATCCTGCAGCTCTTCCCGGAGCCCCAGGCCTCCAGTTTGCTTTTATTTTATAATAAAAATCTCTTACCACCACATCAGCTTCTCGGTAAATACCTCTTGCTATCAACTCATGTTACACTTACTGGCAGGTACAGATGTGTGTTCATGGTTGATTACATGCATACACTTAAATCAGCGTTCCCTGGAGCAGCTTCCAGATAACTTCTCCTACCAGAAGGCCTCTGGAGAAGGTGCGAGTTTATGTAACAGAAGTGGAGAACACCTCCTCCCTAGCCTCACCGCAGAAAGAGCTCCGTTCTTGGGCTGTGTCCTTCATCATTTCGCTATTGTAAGGCTCCTGTTTATGGAAGAGTGGTTGCTATGGCAATGCGATCTGACTGAACACCAGAATGCATCTAAAATTGGTGGAAGCGACTTTTTCAAGGTTTCCTCTAAGGAGTAATCATTTTCCAAGAATTTTTTCCCTTTCCCATTAGAACCTTACCAGAGCACCTCGTCCGGCACCAACTTTCCCCACCCAGCGGGAACTCTTTTTAACCTGGTTATTTTTCTAGTTCTTCTGTCTTCTGACTCTTTTCCCTTCTCCAATCCCTGGCTGAGGGCATGGCCTAAACTTCTCTCTGTCCTCTTCTAACACTCTAGTCTCTAAAGTGCACTCATACATCCATTTTGTTTTTCTCTGCTGCTCTTTCGACCCAACTCCCAAGTCAGAGCTGTAGCTTAACCGTGTGTTCCTCCTCAGACCTCTAAGTACCGGACGGACATCTCTCTCAGGAGAATCCTGGCAAGGGGTCCTGGCTGGCCTTCTAGTTCTTTCTCCAACTCCGCCCACATTCTACAAGTCTCCAAGCCTGAGTGAAAGAATTGCCCCCCTGTTGGATGGGGCTGAGCCTTGTAAAGCCAGCTTCAGCCTTCATAACACCTGCCACATGGAGATGTCAGAGTTTGAGTCCCAGCTCTTCCCTGTTGAGGACAGAGTTGCCACTTCTTCTTTGTTGGTTCCTAGGAGCTTGGCACACACGAATGTGTAGGTAGGTGTGCCACAGCCACCTTTGTCCTCAGCATCCCAAAACATCTCCACCAATCCTGTGACCTCCTTTTTGCCACACACAGAGGCTCTGTGGCACCTCAGTTTGGCCTGTGGTCCACACACTGACATGGAAGGCTTGATGCTAGCATCCCTCCATCCCTTCTCCTCCTTCTGCTCCTTCTCCCATCTATTCCAGGTCTCTGCCTACCTCTCTACTCATGTTGTCCCTTTGGACCCTCTGACTATACTTAGAGTTCACGCAACTAGATTCTTGGTTTGGCCTCTAACCACAGGCGAAAAGTCCCGTTCCTTAGCATCTCAAGGTGTGATTTGATATAGGGCTATTGCAGATATAAGCAGTTAAGATGAGGTCATGCTGGTGTGGGATGTTTAATTAACACTGTATCCTTATAAAGGGGTAAATTTGGGACACACACACACACACACACACACACACACACACAGAGGGCAGAGGTCAATGTCAAGTGTCTTCCTCAGTCACTCTCTCCACATCTCCTTTGAATCTTAGTCTGCCACTCAACCTGGAGCTTGCTGGTTCTTCCAGACTGGCTGGCCAGCAGATTCCAAAACTCTTCCTGTCTCTCTCTTCCCAGTGCTGGGATGAAGGCACCTGCACCTGGATTTTCTTTTTACTTTTTTTTTTTCTCACACTGGGTGCTAGGCATCCAAACTCAGGTCCTCATGCTGGGCAGCAGGCACCTGACCAACCAAGCCATCCCCCAGCCCCCACTCCACTCCTTCTGCTATAGCTCAGGGGTGGTGAGAGCTGTGACATCCCAGGGGCGGGAGGCAGAATGAGCACTTGGCATGGGCTCCTGATCTGTGCAGATGACCGTGGTCATACAGGGCTCTGCCTCCGGCTCATGCAGATTCCTACCACCACTCAGGGTTAGGCGTGCTCCTGACATGGGTGTCTGTATGTAAACATGGATGTCTGCACTACTGTGACCCGAGGCAGAAAGGGTTTTTGGGTACAGGAAAAGGGGAACATAGAGCCCTGCCTGAAAGCCCAGGCCTTTCCAGAACAAAATCCGAAGAGAGGCACAAGTCAAGAATTCAGCTTCTGATTTCAAAACACACGAATGGATTGAAGTCAGTGACGAGGGAACATGCTTTCTATGCACACGCTGCCCTTTAACATTACGCTTGAAGGGGCAGTTGGCCTGAGGATACACTTATGGTGTTGTTGGGTGGAAAACACAGGCCTGGGAAGAAAGGGGCGGAATTCACTGAAGCATAGCTGCAGTTCTGAGGGGCTTGCTGAGCACACTGGTGGCTTTAGAACCCGTCTTATTTTCTCCAGTGTGTACTCCAAATTCTGTGGCGAGTGTGCATGATTTGTAAGAGCCTAAGAGTAATCGTATCTGTCTATCAAAGGCACCAATTCTGTGTTTATAAATCAACGGTAGCCATCAGGCCTCATTCTCTATGATATGATAACTCTGCCCTCCCGGAATCATGTCCCTAGCAGAGACGAAAGCCAACCCTACAATCTGTGGATTGCAGCACTTACATTCAGAGTATTTCTGGAGCTGATCAAATTCTTCTGGTGAGAGAGAGACCCATCGTTCTTCACTCATCTTTCAGCCGAGTGCGAGCACCTTGAGGCCACGGACAGAGTTCTGCTCACCAGGGAGAAGCCAAAGCCTGGCTCAGGACCGGGCTCATTGCAGGGATGCGGTGGACCAGGCCTTCAGGAGCCTTCTAGAGCACTCCGTGCTGACGACAGCCGGGGGCACCTTTCAGCAGCTGACAGGAGACTTCTGCTGCTCCTCGGGCAACATACTCCAGGCCAACCACGAAATCCTGGCAGTTCCTGAGTGAAAGCAGAAGAGCCATTATAAATGAGATGCCAGGAAGATTAAAAAAAAGAGAGAGAGAGAGAGAGAGAGAGAGAGAATCCACCATGGTCTCTTTTGAAAGAGGGCAATGACTGGTTGTTTCTTGAGGGTATGGTCTAGCTTCAGGGGTGTCTGAAGAGAAACCAGAAGCCAGCACATGGCACTCCATTGTCTGCCTGAACGTCAGGTGGAAACTGGTCGATGTGACGGGGTAGCGGCTGAGGAAGCCGAAATGTGTTTCACAAGCGGGGGTGCTAGGTTCCCAGAAGGTGAAGATAGCCCTTGATGGTTTCAGATGCTCCCTGTAGTCTATGCAGCTGATTTGAGAGGGGAGCCTTGTCTCCCTCATTGACGTCCAAATCCCGCCACATGGCTCTACCTTTGCGCTGGTCAGCCACTGTGGACATTCAGATATGCCCTAGGCTAGCAGCCTCTAGTTCAAGAGCAGTTCTCAGAGCCACTGAAAGGCTTTTTGAGGTAAGCCTGACAGCCTCGGGGTACAGTGCTAGGAAAAAGAGGGAGTGGGGTGGGCTGGGACACTAAGGCCTTTTCCTTTGAACCTTTTGTATCATGGTGTGTTTCATTAAATCGGTTTTGGGAGTGATAAAATGAGCATAGTGGGCCAGGGCCAGCATTTACAGAATGACCCAGGTTAGGATGGGATGAAATAATGCTGAAAACACAAGGGCCTTCACCGTACCCAAGTTGTGTTTCATGAGACACATATAGAATTCTCTACGGCAGTAGGCAGTCGTGGCTGGCAGGGCTGAACTAGACCAAGGGACTGGGACTCTAGCTCCATAAGACAGGACAGTGGTGTGAGCAGGTAGCCAGGCTGAGCTGGCTGCTTCTCTGGAAGCGTTCACAGCGATCGCTCTTCCAAGAAGGCCGGTGTCCTCCTTAACCTATGGGCAGTCTGGATTTACTTTCAACATCTGCTCTTCTTAAGGTCACAAGTTCCAAACCCGCGAGTCCTTCCCAGTCCTTCCCAGCTCTGCTCTTTTTCCGTACAGCAGGAAACCCTCACCTTGAACCTCTTGTGTCTTCCTGAGTGTCCCTGCCCTGTGTCCTTCATCTTCCCCTGCCATTTCTAAGCATGGGTTATTCTCCTTAACCTGCCTCCATTCTCCACAGAGTGCCATTCCTGCACAGCTTCCATGACTCCCTAGCACTGAGCCCTTTCCCCAGTCTGGATCGGATTATTCTGGATCTTCAGATCCTGCATCCGGCTAGGACTCTCCAACCACCCGCTGAGACTCTTGTATGTCTTGAATGACCTTAGCACCTGCCAGCACCTTCACCTGCTTCTTCTCTGTATTCCAATCATTCAGAAAAGTCACTACTGGGCCCACACGCTGACCCCCAGCATAAGCTCTCCAGCCTCCTGTCAAGTTCAGCAGCAATCCTGGGCTGGGCTGTCCATCCCATGTTCCCTCCTCTCTTTCACACAATCCTCCCCTGAACCCAGGCTCGGCCATCTCCTCCTGCTGGTCTCCCTCCATCAGCTTTTGCTCTCTTTCCTCCAGAGAGCTCATTCCCTCGAGCAGCCAGATCACGTCTCTCCTGAATGAAATTCTTCAGTGTGTTCTATTGCCTATTCATGAATCTTTTTCGGTGACTTCGTTCTCTGTGATCTAGTTCCTGATGAGTGCTCGGTCAAAAGCAAGCAACGTCTTTTTTAAAAACATGCCAGGAGATTGAACAAATACCACCGCCTCTCTTCATGGACACTCGTTTCACACATGACGTAGCCTGCTCCCTATATGAGCATGTACATTAGGAACTTTTGTGCACATGCTCCAACGGGTTGACTATACAGCAGTGGTCCCAAGGGATCGTAGTGGAACTCAAAAATTCCTGTGGCTCGGTAACAGTCTAGCTCTCCTAGTGCACCAGCTCAATACAGTCCACATTTATTTGTAGTAAAGACTGTGTAAAAAAAAAAAAAAAGCTGGCACGCTGTCAGTCATACGAAAGCCTAGCCTACACAGTCACGCATAGCGCACCATACCCTGTCAATAGAGGTCATTAATGGCTACTCCTGGAGAGGCTACTTAAGCAACTGGCCCGCACCATCCAGCCCTGTGTCTGTGTACTATGTAATGTCTGCACAATGGTGAAACCGTTTAAGGTCCGAGTTCTCGGAACCAGTCCCCATAATTAAGCGACACGCAACGGCGTTGCTGTCTTTATTTAGAAATAGACGAGGAAAATGAAACGAAGCGCTTCAGGGTGAAGAGAAACCCAACGTCCGCCCACGCATCTATTTAAGAATGCCTCTATGAGCCACAAGTGGAGGTTAAGGCAGGGGTGCCAGTGTGAGGCTAGCCCGGGCTATCCATAGCAAAGTCCTGTCTCAGATGACACGAAACAGAAAACAAAGCAATATCTCTGTGGCTTAATTACTCTGCACACCTCAGAAGCACACACTTCTAAGGGACACACAGCGGGTTAGAACCAACAGTGACTGAAAATCAGAAGACAACCCAATCTGGCGTGGGCTCTGCCTCTCCCTGATTATTCTATTCTAGACAATTTTCTCATGTCTTGAAGTGTTTTCTTTTTTTTTTTTTTTTCCTTTTGAAAATGAGGACAGTAGTGGGGGAAAAGAACGTACTTGGTGTTATGATTGGGTTAGTACACATACCCCCTTCCGGAACAATGCCTCTAATGGAGTGATAGTCAACAGAAAATGGCTGTTCTCAACACGGGCTATGAAAGCCGGGGTGAACGCTGGCAGTCTAAACGTTTGGGGCAGTTGGGCTGGTGACATGACCAGCACTTGCTGCCGATCCAGTTGACGCTGGAAGGCAAGGACCAACGCACAGCTACCCTCCTGGCTCCTACCAACACCCACACATGAGCACACAATCAATAACTAAACACAAATAAACGTAAAAAAAAAATTAAAGGCAGTTTGAACGTAGGTATCTTTCATAGCGAATAATACTGCTCCCAGAAGTCAAAGGTTATTAGAGAAAATCCGGTGCCAGGTGGGAGGGACACCTCCACCTTATACATTTCTGGTCAGGGAAGCCACAAAAGTTCCCCCCCGCCCCAACTATCTAGACTGTTGCAGTTCCTCTTGACTGCAAACCGGAACCAGGTGGTAGAACCCTATTGTTAAAGTCGCCACATGGTTGCGGGACACAAAGAAATCAACCTAGAACCTTTTCTGCTGGCCAGCTCCCATAGGGCCAGAAGGTGCAATGCAGGCCCCTATGGGAGAATTGTCTCCCCAAGTTTCACCTCCTTGTGGACTACACAAACACTACGTGAGGCAAAATGTGCCCAATGGTGCGACAACGGCGAAACTACAGTGTTGGAAACGAACCACTTTCTGATTGGATTTCAGGCTTGCTCCACAAGAAAGAATTCATGCTCAGGACTATAAACCTGGTCAAAATCTCATGGCTGGGGAGGTCACATCTACTGAGGAGTCTACTGCTATTGTTTCGTTAAATTAGCATGTTGTCAAACTGCCTTCTAAATATTTATGTTTGTTCCCATAAATTAGAGCTGGCTGAAGGAGCTACTGGCAGTTAATGGCTCCTGGGGTGAGGAGGGAGAGTCATTTTCTTCACTGGTGTTTCTCCTGATAAGTTTGTTTTGCTCTGGTAAATAACCCTCCATCTATGCTCATTCTTTAAAAAAAAAAAAAAGAAAAAAAAAGTCATTAAAAAAAAAGTCATGAAAGGGAGGGAGAGATTTGCTGAGTTGCAGGGCTCCAGAGGGCGCAGGAAGAGACAAGACAAGATAACGTTGTCAAAATGCATCCTGTAGCTGTGCGAAATTGTCAATGAATAAATAAAAACAGAAAACTACAAAAAGCTTTTCACCTGGTTGCAGATGCAGCCCTTCGCGACATGGTGTGAGGATCAGCTGACAGCGGGGGGGGGGGGGAAGGTTTCTAGGGTGCCTCAGCTTTCCGAACTTGATCCCGCCCTGCTCCCGGTTATTGTAATCTTGTAACCGCCCATCAAAGTTTTATACGCTGGTTTTAGCACCCGCTGATGAGTCTTGGCTAGATGACTATGATGATAATGACTTTAAAAAAATCATTCGTTTTATATTAACCGCCAGCCTATAGTAGGAAGAACTTTCCCCAACGCTTTACTTATGTCACTGTATCTAGTAGCAGATGTACAAGTGATTTATATCAGTTCATACAGTATTTGCATATATTACATAGTAACATATAATATACAGTATACATTAGCATGAATAAAGGTAATTTATAAACACATTTGTGTAAGCAGTAATTATATATTAAGTATAAATGAATTAGAAAATTAAACTTTTAATTATAGTTACAGGCACTTATTTCACTCTGTGGGTTATAAAACACTGCTGTCTTTATTTGTTTGGATTCTCAAATTTTCCCAGATTTGAGCAGTGGGGAGCTCATTACATATGGTTCCTGTTTTTCAGCATATATCTGCATTCCTTGAGAACGATTTTAGCTTCTGGTGCTATAAACTTTTCTGGTTCATCTTGGTTTCATCAGCCCTAATTCTCCAAAGAGCCCTGATTCCTTTAAGTGGAGGATATCTGAAAGCAAGGTTTGGACAGTAAATACGTTCTTTGAGGTTTGTTACATCAAAGAGAGGTGTAACAAAGACAGAGCCAGCAAATCCATTTGTCTGTCTGTCTGTCCTGGTTAGTGTTTTCAAATCAACAAGTTACATGGAAAGAAAATCTCTGAGAAAATGTCACCACCAGAATGGCCTGTGGGGGATTTTCTCGATTAAGAACTGATGTAGGAGGGCTCAGCCCATTGCAGGCTTGACTGCCCCTAAGTGAATGGTCCTAGGCTGTGTAAGGCTGAGGAAGCCACGAGGAGCAAGCCAGTAAGCAGCTCTCCTCCACATCTGCGTCAGTTTCTGCCTTGAGTCTGTGCCCTGACTTTCCTCAGTGATGGGGTGCGGCCTAAGAGTTGTACGATGAATAAACCTTTTCCTCCCCATGTTGCTTTTGGTCATGGTGTTTTATCGCAGCATTAGAAAAACCGACTAAGACAGAAGTTGGTACCAGATTTACGGGGTATTTCTGTGACAGGCCTGACCATTTGTTTTTGGCAAGACAGGGGGAGAAGTTTGAAACTTCAAGCTGGAGAAGCCACTGAGTGTTCAGGGCTTCATGGGTCAGCGGGGGATCTTGGAAGACAGGACCGTGGAAAGAGATAAAGATGATTGAGGCCCCGCTTGCGAAGTTTCAGAAGGAAGCAAGACTCTGTCAGGGCCATTCGTGTGATTTTTTTTTTAAATCTTAATTTAATCTGATTTTATGTGTATGAATATTTTGCCTGCATGTATGTCTGTATACTCACACATTCAGAGCTCAGGGAGTCCCAAAGAGGGTGTTGGATTCCCCTGGAACTGAAGTCATGGGCATGACTTGAGAGTGATAAGATGAAATAAATCCTTTTCTTCTCAAGTTACTTTGGTCATGGTGGTTTATCACAGCAACAGAAACTCTAAGGAAGACACTCTCTGCCTGTCTATCACCAGTGCTCGCACTGAGACCTCCAACTCTAGTCCCACACTATCCTTTTCTTTTCAGCTTTCTTTCATCCAAGATTTTAAAACTTTTCCCAACAGGATTTGCTCCCACGATCTAAAAATATATTAATTTGTTAAGTTCTAAAACACAGAGGTAATCCTTTTAGAATTGCTAGGCCACACCTCTGTGGAAAACAGGGTTCATGATTTGTCTATAGTTCTTTTCTTTTTAACCAAACAGATCTCACAAACACTATTTTCCAAAGAGGCTCTGACCAAATCTGTTCTGTTCCCATTGCTTTCTGTTGTCTCTGCCATGGAGGGTTTCTTCCCCATGGAATCTTCTCTGGGTGGGCTCCAAGGGCCGCGCTGCATGTAAAGCTTCCCTGGAGAAGCCTGGCACCTCAACTCCGTTTATTCTGCTTCCACTCCTCCTCTTCCTCATCCAGTTTCCACCTGCTCCCAAATGTTCCTACTCATTTATTTATTTATTTTTTTGTGGGTTTCATTTTCGCACAAGAGAGCAAATGCAGAGGCGTCTCATTTCCCTTTCTGACACAAAGATTGGCCAGGGCATTATAGATTGTAGTTTGCATGTGACAGTGAATCACCCCAAATCTTTTCACAGCTAGCTTCCCCATGTAGGACCTATGTGACCGAAACACTTCAGTATAGCCTGGCCTGAAACTCCTCAGAGAGCACCATCTGATTCTGAAACAGAAGGACAGCATTTGAGTTCGCGAAGGTCATGGAACCCATGGGAGCAGCTTTCTGTTCTTTCCATCTGTGTGTTCCAGTCAAATTCACCTCCTGTTACTTCCTGCACTAGCAAAATGCCAGGTGCACAATAGCACCTCTTAAACACAGGTTAGTGGACCGACAGGTCAGGCCTTTCTTTGTTTTACTTGGAATGCCCCGTGTAATGTCCTCCCCACAGCAAGTCAATACTTGTCTGTCCAGTCCCATTTTAAAAGGCCAAGACTGTTCTGAAGCTTGCTCAGCCCATTTCCCAGCTCTCCCTCTTGTGTTCCATGGAACAGTGTGTTTTAAAATCGTAGGGGTTCATCGGCCTGTGTGGAGATACAGCCAAAGAGCTAATCACCACCCAGGTTCTATGCGTAGTGGTATACACACACACACACACACACACACACACACACACAGAATTGGGAGGAGTAAAGGAGGCTCAAGGTTCAGAATGTCCTGCAAGAGCCAAAGCCCTGAATGAAATGAAGGCATCTTTGTTGCAATAACAAGTGTTGGCCTTCTGGCTATTGTTCCGCCATTGTTGTTCCGCCATGGCTCAGAACCTTGCTATGCAGTAGAAGGGGCTTTTCTGTTTGTGCCTCATTTCTATTAGACAAGTTAGGGCCTGCGCCATTGCTTTCCTCTGGGATGGATCCCTCACAGTGCTCCCCTCCTCTCCCTCCCCCATGCCTTCTGCTCTTTGACAGACAACAACTAATTCATAATGGGTTGCTTTTTCTCCATAAGTCCTCATTCCTCTCCCGGCACCAGCCCAATCATTTATCATCGAGGCTGTTTTTCTGTGTAAACGGTCTTTCTCTGCAGAATAAGATTTAGTAGGATTTTCTAAATAAAGCTAAGATTGGATATTGTCTGGCTTGGATGGGAGTAATATTTTGTGTCATTGAAGCTATGCCACTTTGAGCAATTGTTTCAGTTCCCTGGGCCTCGGTTTCCTTGTCTATAAAAATGAGGGTGTGGAAATAATGATTTCTAACACATGTTCTAGCTCTGCAGTTTTGTATACTGGTTCAAACTCTGTTTGTTCTGTACAGATGTCAGCATGGGATTTATAAGTCAAAAGGAGACGGCAATTTAACATGTATTGAATTGCACCCCAGGTCCCTCTATTCATTTGAATGAATCAGCCATAGCCAATTACTCAGGAACAAACACCTCTTCATCTCCCTTTCACTCTCTGGAAAACATCAGTGAATGAAGATACCATCGCTTTGGGCGAGCTTCCTTATATGCATCTGATGACTTGTAATGAAGCCATAATGAGCCCATTTTTAAAAGGGGAAAAAAAGAAGATTTTTAGGGAGATAAAGATTTTTCTCTCTTCTCAGACTCTGGACAAGGTCACATTTTGATGACTGCCTCCATTTTAGCTTCAATCCTGCTTCTCCTTCTTCAGCCTTGACTCCTTCATGGCTGTCTTGGTTAGATTTTTTTTTTTATTGCTGTGATAAAACACCATGATGGAAATCAACCTGACGAGGTAAGGGTTTATTTTATTTTATAGCTTGTAGGCCTTCATCCAGGGAAGTCAGGGAAGGGGCTCGAGGCAGGAACCCGGTAGGAGGAGCTGATGCAGAGACCATGGAGGAGTGCTGCTTATTGGCTCACTCCCACGGTTTCCTCAGCCTGCTTTCGTGTAGACCGCAGGACCATGAGCCCGGGGATGGCACTCCTACGGTGAGCTGGCCCTCTCACGTTGTTCACCTAGCAAGAAAATGCCCCGCAAGCTTGTCCACAGACTGATCTGGTAGGGACATTTTCTCAACTGAACTCCCGTCTTCCAAAATGACTACAGCTCCAGTCAAGTTGCCATAAAAACTAGCTAGCATATTAGCCATTCAGTTCAAGTACCTACTCTAGGAAGGCTCCTTCAAATATTCAGCCCAAGGTAAGGAGAGCATCTTTTGCCCTTCAACAGTCCTGGGATTTTTTTCCACTGCAGTGCTTACCACACTGGATGAACTTAACCAAATATCTCTTTTCCTTCAGGGAAGAAAAAAATTTGCCTGTTCATTTCAAGCTCTGGCTTCAAGATCTATGGAGTTTCATAGTCTGACCATTTAAAAAGTGATTCTCAACCTCTTTTTTTTTTTTTTAATGAGAAGATTTGAATGGAACAAAAGATCTTACCATATTTATTTGCCTATCTCTGTAGAGAGAGCAGAATAATAAATAACTGAAGGGAAAAGAAGACACAAGCTGAAGTAAAATTGTTTGTAATTTCATTTAGGAGTTGCTGATCTTATTATAAAAATCTGCACTGATAAGATTTTATATTAAAATAATGACCTATAAACTTATAAGCTATCAAGGCTATAAGCTTGCAAGCATCACTTAGTTATTTGTTATGCTTGACTTGATGTATGTATCAAGGCAGTTACATTGTGTGTATCAAGATAAGTAGTTAAGTTGTTTGATTCACCAATGAATTACCACTATAGTCTATTGTCTGTTATATCGGTGTACCTGACTAACCACTCTTCCTGATATTTTAGAGCCTTTTAAAATTCATTTCACTGAAGTCTAAACTGTGCCCTGTGACCCACTTTAGCCACAGAGATGCAGTGCTGTCAAGTGGAAGCTTTGGCTTCAGCTTTTTTGTTGAAGCCTTTCATTTTTGTCTTACTGAGATTACCAAGCCATGAAGAAGTTGAGCCATACAGTGTTGGAAATAGTTCATAGACACCACAGGGGAGGACAGAGTGAGGCTTACCATTACACAGAAGCCAAGAAACCCAGATGATGATGAAATCTGAAAACCCCAGTCAAACTATTCACTGAGTCTCAATAGCCATCTTAGCCATGGTGTTGCGCATGCCAAGCAAGACGCCATCTTGGATTTTATCGCTTTAGCAAGAACCACATGAAACAAAGACAACGGTTTCCTGCTAACCCCTGTCTGCACTCTCAGTGCCTATAATTATGTAGATTAATACAGTGATTGTTGAGCCCCTAGGTTTTGGAGTAGTTAGGTACACAGCCACAGATAACCAAACAGCTCTACAAGCACTCCTGGGTACAAACTTCACATATATCTTCTCGGCATGGATTTGCATGGCTGATCTAAAATGGCAACTAGTTTGTGTCTTAAAACTAGTAACTGGAAAAAAATCATAGGCCCAAAATAGCTTTGATGCAAATGTCACTACATTCAGTAGGATTAATTGAGTCACCTTCACTGACTAAATGATAGCTATGAAATCAAACAAACTCTAATTCCTAATATAAAAGCAACCATAAGAAGAGCTAAAACCCACAAACAGCTCGAAACAGAACTGACACTGAAATGATGCCGGTGTAGTCTTCCCCAGGTCACAGGGTTCAAGGCATCTGTCACTGCAGGGGCAGGAGATCTGGAGCCTTTAGACACAGCTTAATTTCAGAGATAATTGAATTAGAGCCACCAGGGAACTTAGTTAACGAGCTAATTTGAGTTCATGAGTAACAAATATGAGTAATATCCAAGAATTCATTTAGTAGAGCACCAGCATGGAACACACACACACACAAACACTGAAATTTTACATGCTACTCACAAAAATCCAGAGGGGACTCCTTCCATTTGAAGAGTATATTGTATTCCATTTGTGGCATCAAAGCAAATGTGGCATCTCTTAGTCAAGGAAACATGAACCTGTCAGCCTGAACCAAGTTGCCCAGGGGAAGGGTGGGAGCCTCGGGGTGGGATGGTCTCCAGACCAGGGTGGGGGGGGGTTGGGTGGACTACTACTCCAGGAGCTACCTTTGGAAGTGTTTGTAGACCAGAGGCATCACAGCTGGTTATTAATTCATTCGTTTGTGTACCTGTTCAACAAACCATTTTAACAACAAACGACAATAGCAGCAGCCCCCGCTCAGCGCCTACTGCTCACCTGCTACCTTTCTCATTCCACCTGTAATATTCACCAAGCCTTGTAAAAATGCTATTTTTAGGTCTGTTTTAGAGCTGTGAAGGCAGGCCCACCAGGAAGCGACAGGACTGGTTTTGAACCTCAGCCTGTTTAGTTTCATCATCTCTCCTTTTACACCCCTGGCTGAATAAGCTTTGGGTATCCAAGCAGCAGGCCGCGGGCAAGGTGCGGATGCCATCAATAAAGCCACGTTCAGAGATCCAGCAACCTCATCTCTAAAAAGAAACGTAGACCAGAGGCAAAACCACAGCATGCTCCCAAAAGGCTGCTGTCAATAAAGCGGGAGCCTATATCACCCATGAACACAGAAATGGAGCAGAACACAAAATACGCAGGAGTTTTGTGGGCAAAGCATGACATGCCAACAAGCTTTTGCTCTTGCCCTAGTCAGGGAAAACCCTGGGGGGGATGTTCACTCAGCTTCAACGTGTGGGGGGCACTACAGGAAAATGATGAGAACGGGGGGGGGGGGGAGGTCCAACTGTAGGGTGGAGGGGCAGCTGGGAAAGAATTAGTGGAAGTTAAAGGCCTTGAGAAGTTCAAGAATTAGTGGAAGTTAATTAGAATTAGTCCAAGAATTCAAGAATTAGTTCAAGAAGTTCAAGAATTAGTGGAAGTTAAAGGCCTTGAGAAGTTCAGTGTCTCAGCAACGCGCCAGTCTGTAGGCACTGCTTTCTACTGTCGCAAGGGGCAGGGCTAAGAGGAAAAAGCAGAGGTTCCTGGAGATGGGATTTCTCACAAGGCCCCTGCACAGAGTGGGTCTAGGTCTCCCGTGTCAGTCATGCTTCCTCGAGGGAGGAGAACAGTACTGTGAATCCAGGGCTTCTAATGTCGAGAACCCTGTCATTCTGCCATGCTTCTAAAATTCTCGCCATGACTTGTGTTCCCTATAGAAATGCCCCATTTCTCCCACCCTGCATTTGTTTTTAAGACTCCTTCTGTGATGCTTTGTGAGAAATAAGTCATCTAGGGAGGACACAGGATAGATGATAGTAATTTCTTACTCCAAAGCGAATGCATAAGAAACAATCGAAGAGTCCCCAGAAGGTGAGAGAAACGGCAGCTCCGTCAGCATTGGCAGCACAGAACTGCTGAGGAAGAGACACCAAAAAAAGCCACGAGCCTCGAGCCTCGAGCACACAGGAGGCTTGAGTAGGCAGGGAAGGAGGTGGGGCTGTAAAAGCAGCAGGCAGTGTGGAGGTGGCAGCAGGCACCCTGGAACACCCTAATCCGGAGCTCCACGGATTAGGACACATTTGCAGCTGGTCCATTACCACTCTCCATTTTGTGGACACCCTGTGCTCTCCCCCACCTCCGCTCTGCCCCCTTCTATTTTCAATTCCTCACATGGCTGGAGACAAACAGCGGCCATTTATGTAGTCTATCTACTGAATCTGTATGAATATTTTCAAGGCAATCTTCTCAGGTAAGCTTTGCCTCGGCGCTTTACCTTGTAGGCGGCAAGGTTCAAACCCACTTTTGCCTGGACGAAAAAGCAGCTCCTGTCTCACAGTGTCTCTACTGGTTCTCAGACCTCGAAAGGTTGTGAATGGCTTCCTTAGACAGTGAGGGCCTGGGGAGGGATCTTCTGGCACACTGCAGAAGCCCAAGAGTTTGTTTACAAGAGGCTAGCTGTTTCTTCTCCCCGTGGCTTGGTAGAACCAACAGCGTCTTAAAGGACACTCGTGCAGGGATGGTTCAGCACCATGGACAAGAAAACTCAGGGCCGCTCCACCTTCCTTTCTCTCTCAGGACATTAGGTCCTTGTACGGCTCAGCCTAGACACCCAAAGGTACCTAGAATCCAGGATTGCTGCCACTTTATAATCCCAACAGGATTTATAAAACAGAAAACTGAAACAGGAAAATCATGTCCAAGGCCAGCCTCGGCCCCATAGTGATCAACAGGCTGGCCCGGGTTAAAACAATGAGACCTTACCTCAGAAAACAAAATCCAAAACAAGTAAAAAGATGGTAAAACTAAAGCACAGCTGTTAAAGTGCCGCTTTAGGTCATGCAGCTGTTAACCGATCCAAGACTCTAAAGTCCATGAGGTCTGACACCGGGGGTTGCTCTTTGCCACTATGTCATTTAACACCACCACCACCAACAAAATAACAGGGCACTGAAGTCACATGACATTGAGACTGCCATCAAGAAAATGGAAGTTAGAAATAGAATTAGAATTTTAAATATTGCCATTGGAATGAAGTACAAAATAATAATAATAATAATAATAATAATAATAATAATAATAATAATAATAAAATGCTTCCCAGGGGATTCACCAACCCCTTCCCAATATCAAAACCACAGCGTGGGAAGGAAGAACACATTCACCTCCCACCTACAGAGGGCGCTGTAGTGCGGCTTGGAGCTTTTGGGTCTAATTTTTAGGATTTGAGCAGCTTACTTCCATTCTCTAGGCTTCAAGTTCCTCGTTTGGTAGTGGCAGAGAATGAAATAAATAATCTTTAAAAACAGCTTTCAACAGCACCTTCGCTCTCCTTCTGGAATGTTAGACGCGGTGTTGACGCCACCATCTTCGGCTGGGAAGGCCATTCAGTTTTATAGTCATTTAAACTATACTTCATTTAACAGAGACACTGCAAGATACTGACGCCACCCAGCCAATTGTAACGATTAAATAATAGGCAATCAGCTTTGTTGACAAGAATGTAAAGTACTACTGCTGATGTGGAGGTCAATTGGCCAAATAGCACAGTGAGCTATAGTCCCAAAGATACATTTTCACCAAATTTAATTCTGTGGGCTTATCTTGAAGTGTGTGGTGACAGTAGCAGCTCCACCTCTGCTTCACAGAAAGGATATTTGCAGCAGCGTTGCTTACAAGTACCAAAAATCCCAACAATCGAAAGTATGGCATCTGAGGTTGCAGAGTATGTTTTGTTAATTATGTGAAAATTAAACGCCCTGACAGCACTGAAAAGCATGCTTTAAAGATTTGTTAAAATGCATGGGGGGGATGCCATATATATATATATATATATCAAGATGACAATCAAAAGTTAGAGATTTTAGTATGATTGTCCTATATCATATGTCTAGTATCCACTTCCACTTATAAGTGAATATATACCATGTGTGTTTCTCATCTGGGCACAGTTTTTTTTTTTTTTTTTAAGACTGATATTCCAACCAAGGTCCATTCATGGATATAACCTAGAACCCCTGCTCAGATGTAGCCCATGGCAGCTCAGTATCCAAGTGGGTTCCCTAGTAAGGAGAACAGGGACTGTCTCTGACAGGAACTCAGTGGCTGGCTCTTTGACCCCCCTCCCCTGAGCCTTGCCAAGCCACAAAGGAGGACATTGCAGTCAGTCCTGATGGGACCTGATAAGCTAGGGTCAGATGGAATGGAATGAGGACCTCCCCTTTAACTGGACTTGGAGAGGGTCATGGGAAAAGATGAAGGAGGGAGGGAGGGTTTGGGAGGGAATGAGGGAGGGGGCTACAGCTAGGATACAAAGTGAAAAAAAATGTAATTAATGTAAAAAATTTTAATTAAATAAAATTCTACATAAATAGGAAAAAAAGTTAGTTAAAATATTAAACTGTAAGCTGGGTGGTGGTGGCACACGCCTTTAATCCAACACTCGGGAGGCAGAGGCAGGTGTATGTCTGAGCTCAAGGCCAGCTTGGTCTATAGAACGAGTTCCAGGACAGTGAGCAGTGCATTAAAAAAAACCCTGTCTCGAGGTCTATTATCCAGAATATATAAAGAACTCAAGAAGTTAAACAGTGACAAATCAAGTAATCCAATTAAAAAATGGGGTACAGAGCTAAACAGAATTCTCAATAGAGCAATATAGAATGGCAGAAAAACACTTAAAGAAATGTTCAGCCTCCTTAGTCATCAGGGAAATGCAAATCAAAATGACCCTAAGATTTCACCTTATACCCATAAGAATGGCTAAGACCAAAAACTCAAGTGACAACACATTCTGGAGAGGCTGTGGAGAATGGGGAACCCTCCTCCATTGCTGGTGGGAATGTAAACTTGTACAACCACTTTGGAAATCAATCTGGTGCTTTCTCAGACAATTGGGAATAGTGCTTCCTCAAGACCCAGCTATACCACTCCTAGGTATATATCCAAAAGATGCTCGAGTATACAACAAGGATATTTGTTCAACCATGTTCATAGCAGCTTTATTTGTAATAGACAGAAGCTGGAAACAACCCAGATGTTAGTTGAGGAATGGATACAGAAATTTTGGTACATTTACACAATGGAATACTACTCAGCAATCAAAAACAAGGAAATCATGAAAATTTCAGGCAAATGGTGGGAGCTAGAAAAGATCATCCTGAATGAGGTATCCCAGAAGCAAAAAGACACACATGGTATATATACTCACTTATAAGTGGATATTAGACATATAGTATAGGATAATCATACTAAGATCTGTACACTTAAAGAAGCTAATCAAGAAGGAGGACCCTGGGTAAGATGATTAATCCTCATTCAGAAAGGCAAATAGGATGGACATCGGAAGAGGGAGAAAATAGGGAATAGGACAGGAGCCTGCCACAGAGGGACTCTGAAAGACTATCAAAGTAGAGGCTGAGACTCATAGCCAGACTTTGGGCAGAGTGCAGGAAATCTTATGAAAGAAGGGGGAGATAGAAAGACCTGGAGGGGCAGGAGCTACACAAGGAGAGAAAAAAAAAAAATCTGGGCACAGGGATCTTTTCTGATCCTGATACTCCAATCAAGGATCATTCATGGAGATAATCTAGAACCCCTGCACAAATGTAGCCCATGGCAGCTCTGTCCAAGTGGGTTCCCCAATAATAGGAACAGGGACTTTCTCTGACATGAATTGATTGGCCTGCTTTTTTATCACCTCTCCCTGAGGGGGTGAAGTCTTACCAGGCCACAGAGGAAGACAATACAGCCAGTCCTGATGATACCTGATAGACTAGGATCAGATGGAAGGGGAGGAGGACCTACCCAATCAGTGGAATTGGGGAGGGGCGTGGGAGGAGAAGAGGAAGGGTGGGATTGGGAGGGAATGAGGGAGGGGGCTACAGCTGGGATACAAAGTAAATAAACTGTAATTAATTGAAAAAACAAAACAAAAAAAACCCCTCTGTCTTAAAAAACCAAAATACTAAAAACAAAAACAAAACCAACTATAAATAGTCTCAGTAGGTGGCAACTGTTCTGACTTCTTTCTTTGGGAAAGAAAGATTTGCTCCCCATCTTGCTCAGGGAGCCTTTGGCAGGCCAGTTCTCTGCCTGCCTTTTTAGCAATCACTTCAGCTGGGGCGTGGGGAGGGGAGGTCTTCCTTGTCTAAGATCACGCTTTATCAGTCAGTGCACATGCAATTACTGACTGGTACAAAGCTGTGTGGCAGGACACCCTCTTCTGAACTGGAAATAATGCCTTAGACAAGCCCTTCTGTTGTGTGTGTGTGTGTGTGTGTGTGTGTGTGTGTGTGTGTGTGTGTGTCTGTGTGTGTCTGTGTGTGTACACGTGTATGAAGGCCAGAGGTCAACACCAAGTTATTTTACGCTCACTGTCCACTTTGCTTTGAGAGCAGATGTCCCACTGAGTCTGGCGTACAACAATTCAGATGGACGGCGTGGCCAGCAAGTCCCACGGACCATCTTGTCTTTACTTCCTCAGAGCTGGATAACAGGTAGCATTTGAAAAAAATGTGATCGATAGAATCCAAACTCAGGTCCTTGCTCTTTGGCAGCAAGTACTTCACTGTCAATTGTTGTGGAAGCTTTGTTGTCTTTAAAAACTCAGTCCATCACCTCCCCAGCCCATCCAAGAGCACTCCTCAGTGAAAGGAGTGTCATGTCTGTCTGACAACCTCCACCTAAGCATCGGGCATCCCTCTCATCTCAGCAATACGGAAACCAAGGGAGACCTCCACACATTCTTGAGGAAGTTCTTGCTTAAAAAGAAAAGAAAAACTGGGGAGCATTATATATTGATTCAATAGGTGTGCAACTTACAGTGATGCTTAAAGGCCTTGATCAAAGTTCTTAGAAAATGTGGTAGGTCAAAGCCAATCTCGCCCACCCCCTCCTCAATCATCCACCCACCCATCCACTGAACCAACCAACCACTTAAGCAGCCCTCACCTGTCCACCCACACACCCATCCATCCAATGAAACAACACCCACTTTAAAAAAAATGAGCCGCACCTCCAACACCTACCAGAGGAAAGTGAATGCAAAAGCAATCTCAGTAAACTAAAAAGGCTGTTATAAAGTCAGAAATAAATGATTCAGAAATAGAAAACAAGGACCTGGAGAGACAGCTCAGCTGTTAAGAGCACTGGCTGCTCTTCCAGAGGACCCAGGTTCAATTCCCAGCACCCACATGGCAGCTCATATGGATTCTGTTACTCCATTTCCAGGGAATCCAACACCCTTACACAGACATATATACAGGTAAAACATCAATGCACATAAAATAAAAATAAATACATCTTAAAAAAGAAATAAAAAACAAAATAATTGGAAAGTAAATTAAACCAAAAACTTTTTTTTTTGGCAGTGTTGTTTAATAAAAAAACAACATCAACAACAAAACCCATAAGCCTGGCTTAGTAAGGGATAGAAAGACAAAAGGAGGATGATAACATGGACAAGGACTCAGGACGGAAATGTCAGCAACGAAGCAGGAGACATCAGTAGAAATAGGAGATGTGGTAAATTATATGAAAGAATACTCTGAAATTTTATAGTACTGCTTTTGGGAAACTGGGTGAAATGGAAATTTCTTGAGAAAATGTAGAACACTCAATTGAAGGTAGGCGCCTAGGCAGTTCCTGGGTGTACCTAGGAGTAATGGTGTAAGTACGTGTATTATGTGTGGGGTTGTAACATGAGCTATGTATTACGACCCTTGTAATTGATGAGTATTGTTTGAGAATGTGTATTTGCTTGTGGACCATGCAAGAGTTCACAG
Source organism: Meriones unguiculatus (assembly GCF_030254825.1). Lineage (NCBI taxonomy): Eukaryota > Metazoa > Chordata > Mammalia > Rodentia > Muridae > Meriones > Meriones unguiculatus. The sequence continues at coordinate 26,944,949 of NC_083364.1, forward strand.
CCTGGTTAAATCAATGGATGGCTTGCTTCTTCAGCTTTTCTCCATTAGGATTTTATTTTGTGCAGCACCTAGGATGTTTTTCCCCACTTGAAACCCTCTTCTGCCTTCGGTGTTTCGTATTCTTTCCCATAAAGTTTGGCGGACATAGTGTTTATAAAATCAACTACGCTTGTGCGTTTACCAGTCTCTTGGTAGGAACGGCGGGATGCAAGGCAAGATATGAATGACATCAGTCTTTGGTGAGTGCATAGTCAGTTGAGGATGCCTTACTGCTTCTGCTGAAGCTGCAGTATTTGAACTGTGTGTGCTAAGAGTTCAGAGAAAGGGGAGCGAGTGGGGTGTGCAAAAACACAAGACATGCTTGACTGATAAGAGCAGGCAAGACTTGCTTACTGTCATAAATGCGTGGGCTGGAGGCAGGAAATTGTTCACGTGTACACAGTCCCAGGGCTGACTACTTTGTATTGGAAAAATGAATTAGGGGGCTCGGCCCTGGGAGAGGTTTGCTCTCCCTCTCTCCGAAGTCCTTTGCTGCCTGTAGTTCTCTGTCAGAAAGTGGGACCTGATAGGAATTATTTTTCCCCCTCTTCAAGGGAGGGGATGGAGTGAGGAATAGGAAGTGATCGTAATTATAGTTCAATAGAAACAAGAGTAAATAATAAAACACTGAAAATACAGGTAGGTAGGATGTTTTGACCTTCCACGTTTTCTAAGAAATTCATTCAAGACTACAACTCTCCTTTAAACATTTCTTTAAAATTAAAACAACAAGAACAAACCTTCAAAACTCCTAAATTGAGCCTAAGAAGAGTTTCTTTATGCTTTTTTTTTTTTTTTTTTTTTACATTTTCAGCTTCAATTAAAATAAAGTTAATGGGGTCTCCAGTTCAGACTAATTAGTTTTTTTAGAGTTTGTTTGTTTTTGGTCTTTTGAGACAGGATTTTTCTGTCTAGCCCTGGCTAACCTGGAACTTGCTCTGTAGATCAGGCTGGCTTTGAATTCAGAGATTTCCCTGCCTCTGCCTCCAGGGATTAAAATCATGATGCAACATACCATTTCTGCCAAATCTTTAAAATGAATGAGCCCAGTTTATTGAAGCGTGTGTCTGGGTCCAGTGGGGGAGTGTGTGTGCTCAGAATGGATGGACCTGAGACACAAAATGCTTTCTTCAACCATTCTCTTGGACTGGCTCTGATGTGGAGGCCGATGAACCAATGTCATGCTAGGGTTGTAAGGCAGTATCTGCCAGGAAACAGGAGACAGCACAGCCCTGAGGCCCACAAGGATGAGTCAGCGTCTCAATATCTTAAACCCATGTTTCCTCATCGGGAGTGTGGCTAGAGTAGTCTATTACCTTACACTGTGGGACTAAGGAGAACAAAGACAGGTTGAGGGGATGGCTCAGCTGGTAAAACTTGCTCCGTAAGCCCATGGATCTGAGCTCAAGTCCCCAGAACCAATGTAAAGCTGGACGCGGCACTCTGATGACAAGATGAGAGTGGAGACAGGAGAATTCCTGGAAGCTAGTGGTCAGATAGGCCGGAATACACCGTGTCATGAATACCAAGAGACCCCACCTCAAACAACATGGGAAAGGAAGACACACTCAAGGTTGCCCTCTGACCTCTACACCTCGGCATATGTATATCTGTGCTCTCACACACAAGCATGAAGAAAAAACAATAGAGACTTCCTAGCCCTTGCCTGGTACCTGGGGCTCGGCAGATGGTGACATCTTTCCCTTCTTCATCAGATACAGAGAAACACACAAGATCCCCTGATGCCGTGAGTGCCCTCACAAATGGACAGGGCTTTGGGTTGAAGAGATGTGATTTTTTAAAGGTGAAGGGCAGTAGATTTCAGTTTAAGGAAAAGAATGGGAAGGAGAGAGGATGATTTCAAGAACAAGAGACAAAGCTGTAAAAAGTATAAAATTTATCCTTTGTGCTTACAGGCAACTGACGAATAAAGCAGAGAGCTGATAGTGGAACGCCTGCTCACAGGTTAGGGGCGGGGGCTGGAGGGGGGCGATGGAGGTATGACAGATGAGCAGGGTGAGTCGTCCGGCTAGAAGCATTTAATGAATTGCCACCCAGCTGCAGGCACTGGCCTCTGTGGGCAAGCCACTTTGAACTAGGCAAAAATAGCCAACAGAAACCAGCCCCACACGAGAAGAAGAAAGGGAAAGAATCATTTTTTTTGATTGACTGACATTGTTTTGATCAGAATGTGAAATCACACGCTGACTTGAGTTGGTCAGAAAGACACCCTGTTGCTGGGGGGAATCATGTGCCTTTGTTCATGCCTGCAGCCATTTACCAGGTGGGACTTTTCAAACTAAATCAATAAGTCAATCCACTCTCAAATCTACCCCACCACCGCCCACATTTTCCTTCACAATTAAAGGACTTTTTCAATGGAAATGTCACTCCACATTCACTAGGCTTGGTAAATACCCTCCTTTCAAAATCTCAGTAGAGAACCAGAAAACAGTTCTCTCAGTTTGTGTGAGAGCACACCTCAGCTTTCTTCCCTTCTCTTTGCTCTGTGCCTGTGATAGCATCATCTACTCCTGGGGCATCCTCCGCTGGCTGGCATCAGCCTCCTGCCTTCGTAACTGCTCTTCTCCGAAGCCACTAGGTTTCAATGCTTTTCTAACTCAAGAACCAAGCTGACTGTCAATTTGCATCTGGTTCTTTTCTCAAGTGTTTACGACCTTCAGCATCCAAAGACACTAAAGGATGTGAAAATGGGGTAGAGTTTTTATCCATTCTTTCTGCTGATGTTTGGGATTCAGGGATCAGGGAGCTGTTGGTCCTTGGCTGTCACTTACCACTTGCTGGATGTGTGACTGAATGGGATATTGCAGGGAGGACTTGGGTGAGCATGGGCTGTACATTTGCCTAGAGCCTAATGAAGATGGTCAGAGAGCTGGAGCACAGTGAATCTGCCCATTGTCTAGAACTACTGGTTAAACAAATGAGATGGGAGATTCCCACTCTCTTCTCTCTCTCTCTCTCTCTCTCTCTCTCTCTCTCACACACACACACACACACACACAGTCTGCATAGTTCCAAAGAGCACTAGGGACTATTCATTTGTCTTCATAGTAACACAGTTTTGGACCCAAATTAGTTTGTGGTTGGAATTTGTGAACCCAAGGGTGGAACTCCTGAGGGCGTCTTGTGAGTTGAGGAACTTGAGCGACGCCACAGTGAGTGATGCCACAAGGAGGAACTGACGGGTTCACTCCTCTCCATGACTCTCCTAGAACATGGGGATTTAGGGTACTGAAGTAGGCATCGCCAGAAGCCTCATCTAGCAGAAGGCAGGCATCACATATGTCTTTCCACAGCTCTATTGACATGGACTGCAGAAGTCTAAAAGGATGAACTGCCTCTGCCTTGGGCCCAGCCGGCTGAGCATACACTAACAAAAGCAGTATGAACAGTTGTGGAGAAAATCCGCTCCACTCAGATCATGATGGCCAGAAAGACAGTCTGGTTCTAGTAGATAGCAGAACTCTAAATCCAGGCAGCTTTTTTTTTTGTTTTTGTTTTTGCTTGCTTTTGTTTTGTTATTGTTACAAAGATGTGTTGACTGTAAGATTCTGGAAGGGAATCACATTAAATTTCTCCAAAACTGTGAAGCATTAAACTCCTTCCAATGCAGAAGAGTAAGAACTAGTCCTTCATGAAAAATACCACAGGACTAGCCTGCAGCTTCGTTTCTGAAAAGGAAAGATGATGGCACATAGCCAAGGGCTGTGTGGGCAGGTGGCACAAACTTAGACCTGAAAGGTATTTCATAAAACAGAGCATAAAATGAGCCAACAGAACCGGATTAAACACATCGCCACAAGCTGAAAACTGGGGGAAGCTTAGGAAGCTGGCTGGTTAATTTTAGAGCAAAAATGACAAGAATGGTATGGTCTACTGCTCGCAATAAAGATGACCCGTGGGGCTGCTGCTCAGAAACGTGGGCCATTCTGCAAAACAGTAACAAAAATCCAGACAACTAAAGCTGAGAAAACTGTAATCTTAAATTCGTCGTCAAGATGGAAGGAGATAAATTCCCACAAAATTATATGTAAATACTGTGGACATGGACCAAGTATCACAAAATGGTGACAGAGAGCCTGTCTCTAACACTAAGGTCAGATTGATAGAGGAAGACACCCTTTGACCTAAACACACACACACACGCACGCACGCACGCACGCACGCACGCACGCACACACACACACACACGCGTGGCACATACACTAAAATATTACTCTTAACAAATAAAGTGTGGTTATTATAATTGAGGCGTTTGGCGTCGTTTTCCTTATTGTTATCATTATCATTTTGAATACTTTCAATCTTACTTATTTTCTTTATACGCATGGGACATGCTTTCTTAGACCCTTTGGTTTGGAAAATGAACGAGCGGGGAAAGTCCTACAAATTGCTCCCCCGGATCACATGCTGGAGGGAAAGAAGTTACTCTCAAGAGTTGTCTCCTGCCCTCCATGCGAACACTGGAGCATGCCTCCCCCCACTCATTAATACACGGACTTCAATATTAGAATGAATTTTACAGCTATTACTTTCTGTATTTAAGCCAAGGAGAAGATGACTCCGAATTGAACCCGGGAACTCAGAACATTTCATTTTCATCACGTCGACCATGGAACCCTGGTACTTCAGGCTTTAACAGGTGAGAAGCTGAGCTCCGATGAATGCTCATCTACCCAGCGAGGGCAAAGCCCGGGCTGGGATTCCCAGCACGGCACACACAAACGAACACTTCAAAACCTTAAGATGTTGCGGCTCATGTTTTTGTTTCAAAAGTTTTTGTTACAGTGGCTCAGGCTTCAGTTACTCTCTGCATTCCTTGGTGTCCTTCCCTACTGCACCCACATCTCTGGACACCAGGCGTATTTTTTATCTCTTCCTATTGATAGAAGCCGTGCCTTCTGGCCCCTCCATCAGGATTCCCGTCTTTAACGCTGTTCCATTAGGGCCCAGCTAGAGTAGCCCGTTTGCATGCTCTGTACTAATTCTCGGACCTCATTTCTCTTTCCCCTCAGCGCCTGTGTTTTACTTTTACTGGCTCTTGAAGGAGGCCCTTTTGTCAGGGAAAGAGTCTCCGCACTCAGTCCCCACGTGTGCTAGATGGAGAACGGGAAAGTTCGCAAGGCTCAGACCCACAGAGTCCCAAGACCACATCACCCTGGGGCACCGCATTTCATTTTTCTTTCCTTCCCATTCCCAGAGAGATTCTACTTTCCGGAATGCTTGACCTCTCGAGTGAGGAGATAAAAATATCTTAACATTTCATAACCATTTCATAGACATACATGTTCATTTTTAATGTAAACCCCGCGTGACTCCGCTTTATGAGATCGCCAGATCCTTAAAATTCTTTATGTGCTTATTTACTTTGATGACTCAATTTGTTGGGGACTGATGAAGGAATGTTAAGACTGCCTTTTGCAATTGTGTTTGCCCAAATTATTTTTTAATACTTGCTACTCAGAATAAAAATACCTATGAATATGATATTTCTGTTTTCCATATTGAATTCTGTATTGCTTAGTATTAATATCGCCCCTTTCATTTGTGTTTTCTTTTTCTTGGTATACCTGGTTTCTTTTCTCTCCTTCCTCTTTTCTGTCCCAGTTTGTATAAAACAGCAATATATTTAGAATAGGGACCTTTCCAAGATCTTTGTCTTTTAATAGAAATAATTAAATCATCCACTTTTAATGTGATAATGTGTATGTTTGACCTCCCTTTTTATCGTCTTATCTTCAGCTTTCTATTTTTGCGTCTCCTCTCCATTTTCTTATTTAGTTTTTAATCTTGCTTGTAAGATTCTAGCTCTGCCTCCTAGTTTTGAGATTAAACATAGGATATCTAGCTTTATATTGACTTACTTCTGTTTAAAAGCTATTTATGACAACCTCTCTCCGTGTCAACAACAAAAATTATGGTTTTCTCCATTACAAAATGAGAAAATTAGTACTTATATTAAGGAGCTTGGATTTTAAAATTAGTTTGAGTTGGAACATAATCATACAGATTATACAAACTAAGGGTAGTATATAGTATTTTAGTACGTGCATGCATTGTATAAGACTTATATCAAGTAAAACATGTATATTTCCCTAAAGTGCCTATAAACAGTGTCCTACAGTGATATATATGCGCATGCAGTGCTATATACAGCTCTCTACAGTCCCTAGATAGAGTCTCCTACAGAAGCCACACTTATTCCTCCACAGTGCCCACATATGGCTCTTCACTGTACCTAAATACAGTTCCCTACAGTCCCTATAGAGTCTCTGTCTTAGTCAGTGTTCTATTGCTGTGAAAAGACATCATGACCAAAGCAACTCTTACAAAAGAAAGCATTTACTTGGAGGCTTGCTTACAGTTTTCGAGGGTTAGTCCAGTATGGCCAGGGCAGGGAGAATGGAGGCATGCAGGCAGATGATGGATCTGTGGGCTTTACTGCTTGATCCTCAGGCAGCAGGCAGAGAAACGGGGGCTGGCACAGGCTTTTGAAACTGCAAAGCCCACTCCCATTCACTCATCTTCTCCAAGGCCTCGCCTACTCCAAAAGTCCCCCCCCCCCTCCACTCCAACAAGGCCACAGCTCCAAACAGAAAGGATGAGGGGACCAGACATGTAAGCATGAGAAACTATGGGGGCCATTCTTATTCAAACCAGCACAGCCTCTCACAGTACCTATGCACAGCCCCCCACGGTACCAAAAAACACTTCCCTGCAATTCCTAGGTACAGTACCTAAGAATAGTCTTCTACCTTACCTCACGCAGTCCCTATATTATCTCTGTATGGTCCTCTGCTCTGCCAACACAGAACTCGCTCCTCTCTGTGCCTCGGTAGCCACCGACCAGCCATCCCTCTCCTCTCCATCCTGTCTCTCTGGTCTTGGGTAGCCACAATTTTGCTTTTTATTTTCAGTGCTTACAGTCTCTTGATTCAGCACAATTCAACTCAGGGTTTCCCACCTGCTAGCAAGTGCTATGCTATGGACACATCCTCAGGCTTCTTGTTGCTTTCCCCCCATTTTGAGACAAGGTTTTAATAAGTTGTCCAGGCTGGCTCTGAGCCCTACTCTGCAGAGTAGACAAGTCTTTAATTCTATCCTCCTGCCTCAGCCTCCCAAGTAGCTGGCATTATAAACCATGCAACCAGGTCCAACCTCCTTCTGCTATTGACTTCTGTGAGACTAATTGCTTGAGCTTCCAAACATGAGTGACAGCACATGGTATGTGTCTCCAGGTTCCATCCATCTTATCACAACGTCAGAACTTACGTCATGCTTTTACACTTGGGTTATAACTGAATTGTTCTGTATCTCCTCTATTAAGAATAAAATTCATAGTTGCATTTTATGAGCATATTCATAACATTTATACCTTCTGTCTAAGTCTGAGCCGTTCCACTGTTCATTCATGTATTGTGCACATAGGTAAGTTTGTGTGTGTGTGTGTGTGTGTGTGTGTGTACTTGTGTATGCATGTGTGGAGGTCAGAGATCAACCTTGGGTGTTGCCTCTTAGATGCCACCCACTAGCTTTTTCCGACAGGGTCTGCAGCTTGTCAAGTAGGCTTGATGGCCAATGAGCCCCAAGATTCTATGTCTTCACCCCGGGGAAGTGCACACCATTACATCCATGGTTTGTTGTTGCTTGTACATGTCTATGTTATACATGTATGTACTTGTGTGTGTGGGTGCATGTGTTCATATGTGTGCTTCTGTGCAGAGGCCTGAGGCTGGTCTCAGGCATCATCCTAGATAATGTTTCACTTCATTTTTTGAGGGCAGGGTCTTTTGCTGAATCTGGACCTTGTTAGCCAGCTTTTCCCCTGGGATCCCATTTCTGTCTCCTAAGCTCTGGAATTACAGGCAGTAGCCATGCCGGCCCGGCTTTTGAATGGGTTCTGGGGGATCAAACGTGGGCACTTATGCTTGTGTGGTGAGCACTTTACTGACTGGCCCACCCTCTAAGGCCTTAGTTATCTTTTAACTACGTTTTGAGGCAGGGTCTTACTTGGTAGCCCAGGCTGGCTTAACTCTCCAGTGCCGGGATTACACGGCCTACCCCATGATAGCTTCGCGTCTTTTCCACTCTCAACTTTCAATTTCCTAATTGGCCACATCATTGTGAGCAAACAGGTTCTCAGTTTGTGGATTTACCTCTGACTCTCATCTAAGATTAGCACTGTCTGGTTCTGGTTCTGTACCACACAATTGCTAAAAAAAACACTTGACCTGCCTTAGAAAGCGGCTCCCGTGGGGGGCACACAGTGGGTGCTCAGTGCACATTTGGTTTCATGACTGTCTCTTCAGGAATGTACTTGCTGTGACTACATGACTTAGGCTTTGGGACAACAGGGTGTCTGGGCAGAGCGGGACTATCTCGGTTATAAGAACACAAGGCTGTTGTCTCCCTGAGAAACATCAGCTCGTGTCTATTCAAAGCCAGCTAGGCATGCTGGCACTACAAAAGGGAAGAGACTGCACTTCTATCAGTGATGTCCTGGGGTCGGCTCCATGGGCTCATGGACATCCTTGCTGAGGTAACTTTAGGATGGGGGTGGTCTGATAACAACACCTGCTTCCTCAAAGATTCTGGAAAGAGCATCGGACAGCACAGAAGATGGAGAGATATTTTTCTAGTTCAGTTGCTTTAATTAGAGGTGGGGCTACTGTGGAAGTTGTCCTGTTGCCCCAGAGCTGCTGAGAGGCTCGGAAATACAGTGGGCAATAGTCTCTGCCTCCATATGTGAGAATCAAAGTGGTCTGCCGAGCCCTGGCTGCTTAGCACTTCCACACCGGATGGGCCACGAGGAAAGTGAAAAGTCAGTTCACTTGTGTAGAGAAAGGCACAGTTAGGCACCGAGAGAGCCACCTCCACCATGAGGACCACATAGGGAGGAGGGTAAGGCTCAAATGGCTGGCTGGGAGGGCAGATCTGGCTTTATCAGCCGTTTGCTGCCATTGAGTTTTTTTTTTGTTGTTGTTGTTGTTGTTGTTTTGTTTTTTTTCTCTATTACCCCTTTTCTTGTCAATAGCTCACAGCCTGGTCACACTAGTGAGACTTGAAACTGGGTGGTGGCATTCCTGGTGCCTGCCTCACACACCTGTGATTGGAATCAGGAGAGACTATGGATATAAACACATTCCTGTTTTTCTAAGTGTGGTACCCATGCAAAGCATGGTTGTTATTAATTATGAAAATAATCTCTCAGTTAAGCCTCTTCTCTCTTGTGTTCCTTTCTTGCCTTGGATGATGTTTGTAATCCCAGTATTTGGGAAGCTGAGGCAGAAGCATTGTGAGTTTGAGGCCTGCCTGGTGCCTGAGCTATGTGGACATCTGTGGAGAGAGAGAGAGAGAGAGAGAGAGAGAGAGAGAGAGAGAGAAAGAGAGAGAGAGAGAGGGAGAGAAAGAAAAAAGGAAAAAAGGAAGGAAGGAAGGAAGGAAGAAAGAAAGAAAGAAAGAAAGAAAGAAAGAAAGAAAGAGGGAAGGAGAAAAATTCTTAAGTTATTTTTTTCCTGCTCTTCTTTCTTTACATTGCAATTTATCATTTTCCCCCCATTTTCATGGGGGTATTGACTTAGGAGGCCAATTCTTAAAGGAGAGGTGGATATTTTTACATGAACAAAAACCATCAGAAGAGAAGAAGGAATCCCACCTTGGAGAGGTGATGGTCAGAGCAGAGAGATGGTGGTTCCTCAATGCTGTGACCTCCAGGCCAGGCTCAGGCTGAGTAGATGGAGAGCTTCTACCATTTTGTTTTGTTTGCTTATTTGTTCTTTTATCCTGGTGTTTCACTAAGCACAGCCTTGAACTTGTGATCCCCCTGCTTCAGTCTTTCAAGCAGTTGGGATGTCAGGCACATGGCCCTGCTCTGGTCCTGGGTTCCTTGTTGAGATGATGACCTGGGATGAGACATTCTCTTGGTTCCTTCTCCAACCTTTTCAATAAGACTAGAAACTCTTAGATATGTCACAAATTAATACATGTATCTTTTCATGATTGAATAGCATTCTAGGACACTCAAGCAACTCAAGCAGTTCAAATAACTGTGGCACAATTTTTAACCTATCCACAATCATACAGCAAGGGGGCCACACCACCATCACCATCACTATCATTACCGGTACCTCTACCACCACCGCCATTACCATCACCACCACCTTCAGAACAGATGTAAGCCTATTATTATTATTATTTTTTAATTGGGAAAGTAACTTGGAAACATTTCTTATCTCGAGGAGGTGATATTAATCCCACAAAATGTTCTGAAATAGGATTTGGATCCAGCTTTTAGGACTGAAGTTGTGATCTCAAGGAGGTCATGTGAACTCACCAAAAGTAGTTTGTACCCAAAATAGCAGTGTTGCTTCTTTGACAAGAGCACTGAACAGCAGACCAAAGGAGGGCCAGTGATAGCGAATCAGGACCATCCAAGATGCTTGGTAAGTTTTGATTGACAGTCTCTTGGAAGAGCGTACAGTAAGCCAAATGGTAGTGTCTTTTTTTTTCTTTCTAAAAACATGTTGTTTAATTATTGAATTCATACCTAGTCCTTGGAGCATATAGAGAAATGCCTCATAATCCTATAACACTCATTGTTTGTACTGATAACTTAGGGGATGTGGTCCTGGACATTAGATTTGGGATGGCTGGAAGCTGGCTGGAAGGGCCAGCAGAAATGCTGGATGACAGTACAGACAGCAATACCATAGCAGGTTAGCCAGAAAGACAAACTGCATGAGACATAATTCGGAATAGATGCCACGACCCTGCATTTGTGTTCCAGGCGACACTTGCACAGCTGTATAACAGGAGTAAAATGGTGAGCAGGGCAGTTCAGGGGTCAGTCTAAGGACAAGCTGGGTTATTTCTGTGGGCAGGAGTCTCAACCAGTGTCAACGGAATAAATATCCAATTCGACCTCAGGAAGCTTTTAGAAGAAACAGAAATGAAGGAGAAGGAAGGTTCTCACTTCCGTCTGTGTTGTAATTAGTCCTCCCTTAGGAGAGGGCTGTGATCCGGGCAAGGCAGCCCTGCTCCTGGGGGCCTCACGGAGGACAGTGGCTGGCGGGATTGCTTTGCCAGTGCATTCCTTTCCCCTTTTCCAGTCCATATAGAGGCTAGGTCTCCTGACACCCTGAGCACAATTTTGCACTCTTGAGTGCCATTTACACCTACAAATCGTAAGGGTGGTTTCCCTTGGAACACCTTCAAATGCACCCTTTTATCTGTTTCCTGGGAAGCCAAGAGGATGACAAATCTAATCAGCATCACCACGAACAACAGTACAAAGTCAAAGCAGACAGCCTTTGAGGCCTTAACACCATATGGATCCGTGTCGAAAACGCCATCTCTCCCGCCGGCATTGCAAACACAGGCAGAGCTACCCAAACATTCTGAGCTTCACCGTCCCTGTCCAGGAGGTGGGGTTGTCGACATCAGGCTCGTGGTGGTGTGAGTATTAGGTGAGGGTGTGTGTCCATGTACAGTGAGGCGGGAAGCATGGAGGAGGTGCTGGGACAGGCACCGCTCCTCCTCCATTCTCCCTCTTCTTCTTTCCTCTGGGTCAGACACTGTATAGAGGACACATGCGGAAAACAAGATAGATGCAGACACCCAGTCGAAACTCTAGGATGCTGGACTTTCTGCAGTTGAGGAGATTTTTTTTTTGCACACTCTCTAATGTGTTCTCCGAAAGCTGCCCATAGCACGTAAGCACAAGAAATATGACCAGGGTGACCGGGAAGCTGACACTTTAATTGGGTTTCATTTTGAAGATTTAAAATAAACACGGGAAGAGAAACAACACAACTCTCCATCTATCTCAGGCGTATTTCTGAGAAGGACTTGCCCGAGCAGAACGAGGATGCCTTGAAAGAGAGATGTGCGCCTCCTCCCACGACAGTGCACAGGACATCCTTACTTGTAAGTTCATCTACCAAATTGTCACCTAGGCATGAACCTCAGGTGCTGGGGATGTAGCACAGCTCTGCCCTCAGGGAGCCTGCTCCTTACTGAAGACACGTGCAATGGTGACCTAAGTATATACTGAGGGCTGCTGAGAAGTCCATCATCCACACACAGTCAAGGAGAGATTTTCAGAAGGGACCTGTCCAGACCCAAGCTGAGTCTCACAAAAGTTGATTTCATGGTGAGAGTCAACTGATGTTTATTCCATGTCTAACAACAGAGGGCTACTGAGCCAAGTTCTGGTAGTAGAGGTAGGCACAAGGCAGACACGCTCTAAAGAAACCCATGACCAGGGCCGACATGTTTTCTTTGAAAAATTGACCTCACGTGAGCAATTGTGGGGTGGTGGTGCACTGTCTGATTGGGCCTCTTTTCTGCCGGCCACATTTTCTTTGACCTGAGGATATTTTTGTGATGATAACCTCTCCTCTCTCATTCTCTCTCTCTCTCTCTCTCTCTCTCTCTCTCTCTCTCTCTGTGTGTGTGTGTGTGTGTGTGTACATATGTGTATGTGGTCAGAAGTCTCTCTACTTCAAACTTTCTCCACTCTATATTTTGAGACATGATCTCTCAGGGAACCTGGAACTCACTGATGCCAGGCTGGCTAGCTAACCAGCCTCAGGAATCCTCCTCTCTCTTCCTCCCCAGAACTAGGATTATAGGCACACACCACGCACTCTTTTTTTTTTCATGTTGGTAGTGATATCTAAACCTAGTCTCCATCTTTTTTTTTTTTTTTTTTTTTTTTTGGCATGGGCATAACAAGTGGTTTGCTGATGAGATATCTCACCAGTCCATAACCTCTTAAAATTTGTCTTATGTGGAGTTATCTTGACTGGATTATTTCTTTCTGGGCTGGTTTTCTGTTGCTTGATTAGACAAACTCTGTTCCTTATAAGTAGTGATGGTTTTGCTGTGGGAGTCTGAAACTTGATGTAAACAGACAGCTCTGTGAACCTGGCCAGACTATGAAAAATATATAAAAGACTCGCGGAAGCCTGTGGAACCTGGCTGTGAGGGTGATGTGTGTCTACAAGGGTGAAGATTGCTGTAATCGTGGTGTGCAGGTGTGGGATATCATATACATTCATGTATTTTGTTCAGTAGTTTGATTTGCTCCAAGTTACTATGTGATACCTGGCCAAGGAGTAGCATGGACTAAAGTCATTCATGGAAAAATAGGTACAGTTTTAAAAGCCAACCATGGTTTAGCAGCCTATAATCCCATCCCTTGGGAGGCTGAGGCAGGAGGACTGTTGGAAGTTTGAGGATAGCCTAGTTTACATGAGTAGGACCTTGTCTCAGAAAACAACAGCAATAAGTAACAGTAGCCTTATATGAAATGCTCTCCATATCCGTATCTTAGTGTATAGTTTAGGTAGACTGTAGCTTCTCCACCCTTCTGGAGATGCTCACGTCTGTGGCTTTGTCCTGCGTTGCTCTGCACAGTTCTTGGGTAGTTATGGGTTACCTACTTAGACTGCGGTAGAGCTGCCTCGAGGGAAATGGAAGTATAAGTCAGTGTAGCTCTTTTGTACCTATAAGGAGCAGTGGCTTTGTGTCTACCTATAAGGAACCTCCAATTAGTCATGTCCTTTGGCTTGGTGAATCTCCTTCTGGGAACCTACCCGAAAAAAAGGAACTGGAAATGTGCATGGCAAAGCTTTTGCCCAGACTTCTTTGCAGTTGCTGGAGGGAGCACGCGACTTCAAAGGCTAACAGTGTAATAACACACAGCTGGGAAACGATGCTGTTGAGGGATGCTCACTATGTGACCAACTGAGGAAAAACAAAACAAAACAAAACAAAAAACCAGAGGAGTAATAGTGACTGCACCTCGGAGTCGGTGAGCTTGGACCTGCACGGTAGCTCTGTCTCCAGAGAGAGTCACCTGTATGCTCTGACGGCCTAGAGAAACGGGGTTGATAATAATAACACCTCTCTCAGAGGGACTTCCTAGGACTAAGTGACATAATGAAGATAAAATGATTAAAACCATGCAAAGTACATTTATTAGGTTACCTACAAATGCTGGCCCTCTATGGAGCATATGATTTCAAGGCATAAAAATAGACAGAAGAGAAATATGTCAATGCATTAAAAATGGGGGATTTGGTGGAGGAATCATGGGCAATATTTAAAAAAAAAAAAACCAAAACTTTTTTAACTCCCCAACTCTTTCGCAATGAGGAGGAACTATCACCACAGTGAGAATATATTAGAATGGGGTAATGCAATGTGATGTTTTAAAAAAGAACGCTACCCACAATGAACCAGCATTTCCTCTTTCTCTTCCAGGGGAGGAGCTGGGGCCAGCCTTGGCAGGCACTTACACAGAGTCACACATGTGCTGGGCCTCTGGGGGAGGGGGGTCAGAGCTTGAGGGGGTCCTCGACACTTCTCGGTGTCGTGCAGAGTGGGCAGCGGAGAAGCCGGAGTTTCTTCCACTTCCAAGACTCTGCCTTCCCGGCAGCTCTGATGTTTATTGTTTCCCCTCATATTTTGGTTGAGCTGAATAAAGGACTACATACAAGTATAAAGTGAATGGGGCTGGGGGAGATGGGGTGGCTCCTCAGTAAAACGCCTGTCGCTTGAGCGTGGGGATCAGAGTTCCAATCCTCACACCCACGCCCAAAGCGGGGCAAGGCAGCTGTGGTTCAGCCGAGGCAGGAGGGTTCCCAGGCCTCGTGGCCAGCCGGTCTGGTTGTCTCAGCCAGCTCTGTGTTTAGTGAGACCCTGTCTGAAAACAAGGTGGAAAGTGATAGAGGATCTTACACACACACACACACACACACACACACACACACACACACACGCACGCACGCACGCACGCACGCACGCACGCATGCACGCGCACACACACGTGCGTAGCACTTATACGCATAGAGGAGACATGTACGTACAGAAACATAAACCATACACATAGATAATTGGGCACGAACACACAGAGACATGGGTCATGTACACCCACACACGCACAGGCACGCACACACTTCCTGCCCCCAGAGCTCTCCCGGAAACAATAATGCCTAGATACTGGAGTGAAATGTTAAAGGTGGGGAGCATCGGGACTCAGGTCAGATCAGAAGCGTCACAGGAAATCAGCTTAGCTTAGTGGCAGCAGTTTTAGTTAACGAGGGTAATTTATATTCCAAGTGGAATTTCTGGCAAAGACAACCGTTTAAGGAAGAAGCACCTTCCCATGTCAGGGGATGCCCACAGACTGAGCAGGGCATAGTCGTAAAAGCATGTGTGTGTGTGTGTGTGCGTGCGCGTGTGTTTGCCTTTTGAGGTTTGCACTGGGGGCCACCGTCCTTCAGCCCTTTATTGACTGTGAGGATGCTCTGTGCTCCAGCAAGTGGCTCCTGGAGCTGCGTTTTATGAACGCTGAATCCCAGGCACCAAGACAACCAAGCCGATGCCCCCATCCGGACCAGAGAGGCAGTTTCCAGGCTGCCGTCTGACTACTGTCCCTCATCCTGTTTGGGGGTGACACCTCTAGCTCTGTGATGTGTCCCCTGAGGTCCTAAACCGAAAAGCGTGACAAACACCTCTCCACAGGGAGGTCATCGTATGCTAATGAGGCAGATAACCCAAGCGGCGTGGAACAGGTGAGCCCACGGGGGTCACACAGGGCTCCTGGACGCCCCTGCGGTTCAGTCCCGAGTCGTTCCGCCCCTCGGCAAACCCACCCACCCCGTGACTGAGGGAGGGGTCTCTCCGCCACCCGGCTACCCTGTACAGCAGGACAGCTTGCAGATGGCGCTTTTCTCCACCCCCCCCTCCCCGTCCGCTGGCGGCGGGGATGGAGGCAGAGCCCCGCAATCACCTGTAGGGCTTTCAGGAACTCCGCAGCCCCCTCCTCAGATTCTAGTCTACAAGTCCTGAGAAAAGGGGCGCCGGAAGGTACGGGCTGCGGCGGCCTGGTGGAGTTTCCGAACGCCCCACAGCCCCACAGGTGATGCTGGATGGTGCCCTGATCGAGACGGAAACACAAGCCGGGTCTCGTGACCCGACAGAAACAGGTCAGCTTTAGGCGCCCGCGACGCTCCCCCTTCTAGCTGCTGAGGCGTCCGCATCCTCTCCCGCTCCCCTCTAAGCCCACCCCCACCCCCAGAGGCTTTGAACTTGGAGTGTCCCAAAGTCTCCGGAACCCCCGAGGGGCGACCGTCAGGGGCTCCAGGAGGCCAGGCAGCGGGGAAGACCATCCCCTTGCTCCCCGCAGCCCTCGGGCTCCCTGGGCTGCGCTCTGGGGTGCCCTGGAGCTAAGGTTAAAGAGGGCTGACATTAGACGAGTGGCTTCAGCCAACTGCCCGAAGCAAGGCCGCCCGGCCGCCGCACACCTCCGGCGTCCGCACCGAGCGCGCGCGGAGGGGGGCCCCGCCCTGCCCGGCGCCCTGGCGCATCCCCTGGGGCCGGGGTCTGGGGCAGGTGGCGCCGTCTCGCCTGCGGCTCTTCTCCCGGCCGCGGGAGCGGCTCCCTCTTTGACCCCGACTCTCCAAGTTGCTGCCGGGTCCCCCCACCCCGCCACCCCCATCCCCAGCTGGCGACCCCCTGGTTCGCGGCAGCGGTCTTACCTCACCGTGCAACACTTGGTTGCGCGCTCGCCGGGGGCGCTCCCTTCTTCAGCCTCTTATTCCCTTACTTGGGAGGAAAGAAGAACCGAGGGACAGAAGGGGACCGAAGAGCCGGCCGCCCGGGCGTCCTCCCGGTGCAGCCCTCTCCGGGGCGGAGACATCAGCCGGCCGCCAGGGGTTGGCGCCCCGGGGTCTCCCGCCTCCCGCTAGGGGCTCGGTTGGCTGCTGGAAGGGCCGGCTGCCTCCGCTGCCCGCTACGGCACTGCGGCTCTGCGCCCTGTCCCTCTCAGCATCGCCAGGTCCAGCTGCCACTCTCGCTGCGGAGCCCTGCCCCCCCCACCCCGGGCGCAGAGCCCGCCCCCTCCACACACCGGCGCGCGCGCGCGCAGACACACACACGCGCCCCCCACAAACACTCGGGTGCACACACATGAAAACACGTGCTGCTGCACATCCACGGGCGCCGACTGTCCGGTGGGTACCTGCGTGTGCAGGCGTGATCAGGGCGCTCCTGATTCGCAGGGTTTTTTTTTTTTTTTTTTTTTTTTGGTCAGAGTGCTGGTGGCTGCGAGAAAACCAGCTGGCTGGCATCGAGATAGAGGACAATTACTTGAAAAAGACAGCATCCTCTGGCTGTTGACTTCCCTTAACCTAGACACCTAGGGGTAGGGGCTGCCTGAATATCCCAACCAAAGCAGAGGAAAGAATATATGTAAACATAAAAATAAATCAACAAGTTCTCTGTTTTCTAGGAACTCTGATGTCCTGTCCAGGACGACGTTTCTGATAATCCTGACCCGGGGGCAATAGTGGGGCGATCCTTTCTCCTCTGCAGGTATACATGGTTGGGATCAATTCAGCTAGCCAGTAGGGGATTTGATGGATGGATACGATCTTGGGATTGAAGATTGTGATGTCCCTTCTTTGCTTTTGCGTGACCTTGAGCTGTCTTCCTACAGGACAAATAGAGCGTTTCTAAAACAAACAAGATACACGCAAGAAAAAGAGAGAGAGAGAGAGAGAGAGAAAGAAAAAAATGTAGAAGTCGAAAAATAGGGAAGGTGACCTGGGGCTGCGGGCAAGAGACAGGACGCAGCAGTGGCAAAGGCTCAGGGACTTGTGGGACCTTCTCTTTCCATGACGCGAGTGTCTGCGTGGGGGCGGCAGCCACGGTGATGTTATTTCAGGCATGTCACATCAGCAGAACGACTTCTGTCCGTTTCACACCCCATTTAGAGTCACCAGGAGTTTACTCTCATCTGTAAAATATGTGGAGTTTACCCGTTTCCACAGCCAAGAATTCTTTTCTGCCAGTGGGCAGTGAAGGCCCCTCTGTGGAACCACAGCCAAGAAAAGCTCTCTGCGGAGTGCAGAGGCACTGGGGGTCAGGGGGTCCAGGCATTTGGGGAAGGAAGCTGGGAATGTGACTGTTGAAAAGCTCTAGAGTCCCCGGGCGGTTAATTTATCCTTGGCCACCAGCAGGCAGAATGATGAAACCGAGAAGGAACCCAGGCCCTGAGAGCTCTCTATACTTCCTTCCCCACCATGGTGAGGGCGAAGCTGAGGCGGGAACCCAGTGCTCATGCTTCATTCTGTTAGCCACACTCCACTCCTCATCCCTCAGACCCTGGGTAGCTTCTCAGAGCTGCCATCAGCCAGGCTGGCACACTTGGCGTTGGGGTATTGTGTGATGGGTATGTGAGTTCTTCCTCCCTCTTTTCTAGTTTTCCTGTCGCTTACTGACTTATTCATTTTGTAAATATTTGTTAAAGGTCCTGCTGTCTCTTCAGATACTTCCCACTGACTCGGTGTCATGGGCCTCACCTGGGAGGCAAAAAAGAACGGAAAGACAGAAAGAGCTTAGAAATGTTTGTATCCTGTCCTTCGGAGAGGCAGGCCCCAAGCACAGGCTTACTGTCCACATGTTCCCCGACCACAGGCTTCCTGTATACATCTTCCCGTGCTGGGCTGAACTGCATCACTGGGGAGGCAAACAGAGTTGCATGTGTGTTGCAAAAAAAAAAAACCATTTGGCTCTAACTAGCCTGGACTCGTTCTAGAGAAGGCTGTCTTGAAGGACAGCCTGGAGAGTGGGTGCATGGCTGCAGGTAAGCATCGGGAGAGCATGGAGTTTGTTCTGTCTTCTCCAATAAGGAGATAATAAGCTTGATGGGACAAACGGGGAAGGGGAAGGCGGCAGGAGTGTAGAGAGCCAACTTGGCATGCTGGGAAGTTATTATATAATAATAAGAAACTCTGGAAAGGGTGCCAAGCAAGAATTTGGAGAACAGAAATGCTTGCTTACAAAGATTGGTAAATATGAAGGTACTTGCTCTTACAGAATACATCGTTTGTGAAGTCAAAAGTGTTCACCCATGTGTTTGTAAATAGGCTCCTTGGGGGCGGGGAATTCAGGGTAGTGCTGGGTTAAGCATCTAGGCAGACACAGGCTAGGTACATGAAGCCTTGTAGACAGCGGCTGAGAGATGGCTGCCGGATGGTTCCCTTCTATTAACATGCAGGACAAGTGTTGTGATAAAGGTCAGAGCAACATGGAAGGCACAAAGGGGTGTGCCAAAGAGTGACAGGAGCCCCCGAAAGGGCAGCTTGTCTGATAAAAAAAAAATATGGAGGAGGCAGGGTTAAGCATGGGATTTGAAAAAGTTGGCAGGTGTTTGACTCAAAGACCAGAAGGAAATAGGTACTCCATACCGAGAGAAAACAAAAAGCAAGAACTATGACAATTTGTTTTCTGCCCCTTCCTAGCAAAAGACAGCAAGACTGGGAGGAGAGGGGTGGGAGAGAGCCTCCAGATATCCTAAATATCCTGCTTGGAGTGGAGACATAGTGAGGTCTTTTTTCTTTCATTTTTTGGTGTGGTGTGCTCTCTCTCTCTCTCTCTCTCTGTGTGTGTGTGTGTGTGTGTGTGTGTTCCTTTTACTTCCTTCAGACAAGAGGACACTAGTGAGCAATCTGGGAAGTGTCTGATGCCAGCTTCCCCGAGGCGGGAGATGCTTCCCCTTGGAATGGAGAGCTGAGGAGAACGTGGGAGAATGACCTCTTGCAAGGAGCCACAGTCCAGGTGGTACAGACCTCTCGCTGTACAGCGTCTCCAACCCAGGGGGTTGACACCCAACGCTTGTTCCTCTTGCCTGGCTATAAGCCCTATCTGCCTGGAAGGGAGGGGTACCCATTCTCCAGCTGGCACAGAGGCCTGGCTGCGAAGCTCTTTGCAAATGCTGAAGCCATAGTTCAGCTAGCAAGGATTTGTGGAGCACCTGCAGTAGGTGCAGCCACGGGGTGAGCTGGAGGAGTCTGTGAGCCTACTATTCTCCATTCTTAGGTGATGCTCTAAGATACACCGTGAATACGGAGGAGGAAGCTAGTGTCTCTAGCAGTCTCTGTCAGCTAGAAACAAACAGTGGAAATGGTTAAGAAGCAAGAAAAAGAAGAAAACGAGAGAGAGAGAGAGAGAACCAAATGCTACATTGTATAGAACAGGCCCTGCTCTGGGCTTGAAGAGAGACCACATATGCTTCCTGGAGGAGGAGGGCAGGGTTTCAGTTAGAGAAGAAGCTTCGAGTGGGAGCCAGAGGCAGGCAGGGAATCTGGGGCCCTTTGTGTGCAGGTTTCCAGGCCCAGTGGCTTCCCTTGTGCCTCTCCCAGTCACAGAGCATGCTGATGAGTCACCCTCATTTCTGAGAGACGGCGGGCAGCCGTTTGGGGTGTTTAACTGGCTCAACACACTGCCTTCCCTGAGCCTCCAACGCTGGCAGCTCACACTCACCATGTTGCTCTGGGAACGCATCATCCGAGCCAACAGCTGTTGCCTGATCACCATTGCCACAGCAAAGCGAGGGCTGAGTCAGCCACCTGTGTCTGGAAATTTTTAAGTCCAACTGTCTCTGACAAGCAGGGTGACATTTGGCTCTCGGAGTGCGCTGAGAACAGAGCTACTTAAGCACAAGGGACCTCAGTGATTGGGGATCCGAAGGCCCGGGCTCGGGGTTCTTGGGTTACCTTTCTAGACCTCACCTTTGTCACATACAGACACGCTACAGCAGATCAACAAGCTTGCTTTAGATTTCACAGTCAACAAGAGCTTTCTGTTTTCTCACAGAATGACAGGACCGGAGCTGGCTTTGTCCAGTTCTAACCTTGCCTGACCTTGCCTGGAGTTATGAAGGAAGGACTGCATCTGGCTAGTGAGATTCTGGGATGGAAATAGTATACACATCCCAGTTTTGTCATGAATGAGATGTATGGATCCAGCCAGGAGAATGTGGGTATCCTCTTGGTGGGTTTTGCTTTACAGGTAAAATAAAGAGGTTGGAAATGGTCTCTGCCGTCATCCCTGGCTCTCGTGCTCTGTGAAGTACTGTCACTGAGCAGCTTCTGAACACTGCTGTTCACTTCGGTGGGACCCTCTAACACAGCAACCTGGAAAAATCCTCACAATTAGAATGGATAAGCTCTGAGGAAAAAGAAAGCATAAAAGGAAGCCGAAGACTCAAGCATAAGAGATAGATAACAGAGAAGAGAAATAAATAGATAAATTCAACGGAGCTGGAAGATTCAGGGCAGGGGCATCCGAACCCACTTTCTCTCTAAAATACGGGTAGCAAGTAGATGAAAGAGCAGATATGTGGGCTTTCCTCAGCTTTTCCTCATTATTACTTGAGGCAGGGTCTTGCTTATAGCTCAGGCTGGCCCAGTCCTCTAGCCTCAACTTCCACGTGCTAGGACATGGCTGCCACCACAGTTGCTGCTTTGCAGTTTTGGAAGTGCTACATAAAAATGCGGTTAAAGATGAAAGATGGTTTCTCCCCCTAGCAGTCTGGAAGGGAAAAAAAATACCCACGTTGAATTATTATAATATTCATTTGTCTGCTTCCTAAGGAACATCAACAGAGCTTGAGCCAGGGCCTCTGTCTCCATGCTCCTAACAATAGAAACTTAAAAAGATTTTTTTTTCTGGAATAGCAATATTTTTAACATGAAAAGTTAATAAAGGTGCTGGCCCAAGTTCAGGACTGACTGCAAAACGTTTCCCCTGCCTGGAGCTAACTCTGCACTGCCCTCGGGGTTGCCCACAGTGGATTTCTTG
Source organism: Meriones unguiculatus (assembly GCF_030254825.1). Classification (NCBI taxonomy): domain Eukaryota; kingdom Metazoa; phylum Chordata; class Mammalia; order Rodentia; family Muridae; genus Meriones; species Meriones unguiculatus. The sequence goes on from NC_083364.1 coordinate 26,966,663, forward strand.
GGGAAAATGATGGAAACACATACCCACCTGAGATCTCACTTAGCTTATTGTCTATGGAGACTGGTGGTGCCAGGAAGGGCAGGAAGGTGTGAGTGGGGCATGCAGAAAGGGAAGAGAGGGTTTTCACCTGCCTGTGTATTTTGGGCAATGGACTCTAATCATCCCACTTTCGTGGGCTTGTAAAGAGGCTAATTTTGGTTCTCTGCGTGACTCTGGGCCTGTGTTTTTTCACTGCCTGGCCAAAAGATGCTGCAGTGGAATTCTTCAGTGACGCTCTGGGAGTGGGGACTCATGTGGACTGCCAGGAAGCTCCCCCAGAGAGGAACAGGTTCTAATTCCAGAAATGACCACAAACCTCAGAGCCTGCCTGGCCACAGAGCTTTCGAGAGGGTAGGTACATTTTTAGAATTATTAGCTACTTCTTTATTTCTTGTTAACCAGTTTAGGGGAAGGGACAAAATGTCACTGAAAGCAGGAAATCAAAGGGGCCCCTTAGTGCCCACATCCTCCATCCATTCTTCCATTTGCTCCTGCCAAAATTGTTATGCTAGTTAGGGATTCTGTTGCTGTGGCAAACACCATGACCAAAAGCAACTTGGGGAGGAAAGGGTTTATTTCAGATTTAATTCTCAGGTCACAGTCCATCACTGAGGGAAGTCCTGGCAGGAACCCAAGATCGGAACCTGGAGGCAGGAGCTGATTCTGAGGCCAAGGAGGAATGTCGCTTACTGGCTTGCTCTCTGTGGCATTCTCAGGGCAAAAAACACTCCCAGTGACCCTCCCACATCAATCATTTATCAAGAAAATGCCACTATGCACTTGCCTACAGCAATCTGATTTTCTCAATTGCGGTCCCATTTCCAGATAACTATAGCTTACAAGTATAGCCCGAAAAAAAGCCAGGACGGTTGTTTTTGAAAACCCTCCATTTGTTCAAAAGTCCTCGGAGCACCGGACACCTTGTCCTGAAATAGCACCGGACACCTTGTCCTGAAATAGCTGTCATTCCGCGTGGACATAGACGTAGGGGTAGAGGGAGTGTGTCTGAGCAATCTAACACAGTGCTAATGCCAACAGTCTGGTGAAAGGCATTGGCCCATCATTGTTTTGCAACAATCCCTGAATGGTGTTCACGCTCATACATGAAAGAGTCTTAGCTAACCCACCTCTCAGGCTACGCTTCATCTTCTAAACACTCTTCACCCACCCCTCTGTCTCCTACTCAAGCGGTGCTGGTGATGGGAATCTAAGACTTGCTCCCCGCACCCTCTCTCCTCTTTTTCCTTCTCCTCCCCCTTCTCCTCAGTTCTTCCTTATAGTGCCACCTCCTAAATCAACCCAGTAGAAGGCAGTCATTCCCTCCCCCACGGCCTCACTAAAGTCTGCTCATAATCCACCCTAGTGCTTACAGACGCCTTGCGTTATGGCTTGCCCGTGTGTGCTGCCCTGTCCTAGCTGAGGATAGCTGCCCAGCCCTTCCCCTGACTGTATCTTAATCACTTTCCCGTCATGCTCCAGGTGCTGCACACAGTAGAGTGTCAAGAATATCAGCATAGAGTTTTGGCCTTCAAGTGCTAGAACCGGAAGAGCAAAAAACATCTGTCCCTGGGCTCCCACTGCGTGTCAAATATCTGTGGTCTCGTGTGCCACCGTCCCAAGGGCTTTTGTTTGCAGGGGTTGGTGGCTTGGGGTGTTCTAACCAGGTGGAGCCAGCTGAACAGGGGATTCCCCACTTCCTCTGAAGGTTTCTCCAACTTTAATCTTCTATCTACAGAATTTATGAACAAATTTTGCTGTATTACAGAAAATTGGCTTATAATTGCCTGGCCATGCCTTTATGCTTTTGTCTTGTGATTTTAATATAGGTGTAGAGCAATACTATAATAAGACAAATGACTATTTATTCTCTTTCTCCCTCTCTCTCTCCAAATACATTACTACAGAAATGCTACTCTCCTGAGCATGGACCTAGAGTAAGTACTGGCAGAAAAGGGCGACCCAGGAAAGAAGATTCAGGGAGGAGGCCATTTCCCAACTCCACAAAGCTGTTCAGTTTCATCGCCAGCTCCCCAGGCAACTCTGCTGTTAAATGAATGGTGGAGTCTCTTTCATGTCTGCTTTGCTTAATTCCCTGGTCCGCATTCATCCTGGGAAGGGATAGGTGATTGCTTGCTTCTGAGAGGCAGCATCATCCCAGGCGGAGGTGGCCATGAAGACTCTCATGGCCCTCCCCCATCATGTGATTCTGCCTGACGGCAGGAGAGACCAGAAATCTGCCTTTTGAACAAGACTGACAGCTGACCCTGTGCTGCCTGAAGGCAGAACACCGGTTTAACTGCTTCCGGTATTGGCTCTTGACTGGAGGCTGCTGTGGAGTCTGACACACACTCTGTACACCTGTTTTTCGATGTTTAAAGAAAACACAGCTTTCTCGATTCCTCCGCTGTCCTCTGCACGCATCTCAGAGCTATGCCACCAGTAACCCTTCTGATCATGGTTTACGAGAAAGTGTATCTGAGTTTCAAACAACTATTTCATAAATAGACTTCCAGAACACAAAGTGTTCCCAAGCAGGGAACTGTCTGTGTTTCAAAGCTTTTGTAGTGATTCGTCTCTGAGAAAAAGGTTTTTACAATTGGCCCTAGAAGGATATGGACCAGGCACTCTGCGCCTTTCCAAATTGCCTTCTCATAGATGGTTGGCTAGTTTCACAGATTACTTGTCTGCAGATTGTTTCTAGATATTTCCAGGAGTTTAGGCAGTTTGGAGTACTGAAATCAGAGGTGTGGGAAGTGGACTTTCTCATTTCCAAGTGTGCTTACGGAACACATGGTTCCTGGGCACAGTTCTGTGCTAGATCCTGTGTTCATCACTGGGACTTCAAACAGGAGTGGTGCTCTGTGTCCCAGAGAAGCCCATGCTTTTGCAGATGGACCATAAAGTGGCCATAGAGGGGGAAAGTGCTGAGGAGAAAGGCACAGTAGGGCATGGTCTACAGCGAGACGGTCAAACAAAAGAGAAATCTTAGCATCCTGGGCGACCTTTCCATATCACCCTTTCATGGGAAGAAGACATAGACAGGGCCTTTTTTTTTTTCTTTGAGTGACCTCAACCTCTGCTGGGCCAAGGACACAAAGCAGCCAGATATTCCTTTAGCATGTGTGGTGACTGCTGACAGTTCTTTTCCCAGGCTGAAGTGTGAGCAGAGCTGGGAGCCAGGGGAATAGATGCAAGGCAGTAACAGAAAGGTGGGAGGCAGAGAGCTTTCTGCCTTCTCTCTACCCACAGCAAGTGGGAGCGTCATTGTGTTTTTCAGGTGGAGCCTAGGCTTGCTCTCTCATGCTGTGTCCTTTTGTTGGTTCAGGTTTTATCCACTATTCTCCCAAGACCTCCTCCTTGTCAGACCTCTCTGTAGAGGCCTGGGGCTAACCTCTGCGTTCCTTCTCCTCCCCTGCCCGGGAACATCACTTGTTCATTCTGAGATGCACTCCATCAACAGTTACTTTGCAAACATTCTTCATGTGCACGCTTTAGTCCAGACACTCTATTGGCTTTTTATGGCACAGCATGGACCTGCTGACAGCTGCAGATGGTGGGGGTCCCAGGACCCTCCCAAGGGAAGTCATGGTATCCATCTCTGCCTGATCCAATCATGTGTCTTGGTTGCTCCAGACGAGCTGTGGTGGATGTTAACACACCACAGCCACCAGCAAATGCTGTTGCTTAGGCCTCCCCCTCCTGGGCTGGTTATTAAGCATTTACTAGCACAATCTCTCTCTCTCCATCCCTCAGGAGATGCTAGAATCTCACACAGGGATGAAGGTGCAGCCTAGCTTTTGGTTCTAACTGGTGGATGACATACCTGCTGTGTCCTGAGGAGTTTCCTACTATCTCCTAGGTAAACATTCTTAGGGATTCTCACACTGGCCTTTTCCCTCACTGGGTTCCTTCAGTAAAAACCCTTCTGAGCCTCTAGGGGTGAGAACTTCAGGGAGCTTATTTCAGATGATGGTTCCCTTATGGGTACAGAGGGCACACGCACACATGTAAACACACACACTCATGCATGCACACATGTGCATAGACACTTGCACTGATACAGGTGAGTGCCTGCATGCATGAATGCACACAGGCACAGGAAGTCTTTCTTAAATATTTCCCCAGACACTGTTGTCAGTGAACAGTGACCTTGTCTGTTCTTTTGTTTGTTCCGAGGCAAAGTCTGAAGTGCATCTCTTTGTGCTTAGATTTGTTTCTTATCTCCATATTGGCTTATTAAAATTAGTATCAATTTAATTTCAACTCCATGACCTTTTGATGACTCTCTAACCTAGACGTGAGTGGCCAGAATGTGCTGTTTGTTCTCTTGCTCTAGGGGCAGAGGACAGAGATGCAGAAGAAAACCCAAGTTGATTGCACTCACTGTTTCTTGTATTGGGAAAATTTTAGACTAAAAAGCACAAGACAGAGGGGAAAAAGAATCTTTTTCAGCCGTGGTACTGACGTTACCTCAGTTCCAGAGCTTCAAAATAGGGCCAGCTGGGAGCATGGTCTATTTGCCACCAATCTACACAGACAGGATCAGCTTTCTCGGTTGAATTCTGAGTGCTTGTTTCACTGCTCCCTTCTGCTGATAATTAAATTTGATAGTCCAAGTAAGAGAGTGATTGATATCATTTAGCAATATGAAGTTTCTATTCAATTTCTAATTCTTCCTGGAATCTCAAAGCTATTCTGAAGGAAAATGAAAGGAAGACAGGTATTCTGTGCCTACCCGGGGCTAGGGACTGTCTCACAGGATACACCATTTCAGGCTCTCCATCATCCTCTGAGGAAGAGACAGAACCCTGACGCTCAGCTGAGTCGGACGTTGTGCCTGAGGTCGTCGTGTGGGGTGCAGTGACAGGAGACTCAGGCTGTGTTGCTAAGCACCGACCCTCGCCTCCTTCCATCTTCACACAAGCTGAGTCACGAAACCCACTTTTTCCACAAACCAAAGAGGAGTCCACCAGAGCACACTGGGTGGGGGGAATCTGTGCCGAGGATGTCGGGTAGGGGCTGTTCGTTCTGAGCTGTGGAAGCCGGAGCAGCTTCATGGGTGCCGGAATCTCCTGGGGTTGCGCAGGAGGAACTCGAGTAACCACTAGTAAAATTGTCCGCTACCTCCACTGCACAGGTCACCTGACTGCGTCAAACCTCACCGTGCCCGCCAAGGGAAGTACCCATATAACAGCTCTAAAGATAAAAACATGGAGGCTAACGGAGCTGGCCTAGCTCCGCCAAGGTTGCACAGCCAGTCTCGTGGGAATTCGAGGCGAGGCTTTGCGCTCTAAACTGCATCCTTCTGCTCTTCCGTGTCTGCTCGGTGGCCACTCTCTCTCTCACTGCAGACCGCTTCCGGGAATCCTTTCTATACGGATTGTCGCGTTCTCATTTCCTTTTTAAATTGTCTTTGCTTATCATTTATCTTTATGCTTTGTCCTGACCTGCCCCTCACTCCCCCATCGTTGTAACTTTCTCCCCGCATCAACCGCAACACAAACCTGCGGCTCTTTCCTGTTGCAGTTTTGCGGGAAGTGACTTCTTAGAGATAGTACCAGCGTTTCCAAACCCACCCCAGCCCCAGAACCTCCGCCCTTGCCTAAGGGAAGCTTTCAAACTGGATGGACAAAGATGCTCTCAGCCAGCCTGGCTATTAATCTCCCCTGAAATAGGGCCTGGGAGTGGATCTCTCCGGACAAGGTTAGCTCAGCCGTCTCTATCAAATTGGATTTGATGCCATTAGGTAGGGAATTTGAAGATGGTACCTCACACACTGTCTCCAAGAGAGAATCCATCTCATGTCCTAAAAAAAAATCAAAGTCGCTTTTTCACAGTGTTTGTTTTTCTTAGAAAATGGCTCACCCTCTCTGTCAAGCCTTCTGAGCTAGAGACATCAGGAATCAGCTGAGACGTCCCTCTCCTGGGCCTCTTCTGCCTTCAGTCCCTCGGCAATGACTGTTTGACCTGCTTCCTTCTGATGCCTCAGCTTCTCCTAGAAAGACAGATGCCTCCTGGCCCCATATGCTTCTTTCACTTGGAAGCTTATCAACCCACCCTGGTGGTGGCACGGGCCCTCGGGCCACCCTGCCTACCCCCAGCAGATCAGCACGCCTCGGCACACCCCTGCCCTGCAATGTGAACAAGCTGATTCCATCACCCCCCTGGGACTTCACCTTCTTAAGTCTCCCTGTTACCTTTTATATAAACCCTCAACTCCTGGTCCAGCTGTGTGGCCGTTTGTGCTTCAGCACCCTCTTAAGGAATGGCCACTGATTCTCACCTCTCCCTACTCCTGCCTGCATTCCACGCATTCCAAGTCACAGCATCCGGAACTTCAAGTATTTATCAGTGCTTGTAGCTTCCCTGTAAATAAGTATATTTCATCTCCCCTTTGGGCTAAAGAATCAGAGGCTGGCAAATTCTAAAAGTCAAGTTTTAAAGATAAACCTTAATGACTTTGATGAACGTAGTCTTTTCAATAGGTGGTGTTGGGGGGAGGGCTGGCGGACTTTGGAGAGTTAGCTAGGCCTTCAGTGAGGCTGGGGAGACTGAGCCCTCTGGACTCAGATTGCCCTGACATCTTTCTGTAATCCAGTCCCTTCTCTGTGTTCCACATGGGTTTGCAGATGAGATGGCCTCAGAGCCTCCGGATTAATAATTACTGCCAATCTCCCCGAGGCCGGGGAGAAGTCACTGTAGTCCGTATGTGGACTGTTCGCAGATCCCATTGCTTGAGTTTAATCAGACTAATGAACCAGCTGGCTTCCTCTTGAAAATGATTTCTGCTGTTTTCATTACTGAATAAGAGCTCAGCAGGATTTGAAAGGAAGAGAGCAGAAAATTCGGTTTGGGAGGAAGGGCGTCCTCCGAGTTAGCTCACCAGCTGACGACTTAGCTGTGTTAGTGGGTGTGGAGCAAGAACTGTGTGGGCCTTGGTGTCGTCCTGTCCAGGCTTGGAAGAAGGCAAATGTCTCCAAGGAAAGGAGAGATTTATAAAGACAACTCCAGGTGACTTTCAGTCCACTGTCTTCAAAGAAAAATAGCCAGGTGGTAAAACGAAACAAATAAAACCCAACTCAAAAATGCATTGATTCATACAATGACCAATGACAGGGTGTCTCCAGGAGGTCTAGTGCTAAAAGTGCAAGGGTGAAGCCAATACGGGTACCACCTCAAAAAGCTGAAAATCAAGAACAGCTTTTCATATACTTTAAAGCTGTGGACTCTTTAATTCAAACTGAGGCTTAGAGTCAGCTCAATAGTAAAGGCCAGGCAAAGCTCCGTACAGCCTACATCGGCCTTCTTTAAAACCCACGACTGCGCAGAGGCTGGCAAGCCATGGTGAAGACAGGAATGGCTCAAGGCAGGGGACTCAAGCATTGAATCTAAATATGGGGTGCATGTAGGTCCTGTGGAAGAAGTGTCTGCCAGTAGAGAACAACCCCAGACTCAGAATTAGTAAACCATGTAAAAGCAAAGAAATGGATGAACCTCCTCCCCCGCCCCCCGTGGACAGCTGGAAGCAGGGCTTATGTCAGACCTTGATTCCTCCTCCTGCCCCCACTCTGTTGTCCAGTTTTACCCTTCATTCTCTCATGCGCTGGCTTGACTTCTTCTAGTTGGCAGAACACAAGAGTAGTTTGCTGAAGGAGATCCAAGATGGCGGCGCCGCCGGGAGGACACTGTGTCTGAGGAGCGGGACAGCAGTGTCGACACAGCGACTAAGAGACTGAACGCTGGGCCCTAAAACACCAGCTATTGCGATTCCCAGGTGAGAAGAATAGTTTGCTTTGGTTCCAATATTTGAGATCTCAGGGAAGGATCTTGACTGATCTGACTTGAGTCAATTGCCCGCCCTTGAACCAAACAGCTGTGATATAGGTTGGGTATCTGAACATACTAGCTCCTGCTTGATTCATGGAGTTTGTCTTAATGACTTCTCTATTGCTGTGGTAAGACGCCATGACCAAGGCAACTTATAAAGAGTTTATTTGGAGCTTACAGTGTCAGGGGATGAGTTTATGATGATTTTGTTAGGGAACATGGCAGCAGGCAGGCAGGCATGGCACTGTATCAGCAGTTAAGAGCTTACATCTTGATCCACAAACACGAGGCAGAGAAAACTAACTGGGAACGGCGTAGACTTTTGACGCCTCAAAGTACACCCCAGGTGACACGCCTACCCCAACAAGGCCACGGCCCCTATCCTTCCTAAACAGTTCTACCAATCGGGGACCAAGTATCATGATATATGAGCTCATGTGGGCAGTTCACATGCAAACTACCCAGAGTTGGAATAAAAGGACCAGATCTCCTGAACTGCCTTAAATAACCCAAGGACTAGAAGAACTGGGGCTAGCAGACCAAGCAGCAGAAGGAGATGCCTTTTGATTCACCCCATCAAGAGTCTGAACGAAGCTGGGTGGCTAGTGAGTGATCTCACAGGGTTCCAAGCTTCATCTCATCCCATCTTCGCAGAAGCCCCCTAGAAGCTTGGCGCGGTTGACATGGGAGGAAATTAGGAATGAGAGAAGGTACAGGTGAGTCCCTAAAGGTTATTCAGCCGGTAAGTAACGGCCCTGGGATTTGAACCTGCGAAGCCTTATTGACCACTGTTTTATGTTGCCTCCCAGATCCATTCTTCAAGACAAACCCTGAGTTGTTTCAGATCAGTACCTGCTTCACTTTCAGCTGGCCTTGAAGCTTTTGAATTCTAGTCTTGGCATGAAAGCACTTTTCCCCTGTTTTTCCTGTTTGGGCTGTCAAGCGGGGGAGGAGGAGGGCTGACAGTGGGGGAGATGATGACACCCACACTGGTGGGGGTGATCTTTATTCGGTGTACTAACCCGAATGCTAGGTTCTTCTGGGAAAAACCTCACAGGCGCACCCAGAATCAATGTTTTGCCAGCTATCAGGGCATCTTTATTCCAGGCGAGTAAATTATCACAACCATCAATGCAGTAACTCCATGATGAGGCCCAACTGAGGAAAAAGCCCTGGCCTGTAAATGTTGGGTGGGGGAATGGCTGTCAGGGAGGTAGCTTCCTTCATGAGGATAGAAGAATCACACTGAAAAGATGGAAGCACAGAAGGGGTGTCAAGCCGATGCTAGCAGCTGCCTGTACTGTGTGATCTCTACTCTGTTTCCCAGTAGGCTGTATTTCCTTTAGAGCCCATGGGTCACATACAGCCGTGTATCCACACAGTAGGCTGGCTGTGGATTTAGACACTGAGTGACGGAAGTGTTCTAAAGGTCCATGACGAGGACCACCAGGAGCTCCCTTTGGACTCTGGGGGAAAACATTTCCTATTGAATTCTGGGTCAGATGATGAGCAGCAACGGAACACAGCACGAAGGATGAGGAGAAAGCAAGAGCAACCGAAGCTGCAGTTGGGACACTTCAGTTTCTACGGCCCCATCTCCTCTCTCTTCACCCTTCGTTTGAATTTTTACTCAGTTTCATTATTCTTGAAAGGAGAAAGTAAGATAATTTGTCATTTGAGACAGTCAAGAGCTGTTTTACTTTTCCCCCTTAAATCCAAAGCACCCACAAGGCCACAGTAACGCTACATAATGGGAAGTACAGGCCTGTCTTGATCCCCCTCTATGCCTGGGAAGGATAGTATATGAACAGCTAAGGATAAAAGAAGAGCGTGGGGACCGGAGCTCAGATCGGTATATGGTCTGCTTATTTCCTTATTCAGCAGGTTTGTAAACGTCACAAAATTTCAATGTCTCAGATCTCCAGGAGGCAGCAGCCGAAGCTCCTGGATTCACTCGCTTGGTTAGCAAAGGAAGGAACCGTGATCCTGATTCAGGCCCCACAGTTCCGAAGCTCTTTGCTTTCGTGGGTCTTCTTTCCTGGGTCCCTCGCGGATACCCTCAACTCGTCTTTGGAATGAAGTGATTCACAGGGAGTTAGAGAGCCTGGATGGACCATGGGCGAAGTTTCCTTTCCATCTCTCAGCCCCCTGGAAACTCAAGGGATCTCTCTGCTGTCACCGAGCTGTCTCGTCTTGAAAAGGCAGAAATCTGTGAAAACCCGCACACAGGATGAGTGTAGGAGCTGGGAAAATGAAGGTCGCTAAAGACACCCAGCAGTGTTCACACTGCAGGTGCCGAGCAGACAGTAACCACAGCTAACCCTGCCTTGGGCTTTGAGGCTCCTTCTTGTTCAGCTTTGCTGGGTAACAGCGGTGGTTGTTGGAGGAGCGAGGAACACTGTAGCGACAGCTGTGTTAGCTGATGTTTGTACAACAGGGAGAAGTCTTTGCACACCAGCAAGCAGCTCATTTATATTCACAATAATGCTCTTACACAGACACCATTATTTATTTGCATCTTACAGTTGGAATTTGTAAGGGTGGGGGGGACAAAGAGGACAGATGTAGCTAGTACATGGGACAAGGATCAAATCCAGGGCTCAAAGGTTTTTGTGAGGCACCCACCTCCAGATGGACCTCAGGCTTTGGCCATAACTTCCACCCTCTGCAGAGCCCGAAGCGTTTAAACGGAAGTAGCAAGGCACCTGACAGAATGGCTGTGGTTGCTGACAAGGTAGACCCTGTTGGCTCCTTGGCTCCGATTCCAGGAAGTGACCTGAGGCGGTTGAAGCTAGGGAGAGCAGCGAGAGAGAGGGTGGGTCATTGTTACAAATTCCCAACAGTCCAGTTCCCAACAGGAGACTGCCAAACCTCACTAGGACCGAAGAGACAGAATGAGAGAAATGAGCTTGAGGCTGGAGAGACCCCCCGGAGAGAAGCTGAGTGGGTGGGGTGGGGTGGGGTGGGGTGGGGTGGGGTCGGGGCTCCAGGGCTCTCATCTGTCCGCTTCATGGGTGAGCACTGCAGGGGCTTTGCTCCCATTCTCTACTTTCCTTTGCCTCAACAAGAACATTGACTTGTGAGTATGCATGCACTCTTGTGTTTGTGCGCCTATGTGCGTGCGAGTTTTCGTGTGTGCATCTGCACTTGTGTGTGTGTGTGTGTGTGTGTGTGTGCTCAAGAGGAGAAGAAATGAAGGTCCTGCCGTTGACAGCTGCAGGGAACTCGGCTTTAGGACTGCCCGCTCACTCTCCCCTGAAGCTGAGCTAGCATCCTCTCCCCAGCTTGTCAGCAGAGCTGCCAAGCTTCTGATTCAGTGACATTTTACAGGATCGCTGTGTTCTTTTTTCAGAGCCATTGGAGATAGAACTGGGAACAGGAAGCCCACTGTCTTAGAGGATTGCATCAAGAGCTGTGTTCCCCAAGCAGCTGATGGCTCCAGGGTCTCGGGGCAGTGGGGGTTGGAAGGAAGGAGCCAGCACCCTTGTATTCCAATCCTGGCATCTAAAATTTTCACTCACTGCCTTTTCTTTAATCCCCTCAGTAAGGCAAGAGTTGGCCAAATATCCTATTTACAGGTTAAAATCAGGGCTGAGAAACAAGAAAATGACTTGCTTATAGCCATTTGGTGAATAAGCATCTTACAGAATATCTAATACACACACATATTATATACACTTTCCACGATGACCCTTCCTTTGTATCACAAACCTGAATTCCCGAGACAGCCACTGGCTTGTAGGGCAGTGGGATGGTGTGACTTCAGAGGTTTTCATGCTTCAGCTCCCTCTATAGACTAGAAATCCAGGCCTGTAGGGAGAGCCTCCCTAGACAGACAGGCAAACATCACCTACCTCTCCTCACACTGGTAGGCCCATTCCCTGGCATCCTCTCAGTCATTCCTGCCACACACTGAAGAGCCTTGGAGCTGGAAGAGGGCGTCTGGATCGTTGAGCTGACAGCTCTCTTTCACGGGCTAAAAGTTGCTTAAGGTAAACAGCTCTCTAGTCTGTAATTGGAGGACCACAGACTATGGACAGGTTTACGAAAGGAGCAGTTGTTACAAGTACACAAAACGGGCTGTGAAGCACACACGTCCAGAACCGTGCGGCAGCCTCGGGCGTGACAGAGGCGGTTTGGGTGCCAGGGATGATGGTTGTGAATGGGGCTGGGGGTGGGTAATGACAGTGGGAGCAGGGGAGACAGTGGCAAGGATGGTAACAGCCGAGGTGGTGGTGACGATGGCCCTGGTGACGGCGGTGAGGGAGATGTTGACGATATTGGAGTGGTGGAGGAAGTGCTGGTGGCAATGGAGGCAGCAGGTTGGTGAAGAAACCAGGTTGTCAGGAGAGATGACGGTGGTAATGGTGACGGTATGGAAGAAGGCGCCAGGGTTGGGTGGCAGTAGTAACAGCAGAGATGGAGATGACCCTAGAGAGTGAGGTGAAAATGTAAGAGGTCTTGGAGAGAGCATCTTACCTCTTAGGCTTAGGGCAAGCCGGATTCCCCAAATATAAAGGAGCCAGCATACACAGGGAGAGCCTGAGGCTCCATATTGGCAGAAGGCACATTCTTCTCAGAACACTATGCGATTCCTTATGCTGGTCCAGAGCTCATCTCTATGAAGATGAAACAAGAACAGCATAGATCTTCCTGGCCTGTCCAGTGTCTTCTATTCCTATGTGAGTAGACCACAGAGCCCTGGGCTTCTGTGAAGACTCACAGGAACATTCAGGTCTGTTCACTACTAAACATTCAACTTGTAAGCACACATACTCACACACACACACGCACACACAAACACACACCATGAATCTCCCATTGTGTGAACATCACACACATGTGCTGCCTCTCGTTTCTGCTCCTGCTTTTTTGTCCTAACAAGCCAGCAGACAGAGGATGGAGTGCGGCTTAGAATGCCACAGGTCCACATCCACTGGCCCTGCCAAGGCTGGCTGCCTTGCACTGACAGCTTTGCCACCGACTCAGCCACTGAGACACGCTCGAGAAGAAAATCAGTATGTTGTTTGTCTCTCTTGAAGTGAGGGCACACCAGATGAAAAAGCCTCCATGTGTGGCTTCTTTGTAGCAGCTGATTCCCTGCTGTGGGCTCCATCTAGTGAGGTCTCACCTGTTAGCAGTGATATTAGGGGCGGTTGACAGAAGAGAACCCTCCTCTGCATGGTCTGTATGAACTACTGTGGCTCGTTGCCACTCATGGCAAGTGTTGTGAGCAAGGCTTAGTATAACCAAGAGCCATCAAAACACCTACTGCTCCACAATCTCTCTTCCTACAGAAGCGTGTGTGGTTCATACTTCATGGGTCCTCCGTGTGTTCTCACCCCTAATGCTTCTTGCAGTCTGACATAAATCATAGACTCACTGCCATGTCTGTCCTTAATAATGTATTTCTTTTCTCCAATGGGGGAAGTAATGATGCCAGGGCAAGCTGCTCCATTTCTTGGGTGTGGGCTAGTGCTTTGAAAATGTATGCTAAGGGGAAAGGTGGTGGGAGGATGGGACCGGGAGGAGAGGAGGGAGGGGCTGAGATAGGGATTTAAAGTGAATGAATTAACATTTTTTTTTGAAAAAAAGAAAATATATGCTAAGTGAAGAGAACGAGGCCCGAGTGACACGCATGTGACAGATCTTTAGTTTTCCCCACCCAGGGCGTTCCCCCATCCCCAGTTCAATGCAGGCTAAGAGCCAGCCTTAGGCTTTGCAGCCTCCTGGAAGGCAGAACCCCACCCAGTGCTATCAGACCACAAGTAAAGATTCCAAAGATACAGGCTATGCCCTTGCCTTCCTGAATGGGCATAGCAACAGCCCGTGTCGGCATCTGGCACACTCCGGAGACTCGTACAGAGCTCCCTTCATGAGGACAAGATCAGTGGCAACTACAGGCTTTCCAAGGTTTGTGTGGTGATTCAGAAATCAGCCACAAACAGCACCGTGTCCTGTATGGGTCAATGGCGTAGCACTGCCCTTTCCTGCCGGTGACATTTCCGGATTGCAGCCTTGATGAAAGGAGAGGCTCCCCAGTCAACCATGGGGGGGGGAATTCAGCGTTTAGAGACCCTAAAACAATGCCTAGGTTCTACAGTGGGCTCTGTTGGCTGGATCCCAGCTGAATCTTGGTCGTATCTGGCCATCCACCCATTACCAGCTTCAAGCATCCCACTGGCTTCTGTTGCTGGTCTAGATACGGGGATGTGGGGTGTTTCCCTAAGACTAAGGAGTCACAGCCCACTCTCAAAAGCATCATGCATCTTGATTAGGATTAAACAAATCTGATAGCAATTGATTGTAGCCATCAAAAGCCTAAGAGGACAGCCAGCTTGAAGACAAAGCTGCTATGGAAACAACAGGGTAAATTCTGTGTCTCTGATACCCCACAGAGATACAGAACACACAATTTCCAGGGCCTGCCCTACCCTGGGCCTCTAATTAAGTCAAATGAGCTGTTTCCTTCCTGGATCAGTCACCTTGTCTTGCCACAGCTCTGTTCCTCATAGCCCAAAGAATCTTAAGTGAGGTGCTCTGTACTGTAGACAAAGAGGAGGGCTCTTCTTGGAGAGTGAACAGAAAGCAACAGGTCTGGTTGTCGATTCTGGGATATTTTCATCTGCAGTGACATCCGAGGAGAGCCCTCTCTCTACAGCAGTCCTGCAGAGCAGAAAGCAGGACTTCGCTCACTGCCCAGGGACAGCAAGGGGAACACAGGCATGAGGGCAGTCTCCAGTTGGCTAGCCAGCCAACTGTCCAGTGTAAGCTTGGCGTTCGGATCATGGTTTTCATCTGGCCTTTATCTAGGGGGCTCCATCCAACCTTGAAGAATTACGCCTTAGAAATTCACATTTTTTGGCATGCTTTCTGCGGGCAAGGGAAAAACAGAGAGAGAGAGTCAAGTTGCATCTCTCCTTTTTTAGGATCAGATCTCAGGTGTTGCCTCTTATGATTGACCCAAGAAAGTCAACATTCCCAGCTATAACAAAAGGCCCTGCTTAAGTCACACTAGTTGGGAGAAATATTTGTTGGATGAGAAAGAAAAAAAAAAAAACCGCTCAGAGCAATGACACCAGTATGAATTCCAGAGCCAGAACTGGATTACGAGGATTATTTCTTTGTAGAGCAGGCAATGGACCATGCCTCTCCACCAAGCGTGGGCATAGTAAGCACGGGTCAAAAGTGGCACCGTACAGCACATATTCTTGTTGTTATGTCGGCAGGAGCAGAGCAGACCCCCTTGTCTGAGTGTAGCTCTTTCTGCTCTCTGCTTAGTATTTGTGCTTCAGCAAGTCTCTTAGCTCATTGGGCCCCCATCACTTTTTGAGCAAATTTATTACCTGTATTCCCATGGTAACTGAAAAGATAAAGTGTCCACTTTGCCAGGAATATTAATAGTTTCTCAATATACAGCATGTAGCTTCAGTTATTGATAACCATCCAGCCCACCTCTCTTCTTTCTATGACTCGTTTTAGAAAGTCTTCACTCTATCTTCGTAACCTAATATTCTGCTGGCCTTTCATGTCAGCCTTGGATTTGTTGCTTTACTTATTCTTGACTAATAATTTATATAATAAGGGCTTTAGAGAATATGTCTTAGTTAATTATTAATAACTATATGAGATGGGTTCTATAACCACCTTATTTTCCTTGTAGAGCTTCATTCTGACAGGTTCCAGACATTCATGACTTCCTGGTCCCAGGCCATGTCCCAGGTCCTCCCACCTAGATAGGACTCCCTGGGTGTACTGACACATATTACACACAGACCCTGGTTATATGCAGAGGGAGCTCCACGGGGCGATGAGCCCATGAAGCAGGTCCTTCAGGGACATTGGAGAAGCACATGCTTCTCCCTGGCGACTTTGCCTTTCCAAAGACTTGAGTGTGTCCAGTGGGAAATTATGCCAAGGGATGGGGCGACGCTGGGCATTGGCAGGATATTAACAGTTTGAGCTCTTCTGGTGAGGCCCATCTCCTTAGGGGTCAGCCAGAGCCCACAGACTCTCTTGTGGCTACTTCAGTAAGCTGCCTTTCAATGGGCTTTGCCATCGATATTAAGAAACAGGAGGCAGAAATCAGTATGGTAAATCAAAGTAATTCTGGCCTGAGATGCTTGTTCTCAGAGACCCTCACCATTTTGACTTAGTTCAACCAGTATTTCCAAGGGATGTTCTGGGAACCAGACCAAGAGATACCATACTCGGTACTTGGGCCAGGGGTAGGTGATTCACTCTTCTGTCCTAGAGAAGCCCAGAGCCTGGGGAGAGAGGTGAGGAGAGGAACAGTGAGGCAGAGTGGAGTGATTATTGTCCTTTATAAGGTGACCATATATAGGGCACAAGTGGGACAAAAGGTCAGTGCTCCAAAGAGATGGGGGTCAAAAAAATCTTCACAGAGGAAATGACCCAGATATTGATTCCATTAACATTTGTTGGCTGTCAAATGGCACTAATTTTCATGCTAGAGGATTTCACAGGCATCACCACATTTATGCGTCACAAGGTCCCTGCGAAGCAGGTGTTATCAGCCCTGTGACTTCCTAGGATGAGGAAGGTATGTCAAGAGGTCTTGTGGCTAACAAATAAGACTGGACCTTGAGCAGGATAGGAACTCTCAATGTGGCCACCCAAGAAATGGGAGGGGCTGGCTTTGGGGCCCGTTTCAATTATGCAGACATTTCATTGGTGACATAATGGATCCGAAGGCCAGTGTGTGTGTGTGTGTGTGTGTGTGTGTGTGTGTGTGTGTGTGTATGTGTGTGTATGTACGAGTGTGCACATGCATGTGGAAATGTGTGTGTGTGCGTGTGTGTGTGTGTGTGTGTGTGTGTGTGCTTGCGTTTGAGCCCATGCTTGCTCCCTCTTTTGAAGATCTTAGACTTAAGGAGGGAAGAGACCCGAGAGAGTCTAGAAGCCGTTATGCTTCTCTGTTACATTGCAAATAGCCAGAATAGTATAGGCTTAGAAGAGAAGGAGACAGACAGACAGACAGACAGAAGGAGGGGGTGGTCCAGCCTGGGCAAGAGGGAGTGAGGAGAGGAACCAGTGTGCAGTGGGAAGGCAGACACTCAGCAGTAGCACAAGATTTGGGGGTGTGCAAGACAGGTAGCCTAGAGACTGGGGGGAGAGGGGAGTTCAGGAGGAAACACTGGAACCAAGCTTGGAAGGGGCCAGAAAAAAAGAGACACCACTGTTGGGCTCTGTCAAATGTCGCTACACGCTTAGTTAATAATCTCCATTACCTCCTATCTTGTGGGCACTGCGGCTCCGTGTCTCCAGAGGGCTGAGGAATGTGAGGGGCTGAGGCAGGAGACGGTTTTGTTGTAGGTCAGTAATAGCTGTTCTGATGACGGTCAGCAGCGGGCTACCTAGTCTTCTACATTGTTCTTCCCCCAACTCTCCTCCACCACTCCAGAATGAAGGCCAGGTCTGACTTGCCCTTCTCAGAATGAATGAGCCAGGCTGCAGGGGACAAGGGGCACGGAGGGAATGCGGGGGAGAGCACCTCAGTCAATCCAACTGCTGGTGAGGAAGAGTCTTGACTGTGAATTAGTTTCATGCCATAAAAGGTCGATCCGTTTCTGCTCAACTATGTAGCATCTTAAAGGAAGAGATTAAAATAAAGCTTCCCCCCCCAAATAGACACAAATGATGGGAGTGTGGTTTATAGGTGATGGAGGGTCAGTATCCCCCGGGTTCAGTAGGCCTCAGGCTCTACACCAGTGAAGGAGGAAAGCATGGAATGGCCAATATGGTCCCTAGGGACTTTTCAATTCTGACATTCCAGGGTTGTAGGGCCATCCCCTCTTTCCCGATGTTTGATTGGAGACGGTGGAGGCCCAGAGCCTGGGAACTTGAGCCAGCTCTACAGAAGCATGGGCAGAGGCAGCAGCTATAAGAACCAGCAAACTAGCTTGGGGCTATAATTACCACATGCACTATTTAAGGAAGGCTATTCTGGGCCCACTCTCCTCCACACAGTTTTCCCCCAGATTCTTTTGTTACTATATCATATTTCCTTTTCCACAGTGTATGCTCCTTTGAGCAGTTGCCCAGAGACAGAAGGGGTCACTGTAGCATTCCAGGCCGTGGCCTGGTGTGTGTGGCTTAATAACATCCTTCAGAGGCATGGGTACACATTTGTAAAATCTGTAATGGTCACCTTATGTCAAGGTGCTTGCTTTCTCTGTTATGTGGGTGTACTTAATTAAAGTTAAGGACATGGAATTAGAAGGTGGCTGTGTGTCATCCAGATGGCCTACCTGTAGTCACATGTCACATGCTGGCTTCAACACTGGGGTAAACAATGCAGTTTGAAGCCAAGAAGTACCAAGAGCCAGCAGAAGTTAGAAGAGGTGCAGGTAGATGGGTCCTGAGAACCCCCAAAGGGAGTACGGCATTGTGGGCACATTGAGTTCTGCCTGTAATGTTGATTTTGGACGTTTAACCTCTACCATTGGAGGAGAATGAATTTCAGTTACTTTAAGGCACTAAATTTGTGACAATCTATGATAGCAGACACCATGACCATGGCAACTCTTATAAAGGAAAACATTTAACTGGGGCTGGCTTCCAGTTTCAGAGGTTTAGTCAATTCTCAGCATGGTGGGAAACATGGCAGCATGCAGACAGACATGGTGCTGGAGAAGGACATGAGAGTTCTGCATCCTGATCCTCAGGCAGCAGAAGGAGAGACTGTGTGTTACCAGGCATGGCTTGAACATATATGAGACCTCAAAGCCCACTTCCGCTTACACCCCAGCCTCATTCTACTCAGCACCTACATATTCTGCACACATATTCTGAGTGGGCCACAGGAGCTGTTTTCCTGGACTCACCAGAGACTGTCTGTCTCAGTTTTCTGCATGGGATTTAGTGGAGGGTCCACAGACTTGGGAAGGGACAAGGCTTAGAGGCCCAGGCTATGCCTTGTGGGTAGAGACTTAACCTCTCCAAGACAGTTTTCTCATCTACAAAATGGGAATGATCCCTGACTTGCTCACCACTATGAGTTAACACAGACTTTAAGGCAATTTGTCTCTTTTAAAGCTCTGTGCCTCTGGCTATTATTTTTCATTAAGTCTCCTGGGCACAGTCCTGCAACAGATCCCCACTAGTAAGAGTCAGATTGGGGAAAAACATGTGTGGCTCTTGCCGCTGACCTTCTCGAGTGCTTGTTTTCTATAATTCCATGAGAAAGTGCAATGGTCTGAAGTAGGGCTTCTCAGCCCTAAACTGTAGTCACTGGTACACCTTAGCCAAAGGCTAGACAAGATTGTGAAATCCTCAGTGTGTTCATAGCTGTCTTAGTTAAGGCTCTATTGTTGTGAAGAGACACCATGACCACAGCAACTCTTACAAAAGAAAACATTTAATGGCGATGGCTTATAGGCTCAGAGGCTTAGTCCATTATTGTCATGGCAGGAAACATGGTGGTGTGCAGGCAGGCATGATGCTGGAGAAGTTGCTGAGAGTTCTACCTATTGATCCGCAGGCTGCAGAAGACTGTGTCCCACATTGGGCTTAGCTTGAGCATATAAGACCTCAAAGCAGACTGGCCTGCCACAGCCTGCCAGCAACAGTGGCCAGGTCTGCCCAGGGCCCTCTATGCTCCACTTCCTCTGTGTGCCCCACACCCCAGTCCCCCTGCCTGGGCCATTTCCGGGTCCCACCTGATCTGCAACTGCAGAGACCTGCACAGATCAGGAAGCAGCAGGAAAACCAGAAGACTGCAGCCTTCTGAGACCACGCGTTCTACCTACAAACCCAGAGACCAATTACCACCCGAGACCACCAGGCCTGATAACAACAGAGTCAACCAAATGGCTAGAGGTCAGCGCAAGAACACCAGCCACAAAGCAGCCCAGGGCTATATGACACCACCACGACCCAGCTATTCTATTCCAGCAAGTCCTGAGGATCCCATGACATCAAAAGCACAGGAAAATGATCTTAAATCTGAGGTTATGAAAATGATAGAGGCCTTAAAAGAAGAAAATAAATTCCTTAAACAACTGCAGGAAAATACAACCAGACAGGTGAAGGAACTGAGTAAACCCCTTAAAGAAATACAAGAAAATACAACCAAATGGGAGAAGGAAGTTAACAAAACAGTCCAGGACCTAAAAATGGAAATAGAAGCAATAAAGAAAACACAATCTGAGGCAATCCTGGATATAGAAAACCTAGGGAAGAGAAAAGGAACTACAGACACAAGCATCACTTACAGAATACAAAAGATGGAAAAGAGAATCTCAGGTGTAGATGATATGGTTGAAAAAAATGTTAGATTTAACATTTTCTTTGACTTTTTTCCTCAGCAAAAGTTCTTGACACAAAACATCCAAGAAATCTGGGACAATGTAAAAAGACCAAACCTAGGAATAATAGGAATAGAAGAAGAAGAGTCCAAACTCCAACGCCCAGAAAGTATTTTCAACAAAATCATAGAAGAAAACTTCCTCAACCTAAAGAAAGAAATCCCTATAAGTGTACAAGAAGCCTACAGAATACAAAATAGATTGGATGAAAAAGAAAATGCTCCCACCACATAATAACCAAAACACTAAATATACAGAATAAAGAAAGAATATTAAAAGCTGCCTGGGAAAAAGGCTAAGTCACATATAAGGCAAACCTATCAAAATTACACCTGAATTCTCAACAGAGACTATGAACTCCATAAGGGCCTGGACAGATGTCATACAGATACTAAGAGAGCACAGATGTCAACCCAGCAAAACTTTCAGTCACCATATATGGAGAAAACAAGATATTCCATGACAAAACCAAGCTTAAACAATACCTAGGCACAAACCCAGCCCCACAGATGATAGTAGAAGGAAAACTACAACCCAAGGAGGCTAACTACCCCCAGAAAAACACAGAAAACAGCCCACAGTGGCAAAAGCATGCACGTACGCATGCTCACACCCACTCACACACACTCTGCCACCACAAATATCAAAATAACAGGGAGTAACAACAACTGGTCATTAATATCTGTCAACATCAATGGCCTAAACTCCCCAATAAGAAGACACAGACTAACAGAATAGATGCGTAAATAGGACTCATCATTCTGTTGTGTACAAGAAAGACACCTCAGCAATAACAATAGATATTACATCAGAATACATGGAAAAAAGTTTTCCAAGCAAACTGACACAAGAAACAAACTGGAGTATCAATTCTAATTTCTAATAAAATGGACTTTCAACCAAAATTAATCAAAAGAGATGGGGAAGGGCACTTCATACTCATCAAAGGAAAAATTGACCAAGATGGCATATCAGTTCTGAACATATAGGCCCCCAATGCAAGGGCACACAGACTTATAAAAGAAACATTACTAAGGCTTAAACCACACATCAGACCCCACACAGTTTCTCTCGCCAATGGACAGATCATTGAGACGGAGACTAAACAGAGAAATAACGAAACCAACCAAAGTTATGAATGAGTTGGACCGAACAGATATCTACAGGACATTCCATCCAAACACAAAATAATATACCTTCTTCTCAGCACCTCATGGAACCTTCTCCAAAATTGATCACATAGTCAGATACAAAGCAAGCCTCAACAAATATAAGAAAATTGAAACAGCACCTTGTATTCTAGCAGACCACCACGGATTAAAGCTAGACTTCAACAACAACAGGAACAATAGACTGCCTACAAACTTGTGGAAACCGGACAAGTCTTTTAACTTAATGACCACTGGTTCAGGGAGATAAAGAAAGAAAGAAATTAAAGACTTTCTAGGAGTCAGTGAAAATGAAGGCATGACACACTCAAACTTATCGGACACAATGAAAGCAGTGCTAAGAGGAAAGTTCATAGCGCTTACTGCTTTCAACAAAGAACGTGGAGAAAACTCATACCAGCAACTTAACAGCCTACCTGAATGCGCTAGAGAAAAAAGTAAGCAAACACACCCAAGAGAAGTAGATGGCAGGAAATGGTCAAACTCGGGGCTAAAATCAGTAACTGACAAACAAAGAGAACAATACAGAGAATCAACAAAACCAAGAGTTGGATTTTTTAGAAAATCAACAAGATGGACAAACCCTTAGCCAAATTAACTAAACGACAGAGGAATAGTATCCAAATTAATAAAAGCAGAAATGAAAGGGAGATATAACAACAGACAACCAAGGAAATCCAAAGATTCATATTCCAAAGATCATATTTCAAAAACCCATATGCCACAAAATTAGAAAGTCTAAATGAAATGGATCATTTTCTTGACAGATAACACTTACCAAAGTTAAATCAAGATCAGCTTAAAAATTTAAATAAACATCTAATCCCTAAGGGAATAGAAACAGCTACCAAAATTCTCCCAACAAAAAGAGCCTTGGGCCAGATAGTTTTAGCACAGAATTCTACCAGACTTTCAAAGAACTAATACCAGTACTTCTCACACTATTCCACAAAACAGAAACAGAAGGAACATTGCCAAACTTATTCTATGAGGCCACAGTCACCCTTATACCTAAACCACACAAAGACCCAATAAAGAAAGAGAAATTCAGACCAATCTCCCTTATAAACATTGATGCAAAAATACTCAATAGAATACTTGCAAACTGAATCCAGAAAAACAACGAAAATGTCATCCACCATGATCAAGTTGGCTTCACCGCAGGAATGCAGGGATGTTCAATATACAAAAAACCATCAATGTGATCCACCATATAAACAAACTGAAAGAAAAAATAAACATATGATCCTCTCTTTAGATGCTGAAAAGGCCTTTGACAAAATCTTATACTCCTTCATGTTTAAAGTCTTGGAAGATTAGGGATACAAGGCACATACCTAAATGCAATAAATAAACACAGGCCAAAGCCAACATGAAGTTAAATGAAGAGAAACCTAAAGCATTCCCACTAAAATCAGGAATGACAAGGCTTCAGCCTTTCACCATATCTCTTCAATATAGTACTTGAAGTTCTAGCTAGAGTAATAAGACAACTAAAGGAGATCAAGGGGATAGAAATTGGAAGAAAAGAACTCAAAGTATTACTATTCACAGATGATATAATAGTATACATAAGTGACCCCCCAAGATTCTACCAGAGAACTTCTACAGCTGATAAACACTTTCAGCAAAGTGCCTGGGTACAAAATTACCTCAAAAAAGTCAGTAGCTCTCCTTTATACAAGCCACAAAAGGGCTGAGAAAGAAATTATGAAAACAACACCCTTCACAATAGCAACAAATAATATAAAATATCTTGATGTAACTCTGACTAAGCAAGTGAAAGACCTGTATGACAAGAACTTCAAGTCTTTGAAGAAAGAAATTGAGGAAGATTTTAGAAGATGGAAAGATCTCCCATACTCATGGATCAGTGAGATTAACATAGTAAAAATTGCCACCCTGCCAAAAGCCATCATTAGATTCAATGCAATTCCCTTCAAAATTCTAACACAATTTTTAAAGACCTGGAAAGAACAATCATTAACTTCATATGGAAAAAGACCCAGGATAGCCAAAACAATAAATTCTGTACAATAAAAGAACTTCTGGTGGTACCAACATCCCTGATTTCAAGCTATATTACAGAGTGACAGTAATAAAAACTACATGGTATTGGCACAAAAACAGACAAGTTGATCAATAGATCCAACTTGAAGACCCAGAAATAAACCCACAGTCCTACGGGCACTTGATTTTTGACAAAGAAGCCAAAACCATACAATGGAAAAAAAGAAAGCATCTTCAACAAACGGTGCTGATCTAACTGGATGTCTGCGTGTAGAAAAATGCAAATAGACCCGTATTTATCACCTTGCACAAAGTCCAAATGAATCAAAGACCTTGACATAAAACCAGAGACTCTAAGTCTATTAGAAGACAAAGTGGATAAAAGTCTGGAACTCATTGGCATAAGAGATACTTCCTGAAGAGAACACCAGCAGCACAGGCTCTGTGATCAAAAATTAATAAATGGGATCTCAGAATCTGAGAAGCTTCGGTAAGTCAAAGGACACTGTTAATAGAACAAAATAGCAGCCTACAGATTGGGAAAAGATCTTCATCAACCCTACCTCAGACAGAGAGCTAATATCTAAAATATACAAAGAATTTAAGAAATTAAACATCAACAAATCAAATAATCCAATTAAAAATGGGGTATGGAGCTAAACTGAGAATTCACAACAGACGAATCTCAAATGTCTGGAAAGCACTTAAAGAAATGCTCAATGTCCTTAGCCATCAAAGAAATGCAAAGCAAAATGACCCTAAGATTCCATCTTACACCAATCAGAACGACTAAGATCAAAAACTCTAGTGACAACACATGCTGGCGAGGATATAGAGCAAGTGGAACACTCCTCCATTGCTGATGGGAGTGCAAACTTGTATAACCTCTCTGGAACTCAATCTGGCACTTTCTCAGAAAACTGGGAATAGTTTTACCTCAAGACCCAGCTATACCACTCCTGCATATACCCAAAAGATGCTTCTCCATACAACAAGGGCATTTACTCAGCTATGTTCATAGTGGCTTTATTTATAATAGCCAGAAACTGGATACAACCTAGGTGTCCGTCATTCAAAGAATGGATACAGAAATTGTGGCACATTTACACAATGGAACACTACTCAAGCTATTAAAAACAAAGAGATCATGAAATTTGCAGGCAAATGGATAGAGCTAGAAAAGATCATCCTGAGTGAGGTAACCCAGATCCAGGAAGATGTTCATGGTATGCATTCACTTATAAGTGGATATTAGACCTATAATACAGGATAATCACAATACAATCCACAGACTCACAGAAGCTAAGTAACAAGGAGAGCCCAAGGGAGGGTGCAGCATGTCACTCAGAAGAGGAAATCGAATACACAGCAGAGGTGGATGAAGAGAGGGAACTGGGAAGGAGATGGAATGGGGAAAGAAGCAAGGGTGGGGATCAGATGTGGGAAGAAATGGGGTTAGGGAAGGGTTGGGAACAAGATGGAAAAATGAGGAGAGGACATCTCTTTGTCAAGCTGGAAGCCTGCAACAGGGTAGACTTCTGGGAGGATATGGGTGTGACTCTAGCTGAGACTTCTAATAGGAGGACATGAAGACCGAAGTGACCACCTCCTAACCAGGCAGGACTAATGGAAAGAGGGGGACAACGACTCACGGACAAAACCTTTGATCCAAAAATTACTCTGTTTACATGAAGTGCAGCAATAAAGAGGGAACAATGATGGAGGGAAAGCCCAACCAATAATTGGCCCAACCTGAGACCACCCCACGGTAGACAGCCAGCCCCTGACACTATTTAGTGATGCTCCGCTACGCTTGCAGACAGGAGCCTAACTTGACTGTCCTCTGGGAGGCTCCAGCCAGCAGAGGATCGAGACAGATGATGGGACTTGAAGCCAAGTATTGAGAGGAGCTCATGGAGTCCTGTGGAAGTGTTGGGGGAAAGATGGAAGGACCTGGTGGGGACAGGAACCTCACAAGAAGACCAACAGAGGCAACTAACCCAGTCCCATGGGGGCTTACAGAGACTGAGACATCAACTAAGGAGCATGCATGGTCTGGAACTAGGCCTCTTGCACATATGTGGCCAATGGGCAGCTTGGTCATCATAGGGGCTGCCCAGTAAGTGGAGGTTGGGGCCGTTTCTAACATGGACTCTGTTGCCTGCTTTTGGATAGTGCCTTGGCAGTACTGTCTTGCCTAGTCTCAGGGGATGAGGATATGCTCAGTCCTGATGTGACTTGGTGTGCTGGGGAGGATTGATACAGAGAGGAGGGGCTCACTATTTCTGGGGGCAAAGGGAGAGGGGAAGGAGGATAGAGGGGAAGGAAGAGAGTGGAAGGGAATGGGGGAGGGATGTAAAGTTAATGAATGGAAATTTTTTTTTCCAATTTTTTTTCTAAATAAAAAAGAAAGTGGTACCAAACTAAACAAAACAAACAGACAAACAAAAACCCTCACAGTACACCTCCATGGTGAGACACGTCTTTCAACAAGGCCACACCTACTCCAACAAGGCCACACCTCCTATCATTGCCACTCCCTATGGGCCAGCATTCAAATGTATGAGTCTATGGGGTCCATTTCTATTCACACCACCACAATGGTCTTCAAAACACCATAGTGAGAGGCTTTGACATGTCTGATGACTGGAAAGCATTGGCCTTGCTTTGTCATTCCAATGTCCAATGTCAAGTTTTTTGAATGTAGGAATATATGAACAAATGAATAAACTTGAAACAATGAACCCTGAACACACACACAAACCCCCACACTGCAACCTTCTTATAACCTACAATATTGCCTCAGTGCAAAAGATTGGCGTTCCCTGCCACTACTTCCCTATCTCACATTATTTCCATGGATCTCTGTTTGACTGAGACAAATTCTTGTGCGTCTCCATCAGAAAGCCAAGTCCAGGACTGATGGGCACTTGTGATGATGGTCTTCCCTTGAATCCATTAGGATCCCAAACACTCACTACTCTGGGGCCTACAGGCACAACACTAGGCCTAGTCTAGTCCACAAAGTAAGTACATCCTCTAAGCCATGTACTTTCTAGCTGTACCTCAGGACTGGAAGCTTTAAAAAAAAAAATCAGGATTTTCCATCTTCTGTTTACCAAGTCCCCCCTCTTCTTCCTCAGAGGCTGTTGGAGTCTCTTCTAGATTTCCAGTCTGCTGCTTTAACAAACAACAGGCAAAAAGCAATTAAAGAAGAAAAGGTTATATTTGGCTTCTGCTTTCAAGTCACAGTCCATCGTTGAGGAAAGCTGGGGAAGGATCTCAAGAAGAAACTTGTGGTAGAATCCCAAAGGAATGAAGCTTGCTGGCTCAATCATGAGTTCATGGCCAGCTAGCTTGCTTCTACAGCTCAGGACCATGTGCCCAGGGAATGGTGGTTTGGGCCTTCCTGCATCAATCAACAGAGGAATCGTTCCCAGACACGCCTATGGGTTGATATGACCTGGGAAATCCTTCAATTGAGATTAACTTCTCAAGTAATTCCAGGCTACGTCAACTTAACAGGTAAATTAAGTAGGACAGGACCCCACTATGGGCTCTGCAGATTCTGTGAGAGACACACTTGGGAGGCAGGGAAAGGATAAAAACATTCTGCAATTCAATGGAATATTTGACAAGATGAACTCTTTTCTTTGTTATTATTATTGTTATTTATGTGGTATATGCTCATTTCATAGGTCTGCGAGTACCAGAAAATGCCATCATGGCCAGGCACACTTTTAATCCCAGCACTCAGAGGCAAAGACAGGAAACTGTGAATTTGAGTGCAGCCTGGTCTATATAGTGGCTTCCAGGTCAGCAAGGATTACATAGTAAGACCCTATTTCAAAATAAAATGTCATTATAATTCTAATAATTCTACCATCTCATCTATTAACATTCTGATATATTACTTTCTATTCATTTTCCTGTGAATCAAATTATAGGTTACACACTTAAACCTGGCTCTCTAAACTGAACATTTAGCATAAACTACTTCTCATAGTTTAAAGTTTTATAAATAATAATAAATTATCTATAATAATTTCATAGTTATTATAAATTATATCTTTAGATACTTTTATAAATGATATCTTTAGATATAATTTATTTTTTACTTTATATGTTCATTTATTTATTTTTGTTTTGTTTAAGACAGTATTTTTATGTAGCCCAAGAAGGCTTTGAACTCAAGATTCCCTACCCCAAGCCTTCTGAGTACTAGATTCTGGGAGAGTACCACCTTCCCAGGCTTAGAGATCATGTGAAGACCAGAGGTCAACCTCATATGTCTTTCTCAATCGCTCTCCACCTCATTCTTTGGGACACTCTCTCTCACTAAAGCAGGCACTCCACAATCATCTAGTTTGGTTGGCCAGAAAGTCCCAAGAATCACCTGTTCCTGTCTCCCCACTGCTGAGGTTACAAGCAACATGCTATCATCATTTTAATTTTAAAAAAATATTTGACAGTTTCATAAAACGATATGATGGATTTTAGTCATTTTTCCTACCAATGCCTTGTCTCATCCCACACCCTTTCAATGAAACCCTTTCTCTTTCCAATAGGCCCCTCCCACTTTCATGACCTTTTGGGTATGACTCGTTAAGTTTAATATGGTTGCTGACATGAGCATGATCATGAGTAGTACATTATTTACTTATTCATGGCTGCATTCAAGAACTTACCTCCTTTCCCAATAACTACTAACTACCGATAGTCCTGAAGGGAGATGTGGGGCCTCGTGAGCCCTCCTTCCCATCCGTGATGAAATGTTGACGGATCTGGTCTTCTGCTGTTAGACATAGCCACAGGGAACTCTGAGTGCAGTGGCCACATCTTGTCCAGAAGACATCTTTTGGTGGTACATCTCCCCATGCTGAGGTCCTCATACCTTCTCTTCTGCCATGTACTCTGAGTGTTGGAGAGAGTGATCTGGGTGCCCCACATAGAATCAAGTGTTCCTCCCTTGCTTGTTCTTGGCACATTGAACGTTTATGATTCTGAGTTAATGGCCACCTGCTGTAATAAGATACTTTCCTGAAGAAGACTGAGGGCAGTACTAACCTACGGATAGGAACAGGAATATTTAAAAGGCAGGGGTGCTTTCCTGTGCAGTGGCAAGCCAATCAAAAAGCAGTTGGTTAATCCTATAAAGGTCATGCCACTATTACACTGGCAGGCTTATCCTGCCAGGCAGTTCATTGCTGTAGCTTTCAGGCTTCAGAGGAAGTGTCATTGGACTTATGTACTAGCAGGCAGCATAGTACATTCCAGCCTGAGGAAAGCTAGCCATCAGGGCCAAAGCTTTCAGCTTAGTTCCAGCTTGAGTTCTCTGTTTTGTAATCAATGCATGTGGTGTCTTCACCAATAGGGTCTTATGTCAAGCTCTGGGGGGCAACCAAGATCAATACTCCTAGAATTTTTACATGGGTGCTGGGGGTACAAACTCAGGCCCACATGCTTGTAAGCAAGCACTTGAGTGACCAACCCATCTCCCCATGAAGCAGGGTTAGAGGAACATAGGCAGGCAGGCAAGGAAAGCTAAGGCAAACTCCTAAAGATGATGGCTTCTAGTTCCCAGACGTCTCTGCGAGGAGGAACTTCACGAAGGCACAGGGACAAGTATCTAGACAGAACCAACAAGAGAAAGGGAAGGACCCAGGTGACCTATGAAATGACCAAGTGAGTGACTGTTTAATAGATTTCCAGCTTTGGGTTTCCCTCATCAGGAATGTGTAATGTTTTTCTTTTCTCTGAGGCTTGGTCTTCTCTCTTCTCTGGTCATTCAGTTCTTTGTGCCAGGGAACAAACTCAGCAATTACCTAGGCTATGCCCAGCCCCTGAGACATCACTTTTAATAGCCGCATAAAGCCTCTCAATGTAATTTTTCCAAGGATTGCCAAATGTAAAGTGCACATAAGCCATCCATCAGCACTCTAATTCTGTCCTATTTTCTTCAACCCACGTACATCCCATTTGCAGAATTTAGCAAGAGGATGTGTCCATTACCAAGTCAGTGAGCAATGTAGGCCATTTTTCTAGAGTCCACAGAGAAGATTCAAGAAAGATTTTACTTATATCCTATACCATATACCAATACTCACAACTATGTCTCCTAACCACTTCTGATTTATATTAAATCTGAAACCCCATGTAGCTGGAGTGCCAAAAAAAATGTTTGTTTTTCCAGCTTTTTCTCTCTTTCTTCCTTAGACATCTTCCTGTTCCCCATTGTACTTTTAACTCACTCTTATATGGATTCCCAGCTTCCCACATGTTTTCTTCTGGAAACCAAAGTACTCAAGGGACCTCTGATCACCGGATCTACCTATCCTCCTTAAAGGGCACTTTAGTGACAATCATTTGATTCCCCAACTGGCCTTTGAAAATCATCCATCCGCAATGACCTTACTTTTACTAGGTGCTCCTTCCCGACACATTTTCCAAGAGTAAAGACTTGGCTCATTTTATTAAACCGGTGAAAATAGCATTTCCTTGATTTGTTTTTCATGGGATCAATTCTTATTTTGTTAGCTCTGAATGGGAAAAACTTGTCTTAAGAAGGAAATGGAAAACTGCCCAGGCAAATGTACAAAATGTTTATATGAATGTCATGGATATCCAGAAAATGGACTATCGACCAACTCCAATCGGTGGGTATTTGATTAAGGGGAGAACAGACACGATTTAAATAAAGCATTCCGGGAAACAGATAAAACATACGGTACAGGAGGGATTGAATGAGTGAGACGGTAATTTTAGTTTGCCATTTTTTTGCTGCTGTGCTAAAACACCATGCCAATGAGCAGCTTGGGGAGGAAAGGGTTAATCACATCTCAAGGGGTGAGTGCAGTCAGGGCAGGAGCTCAAGCAGGAATCTGGAGGCAGGAACCAAAGCAGAGACCATGAGGGAATGAACGCTGCTTGTTCAGTCCTTGAGGCTGGATGTCTCAGCAATTGGGAGTGTCCCATAGCGGCTGTATCAATCAGACCAAGGAGGTTCCTAAGTTAGTGATGGAAGTCTGGAAATCTTGGTTCTGCTATCGGCAAAGGAGTCCATTGCAGCAGGAAAAGGGTAAATGAAGTATATGCGAGAGGGAGGCCATGTGGGAGAAGGCAAATGATCTTCCTTCTGTCAGCAGCTTCCCCCCTTTTTAATCTGGGCTCTACCAGAAGGCGCCACCCACACTTGGGGGTTCTCCCCGCATCAATTAAGGCAATCAGAACACTTCTTCAGCTGAGGCTCCCCACTCAGCTCATTCTAATTTGTAACAAGTTGACATTAAAACCAACCCTCGCAAGCCCCGGGAGGGAATGCCTTCATCTTCCAGGAACCCCCACCTCCACCCCCGCTCTCTAGACTGGACGCCTAGAGGTGTCTTCTTCAGGTGACCTGCTGGTGCTGGGTTTAGTAATCCACTCTTCGTTTCTGGGAAGCCACAAGTTGGAGTGTGCCCAGAGGGAACCTACGGTCTGAAGGGCTCAGAGAGGAGCCGGGAGGAAACGGTGGGAGGAAGTAGGCTGTGTGGCAGGCACTGACAGGAAAGAAGGCCTAACCTGGAAATCCTGAGGGTTCAGCAGAGTCATTGGCTCCAGGAAGAGAGGCAGCGGGCAAGAGACAGAAGCAGCTATCCCTTCACTGATCGCTCAGCAGGCTGCCTCCCCACAGCCCTTATGTTTGTTAGCCAGAGTGGCACAGTTGAAACAGCTCTGAGAGCCTCTGCATCGCCCCAGCGACCAGGGTGAGTGGGTGGGCTGGAGTAGGAGAGAAACTTCCAAATACATTGAGAAGGGTAGGAACCGTAGCTTCCCCCTTCTTGCCACCCGGGGACTCCTTAGACCTAAGGTATCATTTGTCCTTTGATGGCTGTGAGAGACTAGTTCCAAAATCCCGCACGGCACCCCAGTCCAAGGATGCTAAAGACCCTTATTGTATAAGGTGTGTTATTTGTACGTAACCTGTGTGTATCTTCCTGAGTACTTTAAATCATGTGGAGATTCCCTACAAAACCGAACACAAGGCCAATGATGTGTAAAATGTCATGAAATAATACTTAGCCTCATGTATAATGCATTCGAATATTTCTGTTCTATCCCATTTGATCTTTTAAAATGCTGGTCACAACCCACTGCATAACAGCTGCTATACTGCATTGTTTAGGGAATAATGACAAGAAAAAAAAAAAAGAAAGAAAAAGAAAGTCTGTACATGGTTGGTGCAGAAGTAATTTAAGAAAATTATTTTCAACTGTGGTTGATTGAATCTGAAGATGCAGTGCCCACAGATGCACTGGGCCTCTTCCTGCCACCCCTGATAAGAGTCTTTGCCATTGTCTCTCCTGGAGAGAGGAGTGAGAGGGGTACAGTTTGAGATTTAGTTCATGCATAGAAGCGAAACAAACAAACAAACAAACAAAACCAAACAAACATGTGCCCAAATGGATTGAACTGTAGCTAACAAACAAGTTTTTAATATTATGTTCTAAATATAGCATGGTAACCCAAGGATGACGGCAAAGCTCGTGGCTGTCTGAATTCTCCAACAACAGTAGAGGAAGAAATGAGAGAAAGAAGGAATCTAGTTGCTGGAGGAACTCTATGTATCTCTCTGTGTATATCTATCTATTTATCTATCTATCATAATCTCTCTCCTCCTCTCACTGGTTGTGGACATACACGTATAGATATTACAGGAAGGTAAAAATTATTTCTAGAAAACTTAGTTCCACAAATGAATACAAAAGAAAGCCTATGTCATGAGAATGGCCACTGTTTCTGCACTTCCGACAAGAGCATCTTTGCCCCATGAGTGTACATGACCGCAACCATATTTTAAAGAGCATGCTAGTTCCTTTTTCAGCCTCTCCTAGCCATAAAGTCACACCCAACTTTTGCAGATCTCAGAAATCTGTCATCCCGGTTAATTTTTGGTTCTGTTCAGCCGTTATCTTCCTCTGTTCTCAGGCACTTTTGTCCTCTCTCCCACGAAGCTCCTCTGCACTGCATCCGTCCCTACTTCCCACACCACCGGCTCAGCTTCCTTACTCATTGGAATTTCATCTGGAAAGAGTATCTGCTGTTTCGTGTGTTTGCTGGGTGCTAGATCTGGGAGGGAAGTCATCAGCCAAATGGCTTTTTTTTTAGTGGATCTGCTACTAGCTTGAGTCCTAGTGTTGCCCTGCTCTCTGCTGGGCCAATTAATTCTACGACTTGCACTAGAAACATCCTTCCGCAAGGCCACGATCCAGTGTCCACTCCTCTTACGGGATTACCTACTTGCTCCTCTGCATGCTGGCACTGAGTGTGTGTGTGTGTGTGTGTGTGAGAGAGAGAGAGAGAGAGAGAGAGAGAGAGAGAGAGAGAGAGAGAGGGACAGAAACAGAGAGAGAGACAGAGAGAGCGCTCCCATCTCTTTTCTGACCTTTCAGTAATGAGTGTGTCCTCCATGCTTTTACGAAGAACACCTTTTCATTTGTCTTCTCCCAGCCTGATCACTGTGACCAGAGTTCTACAAGAACCGCTGCCCCACAAGTAACCTGTCTGATCTTGTTCACCAGCCCTGTTCTGTTTATGTGTGGATGGACATCTTAAACAGCCATAATACAAAGCAATGCCTTAGCCCCCACCCCCCAGTCTCCTTGGTCCTTTCGCGCTGGTGGACAAGGGACGCTGTGGTTGGCCCCATTTTCACCTCTTGCTTCTGTGGACAACAACTTCTTATCCTCAGAATCACTTCCCAGCCCTGTGCTTATATCTCTGCTAGAATGGTTGATTGCTACATCCCACCCTGTGGGCACAGGGAAGGGGCTGATGCCCAGTTGATGTCACCTGATCTTCTTGTCGTAGAGACAGACTCATGGGTAAGTGTATGTTGCAAGCTGGGTTTACCTCTTCCTCCGGAAGCATGTGTGGGCCATTAGTGGGGTGAGATAAACGTGGCTGAGCCAGAGCACTCCACTGGAAAGGAAAGGAGAGCAGCAGAGCGCTGGGAGTAGCAGAGACCGGGGGATCTCATCTCAGCCCCCACATCCATTTGTGCCTGGATGATGATCTCTTCTTGATGCTTCTTCTCCCACCCTCCCTCTTCTTCCTCTTCCTTCTTTACTCTTGCATGCGGCTGCTGTGGTTTGAACGTGCCCTCCCAAAAGCCTCAGGTGGGAACTGAATCCACAGCATTAGCAGCATTTGACAGTAGGGCCCAACAGGAAGTGTTTAAGTAAGCAGGCTCTACCCTCGTGAGTGGGTCTATGCCAATTATATGTGGGCTTGAAGCTATTAGTGTTATCTCCTACCATTCTGCCTTTTACCATGACAATATAGTCAGAAGGCCCTCACCATACAGGCCCTAGACTTTGGACTTCTTAACTTTCAAAACTGTGAAAAAATAGAGTTACTGTTTTCAAGACAGCTGTTTGGGGTGGAGTTAGCCATCTTCAGCCCCCACATGTCTGCATACAGATAGAAATGATGCATAGCTGAGCACCTATTCTGTGCCACGACATGGTCTTTTCCTCTGTAAGCCCCAAAATGGATCAAATCAATGGGCTGATCAACCTCATAATACACAGGAAGGAGAGAGGCCCGGGTGAGTGCACAGTGACCCAGCAGTGCTGCTGAGACTGAAATACTTTTTTATTGTGATTCTTCGAACTTATTTTTTCAATCATAGCTAAGTAAGTACATATATTATTAAGGTGAAGAGGGTGAAACTGTGTAGATATTTGACTGTTTGGCCTAAAAGCAATTCCATACAGTTCAGCAGCTACCAAAGAGAAGCAAAGCTGTCGGGAAGCAAAACTTAGTCTTATTCTATGTAATGGGCTCTAATGTTTTAACTCTATTATAGTGGTTCTCAACCTTCCTAGTGCTGTGACCCTTTAATACAGTTCCTCATGTTGGGGTGACCCCCAACCATAAAATTATTTCGTTGCTACGAAACAGCTTCATAGCTGTAATGTTGCTTCTGTTAGGAATCGTAACATCAATGTCTGGTGTGTAGGATATCTGATATGCTACTCCTATAGGGGTCTCGGACCACAGGTTGAGAACTGCCGCTCTTCTGTTCAGTCACTTAAAATGCATTTAAAGTGACAACATTCTGCAATGATTTTAAGACACACTAATGAGTCCTGACCTGCAGTTTAAGAAGGTACGACTCACATAAAACTGTCATAGCAACCGATCTTCTCTGGGTTTTTTTTTTTTTTTTCTCCTTGCCCTTTAATCTCAGTTGAAATCCCCTTGTAATGATCTTGAGGTATGATGTCATTAACCAGCAGCATTTCAGCTGCAGCTTGCCTGCCATGACCCAGGTCTGGCTTCTCTTTAGAGGGTCCTAAAGGGGCTGATCCTGCTCATACCTAAGGCCTGGTGCTATGGCAGTCACACTACCAGGACTAGCTTTCTGGTTTTGGTGGAATGGGAAGGAAGGTTTGTGGCAAAGGTTCTGAATATAAAGAGGTGGGGCGGGGGCAGGGAATAGGGTAGTGGACACCTGTGCCCTACCTGGCCTGCTGGGGGCAGAGTTCAAACCCTAGGGGACATTGTATGATCTGGTGTTTGAGGGTAAAGGGATGAGGGCAGTATGGCCCTGTCCTGGCACGGAAGAGACTCTTGAGCACTGGCAGCATGCCCACAGAAACAGCCCAGGATCAAGAGGACAAAAAGGCTTGCCCAGGAGAACAGCTGTGAAATTGGGCCTGTGGAGTTGGATTGCAGGGGTGCCTGGCATATGCCCCTAGGGGTGTGAGAAATCCTAAGAGAAACCTTTATAGGTGCAAAGACACAGCTTGAGCCAAAAGGGTAGCAGCTACTGAGATGTGTTGTCTCGCTGGCTGATAGGGCTAGGGAAATGCAGATTCCACTAAGCGAATAATCACATTACAAAACAGTGTACTTGCAGAGTGCATCACCAAGAGCACTTTCAAGCATATGTTTCTCAGTGAATGCCAGGTGGGCAGGGAGCAAGCAATGGCTGTGGGAGAGTGATGGACATTCGTAGGAAGGCCAAGGTCACATAGCCAGAAAGAAACAGTGCAAGGATGCTAATTTGTCTTCAGACTGCTGGTCCTGCTTCTTCTACCATTTAGGTCATCTCCACGGCAGCAATATTAAACCACCCAAACACACCGGTGAACTAGAAGCAAAGAAAACCAGGATTCGGAAAAATGGGTACCAACCCCTCCTGTAGGTGCTATTTTTTTAAATCTAATCTTATGCCTCTATCTCCCTTCTCCACCCCTTCTTAATACTTTCCAGTACTCCAGCATGGGGAGAGGGGGCAGAGTTCTCTTTGGCTACTTCCAGCTGGTTAGAGTTGTGGAGTTCTTTGGGGCAATACCAGTTTCAGTTGTCAGGATCTCTAGCAGTCCAGCAACAGCAAACACAGCAGAAGGATGAACCAGCAACAGCACAGGGAGCGGTAGCCTTCTTTCTTGGAGATCTTTTCAAAGCATCTTCTTTCTGTGCTTCAGTAGTTATATCCTCTCAGAGTCCTCAGAATTGAACTAATAGCAGCTGGCAAAGACCACACTCCTCTCTAAGCTGCATGAAGCAATTATCAGCTGTGGACAAACTAAAAGCATCCCCACATCCCACAGTGGAAAATTTTATATCAACTGGTTCCAACAAGAAAACAAGTGAATACTTAGAAACCTGAACAGTGTTTCCCTTAACAGTGATCAGAGGAAGGAAGATACAAGGGAAGTCTGCAGGTTTACCCCTCTGTTAAAGCAGAAGTAGGACCTGAAAGAAAGGACCAACTTCCCTCCATTCAGCTGGGAGCCCAGACACCATGCTCAGGCACTTTTAGGACAGCAGCTGAGGGCGTGGTGGAGGCAGCCAAAGGCTAGGCCAGAGAGAAGGTGGGTAGGGGTCCTGGATCCATCCGCTCCAGGTGACATCACCATGGGGGTGTTATGAGTTGAGGATTCTGCAGATAAGACCTCACAACGGCAGAAATTGAGAGCCTGAAGCTACTCATCATCCGCTTGGTGTCCTGCAAGCTCCGGAAGTTGCCAAAGCTGATAAAGGAGCTGCAGACAGCAACCCAAGCACACCATTTCAGCTAAGCATGAAGCCGCACACGCTGAAGATCATGCCGAGAAGATTCATACAGTCTGGAGTTGGGTCATCCAAAGCCATTTGCACTCGCTCAGCAGAGGATTATCCCTCAGACTTTGCTGGGCCTCTGTGGGTCGGACATATTATTGGCGGAAATAACAAACTGAAGACCACGCTGTCCGCCTTTCGATAACTGGGATTTTTAAAGAAACCAGAACTTCCTCTCTACCCTCCAACTATTTCCTGCTCCCCAAGTTCCTCGTGATCCCAGGCAATGAGTCATCACAGAGCATTTGGCTTGGTGCTCCACAATCTGTCTTCAGAACAGACTGCCAAAACTGGACTTGGTTGTTGTTTTTCCTGGGGGTTGGAAGGGCAGGACACAGGAGGCTGCTGATGGTGCCTAATTGTTGCCTTGCCTATCACTGGGACCCATCACTCAATATTCAACGTAAAGCACCTGACCTTTTCCAACCTAAGTCTTTAGAGCAGTACTTACGTCTCTACTTCCCTTGGAGGGATGATAATCCAAGAAAGCTGCTTGTGCTCCGGCCTGTGGGCAATTGGGAGGATGTGGAACCTTAACGTAAGAAAGTTAGGTCATGGAGGGCATGTTCTTGAGGGGATACAGGGAGCCCAGTTCCTTCTCTTCCTGTCTCTTCACTTCCTGTTTGTTGTGAGGTGAGCAGTGTCTTCTCACATGCCTTTGCCGTAATGTGATGCCTCCCAGATTCAAAGATAACAAGGCCAAACAACTATGAACTCAAGTTTCTGAAACCAAGAGAAAAGCCAAACTCCCTTTCTTTTAAGTTGATTGATTGATGCTTGTTATAGGAACCGAAAGCTGATGAACACAGAGACTGTAGGAGAGCAAGCCTGAAGATGGGAAGTATTGTATATATGAGCTGAGTGATTGGGAGTTTGGCATTACTGGATCATTTTTTTCCCTTGAGAAATAGTCGTGAATATCTCTAGCGTTAGGACTCAGTAGCCAGAGGTGAAGCTGCAGAGTCGGGCAGGAGTTGGACTGTGGGAAAACTTAGGGTTAGGTAGACCAGATGATTTATTATTCAAACCAGGATGCTTGGGGTTGGGAGTCCCCAGCTATACCTCAGGATAATGGGGTTAACGTGGAGTGGTGCTGGGGATGCTGGGATGTCTACTCTCTCTTCTAGGGACTACAGAAGAAATTTTGCATAGGCACAATGAGGCACACTTCAGAGCTTCAGCAGGAAGGTAACAGAACCAGATTTACATTGTTGTTATGCAACCTGACTGGAAAAAAACCAATCAGTTATTAGCAGGACTGTTAGCCGAGCACTTGTCCATAGACAACGTGGAGAATTTATTCAGGGAGCCGACAAACAGTTACACAGTACATTAGAAGATCTATGAGTAGCCCGAGCCTCCAACAACGTAAGTGAAAATGACAAAAAGTTTTGAAGGCTTGCTTTTGGGATCCAAAGGGTGTTTCTGCTCTCTGCATCTCTGCAGAACAAGAGCAGCAGACTCCTTTACTGGCGTGCATAAAATATGCTTCCAGTTCTGTTGATGCCGTAGACCCAATGCTAGCTCTCCAACCACATCAGTGATGAGCATGAAGTATGTCATGTAACTCCAAAAATGCTCAACAGGAATGCATGCTGACAGAAGATGACAGTCGGGCATCCATCTCCCTCCTCAGGTGGCTCTGCACGATGGTTAGAGCGGTAAAGGATGGTTTAGCCTCATAATCAAATGAGAGTGAAGGTACTGGGTGCACACTTCATGCACGCATGCTCGCATGTTTCTCTCTCTTTTTAAACCCTCACTGTTAGTCAGTACTCTCAGGCTACATTACAGTTTCTAAAAACAAGTATTGTCCAAAGCTGGAAGAGCCTGAGTGGGAGCATGTGAATGAACGAAGGGAGGTAGAGAAAATTTAAATTAGAAAGGATAAAGCCTGCTGGGGGAGCAACTGAATGAGAAAAATCTCAAAAAGCGCAGCAGTGTAAAGTTTATTGCAGCTCAGATGCAGGCCTTTGTGGCTTGAAGGCCACATCACATGGCATGCTTCTATCGTCCTGACAATGCATTGTGCTTACCTCTCTTTATGGGTTTGTGCAATCTCTGGCATGTTGTTTTGGAATCATACCGTAGTAAGCAATGAATAAATGAACCTTAGAGAGAGTTAAGTCAGGAGACCACTAAGACCAGACTATAAGGACAAACGCTGTCATTACTGTTAATGTTTGGATGATAAGTTCTTGTTATAAATATAACCTTTAGTAGCTTGAAGGGGGTAGTCTGTAGGAAAATGAGTACATCACCTTGATACAGGCTGGCATTAGGGTCTATAGCCCCCAAATGGACCTGTAGAACATTGTGTTGGAGGGTCATGGCCAAGTCACTTAGTTTCTATTTCAACAACATAATTGTGCTTTTTCCCTAGCTTCTCACTCTCTTGATGTGTGCTCAAAGGTTCAGCCAAAACTTGTGATTGTCTAGGAGGAGGATGAATTGTCTCTTTGTCTCAACTGAGGGCTTGTGTCACCCTTGAGCTGTGGCCTTGACCTCCTGCTGGTTTGGGAGCTCCTGTCCCTTCAGTCCCATGGAGCTCACAAGCACAACACAGCTATCTACATTTATTTATTTATTTACTTTCAAAGAATTATCTGTGTGTGTGTGTGAGAGAGAGAGTTTATGTTGGATATGTGCACATGAAACCCATGGAGGTCAGAAGAGGACATCAAATTCCCTGGAGCTAAAGTAACAATGTGACCTACCTGATGGGTGGTAGGATCCAAACTTGGGTCTTCTGCAAGAGAAATATTTACTCTTAACCACTGAGCTGTCTCTCAAGTCTCTGTCTTTACCTTTTAAAGGATTTTGTTGTTGGACATTGATTAGAAGGTGTGTTTGGGTGATAGATTGGACAGCCTGGAGGCAGAAAGACAACAAAGGTGGTGATTGCTATTACACATGGAGAAGTTGGGAAGGGCTGGGGGTCACGGTGGTGGTGACATAAAAAAAGGAGGAAGGAACTTAATAAGACATGAAAGCAACTGAGATCTTTGAAATTTTATAAATGGAGGCAGAAAGGGAAAAGAAATGACCTTTCTTCGGTGGTCCCCCCCAGCCGCAGAGAATAGCTTCCTGGACCCTCAGCAGAGACCAGAGCCCACTAATAACACCAAACCCATAAAGCAGAGAACTTTCATCTTCTTTAGGAAACAAATTCCAAATTGCCATCATTATTATTGATGCACTTTGGGCTATTAAAAAAAAATAAGGATTACACTAATGTAGTGGAAGTTTTGGTTCTTTAAAAACTCAGCTATGTTACATAAACAGGTTTTTGTTTTAATCTCAAGTGTGGAATATGGAGCTGCTTTTAGTTTGTCCATAGCTGATAATTGCTTCATGTGGCTCAAAGAGGGGCGTGGTCTTTTCCAGCTGGAGGACTCACGGAGAGAGAAAAGAATGCTTTGGAGAACCCTCCGAGAGAGAGAGACAGAGACAGAGAGAGAGAGACAGAGACAGAGAAACAGAGAGAGACAGAGACAGAGAGAGAGAGAGAAAGAGAGAGAGAGAGAGACAGAAAACACTTTGAAGAACGCTTCTCCAAGAAGAGAGAAGGCTGGTTCCATGGTTTGCTGGTTAGTTGGACTGTTGGATATCCTGACTGTGAGACTAGTATTTTCCCAAAGAACCCAATGACCCTAATGAATAGGAACTAAGTCTAAAGAGAACTATGTCCTCTTTCCCTTCTAACCTTTTTTCTCTCCTACCTGGTATCACGGGGTTGAAAGGGAGGTAGAGGTTTAAGGAATCCAAAATAAGATACTTAAAAAATAGCACCTACACGCTAATACAAAGATACTGTGATGATCAGGTAGTCATTTTGGTAGCTGAGGAGGCTATCGAGTGTCTGGTGGGTTGCTAACACATGCTGAATGTGTGGATGTGCCAGACAAAGATGATCAGGAGGTTGAGTCTTCATTGAGCCACATAGATGGTAATTTACTCCACACCACTTTTTCTTTTTTTTTGTCTTTTCTTCTTTGAGAAAAGTCTCACACTGTTGCCCAAGCTGTCTACTCATGAGGTAGCCTAGGTACCCAGGCCTAGAACTCAAAGTTCGTCTCTGCCTCCGTCTCCTTCATGCTGAGATTGCAGGTGGACATTATGATTACTCACTTTTTAAAAAATCTTCTAATTTGTATGGTTCTAAGAGTTTCTAAATTTCTGACTTATGAATCTGTTGTTTCTGGAATTTTGCACTTAATACTTTTGGACCAACTGACTACAAGTAACTGAAGCCACGGAAAATGAGACCGTAAATTGTAGACGTTACTATACTGGGCTTAGATTTAGACAAGCTATGTTTGGGGACTCTATGAGATATCTGGGGATGTCAGTAGATGGCTGTGAGTCCAAATCATGCAGAAAGATCTAGAGACACAGTTGAAGCTCGTCATATTGTAGAAAGATGCTAAGAGGGTTGAAAGATATTTGATCCCATTGTGAACCCCAAAACTGTGAACTCTAAAACTCTGTGTCTTTGGTGTGGTTGAGCCCTATCACACACCTTTAATCCAAGAGCTTTCTGTTAACTTTAATGAGGTTAACCCTAAGTCAAGAGGTGGAGCAAGAAACCAGCTGACAGGGATTAAAGAGTAGAAGGGACTTTGAGTTGAGGGATATCTAAGACAGGGTGGAGAAGAAGAAGGGCTATGGCTTTAGCCCAGGCTTCAGCTCCTCAGCTCCCTGGCTTTTTGGGCTTTAAGCTAGCAAGCCTTTGGCGTTGGATTCTTTTTGCCTTTTGCTGCTGGGCTGTCAGCTGAGCTGGTGAGCCTTTTGGGTTTTTTCCATCCAGACTTGAGCTGAGAAAAAAAAGGTCAGCTGGTTACTTTCTCTACCTCTCTAAGCGAGCAGATTTTCACCCCGGCATCTGGCTCCTGAGTCTTTGTTGGTAAAATAAAATGGTTGGAATTTTTCTTCTTTTAAGCAACATTTTGGCACCCAATATGGAGCTTGAACCCACAACCCTGGGACTAAAGAGTCTCATGCTCTACCAACTGAGCTAGCTGGGCATTCTTCAAGAGCTACCTCAAATTGGAAGGCTGGTTTGCTGAGGGAAGGATTTCCATACGATTCACCTCCTCT
This sequence comes from Meriones unguiculatus, assembly GCF_030254825.1. NCBI lineage: Eukaryota > Metazoa > Chordata > Mammalia > Rodentia > Muridae > Meriones > Meriones unguiculatus. The sequence goes on from NC_083364.1 coordinate 27,008,250, forward strand.
TTGGCTTTTCCCCCCAAAAGCAGATCATGCTGAGCAAGAGTTTACAGCTGTCCCAATGCTCGCCTTGGGTTCTAACGGTGCAAGTCTGCCTTTCCTGATTGAGCTCAGTGCCCCAGAGCGTGGTCTTTGCTGTAGTTTCAGTTCCACTCGTGTGGCTTTGTTGGCTGGCTTGGCAGAGGTGTTGTGGGGCAGAAGTGTGTTGTGCTGCCAATCATGGGTTTCACCTCCAACTGCAGGTTCGTATCTGGCTTCCCCTAAGAGCCAGCTTCCCACACCAGGCTGCTGAGAAGCCTGGGGTGGAGAGCTTGAGCTCATAGCCCTTTTTTCTTCTCCACGCTGTCTTAAACACCCCTCAACTCAAAGTCCCCCCTACTCTTTAATCCATGTCAGTTGCTTTCTCACTCCATCTCTTGACCTGGGGTTAACTTTATTAAATGCACAAAGCTCTTGGGTTAAAGGTGTGTGCTAGGGATGGACTGAACCACACCACAATCACCTGTTTGCAATAAAAAGTTCTTGGATTAAAGGTGTGTGATAGGGCTCAACCACACCAAACGGGGTTTTACAGTTCACAATGTTGGGGTTCACAGTGGGATCAACCTAAGAGGGTCAAAAACATTCTCATGCATACATAGTGTGTTTCATGAGACTGGTAGATGCATTAGCTTCCCATCACTATAATGAAATACCCGACACAAAGTACTTATGAAGTAAAGAGGTTTATTTTTGCTAATGGCTCTGGAGTTCAAGCCAAGATTAGGTAGTTGTACTTGTTTAGGCCTCCATGTGGTGACAGAACATGATAGGGATATCTGTCTCATGAAGTACTCACATCTCAAACCAGAAGGCAGATGCCGTAGATGTCACCCAGAACCCAGAGACCTTCCAGAGGCCAACTGCTAGCCAGTCCACAGGGTTTCATTTTGTTTTTGAGCAGTATTTGAGACAGGCTTGCCTCAAATTTATTGTTTAGCCAAGGACCTTTAAATTCTGACTTTCCCGTCCCGGTGCTGACTGCAGACATCATGTCAGCACTCCTGGCCAGCAGAGTCTTTTGCTACTAACAGCCCAGCGACAAGCCTTAATTTATGGATCTTTGGAAGACAACACCCAGATACAAATCATAGCTGTGGGTTAATACAATTTCCTATTCCCTCTTGACAACTTTCTTTCAAAAAGTAAACTTTACCCCAGTCACAGGATATTTCATTAACACTCTACTAACTTGTGAAAATGAACGAGCTCATGATTTCTCTCCTGCAAAGACCTGCCCCAACTTCTCCTTTTCCTTAATTATGTTATTATTTCCCACAAAATAGTTTGATTTGTTACTGTGAGGACTGTGTGACATGGATCTGTGCCGGTGGTTTGCAGAGCTCAGTGGTTTTGATCCATAGTTGCCATGGGAGATGGGGAAATGGCCTCCTGACTAGAGGAAGGATACTAGCTGCAAAATTGTAGGGATAGGGGGCTTCTGGTTTATTTCTTTAACTTATTTTTTTTCTTTTCAGTTTAATTATGGATCTTTAAGAGTTTACACAGTCCATATGTTAAAACTATGCAGATGTATTCAGCAAACTGTCTGACCTTTCCACCCCCCAGACCACATCTGCACAGTTCTCATCTCCACTCCAGCCAGGGACTGCCCTCAGTCTCTCAGATGTTCTTCCATTTTCTTCTTCTTCTTCCTTGTTTGAAACCAAGTTTTAGAGTCTACCTAAAGTTCTCACCTTGTTTTTATTGAAACCATCCTTGCTATTTCTCAGCATCAGAACTCAGATTCACCACAGTTTATTTCACAGCTTCTCCATTGGCAGACACTTGTGTTATTTCCATATGTTCATTGTCGTAAACCAAACAATGTAAATCACCTTTGTGACTGTGTTATTTGGACTTATATATAACTATAAGGTGCACTCCAAGACGTGGGCATTTGTGACGCCAGTGTTCTATTTTAGTAGACATTAGCAAGCTGTACAGTGCAGTGGCTATTCCTACTTCCATTCCTGGCATCAATGGGGGTTATTCTTCCCTTCAGTGTTACCTAACTGCAAACTGATGGTAGGAGAAAATAGCATAATGCCGTTGTCTTGATTTATCTTTCTCTTTGTTTGAGAAACATGGAGTGTACTGGTTAGTTTTTATCAACTAGAATTAGCTGGAAAGAGGGACACTCGGTTGAGGAATTGCCTAAATCCTACCAGCCTGTAAGCAAGTTTGGGAGCCATTGTCTTGACTAATGATTGATGTGGGAGGGCCCAACCCACCATGAACGGGTCCTGGGATGTATTAAGACATAATAATAACTGAGAGCCGGGTGGTGGTGGTACATGCCTTTAATCTCAGCACAAGGGAGACAGCGAGTGGATCTGGGTTCGAGGCCAGTCAGGTCAACAGAGAGAGAGTTCCAGGACAGGAAGGGCTACACAGAGAAACCCTGTCTGGAAAAACAAACAGGCAAAACCTAACAAACCAGCTGAGACTGCCTCGGAGAGCAAGCCAGTAAGCAGCACTTCTCCATGGCTTCTTTGTCAGTTCCTGCCCTGAATAAAGCCTTTCTCCTCCCAAGTTTCTTGTAGTCATGGTGTTATCATAGCCGCAGAGACGCAAATAGGACATGGGGTATACTTTTTCTCTGTGCCCTTATGAATCGTTATGTAAACTACTTGTTAATAACTAAAAGTTTGTTAGCCCCACCCTGTCCTGCCCCCCCCCCCCCCGCAATGTGCTAGAAACAGAAGGTTGGGTCTTTGGGAAGTAAGTAATGAAATGTAAACCTCTCACCAGGGAATGAGTGTGCTCATGAGAAGATGGCCCTCCCCACCGCCCTGAGAGGACACAGATGGTAAGTACTTCCTGTGAACCAGGAAGCCCTCACAAGACACTGAATCTGAATGTCTCAGCTACTAAAACTGTAGAAACAAAATCCCTTTTTGCTGTTCCATCCGGTGGTACTTTGTTGTAGCTTCCTAAATACATGAAGACAATAACCTTCAACATTCATTGAGTTGTTACGCTTTCAAAAAAAAATGAATATATATCTACATATAGGACTTTTGTCTAACAAAAGTTATTTTCTTATATAAAAGAAAAACAATATGGAAAAAGCATGTGTCCTGTATTACCATTTTAAAAGAGCGGCGTGACTATGTTAGAGGTGGTCCATCAAAACTGCCCATATTTAACAGTTTCTGATCTATAAAAATGAAGGTCTTATAGTGTAGCAGCAGTCCTGAATTTGAGTTAGATTTTCAGTATGAACTTGTGATGTCTTTTATGTGGCGTAAGTCCTTGTTTTCTAGTCCATCCAAAAGCAGATGCGCTGTGTCACCCAGTACATGTCTGGTGACTAAGAACTGGGCAACCCATTGTGTAAATCAACCGGGGAAGAAAGGCCAGTGTCCCACTCAAGCAGGGACAGAAAGCAAAGGGGTGAGCACCTCCCTCGCCTTTTTGTTCCATGGGGGATTTCATTTACTTGGGACGAGGCCTGACCACACGGAGGCAATGGTGTGAGACCCAGCTCTCATGGATACACCCAGAAGTGGGGCTGAATCTGGTCATTTTTTGTTCACTCCCTTGGGCCCAACGTCTCCATCACAAACCAGAATGCTGTTGTTGCTGCAGTGGGCAAAGCACAGCAATGGAGCCCTTGGGCTCTGAGGTCGAGTGGTCATGGACTTTTAAGGTTGTGTCCTCCCTACTCTGAGCGCAAGGTTTTTTGCTTGTTTGTTTTGTTTTGTTTAGCCAAGAAGTGAAAATAACAAAAGTTTGTGGGGTTGTGGTGCGCCTTAACTTAGATGTGTAGACTAAGTGTTGACAGTTGCTAACTATTGCTGCTACCCATGGCTCCAGCACCACAGGATGGCTCAGGGAGGGAGACCAGCAGTATCTTGGAAATCACAGAATTCTGTCCTTGGACCCTCATTCAGAGATGCACCCTTTCCTATGAGGACCGCTGGAGTAAGAGCTAAAATAGGTTCTTCAAATCGTAGCCACCCCTATTCTCCAGGCCCATTGGCTCTGAAGACCTTGTGTTTAAAAAAAAAAAAATATTCCAAGTGGATTGCAGCTCACAGAGCAGGGAGGAGCCTAGTCACCAAAAGGAAGGGTTTAGTGAGTGGCCTCCGGCCACCTAGAAGGGGAAGTTGCTAGAAGAGAAAGATGGGTGAGCTGGGATTAGCACCTGTCTAGAAGAAAAGAGCTGGTTGCAGACCAGTACTTGCATTTCCTTCCAGCTGAGCTATGGTAGAAAACGTGGAGATGGAACTTCCTCCTGTCCCTTGAACCTCTGTTTGTAAGAATCTCATGCTTCTATGCATTTGGGTACATGGGTGTCTATGGCACCCCAAGAAATGCTGGCGGTGGAGTTGAGGCGATTCTCACTCTTTACAAAGATCACGAATAGTTTTTAGGTTTCAGAATAAAGAGCTACTTCCATCTGGGAAAAGAAAAAGGCACTTTCCGCGTGGCACAGGAAACGTGATTCCTCTGGCTGAAAAGTTCCAGGTTCGTACTTTCTCTGTGAGGGGAGACATGTGATCCCCAGAGCCTCAAACCCCATCAGCTTCTCACTAGAGCTGGAGACCAGGACCTCAGGACTCACGGCCACTCCTTTCGGGAGTGAGACTGCCTGTGTGAGACACCTTGTGTCCCTGTCACCTCCCACATGGAGTCTCTTCCTTGCCATGCTGGCCCCTTCCCGATTTGGATCTCAGATCTGCTAGGTTTTGCTCCCTGGTAGATTTCCATTCCATTGATCATGTGTGTTCTTTTCCCAAGTTCCATGATGAGCCATCTCAAAACTGAAATTATTTCTGCTCAAATGAACCGCTCATGAATTTCTGGGTTTGTGTTTCGTAGCAAGAATCCCAGAGCAGGTAGCAGGTCATATGATCACAGTTTGACAGGAGTCTCGGGCCAGTGAATAATGAATGAGTCTTTATAAAACGTGACCTGGATACAAATTCATTAATTTGCTAGAAGTTGCTGTGTTCTGATACTCCTGAGCCTGAGGGCAAAGCCAAAGTCCTGACTGCGTCATGTTGGCACATCAGAAAAGCGGCTGAGCCGCTGTAGGCCAGGAGCACTGAGCCAGAACAGAGGTCGGGCTGTCACCATAAAAGCGGTGAGGAGGACCAGAAGCCTTTGCCCTATGCCAGCGACTGCTCTGTGAAAAAGCGCAAGGTTGGCCTCCCACCAAGACACAAGGTTCCCAAATAGAGCCCATGGCCTAGAGGGAGAGGAGAGCCAGCTAAAAATAGCTGTGACATCTCCACATTCATTTTCTTCTTTCTTTTCAGTTTTTTTTTTTTTTTTTAATTCTTCAGCAAATTCACCTAAAATAGTCTGGAAACAGCCCTCCTTCCTCCCGACCCTGTAAGTAGAAAAAGAAAACAGAGAGTAGAGAGGTCAAGATGTAAAGAATCTGGGAGGTCAAGTTTCTGTCCAAACTCACCAAGTGTCCCCTCCAGAGTGACACCCATGTCTACCCTCCATTGAAAGCTGCCTCCCCAAGGAACAGGGCAAAAGCCTGTAGGGCTGCAAAAACTGGCCCAGGCTCACGTTGGCAGCGGATGGGTGGCTGGCCTCCAGTTTCTCTGTGCAGTTCCCAGGTCCAGGGATCTGGGCAAGTCGCATTAGGTGGTGACGTCCACAGGTCGCAAACAGAAAGAAGCCACCATGGGGAATTTACCTAGCAATGGAGTCAGGAGAGGAGCAGATCTTCAGAGTCAGCACCTAGAGAAAACGGTGGACTCTCCTTCCTCCTTGTCGTTATCTCTAACACCCTGAAGGACCAGCTTCTCCAGGGCAGTTTGACTCAGACCTCTCCAGTGGGCCTCAATGAGACAGGGCCACTCGAGGGTTTGAAGGACAAATCCAGAGCCAAGGTTCGCAGCAGAAGGACAAAGAGCCAGTCTGTCCTTCACAGTCCAGACATCACAGTGACAGCTTGAAGGAATCTGGGCTACATAGCCGCCTGCCCGGATCATAGACACAGTGATAATTCCAATAAGCACCAGTCTAGAAGCTTCTTTACTTTGTATGAAATGTCTGCCACAGGCTTGTGCGGCAGCACTGTTCTAGGGAGATTCTAGAAACTTCTTCGGCGATGAGTCTTAGCTAGAGGGAGTAGGTAGCATACCTGCGGGGTATGCTTTGGAAGGTTCTATCTGGCCCCTGGTCTTTTTCTCTGCTTCCTGTCTTCCATGAGGTGAGTGGCAGCTACCACGTGTTCTATTTCTATGACGCCCTGGCTCACCATGGGCCCAGAATCAGCAGAATCATGGACTAAGGACTTGGACCTTGGAAGCTGTGAGACAATCAGTTTCTCTCCTCAGGCTCTAACAGCCCCATTAAAAAAAAAAAAAAAAAAAAAAAAAAAAAAGTAAGTTTGCGTATTTACCATTGTGTAAACTTAGGCAAAAGCTTTATTCCTGATGGAGTTAGCATTGGGCCTTCCCTACATCGTAATCATGAGCAAATCAGATAATGTATATTAAGGTACAGTATCTGACAGAGAGTAAAACGTGCTATAATTATTACAATTTTATTAACTAGCATTTTTATAAGATTGTTACTGTTTTTTTTTTAATTTAAAAATGTACTATTGTGTGTGTACCTGATGACATGTGTACCATGGAACACGTGTGGAGGGCAGAGGACAACTCTGTGGCGTCAGTTTTCTCTGTCCGCCTTTAATTGGGTTCCAAGGGCCAATGTCACCGGATGTGTGCAGCAAGTACTTTTGTCCCCTGAGCCATCTCACTAGTCTAAATTACTATTATCTTTAAGAACGGTGTGGTATCTTCCTGGAAGACCAAAAAAAAAAAAAATTGATTTCACAAAGATACAAAAAAAAATGAATTAAACTTCAAACTTGATATTTAAAAGTAGAAGAGGGATTTGCATATTCCAAGGTGTCATGTGACTATTGTGGTTACAGGGAATCTGTTCCTAGACGAATAAACCTTCCCTCCCTTTGACAGATTGGCGGGCCAATGGGCCTCATGGGCTTGACATGTGCTCTTAGTCCATATTCAAAGGTGAATGATGACTTTGAGCTAGGTCTCAGTCAGTCACCGTCACCACCCGGGTACCTGTCACTTGCCCCCCACTCTCTGTAGCACCGATTCACCCCACAAATGATTTTTGAGCTTCTGCTGTGTGTTAGATAGTGAGATATGTGTCAGGCTCCTCCCTGGTGGACCAGATGCTTGGTGTCCTCCCGCTCCCCATCACTGGGGCTAGCAATGGGCATAGGTGGCATTTGCCCCGTGTGTTTTCTCTACGCAGCGGCCCTTCCGGTGACAGAAGCTTTGTGGTTACGTTGTGTGGCACGTCCCTGAGGGTGAGGTGCGACTACCAACACACCAGCTCCTTCCCTCACTCCTGCCAGCACAGCATTGCTCTGGTCCAGTCTCACAAGACAGTCCTGTGGGATACGGTCCACGCCTGCCTCTCAGCACCTCCCCACCACACAGGGCTCTCCTGCAGCCGCTCAGCTTTCACACCACCCCCTTCGCCTTACCCTATCTTTCCTTAACATCCTCTCCACACCTTACATTATGTCTCAACTTCCCCTGACCTCCATCTTACTCTCCTTCCTAGATCCTTGATTCCAGCCGGAGTCTCCTCTGACTTTGACTGTCCTGCCATTTTAACCCAGCTCCTGTCCCTAGAGCATCTTGTTTTCTTAATCCTCAGGAGTTCCTTCCCTAGGCGTGGCCCTGTTCCCCTCTACCCATTTTAATTCATGACACCCCTCTCCATCATACACACCCAGCAAGCATTGCCTCCCCGAGAGTTCCTTACATATTGTTTTTTTGTTTTGTTTTTTTTTTTTATGTTTATTTAACTTGTGTGTGCACACGTGTGTGAATGTGGGTGTGCCACCGTGTGTGTGTGGAGGTCAGAGGGCAACTAGAGGGAGCCAGTTCTCTCCATTATGTGGATTGAGGGGATGAACACTCGAGTTGTCAGGCTTGGCTGCAAGTGGCATTTTCCCTCAGAGCCGTCTTGCTGGTCCCACCAGGTTTTTTCTCTTTCCCTATTGTCCTTCCACCTGCTATAGGCCCTATGACCCCTGACCTCTTACTAGGAGCATCACCTTCTGTCTGGGTCCAAGATCCTTTCTGATTTTCATGAACGTATTTTTCCCTTCTATAAAAAGTTTATTTTCCAATATTCTGCACTTTATAAAAATGTCAGTTTTATAAATATTAAGGAGGCAACAGTAGAGAGGGGGTGGGCAGATATGTCAAGAATTGAGAACACGTCGGGCTGGAAAAAGATTCAGTTGATCATGTGCTTACTATGCAAGCATGAGAATGACGTTCTAATTTCTCAGCCCCGAACCCACATGAAAGTCAGGTGTTTCTAATCCCAAGTGCTGCGGAGGCAGAGACAGGTGCATCTGACAGCTTGCTGGCTCTCCGACCTAGTCAAATGGTTGAATGCCCACCCTCAAAACACGAAGTGGGAAGCAACCGAGGAAGACGCCTGACATCCACCTCTGACCTCTGCATGCATGCGTGTACAGGCGAACAGACACACATGCATACATGTACAGATACACACACACCTGCATGCATGCGTGCGTGTACAAATGCACGCATATGAACGCATGTACGTACAGACACACGCATGCATTCATGCGCAGATGCCCACACGTTTGTATAAGTACATGTACAGACACACACATCTACATGTGTGCATTTTCACACTAGGTCAAACATGTAGACATCGCTCTTTTGGTTATGTTTCCTGTCATGGTGATTAAATGCCCCAACAGAAGCAACTTATTGGAAGAGGGGTTTATTTGGGCCCGTAATTTAAAGGCACAGGCCCTCATGGAGGGGAAAGTATAAGGAACAGAGAAAGCCCTGAATAAGTGTGTGTTGTTGACCTGAGTGCAGTCATGGCAAGGACCGAGGCCTCAGACCTTTAGGAAAATGGAAGAGACGTTCCCAGTATGCATCAGACTCAAAATTGGCAAAGCCCTCTCTTTTTGGGTCCAAGTACGAGTGTTTATGGACCAGTGTGTACAAAAGCCATCAACTGCCACTTCCTCCTCTCAGATGTTCATAGCCCGAGACTGCTCACCTACAGACCTGTCCCACTGAGACTAGCTAGCATCTAACCCCTTCCCTCCATGCTGTGCACAATAAGCGTGCTGAAGAACTGGGTTGCGGCGGAAGTGAGTGGGGATCTATCAGTGCCCATAGCCCACCCAACCCCAGCTTTCCTGGATCTGTGCATGCTTTGTGTCTTTAGTGTCTGTCATTTCTTCATCCCCTCACAGCCCCTAGTAAGGGTTCCAGACCCAAGCTGGGTGGCCGCCTCTGGGGGGCATGGTGGCAGGAACACGCGGGATAGCTGCACTCACAGACCGGAAGTGGGGTGGTAACTGCTGGTGCTGAGCACTTGCTGCCCATTTCTGTTCAATCCAGCCTCCGGTCCATGCTCTGGGACCACCCACAGTTAAGGTGTGTCTTTCTACCTCAACCAGCGTCACCTAGAGACTTGTCTCCTGGCAAATTAACAGTCAATGTTAACCATCACGACGATACATACGTGGCGATGTGTATGCACACGCACAGGTGCACAGAGAACAGAGAGGGTATGATGAGAACTCGAACTCGGGAAAGAGTCAATCCTGCCTGACCCAAGTTCAGGGCTGTCTATCCTGCAACCCTCCAGACCTCTGGCACGAGCTAGTTGGTCTTAGGGTGATTGGTCAGAGCAACTCCTTATTTGACATACTTCAAATTCTTGAGGGAAATTTTACACTGTCTCCAAGTGTCCTGTATACCCATGGAGACAGTCTCTCCTGAGATTGGGTTTTACTTCCATTTTCCACGGAATCACCGAGAATGCATCTTTTCATAGAAATACTGAGAGTCCAGGCTGCATTAGAGAAAGTTTTGTCCATGTGTCTCATCTGAGTGTGAGCCACTTGCCTCAGGAGCGTGAGGAAGGCTTATTTGAATGGTTCCTGTCTGGAGTTTAGGTGGAGAAGGCCCTCAGGAAGATGTCACAGAATGAGGTTCTCAGGTAAGTTTGCTTGCTGGCTTTGTTTTTGTTCTTTTGAAGCTGAATCTAGTTGGTGCTGTTCAGGCAGTTAGGCTAAGAGTTGAGAGGCAGTGCAGTGGAGATGAGTTCATGGCGGTTCACTTGTTATATAGCTCAGGCTGGCTTTGAACTTCTGATCTTCCTGCCTCAGCCTTCCAAGCGCTGTGATCGCAGGTCTATATCACTGTATCTGGTGTGGTTCTTGGGGCATATTGATGTAGCACAGAATTTGAAGGCCTGGAGTAGCTGGATCCAGGGGATAAGGAAGAGGTGCTGGCTGTGCTCAGAGGGCCACTAAGCCATTTTTCAGCCCAGTGTTTGGAATGAGCAGATTCGATCCTCTTCTAAACTCCACACTCTCCTTGTCCTACACGCTTGTCCTACGAGCTGCCTTTTATAAGTTTTCCTTCACAGTTGCCCTAGGGGTTCAGTAGTACTTGATTTAATTCACATCGATGTATGTGTAGGGGGTGGGAAGTATCTTGCGGAATTGCTGAACCCGTACAACCATCCTGTACATCGTGACGTGTCTAAATGAAATGCAGCCTCAAAGGAAGCTGTATTGGTTAAGGAAACTCCAGCTCTATAAATAAGTACAGACTGAGAGAGAGAGAAAGGCAGGCACACAGACATATGCTATACCTTTGCTTCCCCGTGATATGCTGCAGTGGAGTGGGGGAATCTGTTCCATCTGGTCCTCTGCGGCCAGGCTATAGGAGCTCTTCCTTCTCCAGCATGTGGTCCTAAGGGTGAGTGCATCCAGCCGGTGGCTGTCTGGCTGGGACCATTCCTACTTCCACTGTGAGCCGGTTAACTGGAGCCTAGTCCAGTGAACAGCCTTCCTTCAAGAGAGGCTGCGAACTATTGAGCTGGCTGACAGGTAAACAAAAAACCAGATTGGGTCCTTTCGCATAAATGAGTCATTCAAAGTTGGGGGGATTTGAAAAGGCTCCTTAAAAAGGACACTAGCAGTAGGCTGTCTGGCATGCTGGCTCAGGCAGCCGCTGTCCAGGCAAATGGAGCTCAGGTTCACTAGCCGTATACTAAAATGAGTGGCCTTGCCTTGGGGCGCCTTGTTCCCCTCATCTGTAAAGTAGTATCAGTAGGACTACATAGTTTATAGAGCTGTTGAGAGATAGACTATAATGCAGTAAATGAGTCTCACAGACCCTCTGGCTCAGAGTAGGGTCTCAATGCATGTGGGGTTGGTATGGCTTGGATATGAAATATCCCACAGGTTTATGCCTTGAGCTCTTGGTTTAGGCAATGAAGGCACAGACTTAAGGTGCTGTGGACATAGCCCAGCCCCTTTTCTGGTCCCATTGCTGCTTCCTGGTTGAAGCCCCGTGAGGAGCCATCACAGCTCCTGCCTCTACAGACAATATTACTCACTCCAGCCTCCATACCTTCCCCGCCATGATCTGCAGCCTCTAAAATTATGAGTCTCTTCTCCTTTATGTCCCTGTGTTGGGTATTTTGCCAAAAATTGGGGGAAAATAACTAAGACACAGAGAGGGACTAGGCTCAACCGCTCAAGTCCCTGCTCTGCACACTTGAGGACCTGTGACCTCAGAGCCAGAGTCGTGTGAAAACGCTAGGCATGGGGGCATACACTCATAGCCCCACTGCTGCGGGTGGGGAAGGCAGAGAGAGGAACTTCCAGCCCAACCTGCCTGCTGAGCTTCAGACCCATGAGAAGTCTTGTCTCAAAATGTGTGGCTGCTCTGGCAAGAGATCATCACATCCAAAGACCTTCTAGGAGGGTCTGGAATACAAATACACCTTTAATCCCAGGAGACAGAGGCAAACAGATCTCCAAGTTCAAAGTCAGCCTGGTATAGAGCAAGTTTCAAGTAAAAGCATGGTGGTACATGCCTTTAATCCTAACACTCAGGTGACAGAGGCATGCAGATCTCTGAATCTAGTCAGTGCTGTTCAGGCAGTTGGGCTGAGAGTTGAGAGGCAGTGCAGTGGAGATGAGTTCATGGCGGTTCACTTTATGGAATTCTGAGCCCTTTCCATATCCTACCCTAGGGCCTCTGCCTGCCTTCTGGGGCTCCCTCCTCCCCACCAGTTCCCATAGACACTCCTCATCGTAGCTCCTTTGCTTCTCTGGGTGATCAGTGATGTTCTAGCTCTTTTTGCTTTGCTTTGCTTTGTGTGTGTGTGGGGGGGAGGGGGGCAAGAAGACAATCTCGGTATCATCTTCAGTCCTGTAAAAAGTATCTATTTTCCAGATGCACTTGTCATCTTGGAAGCTTACTGCCTCTGTATTTTTCTATTCGTGTATAGTGAGTATGAAGCGACCTCTTTGGATTTCCCCAAACCAAGGACTCAGAAGGGTCTGGACAGTGGGAAACAGTGTGATCTGAAGGTCAAGGAGGACTCCCAGAATTCTTTGCTTTGCTGGTTAGCCCCCCATGAGGTCAGGCGTAGACACGGAGAGCAGAGTTCCTGTTAAACAGCTTGGACGCCTGCAGTCCACTGAGCCACATCTCCAAGCTAGGTTCAGTCTCATGCAGAAGGAAAGCAGCCTGTCTTTCCACCTCTTTCACTAAGCTTCATCCTTGGTATACGTGGATCGAAAAATACAAAAGACCTTCATTCACCACGCCTTTTACCCTCTCTGTTTCACTGTGTCGGTATCTGGGGTACATGCTCTCGAGAGATTGACCTCCAAGAGCCAGTGAAGGACTTGATTGAGAATTATGCGTTGCAAATTTATACCAACCAGCCCAGATCCCATGAACCTAACCTCCTCCCTCCTAAGGTTTTCATGCTCTGGGTCACTAACCGCCCACTGTGCACAGCTGAGACCAGAGACTCTGGAATTCCTCACACTGGCCAGCCTCCTCTCCTACCTTCCCCTGTCTGCCCCTGACCACAGTGACTGTAGTGGGTGCTGTTGTCCCTTTGTCCTCCTGACAGACCTGAAGCCATCCTACTGGCCACATCCACGGCCCCAATGTTACTTGAGAACTATGGGTAACTAACTCTTTTCATAGTGACTGCTATCTTCCAATCTGTTTTCCTTACTGCACTTCAAATCCTCCACAAATACACCATATTTTAAAACAATGTCATGTTTGTTTGTTCTGTGCTGGGCGGAGAACAACTGACTTAGACAGAACGTCTCGTTTTATCCTTACAAACACCTGTGAGAAGGAGTCAGTTCCTGTTTCATGAATGAAGAAACTTAGACCCAGAGAATTTAGGCCACCTGCAAGTCCAAAGACACGGGTTCTTATTCGCTGTAACTCTATAACCAAATGGCCTACGAGGAGCCAAGACATAACACGAGATGGAAGCATCCAGGGAAGGTAGAGAGCCGTAGGAGGTTGCCAGTCACTGGAGATGGCCTTGCCTGCCTCTCCTTCACCGGGCACTTGGCTGTGTCTGTGCTTGGACCATACTGAAGGATTCTGGGACTATCCTGCCCTTGCTCCTTGCTTCTCAGGGAAGATGAGGGATTACAAATAAACCACATTTATGTATCCGTGAATTCTCGGTACCTAACAGTATATTTTTGCAGAGTGTACAATAGCACAAAGGCATCTGGGAAATACTAGTGGTTAGAGAGGTGTGGTAGTGGTGTGGGGGTGGGGTGGGGAGGAGGTGCTGGCACCATGCTTGCCAAGTACCATCTTTAGGAGAGCTAGAGCTTCAGGGAAGGAGACAGCCTGGCGTCTGGAGTGCTAATCTACAGTGTATCGATGTGGCATTGCCTTTCTTCTGAAATGCAACGCAAAATCTACTTCCTCCCAGGGGACTGCCAAGTGGTGTTCCAAAGCAGGACAAGTAGTACCTGCATGGGAAAGAGATGGGAAAGCTGGAGGAACGCGGTCAGTAACCCACAGGCAGTGTTGGGGTACAGGGCAGAAAGAAAGAAACTGGGCAGGAACTGCTGCCCTCCAACGTCTTCACGCCACTGTGAAGGACTAAGGAGGAAGCAGAAACCGTTCCAGTTCATTTCTAAGCCTCTGACTATTTTTAGTTCATTGATCCCATGGCGGGCAGGGAGGCAGGAGGCGGGGTGGGGCTTGGAGGGCTCTCACTCTGAGGACAGCTGGGAAAGCTGCAGAATTCTCACAGAGCAGGTAATCCTCTCACACCATTCACTCCCCAAGGCCTCAGAGAAGCAGTCAGGGCAAGCAGGGGCTGGGATGAGAAAAAGAGCCAGTCAAGACCCGCGGAAGGCCCAGCGCCCATGACCAAACTGAGTCAGGGTGAACAAGCCTCTGAATGAGTCAGAACACGTGACTCCTCTGCACAGTAGAGCCAGGTGGCTGCCCAGTGGGTGCCCTTTCCAGCCAAAGAGACAGTGGAAGTGTGCCTGCTGCCATGTGAGCCACTGAACCAGGACTGTGGGGAATCCCGCTGGCCATTCTTCCTACTGGTGTGTCCGGGGGCCTGTTCATTTTCTATGCAAAAGCATGGAGGAGAGGCCGCTTGTTTTCCTTGTCTCTAGCTAACCACCTAAATGGTGGAAGAGAAAACCACTGCCCACAAAAGAGACTGCCCGTGGACTTTGAATTGTGGTGATTCCATTATCCCTATCCTGTCTGTTTGACTGCATGGATATTAAAAAAACAAAAAAACGGTCCCTCCTGTCTAGGACTGCCACAGCCTGGGGGTAAGGGAAGCAGGCCATACTTAATAAAGGTCTGGTTTTCCCTTCTGGAGTGTTATCTGCTTCATTCAAGGCACTGTGGGAATGCCTTTGTTCCAAGCAGTCCTGTTCAAAACAGTGAGCCACAGCAGTAATTTAGAGCTTGCTGATTTATGTAGCCGGGGAGGTGCGAGTAAATTGAATTTTTGTGCTCTTGTAAACCAAACCATACTCCGAATGTTCTGAATAGCTCAGCAGACATGGAGATCCACTCACGGGCACCTCTGAGCAGCTTCCTCCTAGCTGGATGATTTGGCAAAACCGGGGCAGTTGCCTGAGGCTTTCTCGAAACTCACAGTCCCTTGGCCCTGACATTTGCCCTTTTCCCAGTCCTCTAATCTCACCGTGCCTTCCCAGCCTCGGCTGCTGTCCTTCCTGTCTCTGCAGCTCGGTTGCCAGGGAGGGACCCTTGGTTCTGCCTGAGTCCTCCATACATTATCTCAGTTCTGGCGTGCACTCATGGGTGGTGTGAGGAGGCCTGTGCGTGGGCTCTGATGACTCTCAAGTCTCTATCTCTAGCTGGAGTGCTCCTCGAGGTCTAGATGGGCAGATATTACTGCCTGCTAGGCATTCCCACCTCCATACGTGATGGGCACCTCAAAGTTCAGCAGGAGTAAATACAAAAGGTTGGAGTGACCTCGGAACACAGGTCTCCACCAGCATTTCTTATTGGGCTGGTGGCCACAGCCCCAACCCAGACATAGCCCACTTCTCTTTCCTTCATCCCTCACCTCTGGCTTGGCCTTGTCTTGCTGGTTCTAATCCAGTCTATAACGGGGACGGGCTCATTCTCTGCCTCCCTGCTGTACCAGCTTCACACCGCTGTCATCTGTCTGCTTCAACTCACTGGTTCATTCTCCGAAGAGCGATGGGTCCCTTAAAGCTGCAGGCCAGAGTATACTGCTCCCCTGCTCCAAACCTGCACTGAGGATACAGTCCAGGTTCCTCATAAAGGCCTTCAAGACACTACATCAAGGACTGACAAAGTGCAGCCTATGGATGAGATATGCCTCGCTCCAGTCATTTATGTATTACGTATGACGGATTTGGCACCGAAGGGTGGCTTTGAGCAGTTACCACAAAAGCTATATGATCCACAAAGTCTGGCCTGTTTACTCTCTGGTCCTTCAGAGAAAGCATTTTGCCACCCTTCGCTCTAAATCTTCTAGCTCCTGCTTGCCTTTCCAGCTGTGACCCACTGTCCCCTCTGCCTTCCTAGCCGTGGCCTGCTGTCTTCTCTGTCTCATCGTAATGCTGCTGCTTCCTTTCGACAAGCAGGGCCCGTCATTTGCAGTCTCTGCACCAGCTGTTTTGTCCCTGCCCCATCTACAGGTGACTGCTTTCCCACCGCTTAGGCCCCATCTATTAGCTGTCGTAAGAGTAATAAGGTTATGATTCAAGCTAATGCTAGAATTACACACTATTATAGTATCCTATTGTATCTCTACAGCACAGGCTTATCACCAGGGGAACAAATCTGTGCATATGCCTCTTACCTATAAATGTATGCCTATGGATGTACACGTGAAAGAATGGGGTCATTATCTGTCTTTCCCATCAAACTATAAACACCCTGACAGCAGAGACTTACTCACCGCTATGTACCCAGAGTCTTGTACTGTGCCTGATCCATAGAAGATACTCAATAAAACAATTATTGGTGAACCAACTGACCTCTTGCAAAGCATTTTGTCCCACGTGTTATAACCAGTTAAACTTACTTTGTTATTTAAGTTCAGATGTTCTTGTACCGAATGATACAGTGTAAATTTGCATGTGTCGCTGCTGGCTAAATTCGTCTAAAAACCTATGTGTTGCTTACTTCTGTTGTTTTATAATTAAACTGTACTGTTTATTGAGTGCTCTGTGGTGACTAAACATATCTATTATTGCATTTTAATTCTTGCAGCAGCAATTAGGGGGGGTCTCCTTATCTCCTTTTATACGGAGGAAACTGGGCCATGTTGTGACAAAGTAACTTGCCTTGGGCCACACATCTAAAATCTCACTAGGCGTCATCTTAACCCTTGGATACCGGACTCCAAACTCTATATGATTTCTGTTCCCCTAAGCTGTGGAGGAGACCCACCTCAATATTGCTCCCCAATAACCAGCAAAATTTTTAATGAGGGTGGATTCTCATAGACCATCCTCTGGGTCTATAGTATTCCTACCATCTTCAGATTCTTCCTTGGAGTCCACACTGATATCACAGCGACTAGTTGAGGAATGTGAAAAGTGCCTGCCCTTTAGAGTGTTCTGTCTCTGACATGTGGCCTTTGACTTTTCAGAGATGAGCTGACAGCTGTCTCAGCGTAGGGAGAGGACGGGGACCTCAGATAGAGTGAGAAAGGAGATGTTGAGTGGCTGCACAACATGCACGGCTGTTTTGTCATCCTGAGCAGAGTAGAAGGGTTAGATATGGAGAAGGGTGTCCCTCCAGATCCAGATAAAAGAAGGCTGGACCTTGATCTCTACAGCAAGGTCTATTTATCTGCGGACATAGGAAGATCAGAAGACTCCAGACCTACTAATGATGCGTAAGTCTGGGCAGGGCAGAAGGCTTGGTGGCAAGAGTACATGCTACGTGGGCATTAGGAGTCAGTAGTCTTTTCCACTTTCACTTTTATTTATGTTTGGATTTTCTATGAGGAATGTATTTTGCTTTTTTTTTTTTTGAGATAAGGTCTTACTATGTAGCATAGGGCTGGCCTTGAACACATAATGATCCATCTACCTAAGCCCCCCCGAAGAGCTGGGATTACAGACGTGTGACCCTACACCCTGCTCTCATTTTTAAAGACTAGTTTCTAAACTTTTTGTAGTGTCCACTGGAAAAGAATTATCTCCTAACAGTCCTTCCTTCCTTCCTTCCTTCCTTCCTTCCTTCCTTCCTTCCTTCCTTCTTTCCTTCCTTCCTTCCTCCCCAGGCAGCAACATCCTGTTACAAGTCCAAGCGTCTTCTCAGGTGAGGCAGGTGAGGAATCCTGGTGATAGAGTGCTGAGCAGTTATCATGGTCCTGGGGTGTGGAGCTGGGGCATAGCCAGCCAGCTCAGAGGACTAGAAGGTCTGAAGTAGTGTAGGCCATGGCAGCCTTGCCGTTGAATTCAGCTGAGCTACTGTAACCCCTGGTGGAGGCAGTGCCTGACTGGTCTAAGGAATAGCGCTGGGCACACTTAATGACCTTGAGTTTCCCTGAGCCATTCAAATGCTGTGGATCCTCTTCCTCTGAGGTCTCTTGAAGAAGCAAATCTGCCAGCAAAGGTAAGGCAGGAGTTTCTGGAGGAAAGAGGCCCCTCTCTCCCAACCCCCTCCTCAGTGGCAAGCCTCCGGGAGACTGGATGACACTCTAGGAAAACACGAGGGGGCATTTATCTTACTTATACATTTCTCTTCCATTAGCCTAGAAAACTTATGCTGGAAGAAGACAGCCTGTCTACCCTGTGGGGTACTTATCAGATCAGCGGTATGCTTGTGTCAGTCTCTGGCAGCTAGGCCCATTTAGTGGGTGCAGACAGAGAGGAATCTGGGATAATAAAATACTATTGAGTAGAAAGAGCATGTTACAAAATATCACAAGCCCAGCCCATCTCTGTAAAAGAATGCCAAAAAAGAGTTTTCTATGTGCATATGCAGTGAAGCCTTTAAGCCAGCCTTTCTCAAACTGTGGGTCATGACCCCTTGGGGGGGCACCGCCTAAGACCCTCAGAAAACATAGATGTTTACATTAGGATTCATAGCAGTAGCAAAATCACAGTCATGAAATAGAAACAAAAAATAATTTTATGGTTATGGGGGCCACCACAACATGCGGAACAGAATCTGGAAACAACCCAGATGCCCCTCAGCTGAGGAATGGATACAGAAATGATGGTACATTTACACCATGGAATACCGCTCAGCAATTAAAAACAAGTGAATCATGAAATTTGCAGGCAAATGGTGGGAACTAGAAAAGATCATCCTGAGTGAGGTATCCCAGAAGCAGAAAGACACACAGTATATACTCACTTATAAATGGATATCAGACCTATGATATAGGATAATCATACTAAAATCTGTACACCTAAAGAGGCTAATCAAGAAGAAGGACCCTGGTTAAGATGATCAATCCTCATTCAGAAAGGCAAATGGGATAGACATTGGAAGAGGGAGAAAACAGGGAACAGGACAGGAGCCTACCACAGAGGGACTCTGAAAGACTTACCCAACAAGATATTGAAGGAGATGCTGAGACTCATAGCCAAACTTTGGGTAGAGTACAAGGAATCTTATGAAAGAAGGGGGAGATAGAAAGACCTAGAGGGGACAGGAGCTCCACAAGGAGAGCAACAAATGTGAAAAAATCTGGGCACAGAGGTCTTTTCTGAGATGGATACTCTAACCAAGGACCATGCATGGCGATAACCTAGAACCCCTGC
Source organism: Meriones unguiculatus (assembly GCF_030254825.1). Classification (NCBI taxonomy): domain Eukaryota; kingdom Metazoa; phylum Chordata; class Mammalia; order Rodentia; family Muridae; genus Meriones; species Meriones unguiculatus. The sequence goes on from NC_083364.1 coordinate 27,027,415, forward strand.
ACAGATGTAGCTCATGGAAGCTCAGTCTCCAAGCAGTTTCCCTAGTAATGGGAACAGGGACTATCTCTGACATGAACTCAGTGACTGGCTCTTTGATTACCTCACCCTGAGGTAGCCTTACCAGACTACAGAGGAGGACAATGAAGCCAGTCCTGATAAGACCTGATAGGCTAGGGTCAGATGGAAGGGGAGGAGAACCTCCCCTATCAGCGGAACTGGGGAGGGGCATGAGAGGAGATGAGGGAGGGAGGGTGAGATTGGGAGGGAGTCAGGGAGGGGACTATAGCGGGAATACAAAGTGAATAAATGGTAATTAATAAAAAAATAATAATTAACAAAAAAGGTCACAGCACTAAGAAGGCTGAGAATCACTGATCTAAGAGGTAACGTATAATTATTTGGAATTTCTATAGCCAAGGTGTATTTCTTGCTATATAAGTAAGAACATTTATGACCTAAAAAGTTAAAAGCAGTAACAGGTACCCAAACTAACAAGAACTATGATTCTGTGGTCTTAATAATTCAAATTTTTATAAATTAGCTGGGCATGCTGGCACATCTCCTTAATCTCAGCACTCAGGAGGCAGAGGCAGGCGGAGGCCAGCCTGTTCAACACAGCAAGTTCCAGGCCAACGAGGGTTGTGCATAGTGAGACCCTGTCTCAAGACAAAACAAACTAAGAAACAAAACACCATATTTAATTAAAACACAATAGCTGTAGTATGTTGACACAAACATTATCAACATAATGTTGCTTATACTTTTTACCTGCCCTTGTGTGAACATAAATTTGTACTCTAGTAGAAAATCTTCCTATACAGGTCTAGAACATATGTATATGTTCGTTCACAGCCAATACTGGCTGTTTAATATGTTTGTCTTTTTAAGCTAAGATGAACACACATATTATGGAAAAATTTTTAAAAATGCATTTTCGTAGTGAAGACTGGGATACTGGGACATAGCTAAACTGTAAATGGTTCCTTAATAATTATCATTTAGCTAATATTGACTAGCCATTAAGCCTGGCACACAGTGACAATTCTCATCAAAGGCAGAGATAGGTGCTCAATTGAGCATGGCATCTGCCTACACCTGATCTCTTCTTTTGTAACAACTAAAGGAGACCAGAATCTTGGACCCAGGAAACAGAAGAAAAACAATCCAACACCTGTATTTCCCAAGTCAAGCTTGCCTGTTACAACTTAGAAAAGTATAATTCATCTTTTTAATGCACACAGTTGTATGACTGCCATCAAGATACAGAATATTTCCATTGTTTATTCACTCCTTGTTTTCTGCTCTGTTTGGAGAGATTCTGTCTCTCCAAGTTCTGGCCTTGAACTCATGGCAGTTCTCTTGCCTTAGCCCTCTAGCGGCCAGGATTATGGGTGTGAACAATCATGTCTGACTTCTTCACTTACTGGGTAAAGGGCAGTTGATGAATACTGCTTTAAGCTTTAGACCACCATGGCTTTTTTGTTTTGTTTTGTTGTCAGTGCTAAAGGTTGAACCCAGGCCTGTGTATGCTAAGGGTGTGTTCTACTACTGGGCCTTATTTTTGTTTTTCTGGGAATTATATGTAAAGTCATAATTTTTACTGCAGGTTATATAAATGTTTTTATCAGTTTGCACCTAGGTATAAGATTGCTGAATTGTGAAGTATATGCCTACTTAACTTTACTTAGAAATCTGAAATGGCTCTCAGATGAGGTAGTAACAGTTCACATTTCCGCTAGGAATTTGTGTAGTTGAAGATGGTCAACGTCTTGGCCAGCACTTGCAGATTGTATCGGTTCTAATAGACTGGCAGGCCAGGTTCTACTTCATCTCTCTCCTAATCAATGATGATGGCGTTTTCAGGCACTTCTTATTCCACGATCTGTGTTGATCGACATTTTCTAAACTGTTGGTTTGTGGGGCTGGAGATGGTTCAGAGCACTGGTGGCTCTTGCTGAGGACCTGAGTTTGCTTGCCGCCACCCACTTGGCACAACCATTTGTAATTCTGTTTGCAAGTAGTCTGACAGCCTTTACTAGTCCTAGGGCACCAGGCAAGCACATGGCACACATGCACACATGCACACAAAACACTCATTACTCATATGCAAAAAAAAATAAATAAATAAAAACAAATCATTTAAAAATTGGGTTTGCTTTATCCTTTTTTAATTTTAATTTATTCATTTTACATCCCGGTCATAGTCTCCTCCCTTCTCTCCTCTTGGTCCCACCCTTCCTCCCTTTCCTTTATCCCCCATCTCTTACTCTTCAGAAAAGGGGAGCCCCAGCATAGAAGAACTGTGCACATCCTCTTCCCCAGTGTCCTGGTGAGGAAGTTCCACCAGGTGAAAGTGATCAAAAAAAGCAGGCAGCAGAGTCCACGTCAGAGTTGGCCCCCATTCCCCTTACTAGGGATCCTATACGAGGACCCAGCTTCCCCTTGGCTACATCTGTGTAGGGGGCCAAGGCCCAGCTCATGCATGGCCCTTGGTTGGTGCTTCAGTCACCCCCTGGGCCCTCATTAGTTGGCTCTGTTGGCCTTTTTGTTGAACTCCTGTCCCCTCTGGGTCCTTTTATCCTTCTGCTACTCTTCCCACAAGACTCCCTGTGCTCCATTCAATGTTTGGTTGTGGGTCTCTGCATCTGTTTCCATCAGATGCTGGGTGGAGCCACTCAGAGGACAGCTATGTTAGGCTGCCTCCTGCAGGCATAGCAGAGTATTGCTAATTGCGTCAGACATTGGTTCTCCCACGGGGTGAGTCTCAGGTTGGACCAGTCATTGGCTGGACACTCCCTCAATCTCTGCTCTGTTTTTGTCCCTGCACATCTTGTTGGCAGGGTAAATTTTGAGTCAAAGTTTTTGTGGGTGGAGTGGTGTTGCCCTCCCTTCTTCACGAGGAGTCATGTCTAGGGTGGGCTCTTCAGTCTCTATGACCCCTTCTATTAGGAGTCTCAGCTAGAGTCACCCTCATAGTCTCCCAGGGACTTACCATGTCATGGCTCTCCAGCTTGTCACAGAGAGGTCCCTGCCCAAGGTTTCCCTTTTCTCTACAAGCCCTCTGTCTTCCTGACCTCGCTCTCCCCAGGCCTGGTATCAACCCTCGTTTCTCTCCATTCTCCCTCTCTTACCCTGTCCCCTCTCTTCAACCCCTTCTGTTCTCTATTCTATTTCCATTTCTGAGTGAGACTAAAGCATCCTCCCTTGGGCCCTCCTTGTTACTTATTTTCTCTGGGTCTGTGAATTGTAGTATGTTTATCCTGTACTGTATGGCTAAAACCCACTTAGAAGTGAGTATATACCATATGTGTCTTTCTGGGTCTGGGCTACCTCACTCAGGATCTTTTCTAATTTCATCCATTTGCCTGCAAAGTTTCGGGTTTGCTTTATTCTTCTCTGGAGAGTTCTTTGTATATTTTAAAGTAAAGAACTTTATCAGACATATGTTTTGCAAATATTTCCCTCATTATGAACCTGTATTTATTTTTTAAATTTTAGTTGCATTTTTAAATTATGTGTGTGAGCACTATGACATGCCTGTGGAGATAAGAGGACAACTTGCAGAAATAGATTTTCTTCTTCCACCTTGCAGGACACAGGGATTGAACACAGGTCTTTGGGCTTCCCAGCAGGTGCCATTACTGCTGAGCCCTATCACTAGACCATAATCGTATGGGTTGTTTGCTAGCTTGCTTGCTTTGGAGACCTGTATTACCAGGTAGCCCTGGCTGGCCTGGAACTTACCATGTATCCAGGCTGGCCTTGAACTTACAGAGACCCACCTGCATCTGTCTCTTCGGTGTTGAGATTAAAGACATGCACCACCATGCCAGACCTGTGAATGTCTTTTTTTCTTTTCTTTTTTTTTTTTTTTTTTGGTTTTGGTTTTGGTTTTCCATGTATCCCTGGCTGTTCTAGAACTCAAATTCATAGAAATTTGCTTGTCTCTGCCTCCTGAATCCTGGGATTAAAGACATGACCCACCGTGCCCAGCTAGATTTACATTAAAAATATTTTTATGCATATGGGTGTTTGAGACCAGAAAGGGTGTTAGATCTCCTGGAATTGTAGTTAAACAGCGGTGGCTGCCCTTTGAGTGGCGGGAGCAGAACCTGGATCTGCTGCAAGAGCAGCCAGCGCTCCTAACCAGTGGGCTATCTCTCTAGCCCCTATGCTTGTCCAACTCTCCCAAGAATATCTTTCGAAGAAGAGATGTTTTAATTTTGAAAAGGTCCAATATATAATTTTTTTAAATAAATCTATTTTATAGTAACCAGGCCCACCCCTCCAGCCCAGGGAACGATCCAGGCTCCCAATGGAGCCTGGCGGAAGATTATGGATTTCAGAGACCCTAGAAGCCATGACGAGACTTTTGATGAAGACAAAAGAAAAGATGATTTGGATTCATAAAATGGGACACTGTTGGAAGGGTAGGATTGTCGAAAACTACTCCTAGCAGCCTGGAGAGGCTTCGTCTTTGCTGGCCTGCTGCCCCTGGCTGACCACAGACAGCATGGGGGGCCTTGAGAAGGAAGTCCTCTGTGGTCATCCTAGGGATGCTATGGCTCATCAAACAGCTGCAGGTCAAGGCGGACCACAATCTCTCCCGTGGGGACCTTGTGCAGCAGGAGACACTTGGTAACTGGCCCCTTGGAGCCCTGGTCTTTCTTGATGTCAGCCACTCAGATCTCTGTCTGACCCAAAAAATCGTCAGGAGAGAACTGATCTTTCTCGAATACGGTGATGCAATATATAACTTTTATGAACTATGTTTTTATACAATATCTAAGAATATTCCTCTAACCTAAGGGCACAAAGGTTTTCTCAGAGAAGTGTTATTGTTTAAGGTTTTAATTTAGAACTATTATTTGATTTTAGCTAATTCTGGGCACGGATCAAGTTTCTCTTCTTCTCATTTGGATGTCGACTTGTCAAAAACACCTTGAATGACCTGTGTGCTGGCTTACTTTGCAGTTAAACACATCGAGTTGATTTCCATGTGTTTACCTATGTGTCCTTGCAGTTCTTCCTTCTTCCTTCCCTCCCTCCTTCCTTTTTTCTTTAAAACAGGGTCTTACTTTGCAGACCCTGGCTAGCATGGTACTTGCTTTGGAGTCTAGGCTGGCTCCAATGTCAGGGCAATCCTCCTGTCTCATCTTCCCAAGGCTGGCTTGACAAGAAAGTACTACCACACTTGGCTCCCTGGTAGTTTCCCTTTCTCCAAGAAGTTCTCTTGGCCATTCAGTTGCTCCGCATTTTTAAGGACTCACTATAGTCTTAGATACTATTTGGGAACCCTTGAGTATCCCATAAGGGTCCAATGTGATTAAAGTCTTGATCCCAATGTGTCTCTGTTGGGAGAAAGTGAAACACTTGGGAGGCAGGGGCCTAACAGGAACTCCTTGGCTCTTTAGGGATATAAGATAGTTCACATATACCCCTTGAATTTCTGCAAAAGAGTGATTTGAAGGACGTGTCTGGCTCTGCATGCCATCCTCCCGACTCTTCGAAGGCATGACCATTTGGTCCTCCTCACTCTTTTACTGTTGTGTGCTGCCATCCACTGTAAAGCTGCATTCACCATGTGGGCAGGAGAAATAGATCCCAACAGTGCGTAACTGTATCGTGACACAAAGAAACCTGCATAGCATTCACTTAAGCATAAAGCCAGAATCACTTCATCGCTGACGTCATGCGCCTAGCAGGGTATCAAGAGGCAACACACAGGCTGAGAGTGAAGAGGCTGGATATCCAACCTGCTCCTTTGGGTGGTTGGCCTGTGATGGGCATGGCAGAAATGCCAAGTGAGGAGTTCTGCATGTTTCCTTCTAATGGGAGGGATCTGAAAATGTAAACCATTGGAGAACTTTTACCTGACAGCTTTAGTCAAGTCCTGTCAGCATCCTGGGCCTTGTGGCCACATCTGTAACGTGAGAAACTTGGACAGGGTGCTCTGTGTGCTTCTTTCAGGATAAAGATAATATAAAAACTTGGAAGCTGGTTGCCGCAATACAGAAATAGAGATGATGATAGCTACGTACCGGAGTTGGTAGATGCTAGACTGAAGGACACAATTGTTGAGCCCAAAGGCAAATACAATGTATTCTTGATTAGGAGCTGAATTGTTATTTCTTATAAGGTAAAACGGAGATAAAGGGTGTAGTGTACTGTCTGAGGGCTGAAGGGTAGAAGGAAGTGAGTCGGGTTACATTGGGTAACAAGATCTGTAAAAGCTTCACAAACCATTCCCCTACATCACTGGCCACTCTGGTTTCTCCCATTGTATCCAGAACATATAGAGACAGGAAGGAAAAGGTATTTTTATGAAGGGCATTTGTTTCTGGATGACTAACAAGACAGAGCGGAGATTTAATTAAAAGACTGGCCATACTTAACATTTCTATGTGTCACCCAGAAGAGGGTGAAGCAGATATGAAACATCTCCGGTTTGTAAATGTCAGCCCAATGGAAGCAGTGTTATAATCTCATAAAACAAGGTGTTTTGGGGGAAGCCAAATTATGTTAATGAAATGATGGACAGCCAAGGTTTCATTCAGTTAAGGCAGTGACTTGGGAGTGACAGCTCTAACCAAAGACAGTGACCATAAGACTTTCCTAATGCAATGCAGGTTGATCCTGAGTGGACGATGGATTTGAAGTACCATCCTCCATAAAAGCATGGAGGCTTCTAGACTAGGAAATCATTAGCCAGATCCAAGTGGCTTAATATCCAGCTATGGTGCTGAATATTAAGGAACACACACACAAGGTAAAGGACTTCCATAGGGGGTAGAAATGTGGTCATATGATACCAGATATTTTTTTAAGGGACTTGGTCTAGAAATAAAAGGACTTGACATGAAATATGAGCAACTCTGAAACAGCATTCTGGGGAAAAAAAAAACCCTCACAAATGTTATTACTTACTCCATGAAGACTAAGAATGATAACTTGTACAATTTCACATAAGAATTAACTAATGAGCTATTAGGCCCAACCATCCAGGGACTTAGAGAGACCACGTGTTTGCAGGATGATTCCGTGGAAGGGCTAGTTGTCATCTTCGTCACAGATGCCAAGGGTTAAACAGATTTCCATTCCCATTCTACTATATCATAAAAAGTAGCGACTTTAATGTTGAGTTCTCACGAAGCTCAGACTGCTGAAGCAGCTACAGTCCATTACGGCTAAAATTTACATCAGGAGGAAACAGCTTTCTACAGATTTACCTTCCCCATCCCAACCTCACAACAAAATGAATGGTCAGCTCTAAGGGTGGGGCCTCCTCTTGCAGCAATAGCTCTGGCTGCTCCCCAGAGCAAGGAAACAGTATGCATTATTCATTACTGAGCACCTCTGCTCCACTCTCCTCTTGACCCACCAAAGTATTTAGACAACCGACTGCAGCCAGCATCCCAGGGAATTATTACAGTCCCGAGTAGAATCTAAAGCAACGCCACACTTTAGGCAGATAGTAATAAATAAAGGTAAAACTGGAGTCATGAGGGTATGTGTGTTGGTCAGGATGGTTTTTGATTTTTGATTTCTTCCAGTGCTAGGGATTAAATGCACAGTGCTACACACGAGTTGTATGTAAGTGTTCTGCCGCTATAATGAGGTTACATGGAAAGGAGAGGACAAGATGCAAATGGTTTGGTCAAATGTTCCTTAAACCTATAACAAAGGTAACTCAAGGCATTTGTGCTATTGCAAGGTGGCTGTCCTTAGTAGAATGGCAGTCACAAAACATCTCATCAAGAATGAAATGCTAAAACAGGTTCTTGTTAAAGCTTTGTATTTTTAATTTCTTTTTCTTCCTCTCTCTCTCTCTCTCTCTCTATGTACATGTGAATGTTGGTGCCCTTGAAGACCAGAGGCATTGGATTCTCCTGGGGCTGAAGTTACAGGTGGTTGTGAGCTGCCTGATGTGGGTGCTGGGAACAAAACTGTTGGGGGATGGTCTTGTGAACTGTGTATTCAGATGCTGATTTCTGTGTCCTGAGATCCCCTTGCAGTCAGGATGTGAACATTGTCATTTCTTATGAAGAGTCTCCTGTATCAATGTTGTATAAAAATTATCTCTGATTGGTTAATAAAGAAGCTGATTAGCCAATAACTGGACAGAGGAGACAGAAGGCAGGGCTTACTGTCCGAGTCAGGGGTCTCAGATAGGTACTGGGAAGGAATAAGAGGAAGAGAGAGAGAAGCCATCATGATGAGGACAAGGAGGAGTTCACCATGGGGACAGAGAGATACAGCAGAAGGTCAAGGCAAGAACTTCTGAGATGGCAAGTAAAAGGGCACATGGCTGGGAGGTGTGGGTTAGAATTATGCCTAACACTTGCTGAATAAATCTAATAGGTCTCTGTGTCATTATTTGAGAGCTAGGGTAGATATTAGGGAAGGACCTTACTAATACCATAATCCAGCACGAAACTCAGGTTCTCTGCAAGTGCAGCACTGTTTTCTTCATTGCTGAGTTACCTCTTCAGCCCCTAAAGCAAATTCTTTATGAGTGTTCTGATGGTCAGGGGCTTAAGAAACAGGTGGATGAGCAGCACGTGGCCAGTAGCGGCAGCGGCTGCAGAGTAAAGCGGAACTAAATTTTAGGGCGCCGCAGCTCTGCTTGGTAGAGCTAAACGCACCGCTCCCCAGTGAGCCATCTCTGGAGAATTTGCCTTTCTGAGAAGGTGCGTTTCTGGAAGCACAGCATATCTTTGCACACCTGTTTTTTATCCCAGCAATGGACGGACTGCATATAACAGGTTCCTGTCTTTTCTAGCCTAAGCAGCCCTAAGCCCCACGGTGCTGCTTGTGCACGGAGAAGAGAAGGAAAACAGAAAGAGACTCCATACCACCTGAACTCAACTAAGGGAGCCCCAGCGGTAAGAACCAGATGCCAGACTTGCTCAGACTATACACCTCCAGCAAACGCGTTGAGTAAACCGCCTTTGTTCTCATTCCTGAGACTTCTCTGACAAGGATTCTGGATCTCACTTGCTCATGGTCAGCACATACAAAGGTGCCCAGCTGTTGAAACCACTGAAATATTATTTACTCGTTGGAACCACCTGAGTGTCGCTACTATCCCCACCTCTGCCCCAGGTCTCCAGCAGACCCCTGAGACCTCTCTACCAAGTCCTTCCCTCCAGGGTGAATACATGAACTTGAAGGACACTGCTGCTGGCAGGCGACCATCAGTCAGTGGCCGGTGGCCAAGCCAGAGGACTGCCGGGATAAGGTAGCGCAGAAGACAGCGGTGCTGGAGAACAAAGGGAGGAAGTAGGGTTGCCTGAGATGGGTAGAGGGGCTCTGAGGGCTGAAGCATCTGGCCTCATCTGTTCTTGGTGGCGTGACAGTGCCTCTAGGAGTTGAGAGGGAGGGCACAGGGGGCAGATGAAGGGTGATAGAGCCCCACAGGTTCCTCATGTTGTAGTGACCCCACCCCCACCCCACCATAAGATTTTTTTCGTTGCTACTTTGTAACTGTAGTTTTGCTGCTGTTGTGAATCATAACATAAATGTCTGTGTTTTTCAGTGATCTTAGGTGACCCCTGTGAAAGGGTCATTTGACAACCACCCCCCAAAAGGGGTCGAGACCTTGAGTGTAGTTGAGAACCTCTGCACTAGAGGAGTAAAATATGAGAAGAGAAAATTAACTTAACCGAAAGTGTGTTTCCCGCCCTGGTCCTGAGCTCCTCTGTCTTATGTACCTCCATGTCGATCGATGGTGCTCTTCAAAGCAAGAGGGGATTTGGTTCAGGCGAGGGACTCATGGGGAAGTTGAGGGAACAGTTCCAGATGAAGGCATATGAAAACACAGAAAGAACAAGTAAGTCCTTTGAGGAGTAAGTGCCACCAAGGGCTCCCACTGAGCACGTGCGTGCCCTGCGCCTGGAAAGCCTGCTTCCTTTACAAAATGGGCCTGCAGGCATGGCAGGAAGTTTGGCCATGCAGTTCAGATTTCATTCACTGATCTTATTCTTACTGTGCTTACATATTCGGCCTCGGAGCCCAAAGATGGAGAAGGAGGCCCTAGGTCAAACCTTCAATCAAATGATGTATTGTGGCCTTGTCCTCCAGGTACCTTTCTCACCTGTCTTTGTCACCTGCCCCCCAGACCGGATGCATGAGTGCTTTTGGCTGAAGGGTGTGCCTTATGAGAAGGGAACTGAAGTTCACATCCCATTCAGGACCCAGAGGACTAAGTCTTTAGCAGGTTTTGAGGCACCTTCTTGGTGTGTGAGGAGGAATTACTCTAATTTTCTTGAGCTAGGTTGAAAAGGTTCCCCAGACGTAGATAGCACATGTCAGGCCATGGGCATGGGTTGCCTGTGTAGCCAGCTATATGTCATGCTCTACACACACACACACACACATGCACACACACACACACACAGACACACAACATACAGACACACACATACTGATGTGATAGCATTTGAGCGAAGCATACCTTCACTTCTCAAAATCACCATCAGGGGGGCAGGGTATCGCAGGAGTGAATTTAGCAGAATGGGCACTCAGGTGCTCAAGGGAAGATGTGGAAGCAGTGAGCCCTATTTTTCATGGTCAAGGAATTGCTGATACATGATTGCAACAAGAAACAGGTTGGTTTTAAGTGGGTTTTAGTTACTGGTTTTCCATAGATCTTTATTGCGTCCGAGCAGGCCTCACGCTCTGGCCATGCGCCTGCCAAGCCTGCCCTGGCACCGAAAGGTATGCTGAGCACCTGCCATCATTCTTCCCAGGAGCTGATGTATGAGAAGTCTTTTCCAAAAGTACCCAGCAGTAGCCAAGTCAGATGCAAAGACAGTGATAGGGTGGGAAGGTGCCATTGTATGTCCATGTGCTCCGAGGAGGGCAAGGGGCTGTGGTTCCTTCTTACGACAATCCTGTCCCATTTGCCCAGTCTCTGGGGACTGCAGCATCACAGGAAGCCCAGCTTGTGTCCTCTGGTTGCTAGGGCAGTTTAAAAATAGCTCTGCAGCTGGGGTGGGGGCAGGGAAGGAAGAGACAATGATAAGTAGCCTTTTGGAAGAAAACCATTGGCAAGGAGTCCTGCCTTGGGAGGACCTGGGAGGGAGGCATCTTGTGTTGGGCTTCTTGCTGTAATGAGAAGCAGCCTTTGTGTGTGTGTGTGTGTGTTAGGTCAGCAGGGGGCTCTTCCTGGGAATGGCCCCGCTTCCTCTGGAGAGGTTCCTGGTACTCCGGGATCAAGAAGCCAGGAGGATAGGCTGGGTTACATTTTAAAAAAAAAGTGCAGTGGCATACACAGAAAGTTTGCTATGCCAGCACAGATGACAGGCTCTGTAGCTGGGTTGTCAGCATAAAAGTTGTCACAGCAGATACGGGCAGGAGAAATGCCATGGGATTCCTGTGACAACGTCTCCAGCTTCATAAGGAAGGGCATCTTGGAATCCTGGGAGAGGCCAGTGCCGTTCACAGGATGACACCAACTACAGTCTCAGACAGAGGCCCTGGTTCACCCACTGACTTCCCAGGAAGAGGAGGTAACATGGCTGATTGTGACTACTCCTTGGTGGGTGTCCAAAGGGGTTGCTCTGATCTAAGTAGCACTCCATCTCACCAAGACTGCACTACTTGGTTTGGGGAGAAGTTGAGAGCATCTCTGTTTTCCATGAAAGAATCAAGATGCATGAATTAGGCTGTGTGAGAAACTTTCTGGTTTGGCAGTTTGCAGCCTCCTCAAAGAAATTATCAAAGTGAATTATGATACTCATATCATAGGATATTGTACACTGTAAAATATGTGCCAATAAAAACACTCACAGTAAAGCTAAAATAAGGTAACAATGTTAGAGATACCATCTCAGTTTTTAAGAGTACGTCATATATGAACATTAAACACTGAATCACTAAACATTAAACACTGAATCACAGTTATATTAATAAAATATAAACATTATTTCAATTTTTCTAGATTGTTTGGTTATAGCGTTTTTTTCCTATTGATTTTTTGCTATATTTTAAACTTCCTTTTCCCCAGGTTTTGTTGTACAGTCAAAGCTGACTTAGAATTGACAATCCTTCTGCCTCAGCCTCCAGATCATCAGATTAGAACACTTGTACCAACAGCACATGTTTAAATGTTGTTGCTCAAGTTTTATATGAGGGACATTTTATTCAGAGCATCTTAATGAAATTAAAAAAAAAAAAAGTCCACAGTACCAAGGTACGTGATGTTGAGATGAAGGCAGAGTAGTGGCTTGGTGGCAGAAGTGGCCTTCTGTAACCCTTTATACCCTAGACATTTTTTAGAGGCGAGAGAAAGTTTGGAAGGGTTTGCAGCGGTCCGAAGCAGTGACTTAGGAACTAGAAGTCGTTTTGAAGGAAGGGGGAAACAGAAGCAGGGCGGCCCCATGAATGCCCTTTCACTCCCACAGCCTTCCAGTCCCTCACAGGGACAGCAGCTCACTGTGTGCAGGCTGCGGGCTGCTTCTTCCTCACTTTTCAGTTCGCTAAGTGAGGAAACCAGGCCTCGCGAACCCGGTCCTCTCTGGATGTTTTCACAAGGGCTGCTTGGATGTGGCCACACCTATCTAAAGCATTAGGATACGCAAAGGCACCCTTTCCCCTCTCAAATCTTTGTAGTGACACACAGAAATCTGGGACTTAAGCCTGGAGAGTTTGGTTGCTAAATGTCCCGAAAGGCTCATGAGTTAAAGGGTCAGCTTCCTTCTGACTCTGCTGTGAGGTGGGAGAAGCTTGGCGTAACCCCAAGGTCTCTGGAAAGCATTCATCTGAAACGGATTATTTCGAGACCCAGTTTCCTCTTCTCTTCTTTTCCTTCTTGGCTCATGACATGATCTGCCACATCACTGTACTCCAAAAGTGACGAGCCATGCAATCTTGGATGGGAACCTCAAGACCCACAATCCCAAACTAAGGTTTTCTTTTTGTAAGTTGACTGTTTCGGATACTTCATTATAGTAACAGGAGGCTTATATGCACAGGCATATGCTGAGGCCCCAGAATGTTTCATTAGTTTGGTGGTGGTTGTTTTGGTTTGGTTTGGTTTTTTTCAAGACAGGACTTCTCTACGTAGCCCTGGCTATCCTGGAACTCACTCTGTAGACCAGGCTGGCCTAAAAGTCACAGAGATTCTCCTGCCTCTGCCTCCTGAGTGTTGGGAATTGAAGGCGTGTGCCACCACCACCACTAGGCATTTTATTTGTTTTACGGTGTTCTGTAAGGCAAAAGGTTAAGAATTTTACACAAGACTATGTAAAACTAGGAACATCTAGAAGAGAAACTTTTCCTAGAAAATAAAAAATCTAGTCATGGGCCTTCCTGGAAATAACCTGCTGGATCTGAGTGGTGCGTGTCTCCTCTGGTCTCAGCAGCTGTCCCAGCTGCACAGTACACTCTGGGCTCGGAGGCTGAACGTCAGCCGCTGTTATCATTTTCTTTCTCCGGGTCTTCATTCATTCATGTCACCCACTTGGTCCCTGTAAGCATCTGAGCTTTGGAATTCTGATTCTCTGGAATCAGGGACCATCTTAAGCTGGTCGCCCGGATCATCTGCAAGGCTTCTCTCCGTGAGGACATACGAGGACCCTCGGCAAATGTTATAGGATGTAATTAGACTACTCACACCACCTGAAAGGAAGGAAGCTTTGTTTATGTTCTGTATATTCTTTGGTAAGTCTCTCCTCTTCCCTATAAAGGCAAAAGGATTTGTCCATAAGAGTAGATGCCTGGTAAACTAAGGCGCTGCTTTTATATGGCCTTGTTTCTCGGCTTGCATTTCCTTGGACTGGGTCTAAGGATGTTTGGCTCAGCCCAACTTTTCTTTTAGAAAAGGATGTGGCAGATATTTCATCAACACAGACATGGGATTCCAGAATCCTCTCTCTCATATCTCCCTTTTGACACGTCATTGAAAACACAAGAACACATTTTTCTTTTCTTTTTAATATTATAATGTCATTCCTCTCTTCCTTTTCCTCCTTTCAAGCCCTCCCATATACCTTTCCTTGCTCTCTTTCAAATTCATGCCATTTAAAAAAATTGTTAAATATGTACATGTGTGTGTGTGTACACATATATGTTCCTAAATACAACCTTTTCAGTCTGTATAATGTTACTTGTGTATGTGTTTTTGGAGCTGACCATTTGGTATTGGATAACCAGTTGGTATGGTCTTCCTTTAGGAAGACTATCCCTCCCACTCTCGGCATTCCTTATTGCCTGTACTTCTTTGTGTACGGTTGAAGACTCCTTGGCTGTTCGCTTTGGCCTGTCTGTTGCTATTGTCTTTGTAGAGCTCAGGTTTGGGCAGTTGTGTTGGTGAGCTTTGATGAGTGTAGTTTCTGACATTAGTAGGAGGCACATGCAGCAAACTCCTGCGTCCCCTAGCTCCCACAATCTTTCCACCTCCAATTGTGTAATGAAGAATATGATTTTTTAAACATGGCCACCATTTGGAGAACAAATTAGCATCCTGTTTGTTGATGCCAAGGGTTTAGATGAGCTACAGTTTCTAAAGCAGTGGTTCTCAACATGTGCGAAGATGTTTACCTGACAATTTGTGACTGTAGCAAAATTAGTTATGAAGTAGCAACAAAATAATTTTGTGGTTAGGGGTCACCACAACGTGAGGAACTGTATTAAAGGGCTGCAGCATTGGGAGGGGTGAAAACCACTGCTTTAGAGTAATGTCACATCGGAGAGTGAATCTCCTTGTCTGCTCTCAGTTGTGAAGGTGCATCATGGAGTCGCCGATGTTTTACTTTAGGTCCAGGTACAAATATATGCATAGGACAGGTGCAGCCAGTCAGCTTAAAGTAAGTAAATCAAGGAAAACACTAGGCAGATTTCTTTAAGAAATAGGGTAAACATGTCTTTGCAGACTGGGGAAGACGGTGCTAACTAGTCAAGGACCTGGCTGGCGGGTATAAACTGAAAGGTGGCATTTATGGACATCCTAGGCATCATTATTTAAAGAAATCTCAAGGAAGTCACTTCATGGGAAGGTTGGATCTGCTGAAGCAAAAGCCACTGCAGTTGGGAAAGACTACAAGCTCCCACCCCTGTGACCTCATACTGGGATAATCACCCACAAATTGGTAGAGGCTGCTTGGGAGGAGTGCGAAGCTGCTCACAGCCACCATGAAGGACAGAAGGACTGCAGTGTGCTTCTGCAGAGGGGTGAACTGGTGACCTGCTGGAATTTTAGTCTTGGGATCCAAGTTTGAGAGATTTTTGTCCAAGGTTGACTGACCTCATCACACTGGACGGCACAGTGCCTCTCATCATGGATGAGTCTGCCAAATACACAGATGTTACCAAGGTTGAACTCCTTTGTACAGTGTCAGGAAGTAAGAAAGATGGTGGGGTTAAGTGATAATGCCTGCTTTAAGGGCACAACCCCAGTGACCTCACGTCCTTTCACTAGAGGTCACTTCCTAGGGGGCACGTCTTTTTCCCACTAGCACCACAGGTCAGGGGTCAAGCCTACAGCACTTGGGCCTCTGGGAGACATTTGTAAATCTCAGTCAGAGCCAGGGGAATCTTCTAATCACGGCACCCCTAACATTTCTCGGTACCACTCTAGTTTTCACGGTTGTCGTTTTTGTGAACCAAGACCACGGCAGCAACTGTAAACACTTATGTCTAAGAATTCAGCTTCTACCTGGGGGCGTAATCTAATCAGTTTCTGACCTTATTCTGCAGCTGCCTGTAAGACAACAAATCCTAAGTAAGTAATACTTCCTACGTGGCCTCAGTCTCCTTCCCCATCTGGAGCAGTGTAGTCAGGGCCAGCTGATTCCTTTCCACATGAAGTCACTCAGTCGTTAGCAGTAGCCCACTTGTACCCACACAGCCACTTCTCCACATGAAAATGGCGTCTGCCATGGCCACAGAGTCACACTCTTTGTGGGTACCTCTCTGGAGCCCAGAGACTGAAACAGGAGGCTTTATTAATCCTTCATTACTGTACTAAAGACCACAAAAGATTTCAACCAGCTCAGGCTTCACTCCAGTGGCATGTGAATCCCGTTCTCACTTCCATCACACCCTCTTGCCATTTCACTCAATGCTAATTGCTCTATCAGCTTTTTTTTTTCTTTTAAACTGCAGTTTCCCTTTGGTGTGAGAACAGCTTCGAAGACTACTGTTGGAAGAGTGACAAAAATTACCACCTTAGGTGCGCGGTAACTTTCAGTCCACCTGATACTAAAACTGAGTGTGCCAGACCTAATGGAAAACCAGAACAAAAGTTCAGTGTTGTTTGGGTTACAGCCTTCACTAGAGGAGATGTGACATTTATATTTCTTAAAATAGAAAATTTGACTGAGTCAGGTGGCTACCTTCCAAACGGAATGCTTCCACGGAGGAGGGATGCATTCTGACTTTCTTCGCAGCGTTTAGGGTTCCTCGTGCTTAGTCAGCCCGTGGGCCCATTATTTCATATGAGGTCATAATTGCGCCCCGTGGTTCCTGTGACAAGAGCCACAGCAACTGGTGCCTTCTTTAAAGTGTACTTGTGGGCCAGTCATATGATGAGCCTCCCTAATCCATTAATGACCTCTTCAACTGGTTCAGTGTGATTAACCTTCGGAAAACAGTTTTTTTTTTTTAACTGCTGTAGCCAACATCCTAGTGTGCTAATGTTTCAAAACGTTGACTTCAGTTTTAAGGCAGTGTGGAGTTCTTTGAATTGATTTTCAATATCTCTGTTACTGGGCAATTTATTAAAAGCAAATGTAGGTATCAGCTCAAACAGCTCTTCTAAATGCCTTACACACACAATGAGCATCCCCTCGAACCTTTTTAACTTTTAAAGATGCCAATCAAGATTGCTGGTGCTTCAGGCTGGAGAGATGGCTCAGACGTTAAGAGCACTCACTGTTCTTGCAGAGGACCTGGATTCCATTCTCAGCACTCACATGATTAGCTTACAAGCATCTGTAACTCCAGTTACAGGGGATCCAGCGATCTCTTCTGATCTCTGCAGGCACCGGCAGAGCGCTCATACACATAAAACAAAAATAGCACATACATCCTTTTTAAGTGTCAGCTAATTCTCTCTAGATGTGGATTTCCATCTCCTCAGCTCAACAGGGAATAGCAGGTACAAAATACAGGTAGATGGCTGCTTCAGAGGAGCCTAATGGATGGAAACTGTCAGCCAGAGGTGGAGGCCCAGAAACCAAAGCCAGTGGCAGCCAAGGAGACACTGTGTGAGTCCAGAACCGTAGACATCAAGACGAGGAAGATCCTCACACCAATAGGCACAAGGAAGGTTCATAGGCCCTTCATTTGTGAACCAACTTCATTGTCAGACATTTTCTTCCTTGCCCCCACTGGACCTCTTCTTTGTAAGCAATCCAGGACAGTGACGCTTTTTCTTGCTCATCATTGACATAGGAGGCAAAAGTGGCCCTCTGTCAGCACAGCCAGACGGGGAGCTAGAACCTCTTAACTATTGGAGTGGGAACGAATTCCACATATGGCTTGGTAGGAGTGGCAGGGAATGGGACAGCATTGAATTCCTGCCTGTGGTTTCTTGGGCCCACGTGTTTTGCATAACTGAGTGCCCAGCACTGTACAATGGCAGTTCATCTAGAGAACTGGCTTTCAACTTTTTATTCTCAGGACTTCTTTATGCTCTTAAAAAGTATGTAGAATGCCCCCAAATAGCTTTTGTCTGCATGAGTGATAGCTGCTGATACTGTACTAAAAAATTAAAACTAAGCATCTTCTGAAACACTGCTCTTCTTTTTTTCCATTTATTTATTTTTATTTATTTAATCACTTTAACATCTCTCTTCCTTTGACGATAGCAGTGAGGACTGCATTGCACATAAACAGAAACAACATCATAATACAAATTAGCATGCTGTTAATTTTGCCCCGTTGTTCATGGAACCTGAAATGAGTGTGTGACGGTGTTGGGGTGTTTCTGAATATGAAGAGCGTGATAAAGGACATAAATTGGTAAGTGAACTCTGCCTGTTTTGGTTTATAGTGCCTGGTTCCTAAGAGGACCCACGAGATGTGTTACCATTCCGGTAAAGCCCACCCTACAGTCCTGAGACTGCTTTCATGACTTGGTGGCTTCCTTTGCTGACAATATGGAGTGTGCTACTCATGGCTGCCTGTGCCATCTGCCTGGTTCTCTGTTTCATCATTGGCAACTCAGAGGAAACTATTGCCATTACTAAAGTATATGCGTATTGTTTTATCACCGTGTTTACTTTCTATGGTTTAAAATTTACTTCTATTTTGGTTAAATAAAAACTAAATAGCATTTCCAAGCACCCATAATCCTTTTTAAATCAGATGTCCAATCCCCTCTGACAACTTTATTATTTTTACCTTCTCAAAATCAGGTCCAAATATAGAACTCTGAGGAGGAGAAAGGATGATTCGGGATATCTTTTACATCAATCTATTTTGGGACTCCCAGAGGGCCCTGAAAAAAAAAAATCACAAAGATTTGTTCTTTCACCTTATAAAGCAGGAGGTGCTGGAAACAATCAGGACTCTTTGAGATGTTGCTTTCGCAAAGATTCCTGGGAAAGCTTGTCAAAATCAAAAGACACAGATAGTGAGATTTGGAGACACAAAACATTTAATACAGATTTTGGAATGCACACACTTCCTGGGGTCCCTTGACGATCCTCAGGACCTCCCTCTCCACGTGTTTTAACTTCATAGGAAGCACTGCCTAAGGTTTGTCGGCATCCCGGTGGTGCTTTGCCTTTGTTTGATAGAAAACAAAACTCTAACATCAGCAACAATGTCAATTATTTGCTTGAACAAGGGCTGAACGCTTTAACCTGAATATAGTATGTCCTATGACACTGATTTCAAAAAAACAAAAACCTATTGCTTCATTGTGAATTTCACATCATGCACCCCAATCCCACTCATCTCCCCCTCCTTTGTACCCACCTTTCACTCTTACAAATTATGCCCCCCCACCCTCACCCCCGCCAACAGAGGGGCGAAAACTCTCATTGTGGAAGCTGTAGTGTGTCTATAGAATCCCCCTTTGTCCACACTTCTTTGCTTGCAAATGTTCATTGCAATGTTTCGTTGGTCTGGCTTGAGGCCTCTGGCTTTTGCTACACTATCAACACCGGAACCTCCCTGGGACTCCTCTCAGATAGCCTGCTGTTGTCCTGTGTCATGGAGATCTTGTGGTTTTAATCTGTAGGACCTGCTCCTTCATGCACTCCAGCAGTTCAACAAGGGTAGATACTGGGTCGGGGCAATTCAAAGCCCTGGATCTGGGCCTGAGCGGTATCTGAGCTGGTCAGCCCTCCACCTCTTCTGCGTTCATGCCCTCAGGACTGACTCACTGGCAGCCCCCACAACCAGGACCAGGTGAGGTGCAGGGCCTGCTTTCCCGAGTGCTGTGGCAGGGTGAGGGGCTCTTCTGCTCTTATGACCCCAGGGCCGGCTCTCCCACCTACCATAGGGGGCCAGGGGGCAAGGGCGAGGGAGGCCATTTCTCCCTTGCCCATGCTACTGCATGGCAGAGAAATTGCTGGGCCAGCTCTCCCACACTCACACCCTCTGAGCCAGCTCACTGCAGCCCCCTCATCCAGGACCAGCTCTTCTGTGATGTCTAGGTGAGGGAGGTGCAGGGCCTGCTCTCCTGGGTGCTGCAGCAGATGAGGAACAGGGACAGCTCTCCTGCTCTCATGACTGTTGGGATCAGTAAGCAGGCACTTCTACAGGCAGCCCCATACCAGTTATCAGGCATTTGTGAAGACACCCAGACCACCTGCTGACCACCTGGAACTACCTGTGCATGCCCTGGGTCACCCTATAAGAGAACTGGAGCCCTCCCCTCTCTCTCTTTCCTCCTCTTCCGCTCGCTTTCTCTTCTCTTCTTTCCTCTCTCTTCCGTTCTCTCTTCCTTACTCTTCTCTCTCTCTCCCTCTCTCTCTGCAACCCCCTTCCCTTAATAAACCTCCCACGTGGAACCGATCTCGTAGTGTGATTTGTGAACCCGCGTGTAACCTCCACAGGCACACAGGCGCACAGGCACACAGGCGCACAGGCGCACGCTTCCTAACATTCCTATTTTGGTCCTAACAATGACCCCAGGGTCATGTCCCTGGGTGGCAGCCCAGACCAGGGACACCCATCTGGCCTTTGGTGGTAAAAGACCCCTGCCGCTTCAGGACCATGGATCAAGACATGGCCTCCAGTGGCAGTGCAAGCCAGGATCCCACTATGGTCCCAGGTGGCATCGCTGGCTACTCACATCAGGCTCTTCCTCACTACCCTCAAGTCTCCCGTTTTGCCTCTCTTCATTGTGCCCACATCCTTCTGTTTCTCTTTCTCTTCCATTTCTTTACCACTTACTTGTACTTGCCCCTCTTTGTGGTGCCGGAGTATTCTGAGTGTCTGAGATCATCTCAGGAGTGGTCTCGGTATGCTGTGCTTCACTCGTGTATTATGGAAGCAGGCAGGGGTCATATGAGGCACCACCCCCAAGGCCTGCATGGTGCTGGACTATTACAGGCTAGCTCCCTGTCCAGGCCCCACGGCACTGGGTTAGTGGTTGTCTTAGGCTGGCTTCTTGTCCAGGCCTGCACAAGTGAGCCCATGCCAGGGCCAGCTGTCTCAGGCTCAGTCACAGGTTAGAACACTGAGCATAGACATAAGCCTCTCCTCTCTATCACTTATTGACACACGTATGAGACTGATTTTTAAAACTTCCATGGACATCACACACACAGGTGGGAAAGTAAGAACAACAGGTCTGTATAAAATGTCTTGTTTATATCTCATCATATTTCTAGTATGAGCTTGGGATAGCCTGGGAATGTGACTGTATTGTATCTCAAGATTTTTTCTCCATCCATTTTTAAAAATCAAAAGTGACAGCGGCCAGCTTCTCTGCTGAAGCAGGTCAGTCACTGCTTTAAAGACTGTTGTCTGAAGCTCGCCTTGGCATGGCTTGATTGTCTTGCATCATTTCCTCTTATGGACTGGATAATATCAATAATGAATTAGCCATAACCGTTTTTACTGCCGAGTAGAATTTAACTGCCCAGACAGAAGCCACACTTGTGCCTTTGCCTTTAGCCATCAGACTGGAAACATTGTAGTTAGCGTTAATTGTCAGCTTGACAGTATCTAGCAAGACCTGAGAAATGGACCTCTGGGCATGCCTTTGGAGAGATTACCACGGTTACAGTAACTGATGTGGAAAGATCCATTTTAATTGTGTGGTCCCATTTCCTGGGCAGAGGATAGGACTGGATATAATGGAGAAAGGCAATAAGCATTAGCAAGTAGTCACTGCTCTGTGTTGTCGTTGTTTAGGATCTGTTTTACGTGTGCGAGTGTTTTGACTTCAGTGCGGAGAAGCTCAAAAGAGGGTGTCATATTCCCTGAAAGTGGAGTGACAGATGGTTGTTAGCCGCCAGGTGGGTGACGAGATTCCAACCTAGGTCCTCTGAAAGAGCAGCCAGTTCTTACTGCTGAGCCATTTATCCAGTTCTCGCTCTGTTTTGCCACTGTGATTACAATGTGGCCAGCTGCTGTAAGCTCCTGCTGCCTTGATTTCCCATCACTGGCAGAACCATTACTAAAAATAAACCCGCTCCTTCCCTAAATTGCTTTTATCGGGGCATTTTATCACAGCAACAGAAAAGAAACTGTGACACTCCCCTGAAATCAGAAGATCCTGCTAAATCTCCTTTCTTGACAAGTTCAATAAAAATCTAATTATATCAGCTCACACTATGATGTGAATGATTGATGACCCACAGGAGGGTATTTTATTTTTGAATGTTTTTTACCAGCCATTAAAAATAATTTCACACCTATAGAAAAATATCCCAAGTGAAGATTTATTATATACTCTCCTTTGAAATACATTTGTTTTATTACTTCTGTTTCTACACACAGAGAGAGAGAGAGCAAGAGAGAGATTGTGATTGTGTCCCTAAATGCACCTCTCTAAACAAGGACAGTCTTCACTTGGTTTTGACACATTGTTAAACTACAGACACCCCCCCCCTTTTCTGATTACCCCAGTATCTTTTCTAGAATTATAGCCATGGTGCCCTCTTTGTTCTTTTTGTTCCTTTCCTTTCTGGTCTTACAAACAGCACACGATGACACTCCGAGCCCATTTGTTCCTTTTCTTTGAACTCTTTTCATCTGTAGCAGCTCTCCAGTCTTCGCTAGTTTCCCAACATACTGGTGTTTATGATAGGCACAGGCTAATTGCTCCTCTGATGTTTCCTCTGAGGCCTCTGGTTCTGGACTTGGCAGGAGCCACACTGAGGTGGAACAGTGATTTCATTGCACCCCTTCGGATGCAAATGGAGACCTTAGCATCTATGGCACAGTTGCTATGGTTTCTACCACGTTTTGTGAACTTTGTAAAGCTAACTAGTGTTTCATTAACCATTGCCAAGTGTTTTACAGAAACACACTATGAGAGCATATAAATATTAGGTTTTTCGTCATTTTTTTCACCCATTTGTTCTAATAACTACCCTTAAACAAACTCATCATTTCTGCAATGAATACCAAATGGCAGTGTTCTAACAAGGCTTTTTTTTTTACCCGTTTATGTATGAGTTGGCCTGATGGAGAGGCTTTTCATGTCTTCAGCTTATCTAGCTCTTTATATATAGACAGACTTGTGAGTTATTATTTTTAATAGCTCATAGTAAATTAGCACCATTTTTTTGTGTGTGTGTGTGTCCAAATTGGCTCACATTTGACTATTGAGAACCTCAGGAGAGCCAGATAGGGTGTTTGGATTTAGAAAGACGTTGATTTTTCCATTCAAATATGTCTGTAAATAGTACAGTATAGCCAGCACTGGCCAGTAACTGGCCTTTGTTAGCTCAGTGCTCCTCAAGCTGCTTCAACCTCCCACAGTCCCCTCCTCCTTCTCCAGCCCACAGTAGGTTCAGAACTGGAGGAGAGAGGGGCCCCTAGAAATCCTCAGATCCATACTTTTCAGACCAGCTTGTTTGGGGGCGTTACGTCCACAGCCTCTGGGCGAAATGATTTGATAGAGCAAATGCCCAGCTGCCCTGCAAACTTAGGGTAGGGGAGTGCATGTTTAAAAGGCAGCCAATATCTCTCCCTACCACCCCAGCATTTCTTTCTTTTACTGGGCCCAGTAAGGCAAAGATGCCCATTAGGAGGCCTCTTGGCCAGTAACACCTGTTTCCCTGTTTCATGGGGCCACCACTTTCCGGTTCTTTAAAAGATCTGAAGGTTTGGGCCCATCTGTTGGCACAGCAGTAAGAATCAGAAGTTTAGCTGCAGGGCAGATAACATTTATGTTATCTCTGTTGCTGCATCTGAAACTCGGTTTGTTTATTTTAAGCTCCAGAAACGGACAGTAGCATCGCCTGCTTCACGCTGTTGCTAGAGAATTAATTTTAACTTTTTAAGAATGTTTTTATTTTTTTGAGATTTCAATATGGTGACATCCTTTCTCCCTTCCCTTTCCCCCCCTCCAAGCCCTCCCATATATTCCTTTTTGCTCCTTTTCAGATTTCTAGTCTCTTTTTTCATTATTATGACATGCATATACGTTTAGTTTATACCACCCATATGTGTATACTCCTAAGTACATAAGGACAACTTGCTCTGTATGCTGTTACCGTGTATAATGTTACCAGCTGGAGGCTGTAGTGTTTCAGTGCTAGAGCAGCTTGTGTAATGCCTGTATGTGTGTTTTCAGGGAGGAGCATTGGGTAATGGATGGCCGAGGGTGGGCTGTTCCCTGAGGAAGACTGTTTCTCCCATTCTGAGCATTCCTTTGTTGCCTGTGGTTCTTTGTGTAGGTTGAAGCCCCTTGTGGTTTCTCTCATCCAGAGGGACATGTCTGTTGCTGTTTTTCTTGTTCAGCGTATGCTTAGGCAGTCCTGTTGGTGAGGCTCTATGGGTGTGGCTTCTGCTATTACTAGGAGGCAATTTCACGGCAACTTCCTGATTCTCTGGCTCTTACAGCCTCCCCACTACCTCTTGCACACCGATCCCCGAGCCTTGGGTGTGGGAGTGTTCTATAGGTGTATCTTTTGAGATTGGGCTCTACAAGTCTACACTTTGATCTGTTGTTGTAATGATCTCCATCTGTTGCAAAGAGACATTTTCTTGATTTGGGGTGAGGAGTACACTTACCTATATCAGGACAAGTATTTAGAACGTATTTGGCAAAAGTGGCAGTTGTGGGTTCGCCGCTAAGATCTGTGATTTTACTAGCATGGAGCAGTTAGCCAGCTTTCCAGTACCGGGGACTGCATCCCTCTGGTTGAGTGGGCTGGGCTGTTGGTTACCACCAAGGGATGCATGCCACCAGTGTAGCCTTCAAGTCGTAGTCCCCTGCTTGCTGGTCATCGCTGTGGTCCATAGGTGCCACAGCTGGGCTGAACTGTCGGTTGCTTCCTTCTTTTGGCAACCTGTGTGGTGCCTTCTGGGATCATGAAAGCTAGTGGTCAGGGAGGAGCCAGTTAGGTCATTCTTCACTCAGAAGCCTCTGGGCCCTGTATGTGACATACATGATGTCCTCAGGAATGGCGATTTACCTTCCATGTCTGACGGGGGTTGGGGAGTAAGCAAGGGCAGCAGTCTGTAAAGTTTTGAGAGTCTCTTGGACAGCTGGGACCAACAACTGGCAACAGGACTTCTCATATCTGGTGCTGCGGTTTTCGTTAGCTTGCCTTTGGCTCTTGGAGAGAGCCTTATTAGCCCAGATGGGAAATTTTCACTTCAACTATATGTGTATATCTGAGTTATATGTATTATAGATATTTTTTAGATTAATAGTTAATTGTGGTGGTTTCAATGAGATGGTTCTGCTAGGCTTCTGTATTTGAATACTTGGTCCCCGGTTAGCAGATGCTTAGGAAGGATTAGGATGTGTGGCTTTGTTGGAGGAAGTGTCACTAGGGCTGGACTTTAAGGTTACAAACACCCAGGTCACCCTCTGCCTGTGCTTATGGATAAGATGTAAGCTTTTAGTTACGGCTCCAGTGCCATGCTTGACTGCCATTCTCCCCACCATGATGGCCACCAGACGCGCCCTCTAGAATAGTGAATACCAAGTCAAATGCTTCATTTTATGAGTTATCCTGGTCATGGTGTCTTAGCACAGCAATAGAAAAGTGAGACATTAATAGGAGACTTCTTTGTGTCTTTTTCAGACAACTTTCCTGTTATTTTACCCCTGTTCTTCCGTGTTCTCCTATCTCTCCTCCCTAGCTAGAGTCCCCCCACCAAATTTTTTCAGTTTTTTTTCCCCATCAGATAACCTGTACCCTTGAGCATTACTTTTTAAGATCCCATATAACCTGGCCCAAACACACACACACACACACACACGCACACGCACACACACACGCACACACACACACACACGCACGCACGCACATGTGCGTACTTCTTTATGTCACTTAAGGAAATCCTTTGTTAGTCTTTCTCTCTACCTTCCCTCCTGACTCTTAACTCAGAACATAACGGCCACATAGAAAGTCACAGGGATTTGACTGTGAAACAGAACTAACCTTAAAACATGCAAAGTTCAGAACCCAAGAGCTCTGCCCAATAACAATCCAGCCACAGCACCCTACAAACACAAACAAGCCAGTGCTGTCAGGGCTGGCGGCTTGCCAGGAGGGCCACATCTCCTGAGCCTGTGAAAGTGTGGGTGGCTATCAAAGAGCAACGTTCCCTCCAGCAGAACAGGGCTGACTCCCTCAGTCAGTGGCTCTGTCTGTTGAGTGGCAGCTGCCTCTCAGCTCCTTCCCTTTCACTCTCTTTCTAAATGGACTTGGGAGGCCTCCTGAGGTAGGGCTCCATTCTCCATTCCCCACCCTCCCACTGCCACCCAACCTGAAAGACCGGTGGCCTGCAGAAAAGGCTCCTGATGGTGTTACAGGAGAGAGAGGTATGTGTGGGGTAGGGTGGGGGCAGCCAGGCCTTACTGACAGGGCGCGGTGACTACCGAGCCTGTACTGTCCTGGGGATGGACAATCGCCCTGACGCCCACCATTGAAGTAACTTTAGCCAAGGCCTGGGCTCACTGGTGATGAGAAACACATCCACAGTCTGCCTAGAACACACGAGGCAATCAGTCACTCGGCACTGAAGAGGCTTGGGGTGGTTTTAAAATAGTCCACAAATTCTTGAAATGCCTTCCCTCAATGCAGACTAATTTTCCTCCTCTTGAGTGTGGATTGTTCCGAGTGATTCGCTGCTAATCAGTAGAGTGTGGTGGAAATGGCGAGATGTGACTTTCAAGGATGGGTTGTAGAAACGTTTGTTATTCTGCCTGGCTCTCTCCTTTGGAGCGTGGGCTCTTCAGGAAGACTGCTGCCACCTCAGGAGAACACCGAGGCAGCCCTGGGAGGTGGGGAGCGGGGAGGGGGGGCGGACAAGCTGGTAAGGAACTGAGGTGTCCCAGCAAGTCTCCTTGGAAGGAGAGCCACTAGCTCCAGTCAAGCCAATTGTCATGGACTCCCTCAGGAAAGACCTGAGCCAGAACCACACAGCCAAGCCTCTCCCGAATTCCTGACCCACAAACATGTTGAGATAATAGAAAGTGGTTATTTAAGCCACTAAGTTGTGTGGCGTTTTGTTACATGGCAATAGACAGCTAATTGTTTCTATAGCAACCATAACAAAAGGTATTACCGGCTCAGCTTGAAAGCCAGGCCTACCAGAGCCTGCTTCCACACAGGGCCCAAGCCCACTTGACCCCTCTGTCACTCAGGGATGCTCTCATTTAGCCGGTTGGAGCTTCCCTTGACTTCCCTCTGGTCCCAGATGTACCTTGGGCTTCGTGAGGGGACCCCTGCTTCCCGTGCTATGGTCCACTGAGCACACAGGTGAGAAGGGAGCCGTGCATTCTGAGGGGCCCTGGAATAAGACAGCCCGATTACAGAGAAAACCCCCAACTGTCTCCTTCTCCTCTGCCCTCAGCAGCACACGGTCATAACCACCTGTGTGGTAATGCAGATGCTGGTGGGGGGGAGAGTCAGATTCCTGGGGCTGCCATTCTTTAGGGCACCAATTTCACATGCGCCATGTGCACACGGCCGGGTCCTCACAGCTGCCCCTGGGCAGTCAGTCATCTCCTTAAAGACCAAGAGGATTCGAACAAACGCTTGACTTCCATTTGCCCATTTATTACAAAGGATCTACCAGTCGAATGGAAGAGATACTTAAAGCAAGGTAAGGCAGAGAGGCGCAGAGCTTCCATGCCTTTGCTGGGTGCCCACTCTCCCCACACCTCCAATGTTCGGCCACCTTTAAACTGTCTCCTTGGGTTTGGATAGAGGCTTCACATCTTAGGTGTGACAGAACACCTCATTAGTCCTTAGTGACTCTCAGCCCTGCCCCCTCCCTATCTTCTGGAAACCCAAAGTAGAAGTTCCAATCCTTTGATCACATGGTTGGTCTTTCTGGCTACCAGTGCTGATCCTGAAGGCTGTGCTGGAAGCCCTGGCCATGAGTCCTCTCACTAGAATCGGAAAACCACTTAACTGTTTGGAGAGTCAAGGGCTTTAGGAGTCATATGCCAGGAAGTAGAGGAGGAGACAGAGACACATGTTTTTATTTTTTTCACACTATGATAGTCCTTCATGCAGCAGTGCTAGTGGAGCTGGATTCTCGGTGGCTTTGAAAAGTGAGGGGGGTGTGTCCTGAGGATAGTGCGTATCATCGCCACCAGACGATAACAACAACAGCAGTAATATCAGCTAGCACTGACCATCACGTTTAGCTGTGCTGCAGGTCCTGGTCAATGTGTTTACAATTGATGCCCCGTTCCTCAAATGAGAAGAAATGTTCTGCATAAAGGTTACCACTAGGTTGCAGAGTGACTGAGTGGGAGTCAAAGACAAGCCAGCTTCAGAATCCATACTCCAAACCATAGTTTCACAATGACTTCCCTGCTAGGTCTGGCTCATGCTGGGGCTGTGTTGAAAGCTGTAAACACCTGACTATTTCTTATTTCTTGAGTCATTGCTTTGTGTCAGAACCTAGGTGGGGCCTTTGAAATGCACTAGAAAAATTAATATTTTTTGCATGTGTTTGTTCAGCATAGGTACTTTGTGGATGATTCTGAGGATGCAGTGAGTGAGGTCTGGATGCTGCCTTCCAGCATTTCTCACCTTCTTCCTTAGTAAGGAGGAAACATATATACAAATAATTATACTGTGAGCCTGGCAGTAAGTATTGTTTTTCCATTGAGGAGAAGAGAGAATGGTAGATGGAATAGAAGAATAGACGCCCCTCTCCCCATTATGTTGTGTCCTCCCAAAAAGTGATTAGGTCATGAGACAAATCACAACTGAATGAGATGAGTAGCCTCTCAAAGAGAGTGTGTTCACCCTTCTACTGTGTGAAAACCAAGAAGGGGCCCTCACTGGAGCTACAGGCACCTCAAACCCTGCCTTCCTAGCCTCCAGGACTGTAAAAACACATTTCTGTCATTTGTAAGTAACCCAGCCCAAACAGACTAAGACAAATAATAACTTCCGCACAGAGGAAATGAAGCACGGATGGGACGTGAGCCGACTTCTGGAACAGACAGCAGCATTCAAGCTGCCTGATGGTTGAGGAAGAGAAAGGAGATGGGCTTTCTACAAACGAGATAGGTGCGGATGAGTAGCCGAGAGTTATGTGGCTTCTCTGCCTGGAGAGCAGTGGGGAGGAAGATGGAAGCCGTAAGCCAAGCTCCATGTTTGTCAGGGGCTTTTAGGAGAACCCACAGTCCCGAGGCTGGCTTTTCGGAGTCTGTAGTGGGGTGTGAATTTAACCCTGGCCTCATGCATGCCAGGAAAGCATCCTACCAGAGACCCACACCCCAGACGTACTGAAAAACGGTCAGGCCCTCAGAGACACCCCCCCCGGGGGGTACACCCATTTATCATATCATGACGAGAAACTGTGATATCAACAAAACCTTCAGCGTGGTTCAATCTCTTGCTATCACCCTTTGCCACCGGTTCCCATCCGGAGAATAAAGCTTGCAACAGAGCTTCACCCTCCTTGGGAACCTGTTGCCTAAAAACACACGAATACTCGCAGCAGCTACGTCACACCTGGTAAGTGGAGGACCGTGGCATCAATTGCACGTGGGTGATAAGGTTCTTCCACTGGGATTCCTCAGCCCGGGGCCTGGCAGCAATGGCTCAACTACTACACTACCTGTCCCCAAGTGCCACATGTCATGACCTCAAGAGAAACAAGTGCTTTAGGAATGTTGCCCTTTTTTTGACATCTAAGAGACAGATTCAGACTTTTGAGACCTGAGGTGTGTATGCTTTCAACTTTGGGGAAAAAAATAAAAATAAAAGATGGAGTCTCAACTGTGTAGCCCTGGCTGCTTGGAAATCACTATATAGATCAATTTGGCCTTGAACTCACAGAGATTCACTTGCCTCTGTCTCCTGAGTGCTGTGGCCACCAGACACGGTCTTTGGGAAATTTTTTAAAAGTAAAAGAACAGGTGATTCACACAAGGTAAACTTTGACAGTCACTTTAGAATCATTTAGAATGATTTAAGAAATAACAGCAAGGGGACTGGAGAGATGGCTCAGTGGTTAAAAGCACTGGCTGCTCTTCCAGAGGACCTGGGTTCAATTCCCAGGACCCACAGGATGGCTCTGTAACTCCTGTTCCAGAGTCTCACGCAGTCAAAAACAGAACAAAACCGCAACAACAAAAAAACAATGTGCATAAAATAAAAACAAATAGTTAAAATAGTAATAATTATTATTGTTACTAATATTAATAATACATAATTTAAAAAGAATAACAGCAAGATTTAAATCTTTAAAATGCTGATAAGTGCCATCAACACAACAAAATCCAGAAAAACGACGAAGTACTTTATGGCTTATTAGCACGTTGGCTACATAGTTTTCATTTTTTTCTGAGCCACATCTTCTGGGTGACATCTCCAAATGGAGCCGGCATGGTAATATATCTTCAAAAAGAAGACAAGGCTTCTACCATGTTTGGTCAAATTTATTTGTACACTTATTGACCGTTTTGGCATTTCTGCTTCATGCTCACTTAGAATATCATATAAAAACAATCATATATAAAAGTTTAAATGTTGCGAATTTAAATGAAACTTCTCACAGCTTTTTTCCCCTTCCTATATGATAACGAGGCTTTAGGCATACCAAGTTTCTCTGCAGCCATAGCAAATCTCTTTCGAATTGCGAATTTCTTGCTGGCTTATTATTAGCTGTCTCACCACGGCTCTCCTCTTTAGTCTCACTTTTCGCATGAAATAGTAAGAAATGTCAATCTTTTCCCTGTGTCACATGACTCATTCCTTTATTCCTTTCACTAACTGATTGTGAAACAACTCAAGAGTCTATGCACCTCCAGTCTACTGGAAAGATGTCTATTCCCTTTTTTAATTAATGCTTTTGGCCTAATAAAACATTTTTTATTATTTTTTATTATAATTCTGTTCTTAATGTCAGAATACTTAATACTTTCTATTTTTGTTATAATTTTGTTTTTTGTTATAATTTTATTCTTAATGTCAGAATACTTTCTATTCATTTCATTATTTTTCTTTGTTTCATCAACTTTTGTTGAAATGTCTCCCCACTACTTGGTAAATATACTTAGAGATGACAAAAGAATGTACCCTTTGCATTACAAAATTGGGGATCTACACTTTCTTTTAAATTTTGTAAAATATACTTATTTGTTTTGATGTTTGAGACAAGGTCTCATTGTATAGCCCAGGCTGTCTTGGAACTCACTATGTAGACCAGACTTGACTTAAACATATAGAAATCTTGCTGTTTCCGCCTCCCGAGTGCTGGAATTTTAGACGCACACCACCATGCCCAGGTCAGATGGACATTTTCCCTCCGTTTTGGAGGGTAAGTGTCCCTGGTAAAGGCACAGCAGATGCCTTGCCTGGTGAGGGCCAGGTCCTGACTCATGAATGGGGGTCTGTCCATCTGTCTGCCTGCTGTGCCCTCACTTGACCCAGAACAAGAAGCGAAGCAGGCAGTCCCATCTCTTCTTCCTCTTTTATTGTAACTTTTGTTTAGTTACTTTGTAGGGAAGGTATACATGCGTAGGTGGGCGAGCAGGCCATCGCTTGTAGAAATCAGAGGACAACTTGTAGAAGTCAGTTCTCTCCTTCCACATTGTGGTTTCCAGAGACCAAACTCAGGGCGCCAGGAGTCAGCAGTCAATGGGCCTAAAAGCCTCACAGATTAAAGTTAAAAGGCAGAGCGGACTCAAGACTTTACAGGTGGACCCTTTTGTGTTTAAATTTACTTTCTAGGTTTCAAAAATGCATTTAGTATCTACCTTCAAAGCCCGAACAGGTTCGTAATGGTTGAGCAAGCCTGAGCCACGTAGTTTCAGTGTTGGGTGCTGTAAGTAGGTTCACGTAGAAAGAAAAATCCTTTGGTTCTGGCCATTTGGGCAGACGTATTGCTGGATGTCATCTTTACATCAGATCACTAACATAAACTCTCTTACGTAAGGAAGGCACATCATTAATTACATCTAAGTAAAGGTAAGTTCTGATTCTCCAACTCAACCTCCCCTTACCATCCCAGGTGTGGGATCCCAGGTATCCCACATGCCACGTGCTCTACACCACTAGGCAGGAGGAGGCTGTGATGGAGAAGTTGCAGTGGAGAGAAACAATGGCCAGAGTCGGTTGCAATAAATAGTGTTGATATATAAAGAAATGCTTGGAAAATTGAGTAATTCTAAAGAATTCTCATCTGCCAAAGCTGGGTTAATTTGAGCAATGATGGTAAGGGATTTCAACCTACAGAAACAGCCACACATTTCTAATAGTAGGAATCAAATAGTTTATCAACTAAAGAAATGGAGAAGCGATAGTTCTTCCTTTTAGAACAGTTCTAAGTAATAAATATAGAAAGAGATTTAAAAAAAAACAACAACAGAAGAATTGCCACTTGGTAAACACTACAGTAATTATTGTAGGTAAAAATCACCATCAGTGGATGTTAAAATCAATGGATAAAGTATGACACTAAACAGGATATTTGTATAGAGTCAAAACGCTTGCTCCCTTGGATACTTGTTAACGCTTAGGGTGAAAATATCAAGTCTTACAAAAGAGAAACCTGGCGGACACCATCTTACTACACGCTCAATGCTATCATCATCAGTCACAAGCTGTCATGTGATATAACTTCCTTCCCATGTGAGTAACATGCAGGCCCTGTGTTGGGGCATAGACGGATATCCTCTGGAAACAAAGAGCAGATACTGTGTCTCAACTCCCACAGCCCCTGCCCAGCCTCTTCAGCTTCTGGAGGCAGCGGAATAGGCACCTGGCAATACTACCCTGTCTGTTTGTAAAGTGTGCTAGTCACTTTTCTGTTACTGTAACAAAATGTCTGAGGGAAAAATCAACTTAAAGAGAGGAAAGGCTCTGTTTGGTTTGGGCTCTGTTTCAGAAGTGCCAGTCTGGGATCAAGATCATCGTGGTGGGAGCATGAGACGGAGAGGCTGCTTAACTTCAGTCCAAAACTGAAAGGGGGAAGAAAGAAGGTGTGTGTGTGGAGGGTATGAATGTGTCAGGATCCCAGTTAGTTATCCCATCCAAGGACACACTCCTAGTAACTCAGTTCCCTCCACTAGGCCCTACCTCCCAAAGGATGCACTCTGTCCTCTGTGAAGTCATAGGTAGGGACCAAGCCTTCCGCCCAGAGTTTCTTCAAGGTCATTGAAGAATCGGTCTCCTCAATCCATGTAACATGGAAGTCTGTCAGCTTTGAGTCACATAGGTATGGAGTGTGAGACAAAAAGTTGTTCCATGGGGCCCAAATGATGAAGATTTACCTGTGGCATCTGCTACTGTTATGCTGATCTCTCTCCCTCATGTTAGAACTTGTGGCCACAAGCGATGCTGTGTAGCCAAACTGATGGAGAAAGGAAATGGTTGAGATTAGTTCAAGGAAATCATTGTCCAAGCTTAGGGGGTATTAGCCAAAGAAGGGTCTGCCTTTGACATGACACACAGTCTTGGAGTGATCTTGAAAAACAATGGCAAGGGAAAATCCCGCTGTTGGACAGAGTACGTGGTCATTTAATGGTGTGACTCAGAGGCGAATTGCCTTCTAAAAGGCTCATGTTTTGAAGGCAGTAAAGGTGACTGGATTATTAGGTCATTAACTTCCCCAATGGATTATCAGTTGGTTATTATGGATGAATTCACAGCTGAAGAGATTATCAGGAAGTGAAGCTCTAGTTGGAGGAGGGGCAAGATAGGTCTTGTCCTGAGACCCAGTCTCTCTCTGCCTCCTGTCCACCACAGGTGAGCTGCTTTACCCCACTAAGTTCTCTTGCTGCCATGATGCTCTCTCTTTCCCCTCAGGCCTAAAAACTATAGGGACAGGTGACTCTGAACTGAGACCATTTTTTCTCCTTTAAATATTTTCTTCAGGTCTTTTGTCACGGTGACAGAAAGCGACAAACACTTATGCGTGGGAAGAGATATTAAGCAAGAATCTATAGCTCAGGACGATGAAAAATGACTAGAATGGTTAGGCAGGGCCTAGAAGCAAGTGGATCAATGAGAGTGGGCTTAGAGCAAAACCTGCGTGTTGCATGGAGAGCATCTACAGAGGACAGTACTGATCTCTGTGAAAACGGAAGCCATCCTTCGGGACACTGATCACACCTGCTGTGGTTTGGATGTGCTTTGTCCTCTGAACATTCAAACTCCAGAAGCCTGACTCCAACTGTGGCGACTCTGGGTGACATAGCCTTGAAGAGAAGCCTAGGACAAGGTCACTAAGTGAAGAGGCTCCGCTCTCACATTCTGTGAGGAGTGGGCCGGGTCTGGCAGGAGTGACTGTGTGGCCCCTCGTGGCTGTCTCTCTGCCATTTTTGTGTGTGACACTTCTGTGAGTGGCTGGTTGCCTTTGTACCATCACACTGCATAATGTAGCCCTATGCTGGTGCCATGCTGTTCGGACTGTCTAGCCTCAAGAACTGAAAGTTAAATAAACTGCTGTATAGAATTCCGAGCTTTCATGTAGGGAACACAGGGATGTGGGGACTGGTTTATGTTTAGGCACGTGGTACCGGTACAGATACCCTGCATGGGCCAAGATACCTGTCCTGGGACATCCAGGAGGCTGTGAGTCAGCACAAAATGGCTGGCATGGGATGTCCCCAGAACCTAAAAAGTAAACAGTGATGTAATCTGTTATATAACTATCTGGCAACGTGCCACGTTACTGTATTGTTTTCTTATTGTTTTAATAAATAAGACAATGCTTTCAGTCTGTTCAACTGGAGGCCTGTATGCCTACCTCTGTGTTCCCTACTATGTATCAGCCTGTGTGTGTTTCTGTGCTTTCGTATGTGTGCTTACATATGTGCCAGTGTATGCCCGGGTACTTGCCTGTCTGTCTACTAGCCTGTGTGCTGGTGAAGAAAATGTCTCTTATCTGCTTACAATTCCTTGTGTCCAATCTTCTGGCCTCCGGACCTGCCTCCATTCCATGCTTTAGAGCTTGGATCTCACACTCGGTTTTGGTTATAGCAACAAAATGGACTAAATCGGTGCCCTGAAATGAAGGAGCTTACAGGAACTGGCAGTTCAGATAGAGAGAATAAGTGAATCTAGAACCATGAGTAAACTCAGCAGAGCCCTTGCATACGTTGTGGCCATCCTACCTGGAAAATGATGCTTCTCTTCACTGTTCCAGGCTTTTCGGATCTATGGATCCTAATTCCCAAAGGGAAACACCCAAAGGGCATACTAAGGATATCATTAAGCTGTAAGCTTTGGACGCTGCCTCTTTACCTTGACCATTTTTTGACGTAAGACCAGAAGGCAACAGGGGTGGCTATGTAATTGTCTAACGGTCAGGGGAATTTAGGGTTTCTGTTACACAGTGAAAGCTGCAGAAGCAGATGCAGGTGGTCTGGGTGGGTTTCTTTGGTGCTCTCCTGTCTGTGGTTGGTAGTGAGTTGGCAGATGTGGTATCCATGGCCAGAATCCTTGGGTAATGCCCTCGGTTATTTTACGGTGTTAGAAACCTCGGTGAGTCAGCCAAGGGTGGATATAAAACAGGCCATTGTCACTGTCTGGTTAGAGGTTGTTTTTTGTTTCGTTTTGTCTTTGTCAGTTTGACACAAGCTGGAGTTATCTGGGAAGAGAGATCCTCATCAGGAAAAAAAAAAAAGGAAAAAGGCCTCCATTAGAGTAGCCTGTAATCAAGGCTATGGGGTATCATAGTGATTAATGGTTGGTGTGGGAGAGCCCAGATTGCTGTGAACAATGCCACCCTGGGAAAGTGGTCTGAAGAGAGCAGGCTGAGCGAACCCGGGGGGACAGGCCAGTAAGCAGTGATCCTCTATGGGTTCTGCTTCAGTTTCTGGCCTGGCTTCCCTTAATGATGGAATGCACTCCTCCCCAAGCTGCTTTTGGTGATGGTGTTCTGTCACAGCAAAAGAGAGCGAACTAGGACAAGTAAGTAGTCTTGAGGGTAACTGCTACCACGTGGGGTATAAACTAACTCTCTCCCCTTCTTTGGTAAGTGGTAAAGAGGGCCAACCAGAACCCCAAGAAGCTGTTCCCAGATGGCTTAAACCTACCCTGCCAGTTGGAATATTTGATAAGCGCCAGCTATGGATAGTAGTAAATGCTCTTCTGTGTCATCTAGGTATTACCTTCAGGGCCACGGTTCGCATTCTCTTAGCAGCCATGAGTGTTAGCTGCCAAGTGCTCGCTTCTGAGCCCTTCTAGAATCCACCTCACTGAGGAACACTGTTTGCATCGAATGGCAGGAGCTCCTTTGCCTCTATTTGGTGCAGCACTGTTGGATTGTGGCAGTCCTGGGGCTTCTAGAAGAAGGCCTCTGCCCAACCACGTGGAAGTTCGGCCCTTGCCGATCATTCCTGCAGCCTTTTTACCCGATATGTGTCCCTCCCAGCTGTAACCACCAATGATCTTCCGAGCAGAACTCTCTACCTCATCATCTACTTCCCAAGAAATCTGGCTCCGGACGTTTAAGCCCTTGACATGAATAGGAAGCATTTCCTTGTAGTCAGTGGTTTAACCACTGTAGGCGGGGGAACATGAAGTCAGACAGAGCACCCATAAAGGCTACATGAACACGGGAGACAAAAGCAAACAGCCTTGGTGGGCTTCGGCCACTGAGTGTAGATAGTTGTTAGTTATAATAGCGTAGCATAACTCTCACTAACCAGCACAGAAGCAAGCCGGTGAATCAGTTCTATAAATGCGTAGGTTTTGTCCCAAGTGCAAAGGTGACCAACACTAAAGCTTAACTTACGAGGCAAATGTTCATGTGCCTTTAAGACAAACTGGAATCCAGTTAGAAAGACCCACAGGGAGCCAGAGAGCTAATGTGCCACCTCTGTGGAGGTATCTCGAGCCTGACGGAAAGTTGCACAACAGCACTGTGAGTCTCTTGCTGTAGCTATTGGATGCGTTTGAAAGATCTGTGTGGCCTTCCAGTCTGCAGGTTGTGGTTGGAATGGGTTGGCCAGTGTCTGTGTGCTTTTGTGTCACTGCCCAGAGCTTCCTACAGGCAACCCAGAAGCGTCTGGACTCAAGAGAGAAGTGAGTCATCAATGCCTTTATCTATGAAAACAAATATTAATAGCCAAGTGTCGCGCTTGTTTCCTTTCAGTGGGGAACAGAGGCTGTCCATTGGATACTGCCACGTTCTTAGACAACAGCACTCAGCCAAACAGCGTTTGGCAAAAGATGCTGCTGGTGAAACTTGGCCACGCAGGAGACATTCTTTCAGAGCCCCGTGTGAACAGGAGAGTCGGTAGTCTTGCAAAGCTCAGAGTGGCTCTTTCGCAGCTTTGTCAGTGTCCTTCCATGTTGCAGTTTATCTGGCTTAGGAATGCCTTGCTGGTCTAGCTGCCAAAAGAGCAACCAGTCACACCTCTAACATTTCATGTTGTAGTAAATAAAGAATAAATTTAAAAAATAAATGAGTTTTAGGCTATGTATTATTTATTATTATTTTCCCTATGACTATCACGGCTGTATTACCTAACCCGCTATCACAAATAATAAGACACAAACCCCTGTTAGATTTTCTAGTTGCCTTGTTTACCTTGGGCCAGGCAGGTATTCCTAACTGTGCTGTCTACATCACCTCACCACCCATCTCCCAGCCCTATCCAATCAATGCCATCCTCCTTAAGCATCCTATCTTCTATCCATAATCTTCTAAATACTTGCTTTTATTTTTCATCTGGGCCTTTGCACGTCATCATTGGAGCCCTTCCTCCCTGCTCCACATGGTTTCTTCCCAGGCTAACCCATTGTGGTGTCCTCCTTCTTCCTCTCTTCCTGTCCTTCTGTCTCCCATGATTCTCGTGATTCTCCTGTCCTCCAAAAGCCCGGGGAACCTTAGTCATCCCTACCCCATTCGGTCTTACTTAGATATAGGCCATTTAACGAACCGATCAGGTATAATGTTTTAGGCAGGTTTACACAAGTATGGGTGTATCCCCTGGGCAGTAACCAGATCTTGAAGACCAGTAATTAGCATTAGACCAACTTCCGACAACTTCACAAGAGTAAAGTTTTGGGAATACATTTGATTGTAGCCTCAATCAGTTTGTGGACCTGAGAACCTAAGGTATGTGCCCGATCTTTTTGATCTAGTTTCTGCGTGAGTCTCGGCCAGTTTCTTATTTTGTTTATCGCATCTTAACAGCTCTGCTGATGATACACAAGGCAGGCATTACTGATTCTGTACACACCCAGACAACTTTGACACCCATACTACCAAACGCATATCACCGTTGATACAGAGTATTCTAAATCAATGGCTGGACATGGTGGCACACGACTGTGCTCTCGGCAATTGGGAGGCAGGGGCGGGAGGATTGCACAAGTTCAAAGGCTGACAGTAAGACCCTGTCCGACAAACACAAGGACTAGAAATGTAGCTCACTGGTAGAATGATTTGTCACCTAGAATGCAAAGGCCCTGCCTGGGTTCTGACTGTGAAGGAAGATTTTCAGGAGAGCTCGGCTGCTCACTGCATGTCATCTCAACACAGCTATGCTGCTTCTCATCTTGGAGACACACACAGTAGAACGGGAAGTATCCTGTCTGCTGTTATAAATAAAAAAAGGTATGGCCTAATAAATGTTTATTATTAGGCTATAATCATTATGGCGGTATAATTTAACTTATTATCATAATAAGACATCTGTTAAATTTTACAATTGCCTTATTTATCTTGGGCTAGGCAGATATTTTACCTGTGTTATCTCAATAACCTCCTCATCCATTTCCCAGCACCCATCCTGTACCTGGATTCCTATACCTGGGATTCCTAGAATGCCGTCCACCTTAACCATCCTTATCAGGGCCACCTTCAATCCATAATCTTATAAATACTTGCTTGTATTCTTCATCTGGGCTTTTCCATGACACTATTGGAGTCCTTCCTCCTGGCCCATATTCTCCATGCTAACCCATCATGGCATCCTCCTGAGTCCCTTTTTCCCATCTGTCTTTCCTGTTATTGTCTTGAACACAAGCCGGGGACCTTTAGCCATGACTACCCTGTTCTGCCCTGCAGGTTTTAGGCCTTTAATCAACCAATCAGGTATGTCTTAGGCAGGTTTACACAACAAGGATAGGTTTATCCAGGCAGTGACCAGATCTGGAGGGGCACTAATTAGCATCAAAATACAAGCATCAGACCAACCCGAAACACCTATCTAAATAACTGTACTTGAACTTGAACGTTAACTGAAAAGCCCTCAAGGTATAGAGGTGCTCCTTATCTTGACAGTTCTCTGAACTTTCCCCCCAGGGCTGAGCCTGATAAATAGGTCAAAACCTTTACTATTCTGCTTGGCCACACTAGAATATTTTGGAACTATACGGATTAATGGTAGAGCACACAGTTTCAGAGTTATCAGTCCACCTTGACAGAAAAGGTATGGGGGGAGCTGAGTGCTAACACTGTGGCAGCTAAGAAGCAGAAGAAGGAGAGTAGAGGAAGGTGTCAGGGTAAGGTACAGCCCCCGAGGACACCCCCAGGGACCTACTAACCTACTTCCTCCCACCAGGCCCCATCGTCTACATTTCACGTCTCCCAGTAATTCCATCATATCGCGATTCCATCCGTGGATTAAACCATTCGTTTTGGAAGAGCCTTCATGATCTCTGGAAGTGCCCGATGTCACACCCAGGGGTTGACTTCGATAATCTCCTAGGTGATCAAGTCGTCAATTACAATTTACTGCCACAGCTACAGACCAGTCAACCCATGAGTCTCCTAGAACCCCCTTTGTTGGCAAGGCTCTTTTCATGATCAGGGGAAGGAGGTAGTTTCTTTTTTCTTTTTTTTTTTTTTTTTTTTTTTTTATGCCAAGCAAGATAGAGATGCAAAAGACATCTTGCCATTTCAGAGGGTTCTGAGTTCTGACATCAGACCTCATCCAAAATCGCTGTCCATGGAGACTATCCAGTCAGTGAAAAATAGAGAGTCTGGGCATCGTCAGTGTCCATTTCTGTGCTGGGACAGCACAAACTTCTTACGTAGAACTGAGTCATTGGGGAACACCAATTCCTCTAGAAATCCCTCTGTCACAAATAGCCCAAGGACAGAATGACAGAGCAAAAATCTCAGTGTGCCCAGCTCATGCTGCCCTCAGAGGTGCGGCTCGGGGTGACTTCCCGAGCACCTCCAACACCAGAGATTCATCCTGTCCTCCCAGTTTAAATCAGTGTCTCACAAGGTGCTAGGCGCTGGGCAAAACCCTTCACCGCACAATAACCAAATGAGACAGCTAACATCCCATTTCACAGATGGGGTAAATTACAGGGCTCACCAGGCATAGGCTAACTCTGGATTTGAGGCCAAGTCCCTTTACCCTGAAGCCCTGACATGTTGCCTCTCAGCTACAGACCTTCCCTTCTATGCAAAATACCCTTCACACTGTAGACTTAGTCCCAGCAGAGGACTCTCGAGCTGGGCAAACTCTGCATTTAAGCCTTACCTCAAGGAAAGAGAGACGGCACTTGAGCGTTCATTGATTTTTCCATCAATTTGTCTAATAAATAGTTCTTGACCTGTTGCTATGTCCTATGCAGTAATGTAAGCACCAAAACAGCGAAATAAACCAAAGCAGATGATGTTCTGGGGAAACGAGACACTAAACAAGTGAACAAAAAGAAGCACATAATTACTCCAACCTTTGGGAGGCAGAGACAGGAGGATCACAAGTTAGAAGCTAACCTGGACTAGAAAGTAAGACCCTGTCTCCAACATTTAAACAAAACAAAAAGATGGTGTTTACGGACGGACTACCCCAACCACCTGCCAAGTCCACGGTCATCAATGGTGGTATTGGGAAACTTCAGTCTGTCATAACCAGAAAGCCCTGAGCTTGGCTCCAAATGCAGGACTCTCTTTGTTGGATGAGGCTTCGTCGTCTTCGCCTGGGGAGCCTGTACCAGAGGAATGTCTCACAGCCCTTAGGGAAATTGCAGGTTCAACTTCCCTACTCTCAATCAGCAAGCACCTGGGATTCCTAGAATGCCTCTCCATGCAGATGAGGCACTCTACTACCTTTAGCCCCAACCAATGATGTATACCCACTCTGGAAATCCCTACCCTCTCTCCAGACTTACATAGAACCCTTGATCACCATGAATAATTTGCACTGCCTCCCTGAAGCTGGTCTCAGAAGGCAATCTGTCATGCTCAGGCTCAGGATTCAGCCATAGCACTGCTGCTAAAAAGGAGAGAGGGAGAGAAAGGGGAAAGGAGGGAGGGAGGGAAGGAAAGAGAGAGAGGAAGAGAGAGGAGGAAGGGACAGAGATACTTGTCTGCACATTTTCTAGTGGCCCCTAGAATAAGTAAGAACACACAGGTGGGATTAATTATTTATTTAGCCCAGTGTAGATCCAAAATGGCATTCCATAAGCACCTTGCCATCAGTGCAATACTTTCTGTCCCCCTTTCAGCCTGAGTCTTCCAAATCTAATGAGTATGTTAGGCTTATGGCACATCAGTTTGAACTAGTCTAATTTCGAATGCTCAAGGGCCACCTATTGACTGCTCCATATCTTGGTGCACCTTTTGGTGTCAACAGATAGCATGATTCTTGACTATAAGTCAATGGTTTGCTGATGCATGATGAGCCCCCAAGGATAACAGGGGCTGAAAGAGCAATGGCCTAGGAATCAATCTAATGAACTGTGAGTGCCAAGAGTCAATTTTCCAGGCAATAGTGATTTCGCATCCAGACCCTGCAAAATATGTAAGCTGACAAATCTAAAAGCCCTGAACCCAAACTTGGTGCCATGACCTGGTTAGCCCTTCTCCCGCCATGCAAGCTGAACCCTAGCCCCAAGATTGGGCCAGTGGCTTAAGTCTAGGAAGCTGAGTTGAGGCACAGAACTTGAGACTTCATGGTGTCAGGCAGATCTATCCCTTTACTGTTGGTCTTCAACTCTGGAAAATCTTTTTATTTTCTTTCTTTCTTTTTTTCCCTTCTTTCTTTCACTTTTTCAAGACAGAATCTTGCTAGTATTCCAGGCTGACCTCGAACTCCTGATCTTCCTGTCTCAGCCTCTGAAGAACAGTGATTACAGGCACACACAGTTATACTGGCTGATTCTGCTTTCACTGCAGGGCCAAGTCCCTCTTCTTGTTCCTCTTCAAAAAAAAAAAGCTGTCTGGTCTCCAGTTTTGAGCCTGCCCTACCTCTCCTGCCTCCTCTGCTGAGAGTACCTAGTGGGCCAACCTACCCTTTCCTTACTGCTTCTCACAGGATCTGCTGACACTGTCTCCTGCTCGCCAGCCCTCCTTCTCTGGTACCCATCCCACCAGCCTAGCTGCTGCCTTCACCCCTCCCACCTCCTCCCAGTCCCTGATCTCCTTCCCTCTCCAGTCACACCTGTATACATCTGTATACAGTCAGTCTTGGGCCTTCCACCTGACCAGGAAATAGGAAACTCTGCTTATTTCTATTTTCTGCCTTTATCTTTACCTTCACTCATTACTTTGCTTGCTTTTTAAATCTTGTCTCCAGTTGTTT
Source organism: Meriones unguiculatus (assembly GCF_030254825.1). Classification (NCBI taxonomy): domain Eukaryota; kingdom Metazoa; phylum Chordata; class Mammalia; order Rodentia; family Muridae; genus Meriones; species Meriones unguiculatus. Next base: position 27,069,482 of record NC_083364.1, read on the forward strand.
TTCTTGTTCTAGGCCTGGCATCACAAAGGAGAGAATAGAAAATCTAATATGTGCAGAAGCAAGCATTTCCTCCACTGAGAGGGACTGGCTGCCTCAGGAAACAGCGATACAAAGCCAGGCAAGGAAGCTGCTCTAGAGAACCGTGTTCTAGCTCACTGGTTTTCCTCTGCCTCTTGCATGGGACTCCAAAAGTTTTTATTTTCTTTTGGAAGTCCCAAGGATAGTTTACACTCAGTCTTCCAAATAAGAGGCTAGAAAAGTCAGCAATGTCCTTACTAACCACTTTGAGTAAGTTTACAGTTGGTGTCCCCAGAGACAAACGTGTCAATAAATAAAATTAAGACTGTGAGACTGTTAGCCAAAACCTCCCATAATTCTATCCCCAACAGAGACTGAAGGAGAAGTGGAGATGAAGGGAGGGATAATTCTAAATCACTTGCCTCTTCATCCTAGGGCCATGAGTGAGGAGACTCTTCTAGCTGGGGCAGGAGGGAGGACAAGAGTGAATTCCATGACCCCAGGCTACCAGGTGCAATTTCTGAGGGACACTGGCCATGCTAGCCCTTTGATGGCCCCTTCTGGAATGAGTGGATTGATCTGGACACTGGACACAGGTCAAGTAAGTCTCCACATCACTCCATCCTGCCTAAACTGACCTAAGACCCTGGAATTTAAGAGAAATAACTGGGATGAGCATTGCAGGCCATAGGTTGTGAGGTCTAGATGGATGAAAATGTGGTTGGAGACGAAGACACTTGCCTCATAGAGACCAAGACGTAAATGGAAAAGGAAGGGGCCAGAGAACACAGCACACAATTACCTATTACCTTCCCCTAGGCCTTACTACTTTTTTTCTTAATTTAAAACGTCTTACTTAACACACACAGTATTGGGTTTTCTTACGGTGCTCCTACCCCTTTGTCGCTGCCATAGCCTCCATCTCTGCTCGTATGGTCCTGCGTATTCTGTCACTCTCCTAGGTTCCTCAACAACTCATTGCTCCCTCCCAAAGCCTCCTTTTTAGGTTCATGGTCTGTAATCACATTCACTCCTGTATTTACACACACTCCATATTTACATATATACATGTATACATAGATACCTAGATACATGCATGATACATAGATACACAGAAACATATATATACATATACATGTGTATTCATATACATATATACCTTATACAAACATATACACATACACATATACACACATATACATGATATACATATATATGGTATGCATACTTTCATACATATCTATACACATACATATACACACACATTAAAAGCTAGGATTTAATATGAGGGATAGCATGCAATTTTGGTCATTCTGTGCCTGGCTTATCTTGCTTAACGTAGTACTTCCAGCTCTCCCCATTCTTCGATACATTTTTACTCCTTCATCCTTGCACGGCTCCCCAGGGTTGGCCTGACTGGGGCAGTGAGGGGAGGAAGAAAGACAACTACACAGACACACAGTCACAGAAATTGTAGGAATGGGTCATCTGGATTCTCAAACAGAGACACTGCGGCGCCGCAGAGCGCAAATGTTTCTTGTATACAGTTGCACGAGGAGGTAGGGTCATTAGACACACCTAGATAAGGAGGCTGAGTTATCGGAACAAGGAGGCAGGCTTAGTTAATCTCAGCTGAAGCAGTCTCTGTAGGGTTTCGATCTTCAGGCGGTAAGCATGTGGGGGGGGCTAGAGTGGATATTTTCTACACACATTGTCATCATTCACACTCAGATCAGGGGGAAGTTTTACCATCTCTCTGATCCTCAGCCAGGGGAGGCTTTGCCATGAATGAGGCTGAGGCACTGGGGTCCTTGACAAGGCCATGCTGGGACAAACAGTACGCATTCATTTGGGACTTCACTTGCTCTCTGCGGTTCAGGATTTTGCCTTTCTCTGCAGCTGAGTAAGATTCTACTGTGCCTGTGCCACATTTTCGTTTTCCATTTCTGTACTGATGAACGTCTAAGCTGGTTCTAATTTTTGTGTGTGTGTGTGGTGGTGGTGAAAGCCTTAGTCCTCTTATTAAGCAGATTCTTAACTTGGTTCATCGACTAAAAACTCAGTATGTGTGCATCTGTGTCTCTCTCTGTATGTGCATGTGTGTAGCAAAGAAAAAGAGCCAACTGTGGTTCTGTCTGTGAAGCTGCAGCTTTCCCATGGCTGTGCTCACTTAAGATTAGACTGTCGGAGTGGAAGCTATAGCCTCTCCATTTACCGCCTCCTCTCAGATCCGCACACACTCAGCATATGCGACAGTCTCCTACCCCAGATGGAACAACCGAATTAACTTGTAAAATCCCACGAAGGAGCTCTGTTATGATTGGCTTAGAGAGAATCCCCTTATGGCGAGGAGGCATTTACAGAGCCCATTAGCATTAGGAATTCCCCAAGTGTTCTTTCAAGGGTGTGACTTGGGGGATTTTGACAAATAGCCCTAGTCCTCCAGGGCTGTGAAAGCAGCTTGTCTTCGAGCCACCCCTCCCCCCACCTTATGCCACACAGAAGTGAAACAAAAGTTTTGTGAGCAGGCTTTTCAACAGTAATTGTGATTTTTACCATATCTGCCTAAAATACTTTTTAAAAATCTTCTGATAGTGTGTGACCTTAACACTGTACCTAGCAGAATGTACTCATTAACCACCTAGACTATTTCTAAGGAGGAAAAACTGCTGAAAATTCATTACGAAGCATAGTTTTCAGTGTTTTTACTTGTCACTTGTTTTTCTTGGTTTGGAGAGGCTGGATATCTTTGGGCCTGTTAACACATTTCGCTACACTGAAAAACTGTACTATGAGGAAGCAAGTACCCACGAAAGTTGTGAGATGATGGACTCACAAAATTTGCTTGTCTCGTGGAGTGCTGATGTGTAACGGTTTACTTTGCCTGCTTAGTAGTTTCTGTTTTTTTAAGAGGACACCGCAGTTAAAATGGTTCAAGATATGTAAGTAAAACACTTGGAATAATAAGGGAACAGGAAAATGCCTCTGCAGAGTCTGAAGATTGCGGTTCTATTGAGAGTGATTTTTGTCTGAAAGTGGACAGCTGGTGCTCCAGAATTAGGGGGAGGAAGATAGAGATTAAAAAAGTCATAAAAACACTACAGAAGAATTTTGGAAAGAAACCTTGTCTCCTGTGGCTAAATATGGCTGAGCCTGGATAGAATCATTGTAAAGGGTAGTTTAAGATGAGCTTGGGGCCTGGAGAACTCTTGGTGCTTAAGGGTGAGTACTGCGAACCCATGCTGACTTCACAGCATCCCTGCTGGATGGCTTACCAAGGCCTGTAACTCCAGTTCCAAGGAATCTACAGTCCTGTCCTGGCCCCTGCACCTGTACATATGCACACACACTCACATACACAGACATATATATGTCTCATATATAAGTATTGTTTCTCGATGACCTAGACTCCCGCTTATTCAAGCGCTTGAACTGTTTGATGCGTTTGAAAAATCGCTTTCCCAAAAGTCACATCCGAAAGAAAATCTTGACCATGACGCGACCCTGAGACTTCCCATAGAACCCACTAACAATGTCCTAAGAATTTGTTCTTTTCCCTTGTAAGAAATGTTTTTAAAAACTTAGGCTTATGGAGTGTGTGCTGACTCATACAAAGAACATTGTCACAGATGGGCTGTAGCTCCGTGTTACTGTAGTGTGGGTAAACTCCATTAACATAAATACTCCACAGGCTGTGGGCATCTCATAGAAATCTTCCACTGCCCTTGCCATCTATATCATACGTCCTGGGAAAATGTAATCAATCATGAAGTCTATCTCTCTCATATTTGCATGATTTTGACGTTTAAAGTGGGGTTTGACACAGGAACAATTAAATTTTCTTAACGATGTTGTATTTCCATGATGAAGTCTCATCAGATCTTAACTTGTAACTATTTATTCATTTATTTTGCAATTCATAGATTGTTCTGTTTTTCTTGTGTCCTTTTCTGAAAGAATTTGTCGTCACCTTCTGACTAGAAACGGAAGGGGACGCTCCTGAGGACCCAAGGCTGGGCTGGGCCAGGTGCTCATCGGATACTTCTGACAGTATTGTTTAGAGGCCACAGCTCTGGGCTAGGGATTCCCAGAGCTCAAATGGAAGAGCTCATAGAGTCATAAAATAACTGACCTCTGCGTGGTAGACTGAAGGCTCGTTTATAACAGCCCCAATCCGTATGTTAAACCCCACTCCTGGTTGTATTTGAAGATGGATGCTCTTCTTTATATGGGTCTAAAGTTATTTGCATAGGTTTAATATTTATCTGCCTTTCCTGTAACGGGGCAAAATTGGAAGAACTGACTGTGTAAGCAAGGCATTGGCTGGAACGTCATTTGGCAATGTTGTATGGTATACAGATTTAAGAAACTGAGGCTGACTCTATGTAGCCTGGAGATTTTTACCCGGGGAGCTGAAACAAGCAGTTTCCCTGACTGGGAGCCTTCCTCAGGTCTGGAGGGCTCTACACTGGCTGCTTCTTCTTTTACACCTTTGTGTGCACCCAGTCCATTAGGGTCTGTGTACACTCTAGGCTTCTACCTCCAGACATTCGTTCTTACTCTAGGATAAGCTGGCCACTCCTTGCTTCTAAGACCTACTTTTACTGCTTCCTTTCACTGCTTCCATTCTTCCTTTGTTCGTAGCCTCAGCCTCTGGGGCCTGCTCTGAATTGGCACACCCTATCACTGAGTGCTCAGAGCTGTAACAGGATGCCCTTTTGCTTGGCATCCTGAAGTCCTCCAAGGAGCTTAGAGTTACAACACTCCTTCTGGGCAGCATCCCGCTGTCATTGGGAATTCAAAGCTCGTACTTTTCTGTTCGAATTGTCACTGCCACGCAGTGAATGAAAATCCTCCTTGTTTTTTTCTCCTTCCGCTGCTGTCAGCCCAGTCAGTCCTGTGGGTGGGGAGACTGATGCAAGAAACAGCTCCCTTAACACCGCCTGGCTTACAGGGTTTCCAGCCTTACAAATGAGTTAGGAAGGGTCACTTCCTGGCCAGGAAAGGAGATCACTGGAGAACTTTAGGAGGAGAGAAACTGACCCAATTGTTGGGAGTTGGTCTCTTGCTTATCTTTTGATGCTAATTACCGGCCCTCAAAATCTGGTTACTGCGCAGATACACCTATCCTTGCTGTGTAAACCTGCCCAAGACATTATTCCTGATTGGTTAATAAAGAAAGCCAACCTGGGCAGAGCAAAAGTGAGGTGGGAAGAGCTAAGGTTCAAGGGTTTGGGACTGAGAGGATTTGGGGAAGGAGACAGACCAGAGGAGAAGAGAAGGAAGAAAGCCTTGGTGGATTAGAGTGAAAATGAAACCACACCAGCCAAGAGGAAGGACTCAGAGAATGGTGTGGAAAGGCCCAGCTGAAGAACGCAAACAATTTGGGATTATGATGGGAGGTGGTCCAAACTGGAATGGTTAAAGTGGATGGCATGGGGTGGGGGCTGGGAGATATGAGAGCGTAGGTGAATTATGTGCCCAGCCCAAGGTGATGATATAAGGCTATTATGAAATCTAACGGGTGTCTGGTCTTTACTTGATTGTGATAGTGGGTTAAATACTGCCACCATAGTAATTAGAGGGCAAATAATAAATATATTTAGCCCACTACCTTTTATTTTCAGCTACACCCAAATCTATAGGTCATGCAGATCAAGTCTGGTGGTATGATCTTAGGTTGATTGCCTAGGCTTTTAAACATCTAGAGAGGTAGCTTTCCTAGAGGACCCAGGTTCAATGCCCAGCACCCATGCGGGAGCTCACAGCAGTTTGTAACTCTCACTCTAGGGAATCCAGTACCCTCCTATGGCTGCCACAGGCACCAAACACACATGTGCTGTTCAGACATGAATGCAGGCAAAACCCATAGACATTAAAAAAAAAAAAAAAAGAAAGAGAGAGAGAGAGAGAGAAATTAAAAGAAATTCTATTCTGGGATTCCTTAGAAAAGCCACTCCCCCCCCAAAAAAAAAACAAAAGCTCTAAAAGATCTATGTGATCAGTTATTCTTACTTCATTTATGTGAATATTCAGAAGAAACTGGGCACGATGACACATTCCTATAATCCCAGCTCTCAGGGAGGCAGAGGCAGACAGATCGCTGTGAGTTTGAGGCCAGCCTGGTCTACAAAGCGAGTCCAAGGCTACAAAAAAAAAAAAAAAAAAAAAAAAAAAACAGCCTGTCTCAAAAAACAACAAAAAATAATAACAATAACAACAACAATAATAATCAGAAGACATAAAATAAGACTAGGAAATCCAGGCTGGTCTCCAAGACCCATTCCACCTCTCTGCCTGCCTATCAGCCACCCTACCCACCCTGCCACCTGGCACCCTGACCCGGAACTCCAGGTAGGGACCCAGAATCAATCCACCACCCCATCTACCAAGATGCCTTGGAACTGTAATACCCTGTACCTCTGACCCCAGATGAGAAACCTCAATCTGGCTTCCACCTATCACCACGTTAGGACCACATGACATCCTTCCTTCCTCCCACCCCCATAGAACCCTGCTCAATCCTACCACCACTCCAGCCCCTGCTACCCAAGTACCACCTGTGATGAGACCTCCACAAACTTCTGAAAAATTAGCAGCAAGACTTGGCTAAATCTATAGCCGGTTACTCCTAGGATCAAATGCTGCTCCCGTCTCTCACTGAGATGAGAGCGCTTCTGTTACCCCATTCACACCTCAACCCAGAGTGGTCCCAAGACTAAATTACACCAAGCACCATGCACCTGGCCCACAGCCTGACAAGTTGGGGTAACAGCAAATAAAGATCCACAAGTCCTTTCAACATAAGCAACACTGCATAGTAACACCAGAAAAACTACGAATGACCTACCTGCAGATGCCTAGATCCCATCACAAAACAAAACCAAAAACCCTACAAACAGCATGAATAATGATGATGATATGTCCTGCCCAGAGGTTAGCATCCTCACTTTCACATTTCCTAAGAAAAGCTACTTAGCTGGTGCACAAGACAGTGATTCAGAGCAGTAATTATAAATATGTCCAGGTTGGTACAAAGTCCCAATTTATTTCTAATATCAGAGATCAGACCTCTACTCTTGCCTGATGCGTGTAAAACAAAAAGGGGGAACTGTAGAGAGCTGTGTAATGCCGAGCCTTAAAGATGGAGCTGGTTTCCGCCTTCCACCTTCCCGATGGTGAGTGCTCTCTGTCACAAACAACTCCATATTTGGCTAAGGCTGAGGATCTGGCTTGCTTCCCTGTATGTGGACCTATCTGCATTGCCCACGAGGCACGCTGGGGTTGGCTACCCAGAGGCTATTTTAAGCTGTGGGCTGGCTTTCCCCAGGGTCAGAAGATTGTTCAAGGTTCCTGAATAAACTGCATTGAGAAGAAAAAAAAAAAAAAAAAAGATCAGAAAGAAGGAGAGGAGGAGGACCTCCCCTATCAGTGGACTTGGGGAGAGGCATGCATGCAGAAAGGGGGGAGGGGGGACCGGAAGGGGAGGAGGGAGGGGCTTATGGGGGGATACAAAAGGAATAAAGTGTAATTAATAAAAGTTAAATAAAAAATTAAAAAAAAAATATGTCCAGGAACACAAGGTGGAGGGGACAAATGCCTGATTGGGGATACCTGAAATACAAACAGCTGAATGAAATTTTAAAAAAATTTGAGATATTAAAATGGAATTTAATAGATAGACTCTCTAAAGAAAAACCAACATGGAATAAACTCAAAATAAAAAAACTGAGGAAATCAAACAAAAGCCCAGAGCAAAGTCTCACAACAGATCAGATCAAGTAAAGGACCTGATCAAATAATATCATCTCTCAAAGACAAAGTAGAGGAAACAGATCACTCAGTCAAGGAAAACATTAAATCTTAGAACTTCCAGGAGAAGAATGTCCAGAAAATATGGGACACTATAAAAAAGACCAAGCCTACAAGTTGTGGGTATAGAACAAGGAGAGGAAACATAGGTGAGGTGAAGATGCAGGCAGCCCGCAGAACAAGAAAAAAAACTTTTATCAGCTACAGGTCTGACAGAACATCAATGTGGTGTTTTGAAGAAGAATACCCCTGCCCCCATAGACTCATGTATTTAAATGCTTGGTCACCAGGGAATACCACTATTCGAAAGGATTAGGAGGTGTAGCCTTGTTGGAGGAAGTGGAGGTGGGCTTTGGGATTTCAAAAGTCTATTCCAGGCCTAGTGGCTCTCTTCCTGCTGCCTGCACATCTGGATGCAGAATTCTCAACTACTTTTTCAGCACCATGTCTGCATGCATGCTGCACTGTTTCCTGCCATGACAATAAAGGACCAAACCTCTGAAACTGTAAGCAAGCCTAAATTAAGTGCTTTCCTTTATAAGAGTGTCTGTCATGGTCTCCTCACAACAACAGAACACTGACTAGGACAAAAGTTGTTACCAGGGAACTGGATATTGCTGTGACAGGCTGGATTATGCTGTTTGTGGTGGAATTTGGACTTTAGGATTTAAGATTAAGAAAGCATTTGACACTTGGAGAGGCAGAGGCAGCCAGATCTCTGTGAGTTCAAGGTTAGCCTGGTCTACAGAGCAAGTATAGGACAGCCAAGGCTACACAGAGAAACCCTGTCTCAAAAAAACAAAACAGCAACAACAAAAACAGTTGAATACTTTAAGTGGGACCTAAGGGACCATTCCAGGAGGAATGTGAAAGACAGTGGTGCTGAGAGCAATGTTGCTTATGATGGCATGGCCCAAGAAGTTTCAGAGGAGAAGCTTATTAATAAGTGACCTAGAGACACATTCTTGTGAAAGTTTGTGAAGAATATGGCTGTTTTCTGCCCTTGTCCAAAAATTCTTCCTGAGACTAAATTGAAGACTTTTGGATTAATGGTGTTGGCAGAAGAGATTTCAAGACAGCCTAGTATTGATTCTGTCCTATGGCGGTCAGTAGTCACTCTTAACGCAGATCTATAATGAAAAGGACAGGTTGAGCAAGAAAAAATACAAAATGCACAGTTTGAGGGAAAAAAGGAGCACCAGGAAGTTTAATGGAGCTAAGTCCAACGCTCAAGGAAATTAAAAGTTTAAAGAAAAGCCTGATACTAAACGGAATAAAGGGAGTGGTAACCTCGGGGCAAGACCCTGCCCAGATACGCCTTCTATTTATAGAAAAGAATTAAAGAAAAGCTTAAGCAGTGAAATAAGCCATCCACAACAGAAAGCTGATGTAGATGGAACTGAAGGAGGAGCTATGTTCCAGCCCCATCAAGCAACAGAACTTGGCAGCTTCAGCCTCATGGCTTTAGAGTCAAGGATATAGAAGAAAGTGGTTTTGGAATCTCCCTCCAGGACTAAGGAAAGTCACTGCAGCCAGGTGTCAGGGGTGTCCCTGCGTGGAGGCCCAGGGGAGCCATTGTGTGAAGCTGCGAAAGTGAAGCCTGGATTGTGTTGGAGACCCCAAGATTTTGGAAATGCCAGAGTCATAGGATACCTGCCAAGGAGAGCTGCTAACAGTGTGTGGAACCAGCCCAAAAGAAAGATGTGTGTTTACAATCAATGAAGGTGAAAGGAATTAGTAATCAGAAGAGCCCCTTGATATCAGACATGGAAATAGAGTTTGGAGATTGCCCAGCTGGTTTTTGGTCTTGCATTGGTCCAGTTTTTCCTCACTATGCTCCCTTTCCTCTCTTTTGAAATGGTAATGTATGTTCTATGCCATTTTAGGTTGGAAGTATTTGATCTGCTTTTTTATTTTGATTTACAGGGGGTTCCAATTAAGAGAATACTATGAGTCTCAGAAGAGACTTTGACTTTGGACTGTGACTGGACTGTGGATGGGGACTTTTGAAGTTAGACTAAATGCATTTTGTATCATGATATGACTATAAGCCTATAGGGGTCAGGGAGTGGAATGTAGTGGTTTGAGGGAGAATGGCGCCAAAGGCTCATGTATTTAAATGCTTGATGACCAGGAAATGACACTATTTGAAAGGAAATGTGGCCTCGTTGGAGAAAAGTGTGTCACTGGAAGTGGGCTTTGAGATTTCCAAAAGATCAAGCTAGGTTCAGTCTATCTTCCTGTTACCTATGGATCAAGATGTAGAACTTCCAGCTACTTCTCCTGTACCATGTCTATCTGCATGCCACCATGCTCCCTACCAATGGACTGAATCTCTGAAACTGTAAGCCAACCCCAATTAAATGCTTTCTTTTATAAAAGGTACTATGATCATGGTATCTCTTTATAGCAATAGAACACTAAGACAGCCGGTGTCGTAGTTAGGGTTTCTATTGCTACAAAGAGACACTATTACCATCTCCTACAAAGAAAAGTATTTTATTGGGGTTGGCTCACAGTTTCAGAGGTTTAGTCCATTACCATCATGGCAAGAAAAATGATAGCATGTAAGCAGACATGGTGATGGAGAAGGAGCTGAGAGTTCTACATCTTGATCCATAGGCTTTGAGCCAATAGGCCTGGCTTGAGCTTCTGAGACCTCAAAGCCTGTCCCCATAGTGATACATTTCCCTCAACAAGGCCACACCTCATAATGGTGTCACTCCTTGTGAGTCTATGGGGGCTGTTGTTATTTAAACCATCACAGTCAATATCTAGAATATATAAAGAACTTAAAAAAACTAAACATCAAGAAAACAAACAACAAGATAAAATAGTAATGGCTGAGGAACTGACAAGTGGATCTATTCCTGTGAAATACTGGCTTGTGGTTTGGGAATCCTGAAGAACAGCCTGAAGAACTGGTAGTTCTATGCAGATAGTGCAATGCTTCCCAGTGGCCTCTCATGCCTCACTCTTAAATAACTAGCCAACAATATGCTAGAGGAGGACAGCTTCCAATATAAGAGAGAGAAAAATATCCAGGGAAAAAAAGGATTAGAGAAAAAAACAAAAACAAAAACAGTATAGCTAGCATAAGAAATTATATTGCATCATAACACAAAACGTCATTTTAAGATGAACCGATAATAAAATAAAGAATTACTAGGAAGCAGTAATTGTGGTTAAGCATATGAAAAATCTAATTGATTAGAATAAGTAGGGATGATGGATGACGGGGTGTGGGGAGGAAACCTTAAGTGAGTAATATCCTGAGTGAATATACATTGTTGACCTGGGCAGGACCATGCCAGGGACCCCAGAGCCTCAGCCTCATGAGAGTGACAAGGCCTCCCCTTTTGCCATCAAAAAAGATGACAAAGCCTTCCTCTGTGTGTCCATGTGTGAGGGTGACAGTGTGCAGAAACATCCACTGTAGCTTTCTCTGCTCAGATGCTTACAACCTGAAGACTGCTTCCTGCAGAGAATGCCCCTACCAAGATCGGTTAAGCCCACGTCCTGTTTGGCTGTGTGTAATAGCCCTACCTCCTTGTTTAACTGTATGCGATAGCGCAGCCTCCTTCTTCAGCTATATTTAATAAGCGTGCTAAGTTTCCAGGGTACCTTGGCTTTTCCACCTGAGAGCCCAGACAACCCAATCCCATATTTGTTGTGTCTGTGTGTCCATTGTTTGTTATTTCTTCATTCCCTCACCACCTGTCAGGTCAATTCCTGGAGCCATCCAAAGATGAGGCGATAGAGTATTTGGGAAATAAAATAGTAGATATTGGAAATTCCAATGTTTATATAAGCATAAGCTTGATCAAATAATAAAGATTAATGCAGAGTGTTAATTTTACTATTTATTGTGATAGAACTTCAGGAGCTCAGGAAGGGAGAAAATGAAAGAACATTGATATGAGTGTTAAACCCTCATCTACCACAGAAGAAATAAATAATGACTGATGATAACAGGTTGGGAGTTACAGAAGAATTGGAGGCAAAGTCTAAAAGAGCTGGTTAAAGAGTGAGGGTCTTTGTCTCTAAGGAATAAGAGTGAAGAACAGGAGGTTAAAGGTGTGGGTAGAAGACAGGTGTTGTCAGCTAGGACATTTTTAAATCATTTGGCTTTCATGCTTGCATAGGTGCCATTGTGATTTTTTTTAAAAGTTAGTAATTGATGAAACTAATATCCTTGTTAGCTTTAATCATCAACATGATCCACTGAGAAGGAAGTCTCAATTTTTTTTCAAAGCAGAATGCCCTATGGGCTAGCCTGTGAAGGATTATCCAGCCCACCGTGGGCAGCACCATGCCCTACGAAGATGGTCCTGGGTTGTACAAGAAAGCCACGTAAGCACGGGGCTAAGAGTGTGCCAGTAAGCAGTGTCACTCCGTGGTTTTGTTTCAAGTCCCTGCCCTGAATTCCCTCAATGATGGTTTAGAACCTGGAAGCGTAAGCTGAACAAACCCAGTCCTCACCTATTTTACCTTTTTTGTCAAAGGATTTTTTTCACAGTAACAAAAATGAAGCTACAACTACTATTAAAGATTTGAGAATGACTTGCTGAAAAATCCATGAACGAGACAAACGATAATGTATGCTTCTCACAGAGTACAAGCAAGTATTGAAAACAAGTCAGAACATGTCACTATTCTAGTGAGCAGAGAATACAGCAGAGTTTGCAAGATCACTGCTTGTGATCAGAGTTGACCTTTGTCTACAACTGGCCAGGAGTTCTCATGTGTCAGCTACAATATTTAGATTTGGCTTGAAAGCAGGGCACTGTCCCTCAACTGAAGTAAAGAAGCAAGTTTCCTGTCAACTTGCTTCATCTTTTAAGTGAAAACCTATGCATTGTCCCACTCACAAGCCCCTTTCCTTGGAATCTGCCTAACGGACACAAGACCCAGAAAAATTTATTCATTGGTATGTATGCAGTGATATTTATGGCAATTAATTGACCACACACGTAATTAAAATCTGGGAAATGGGATCAGCGGTTAAGAGCACTGGCTTCTATTGTAGAGGACCTGGATTCAATTCCTAGCACCCACATGGTAGCTCACGACCATCTATAACTCCAACTCCAAGAAATCTGATGCTCTTTTCTGGTCTCCATAGGCTCTAGTCATACTCATGGTGCAAGCAAGCAAAATGCTCATATACATGAATTATAAGACAAGAATAAAATCTCTAAAAATCTGAGGAAAGGGAATAATAAATAAGCAAAAAGTAACAAATCATGAGGGACTCAATTAATGAAAGGAATTAGATTTGTAGCGAAAGACGGAAGACATTTCTATAACGTGCTTTTTAATGACTCTTTTCCCTGTTTCCCTGTTTCTAGACAGAGTGATAGACATGTGATGGCTGTCAGGGATTGGTTACTGGGGATTACAGAAAGTGGAAGCAGGGAGGTAAGATAGCTAGGGGAAAAAAAAGCCCTCAAAGTCTAGAGATTTGGGGCCTAGCGAGGATCACGAGCTAAAGGCCTATGTGAACTAGACTAGGGTTAGCCCAGCCTGGCCACCTTGTGAGACCCTGTCTCAAAATAAAAAGGGGGGAGGGGCGGGACTGGAAGTCTATAGCTTGGTGGTAGAACTTCAGCCTGAGCCCTGCATTCCTAAACTCATTCCCCCAAATTCAGTTATTGTCTCCCTGCCATTTGTACTGTTCCCCCATTACAGACCAGGGACTGAGAGGAGCCGACGCGCCTAACTCTCCTCACGTGATCTAGAGATCTCTCAGGCCAGCCCACGGAGTGGGTATATGAGCAGGAACAAACAAGACCCTTACTCGTCTCTCAGGGCCGTTTGCACGTTGGTAAGGCCAGCTCAAGGACAGACAGCACGGGATGAGGAGAGCACTGTTACTCCTTCCCTCCTGGGAGCCTATGAAAACCTTTCAAGAGCAGCAGTGCTTTCTGCTTCCGGATCCTGTCATCACACAGCCTGCCCGTGCCCTCTGCGAAACTATTCCATCAGATGCTCCGGGCCAGCACAATTCCCACAGCGGGGAAAGCAGGCGGAAGTCCTGACGTAGAGGCCCATAGAGGCCGCTTTGGCAGCGGAGTGGTGACCCTGTCCTCCCGGGTGCATGCTGCCCTTCACTGGGCTCTCAGGATGACAAAATTAGACTTGGAACCAACTCTTCTGAACTTGGCACGCAAGAGCTGTACACACTCCTGGGGCAAGACTGATATTTTAGTTTGTGTAACCATGTGTGGTGATTTAGGAGAGGACAAATCCACCACATTGAGTGTTCGTCATTCCCTTATATTGGTAACATTCAAAATTCTCTCTTCCAGATGATTTGGAATGTACACTAGTTTTTTTGTTGTTTTTTTTTTTTTCTTCAAGTTTTTAACATGTTTTTTTTATTGTGTCTGTGGGCATGAGGTGGGGAGTGGCGGCTTGCACACGTGTGGCACAGAGTGTGTGTGGAGGTCAGAAGACAACCTGCACGTCAGCTCTCTCCTCGCCCCAAGTAGGTTCCAGGCGTTGAACTCGGGTCCTCAGGCTTGGCAGCAAGTGTCTTTACCCACTGAGCCATCTTGTCTGGCTCCCTACAGTAAATTCTTGTTAACTACAGAAAAATTCCTAACAGAGCTCTAGACCTACTGAGCTGTAGCTTCGCTGTTGCTATCCCCCTGCCCAGTTTCTTTTCTGTTGCTGTGACAAATACCCTGACACAAAGCAGCTTAGGGAAGAAAGGATATGTTTGATATATGATACAAGTCCGTTCTTGTGAGGGAGACAAAACAAATACTTAGGGCATCATATCTACAGCCAAGAGCGGGGAGAGAATAAATGCTTGGATCCTTGCTTGCTTGCCTTCTCTTCTCTTACTTGAGGATCCTCTGCCAGGCCAAGTGACAGTCAAGACCTTCTTACACAGACATGTCCACAGGGCGACCTGCTCTGGATAAACTTCTCACTTGCTTTCTTCCCTGGCGACTCTGAGTTGTGACAAGCTGGCCTTTGGAGTGAGCCATTAAACCCCGTGTGTCTTCCTACCCCTCTCTGCTCTCCTGAGCACTACTCAGTCTCCTGGTGAGCAGAGACCAGGGAGCCTGGGAGTCTCAGTGTCAGGAGCTACTGCAGAGCGCAGCTCTAGAGTTCTGTCTCCTCACCTGAGCGGTGGAGGTTTCTCAGGAGGATGCTGAGTGCAGCAACGGTGTGCCGGTGCAGAGGAGAGGGCAGACAAGGGAGGATCTTAATGTGCCGGTGTAACAGCTTTGGGAACCCACTCTGTGGCTTCCCACTCCCAAACCCACAAAGGGGACCAGAAAATGCCTCCTCCTAGGCATTACTTTCCCTACTACTCCTGGAACTTTCCAGCATTTTTGGACTCTCTGAAAGCTTTTTCCTTCATCTGAGAAGGTTTTGAAGGATAAAGAGAAGGAGGAAGAGGTTGGGGAAGAAAAAAAAAAAAAGGAGGAGAAGTTGGATATAGATTTCCTTTACACTGGTCCAAAGGACTCAGGCTTACAGACAATCCCTGAGAGAAACAAAAGAAAACAGCACATTCTTTCTCTCCACTGCACAACTCTGGGCTATTTTGGTTGGTATTTTTGCCTCCTCACATTTTTTGGCTTTTATATCTAAAACAAATAAATAAAAACAGCCTGTCCTGTGAACGCTATAGAATGTGTTCTAATTTGGTCTTGTCCTTTCTCTATCCATTTGTAGGCTCTGTCCACAGCCCGTGAGTGTTAGAAAATAACTTATCACCCACTCAACTCCCCATCTTATTCTTAAAAGAAAATATTTATATTACGCCACTGAAAGGGTTTCCATGGCAGTGATGACTACAACATTATCGCCTTAGCAACCGGTTGAATCTGTCTTGAATGAGTTGAAATCCTTTTTACTGACAAATAAGGAAAATCTGTTCAAAAGTGTGGCTGGTGTCGGGGAACCCTGAAAGATGTTTCTTCACCCACTTCCTGGTTCCCCCTCTGGCTCCTCCTTCTCTGGCTTGGCCCCTCCTGCTCTTTTGAGCCCTCTCTATGGCCCCATTTCTAGAGCCCAAAATTTGGATCCTCAGGGGACAAATCAAAGGGTTCAGGATTGGCATTCAGAGCCATGCCAAAGATAGCAGGAGGCAGGAGAAAGACACATACTGTCCCTTTATAGAGAGGTCTGCGGCTCAGCCCTGGAAACCAATGCACACTTTGTCACTCTCAGCTCAAAAGCATCTTTGAGGAGAAAGTTACACCAGATCAATTTGCCCTGAGATGGCAGAATGTCATAGCATGTTGGCAATTCTTTTCAGGCCCCGGTTTCCTCGCCTATAGAATGTAGATCTTACATACAAGGAATTTTTTTTATGAGACAAAATATATCACCATCTCACCCACTGCCACCAGGGAGTTCCCTTAGCTTTGAGCAGAAACTGCGTGGAAAACACTGAGACAATCTTTCACAAGCTGTAAGCCACACACTCACCCTTGTCAAGGTCATGGTTGGTGTGATGAGCACTAGACTTCAGGGCATATCTTCTGCTAAAGGAGCTCCAGTGATCTTTTACAAAAATGATATTTACAGAAATAAATCATCCTTTCTGGGAAGCCAAGGAACAGTCTCGGTGTACTACAGAGCGAGCTCTGGGGTTTCCTTTTTCCTTTCCTCACCGAAAAGCAGCTTGGAAAATGAGGAGTACTGACCTGCTTTCTTTCATTCTTCTCCCACGTCTGACATAGAGGAAGCCTTTATAGGAGAGACAAAGTGCCGTTTCAATCATTTTACTAGTAGGCTGGAAAAACACTTTGTAAACACTAGGGAAATCCATTTGGTGTGGAGACTAGGAGAAACACAACAAATTATGGAGCAGGGGCAGATATAAATAAAAAATATTGCTTGCCCCCTTTTCCAGACTAACTGAGGGTTAGAGATGTCAATCTGCCTGTCACGTCCGTAGAGTGAAACGTGTCAAGCCAGACTCCAAAGCACAGCTTCAACTCCTGTGCCGTCCTGCCATGTAGGTCAAATGTCTGAATTGGTCATTTTCAAAGGAGTGAATCAATGAAAAAGAAAACACAAATAGAATCAGATGTTTACCTCAGAAGCTGAAACACATAGTCCCTCTTTGCGTTCTGTTGCTATGATAAAACACTGACCAAAACCAACCTGGGGAGGAAAGGGTTCCATGTCTCAATCACAGTCCTTCCTAAAGAGAAGTCAGGGCAGAAACCTGGAGGCAGGAACTAAAGCAGACGCCATAGAGGGTCACTGTTATTACTGGCTTTCTCCCAAAGGCTTATTCTACTTTCTTTTTTTTCTTTCTCCTTCCTTCCTTCCTTCCTTCCTTTCTTTCTTTCTTTCTTTCTTTCTTCCTCTTTCTTAAAGAAGATTTGTTTTTCTGCTTCCAGGATAATTCACTCAGGATGATCTTTTCTAGTTCCCACCATTTGCCTGCAAATTTCATGATTTCCTTGTTTTTTATTGCTGAGTGATATTGCATTGTGTAGACATACTACAATTTCTGTATCCATTCCTTAACTGAGGAGCATCTGGGTTGTTTCCAGCTTCTGGCTATTACAAATAAAGCTGCTACAAACATGGTTGAGCAAATGTCTTATTGTATACTTAAGCATCTTTTGGATCTATGCCTAGGAGTGGTATAGCACACAGGGTATATAATCACTCATAAGTGCATATTAGACATATAATTTAGGATAAACATACTAAATTCTGTACACCTAAGGAAGCTAATCAAGAAGGAGGACTCTGGGTAAAGATGCTCAGTCCTCATTCAGAAATGAAAAGAAGATGGACATCAGAAGAGGGAGAAACAGGGAACAAGACAGGATTCTACCACAGAGGCCTCTGAAAGACTCTACCCTGCAGGATATCAAAGCAGATGCTGAGACTTATAGCCAAACTTTGGGCAGAGTGCAGGGAATCTTATGAAAGAAGTAGGAGATAGTAAGATCTGGAGAGGACAGGAGCTCCACAAGGGAGCAACAGAACCAAAATATCTGGGCACAGGGGTCTTTTCTGAGACTGATATTCCAAACAAGGACCATTCATGGAGATAACCTAGAACCCTTGCATAGATGTAGCCCATGGCAGTTCAGTGTCCAAGTAGGTTCCCTAGTAATGGAAACAGGGACTGTCTCTGACATGAAATGATTGGCCTGCTCTTTGATCACCTTCCCCTCGGGGGCGGGGTGGTGGTGCCGCTTTACCAGGCCACAGAGGAAGACAATGCAGCCAGTCCTGATGAGACCTCATAGACTAGGATCAGAAGGAAGGGGAGGAGGACTCCTTTATCAGTGGACTAGGGGAGAGGCATGGGTGGAGAAGAGGGAGGGAGGGTAGAATTGAGAGGGGAGGAGGGAGGGGGCTACAGTTGGGATACAAAGTGAATAAACTGTAATTAATAATAATGATAAAAAAAGACAGCTGAAAAAAAGAAAAAGGTTTGTTATAGTGCCCTGCCCGCACATATACCTCTGCAGGCCAAAAGAGGGCACCAGATCTCATGATGGTTATGAGTCACCACATGGTAGCTGGAAATTGAACTCAGGACCTTTGGAAGAATAGCCAGTGCTTTTAACTGCTGAGTCATCTCTCCAGCCCCTCTACTTTCTTTTGAAATATATTTAAAAAATTAAAATATAATTACATCATTTTCTCCCTTCCCTTTCTTCCCTCCAACCCCACCTTGCTCTCTCTCAAATTAATGACCCCGTTTTAAAATTAATTGATTATATATATGTGTGTGTGTGTGTGTAAACATTTATATGAGTGTGTGTATATATTCATATATATGTTTATGTATATACATATAGGTATATTTATTTATATATAGGTATATTTATGTATATATGTATATGAGTATATGTACATATATATATATATATATATATATATATATACAGTCTACTTAGCCCATATGTTACTTCCATGTATATGATTTCAAAGCTGACCACTCCTAGACAAAGAACTCTAGGAAACTAAGAAATGCTGAGAGCAATAGAAATACTTTTCTGCAGGGAATCGGCCCCCAGTTGGTTATCCAATGGTCATTTTTCTTTTTTTTTCTTACATCATCTAGACTAACTAGCCAGGAATGGCGCCACCCACAGTGGGCTAGGCCTTCTCACTTCAATCAGTAATAATACAATAAATGCCCCCTAGAGGCTTGGTTACGGGGCCGGTCTGATGAAGACATTTTCTCAGTTGAGGTACCCTCTCCCCAGGTGGTGTTAGCTTATGTCAACCTGACAAAAACTGATCAGCACATCCTTCTTGGACAGCAGAGCTCCTCCAAGAGTCATGTTTGAAGTTTAGACATCTGACCTGAATGACAAGATGGCGCAGGAGCTGAAGGTGGGCTTTGGAGCCTGGCTTTGGTACATGTCAACTTATGCACGTGACAGTTTGTTTATCTGTGTATGAAACTTGCAGTATTTACACAACAGGGCAATGTTTAGCATCTTAGCTCCTCGAGTTGTACACACGTGGACTGTGAAAGATCCTGGCATCCCGAATCCTCCACCCCAGCATTATTAGAATCTTAGGAGACGTGCCAGGCTCATATGGGCACTGGTATATGTCCACGTAAGCATTGGTGCTTGCAACCCTGAACTAGAGGGGTGCATTGATGATTGTTGGAAACTAGATTTGAGTTAAACTCAGAGCCATTGTAGACACCAGCTTTAGTATGATCCCTGCTCCCAGATTTTCTTGAGGGTCTCTTTAATTTTCAACACAGATCCGTACAAGAACCCTCTTTCCTGAGCGAAGTAGAGTGAGTCTTTGCTCCCTGCAGTAGGAAAATTATCGTAGACAAAGGGTCATAGAGAAGAGACTCTCCTCCTCCCAAGACTCTCTGCGACTGTAGTTTGTACAGTAAACTGTTGTGTGGTAGGCAATGGCTGATGTTTGGGGAGGAGGTCCTGTGTAATCCAGGAAGCAGGATCAACCTGTGTGGGGATATGAGCTGTAGCAGTCTGGCTTCTAAGCCAACAGTTGCGTGAAGAGCAATCATTCTTGCAGGTTCCTACCTGGGATTCTCCTGGGTGGGAGCAAGGAAAAGACTGATATTCCGAACACCTGGGAGAGCCAACTGCAGATTTCAGCAGGACTGTGGGGAAGCTGACCACACAACCAAAGAGAACCTTAGCTCTGGCCTTTGGCAGTTCCAAGGCAGCTGGAGCAGTCGTTCGTATGACATGTAGAAGAGGCAATTTACCAACCAGTGTGGGAATGTAAGGCATGTGTTAAACTATGTGTATGGCTGAGCCTGTGGCTTTGACTCAAAGTGAGTACCCAGCGGAGAGCAGGGACTCACTACCTGTTTGCTATTAGTTCAGTGCTATGGGACAATGTGGGAAGGATGGGGTCACTATGGGACACTGAGGGGCATCATGTGAACCTCCAGGCCCACCCATGAGCTGGAAATTACAGAAGACTTGCCTGACCTCAGAGATCTTAGACTGCACTGTTCCCCAATCTGGCCCGGCTTGGTGGCCTCAGTCTAGGGATCAGACTCAGCCTTGTGCTGGTCTCCACAGACCCAGGATTCAGGTTCGTCCTAGTGCTACGTGTCCTGTGGCTATTTGCTCAAAGCTGAAGCATTTCTTCCTGAGAGGAGGCTCATTAAGACTCAGGAAGTAAAGTAAGACCCAGGAAGTAGACAAAACTCAAGTCTCGAGACACTCTTGACACTCAAAAGATCACAAAGCCTGTCTCCTGACAGTTGCTGGGAGAGGAGACGTGGGCCAGCTAGAGAGGCCTGTGAGCTGCGCAGAGAGGTCTGGGGCTGCAGCTCTAAGGAGTCACAAGCTGGAGAAGGCTTTTAGGCGCTGCCTCTGCCTGTGCTCCCACAAGTAGCCACAGTACACTAACTGGTTCCCTTGGAGGAAATCATTTCTTTCACTTGTCCTGGATGCCCCGTTTGGGACGAAAAATTTTTTATTGGTTCTTTGTGAATTTCACACCATGTGTCCCAATCCTACTCATCTCTCCCCATCCCTACCTTACACCCAACCTCCATCCTTACAACCTGTCCCCAAACAGAGTGGGAAAAATCTCATTGGGGAAGCTGTAGCGTGTCACAGTGTGTCCCACAGTGTACCCTTGGGTCCACACTTCTTTGCTTGCAAATGTTCATGGCGATGAGTCATTGGTCTGGCGTCTGCTACACTCTCAGCACTGGAGCTTCCCTGGGCCTCCTCTCAGCTATGCCGTTGTTGCCCTATGTCATGCAGAATCTGGAGTTTTGGGTTTGTAGGACCAGCCCCTTCATGAACAGCAGCAGTTTTTAGATGGGGCAGGTGTTGGGATGGACCAACTCCAAGCCCTGGATCTGGGCCTGAGAGGTATCTGAGCTGGTCAGCCCTCCACCTCTCCTGCTTCCACGCCACCCCCACACCGCTGGGGAGAGCTCTCCTCTCCTACCCATCCGGTGCCCCAGCCAGCAATGGGCAGAACCAGCTCTCCCACTCACATGCCCTAGTCCTGCACTCATCTGCATGAGGCTGTCTCTACTATGCTATTCTGCCTGCCCAGGCAAGGTTCAGGGCCCACTTTCCCAAGCACTGCATCACACAAGAAGCTGGGCCTGCTCTCCTGTTCTCATGCCCTTGGGGATGGCTCAGCACAACCTCTGCAACCGGGGACAGACAGCTCTGCCCTGCTTCCCAGGCAAGGTGCGGGGACCACTCTCCCAAGTGCTGCAGCTGGTGAAGGACAGGACCAGTCCTCCTGCTCTCATGATCCCTCGGCCAGCTCTCCTCCCTGCTGTGACATAAGCTGTAGACTTCGCTCACTGACTGCCCCCATTGTGTGTCAGCTCAATTCTGTGGCCCGGTGACTCTCTCTATCCAAGCCCATTGTCCTGGGGAGAGCTCAGGATTTCCTATTGTCTCTTCGCTCTACACTCTCTAACTGAGCATTTCCAAAGCAGGGTGCTGATTTAGCTCATGTTTACACGTGGTCCGGTATCAAGTGGTACGACAGGGTTAGGAGACAGAGTTAGTTTTGTTTCTGTTGCTGTGATAAAACACTCTGACAAAAGAAACTTATAGAAGAGTTTATTTTAGCTCACGGTTCCATCAGGAACACAGTCCATCTTAGGTTGGAAGATGAGCATCAAAGAGAATAGGAAGTGGAGCAAAGCTCTCCCTAGTGACACATTTCCTTAAGCAAGGTTCCACATCCCAAAGGTTCCATAAGCTTCCTAAAGCCACCAGCTAAGGACCAAGTGTCCTAGCATAGAGCCGATGTCTGACATTTCACATTTAAAGCGCCGCAGATACTTTACCTTAAATAAGACACTCACAACCAGTAACTGCTCTCACAATGAACAAAGCTGTTTCAGACGCTCTGGCTGCCCCACCTCTCACCTATGTCCAGTGCAGTTCTCTCTGGACAGTGGGTAAAGCCAGGGCTTTAAAGCTCCTTGCTCCCCAGACAGCTGGAGGATGTCTTTATCATCCTGCCTGGTGCCTGGCTCTATGACTTCGGCATGCACACACCTTAGGCTGGGTCACATGGTATGGAACTGCCCATTTCCTGAACATCTACTGGTTAAGAATCCTTTTGTCCTTTGGGACTGAAGGGTCTGTCTCACCCTTCAGGACCTCTAAATTCTCTCCATGATGGTGATCTATTCATCACTCCTAATGAAGCTCTTCTTTTGACATGAATGCTTGTTCTCTCCCTTCAGGACCCCTTCAAAATGTCTATGGCAGTGGTGTGGAAATTCTCCTGTAAGACTCTTCTGAAGCATGATTCATCCCAACTTCCTTTCTATAAGCCTGTAGCATCTTTTATGTGTTTATATAATACACACATATGCATACATATATGTACACAGAGTCTTCCCTGTATGCCCTGAGTCTGTCTTGCTTCTGGCCCATTTCAGTTTCTTCTGACAGTCAATTTCTATTAAGCACTTACCCTGAACTAGGTTCTGTGTGGAAGAAGACATCAACTGATTAATTCAGTGTCCACTGTCCAAGAAAAATGGGGCCAGAATGAGTGGACAGCAAAGGATGGGGAATCATAAGGTCTCTTTTTCATTATCTGTTTTTGCTCTGGAGTTCAAGACTTAGTCAGACCTGGACCTACAGCATGGCTCTAACATGTTTATGGTGTGAATACAGAGTTGAGGGACAAACTTCAGGTTTTCAGGTGGGTGACATAGAACAGGACAGTGGGGTCAGTGGAGACTGTTGAATGGGAATGTAGAGACCATTTTGTCTCTACTCTTATATGTCAAAGGCCAGCTTTGTCAGGTCAGTGGAGACTGCGAAGGTGTGCAGAGAGTAGGCAATTGATCATTCAGCAGACATTTCTCTGAGGGTACAAAACTTAATTATCTGGGACCTGTGAGAAAGAAAAAAGGAAAGGGGGAAGGATCACACACTCGTGCGTGTGCACACACACTTGGTGGATGAAGCAAATCAGGCTCCAACAGCTTCACACATACACATACATTCATACATACATGCATACAGACAGACATACACACATTCATACATTGGGTAGATGGAGCAAACACCAAAGAGTAAGCTCCAACGAGCAAGCAGGTTCCAAGAGGCTCCAACGCCTGTTTATTTTTGTTCTAGGCTTATATAGCCTCTGAAGCAAAGCTCTCTCCATCGGAAGAAAAATTACCTCATGGCCATAAAAGCAATTATCACAAAGACAGACAACGTCGTTAAGAGGTACTTACTGCAGGATTACAGATTACATGTTTTTCCATTAAAACTCGTACCTAACTAAACATTCCTTATCTATCTCTTCATTCGATATGTTCATTGCAAGTTCAGAGCAATAGCTCTTCGTGTCATAGGTTAATAAGGTTGACAAGTTTGGGGAGTCAGAGTATGATAATGGTTTATATGTCTTTCTATTAAGACTCTAACCTGACTAAACATTTCTTTATGATCCGTAAGTTCATTATAAGTTCAAATTAATATTTGTATCTGTCTTTCATTCAACAAGTTCATAATAAGTTCAGAGCAATAGTTTTTAGGTCATAGGTTAACCAGGCTTTTACCAAGAAACATGTAGTCAATCTTACATCTTTCTTTGAAGTCTTGTATGGTTAGATTAGGTAATCAGCCATGTTTACGGCCTTTTTTTTTTTTATCATGGTGCACTGAGATTTGTGACCCCATACCTGGATCTAACCTAGCATGAATGTTTTCTTAGATGTAAATTTGTCCCAAGCCTGTTCTTCTACCTAGTACAATTTGTGTGCTTGCGACACAAGAAGGCTCACACAATTTCCTATGCGGTTTTTGCTATTCTGCAGGAGGGCTTAAAATTACTTGAATCAAATCAGGGATCCTACAAAAATCATTATCAGGAATTATAAAATCATCCGTTCATCTAAGCAGCATTATTTCATGAAAGCACATCTTCCTGTCGACCTGCAGGAAATTTGCCCACCTGCCAGACATATGAAGAATGCAGCAATGGCAAGCATAAGAAGGCACCTCAGCAGCAAGAAACAATCCAGAGACGAAGCCCCGGGGGGCCTTGCCTCTCCAAGGTACACCCATCACAGCCATGCAAAATGGAGGCCATCTTCAGGAAATTCACTTGCTCACTGCAGTTCTTCCTTCGTGGGCTGTGTCACCTATACTTATTTCATCCAGCCTGCTCTCCATCGAGACAGAGGAAGTACATAAATTCTAGCCTTTTCTCTCTGTGTGGTTAAATTAATTAACTGCTTGCTTGCTTAATCAATTAATTAGAGGTTTATACAACTTTATTTACATGACTTAACCAGTAGGCTCAACTTCAATGAGCATAAGAGTTGCATGGAAAGTAGAGTATGGATTTGTGGGTCTGTTCTGGAGATCCCGAGTTGAAACCTGATGTAACTAACCTGCTGTCTAGAGAAAAATGCTATGGAGGGATTGGGCGCCAGGCTGGTTTCTAAGACTTAGGATTTGGGGGGCTGGAGAGATGGCTCAGAGGTTAACAACACTCACTGTTCTTCTGAAGGTCCTGAGTTCAATTCCCAGCAACCACATGGTGGGTCACAACCATCTATAGCGAGACCTAATATGCAGACAGAATGTCATGTAAATAATAAATAAATCTTAAAAAAATACTTAGAATTTGGAACTGGCTAGGTGAGCTTAGTGTGATACCAAAACCTCTTATTTCCCTCATGTGTCTAGAGAGAATGGTATGGAATAATGCCAAAGGACCCTCCAGTTTGGACATCCCATAGCTGTGTCATTTGACAACTGTCATAACTCAATTATTGGGTGGGCAGAAAGACACGGAGTGCCCAGGACTCTGGCCACACCTGTCCACCTGCGTGTGGTTCTTGGGGCAACGCTCTCCTAAGGCTGAGTCCTTGGCTCCATTAGAGCACCTCATGCCAGCCTGTGCTTTCCTATGAGCTGCAAATGTTGATAACTGGGCCCCACCAGGTCTACACGGGTGGATCCGGTACCCCAGTCACAAATGTTTGAATTCTTCTTCCTCCCATTGGCATGTCTGATCTCTGTGGATGTGCTGAAGAAAAGATCACCTCACAGACATAAAACACGTGGCCTTTCAAGGGATGAAAAAAAAGAAGGGGGAACCAGCTCCAACTGGAGAGATAAAACAGGTTTGCCTTCCCTCTCGGAGTCCTTGGACACCATGGAAGGGACAGTCTTTGAGGGTAGACCTGAGGCCTAGTTTTAGCTCTGCTACTTACTAGCCTGGGGAAGTCCAGGCTTAACTTCCCTGGGCCTCTGTAGAGTTTCTTAGTCTGAAAAAGCAAAGAGGAATGCTGAGGCTTACGTGCAGGACTACAGTGAGAATAACAGCTGATGACATACATGAAGGTGTTGGCACTCAGAGTGGGGTAGTAATCCTCACCCTTCTCGTGGCCTCTGCTCAGGGGAAGGTATGTAGCTACAGCATTCGGGATCATCCAGCTGGAAGGGCTGCAGGAATGAACTTCTCTGTTTAGTGCTCTTGAAAAATACTCAAAAGAAACATTTATAGGAAAAGTAACTCTGAGGAGACAAAGGGAAGCGAACAAAGGAAAACAAATACATCCATAAAAATGAAATGCAGATTACAGCTCCTGTGTGAGCCTTTGACAAACCTCCCACAGTTTTCAGGGACAATGTTGGCAACTGGAGCTGGGGGCTGTCCCCCAACTCTCTCATCTAATGCTTGCTCACCCCTTTCTTCCCACACGCTTACCAGTGAGCGGTCCGTACAAAGCAGGATCCTACATCCCTTCCCATGAGGGCTGTACAAGCCTGTCATACGACCCAGAGCCCACAAAAAAACAAACAAAACCCTGACTTCCACTAAAGTGGGTGTTGGACAAATAGAAGAGGCTGGCATCACCGCTGCTGCCTTATACTGTGCTGTGTGGGAAACGGGGGCGAATCTTGAAAGGCAGAGAACAAAAACAGGAGGACCCAATCCTGGGACTCCACAGGTCATCACCTCTGCCCATAACTAGCCCTGCAGGGTTGAAACCTTAGAGGACAGGTCTTGGCAGCTGCCACCTCGAGGGCAGAGTGAGTAAAATAGGCTGTGCTCGAATGTCAGCCAAAGCCTAGAAGAGCTTCAACCCACGGCTCTCTAGGACTGAAGAGAGCCCAGTGTCCGCCACTATCCAAAGCTTCCAGGTGGGTCAAGCAAGAGAAATACCAAAATGCAGGTTGCTTTCGCCAACTCAGTTTCAGGCCTGATGAGAGAAGCCGAGATCAGCTCAGAGAGCTAGAAGCCCTGCCAGTGAGTTTTTTGGTGGGGCGCCATGGTAGAGCCCCAAGCTGGCCTTGAACTCGAAAACCCCCTTATCTCCTGAATTCTGGTGTTGTGTGTATGTGGCACCCCTCCTGGCCCCAGTGATGATTTAAGAAGCTGGCAGTGTTTGGCAGGGGGAAAGAGGCTTTGGGAGCTCCTGGAGTATACATGCACATCTACCCCCTGATGAGGAATTTGTCCTAAGTCAGGGAGGAGCTAGGATCCAGAGTGCAGACACCCTAGAATGGCTAGCTCAGAGCAAGCACTGGGTCGAAGAGTCAGAAGAATGGCTGCTTGTCATTTGACAGAGCCTGCCAGGCATATCGGTGGGCATCACACCAGTTGTGATAAATGGTCTCATTAATTGCTTCCAAAGATAAGGTGGCAACAGGCAGACTTGCAACCAGAAGGAACCCGAACTTTCACCATTCGTCGGGAGTCGATCGGCAGTCGATCGGGAGTCTCAGCCTCTGAGTTGTTCCTTGCAGTCAGTGGCTGAATTGGTGCCCACCCCCCACGGGCTCTCCGTGGATAGGGTCTACGCTGGTGGGTCACATTGAATGCAACCATGTCCACATGATGGAGACAGGTCTTTCTATATTACACCTTTTTTTTTTTTTTTAAATCAGGTCCTTGCCCAACGGGCCCAGCCACTCACCTTGCCTACACTTATCTTGACTGGATATACACTATTTATTGGCTCACTGCTGGAAAAACCGGACCATATGTGGTGAGAGCCTTATGGAGGGCCACTCCAGATGGCTGCTGCTACGTACTCTCTGTGGGCCATCATTGCTTTTCCTTGGCTCTTGATGGAGACTCACCTTCCTACACTCTAGAAAAGTGGCAAGAATACATCCTGTGTAGATGTATTTCAGAGCAGACATGAGGAGAACCAGTCTGTTTCTATGTGGGAAACGTGAACACAATTAAGAGGGCAACTCAGCATCTCTTGTGCCACAGCTTTCGGTCCTCACCAAAGTGCTGTCTGGGCTTTGTGGCCATGACAATTTGGATCAAACACCTGGACAATGATGTGAACATTGAATTTGTTTTAAGAGCTCAGTTTATTTGGTCTTTTTCTTTGTTGTGCTGGAAGGAGAATAAAACATCTGCCCACCCAGGGAATGGCGATAGGATGGCTTCATCTGTATACCAACTCTGCCTTCAAAGAATGCTCTTTCTTTCTCCCTCTCCTCCTTTAGACAGGATCTTGCTCATAGCTCAGTCTGGCCTTAAACTTGCAATCCTTTGCCAGTCTTCCAGGTGATGGGATTACAAGTGTGCATCAGGCAAGACTCTTATTTTTTAGCTACTACTTATTTGAGCTCCAGTTTTTATGGATGCAGTGTTTTGTTTAATGCTCATCTTGACTGGCTGGCATTCTTTTGGTTTTGTTTGTTTGTTTTGGTTTTTGAGACAGGGTTTCTCTGCGTAGCCCTGGCCATCCTGAACTCCCTTTGTAGACCAGGCTGGCCTCCAACTCACAGCAACCTGCCTGCCTCTGCCTCCTCGAGGGCTAGGGTTCAAGGTGAGCGCCACCACACTCCCTGCCAGTCCCCCCACATTGTGTGTAGACTGGGGTACAGTAGAATTGGTGTGTCTTGACCCTAAATATGGAAGCTGAAGAATTTCTGGATGCTCCCTTTACCAGATTCTTACTCTGACACCCAATTATAGGCAGAAAGATGAGTAAGTGATCTATGCCATCAAAACAGACCCTCTTCCGGGATTTCGTATGTTAAGTACGGTAACACAGAGATGTCAAAATAATAGTAGCAACCTCCCATCAATATTTCCTGTCCTGGTTTCTAGCCTGTATCCAAGCTCTCATCTAGATTTCTATCATTTCCATGAATTCCCTAGAAACTCCCTAATACATTCTCGTTTTTTCTTAGATCATCCTCAAAGACTTGTCCAAACAGCAAAGATGATTTGCTTCTCTGGAATTACTTTGATTTTCTAAAAATAAACTAGAAGATAAGCCATCAAGAAGTCAAAGACGTTTTCTTCTGTCTCCTTTTATTTTCCCTCGAGAAAATAATGTTGCTGCTTAGTCATTGGCTGAAGGAAGAGATGATGCAATGAACCACATTCACATAAGAGCCGAGAAGCTGAGTCAGACAGCTCCCACTCCATCCTCATCACTCCCATGAGTGGCGCCTTCACGCCGGCTGCAACAGGCTCAGCCGTTAGCTGGGGGGGGGGGGAGCTTCATTGCTTTTGCCACTGCACCACAGCTCTTGGCCAGGTTGTCTCTGTTCTCATTCAGCCTCATCTGTGAGGAAGCCAAAACAGGAGGACCAGGACGGGTGGTATGGAAGCTCAAGAGATGAACTGAGGCTGGTGAAGAAAAGGAGCTGAGATGTTGGGGGCATGCACCCCTTGCCTACAGCTGAATACACAAACACAGGTGGGGTACCTGAGACTCGCCATGTGCAGTTGGAGATGACCAGAGAGTTTAAGTGACCTGAGAACTAACAAGTGGATGTGACTTCCAATGAGTTCATTCAAGCTAGGGATTCATCCTAGTGGCGTCTAGAATATTAACACTTTTTCTGCCCACCCCCGACCTGAGACACAGCAACATCAAAAGATAGAGGAAAATCAGGACCCAAGAAAGAAGATTCCTGTGGAGTGGAAGGCGGGAGTGGGGAGCCATCTTTGTCACATTGGAAGGGGACAGGAACATTGTTGCCTCAGGAACATGACTAAAATGAATGGTTAGAAGCTTCAGAGTAGCAGCTTTGACTCAGAATGGGCTAAATCTTCTCAACAGAGAAAAGCAGCACAACCTATAGGAGGCTGAGAGGAGAAGGGACAAGAGCCTGGCTTTGGAAGGGTCATTTGTTACACTGTGGCAAGACACAGAGCCTCTGTCCACCTTCGGAAGGAATGAGAAGATAGCTCCAACTTCCAGGGATTCATAAGGACTAATGAGCTCACGCTTGTAACAGGCACTGAGCAGAGTCCGATGGACACATATACTTTCGTGTAGGTGCTGGCGTTAGCTGCGGTTCTGCTTGTGAGGCAGCGGAAATGCTGAAAGAGGTGGGCCTGGGATGTCTAACAGGCGTCAGTGATGCTAAAAGCAATTCCTGTACAGGTTGGGAAACGGGACCTGACGTGGGCTTCGGCACAGATGGCTTTCGCTTCACGGGGCCACCACAATGACCTTGAGCACCGAATACTACCCCCAAGTCTCCCCTCTCACAGACGAGTCGGGGGCTCCCTTGCACCACCGTAGAATTCCATAATCGCTTATACAGATAATGGCTGTATTATTTGTCTGTGTTTCATGTTTTTAAAAATCTCAAAAGGCAAAATACAGCATCTGTGAACTGATCGCCTACACACATGATTCCTGGCTCATTAGTGGGCAGAGTGGGTGCATCGCTCACTGCCCGCCTCCCTCTGCACCCAGCAGTTCCCTGGATACCAGAGTTGGGCCTTGCAGCTTTCTGGCTGGTCTTTTTGTCCTTTCATGATGAGTGCCAGCTCCTTTCTGGATGCTTCGTGTGACTCACCCTTCCTGGCAATTAACTGTGATGTTCCGCTGGAGGCTTCCATTATAGACGATGAGAACAGCCACTTCGGCCTAAGTGGGGTCTGGCAGGCTGGATTGTTTGACCTTGAGAGCTACCACCAAAGAGACAGAAAAACGAGCCCCGTGCACGGATCATGCCAGGATGCCTTCCTCCCTGTGGCCAGCTCTGTCCCTGACTCCACAAGGCATATTCAGTCCCCAAGGGCCAGGGCTTGCATTCACACCCACTCTCTGGCATCCGGGTGACTGGCAATAGCCAGGAAGCTAGGCTGCTGAGAGAGGCTGGCAAGGAAACATGCTGTTTCTTCTCTTGGAATCCATATTCCTTTTAATTCAGAATGCTTTAATTGTACACCTACTCCGTGCCAGGCACGGTAGGGGATTAACAGGATTTGAAGCAGTCGCTGGTCCTTAGGAGTTCGGAACTCAACGGCAAGTGTCGGGAGACCCCTGAACAGTCCTCAGCTCCACTATGGCACTGAGCGACTGCCATGGCAACACGGAGACGAGGCAATCAAATGAGACAGGGCCTAGAGCAGCTTTTGCAGATGCCGTTTCAACTCCATCAGAACTCCATGAGGTGCAGTCAGCACCCTGGCTTTACAGGTGAGGAAGGCAGGGCTCTGAAAAGTTAAATAACTTAACCTGAGCTCTATGGACAGGAAGAGAGAGCATCAGGGAAGATTCCCAGCCCCAAAGCAAGTGTTTATATCATTCTCCTCCTCAAGAAAGCCTGGCTTTGCTGTGTCTTGGAGGGGGCTGAGTTTGCTTGGGCCTGAAACAAAGCTGGAATCTTGCAGCTCTGAGATGGGGACCTTCCTCCTTGCTCCTGGACAGCTACAAATTGTCTACTACAAAACAAAGCTAATGTCCTTCCCACTCTCTTTGACGGAGCTGGCAAAGTCTGACTGCAAGCTGGAAGGGGCCATCTATGCTGCTTGCTCTCCTACCTCCTCCACCTGTGCTCCAAACACATCTTTGTTTTCAATCCAAAGTCATATCGCCTGACCTTTGAAACCAACAGCCCAGATTCATTTAGCACCTGCTAGGGGCCATTACTCAGTCATCCTCCATTTAGAACCCATTCAGCTCCAATGAGTTGAGCACAAGCTCATCCCCATGTTTCCTCAAGGAAAGTTTGTTATCAGCTGTGGGATTTTGGGATTATCAGTCCTGGGAGATGGCCGAGTGCTGTGAGACAACCAAGTTCAAGTACCTCTTCTTACAGATGCCATGGAGAGGTTCAGAGAGGGGGAGGGGACGATGTTTTGAGGGTAGAGAAGATACAGCAGATAAGATTTTGTGTCTTCCATGCTCCGCAGCTAGTGGGAAGGCCAGACCCAGAGCTGCTGAGTATCACTTCCGTGGATATTCATTGAGGTATTGTGACCTCTCCCTCCATCCTCCAACAAGAGGGTCCAGCACCTCATGCTCCATTGAGAACCTAAACTGAGGAGTCAGCAAAAACTGCCCAAGGTCACAGAAGAAACATAATCAAAGATGAAAACACTTACACACCTGTCTCTAAAATCCTACCCCAAAGTGAGAAGAGGCAGGCAGTTTCCTTCCACTCTTTAAGGGCTTACAAAATCTCCTTTGGGGGTTTGTTATGGACTCGGGAGCCCTGGGACTCTTCACTCACCGGGACTCAGCATGGAACATCTTCAGAGGGGTGTCCTGAGGCAGTGGCCAACCCCAAATAAGCACTGAGTGACACAGAAGGTTGTGGAGAGGGAACTAGCATCTCCGGATTCACTCCTAGGTGACTCCCGCAGTCCACAGAACAAAATTCATGTCCTTTGCACCTCCAGAAAACTGTATGTCTTTAAAAAAAAAAAATGCAGTCAGCCTGCAGAAGGCTCCGGCTTATACTAGTGACACAGGGCCATCCTGTGGCCATTTGTCTGGACAGTTCATAAAGCTGTCCTTGGATCCCCAAGAATGAGAAGACTCCTTAAGGCCCCTCACTAAGACTTATCTTCTCCTCTGGTTCTACATGTGAACCTTTATCCCCCTGTCTCCTCCAAACTAGCATTCCACGTGTGCCCATGAGTTCAGGAAGCCCTTCAACACTTGAACGAGGTCCCACTTCCTCCAGGTAGCGAAGCTACACATCTCTCGTGTTTTACCTCTTCAGTCCGGGAGCCTCGCATGCATGCCTACGCCACATCCCAGACAACGATGTCTCCTTCTTGTGTTATGTCCCCACCGTCTGCATGTAGATGTTATCCCTGACGTAAACACCAGTCATCATCAATCATCATTCAGAGAGCACTGAGAATTCGCCAAGCACGGCTCTTAGAACTGTGGATGTGTGTGCACACTTATCTAGTCCTCACCATCCTCTGAAATGACGCAGAGAGTAGGGGAAATCACTTACCTGATATCACTAGGTTCTTTAGCGGCAGAGACAGAAACTGGGTTTCTTCACCTGTCATTCTCCCACAAGTCATGCCTCGTTTCACATGTTACTTCTCAGAGGACTTCTATCTAGAGTGCTACAGGCATCCATGCCTGGCCCAGTAGCCCATCCACAGGATTATGGGATACTGCTGAATGGACACCCCCATGTCTGATGTCACGGTGTGCATTCCCACGGCTCCTAGGCATCTTCATGACTCGTGTCCCTAGCCCTGTTCATGACGGGACCTGTACTGCTTCATCCTATGGGA
Source organism: Meriones unguiculatus (assembly GCF_030254825.1). Taxonomy (NCBI): domain Eukaryota; kingdom Metazoa; phylum Chordata; class Mammalia; order Rodentia; family Muridae; genus Meriones; species Meriones unguiculatus. The sequence continues at coordinate 27,102,272 of NC_083364.1, forward strand.
CTCAAACGGTGGCATAGGTAGAGGACAGGCACACATCCCGTTTCCGAGTCAGTCTTTCCGGGAGTTTCAAAGGTACGAGGTAAGTATGTACACAGCACATATGTTTGGTGGCTGCAGTGGACTGGGCACTGTTCCCGGTGCTGAAAGCACAGGGGGAGCAACAATAAACACAAGAGAAACTCTTCAACATCACGACAAGCGTATTAGTTAACTTCTCTGCAGCTCTGACAAAACCGTGTAAGCAAAGCGGCTTCTCGAACAGTTTATTTGACGGGCGGTTCCAGAGGAGTAAGAGTTCATCAAGACAGGGAAGCACGGTAGCAAGAGGCAGGCATGGTGTCAGGATCCTGAAGCTGAGAGCTCACATCCTTATCTGCAAACAGAAAGCCGAGAGAGAAAGTGAGATGGAAGTCTTTAACCTCTCAAAGCCTGACCCTTGTGACAATAGTTTTTCCAGCAAGGCTGGACTTCCCTATTAAGTCTCCAAATCGTACCACCAACCGAGAACCAAGAATTCAAATGAATGAGTCCACCCAGGACATTTCTCTTTCAGACCACCACTGCACTTCTATACAGGCATGGTGTGATCCTTTCTCTGGGGAGAGGCGGATAAATATTTACAGCTAGGGTACTGATCACACACTAAAGTAAAGATGTCACCAAAGTCCAACTTGGTGAGGCGCTGAATTTTATTGGTGTTACTTATAGGAGTGTGGATGAGAAAGAATAAGTGACTCAAAGACATCTGTGGGAATCTGTATCCACAGCAGACTCCCACCCCAGCATGGGTGGCAGCTCATGAAAGTCAGAAATCTGTAGCATGCTGTACAACCTGTCCTAGTTAGGGTTACTATTGCTATGATGGAACGCCATGACCAAAGCAACCTGCAGAGGAAAGGGCTTATTTCAGCGTACACTCTTCTAGGTAACAGACCATCACTGATGGAAGTCAGGGCAGGAATGCAAACAGAGCAGGAATTTGGAGGCAGGAGTTGGCGCAAAGGCCATGGAGAGGTGCTGCTTACTGACTTGCTTCTCGTGGCTTGCTCAGCCTGCTTTCTTATAGAATAGGATCAAGAGTTCAGAGATGGTACCACCCACAATGTGTTGGGTCTTTCCACATCAATTGCTAATTAATAAAAAAAAATTCCTACAGGCTTTCCTACAGCCAGATTATTTTTTTTTAGATTTATTTACTTATTATGTATACAGTATTCTGCCTGCATGTTTGCCTGCACGCCAGGAGAAGGCACCAGTTCTCATTATAGATGGTTATGAGCCACCATGTAGTTGCTGGGAATTGAACTCAGGACTCCTGGAAAAACAGCCAGTGCTCTTGACCTCTGAGCCATCTCTACAGCCAGGTCTTAGGGAGGCATTTTCTTAATTGAGGTTCTCTCCTTACAGATGACTCTAGCTTGTGTCAAGTTAACATAAAACCAGCCGGGACAACAACCTTTTAGGTAGCTCAAGTGGTCTGAATTTCTTGCAGGCAGCTGGCCTGGTCTCCGTCTCTTCTAAGAGCTTGGCTTGTCTGAGAGTATCTCAAACGTCTTTACTGCTTACATAAATTTGGAGAGGGAAACCGGTAATGCATCTGATCAGTTTCAGGGACTTCCAGAAACTTCTGAGTTGTTTACTTCCTGCATCTTACTGCACATCCCTGCAGGACAGAATGTTTCAACTCAGAGGAAATCGCTAAGGAATGCCAGGCCAGGGAACAGGAAGAAATAACTGAAAAGACAAAATAGAGCCACTGTGATGGTCAGTGCCAGGAAGAGAAAAGAGAGAGGAAAGGGAGAGTGATCTTACCAGGGAAGGCTTTGCCAAGAATATGATATTGGGGCAGAGGCTTGATGAGGAGAAGGAGAAAAATGGGCTGCTGTCTAGGAAAGAGGGCTCTAGGCTGAGGGGTCAGTCATACCAAGGCTCTGCAGTGGGCTCCCATGGAGGATGAAGACGGACAAGAAGCCACTGGTCAGCAGTACGGTAAACCAGGGCAGTGCTTGCGACATGATGTAGATACTCATAGGCCATGGTAGGCACCTGGGGACTTATTCTAGATGTACTGGGAACCCCCGAAGGAGATTGTACACAAAACTGACACAATCTGCCCCAGGTTTAAAAGCTTGAAGGCATGAGTTTGAGTGTGTGAAGTTTGAGTGTGTGTTCCCAAGCTCAATAGCAGTGTTTTCAGTGATGTTTGGCCATTTCTCCAAAGCCCCTATGGTGGTTTGAATGTGAATGCCCCTTAAATGTTTGAATACCTGGTCCACAGTTGGTGGAACTGTTGTGAAAGACCGAAAGGGGTAGCCTTGTTGAAGGATGTAGGTTACAGGGAGCAATCTCTGAGGTTTCAGAAGACTGGCATCATTCACAGGCATCATCCACAGGCCCCTCTCCATTCCACCTAGCTCACGGTTGTGGATCAAACGGTAAGTGCTCGGCTGTTCCTGCCACCGTGCTTTCGCTCTGCCCCGGTGAACCGTGACCCTCTGGAACCTGAGCCCAAATTAAATGCTGCCTCTAGTAAGTTGCCTTGGTCATGGTGTCTTGTCCCAGCCATACAAAAGTAGCTAAGACAGCCCTCACTGTCTCTCAGTGACTTCCGCCGCCTTCACGCAGAAGTTATAATCTAATACAAGACACAACTAAAAGAACAGCTGAAGTGCTGCTGCCAAGAACTTGAGGTGAGGCAGCGCCTGGGCCAACTGGGCATCAAAAAAGGGCTGCTCATGCAGGCCCGGAAAGTTGGGTGGCTCTGGGGGGACGTCATGCTAAGCTCAAGACTTGAACGATGAGGAAGGGTTGTCTAGGAACAGAGGAGCCATTCATACAGCAGAGGGATCGGTGCTCTGAAACCATCATGGGCTTCGCTTCCTCAGCCACCTGTCCGTCAGTACCTACTGGGCAAACCCCATTGCCAGCCAGACTGGGAAAAACCTGTTCTCCTTTGGAATACTGACTGGTGCAAAAGTTGGCTGTCCTTGGCTCTAAAACAAAGTCACGCGTAATCTCAGCTGGGCCCTTGACCACTCAGTACTTCCCCTTTCCTTGATCATCAACAGTGCATTCTCTGGACTCCGGTATTCTTTCTGAGACCTGACCCCATAATGTAACCGAACTTCTAACTCCTTGTGTACGTCGGAGAAAGTTAACCTCTGCAGCCATCTCCTTCAGTGGTTTCAGAAAAGAAGATGGAATCATTCTTGGGTAAAATAACTCCTGAAGAGAGATTAGGCATCTATCCTGCCTTGCCTGCAGTGTGCACTACTGAGTAACTCAATAGACTGCAGTGATAAGAATTTCTCTCTTTTTATAGAAGAATTCTTGCTCCAAATGTGAACGGAATGCAGAATTAGACTGTAAGACTGCTTCTTACAGTCCTATTTGGTCTGAGGGAAAATCGTGAGCAGATGAAACAAGGAGCTCACAGATTCATAGGGAGGTTCTCAAGGAGAGTCCCATGTGCTGTCGCCAGAACCCACTGCTCCCTCCGCCTTCGCACAACCACTCAGGATGGGATGGCCAGTCCTAGAGGACTCCTGATGAGTAAAAAACACAGCAACTTTACCCTGGGATCCCTAGGACACTTTACCAACTGCTGATATCTGGCATCCATCAGATAAATTCTCCATCACACAAATTATCGTTCTAAGGGTTTGGGGTACAACCTGGGTGTAAGGAGAGTGTAAGGTACCTCCGTGTAAAGCTAATGAACAGCCAAGGCTGAGGTAACTGCCATGTAGGGTACAAACCAACCCAGAAACTCACCCTAGTCAGGCCTTTCAAGTTCATCTGTAGCTGGAGAAGTTTTCCTGGATTGGACTTCGCATTACCCACCAAGGGGAGCATAAAAAGCCTCATGATTCTTCTGGTGGACCAACATTGTTGCCGACTGGAGGAGAAGGCAAATCCAGCCCTGCCCTGTCCTGTTTCTCCTTTTGACCACAAATCATCTTAGGAAATGTAGCCTTTACTGACTGGATGAGAGGGACACCAGGTAAGCATAAAGCTATCTCCACAAGAGTCTTGAGTAAACTCAGACTTGGCCATATTCTATGAATTCAATTGAGACTATTGATTTACTGTCTAACAATGTGGTGTGTTGTGTTGTGACAGCCCTGAAGACCGCAACTGAGAAAAGGTCACGCTAAGAAGGCCTGCAGTCTCTTCTCTATGGCTTCAGTTGCATAAACATGTCTTCAAAGCATGAAATAAAAGCAAGAAACGGCCACAATCATGTCACTATGTGAGGTTCTGTTGCGAAACTTTGTGTTAATCAAACTTTTTATTTTTTAAGAAAAGACAAAATGAAGCCTAAGTATACGTAGACTTTATATAGATTGACTTTAGCACTGGTCTCTGTTCCTCAGCTTCATGTTGAAAGCTTACAATAGGAAAGCTATCCTGAAATCTACGCCAGTGATGTAATAGTGGCGCAGCTGTTATGGAAGTGACCAAATACTTCCTGCTTGGCTTTGAGCCCACTTCAGAGAAGAAATTCATACCTGGCACTGTAAACCAAGTCAAAAGCCGGGAACTCATGGGCCCTAAGAGGGAACCAACTATTATTGGTTTGGGAAAGGGGAATGACGTGAAGCTGCTTCCTAAATATGTGTGTGTGTGCCTGTAGATCAGTGCTGCTCTAGGTCTGGTTAGAAGCTCCTGTTTGCAATGAGCGACGTCCAAGTGCTGAGAATAAGTGACTATAGAGTGCTTGGCCCCAAGCACATCTGTCTTACCTCCCCCCCCCCACAATTCAAGGAGCACTGTGAGGACAGGAGCGGAATGTAAGAGCAGAGGGATGGGTAATGAGGCTATGAAACAGCCTTCTAGGCAGGACATGGCTGTCATATCCATGAACTAACAGTAGTGGTGATTACCTGCACAGAATTGGGCCCCTCGACATTCCATAAATGGGGGAGGGGCTCGTAAGGTCTCACCCCTCTGAGGAGGTACAGGCAGTTAATGATACTTGTTGGCACAGCCACTGACAGGCTGCTGTTGCTCAGATTAATCCCCTTCCCCACAAAAAATGAACCAAGCCAAAAACCAAACATCCCAAAGGGGTGAGGGGAACAATACACAACAGAAACAAAAAAAATATGTGAAAGTAGGAGGAAGACTTATTTGGAAGGAATTGAATATGGGGGATGAAGAAGACAGGATAGCGTGTGAGTGTGTGTGTGTGTGTGTGTGTGTGTGTGTGTGTTCGTGGGGAGGGGCAGGCAAGCAGCTGGAGCTCAGAATCCTGCACACTACTCCACCTCTGGTCTGTGGCTATCAGGGGAAATGTCTAACTTGTCTAGGTTAAGGACATAATCTACATAACAGCACCTGCAATCAGCGCAGCCGAGATCGGAAGCCGAGATAACAGTAGCAATTACATGACAGTTCTGAGCTAGAGAAAAGATACATACTTTTTTTTACCCATCCACCGCCCCCCACCACTACAAGTCTCAGGCTTTGAACCAAGGGCCTCACACATACTGGGAGAGCACTTTTACTCTTGACCTCCCCCCACCCCCACCCGCCCCCAGATCTACACTGATGGAAGTTTTCTGGCCCCCTGTGCTGTTGTTCCCCGGGACTGCGTGCTCAGCACTCTCATCTTGCCAGGGTAGGGCTGCTCTGAGAGCGAGGAGGCCTACGTTTGCTACAGATTGGCTTCCAGCCAGGAGTGCTCTGTCCTATGCCCCAAGCCAAGCCCTGGGGCCAGGTCAGTGTCGAGCCTCCCTCGGGCCTGGAGGAAGGACCCACAGTGGACCAACAGTCTGCCTGTTGCTGTAGGCGGCTGTGGGCGGTGGCTGGGTGGGTGGAGGCTCTTATTGGACTGCTCCGGAGAACAGATGGGTTTTCTGTGTTGCTGGATGGTGGCAGCTTGATGTATAGTAACTGACAAACTACTCATCGTGAGGGGCGGTCCGGAAGGAGGCCTGCAGTTGAGTGGGCGACGGGGATCACATCGAGGGAAGTTGGCAAGCGGGGAGGCATCGTGTGGGTGGAGGTGCAGGTGGAGCTGCGGGGCGGCGCGCTCCAGAGCGAGGTTAGCAGGCTCCCCTCAGTGCGGGCTGAGCCCCCCTTATCAAGAGAAGAACACGGGATAACATTTGCTCAAGGCCTCGCAGAAACACGGCTTCCCGGGAACCGGGAATCAGTGTGGTGCTGTGAGACTCAGGGAAGCCTTTCTTTTCTTCTTCCTTTTAAAAATGAAATTAAAGGCAGGAAAGAATAAAAAACAAAAAACATTCAGACAGCAAGAGGCAACAGGTAACAAACTATTAACATGAAGGAGCAAGGAGGGGGGACAGAGGAGGGGAAGGCAGGCACACAGAGGAAAAGATTTCCTGTAAAGTGGTGAGGAGATTCTGAAACTGACCCTAATTCCCCTGAGAGGGCCTGGTTCTATTGAGTGTTTTTAAGTACTGTAGGGTGGGCCCCCTTTGCCCTAATTTAGACTTAGTTAATTTAAAGAAAGTGGCGCTGATGAGCCCATAGCTTCATACAAGCTGAGACATGTTGAGCACAGGCCTTGAACGCATCTATCCAGTCTGGTCAGGCCAAAGGGGAGGCCCTGCTGGTGAGAGAAAAACCCATTAGGCGTTTGTCTTTAGACAGGAGGATGAGGGAGAAGCTCAAGTTTGCAGTCTTCATTGTTTATCTGGCTGTCAGGAATCAACGAGCCCCGCATGCATTCCTCATTTTGTGGAGAACACACAGATTTACTGAGCCCAGTCATACGTAGTTAGGGATAGGAAGAGATTTCCAAGTCCTGGCCACAAACAAATAGAGCTGACATCCTTCCGGAAGGCAGCCCGGCGGTGTTTTGTCCCATTGTGTCCTTTTCCGGGCGATGACTGGGGTTCCAGAGGCAAGAGAAACTGATCTATTTGTCACTTGGCACTACTGTGTTTGAGGTCACTTGGGGGACAGGGCTGTGACTACACAGCTCACTCCATCATCTGTGGAGGACCCCTTTGGAAAACAGCTAGAGGGCAAGAGTATCTTGATGCAGCAGAAAGGGCAAGGGCTAACAGGTTAGGAGAGCAGAGCCTGGCTCGGACCCTTTGGCCAGAACCCCTGCAGGGCTAATCTGCTCTGCCCCTGGCTATAGGGATGGCAAACCTGGAGAGTTTCCTTTCCATCCGTAAACAAGGCCCCATAAATAGCACAGGCCATTTGCTTTGATCGCTGGAGCGACAGGGTTTTACTCTTGACAGCTCTTGACATTCTGTCAACCACGTGGGGAGTCATTCCTGCCAGCTCATTGTGCCAAACTTTGTGCTTTTGCTGACACCCTTGGAAATGACAGGCAGCCCTTGAAAAGGAAAGACCTTTTACGTGTAATCGGAACCGATTCCTGTTATAAAAACATTATTTTGTTTCCAACATCCAGTTTCAAGGCTCCCTTCAAAAGTAAGGTGGAGGGCTGTGACTAAGAGCTAGGGATGTATAGCCCACTGGTGGAGTCCTTGTTTACTGCATGCAAGGCCCTGCGTTCCACACCTAAGTCTACAATAGGCTAGAGGCTGAGGCAGCAAAACCTAGAAGTTGAGCCAACTTACACTGTACGGAGAGACTGGGCGGGAAGGTGACAGAGTAAATTGGTGCTCAGCTAAGCAAAATGGGAAGCAAGGATCCCTCTGATTTGTCTTTACAGAGCAGTAGTCTCAACCTGCGGGTCATGACCCCTTGAGGGTAGAATGACCTTTCACAGGGGTTGCCATTTACATCATGATGTGTATCAGTAGGAGAATTAGTTATGACGTAGCAAGAATTTTATGGTTGGGGACACCGCAACATGAGGGACTGCGTTAAAGGGCTGCAGCATTAGGAAGAAGGAGAACCACCGGTCTAGAAACTTTATAACCCTCTCTACTCCACTTCCTTGCGGTTGCACGTTTGCAAACTTTCACACGTGATCTCATTTAATGTGCAGAACCTTGATGTCCATGAATTCCATTAGGCTGCTGTTGGGATCAGTAAGCAGGCACTTCTATGGCCAGCCCCAAGGGACTTGATAGACCAGTTATCAGGCAGTTGTGAAGACACCTAGACTATCTGCGCATGTCCCTGGGTCACCTTATAAGAGAACTGGGGCCCTCCCCTTTCTCTCTCTCTTCCTTCCGCTTCCTCTCTCTGGCTCTGTCCCTCTCTCTGTCTCTCTGTCTCTGTCTCTGTCTCTGTCTCTCTCTCTCTATCTCTATCTATCTCCCTCTCTGTAACCCCCTTCCCCAAATAAACCTCCCGCGTGGAACCGATCTCGTGGTGTGATTTGTGGACCCGCGTGGAACCTCCACATTTTCTATATTTCCTAACAGCTGCCATTTTACAGAGGTGAAAACTCAGACTCAGCAATGGGGCACAGATGGTTTGGGAGGGAAGCTCTTGTCTGGGAGCAAAGAAACGTGGATCTTATCCCCGGTTCTGCCCTCCATGACTTGCCTCCTCTCTTTTCGGGTTTCCTTATCTGCAAGAGTGGCTGACCAGATGGATTCATGCACCCAGCAGTTCAGGCACCATATGATCCCAGCACGGGCGCTGCTGTCCTCCTGAGGAGGCCAGGAGGCCGGTTACAAGTAGTCGCAAGGGGATGGTACCACAGCAGGGTCTGCTGGGGACATCTGTTCATGTGTTGCAGTTCGCACCTCTTTCTCCACAGTTACACAGTTACAGTTTCTTAATCATACTGGCAAGATCCCCATTAACGTTCCCTCTGGACAGGACAGGCCGAATCGCTAATAGCACCCCAGGGGGTTTACACCTCCCACTGTCATCTGCCTTTCAGGAGATTTGTCTTTCAAAACTCGTGTTTGAGTTTATTAACATTTGACTATTTGCTTAAAGCCATGGAACTCTAGACCAATGACTATGCAAAGGCGGAAAAGGCGACTGTTCACCATTCGCCACGGTGGACTTCCCTGGGTTGATGGGACCAGAGGAGCTGCCTGGTTGCCTTTGGGAAGCATCTGTTTGCTAGTGGGAGTTGTTGCCAAGTGAATTAAAGCAGCAGCTGCTGATAGATGATGTAGGCAGAAGCTCACAAAACTGGCGAGGGAAGCAGCGGAGCCTTGGGAGGCAAGGTGGGCAGGCTGAGTTTGAATCTGGGCTTTGTTGATGAGATGCCGTGAGGTAATCCAGCCCCCTCCCCTTCATCCCCTCTCCTCCCCCCCGCCAGCATTTGTTTCTTCACTCTTAAGGGGGATGGCTTGTGATTCATTCACCTGGACACTCATTCAAAGACAAGGATTTGAATGCGAGGAAGTATTGGGAGGTGAGCGCAGGAAGCCCTGGTAGGAGAACAGGGAAGTAGGACAGGAGAATCCTGTCACTCAGAAGGTCACCACGTCATGCTGTGGGAGCTCAGTCCTGATGCTGTGAAGAAGTGGTACCCATCTACTAACTTGCTCTGTCGTTGGTTGGGGATATTCCTGAGGAATTAATGGCTTAGAATTATTGGCCATCCCCAGGCACAGGCTGAGAAATGCTAGAGGACCTAAATGGGTTTAAGGATTTTGAGAGAATGAGTTTGTTTTCCTACTACTACTTCAAGGCCCGGAAAGAGAAATTACTTAGGTTATACAGCTGGTAAGTGTCAAAAACATGCTGTCTGGCCTGGATAACCACTATACTAGAGTGGTCTTCTGAATAAAAATAACAAGGAAGGAGGAGGAGGAGGAGAAGGAGGAGGAGGAAGAAGAAAAGAGATCTTGTTGAAAAAGAAATAACACAGCACTGGAAACACCAACTAAGACACTGTGTCTCACACCAAAGATGATTAAGATGTGGACAGATGGGAGTGAGCAAAGTAAAGTAGGGCTTTATGAAGGAAAAATGAAAGAAAGACATAGGACCAGCTCAGCAGGTGGGCTCCCAAGAGGGTTGCCATGTCTTGAATAGTGAATTTAAAACTTTTAAAATTATATTTATTTGTGAATGCGTGAACAGAGGTCAGGTGACAACTTGCAGGAGTGGTCATCTTTTTCTTCTAAGTAAGTTCTGGGGATCAAGCTCATGTTATCAGGCTTTGTGGCAACTGCCTCTACTTGCTAAGCCACCTCGCTAGCCCTGTGGAGAATTTTTACAAGGGTTTCATTTGATAAGACTAGTCAGTTTTCAGAACACATCATTGGTAGAGCCAGTCAAACTGTCCTCGCCTCGGCATGCTCTTCTGGTCCAACCTGAGAATGGCCACAGGCTGCTCACCAGTTAAGGGTGGTTGAAGTGTCCCTCTGTCCACCTCTAATTCCTGCTTTGATACTGCTGACCTTAGTTCCCTGCTGGCCATTAAATAGCTAGGTTGTAGTTTTCACCAAGGGCCTCTTCCCTTACTGCCTAAAGAAAGCTAGAGCGAGCTCCTACCGCAACTTTCTTGAAAAATTACCAACAACTCCCTGTATGCAGGATATGGGGGGTGTGTGAGGGTGCTGGGTGAGATGAGGCCCTGCGCCAGTTAGAGTGAAGGTGTCCACTTGGAGCTGGGCTTTCTGAAGCTCTCTTCTCTAGTAGTGTTCTCTTCAGATAGATTATTCTGTGTACAGGCTGTGAACTGTGGTACTAGTCTTACCCTGTGATGGCTAAAGAAGCTCCATTTTGTAGTGGGCATCCATTTTGGTACTTAATCACCATTTGTCTCTGACTCAAGTTCCTGGAAGATAAGTCCCAGCCACCCTGTCTCCTAGACCCCATGTAGCAATGTACAGCCCTGACCATCCTCTTGTTATGATATAACTAACTGCTGATTTTGGCTTCTGTAACTTGCTTATACAGACATTCAAGGACTATTTAAAGTCACCCTGACCATCTAATCTTGGCAGAGCATAACACCCCTTGTGGGTTTTTTTACTTTAAAAGCCCTTCCTTCACTCACCTCTGGGTACATGTCTCTGATTTGGGTTAGAGACTGGTTCTGCTAGCAGCTTTAATAAACTTGCTTAATTATAACCTGAAATGAGCTCGGGGGAGAGTCTTTTCCTGGTGGTCTTGAACTCCACAACAGCATCACGAAGAATGTGTGTTATGGCTCTGGGAGTTGCCATTCTTTTCTGCACACACATGAACCCAAAAGACCGGAAGGATTTACCAAGAAGATGACACATAACACATGTTTTAGAAAGAGCACTTGAGCATGATGGATTAGTGAAAAGCAGGAAGAGCAGGCTGAGGTGTCACATCTAAGTCTGCAGCAGGCGCCCAAGTCAGGGAAGTGGGGGACAAAGGATGGCTTTGCCATATCCTTGCAAAGTAGGATGGACAGAGTTTTGTAACCAATGGAGTCTGGGAGGAAAAAAAGATGAGGACAACATCATGGCTGCATGTTAATGTTAGGAAGAGAGAGAAAAGCGAAAAAAGGGGGAAAGAAGGAATAAGGGGGGAGGGAGAGGAGAAAGAGGAGGGGTCAGCCCTGTTACCTAGGAGTGCTAGATCATGTAGAGCAGGATGGGAGAAGGGAGGAGAAAGGAGAGGGGTGATAGAGGAGAGGGGAGGGGAGGGGAGAAAAGAGAAAGAAAAAAGAAGAGAGGGGAGGGAAGAGAGAGTAGAGAAAGGGAAGGAGAAAAGAGGGAAGGGAAGAAACAGAAGAGGAGAGGATAGAGGAGAAAGAGGAGAGACGAAGGAAGAGAAGGAAAGAGAAAAGGAGAAAAAGAGAAGAGAGGAGAGGAGAGGAGAGGAGAGGAGAGGAGAGGAGAGGAGAGGAGAGGAGAGGAGAGGAACTTAAACTCCGACAAACCAAGTAATCCAATTTGAAGAAGCCAGAGAGCTTCTTCGGAGCTAAACAGAGAATTCTCAAAAGAAGAATATCAAATGGCAGAGAAACACTTAAAGGAATGTTCAATGTCCTTAGTCATCAGGAAGATACAAATCAAAACGACCCTGAAATTTTATGTTACACTCATCAGAATGGCTAAAATTAAAAAAAAAAAAAAAAAGAAGAGGAGAGAAGAGGAAAGAGAAATGAGAGGAGAGGGGAAAGGAGGAAAGAGAGGAGAGAGAAGAGAAAAAGAGAGGAGAGAAGAGGAAAGGAAAGAGGGGGAAAGGGGAAGAAAAAGGAGGGGAGAGGAGGGAAGAGAGGAGAGGAGGAATCTCTGGAGTCATAGAGCCTAGTCCAGAGAGAATGGAATATGAAGAGAACCAAGAACAAAATGTCTGCAAATTCTGATGCCTTAGGGGCAGGAACAGGGAGGGGGCTGAGCAAACAGACACCGCCCTTCATCTTTTCTGTTCAGTAGGAGGTGGTGATATCAGTAGAGACCAGGTCATGTGATGGGATCTGAGGGGGAAACTGTTGCTAGTGGGGAGTGCATGAAGGAGCTGACTGGGGACACGAGCAGGGCTGCCAAGCACAGATTGTTTTTTCCTGCCCTGACAGCTGTCATCAGTCAGGGGACCAGATGGAAAAAGATGAGGCTCTCCCAGTGCAGAAGCTACACCCCATTAGTGAAGCAGGTACCTCTATATGCAAAACTATTCACCAGAGCCAGCAGAGGGTCAACGGTGCTGATGGAGCGATTTGCTCATGGGAATATTTGCCTTGGATGCTGTTGTTCTCTCTCTCTCTCTCTCTCTCTCTCTCCATCCTGGCCCACCTGGGCCCCTAGGAGTGTTCAGATCTGCTCGGAGGAGAGAGGGAGGCTTAATCCAGGTTAAGACGCCCAGATGCTGCCCTCAAGCTGTCTATGAAACAAGGCAAGCAGGGGTGTGTGTCGGCTCACCAACTTAGAATCTCCAGGCAGGTCTAAGCACATCACCCTAAAAGGGGAAAGGGAAAAGCACAGTTATTTTGTGGAATTTAGGCTGGCTAGACACCTGGTTCTGGAGACTTTACAGACACTATAAACAAAAGCAGAGTGTTGGGAAACAACCCCATTTTCTCCACTCTTGAATTATTAAAAATAAAAGGGTACAGGCTATAAAAGAGATTGTTACTCAGTAATAAAAGGGAACTGCTGATCTGTGCTCCAACGCAGATGTCCCCAAGCATTATCTGTGTGGAAGAAGCCAGGCACAAACCTATAAACTGCCTGATCCCACTCAGAACATCGGGAGAAGGTGAGCCAAGAAAAAAAGACAGTGGCCCCAGCCCAAGAGGGGTATGTCAGGACAGGCTTCCAGCGGAGACACCTGAGGGACCCAGAGGAGTCTGTCTGCGGGTGACAATGTTCAATCCTGATTTTGTTGGTGTTTACCCAACTCTAAAAAGCCATCATACCGAAAGTTTTCAAAACTGGGTTTTATGATGCTGGAAGGATGTCTCAGTGAACTTACCCTCCCAAGCAATTGGTCAGAACTTCCTCCATTCCTAGGCAAAGCCCAGCATCTTTCTCCCTGACCACCCCCCACCACGTTCACAGTCCCCAGCTGTTCCTGTGTGGGAAAGTGGGCTAGCCCACCCCAAATGTTTCTCTGCCATATTTTGAGTCGGCTGTTCAGCAACTCCATAGATCTTCATAGCTCTGAAAGCTATCTTCTTTCAACAAAGAAATCCATACCTTTTCGTGTGTGTGTGTGTGTGTGTGTGTGTATGTGCGTGTGTATGTAACCGACCAGGGTATTTCTGATACCTTGAACTCTGCCTAAGAGAAACTTTGAGCAGGAAGACAAGGCTTTGAGCAGAGATTAGAGAATGTGCCTGTCGCCTGGGGGACCTCGTGTGGCCGAAGCAACACTTAGCAGGCGCATCCTCCGACCATCCTCCCCATTCCTTTACGCCAAATATCCCTATGCCTCAGGCATGGTTTGAAATGTCTGTCCTTTTCCCATTGCCTGTCTGTGGTGAATTTCCTTCATAGACTAAAATCATCAAACCTTCAGGAGGGAAGGAAGTTCTAATCCGCTCTAATTCTTCACTGTACGTTACCCAGTTGAGCACTGGTGTGGCGCGTGGGATGGGGTGGGGGTGCTGTCCTGTCGGGGTTCGTGGTGGTACAGGACTCCTTGCAAGCAAAGGGCTCTTCTTTCCAGGACCTGAGGACAGTGTGAGGTCACAGGCCGACATCCGATTTGACAAGTCTGAGGGGTCACCAAGCTCAGGCACCCTGGAACTGTTCTCTCGCTTGTACGGCTCCTTAGTAATGACAGTTCTAGGAGTGTTGAATTTTTCCTTCCAATTTTAAGGAGCCCCATGGGTAGTCATTTCAAAGCGAATATTTTCGCCTCCTTTTCTTGCTTTCCGATTTTGAGATTTCTTTTCATAGATTAGATTTTTTTTTTTCCTTTCTTTTCTGAAGAGGATACACCCAAAAAGCCAGGCCATCAAGGCCCTTCTTTGTTGGGCCTATCTGCTATGTTTCTTTATTATAAAAGAATGTGATTGGAAACCAGAGAAGTGGAGGGCAGGGGGTGGGGGGTGGACGAGGGACATAATAACTGATAATGGATTTGAGCTGATCAGGTTGTCTGTCCAGCGCATGCTCACTCTCCTCCGAGGCCAGCACGCTAATTCCCACTTACATCGCAAGGGACGTCTCCGCAGAAAGCACGTACCGGCTCTCTTCTTTACATTCTCGCAAGCAGAGAGTTGCTTGGCGCTGACACTGGGGACAACTCTAGGGCCTAGGAAGTCTGAAGACTGTCTGAAGCAACAGACTTTCTGTGACTCAGTCTATTCACCCATCAAGCAGAAAGCTTCCTCTTCACAAAATCACCATGAGAGTCAAACAAAGTAGATGGAGCCGTTGCCAGGGAGCTGTGAGACACTGAGTGGGCAGGAACTCAGCGACTCCCTCACGACCGCAAAGGTGCCTGGCCTTGTAGAGGAATCATCAGGAGCTCATCAGTGACCCTGGCCCATAATGCCCCACAAGCAGCGCTCCTCCGGACTCTGTTTGGGCCTGCTCCTGCTCATAGAACAGTTTGAAGATCTGTCTTTCTGTTCTTAGCACGGGGCCCTCCGGCGCCAGCCTGCCAGGGCCACCAGGCTTCCTGTGAGCTCCGGGCAGGCCAGCCAGTGCATATTGGGAAAGCATCCCGGTCAGCCCTGCCACCGGAGCCCACCATTGTTCTGGCCACACGGTTCAGCGCGCAGGCTGATGCGGCTGTTCAGTCAGCAGCGCGGACAAATCCCGGCCTGCCGAGGGCTTTACTCCCAAGAGACAAATGCTGGCAGGATTTCCCCGGAAAGCTAATCATTCCACAGTCACCCAACAGTATTATGGCCGCTGGTTCACAAAGAAGGCCACAGGTACTGGAAAAAAACGGGACTAAAATGTAGAAAGAACTGAGAAGGGTCAAGGGGGTGCTTTCCATTCTGGCAGGAAAAATCCCTCATTTTTCCCCCCATCACATGGAGGAAGTAATCCAAACTCCCCTCTGCTCCCTTGGCCCCCCTCCTTCTCACCAGCTCTCCCCATCTTCCTCTTCTTGACTCCTCTACTCCCACCTACACCGCAGAAAGAACGGGCTAGAGCGATGACTCAGAGGTTAGGAGCACTGGCTGCTCTTCCAGAGGTCCAAAGTTCAATTCCCAGGCTCCCAACCATCTACGAGATGCCCTCTTCTGGCGTGCAGACAGAACACTGTGTACATAATAAATAATCTCATAAAGTCACTGCAGCCAGCTGAGTCTGTGGGTTCTGACTCCTTTCGCCACTAAAGGGATCTCGTATTTGAAAGGTTTTGGGTTCTACGGTAGCTGCCTTTATGCAGTGTATGCCCCTTTGAGTTTTTGACAAGGCTAAGGCTTTTTTCCTTATGTCTCATCTAACACCAACACAGCTGCTTGTGCTGCGTTGAATATGAGGATAACGTGAGGTCTGAAAACCTCTAACCTGTGTGCATTCTAGAGACAGCCTCGTTGGCTTTGGAAACTTGCTGGGCGCTAGAACCAGGGAAGAGGCGAATGGGACAGACGCCTGTGACAGTTAGACGTGACTTTTTTTTTCAAGGCCATGGAATGGGTTAAATGATTCTGACATATTTCCCCCAGCCATGACACATCTGCTAAAATTACAGGCATGGACTGTGGAGGCGGTCGGTAAAGCGCTTGCTGTGCAAACACAAGAGCCAGAGTCTGGGCCCCCAGAACCTGAGGAGAAAGCCAAGTGGTCTGGGCAGCCGACACATAATCCCAGCACTCAAAAGACAAGGAGTGTCTGGGTCCAGCTAGATAAACGGTGAGCAAAAGAGTCTGTTCTTACTCATACATACATATGTATGTATGTATATATATATATATATATGAGAGGGAATCAGGGAGGCTACTGGACCACAATCTAGCACCTCCACAAGCATGCACATACATGTATATGAGTAAAAACAGGCATGTATATATGCACCCCTATATATGAATATACCTCTATACACGCACCCACGTTACATACATGCGATGTGCTCATTTCTAATATATATATATTATTAATATATATATATTAGATATATATATATTTAGGTGGGCCTAGAACAGTTCGAGAGAGCTGAGACAGAAAGAAATAGATCCCAGTCCAACTGGGATCACGTGCGTTGGGTCACCTATCTTCGGTCCTCTGCGCATGTCCACAAGTAGGCACAACTCCGCTGTGATTGGTGGCTTGAGGATTACAAAGTGACTGGGGGTTAGAATTAGCAAATACAGACCCTGACGGAGTGAGGGCCCACCGGACTGCAGTGGCTGCTGCGCTCATGCTAGTTCTACTCCTAAGCATCTATTGACTTATTTCATAGTATCTTAAGTGGCAGGATTTGAATCCGCTCCCAGAGAGGAACAAACAGATTCTCTAGCTTTTGTACCTGATTCCCATTTACGTAGGAAAATGTAGAGGACCCTGTAGCAGAACTGGCAAATTATTAAGAGGCATCGTTTAGTCCTGTGGGTGAGTGAGAGCTAGGACAGCAGGCTGGGAGCTAGGGGTGGTTGCTGACTCAGCGTGAGACAGAGGCTGCAGTATTCAGAGCACTCCGACAGGACAGGGAGGCCTAGAGTGGCAGCTCAGATGAGGAAGGATGAACGTCCCTCACAGTCTCAGGAGTTTGGACACGCGGTCCCAGCTGGTAGCACTATTGGCCAGGGTTAGGAGGTGTGGTCTTTGCTGGAGTAGGTACATCACTGGAAGCAGGCTTTAAGAGTTTAAAGGCTCTGGCATTTCTAGTTCACTCTCTGCTTTGTGATTGTGGTTCAAGGGGTGAGTTTTCAGCTTCCTCTTCCCGCCACTGTGCGAACACGGACTCTAACCCTCTGGACCCGCAGCCGAGATAAACCCCTCCTCCTGTAAATCGCCTTCATCATGATCTTCTCACAGCTACAGAAAAGTAACTAAGGCACTCAGTCAAAACAAAACATGTGCAAGCACACACCAAACCCAAACCAACAGAACAAAAAGGAAACACAGCCATCCAGATGGAGTGTGCATCGGCCAGACCACACAGAAGACACCAATTGCCGTTGGCACACACCAAGAGAATAGTGAGGGGAAAGATGCTGCTGAGCGTGGAAACGGAGGCATCCTTGAGTCTTATGGCTGGAGACCAAGAAGGACCAGAGCTAAGGCTGGGGGCGAGAGGGCCAGGTGCTGGCTTTGTGTAAGGGAGCTTTTTGTGGTATTCAGAGCTCTCTGACAGCCAACATTGGAAACTAGTGGTCCACGGTCTGTCCACAGGAATGCCTACAGTTCTTTCTTAAAACAATGTATTTAAATGTCCTTTGTGGGGCCCGAAAGGAAAGAAAACTCCCGTTTCCGAAGCCTACAGTGTCACCGTGTGCATAAAGCCCCACATAGTTTGTTATGACTTGCCTTACGCTTGTTATAGGGTGCCTGGATATACCAAATGCAAAGAAGAAGAAGAAAAAGAAAAAAAAAAAAAAAGAAGAGGAGGAGGAGGAAGTCACAGTACCAGACAAATGATAAATCCTAGCAGGCCCCTTACAGAACTTAGGTGACACTTATATTTCTAGCCCAGTATTTGGCATTTAGGAATCCTGTTCTGTATTTAATCTGGCAGTTCCACCATAGAGGTTTGACTTTGCACGTTGAGGAAGTGGGCTCCATATTTGGGAAGTATGTAGAGTTTTGTCTCGGTGGAATGTTTTGGATAGCAAACGGCTAACGGGGTTTTAGTATAGCGAGGCTTTGCTTTCCTGAGATGCTGTTTCAGAAAAATTGAAAGTTAAGAGGAGTAACTCGGGACAGTCAGCTCTCTGTGTGAAGTATGGTTGGTTGATGGGTGGGATGCCAGGCCCTGGCTCTAACAGCAGAGAGAATGATCTCTACCCCAAATATCTTGGATTTATGAATGGAGGAGAGAAAAGTTTTTGACCTTTCATACCAAATGCTTGTAAAATTCCTTTTAAGCAGAGTGAAGGGGTGCACCTGTGACCAGGAGAGCATTAACTGGCAGGCCTGTTTTTTGTTGTTTTGGGTTGTTGTGTTTGTTTGTTTGTTTGTTTATTGAGACAGGGTTTCTCTGTGTAGCCCTGGCTGTCCTGAATTCGCTTTGTGGACCAGACTGGCCTCAGACTCACAGAGATACTCTTGCCTCTGCCTCCCGAGTTGCTGGGATTACAGGCATGAGCCACCAGGCCTGTTATTTTACGGAAATTGTTTTATTCAGCAGCCATCATTTGCTTCTCTCAGACTGCGCGTAGCTATCGTGACACTGCTTTCTTGTATTGCTGCCAGAATTGCTTTTCTGGTGGCTTTGCACACGCTGCGGTGAACGCCCAAGCAACAGAGTAGTGGTTGCGATGAGAGAAGAGGCTGTCGCTAACTCACTGTTACCATAGTCTCAGTTTCCCCAGTGGAACGTGACTGTAAGATCCTTGAGGTCATTTCCAGAAACCACACTTCTGAAAGCCATGTCAGTAATCTTGGGTATTGGGCAAAATATTGGGTATTTTTTTTTCATCATCGTCTCTGGCCCCCACAGAGGGTTCCAATGTGTTCAATGGAGAACACTTGGTTTGGGGCTTTTGTATTGCTTCTTGGGAGAATGGCAAGGTCCAGAACTGACAGTCCAGTCAACTCAGGGGCCAGGACCCTCTCAGCTCAATGTACACTATCACATCCTTTCTCCTCAGTGTGTGTCTCCTTGTTTCCACTCACTTTTCTCGAAGTCCTCACTGACATTTTTTTTAAAGGAAGATAACAAAATGAACTATCGATGTGCGTGTTGGAACTTAGTGTTCTCGAGTGTCATGTTGGGGGAAAGACACTCGAAGACGTGAGCCTTGCCATCGCTTTTAGAGATAGTGCTTTCAGCATTTCCCCGAATTCTCCAGTGCCCGCTAACACTCCTGGTGATGCTGTGTCTGTATCAGGACCAGCTAAGGGATGCCGTGGGCTACCCAGAGCATCAAGACTCTGCTCATCTTCCTTTCAAATAGCACAGAGTGGGAACAAGTTGCAACCTGTCCTTTTCACTGGATCTTAAATGAGGAACATCAGGCCTCGTGCAGCTTGGCTGCTTGCAAATGATAGCCATGGTTTCACTGCTTGTTCCCAGTAGGGATCCTGTCTCCAGAGAGAGAGAAAAAAAAAAACAACCTGCAGTAGAACCCTATTCTTACCACTTTCACATCTTTCAGGGTCCTGCACTCACACTGCACAACACAGCTCTCTAGGTATCATGAGCTGAATGGATGGAGTGGAAATTAAAGAGTGGATTCAGAAACATCAGCATCTCCAAGGCAGTTCTACTTCCACTCACCCCACAGTGAATGTGGTCCACTTTCAGTTTTTTTCTTACGTCTCCGTTTTCCTATTTGTAAAGTCTAGGCAGAGCACTGCTCTTACAGGGTGCCTGAGAGAAACAAACCATTAGGATAGGCACTCCGTAAAAGGCAGCTCTGCTTTGTTATTGTTGTCGTTGTTGAACTAAGGCAAAAGGAAACCCAAAAGAGCCGGTACGTGAAAGCGTGCTTTTATAACCTTCAGTGTACTCTTATTTTGGTTTGCACAAAGGTCTGGACTGCTTCGCATAACTGCCCACGGTGGCAGGACTAGACGGCTGGTCCCTAAAAGCAATTAAGGAGAGGCACTGTAGTCAGCAGTGGGATGCATTCCAATTCTTTTATTTATGATGCCTATTTGGACCACAAGCCAGCCAGCATTCAGCCCTCAGGGCGAACTCTACGGCCCCGTTCATGCCATCACTCCACAATGCGGCGGAATGACTGGACCGCGGGGGACGCCGCCCCCCAGTCGATGGGCTTCCGGTACTCCTTCTTGTCCAGGAGGTACTGTCTGCCGCGGTAGCTGGGGAGCTCATAGAAAATCCAGGTGCCTTCTAGTACCTTACAGGAGTGGATCTCCCGCATGTGGAACTGCTCCATGATGGAGGGACAGTCTTCCGTGGTCTCGTACATCTGGCCGCTAAAGTCGCCCTTTTCGAAGATCTGGATCTTATACTGGCCTCCGCTGGACTGAAAACAACCACAACAAGAAACAGGCAGCCATTGTTAAGATGTGGTTAGCACTTGGGCACTCGGAGGAGAGCACGGTGCCCCGCCTATCCTCCTGAAAGGGAGGCTCGTCAGTGCTCCTGTCTCCAACGTGAAATACAGAAAAAAAAAATCTGACCTGTACTAAGAAAAGTACAATTTCTATAAACATCCATGAGGTAGAGACAGAGTCCTAGAACAATTAGCATTTAGCCTGTGCTTGATCTCAGCCGAAAGGCTGAGAAGTAATATCATTCTGTCTAGTGATGAAGTAAACCAAGATGTGTATTTCAGTCAACACATTCTAGCTAAGCAGGAAGAGGCAGAAAGACTTAGGAAAGGCTGTGTGGGGAGAGGGGCCTGGGGGGATGGCTCAGCAGTTAAGTGCCTGCTGCTCTACCAAAGGACCCGAGTTCGGTTCCCAAAAACTGTTATCAGGCAGCTCACATCCAATCCACCTGTCAATCCACCTCAGCTCTAAAGGATCCAACATCCTGTAACGGCCTCCGAGGGCGCCTGCAACACACACACACACACACACACACACACACACACACACACTCCTAAGAAGAAAAGATGGGGGATTTGTGGCCCCAGCAAGCGTCCAGGCTCACCAGGTGAACAGCTCTGCAGGAGCCCAGGCGGTCATTGAGGCCCATCCAGCGCTGGTACTCCGGGTACTCGCCCTGAGGTAAGATGTACATGTGTCCAGCGAAGTTGGGCCGTTCGTACACGGCCCAGGTGCCTCCCTCTACTCTAATGGAGTTGCAGCGACTCAGGTACGAGCGGAAGTCTGCGCAGTCACAGTCGCAGTCATAGCGGCGGCCTTGGAAGTTTTTCTCTTCGTAGAAGCTGATCTGAAGCACAGAGCAGTTAGAGGGCTGAGGAGCCGGGCAGCTTTGCACGCAGATAAAAGTGGAAAAAAACAAAAACAACAACAACAGCAAACTGCTTTCCCTTCTACTTTACCTCACATTTGGCTTCTGGCAACTTTGTTGTCAACAAGTGGGATGGGATCTTTCTCGAAGTGGTGCAGAATTAAAGAACACCCTAAGAGAAGCCCCTGACCAAACGGCGTGTTTAAGTTCCCATGGTCCTCTACTTACCACATTATATTACATTATACCACTGATATATTATGTTATAAATGGCCGTTTAAGCCTCTGACCCCAACCAGAATCCTACTAGGTTTCTCCCAAGGATAAAGACCGAGCCTCCTTAGCCCTCAGATCTCCTGAGCCCAGCAACAGCTCACAAACCTTCAACAGATGCTCGATGAAGAGCAGTCCATGATGGATGGCTGCAGAGCCTAGGCGCGGCCGAAAACACAGCAAGCTCCTGTTAGAGTGTCGCCAGCAGCAGGACTGTGAGGCCAAGAGAGCGAGGCAAAAGTGGTCTCTGCTTCAAAGCCTGATCAGTTTCTACCACAGTGCCTGGCTTCGGCTTCCCACTGCTCCAAAGGCGTGACTCAAATACACTGAGTGCTGACGTAAAACAGAGCTCGGAGTTTTTTGTTTGTTTGTTTGTTTGTTTGTTTGTTTGTTTTTTCTGGTTGAGACGGGGGACGCCTGATAGGAACTCTGGGGGGTTCATGAATAGTTTCTGAATGTCACTATGAAATCCAAAAATAGATTTTTTTGCATTATGCTGCCACCTTGTGGCTGATTTGAGTTATTGATTTCTCAGAAAAGCACGGTCTTAAAGGAGCAGAGGCGGAAGGGTGAGTAGTTTTCCAGAAGCCAAGAAAAGGGGACAAGGCAGTTCAAACGAATAAAATACGCGGGAAACAGGGCCCATCGCAGGAACCAGTGAACAGTGAGTGTGTGGAGTTCCCTCCGTGCCTGTGAACGCCCCGAGCCAGGAGCTAACGCGCACAGCTGCGATGGGAGAGCCCCGTGAAGGGACTCCAGTCTTGGTGACTGCTGAGATGGAGAGAATGGACAGATTCCCAAAAGACACAAGATGCTTTCTTTTTCATCCTGGGTGATTCTTCCCCGGGTGACGCACTCAGAGCCATTTCATTCCTCCTTAATCTTTCTTTCCCTTCCTATTCCCATTCTCTCACTTCTATTTTCAGTTCCCTAAAAAACAAATTTCCTTTCCCATTAAAAAATCATTTATTTCATTTTCCCTCTTCAAATTTGTTTTCCGCTCCTCTCATTTTAGCAAAGCAGATTTAGAGGTTTACAGAAGAGAGGGGGAAATTCCAGCACAGCTTATTTATGACTTTGAACAGAGCACCGACCGAGCCTTCCTTTAGAGGTCCTAATCTGTAAAACAAGGTAAGAGCATCTTTCTACATGGGGTCTTCTGAGGGCAAATGGTTGTCGGCAAGTACAAAGTTTAATACTTGATTCTAAACTGCCAATGAAGAAGGGGCGTGCCCTGCCTGAAGAGCCACAGGCAATCAAATGCATTCTGGGAAAGGGAGAATCACACTCCTGGGTGGTGTAGACAGCGGTTCTCAACCTTCCTAGTGCTGTGACCCTTTAATACAGTTCCTCGTGTTGGGCTGACCCTAACCGTGAAATTATTTTGTTGCTGCTTCATAACTAATTTTGGTACTACTGTGAGTTGTAATGCAGAGAATCTGGTATCCGATGTGATCCCCAAAGGGGTCGAGACCCTCAGGCTGAGAACCGCTGCTCTAAGTTGTCCTTCTCAGGTAAATAACCCATACCCAGACTTAGGCAAGCAACCCTGATTAAATAAATGCAATGGGACACACGGACACACACACACACACACACACACACACACACGCTACGTAACACATTAGGAAGGGGGTTACAGGGAAGGGGTCGGTGGGAGTAGAAGGGGAATGGGAGAATAACGAGAGATGAATATGATCAATGTACTTTACGCCCATGTGCAAAACTGTAAAGCACATTTTTAAAACTCTTTCAAATACATCTGGCTCTGACCGTATGTTACCTGTGTTTTCAGGGCTGACCCTTGGGCGTTGGGTAACCAGTTGGTAAGACCTTCTCTGGGGAGGGCTGTTTCTCCCACTGTCAGCATTTAGTTGTATAGGGCTGAGATCTCATGAGCTC
Source organism: Meriones unguiculatus (assembly GCF_030254825.1). NCBI lineage: Eukaryota > Metazoa > Chordata > Mammalia > Rodentia > Muridae > Meriones > Meriones unguiculatus. The sequence goes on from NC_083364.1 coordinate 27,125,696, forward strand.
TCACCCGTTCGCCTTAGCATGTCTACTATTGTTCTTGTGCAGGTCACGTGTAGGCAGCCCAGGATAAATATTTTAAAAGACAGGAAGCTGTTTTCGTTTTCATGGACAAAGAGATGACTTCCACAGACCGCTGGCTGAATAGTCAAGGATAGCCATAAGCCCGGGGACTGCACTGCAAGATCCTCACTTCTCATGTGGGCTAGTTTCTTTCTCTTCCCTCTTCCTACCCCCATGTGACTTAACACGGCAGCATTCACACTCTGAGCACTCAGCAGGACCGACCCTGCGTCCAAGAGCCTTGTTATTGTGACGGATGAAGAGATCTTCAGGAAAACGCAGTACCTTCTCTTAAGAGTGGACAGGTTCTATGTGCCCACATTTGCATGCTGAGTTTGCTTTTGAGCTGTGACTTAGCAAAAATGATTTCGTAGGAGCTATGCTATGGGAAATGTGGCCTGTGTGTTTTAATCCATTAATTCTAGCACTTAATTGTCCTCTGCACATTTGCCTGACACCAGAATCTCAGAAGTGAAATAGACACAGGGTCACCAGGCTGTCCACCTTCCTAGGACAGCTGGTCATTCCATGTCAAACCGAGTGTGCATTTGTTTTTAATGGAGCCATTTCTGGGCTCCAGCCCAAGCTCTCTGTTCGGTGGGTGAGGGCTGCTCCATTTATTCACAATTCCTGTTATAAAGGAAATGTGACATCTGTCCATTCTGTTGCAGAAGGAGAAAGGTGGTCCTTCTGACATAAAACCTGAAGAGTTTAAAAAAAAAAAAAAGTGCTGGTTTTCCTAGACATTCCTACAAAAAGCCTGTCACAATTATTTTTGAAAAATAGCCTACCAATCCAAGCAGAAAGAAAAATATCTTTATTATTCCAGAGGTTAACGAATAAATGCTTAATAAAATCTGTTGCTCTTGCCAAGGCCTGTGTTGCCTCTGATTAAGCCAGTAACAAGATGGTGAGAAAGGAAAAGCAATGAGAAAGACCGGGTGTCTGTTTCCATGACATTTACGTAAAAGCCTTCCCTCAAGGCTCTTCAGACTTGTCAGTGGGATCTGAGTGGTGTATTTTACAAACACCCGACAGCCTTTCCCCTACCTATGACATATAGATGGTTGTTTGTTCTACTTGTCAAACAAGGAAAAGGTGCTCAGGCACTAGCCAATCACAGAACACATTGACAGCAACCTCCTGCTGCCGTTGCACTGAAAAGCACACCATCCCGCCTGCCTAACCTCTTGCCAGGCTCAGCTTAAAGATGAGGAAACCGTGAGGCGAGTCTTGATGGAGTTTCCACAGCATAGCTGGCCTGAGCTTTGAAAAGCATCCGTGTCTCAGTAACAACAAAAGCTGGGGGGGGGGGGGGGAGGGAGTGTGCTGTACAGGCATAGGGGGAGGGAAAGAATGTGAGCAAACACAAATACGACTCCATGTATCACGTGGCCTCAACATGCTCCATCAGCACAGTTCTGGGGTCAACTAGAGAAACTAAGTATGATCTCAGTGTCGGGTATTAGCTTTAGGATGGACCTTGGGGATCTGTTTATCCAGGGGGGAGAGAACTTTGTTTTTAGGAGATACATAATCTAAATATCTCAGCCAACAGTGCCATGAAGTTAGCTACTTTTCAAATGATGTAACAGAGATCAGCCGTGACCAGATGCATTCACTACACATTTTTCTAACTCTTTCAAGATCAGTAAGTCTGAGCGTCTCGAAGCAGAGTTGGAGCGGGGGAATCAGGCCCTGCACAGTGACCCTTTAGTCCTCGGCTACACAAAAGCACAGCCCCCAGGCAGGCAGCTGAGGCAAACGTTGGTGAGGGCTCTGCCTGGGAGGAGGACTAAGTGAAAAGGTACTGCAAGATTCAGTTTGCTGGCCTGACCTATCCACTGGTCTTTTGGATCCTTAATAGTCGAGGCTGAATTATACGCAACAGAACGCCGGCTACTGGAGGTTTGCGGCAGTCTTTGCCACGTCCCGCTCCTATGAGAATGACACCCTCAGTGGCTGGGAGGCAGCCCTCGTTGATGCTTTAGGTATTGTTTACCCATACAGCACTTTAGCACAGCGCCATCGCTAAAGGTGAATCTTTAAGGTGGTCTCAGATGACTCTGCTCGACCCCAAAACAAGCCCTTTTCCATCTTCTCTCCCCATCCTTGTCCTTCAGGCTCTGGCTTACTCACCTCTGGATACCGAAACAAAAGCCTTCCTGCAGCTGCTTTCGACACTCGATTAGATGAAAGGCGGGTTAGCTAACCGCTCCGCCTGGTGTTTACTTACCTTGGCTCCAGTTTTAGACATTGTAAGCACTGAGGTTGATTCCGCACTACTGAGAGAAACCCAGGACAGCTCCGGGGCTACAGGCACAGGGACATTTATACGGGGCTGCTTTCAAATCAAACATTTGCTTAATCATGAGAACTGGATCCAAAATTTGAGTCAGTCATTTAGAGTCTATTGATGGGTGCTAGAAAAACAATTGGGATTATGAAATAAAGGAAGGCTTCACGGCCCCTCTAATGCTCACCCAGCCCTGCTGCATTGTAGACTTTGCTGAATCAAGGCACCAAAACCCAGCCAAAGTTTTAAAAATTCAAAACAAGTTTTTCTCTGTGTGGTTTGTTTTTTCAGCCAGTGACCTCTTGGACATTCCTAATGTCTTTTTATTCTTCATCAGAGAGCCTGTAGAAGAATCCAAAGACCACCCTCTACTTCTGCGCTAAAGGAGGCTGAAAACAAGCTCACTAACAACCAACAGTCACAAATGCTCATCTTTGGGGGTGGAGAGGGGAGTAGGAATTAACTACGGGAAAACATTCGTGGGGTAATATCTATGTTAGATATTCCAGTTTGGCTCTTGGATTTGATCACTGCCATGCAACAGGTAGGAAAATGTCTTTGTTTTTGGCAAATGCCTGCTAATGTTTCTAGGGGTAAGGTGATGTGGGCAACCTGCTCTCGAGGTGTAAAATTAACAACAGAAGGTAGAAGAATGAATGTGGCAAAAAGTTAGCATTTAGGTGCTCTACTCAGGAAGCATATAGCGGTTCGGTGACCAAACTTTTATCTTTTTCAAAGAGTCCTATTATGCTGTATATGTCTGGCTGGCCTGGAAGTCACTGTGTAGGTGAGGCTGGCTTCAAGATTATGGCAAGACAGCTTCCAAGTTCAGGTTTGCCTCACCAAGGTCAGCTCACCGATTCTTGTGAATGCCATTCAAGTCAGAGTTGTGACTCACAAGAGAAGTGTCAAGTTCACAAGGGCAGAACGCTGCCTTGTGACTCCAGAACTTCCCCGGCAGGACGCTCAGTCTGCCCATTCCACTGGGTTCTGCTCAGAGAACACGCTTGTCTCCAGTGTTAGGAATCAGATGAAGACTTCATACAAACTCAGAGACACACTCAGTCAACTCTCCCCCCTTTTGACTTTCCCAGTCCTGCTTCCCCTTTCCACCAATGGCTCTCCAACACATCTCTCTAGAAATGGGTGCCCACAAGAGCATTCAGTTTGAGAAGGACAGCTGTGGGGCCTGGAGAGGCTCAGCAGGTGGGAGAGCTTGCTGCTTTGGTGGAGGACTGGACTTCGACCTGCTGCAGCTGCAGCTGTGAGGACCTGGCCTCCGCCAGCAGCTGCCCTCACAAGTGCGCCCCCATGCCCCCACATATACACTTAATAATAATGATACATAAAATTTTGTAAACGTGCCTTGATGTGCAGTTTACTGAGAAGCCAGTGACAAACCGCACTGTACTTGCTTCCTCAGTTTTACGCACGTTTGAAGTACCAGATTAATCCACAGAATCCATCAGTGTCATCAGGCTTCCTCAGTGTCATCAGGCCTCCTGGTTTTTCCCTTTGGTCGCGCATTGCTTACTCCGGTTTCATGTTAAAGGAAGAACTACCAAAGCTTTGAAGGTCCCGAAGCATCAGGAGAGCTCGTTTTACCCGAGGACTGTAAGCGTGCTGCTCTGTGTGATACCTACGAGTAAACTCATCTCACCTGTCCTAAAGAGCAGGGCTTTCCGGCCACAAAGAAACCAGCTCTGGTACGGTACCAGAATAACAACGAAAACCTTTTATTAAAATTCAAAGTGAAACATCTTTTTAACAAAAGGAGAAAATTACTTTTTAGGGTTTATTGAAATTTGAAGCAAGCAATGAAAAATAAAAAATTTTACACAATTTCATGTGTTTTATACTTTAAGGCCTATAATACCATTTTATAAAACTATCTCTGCTATATTTGTATACTGACAGACCATACTGTCACTATTTTTAAATGGGAATAGCAACTTTCTTTTAAATAGTTACAAAGAACCATACAACTTCTTTTCTTTTTCTCTTTCCTTTTTTTTTTTGAGACAACAGAGGCCTCACCATGTAGATCAAGTTGGCCTGGAACTCACAGAGATCCTGCTGCCTCTGCCTCTGCCTCTGGAGTCCTGAGACTGCAGGCATGCGCACAAATTAACATGTGAAGTCGGCTGGCAAGCCTGGACTCCTCAGCACTCAGACACGTGCACACAAACCTGCTCTGCCCAGTGTTCCACTCGGGCCTGACACGTGTGAATCTTCTGACCTTCTACAGCAAGAAGCTGTTATGAAAGTCAGAGCGTGGCTGAAATTCAACCTAAGTCAATACAGAACAGGAACAGCAGAAGGTCTTGGGCAGAGAGAAAAGCCTCGAGGCCTCCCAGGCAGCCGGGATGCCGTTCCTGCACAGTCTTCTGTGGGCACCATGCTCCACCCATCCTCACCTTCTCTGAGCCCTGCAGATGAGAAAAGAGAATTCAATGTAGATAAATTCATCTTCATGTTCTACACAAGTAAGAAAACTACTCTGATTTATAAACTCACATAAGTTACGAAGATCATGACAATTCGGAGTGATAAAATAGGCTTTGTATCCTTCTTAGTGTTACTTATTTCTTAACAGGGGGAAATTAATATGAACTCAAAGTTGATAGACTGGACCAGGAACATTGATCCCCACTAAACTGATAGAGTGGAGACTACCAGAAACATTGATCCCTTCTTTGTACAGTCTCCATATTTCCAATCCCCACCCAACATTTATTAACTACTTATTGTGAAATTGTGCTTATTTTTAAAGATTATCTTTATTTTATGTGCATGGATATTTTGCCTGTGTATGTGTGCCACATGCACACAGTACCCTTGGGGACCAGAAGAGGGCATCAGATCCTCTGGAATTGGAGCTAAACACAGTAGTGGGTTAACAGGTGAGTGCTGGGAACTAAACCTGGGTTCTCTTAAAGAGCAGCAAGTGCTCTAACCAATGAGCTATCTCTGCAGTCCCCCAAATTATGCTTCTTTTAAAGAATAGCATAAGTGTGCATGGTGGCACATTCCTACAATCCTAGCACTTGGCACCGAGGCAGGGGGGGGTTGCTATAAGTTCAAGGCCAGCCTGCCCTACATGGGAAAGCAAAGGCATACACTTTAGAAAGGTAATCGTTTTTGTCTGTGGCTTTGGAAAACCGCAGTCCCGTAAGGAGGGAAGCATATGTCGGTGTGGCCCACTCCTGGGTTGAAAAACAACTGGAGAGGAGACTCATGCTGTGCAGAGCCCTGTTACAGACAAGCGATGTTATCGGAAGCAGCTGTCACATGTCCTCACGATGCACTGCTACCCAGCTGTAACAAGGGACTGCTTAAAGTAATCCAACTGGTCCCATGTATAAGAATATCCAGAATGAACAAGGAAAATGCTTGTTTGCCAGGGCCTGGAGGTAAAGGAAGCTTCGGGGGCTTAAACGTATAGGAAATGACTATTGATGGTGGGGGAAGTGGGCTTTAACTATGTGCTACGAAATATTCTTTTCTTAAAAGGTGGCAGTTGCATAAATGTGTGAACATAATAAAATACAATGAATTCAGGCCAGGCATGATGGCACACCCCTTTAATCCCAGCCCTCAGGAGGCAGAGGCAGACCGATCTCTGCTGAGTTTGAGGCCAGCCTGGTCTATACAGTGAGTTCCAGGAGAGCCAGGGCTGTTACACAGAGAAACCCTATCTCAAAAACAAAACAAAAAACAAACAAACAAAAAACAAAGAATTCTTCATCTTAGAAAGGTGATTTGCCAGGCTTGATGGTACATGCCTATAATTCCAGCTCCTTGGAAGGGTAAGGCAAGATGATACAAACTCAAGGTCTGTTCGGGTTGTAGGGCAGGTTCAAGGCTAATTTAAGAAACTTAGCAAGATCTGGGTTCAAAAATAACCAAAAGGCGGCTGTACATACAGCTTGTTCAATGGTAAGATGCTTACCTAGTATGTGTGAGGCCCTAAGGTTCCATCCTCAGTACCACCAAAAGAATGAGAAAAGAAAAAGAAAAGAAAGAAGGCCCCGAACAAACAGAAAGGTGAGTTGTATCTTGTATCTCTCTAAAAATAAGCTTTCTCCTACCTTGGATTCCCAGTCTCATCTCTGAAAGACAAACGTTGTTTACATCTTTTATACTCTTCCAGAAATTCTTTAAGCGTATAACCAGCATGAATATGAAAAAAAAAAAATCTCTCTGTTCTGGCTGGCTTTCTAGTGGGAATGATTATGTTAATCAGCCCCCAGTGTTTCCACCTTGTCCTCCAGTCACGGCACTCTGCAGGGGAGGTCCTGCTCTGATCAGAGCAGGGAAGGGTACTTACTGGCACACAGGCAGCTTAGCAATGGCGAGACCACCGAAGGAAAAGCTAGACTACTGAAGAAATGCCCTCCCAACCCCCCAGCAACCATCAGCCCCACAGACCTGCTGTGAGGGATAGTAAGTCTTCGTTATTGCGCACGGGTTTATGGCGTGTGCTCCTGTGCATGCACATCCACGCCAGAGTGTGGCTGTGGGGGACAGAGGACAACTTGGGGGAGTCAGTTCTCTCCTTTCATCACACCAGGCCAGCAGGCTTGTGAGGCAGCTGCCCTTTTCCTCTGAACCACCTCACTGGCCACACTTCTCTATTTTCAGGTGAGCATTTCCATTTCTATATTTTTTCCTATGAACTACCTATCCACACATTCTGTGTCTATTTTTCTTTTAGTCTTTAAAAATGTGAAAGCAGCAAGTTAATTTCTATTTAAAAATGGTTTGTGGGCTGGAGAGCTGGCTGAGCAGCTGAGAGCACTTGTTGCTCTTGTGGAGGGCCAGCTTCAACTTCCGGCACCCACATGGTGCCTCACAACGGTCCACTACTCCAGTCCCAGGAGGCGTGATGCTCTCTGCTCTCTGGAGAGCACATATGTGGTGCACAGACATACATGAAAGCATATGCATAAAATAATTCTTTTAAAAATCTTTCAAAATGCTGCAAAAACATTTGGATTAAGGAATTCTCAGTAATTTTTCTGTCTATATTCTCATCCACATATTTAATTCATGACTCTCTTCTAGTGTTTTAGTAATAAAATATTTATTTGTATTAATTCTAACTAGCTTATTAAAACACTCTATGTGTGATTATTAAGACCAGTTTTATTAAAGAGTTTTCAGGGACAGGAAAAAGATACATTAGCAAGGAGGACTAGAACCTAATGCTTGGGCTGGAGAGAGAGCTCAGCAGTTGAGCACATACACTGATTTCCCAGAGGACTTGAGTTCAATTTCCAGCACCAGCGCCGGTCAGCTCACAACCACCTGTAACTCCAGCTCCACGGATCTGACACTTCTGACCGTCTCTGGACACCCTCACTCAGGTGTACATACCCACATGCCAATAATTAAAAATAAAATAAACGTTAAAGAACAAAACAAAAACATAATCAATGGGGGAAAGTGATGCATTTTTTGGTGCTATACAAACTGCAAAATAAAATAAAACTTGGCCATTATATTTGCCCAAATTTCTATAGGCACCACTTGAATATTTTAATTTTCTCATAAAAAAAAATGTGGGTATGCATCTACCCGTGGGTGGGAGCAGAAGAGAACGGTGGGAAGAACAGAACATAATACACTTTCTTTTCTGTTCCCTGGGCCATCAAAGAGTTGGTGGAAGAGTCCCTTCAGTGCTGCTGTGTTCTGAACGCCTACCAGTGGTTTCGCGGAGTCCTAGCCGGCCACTTGTTTGGAGGCTGCAGTGGGTGGGACGAGGCTGTCCAGCTGCTGGCGATGTCCTGTGTTAATCAGCCACTCATAGAACTTGTTCTCCACAAGGACCTGGAACTGCTTCCTCTGCTCCCTGAAGTTGAGAGGAAATCAACTGAAGACAGACCCCAGCAGACTCCACTCCCACAATTACCTAAAACTCTCAAAACAATGACCATTTCTAGTTACCCTTCAGTTCTCAGTGTTCAAGGCACAGTGAGATACAATGTTGAAAGCCTCGTCCACTGCCAGATTCTCCCCGAGGCCAAAGTGAAGGAGGCAGTGTTCTGACTGATGGGTGTAAACGCAGAAGGAAAAGAGACCGTCCTGCTGTCTGGGTCGGCACGCTGTGATCTCTGTGCCTGTGTTCCTACCCACTGTCCACCCTCGTAGGGAAGAAGATGCTCTCTAATATGACACTTGGACAGAAGTCTACATGAAATGAAGAGAGGAGCGGAAGGATTACGTGGAATGCATACCAGACAGGAGAAACAGAAATGATAAAGGGCCTAATGCAACAGAAAGCATGATGCGGGCAAAAAAGAGAAAAGTAGCCCCACAGCTGGGGACAGCTCGCATGTCAGCCTGGCTATGCCGTGCTTGCGCAGGACACATTTCCACAATCCACTGGACCCACAGACACCAGCAGCTGACAGGGCACTCTGGAATGACTATAGCCCAGAGCAAGAACAGGATACTCCACAATCCCACTCCCACAATCCCGCTGAAGTCCAAAGAGAAAATAAGTGTGCTGAGACCATAAAAAGAAGCGCCCTCCCTTGGAGGAGTGGCTGCCATCTTTGTAGTTTCGGAACCACCTCATCCCAACCCATCTTACAGATAAACTGCTAAGCTACAACTGTGTAGCCACTTTCCCTTGTAGATAGCATCAACCTGCAACAAGGCCTTGCTTCCCACAACTCTCCACACAATGTGAACCAGGGTCACACTGGGGGTTCGTCTTCAATCTGATTTCTGTCTTTCTACTCAGACAGTTCTCAGTTCATGTTTAACTTAATGACAGGATAAAAACAATGTATCTGGTCTAGTAGCAGAAATCTCTACTTCAAGTGCGTGTATTTTCTCACGCTAGTAATCTGCAATGTGATTCTCACTTTAGTGCTGGGCAGTGGCCAGGAAGTGCCGACCACAGGCCAGGAGAGCGGATGCGCTGCAGTGCACCGTGCTCCCACACTGCGGGATCAGTTCAGTAGCTTGGGTACAGGAAATGGATTCTTGGCTTACAATGAGTTTTGCTCTGGACGAAACCCTAGTGTAAGCTAAGGTGCACCTTCATTCCCAGGGTTATACTCACTGCTTTTTCACCATTTCTAGCACCACTGTGGGTGATAAGTGCTCACCACACTCCAGAATGGACAAATCTTCCTGAGCTTTTCACGTGTGTAAGAAAGTCTAAACACTTGAATGGTAGAAAAATTTTAAAAGTAAGTGTTCTAAAGGAATTTTTTTTCAATGACGATCAATTTTTACACACTATAATTTTACTACTGTACTATATAGTGTAATGATAAATGAAAGGAATAATAAAGACACCAGAGACACAGAGCATCTCTAGAACAAGGCCAACCAGGAGGTACTTGAATCCTTTGTGACTGAGTAGAGTACTTGATCTTAGTTCTCCCTCTGCAACTGGGTTTAGCTATTAAAATAATCAGTGAGTCAGTACAGCGGTTCAGGTCAGTGTTTAGAACATCCGAAGAGCTCAGCTGAGACCCTGTGACCATCTCCACCATTACTGAAGGTGAGTACTTTCCACTCAGAAGGCCCTGAGTATGATGGGATGACCACTCTGGTAACATGATCTATGAAGTAAGAATTTATACTCTTAACTCATGGAGTAAGAGTTCAGTGTTTATACAGGTAACTGTAGTATTATAATATGGCTTCCTAATTAAAGCAGAAGCTGCGACTGTTGTTGATTAGATACACATGTATATGTGTGATGTATATGATGTATGTATGTACACACACACACACACACACACACACACACATTGAGGGAGGCGGATTGAGATTTACAAAAAGAACTTGGACCCAGTACCAACTGGAGTGATAAAGCAGCCACCTTCACAATGTTTGGTACTGCAGTATTTCCTTTTTATATCCCCCCTTAGCATCTCCAACAAATAAAACTTGTCCACCACCATATTTGTAATAATGATTACTTACTCAGCATTTGTAATTTGAAGTTGTATAGTGGTCTGCCGAGACGAAAACTGGCTAATAAAAACTTACCAAGCTGATGCCCAATTTTTAGAATCATTTACTTTCTTGTCTTCACAAAATCCCACACTGAGCCCTGAGTGTCTCTGTCCTCCACCCTCCTTTCTGCTCTCGCCCAGACACGCAACCACCATCTCCTCTTTCAATTCGCTCTCTGACTGCCCATTTGGCAGCCCCACTGTTCTGTCTATTTAACCCTGCCACGGCCTCTAGGGAGCACTCCCTGTGCTGTGGGGCTGACAGGTGCTCCTGAAGAAATAAACGCCTCTCTGGACTTCATTCCACTGCTTAAAGCAAACATGGAAAGGCTTCTACTGCCTAATTCTAATGGAATTTTCTCTGTCTGATTGTCAAAACATGACACAATCTGACTCAGGTCACTTATCAAGTTTAAGGATCGCTGTACTGCACTCTGAATCCTGCCTTGGTCTCTGCTCCGACATCTGCTTCTCCAGTACTTTCCAGGACTCAGACTAGCCCTCACTTGCTATGCAAGTCTCTCATTCTTCAGGACTTTGTGATACGAAGTCTACATCCTTGATGCACCCCCAATTAACTGTTCACATTGATCTTTTCTGACTAACTGGAAAGGGCATGCCATGTTCCTGGCTTCTGGAGTTCAAAGACCAGTATCCCTTAAATAATAACTTGGGCACAGCATAGTATCTACAGCTGTGTTTGTTATCCTAATCATATAATTAAAAATAAGCTATCTCAGTGCCCCTAAGCAGAATGGAGCATATTTTATACTGCAAATCTACCTTTAAAAACAAACTGCTTTAGTTATTGCTTCCATTCTAGCGTGGATTAAGGAATTACATGAACAGAACTAGCAATCATACATGGGTCAGCCTTGGAAAAGCAGCCTTCAAGAATGTGGCTTATTGGTATGTGGTGTGGTGGGAACCATAGAAATCTGTGTTTTCAACGAGGTTTTTGGAGGACTCTGATGCGAGGACTCTCAGGCAGCCACTAATATAGAAGAGTGTGCAAACAGATGCTAATAGCTAAGTCACCATCTTCTAGACAAGATTGCTTTACTCCGTGCCAGCCTTACCTCCACCAACGAAATGTAAGCTTATTTTTATTTTGAGTCAAGGTCTCCCCATGCAGCTCCCAATAACCTTGAATTTGTGATCCTCCCACCTCAAGCCTTTAGGTGCTGGGATTACAGGCTTATGCCACAGGGCAATTTCAACTTCGTCAAGGAAGGGAGCCTAATGCCTGAGTACCTACCTGCTCGTTGCCATCATCCTGCACCACAGCTCTACAATACTAAACTGTGGAGGAAAGAACAGCAAAAGACTGGCTCTAGAAAACACTTACTTTGTCAAGCGAGCCTCCTTCACGGTCTTCTGCCAGATCTGGATCTTCTCCTCCCTTTGAGCCAGTGCTTTCTGGTAAGCAGAGGGGAGACCCCCAGGGATCTCTGCTGTGTCCCCTTCCATCTCAAAGGGAATAATAAAAATGTAGAATTCACAGGGGGGCAGGAGCTGGAAGACGCTGGTGTCACTGCCTTCTCTGCACACAACCATCGGGTTATCCCAATAGTTAGGCACCGTAGCAAGGCCAGTCCTGGCCATATGGTCCTCCAGCAGTGGGTAATGGGTATGAAAGGGGGCAAAAGTTACTCTCTGGTTCCCAGAGAGAATAAGTGGGCGTGAAGGGGTCATGACATGAAAGGTGCAGCCTGTTGTGGAAGAGATGGACAGTCGATGGCAGACAGCAATGACTTTCAGGTTCTCACAGTCATGTAGGTGAAGAGCCGTCGCCACAGGACCCAACACAAACGTGCTATTCCTGCATTTTTCAATTGTCACGGATCTGAAAAATGTTAAATGAGTTACATTCTTCTGAATGAATTACCTAGAATAAAATTCCTTCTTAAGGGTCTGGAGACATGGCTCAGCGGTTAGGAGCACTGTCTGCTCTTCTGGAGGTCCTGAGTTCAATTCCCGGAAACCGCATGGTGGCTAAGAACCATCTACACTGGGATCTGATGCCCTCTTCTGGCATGCAGGTGTACATTCAGAGAGAGCACTCATATATGTAAAATAAATAAATAAATAAATAAATAAATAATCCCAATCCAAAGAAAATATCACATTATCAGGAGCCTGTGCTTACCGTAAGGGGGAGAGCAGATATATAAAAGACTCGTTGCAGCGATGAATCCTGACGTGTGCTCCCACGAGAGTATCTGAACTCTTGGCCAGTGTCTGCTTGTAAACCTGGCTCATCACCACGATGCGGTGCATCCGAGGGGCCACGTGAGTGTTGCATGCAATCTTAGCTCTTTTGGTCGTACCTTCAACTATTTATGAAAACAAACAAATAGTAAGATAGTTTCAAATCAAAGCAAAACACAACCATGAGATTATACATGTCCCCATGTACCCATGCCTAAACTCAAATACGTGTGAAGAAAATGGGTTTAAGAGTTAATGAGAAAGAAGTGTTTACAGTTCTTTTCTACATGTCCATAATCTTTTAAAAGTATTAACAAATGTAAACCTGAAACACATACAAGATCTCTGGGAAAGCTGTTTTCTCATTTACCTTCGTGCTTAAGGTCCGAAACTAGAGACAAATCTGAACAGCTATTCCTCTGTGACGCCTCCCTGTGCCATCCCGGTCACATGGGCTTACCAGATCGTCACCATATAAATTCTGCAGCCATCTCAGTTTACTAAGGGCATCATCCCATGAGTCCCACTCGAGCTCATGTCTTCACCCCCAAGATCATTACTGCTTGGGAGCACATCTTCCCCTCCCAGGGTCCTACATAACTCAACACAGCCTCGTCAGTGTGAGACTTGCATCACAGCCTGTCCTCCCCACAAGCCATGCACACATACTGGTCCAGTGTGGAAAGGACACGCATATATGATAAAACTATTCTTTTTAAAGACCTAGTTTCAAATTGCACATACAACATATACATAATACATGCTTATGTAGAAAAATAATAGTGAAAAGTTTGTTATCAAACTATTGGCATTTTATTATAATCTGATAAGACTGAGTAGTCTTAATTTTCCTAATAAGGCCGACTCTATCAAGGTTCAAAAGCTCACTTAAGCATAAGTGTTTTCATGCAGCTAAGGATTATGCAGTTTCACCTATATGTCTAAAGAATCCCTGAATCTCAAAGAGAGTCCGATGCATGGTAGAATAGCTGGGTTGGACATAAACTTCCTGGATCCCTTTTTTAAAATAAAACAAACAAACAAACAAACAAACACCCTTCAGAGTCTATAATGTGCAATCATTCTGTTTCACAGTGTTATAAAAATATGAAAAAAAGTGATTCTTTCTGGAGGCGGTGCTCAATGGCAGACCACATGCTTGGGATGCATGAAGGTCTGGGTTCAATCCCCTAGCATGTCCTAGGAAAAAAAAAAAAAGATTAAGTTTTGCAGAGGAAGGGCATGGAGACAGGGTCTCACTGTGTAGACCAGGCTGCCCTGAAACTTATTCTCAGAGACCAGGCTAGCCTAAAACTCAGAGCTCCACAGGCCTCTGCCTCTCGAGCATTGGGATTAAAGGATGCAATATCATGCTGAGGTAAACCAACGTATTTTAAAACATATATATGAAGTTTTCTGTACGCCTATTTATGAAATTCTGAGATTTTGGAAACATAACCTATTATATTTTTTCTCAACAACTTGGCCCTGGCACCTAGCTTAGTAGCACAGATATCTGCAGACATGTTTTCCTGGTTCTTCTCACCAACACAGGAAATGCCAGACTCTCACTATTGTTCATATGATTTCTAATGTAAAACAAAAGGAAATATATTCCTTGCTTATGTCTATGCAGCTAAAAGCCACTCATCTTTACACCAACTCTCAGGTGATGTCTATTGACTTGTCAAATTCTGCTGCTAAATAGAAACTAAAAAGCCTCAAGCAAGCACCTGACAATGACTTACTGACTGTGATGATTTAATAGGAATGGCCCCATAAACTCATGTGTGTGAACTCATGCTTGGCCATAGGGAGGGGTATTATTAGGAGCTGTGGCCTTACCAGAGGTGTGACCCTGTTGGAGGAACTGTGTCACTAGAGGACAGGCTTTGAGGTCTCAGAAGTTCATGCCAGTTTTTCTCCTGCTGCCTGTGGATCAAGTGTAGAATTTGCAGGTACTTTTCCAGCACCGTGTCTGTCTGCATGCCACCTTGTTGACCAGTGAAATGCTTTCCTTATCTAAGAGTTATCATAACCATGGTGCCTATTCACAGCAATAAAACCCTAACTAAGACACTTACTTGCTCTTTCCCCCTTTATTTTTATCTTAAGTGTATGGGTATTTCCACTGCATATATGATGTGTACCACATGCATGAAGTGCAGAGACAGGGTCTCACCATATAGCCCAATTTGAGCATTATGCTGTGATTCTGCTGCCCTGTCTTCCGAGTGCTAGATTACAGGTATGTGCTAGTGCATCAGGCTAGTAGATGCCTGACCATTAATACATCAGGAAACAGTAGGTTTCCTTGTTGTTCAATTTAATATTAGGTAAAGTTTTTTTTTTTTAAATACCTTGGTGAGCCCAGGCCAACTTCTTCCCAGATTTGAGGCAAGCGGATGGACCAAATGGATTCACAGTCAAACAGGCTCTTAGCCAGGCCTCCAGCTTGCAGAAGGAGAAGGTCTTCGAGGTCTTTGAGAAGCCACTTGCTGCGTGCAGCGGTTGCCACAGCGCCAGCTCATGGAGGGGGTAGACCTTCCTGGCTCTGCTCACAGTGCCTTCGATGAGGAAGCTGAGGGCCTTGACAGCCTCTCGAGAGAGCAGGCTACTGTGGGACGAGTGAAAGGAAGCAGTGAGTTGCTCTGGGTCTAGAAGCAGCTCGAGGAGATCTGACAGATGATCACAGACAAAAGCCTGGTGGCTGTAGTCATCCCAATTCTAAAACAGACAAGGAGGCAACATTCAACAGTATGGAGATACTCTAAGATAAAAACCTTACATTTCAATTATATTGCATTTATATGCTTTCCAGTCCCTCAAAAAAAAAAAGTAGGCAGCTATGTAAAAGTGACCTTTGTATGTGTAATATTTGTAAACTGACTCAATAGCATTATAGGTTCAACACCCCTTATCAAATACGTTGAGACCAGAACTGTTCTGAATATTTTCAGATTTTGTAAAATTTACATTTTTACCTGAAGAGCTATCTTGAGATGGGACCAAGTCATCATACCTTTATACACAAGCTAACGGTAGTTCTATGCAACATTTTTTGTATACTTGTTTGACTGCAATCTGATTAAATATAAGTATTGTAGGCACTCATTCAGAGTTCCTAGTCTCTCCTAAATGAAGGTCACTTGTGGGCCTTGTGGCTGTTCTAACAGACTGTAATGCCATATTAGTACTCACTGTTAGCTAGCAAGTTCTACCATCTAAAGGACTGATGACTCCAGGTCTTCATTTCAAGTCAGACCGATGAGAGCCACGCGTGGCAATACGGGCTATCATTTCAATTACTTGGGACACTTAGGCTGGAGGAGCACATATACCCAGGAGTTTGGGAGTAGCTTTGTTAATATAATGAGATTCTGTCTCAGCAAAGTCAAAGTTATAGCCATGAATGAGTGAGTTACTCTACTCAAGAGCCCATTTCTCAGTTTTCCCTGAGCCTCAGGCATAGCGACTATGCTCTAGATGTGCCCTTTGGGGCTGGCCCTCCATACTCTCTTAGTTCCTGTATTTTGACCCCTTTGGGATCTCTGCAAATAGCCTGCATTAGCTGCAAGAAGCTGATTGATGAGGGCTGAGAGATACACTTACCTGTGACTATAAAGGTAAATGTTTAGAACACAGTTAAACTACACTGATTTAGGATAATGGCAGCAGTAGCTTCTCTAAGGTTCATGACCTCTCCAGCCACAGGAAGTTAGCTGGCTAGATTTACAGTGCCAAGCATGAATTCCCTCCCTTAATCCAATTACATAGTTGTTGGTTACTGCTGAGATTTAAGTGCCACTGTTACACCACTGGAGATACCCTGCCAGGCCAGTCATTGCTGTATTTGGCAGAAGGGTGAAGATGAATGCCTGCTGCAAGATATTATCTTCTCGGCATGACAGAGAAGCTATATCTATCAAATCGTAACAATATGGTGGCATTAAAAAAAGACCTGCAAAACGATACCAGCTGACATGCCAATGTGGACGGGGGAAATTTCAGAAGGTCTCACTCCTAGATGAAAAGCTACAAGTAATCAACAGCTGCTGAGAATCCTTTTTCTCTAGAGATAAGCCCTCCGAGAGGTTATCCAATCCCAAGTAGCCCTAAGCACACGCATACAAAACGTGTGTATGCATACATGTGAGTGTGTGTATGAGCAACACTAAGTGGGTATACGCACATACACACATATAAATATGAACAATAATAACTGTGGGGAGATCATGAGTCCGGGGGTATATGATGGAAAATGGGAGGAGTAGAGAACAACATGACAAAAAATGGAATAGAAATGCTCGACAAAATGCTCACTTTTAAGGAACTGTCAAACTGAAAAATTAAGGTCTTTTTGGCTTGATGCAAATATACTTTTTTGTTGTTGTTTAAAAAATGGGTTGACTTGTACTGATGAAAAATTTTACTTTACAACAATTCTTTGGAATAACTGCAATTTTACCATTTATTATATATTAAATCATATTTGCATACTACTCCCAAGTGTAGGAAATAAGATCAATAATCAACCAATGGGCTCTCAGGAAACTACAAAGCTTCTGTATAACAATGAGAGTTATGGAAAAACAAACACTTCCTTCTCTCAGAATGGGAGGAAACCTTTGCCAACTACTTACCTAACAAAGGATTAATGTCTACAATATACTAAGAACTCAAAAAATTAAAGAAAATAAAGAACCCAATTAAAAATGGGCAATGGGAATCAACAAAATATTCCCAAACGGAGATATGCAAATGGCTAGGAAATACTTAAAAAGTGCTCCACACCTTTAGTCACAGGGGAAATGCAGATGAAAACCACATTATGACTCTGTCTCACCACAGTCTGGGGCATCATCAGGACACAAGTGGCGGCAAACACTGTGAATGTGGCAAAAAAGTACTCTTTCTTACACACTGTCAATGGGAGTACAGACTTCAGACCACTGAAGGTTTCTCAAAAAAACTAGAAAAGAGGGCCAGACACACCTTTAATCTCAGGGAAGGAGAGGGAGGCAGATCTCAATGAGTTGGAGGCCAGCCTGGTCTACATATGACCCAGCTATACTGCTCCTGGGCACATGGAACTTTATGTCCTGCTAGAGAAATGCTTGCACATCCATATTCTTAGCTGCTCTATTCACAATAGCCAGGAAAAGGAATCAAACTGATGTCCATCAACAGATGAATGGATAAGATTAATGTGGTACATATAGTCAATGGAATTTTAGTCAGCTGTTAAAAAAATGGAATCATGAAGTTTGCAGATAAATGGATGGAACTGTAAAAAATTATACTGAGTGAGGTAACCTAGGTCCAGAAAGATAAATACCAATGTCCTCTCTCATCGTCAAGCCTAGCTTCAAGTCTTTTGTTTCTGTGTGTGATTTGGAGCTTCAGTGGAAGCCAGGAAGCTAGAGAGGGGCAGATAACCTCCCTGTGAGATACAGGTCAAGGAGGTCTCAGGAGCCTCCAGAACAACACAGTCCATGGCCACTGCCCTTGGTTATTCACCACAACCACGTGGTGAGAGCCTGCTGCTGAGGATACTACCCTTCGGCTAACCCACACAGAGCCCAACCTCCAACAACCAAGAAACACCTCCCTGCTGGCTGGCTTTAACAGTGCCTGAAGGGGCTGAGCAGGCTGCAGGGACAGAGAAGACACCAGTGAACCAGACCCTGAATACAGAAATACTGATTAGCTAGTCAAGATGTGCCTAGGGCTAGCAAGATGCCTCCACAGATAAAGATGCTGGCTGCCAAGGGTGGTCACCTGAGTTCAATCCCTGAGACCCTCAGGGCAAGAGTGAAAAAAAAAATCACGTTTACAAGTTGTCCTTTGACCTCCACATACATCTATGGCACACCCACAAGTGTATACATCCACACTGAAAAAGAGCTTTCACATGGTAC
The DNA here is from genome assembly GCF_030254825.1 of Meriones unguiculatus. Lineage (NCBI taxonomy): Eukaryota > Metazoa > Chordata > Mammalia > Rodentia > Muridae > Meriones > Meriones unguiculatus. The sequence goes on from NC_083364.1 coordinate 27,144,163, forward strand.
TATGATTTTCATTTTGAAGTTTTTCAACATTTTACACACATAAAAAGCAGATGAAAATATTTGTTTTTCTTTACGATAGAAAAGGAAAAGCAGTAAAAACCCTACCTAAGACTCGTGTTTGACAGTTAATTATGTGAGACAGGTCATTAAAACACATAAAATTACTTAAGCAATTTAAGGAAGAAAAAAAGCTTTCTGTCTTTCTCTCTCTCTTTCTTTTTTCTTTCTGAGTCTTACTCAATATCTCAGGTTAGCTTTGAACTAATAACACTCCTGGCTCCCAGGAAGTGAGGTACAAGCCCTATGATGCCTAGCTTCATCCCAACACACTTTTTTAGTGAAGGGTTAAGCATTTCCTCTACAAGCTATGAGCAGTACCTTACTGTGATGGCTGGGCCTTTCAGTCAGGCTCGGAGACTGAGGTCTGCTTCTGGGACTAGGCCACTCTTCCCCAATCAATGAAGTCCGCAGGGAGATCTTGTTTAACTGCTGGGTGTACAAGAAGAGCAGAAACTGCAGAGTGTCTACGGAAAGCTGTTCAGGAAATAAGAGATGAATACCTTAAGACACCACAGATCACTCACTAGTTTACAATTCGGTACACAGTAAACTAGCTTCTTCATCTTAAAAACATCAAGTTTAGAAATGGCTGTCAGGCTGCAGAGATGGCTCAGTGGTTAAGAGCTCTGACTGCTCTTCCAGAGTTCCTGAGTGCAATTCCTAGCAACCAGATGGTGGCTCACAACCATCTATACCTTCTACTGCCGTCTTCTGGCCTGCAGGTGTACATACAGATAGAGCATTCTAAATAAATAAATAAAAATCTTAAAAAAAGAAAGAAAGAAATGGCTGTAACCAGATGCCCAGACAGAGGAATTTCTAAACTAAGTAACTGGAGTTACTTCTGAAAACCAACGTACTTTCCAACAATACATTATAGGGAAAAAGCAGCTGTGGTAATCTGAATAAGGAAGTGAACAGACAGAAGGGGGGAAAAGATAGTTGGACCAGTGTAAAGGTTTAACCTAGATTTACAGGCTGATCAAGAAAACCCAGCGCATCAGTCTAACAACTGACACTGGTATCAGTGTGGGAACTGGAACTATGCCATTTCTTCATGTATGTGCAATTTGGAAGGGAATGGGCCTCAGGCTCTTGCAACATTCTTACAAGGTTGTTTGACTTAAAGAAAATGTCGGTGTGGTAGTGCACAGCTATAATCCCAGAACTCAGAAAGCTAAGGTAGAAGGACCATGTGTCTGAGACCATCCTAGGCTACACAGTGAGACCCTTTTTAAAATAAACAAAACCACACACACCCAAAACCAAAAATCACTACTGTTCTGTTGTTGTCATCCTATCTAAGAAAAGGTGTGGTTTGAAGCTCATGATTTTTATATTCACAGTCAAGTAATGTATCTGGGTCTATACTTAGATCCACCCCAGTCCTGAATCTTGAGTATTTCTAACCCAACATCTGGCTTTTTTTTTTTTTTCACACAAACTGGAGTACCTTGGGAAGAGGGACCCTGAACTGGGGATTTGCCTCCATCAGCATAACCTGTGGCCAGGTCTGTGGGACACTGTCTTGATTACTGATTGATATAAGAGGGCCTGGCCTAGCATGAGTCATACCAGGCCTGGGAAGGTGGTCCTGGCTTGTATAAAGAAGCACAGTGAGCAAGCCAGAGGAAGCAAGCCAGTAAGCAGCACTACTCTCTGTCTTCTGCCTCAGTTCCTGTCTCTAGGTTCCTGCTTGAGTTCCTGCCCCAGCTTCCCTGGAGGAACTATAACCTTTAAATAAATAAAGCCTCTCCTCTCCAAGTTAGTTTTTGTTAGTGTTTTATCATAGCACTAGAAAACAAACATACCCAAGAAGCTGAATAACACATATTCCCATGAGTCAAATCCAATCCTTTCAACCAACTGTCAACTGTGAACACACGTGTTTACAAGTAAGACAGGGTTTCATATGTCCAAGGCTGGCCTCTATTTTGCTATGTAGCCAAGGATGATCTTGAACTTCTGATACTCCTGCCTCTACCTCCTTAGCGCTGTATTTACAGGCATGTACTATCACCTCTAGTTTATTTAGTATAGCAATTCTAGGCAAGTACTCTTTCTTTACTTTCTTAAACATTTTGCAGAGGTTTAAGACATGATATAGATCTCATATACTCTTTACCCAGCTTTCCACTTTTAAAACTAGGACAGTATCTCAGCTAGGATATCAACACTCAAACAGTCCAGAAAGAGAATGCTCCCATCAAGAGGATTCCTTTCCTATCACCTTCACCCCTCCCTTGGCCCTTGGCATCCCCTTACCAATTCTTCTCCATGTTTTAAGAATGTTATACAAGAGGACTCACACTGACACAGGCAGGCACAGGACCTCATGTAGCTTGGGACCTTTATTGGATTTTGGGTTATGTACATCCCCATCATACAACAGCATACTCAGCACCCCAATTCCTTCACCTACATATAATATGCACATGTAACCCTCTTCAAGCAATACACCTAACAACCCCAGAACTCAACTCCCCACCTGTACTGGTTTACTCCTGCTCCTATATCTGAATACTATGCATTTCCCTGCCCCTGGTAACAATGACATTTACAGTTTCTATTCAAGCATGTCCCCTATGTATACGGGTAAGAAGAATAGAAGGGTCAATTCAGCCTGAAGTGGGATTGGATGTATGCAGAATAAGGTAAAAAATTTTAGGGATAATGCCCTATTTACTGTCTTATGCCTATGTATAATTGGACACATATATGATTAAAATGCATTGTGGGAGGTGGAGCAGGAAAAATGAATATGTGACCAAATCTATCAATCAAAATAAAGAACCATCTTATTCCCCTTAATAACCAGCTCTTCCTTCCCTCAACCCCAAAGAAAGACCCCCAACTACAGCCAAGGCCCCTGAGTGTCTTCACTCATGTGGCCTGCTGTCAGTCTTGACAGTGTATCACTCTTTAATCTGTACTATCGCTTTGTCCAGGCACTAACTACTATTGCACCTAGCATGTAACAGATACTGGAAGAAACATGTGACTAGTCACTAGTCACCAACTGCACTAGTGACCAACTGCAGTGTCCTTGCCCTCTTGGTTGTGGGACAAACTTCTTTTCAGTTTCCAAAACCTTCCTTAGCAATTAGCCCAATGTTGCAGACACAGGATAGATGGTAAGTCCTTCTGGTCTTCCAGGGCACACATCCAGGTGATAATCATTTCCATCTCTGCTGCAGCTAATATGCTATGAGTTACAGTCAATGGGATGTAGACGAATTGCATATTTGCCACTTTCAAAACTGGCCCATAAAACAGAAGCCAAAATTCAGGTCCTGTTTGGCAGGGCTGGGGCAACCATACTGTTATCTGTAACTGTCTGATTCCCATCCTTCCAGAGATCCATATAGCCTAAGCTATAAATGAGATGAAAACGATGCTAAGTAAGGCAGATGTAGAAAGTTAGACATGACATCCTCTGTAGGCTGCATCAGCCTACTTTTGTTACTACAATGAAATATGCATGGCAGGCTACTTAGTAAAAAGAAAAGAAGGAAAAACAGGGTTATTTTGGCTCACAGTTCTGGAGGCACAAGGTAAAGGGGTGTCTATCTCATAGTGGTCTTCTGCTGGGAGAGTCACAAGGTAGCACAGGGTCATCAGATGGCAAGGGTAGGAATGGCATGTTATCTGACTGCTCTCTCTTAAAAATCCACCAGTATTGAGTCTACTCTAATGACCTTACCTAATCCTAATCACTTTCCAAAGGCACCTATCTCTAAACACTATAGTTAGATTAGATTTGAGTGTAAGGCTCTTTTGTGTTTGTTTTTCCTTTTTCTTTTTGGTTTCTCTGTATGGCCTTGGCTGTCCTGGACTCATTTTGTAGAGCAGGCTTGCCTCGATCTCACAGTGATCCGCCTGCCTCTGCCTCCCTGAGTGCCGGGACTAAAGGTGTGCAGCACTGTGTCTGGCTAATTTTTAATAGCACATTATGAAACAATGGGCTTTGTTATGACACTATCATACACATAAATCATATATACTAGTAATAGCTAACAACATTCTTCTTTTACAGCTGACTATAGTCCCATCAGGCATATATACATTTTCTTTATTCATCTGTTGGTGGACAACTAGGCTGACTCTGTATTTTGGCTGCTATGCAGTCTAACAATAAACACGGCTGTCAAGTATCTCTTTGGTGTGCTCACTTAAGATACCCTTAGGTACACACGTTCATGCTGATTTGTACTGTGGCTGCACCTGTTTACATTCCCATCAGCAGTGAGCATTCTCACATCCTCATCGGTATTCCTTGCAATTGTCCTCTAGGGCAGTCATTCTGACTGTGATAAACTGGATTCTCAAAACAGTTTCAATTTGCATTTCCTTAATGGCTAAATATACGTCACATTTTTCTCATATATTTATTGCCACTTGTGTGTTTGTTTTGTTTGTTTGGTTGGTTGTTTTTCAAGACAAGGTTTCTTTGTGTAGCCCTGGCTGTCCCGGAACTTGCTTGGTAGACCACCAGGCTGGCTGGCCTGGAACTCACAGAGATCCGACTGTCTCTGCTTCCCAGACACTGGGATTAAAGGTGTGTGCCAACACACCTGGCTGCCACTTGTTTTGTTTGTTTGCTTGTTTCCATTGGGGGGCTTGTTATGCAATTCATCTATCCATTTATTGGTTGTTTCATTTGTTTAATTTTCTTAGTTCTTTATAGATGCTAGGTATCAATTCCATGAAAGGTATATTTTGCATTTTCTCTCATTCTGGGGTGTCTCCTCACTTTTCTGAATATTCCCTTCACTGTGTTTTAAATGGCACACACTCCTCATTATCAACTCCTATGCTTCGGAGTCCTGTTCAGTAAGTCCTTGGCTATGCCTGCACCTTATGCTGCTCTCTTTTAACACTTTTAGAGTTTCAGGTCTCTGATGTATTTTTAATTGGTTTTGTTCAGAGAAAATAGGGTATGGCTTTATTTTTCTTCATATGGTATCCAGTTTCCCCAGTTCCACTAACTAAGGACAATACCATCCCTCCGGTGTGTTTCTGACACCGCTATTGAAGATTAGGGGGCTGCTGTGCTTGTTTTTCTCTGGGTCCTCTGTTCTAACTATTAGTCTACATGTTTGATTTTGTTACTATGGTTCCTTACTATAACTTGAGATAAGGTATTGTGATATCTCCAGCCTTGTTCTTTCTCCATTAAACTGATTTGGCTATTCAGGGTCTTTTATGCTTCTACATCAATTCTAAGATCATTTTCTTGATGGATGTCATCAAAACTTTGAATTATGTAGAAGCTGTAGATCACTTCTGATAATACTGTCATCTTTTATGCATGTTGGTGCCATTTCTATTTTCTGTCTTCTTCAGTTTCCTTCTTCAGTGTTAAAAGTTTACTGTAGGTCTTTCACCTTTGTTACATTTATTTCAAGGTTGTTTAATTGCTTCCTCCTCCTCTTCCTCCTTCTTTTCTCCTCCTTTCCTCTTCCTTCCTTCCTTCTTTCCTTCCTTCCTCTCTCAGCAACTTCCCTCTTAGTATACAGAATGTTAGTATGTTGTTCTTATATCCTGCTACTTTTCTGAAAGTATTTTGTCTGGTGGGAGTCATTAGGATCTTTTATAGATAATATATGTATTTCATTTATTTATTATTTTGAGACTAAGTTGCCAGGCTGCCCTGAACCTGTGATCATCGTGTCTGTTTAGCAGCTGGGATTACCAGCCCTAAGTGTAAGTTTCTGGTTTCTTTGAAGACTGAGTTTGTCATGTGATGTTTTACTGCAAGTTGGGCACATGATGTTTTGCTGTGAGCTCTCTCATGTGAGGGCTGCAAAGCCAGCTGAGAACATTAGTGGGTGGACTCTGTGGAGAGGAGATATATAGAGGCCCACATACAGTGAGGCTCCGCTTCTTAGATCAACATCACTATGCTGTTCTTCATGCATCAACACTTGACTTTGCAGAGAGGAATGTTTAAGAGAATTTCTCAGGGCAAGCCAACTGAGTCTTGTGTTTTTTGCTGACTTGTCATACTGATTTTATGTTGCTCCTTCGTGTTGGCCTTTAGACTGCATTGCTGGTATCCTGACGACTGAGTTTAGTAAAGACCCATCAACCCTAATCAGCATGAAGTATATAAAACAGGTCTACAGCCCTTTCCCCTACTAATCTAAGGTCAGGGGATTAAAAGGGAGGTAAAGGTATTTAAAAACCCTAAATAAAGTAGGTTTGGTGGAAAATCTAAGCCTATACCAGCCTGTGCCATGAAACCTTGCTCAGACTAAGTCTGTACCATTCTAATTTCTCACGATGAGCATTAAAACCCAAAACAAGACACTGTGGAAGACACTCCAAACCATATTCATACCAAGTTGAAAAATCAGTAAGTGCACAGAAGCACAGTAGAACAGTGACTGTCAAATGCTGGAAGGAGAGGGAATTAGGCAATGTCAATGCTAACAAAGCCTCAGTTGCACAAGGTAATTTGGTTCTGCAGGTCTGTAATATAGTACCATGCCTCTAGCTAACAATACTGAGGTGACTATATAAAGCATTCTAAAAAGTTAGAAATATGTGTTCTTAATATATACTATATAATAATGGGTGTGGGAGAAATTTAGGAAGGTGACAGATAGCCTTATGGCTGTTTCAGTGTTGACTGTTGCAGGACATTTAATTCCATTGTGAACCCCCAGATTGTGTACTAGAAAAACATGTTTCTAGTTGTGGTGTGGTTGTGGTGTAGTACACACTGTTAATCCAAGAACTCTCTGTTTATTGTAAACAGGCGGTGTGGTGTGGCTCAGCCCTAGCACACATAAGATTCAAGAACTTTCTGTAAATAGGATTAAATAAAGTTAACCCTAGTTCAAGCAGTGGAGCAAGTAACCAGTGGACAGGAAGTAGAAAGAGGAGACAGTGAGTTGAAGGATATTTAAGACAGAGTGGAGAAGGAAACGGCGCTCTTTTCTTTTTTTATTTATTATTTTTTATATTAATTACAGTTTATTTACTTTGTAGCCCCTTCTTCATTCCCTCCCGATCCCACCCTCCCTCCCTCATCACCTTTCTCCCCCTCTCTAAGTCCACTGATGGGGGAGGTCCTCCTCCCCTTCTATCTTCAGGGTTGGCTACAATGTCCTCTTCTGTGGCCTAGCAAGGCTGCTCCTCCCTCCGGGGTGGGGAGAGGGGGGAGGTCAAAGAGCCAGCCATTGCGTTCATGTCTGAGACAGTTCCTGTTCCCCTAACTAGGGAACCTACTTGGATACTGAGCTGCAATGGGCTATATCTGGGCAGGGGTTCTAGGTTATATCCATTCATGGTCCTTGGTTGGAGAAACAATCTCAGAAAAGATAAACAAGAAAGAGGACCCAGGGTAAGATGATCAATCCTCATTTAGAAAGACAATGAATGGACATTGAAAATAAGAGAAAGCAAGTAACAGGACAGGAGCCTACCACAGAGGGCCCCTGAAAGACTATACCTAGCAGTGTATCAAAACAGATGCTGGGACTCATAACCAAACCTTGGGCAGAGTGCAGGGAATCATATGAAAGAAGGGGGAGTTAGTATGACCTGGAGAGGACAGGAGTTCCACAACAGAGCTCTTCTCTTCTGGGATTTGAGCTGAGTAGGAAGGGCTTTTTCCTTCTGGAACATGAGCTGAATAGGAGAGACTTTTTTTCCCCTCCCTTTTGGGACTTCAGTGGAGTAGGAGGGCTAGCTGGGTGCTTTCTCTGCCTCTCCAAGCTAGTAGACTTTTACCCCAGCATCTGGCTCCTGAGTCTTCACAGATAAAATCAAATGTCTGAAGTTTTGTTTTTAAAATAGCAGGTGATGGCTTCACAATAAAGACCTGTTCTCAAGCTCATCACGGAAAGAAAGGGCATCAGTTTCCTCTCACTCTGTTGTTCTTCCTATCTGTGGTAAGAATAAGCATGATCTACAAAGAAGCTCTTTCTTCCCACAGGGGAAGATGAATACTGCCAAGCATACCCTGGGGTAGAGCCACAGCTCAAGTGCAGCCTCTATGCAAAATGAGCAAGAAATAAACTGTTGTTACCCTAAACCACTGACTTTCATTGTGTCCCCCACCCCCACCCCAGCAAAGCCATTTAACGAAAAATAACTACAAAACATAGAAACGTGGTTCCTTATGTCATTGCTTGGACAAGAGCCCAGAGATTCATTCCATCAAGTGCAGCTGTGTAGGACTGTTGGACAAATGAGAAGCAAGCTGTTATCCGCCTAAGCCACTGTTACCATAATTAGCCTACTGTATATAATTAATATTCTTTGTGAAGTCACTCCTTCCATAAGAATGAATAACTCTCAAGCCTCTTTCTGAACTCTCATGTGTGACCATTTTGCACACCAGTCATTCCTAATAGCTATGGAGTCCATGGCGGCAAAGATGCTGTCTTCTGTGGTTTGGATGTAGTCTGTCCTCCCGTGAGTCATGAGCTGAAGCTGGAGCCCTGTGTGGCCATGCAAGGAGACGGTAGGACCTGTGAGAGGTGGGCTCTAGTACGAAGTCTCTAGGTCTTACTGAGTACCGCCCTCCCCAGATATGTGGTTCTCTTAGGCCTCCTGACTTAGCTCTTGCCAGAGGGTTGTGCCCATCCCTACCTAGAGAGTTATGGAAGGCAGAATTTCAAAGTGAGGAACTGGGGTGCCTATAAGAAGAAACACTGAAACAACAAAGGAGTCCGGCTGTTCCTGGGTCAGCTTTGAACTGTACCATCTAAACATAGAATGCTTAATTTAAAAGGAAACAAAGCCAAAGGAATTGAAAGATTTGCAGACCATCCAGAAAAAGAGCAAAGAAAACGCATCCAGTAACCTGGCAAGAGATCAGCATGGAGAAAATGAGGCCAGATGCATCCGCACAATAGGAAAGAGGCCTGGAGGGCACCTCAGAAGTCTGCGGGGCTTAAAGGAGAGAACTGTGTCAGTGAACAGGCTCAGTGAGCTCTCCAGAAGCTCTCACCTGCTGCTCCCTGCTGTCCAAAAGAGCACTCTCTGGCTACCTCAGCTATGCTCAAACAGACCCAGGTGTGGCTGATAGAGAACACTAATCCAAAGAATCAAGTGTCAGCTTTTAGGGCAAAGTATGCTGCAGGCATGCATAAAGGAAGTGCTATGGAGGCAGAGGAGCTTCCACACAGAGTTCAAGACAAAACTTAGGAGGCCCCATAGAGGCCTGTCTTAGGGGTCCCGCTACAGAGGGTTAACACTACTGAAGCTATAATAATGGGACATCCATCAGGGCTCTGTAGCTGGGAACTACCAGCCTTCAGTGCCAACCTGGGAAAGCTGTAGTCTTGGAAGCTGAAGTATGGGCTGAGCCCAGTAAAGATAGAGAGGAAGAGCTACTAGAGACTTTAGGGGTACAACCCCAAGACAAGACAATTTAGAATTTTAACAGCTTGTGTGTGCTCTGATGGCATCTGGATGTTCTCTGGGCCAGTTACTACTTTCTGCTTAACTATTCCCTTTGGGATGGAAACATTTACCCACACCATAGCCTATCCCACTGTGTATGGTGAGTAAAAAACTTGATTTTAGAGTTTCACAACTTAAGAGTAAATCTTGAACCCCAAATGAAACACTAGCTTATTTAACTGAGGCTGGAATAGACTTAGGGTTTATTTATAGAGTATGATTCTATTTGTGAGCATATAGGTTGGGAAGAGCAACTCACAGACGTTGAAGGAAGGTCCAACTGTAGTTTGTTTTTCTTTTTAAAATTATTTATTCACTTTACATCCTTTTTAGCCCCCTCTCTCCTCTCCTGCCAATCTCCCTCCCTCTGCCCCAATACCCCTCCCCCATTCCTCAGATAAGGGGAGATCCCCACCCACCCCAGCTCATTAAGTAGAATCAGGACTGACTGAATCCTCTTCCCCTGTGGCCTGTCGAGGCAGCCCTGACAGGGGAGAGTAATCAGAAAGCAGGCAATAGAATCCTGCTTTCTGAAGAAGGGGAAGCAGAAGGAGAGGAAGCCAGGGAGAAAGGAGTCAACATGAGGCAAGATGGAGGATGAACATCAGGAAGGACAGACTGATGGAGCAGAAGCCACCTGGGAGTTATCAGTTTGGCAAGTGATTGACTTTTATGTAAGTTTTAAAGGTATTAGGAAGAGAATAGCTCAGAATATGCCCAGCATAGTGTTTACAGCTTAATAGTAAATCATAGTCTCTCTGTGTCAGTCATTGGGGAACTAGCTGGTTAAAAAAGAAAAAAAAAAACTGTTGTCATAATAATTCTCTGCATTAATTAATTTAGAAAGAATGGTTTTTTTCAACAGGCAGAAGCAGAATGCTATGGCTTGAATATGATTTGCCCATTCTGAAAATTTACTCATTATGGTGAGGGACTATGAGGGTAAAATAATGTGGCTATAGCACTGGAGGTTAAGAAGTGATTAGAATTAAACAAGGATTTCTGATCGGAGCCCTGAGGTTCCTCTGTAAGAGGAAGGGAGACTCTCATACAGACACAGGCAAACAGTGTCTCTCACCACGTGATGCCCTGCCCATAGTGCTTCAGGTCTGGATATTAGCCCTCTGTCAGATGTAGGGTTAGTGAAGATCTTTTCCCAGTCTGCAGGCTGTCATTTTGTTCTATTGACAGTGTCCTTTGCTTTACAGAAGGTTTTCAGTTTCATGAAGTCCTATTCATTAATTGTTGATCTTAGAGCCTGAGCTGTTGGTATTCTGTTCAGGAAGTTGTCTCCTGTGCCAGTACCAAACAGCTTTTCTTGCAAATGTTCTCCAGAGCTATGAGCCACAATATAGCTCATTAAAACGGGCCTGGTTTGTTGCTTTATCTTATTTGCAACAGAAAATGGGTAGATTAATAAACACACAGTCCTGATAAGTGTTTAATGCTGGCATACGGCAGATGTCATCTTAACACAGTCAAGGTAGAACGAGGTGGCTGAGTAAGGTGAGGGCAACAGCCTGCCACACCCATACGGAACATGTCAGCAGCGCAGTACATTCACGTGCCCCAGAATCCTTTGGAAATCAGTGGACCAGTTTCCAATCCATGGTTCCTTCAGGAGTGGGGAGATACGGGCTAGTAAGGGCTAATTAATCAAACACAGCCATCAGAACGCTTCCAAACTGGAAATGCTGAAATTCAAATGGTACTTTAGAATCACAGTGGCCAGCAACCTAAAACCTCCAACTGTCAGTACAAAAATTAAGAATGGATTATTTCTCAAAGTAACTAGATATGTATCAACGCATACCTGATTTCTCTGCTTTTCAACTTCATCTTCAGTGATGCAGTTGGACAAAATTTCAGACCATTCCAGGCGCTCCTCGGGTGTTCTTGCTGAAAGACTATCAAAAATTTCAAAGTAAAGCCATGCTAGATCCTTAGCCAACTGCAGCTTTCCACACGCGATGTGCCTCCATGTAGACCAGTAGAGGCGTGGGTAGGCGCCTTCTGTGGCCCGAGTTCTCACGTAGCTGGCTATCTTCCTGAGGTAGTGAAGACTGAATTTGGATGGAGGTGGGACTTGCAAGGAACCTACTATAAAAGGTTCTGCCTTTACCCAGAGGAGAACTCCAGACTGATCCATAGTCTCTCTGAGCACATCAGGACAAAGAGGCTTCTTTGCATACCTATGAAACAAAGTTTCATGACAGACATGAAACAGATCTCCCATACCCATTTTCTTAAGAAGTGACCCTCCCTTAATTATCTTTAAATGTACTGTATCCTCAGTTTAACAACAGCTATCGCCCTTGCCAAAAACAAAATATAGAGTTTTGTTCAAACTCTATTGCAATCTATTTGAGAAAGAAAGAAACAAACAAAAACCTATGAGGAAATTATCTTATTTCAATTGTCTAAAATGGTTGTTTCAAATTACATAAATGCATAAGGTCTGGGTTATATTTCTGCCTAGAGAACAAAAAAAAAAAAAAAAGGAATGGTGGTGGCATGGGGGAGGGACTGTCATACTGCCACAGGATGCCATGCTGTATCTTGATACAAAAACGTTGGTAGAGGTAAGTGGGTAAGTTGTTACGGTAATATCAATGAAATATAGAAGACAGTTGGTCAATAATGATTGGGATATATAGGGTCAGCAAGATGGCTCAGGGATAAAGATCCTGCCACCAAGCCTGATGACCTGCGTTCCACCCTAGACTCACATGCTGAAGAGGCAAACCCATTTCTGCAGGCTATTTTCTAATCCCCACAGCTCCTCACCCCACCCAAAACTAAATAAATAAAAGTAAAATTAAAAATTATTCTCGAAGATTTGAAGAGTCGGTCATAGGGCTCAACACCAAGCGGTCAGCTCGGGCGGCGGACAAACATGTGAACGTGAAGATGGACCAGGGCGAGGGAAAACATCAATGAATGAGTTCTCCGTAGCAGTGGGCAGGCTCTGAGGTGCTGCTGTGCTCAGTCCTGGTATAGCACTTCCGGACTTGTTACACATAATAATAGAACACAAGTGAGGGTCACTCATCTTCCCACCACTAAAGGGAAAACTGCTATTGTCTTATTTTAGTCCTTGTCTTTTTTTCTCGACTGGATGATACTTTGATTCTGAATGTTGATGGCTGTGGTGCAGATATACAATTTTGTATTGTTTTCAAGGTATTCAAGCATTCCTAATGTACTCCAGCTTACTTTCCAACACTTAATAGTTCCCAATTTTTCATAAAAACACGATGGGCAAAATATTGATGACTGTTGATAAAGACGGACAGAGGAACCTATTTACCTCTTATTCTCCCTTAGCTTTAAAAGTCCCATTTAAAAAAATTCGAATATTGCAGCTATTACATAAAACGTTCTGGTTATCATCTTCCCGTATATCATGCACTACGAATTGTTTCCCAGGGATTTTTAGACGTGCATTTTAAAAAAAATGACATTTCTGTAACTCCTAACATCTGGTCCTTCTACCCAAAACAACTATCAAACTGCACCATCGTTTAACCAAAACATCCATCTCACGAAGCACTCCTTAACATGAACATCACTTGAAAAGAACTTTCCGTAGGGCCAATGAGAAATGTTATTACTGCATTTTGAAAAGAATTGGGAAGCAGAAATGACTCATTGGTTAAGGGCACGGACTGCCCTATCCAAGGTCCTGGGTTCAATTTCCAGCATCCACGTGCATAATCATACAAGCAGACAAAACATCCATATAAATAAAAATAAATAAATATTTTAAAAAAGAAGTAATCGACAGGGCACTTCCATGCCCCGCAGGGTGCTTATGTGGGCAGCAGGATGCTAAAAGCGTTATCTGCTCCCCCTTTCGTTCACACAATCACCGGCTTTTCCCCCAGTTCAGACAGGTAGCTTTGAAGTTAGGGAATTTGTCTAAGTCCATATATTTAGTTGGCACGCTCTGATTTAGGGTTCCGGTCTGCTTTTGAGAACTGCAAGGCTACAAAAATACTTTTGGAAGTCATACAGGGAGGATTTCTAAAAGTGAATGGGTCTAGACATGAGGTCCTTTAAGCGCTAGAGTTGGACATGGACGGGCCAGCTCAAAGGAGGGATGTGAGGAGGTAAACGTCCACGGCGGTCTGTTCCAATCCATGAATGACCGAGTACAGAACCATCGGAAAGCTCTCGGTTATCTCCAAAACGGACAGGGTGTCTTTAAGGCACTGGGCGCAGGATGCTGCCGACCCCTGTTCTCGCTCAGCAAGGGCAGTCAGTAGACACAACCCGGGCGACTGCTACCTGGGCGGCGCTGGCTCGGGCGGGTAGGGCAAGGGCCGGGGACCCTCCCCGAGGTCGGCCGCCCTGCGGCTGTCCCCCATGGAGGCGAAATGGCCAAGGGAGCAGACCCGAGTCCGCGGGCTCGGGGCAACCAACCCTCCCTCCTCGGGGGCCGAAGGACAGCGGCGTTGGACTCACCACCTCCCTTCTCCTCAGCGGCTGGCGGAGCATCCCCTCGCCCTCCCCTCCGCCGCCGCTGCACAGTGCGCAAGCGCCAGGCCTTCCACCACAGAGCCCAGGCTGACCAAGGCTAGAGCGACTCGTGGCAAACTGGTTCGGCAAACTGGTTCCCTGGATTGGGAACTTTCTGGCGCTGTGCCCTTTACCCCAGGGATGGGAAGTTTTCTATGGCTCCGGAGAACTGTGGTCCTCCCACGTGGCTGGTGCTGACGAGTAATTACAAGGCTAATGGCAGTTTACAGCTACTTTGGGTGGGTACCTGTAAAGCTCCTGTCTTCTTAAGCGCTCTGGTAAACCAAACCGAGGGTGGAAAGGTAAACTCCACCCAGCAAAGTCTTACACAGCAAGAAGCTCCGAAGCAAGAGTCAGATCCCAAGGGAATGAAGCCAGAGCAGTGGCACTAGCTCTTTAAGTAATAGTTCCTTTTAGATAAGTTCTCTCCTTCCAGTGAGAAGGAGGGGCTAGAGCATAAAGATGGCCCTCCTCTCCCCCACCCCCACGCCAGTACTCTCAGAAGCAAACACTGGGGGAAGGGGACAACAGTATGTGGTGGTTAATGTCAACTTGACACAAACTGAAGTCACCTAGGAAAGAGGGGCTTTCAATTAAGAATTTCCTCCATCAAACTGGTTTGTGGCCGTGTCTGTAGGGGCCTTTTCTTGACAAAAAAATGGATAAGTGAGGGTCTAGCCCACTGTGGCGGTGCCATCCCTGGACAGGTGGCCCTGGGTGGTATAAGAAAGCAGGCTGAGCAAACCTTTGGGAGCAGGCCTATAAACAGCATTCCTCCGTGCTCTCTGCTTTGATTCCTGCCTAGAGTCATCCTTGTCTTCCCTCCATAAAATGAACTGTTACCTGTATGTTAGAGAAACCCTTCCCTCCCCAAGTTGCTTTAAGTCATAGTGTTTAACACAGCAGCAGAAAGCAGACTAAGACACTGGAAAAACCCTTTCTCTTCTTCTGCTCAATAAAAGAGAAGCAAGAAGCATTTAAGGTCTCTGCCCCAAACACTGTGGGAACTCCAAATAAATGCCCAAGACTACATGATGAAACCTGAAGAGCAGATTTCCTCTAGACTGTTGGGAAGGAACTTTACAAAAAGCCTATCCAGCAAGTGGCAAACATGGTTAGAGCCAGAGCTGGCCTGGTTTCAAGTGGAGTGTCAACATGGGGGAGGACCAGACAGTATCTGCCACTTGGCTCTGGAGGACGGGCCCAGCACTGTGATAAGAACAGTATTCACAGCCTGACCCCTGAAGGACTGCCCAGCACTTATGAGCCATCCTGGGAAAGACAGCCAACTGAGAGGATCAGTATCTATGGCTCAACCTTGCAAATGACTGTCTACGGGTGTGCCTGGCATCTGAGAACCTAGGAAGGGACACAGAGAATCCAGGCTGACACCATCAATAGGTCAAGAGAGCACACAGACAGTGCCTTAGCCAGTTTTCTCCCCTTTATACTTACCCCTTTATTCAAAACACAGGATCAATTTACAGACCAGTGCTGTTTTGTTCTCATCCTGTCTTTTTTTTTTCCCCCCTCTTACTTCCTTTTCTATTTTCATTTTGACAGGCTTTCTCCAAGAACACAGGCTGGCCTGTTTGGTGGTGTCTCTTGAGTCTCGTTCAGGCTCTTTCAGGTTATGTGACTGCATTTCTTTACCTCTCTCTTTTCATTCTATCTCCCCTCTGGCACCCACTGCTCACTCAGTCTGTTTACTGCCCCCCCTCTATTTTTTAATCAACCCAACACTAATCATAATTACTAGTCATAATTACAGACTAATTATGCATCAGAGGACTGCTATCCTCTAACCATGGCGTGGATGTTGGCCTCTAAACTCTCAGCAGCTCTGCTCATCTGCAAAAGACCTGCACAAGATTGACGACATTGGTGTTCTACTGTGGAGGGTACAGAGGCTCATGAGGCCTGCCCCTCCCTAAGGATACTCAGGCAGTTAATGGTTGCTAGGGTGGAAAGGTTCAAGAAGTCCTCAATGAAGATTCTAGGCAGTGAACAATTGCTGAGAGGGAGAGAGCTTTTCCTCAAGGTGCAGTTGCTTGTAAGTTGCCTGTGCTCCTGTTGAAATCTCTGACTCATATTCCTGTAAATAACCCTAAGAAATTCATTGGTTACTTGTAATGGAAGTTTTAGTGTCTTTAAAAACTCAGCTATGTTATGTAAATATGTTTTTGTTTTAATCCCAAGTGTGGGATTGTAGTTTGGGGTTTAGTTTGTGCACAGCTGATAATTGCCTCCTGTAGGGCGTGGTCTCTGCTAGCAGCTAATGGCCTGCCTTGTGCAGGACGGAGAGGGAAATGGACTAGGACTCTGAGGAAGAGAAATAGGAGAGCCCAGAGAGGGAAAGAGGGGCATGGGGCATGGGGCCTGCCCATGGCAGTTTGGAGAGACCAGAGTGTGGGGTTTACAGACAAACAGATGGAGAGAAACACTTCAATGCAGCATCTCCTGGCTGCATTTGCTGTTGACATAGGTTGGTATAGCCCCAGGGAACCCATAGACCCTAAACAGCTGGGAGATGCAAGGGGTCTGCGCCCCCTTTCCCCACTAACCTTCTCTCTTCTACCTAGGGTTGGGGAGCTGGAAGGGAGATGCTTTAAGGAACCCCAAATAAAATAGTTTCAAAACCATGATCACACCAGACCTGTATGCAATTTTGCTGTTGTTACTGGACTGACAGCTGTTCCCACTCCCAGAAAAAGTTCACACAGTGCTTGTTGCCCAAACATGCGACATGATGGAACCAAAGATGACTTTGTGAGGTGCATTTGCACTGTCTTTGAAGCAGGCTGTTTGAAAGTGGAGACTCCACCAGGACTTTTCCAAATGTGGCATAGGATGGCATGTCTTCCATTGTCTGTGCTGTGGGTAAAGGACATACCACGAAATCTGCTGTGTCTGAAGGAGGAGTGGTATGGATCTCAAGGTGGCTATCTTCCTCAGTAAGATATGGAGTGACGTGCCTCCTTGACAAACCAGTCCACTTGAGTTTGCAGACACCTCCAAAATGGCTGGTGGATTAGAGAATATACTACAATCCCTCCAAGTAGCATGTATGGGACAAGGCATCAAGTAAACTGTAGCCCGAGCCCTTATCTAGACAGTAAGACATGCAATTAAAGTTGAGCTGTTTTCCCAGAAAAATTGAGGTCAAAATGGGGGAATTATAAGAAAAAGACATGCAGATGACATCTACACTCTCCTCTGACCTGTCAGGAAAGGAAGTAGTGAGAGACAATGAGATGGAAGAGCAAGCTTGACACTTCTTGTGGTGGCAGGGGAACTGGGCAGAGTGCAGATTAGACCTGTGGTAAATGGCTGTCACTGTGTTCTGTTGCTGGGAAGAGACACCATGACCATGGCAATTCCTATCAAGGAAAGCACTTAGTTGGGGTTCACGTACAGTTTCAGAGGCTTAGCCTATTGTCACCATGGACAATGGCATCATACAGGTGAAGTAGCTGAGAGTTCTACATCCAGATCCACAGGCAGCAGGAAGAGACTGAGCAGCTTTTGAAAACTCAAAGACACACCCAATGACCTCTTTTAAGAGAGCCACTCTTACTCCAACAAGGACATACCTCCTAATCTGTCCCAAGTTGTGCCATTCCCTGATAACTAAGCATTCAAACATAAGAGCCTACAGGGTCCCTTCTTATTCAACTCACCATACTCCATTCCCTGGACCCCACAGGCTTGTAGCCAAATCATAATGCAAAATGCATTCAGTCCAATTTCAAAAGTCCCCACAGTCTCAACACCAGTTAAAGGCCAAAGTTCAAAGCCTTTCCTGAGACTCATGGCAATCTCTTAACTGTAACCTCCTTTAAAATCAAAATAAAAAAGGAGATCACATACTTCCAACATGCAATGGCATAGAATGTGCATTACCATTCCAAAGGGGAGGAAAGAGCATAGTGAGGAAATACTGAACCAAAGCTAGACAGAAAACCAGCAGGGAAAACTCTAAATTTTGCATCTTCATGTCTGATGTCACAGTGCTCTTCCAATCTCCCATCTCCTTCCAGCATTATTGACTGCAAAACACTGTTAGCAGCTCTCCTTGGCAAGCATCCCATGCTCTGGCATCTCCCAAATCTTGGAGTCTCCAAGGCAATCCAGGCTTCACTTTCACAGCTTCAGGTAATGGCTTCTCTGGGCTTCCATGCAGGGACACCCCTGATACACACCTAGGCTCAGAGGGTGATTCCAAAACCCCTTGACTCTAAAGCCAGAACCATAAGGCCCAAACTGCCAAGCTCTGCTGCTTGCTAGGACTGGAACATAACCCCTCCTTCAGTTACATCTGCATCAGGTTTCTGTTTTAGACGGTTTAGGTCACTGCTTAAGCTTAATTCCTCTCCACAAGTCAGAAGCTTAGCTGGGTGGGGTCTTGCCCTGAGCTCACCACTCCCTTTATTCCACTTAGCATGGGGCTTTTCTTTAGTTTAAACTTTTTAGCTTTAGTACACTGCCTGGGGCTCCTTTTCCTCTCAAACTGAACATTTTGTATTTGCCCTTGCTCGGCTTGCTCTTTTTCACTGTAGATCTGTGTAGCAGGGACCACTAACAACCCTATAACAGAGTCAATACTAGGCTGTCTTGAAATCGCCTCTGCTAATGCCATTCCTCTAAAACTCTTTGATTTAGGCTCAGGCAAATTTTTCTGGACAAGAGCAAAAAGCAGACACATTCTTTGCCAAAATATCACAAGAATGGTATCTAGGCCACTTCTAATATTCTTTCCCTCTGAAATTTCTTGAGCTGGGCTGCACAGTTCAAATCTTGTCTTCATATTCCTATTAGTAACAGCCCGTTAGCCCCTCCCCCTTAACACATTCAATGCTTTCCTGATCCAAAGTCCCCAAATCCACGTTCCACCAACAAGAAGGATGGTCAGGCCTCTCACAGTGATACCTGGTTCCCTGGTAACAACTTCACTTAGTCCTCACATTGCCCCTCATGGGATCCCAAAATTTGGAACCCATAGTAAGTGAACACTGAGGATGAGGCAGCAGTGATAGAAGATACCTAACAATCAGACCTAGCCTTTAATATAGAGGAAAATTCATAATACGGTATGCAGATGGAGGCTTTACTAATGGTCCAATACAAGAAACTATGATAATCAGGGAATATTCTGTCACTGAACTGTATGAATTGGGAATAACTTTTTAAATTGTGTATGTGTATGTGTATGTGTGTCCCCTACTGTTTGTCTCTACTGCTTCCTGAGTGTAGATACAACATGGTCTGCTACCTTTCTGCTCCTACTGCCTTCCCCACCATGACAGACTATTTCTTTAAAACTGTGAGCTAAAATAAGCCCTTTCTCCTCTTAACTATTTGTTTGGTTTTGTTTTTGGCCAGGATATTTTTTAAATCACAATAACAGAAAAGAAACTAGTATAGGAAATGGTATCAAGAAGTGGAGTCTTTGCTGTGGTAAACTTGACCACATGGTCTTTGGGTTTTTGTTTTGTGAAATGTTGTGGTTTTGGAACTCTACTCTGGAAAAGCATTGAATTCTGGAAGCAAAATGTAATAGGTCATTCTAGTGGAGGACAGAGAACAGCAATGCTAAAAGAGCAAAGCAGTGTAGCCTACATGATGCTCATTAGAGGAACAAGGACCCTATTAGGACCTAGACTAGGGGCCGTTAGTGTGATGTTTTGACACAGAATCTGGCTGCATTCTGCTCCTTTCCTACAAATTTGAGTAAGCCTGACTCTAAAATAATAGACTAAAGTTCCAAGACAGCCTAATGCTGAGCCAGTTGCATGGCTATTACTGATTACTCTGATGCAGATCTACAGTAGAAGAGCAGTGGGGCAGAAAGAAATGGAAAGAAATGTGTGTCTGTTTGGACAGAAGGAAAAAAGCAATAAGAAGCTTTACACCGGTCTCCAAAGCATGTCCTAGAAAAGAGGCAGTAATTGCTAAGGGATTAACACCATCAAAGAGAAGCATCTTGCTCT
Organism: Meriones unguiculatus; assembly: GCF_030254825.1. NCBI lineage: Eukaryota > Metazoa > Chordata > Mammalia > Rodentia > Muridae > Meriones > Meriones unguiculatus. Next base: position 27,164,154 of record NC_083364.1, read on the forward strand.
TCATAGAACAAAAGGAAAGGATGGAGGCCTGAAGGCAAACCCTCAAGTAAGATCCCAACCCAGGAAAAGAGAGGCCTCTGGTCTCCACTGCAAAGCTATCAAATACCTAGGTAAGTTTTCACCAGCTGCAGCATACCCAAGTTGTTACAGTGGTGGTCCAAGGGGCTCAGGTGCCATCCTGAAAGAAATAGGCAGTATCACCCACGTCATACTGATTTTGGATGCATGAAAGATAAAAGACTGTGGAGATCATGTATTTTTTTTTTCCTTCAAAGTTTCAGAGAGCATCTGAGGCCCAGTAATGTGTGTATGTGGCAGGTTGAGAGTCTACGGAATCCTGAGACGCCATTGTGTAAAGCTGTGAAGGTAAAGCCTGGGTTGTGATGGAGACCCCAAGATGTCTGAGATGCCATCATCATCGTACATCTTCCAAGGAGGACTAAATACAGAGTGGAACCAGCCCAAGGATCCACTTTGCAAGCAGCAAAGCTGGAAGGGCAGAGTTAGGCCTTGTAGCTGAAGTCCCAAGTACCAGAAATGACACTAAAAGATTTGTTATTTTCTCTTCTGGATTTTAGTAATGCTTTGGTCTGATCTTTAATCACCTTTTCTCCCTTTTGGCATAGGAACGTCTACTCAGTCCCATTGTATGCTGGAAGTATATAATCTGTTTTTTTGTTTTTGTTTTTTGTATTGTTCGGTATATGTTCAAAGATTGTCATGAGTCTCAGAAGAAACTCTGGACTTTTGAGCAGTGTTGGTGTTATAAAACAGACTACAAGAGCTTTGAATGGTGAACTTAAATGTGTTTTGCAGCATGAGCCATGAACCTATGGAGCCCAAGGGACAAGTGTTGTGATGGGAATATGAATGGCAACATAGCCTCATGGGTTTGAATACTTGGTCCTTAGCTAGTGGAGTGTCTAGGAAAGTTACAGAACCTTCAGGAAAGTTATGGAGCCTTGCTGGAGAAAATAAATCACAAGGGGCAGACCTTAGGGTTTTATAGGCTGGTTCCACTTGCTGTTCTCCATCTACTTTTTGAATGCAGATGATCAGCCATGCTTTCTCTGCCTGTTGTCATGTCTTCCCTATCACAACGGACTCTATCCTTCTGGAACTTTAGTTCAAAATAAACCCTTTCTCCCCTAAGTGGCTTTTTGTCAGAGTTCTGTTCTGTTTTGTTTTGTTTTTAATCACAACATAATACAATGTCCAGTTCACTGGACCAGAGGACTGTGTTCACAATAAGATATAATCTTTACAAGGTAAGAGAGGCTCTAACACATCTGAATTATTTAGACTAGCATGTAAATCAAGGTTGTAAAGTGCTAAACAATCAAGAAGGAACAAGAAAAAGTAGACAAAGGGCCAAGCTGGGAGTGCTGATTGGTTTTAGGCAACATAACACAAACCTACACATATCTGGGAAGATGGAATCTCAACTGAGGAATTGCCTCCGTCAGACTGACCTGTGGGTGCATTTTCTTGATTGATAATTGATGTGTGAGGGTCTAGCTCACTATGGGCAATGCCACCCTGGACAGGTTGTATCAGAACAAGCCAGTAAGCTACACTCCTCCCTGGTCTCTGATTCAGTTCCTGCCTCCAGGTTCCAGCATTGAGTTATTCCTTGGCTTCCCTGAATGTTGTATCAACTTTAAAAAGAACCTAAAGACATAAACACATCTAGAAGAGGATAATAAATCAGTTTATATAGAATGCCAGCCAGATACAGCTGTAAAATTCTTAGAAACTTTACAGTTGGGTAAAGATACAGAAGACATGTAAGTAAGTGAGAAAAGTCTCCAACAAGCCTCTGCCTGTGTTGAAGCGATAGTTATAGAGTTTGGCTAAAGCTGGGCGGTGGTGGCACATGCCTTTGATCCCAGCACTTGGGAGGCAGAGGTAGGCAGATCTCTCTATGAGTTCAAGGCCAGCCTTATCTATAGAACGAGATCCAGGACAGCCACAGCTACACAGAGAAAACCTATCTCAAAAAAAAAAAAAAAAAAAAAAAACCAACATAACAACAACAACAAAGAGTTTGACTTAAGTGGCCTGTTTTGATGGAAAAAGATACTCCCAGATAGGGATGTTAATAGGGATATTAATGAGAATCTAAAACCAGGGGACAGATTACCTCATTAAGACTTCTTGGCCAAGGAATCCCTGAGCGACCCCCCAAAAATACAAGCTATTAGCATTGCTTTTGGATGCCCACAGAACTAGATGAAAAGACCCTGTTTCTAAAGACATCGCACACTTTGGTTGCAGGACATGAAGAGATCAAGCTGGGATTAAGTTGGAAGCTTCCTTGTTGTTAGCTAGTTTTCATAGTGTTGAAAGGTACTGTTAAGCTGAGAATTTTCACCAGCCGTTTAACCTATCAACATGCCGTCTGGTACCAATTTCTTTTCAATTAGACTTAAGGCCTGGTCCACAGAAAGAAACCTAAGAAATTCATGGCTGGTACTGTAAAACCAGGACTTAAACTCAGTCAAAAGCCTGTGGCTGGGGCTAGTGGGAAGCTACTCCTGTGGGTTTGCTAAATTAACATGATGTGCTAGTCAAATTGCCTTTGACCTGCTTATGTTTATGCTAAGATCATTGCTGCTGTCATCTCTGGACCATGAAGTGTATTTCTGAAGCTTCTATAGAAACAAAAATGGCCAAAGTAGAAAAGTGTGACTGCTGAATGCTCAGGGGTCATCTCTACCACCAATATCTGTATCATCGGTGGTATATCATCCATATCACTTACTCATCCACATAAGGCTCCAACACAGAAGAGGGAGAAGACTCATAAAGGAGGAAAGGGCCACATGTCACGGAATGCTGTCTTCCAAGCATGAAGCAGCCACTGAGCTCCTGAACTCTGAAGAGCTGTGATTAACTGCAGGAGATCTGCACAGCCCATTATTATCTCTAAGAGACTTGCCCACTTGCGTTTTTTTATGGAGCAGGGGCTCAGGAGGCTGCCCCTCTGAGGATGAACTGGGAGTTAACAGTTGCTAGTCAGGGGCTTACCAGGCTCTGTGCCTCCCAGAGGATCTTCAGGCAATTAAGAGCTGGTAAGAGAAACTTCTCTTCTGTGTTGCAGTTGCAGAATTGCCCACGCTTCTGTAAGTAATTTTAGTTAAAAGTCATCCTTAGGTAGAACTGTTTCTTTGGAGAGGTGCAAAGACCCCAGGTAAAGTTCACACACACTCATCTTACTATGCTGTTTTTCTTTCCATTCATATGCACAGTAAATATAACTCAGTGAAGTAGCTTAGTACTCATGACTATCTCAGTACCATCAGTGTCCCTTTGCATCCAGAATAACTGGAACTCAAGGGATGATTGGCTTTTCGTTTTTCTGACTATTCCTGTATTTTTATAGCGAACATAAACCTTGATAGTGATTGTTTGTACAGACATTTACTCTCAGGGCAGTTTGGGTACTGTACCTAGTACTCCAAACACATGGGTCAAGGCTTGGAATCCTATATTTTAAGCTTTAAAAGACAACTGCTGGCCCACACTGTCATACCCAACCTATCTGTCATAACTGAAGGAGAAAGGAGGCCTTTCCATGATAAAAACAGGCTAGTGGAATTCATGACCAATAGGCTAGTTCTACAGAGGATATGTGAAGGCAGCCTTCACAATGGAGAGAAAGATAAACACACCCACAGGCCAAAGGAAAGAATAGCCCCCATGGAACAGAAACTAAGCAAGCAAAAACAGAAAACCACTAACACTGCAAATCAACAAAATGATGGAAATAATACATACTTTCCGTTGGTAGTTGAATCTTAATTGTCTTGATTCCCCAATTTAACGACATGGGCTAGCAGACTGGGGAGAGAGGAGAGAGAGAGAGAGAGAGAGAGAGAGAGAGAGAGAGAGAGAGAGAGAGAGAGATCTACCTTTGTTGTTGCCTCCAAAAAATTCATCTCACCATCAAGGACAGTACTAACCACCTTGGGTTAGTACTAAAGAATGGAAAAAAGTATTCCAAGAAAATGAACCTAGGAAACAAATGGATGTTGCTAATCTAGTATCTGACAAAAATATACTTCAAACCATATCTATTCAGAAAAGATAAGGTCACTTCATATCGATTAAGGGAACCAATCAATCAAGAAGACATTATTATGCCAAATATTCCCCAAACCCAGGTGCACCCAATTATATGAAACAGATACACAAACACAAATTAGCTCCAGCACAATAGTGGGTGACTTCAATACCCCATTCTCATTAAGACACAGGCTACCCTGACAAGAAATAAACACCGGAATTAGACAACATCCTAGATCAAATAGACCTACCAGATATCTATAAAGCATCCAAATCCAGTCTTCTCAACATCTACAACGGATCAGCCCCCAAGCAAAAAGGATTTTGGCAAAACATCAATGTTTGTATTAGCACTATTCAGAATAGCTAAGTTATAGAACTAACCTAGGAGTTCAACAACAAAATAAGGAAAGCATGGCTTATGTACACAATGGTCCCCGCCTCACCATAAAGAATGTAGTTATATTGTCTACAGGGAAATGTATACAACTGGAGATAATCATCCTAAGGAAATTAAACCATTCTCAGAGGAAGAAATGAAAGTTTTCTCTCATTTGTGGTTCCTAAAATTGTTTTACAGGCACTTAAAATCACATATGCATATATGGCATGAAAGTAGAAGCAAAACTGTCTAGGGAAACAAAGGGAATAACAGGTCAGAGGAAAATAAAAAAGAAAGGTAAGAAGGAGAATATGCTCTATGTGTATTATACACTTGTATACTTTGTTTATGCAAGAAAGTACCATATAAAATGAATACACACAATGAAAAGTTTTTAAAGGAGGCAGCTGATTATTCTGGAACACCCTAAGATATTTAATAGGTGAGGATACAGATCGTTAACTTACACTGTTTTGCAAGTTAACATTAACTTTGAGTGCAACGGAAAGCCATTAGAAGCCCTTACGCAAGACAGTGACATGATTTGACTTTTTTTTTTTTTTTAAATCATGAGGGCACTCGGGAGACAATTCGGTAGTAAAGCTTGCCACTTACTTGCTGTACAAGCAGAAGGCCTTGAAATCCACCCATAGCAACTGCAACAGTGGCCTGAAATGCCGGCGCTCAGGAGACAGAGACGGGACCTTGGGCTCCCGGGTCTGTGTTCTCCAGGTCCCTAGTGAGCTGGCGCGCGCACACATTCATGGGATGGAGGGAAGTGTTTTAAAGTGTCGTATCGAGATATAAAGTTCTGGAGGCAGGAAGATAAGTTGGGAGACCTTTGCAAGCACAAGATAACTGTGACTAGGGCAAGAGATGCCGAGATAAAGCTGTAAGTGGACATATTCAAGATACAGTTCATTGGTGAAGGTCCGGACAGGATGAAGGAAGGAAAACTAAGCGTAGAGGCTTCCCTAAACTAGCTTTTCTGCGGTAAACAAGACGGGAGAACAGAACGCTCTACGCCTAACAATAATAATGGCTTTTATTCATTGCACGCTTACTGTATGCAACAACACCGCCAGGAAACTTACAGAAAATGTTTCAACTCATCCCCAACGCTGCCAGTGAACGCTTTGCCTTAGTTGTGTCAAAAACAGGTTCGGAAGCGGGGTGGGAATGGGGCTGTCTCACCGCTACGAAAGGCTGAAAGCCGTTTCTGAACGTAAGTCGGTCTCCACGACGGCTTCCCTATAGGGTACCAGGCCTATTCTCTACGAAATCGAGACCATTTGCGATAAGTCTGTAGTGTGAGATCGTGTCCCTAGACAAGACGCCCCACGTACTGTGTGACACCTCCTGGAGCTGCGCCTCGGCGAGCGCGCGCGTCCCCTGAGCTCACGACGTACAGTTTCCAGACGGGTAACCAAGTTAATACCTCTCGCCAGCAATTGGTGAGAACAGGGAAGGAGCCTCGTGATTGGTGGATATTCGGGTTTTCTCGCAGCGCGCCCTTGGCCGCCTCTAATTTTCTCCTATTCGCAGGAGCTTCCGGGAGGCGCGGAGCTATGACGTTTGCTCTTGCCATTGGCCGGCAGCCGCGGCCGCAGTTCCGCTATATGATTGGCTCCCCGCGCCGCCTCGGAGGTGAAGTGTACCGCGCTGATTGGCTGCGGAGTGGCGGCCGCGTGTGATGTCCCCGCCGGCGATTGGCCCACGCCTGGCTGCTCGCCGGCTCTGGGGCTCCCGGAAAGTGGCAGCTGAGGAGGGGGCGCGCTAGCTGTCTCCGCGGCCGGGTAGGAGACCCGGGCGTGAGGCGGCCTCTCTGGGCCGGAAGGGCTGGTCAGCCGACTCAGCGGCACGGGAGGCTGAGAGTGCTGGACAAGGGGACACCATGGCCCCCCAGAACCTGAGCACCTTCTGCCTGTTGCTGCTGTATCTCATCGGGGCTGTGATCGCCGGGTGAGGAACGGGCTCCCGCACGGCACGGGGTCGGAGGGGCGGCCTTTGCTGAGGAGGACGCGGGTGGCATCGAGGAGGGGGCACTGCCGGGCCGAGGGACCGACGAGTAGCGTGGGCCAGGCTGGCCGTGCGGGGCCAGATTTCCCCGGAAGAGCAGGAGTTGGTTGCAGTGCCCGATACGCGTTTGGGGCTCCTGTGAGCAGGAGTGGGGATCCGGACGTCTGGGGAATGGGGCTTCTGATGGAGATGAGTGCCAAGCGGGGATTGGGCTCTTTGGTCTGTCTGCCGAGTTCCGGAGTAGGACGGTGGCTTACCCAGCCCACGACAAGCTGACCCTAAAGTGTGTGGGCCATGATGCCAAGTCAGATGAGTAGAGCAGGTAAGGAAGCCAAGCTCAGACTGAAGAAAGTGGGCTTGAGAGAGCAACAGGACCCTTTAGAGAGCCCTCCTGCTTCCCAACTTCTTGAGCTAGCCTCACTGTCTCTCCGTGGTTCCTTCTTGAGCTGGATGCTATGAGTGGGAGAAGCAGTTCACTAACAGTCAATAAAAACTGGGAGGGATCCTAGCCTATGCTACTCTTACGAATCATACAACTTTAAAGGAACTGTATGAGTCTTCTGAAACCGAGGATAACATTGTTCCTCCCTTCGGGAAGAAAGAGCAGACTTAGAGACTTAGTTCCGATGATTCAGGGTATGGTATAGCGGATGTGCCTGCATCCTGAATCCCAGCTTTGGGGGGGGGGGGGGGGGGAACAGGTGGATCGGAATTCAAGGTCATTTTCAGCTACAGAGTGAGTTCCAAGCTATCTCAAATAAATAAGTAACCACAAAAGTAAAAACACAGCTCAAACTAGTAGTTATCAGATTCTGACAGTTTATAGGTTGTCCACAATGGGAAAGGTACTACCTAGCATAGCTTTTAAAGTTGTTTTCTTTATGGTTTTTTGTTTTGTTTTGTTTTGTTTTGTTTTGCTGTTTGCATGTATTCTTAAATGTCACTCTTTCCTTGTGAAATGTTTTAATTTCTTAAAAGTTAACATTTCTTACATATGCTTAATTGTTTTTTTTTTTCCTTAGTTTGATTAAGCCATGAGTACCCAAGGTATTTAAAAACATCAACATAAAATTTTGGAGTTGGGAGTTGAGTGAGGTATGCTGTTCTCCAACTCAATGTGTAGGCAAGGGTGACCCTGAACTCCTTTATGACCCTTAAGCCTCCACTTCCCAAGTGCTAGGATTGCAGCCGTGAGTGACCTTACCTGGCAGATACTAATATTTTTAATACTATAGCTTTAAACATAAGTTACTTGTAAAGTAGCCTCTGGGGACTATCAGGTTGACATTGAACTCTTATCAGCCATTTTTATCTTGTATTTTTCTGAGCTGTCATTTAACCTTTTCCCTCTTAAATATTTTATTTATTCTCTAACAGTTTCACGCACGCACACACAGACACACACTCTTCCCCTGGGCATGTCTCAATATGTTCCCTCCTACCTGCATGTAATCCTCTGATTCCAGCTAGTGCTGCCTGCTGGGACAGTGACCAGCTGTATTGGCTTGCTCATGTGAAGGTCTTGTTCAGGTAACTGTGACTTGAGTGAACTCACGAGTGCCATTTTCAGAAGATAGAATTTTACAAGGCTCCCCCCATCCTCTCCTTTTATGTTCTTTCTGTTCCTCCTTTCCCTGAACCTTGGGGATTTGGGGAGAGGGGTGGAAGGTGGAAGTACTTGTTCATTTAAGACCGATCACTCAACAGTCACTTGCTTTTTCTCCACATTTTGAATAATTATGTTGATGCATTGGCCACTGACCCTGTAGAAAGAGGCTCCTCTGACCAAAGTTGAGAGTGGCATGAATCTATGGGTACAACCTAAATATGTACAGAGCTGTTTGACAGCATGTCTGTTTAACAAAACAGCAGTAACATGTTCCTCACTCCCCCAGATCACCGTAGCCATGGGCTTTCAGGCAGCTTTATAGTACCAGGTCTGAATTCCCTCCTGTGGAGCAGGCCTCAAATCCCATCAGAAAACAGTAGGTTAACCCCATAGTCTTTATGCCACTATTGTACCAGAGGTGAGTACATCTTGCCTGGCTAATCAGTGTTAGTGACTTTTCTCAAGCAGCTTGCGTAAACACTTTCACAGCGCTGCGAAAGCTGGCCACGAGGGAGGAAGTTTTCATAGCATCTCCAGCCTGATTTCTCTATGTCCTGTGACCAAAGTGAGTGTCATCAGCAATAAGGTCTTCCATCTAGTTATGGTGAGCACCCAACAGTGATTGCAATGCCTTCCGTTGTTTTGGGGGCCTCCCCGACTTTTAACTCATAGGGAGGCACTGAGACTTCCACTTCATAATCCGTGTATTCTAAGAGAAGCATTGACCACTCATGCAGGGTACCTACGTGCAGAATCCTCTGTCTCCCTGTGTCTGTATATCCATCTGTCTCTAAGATCTTATTTTTAAGTTCATGTATAGATGTGTGTCTGTGTGTGGGCATGAACATGTGAGTGCAGATATCCACGGAAGCAAGGACAGTATGTTGAACTTCTGGAGCTGAGTTACAGGTGGCTGTAAATCCCTCACCGTGGGTATGGAAGACCGAACTCAGCTCCTCTGTAAGAGTAATTAGCACTTTAAGGTCATTGGGGTGGGGGTGGAGGCTCTGTTTTTTATGGATTAGCTTACAAAGTAGTGGCTTTCCGTAGTTTTTTGTTTGTTTGTTTGTTGTTTTTTTGTTTTTTTTTTTTAAGCATCCTTAGTTTAGTTTGACCTACCACCACTCTCCGGAAGCATAGTCCTGAGAATGTTACCTAATTAAGCCTCACTCTCTATTTAGTTAGCCTTTTCATTATTAAATGGCTGCTTCCTTTTTCATGAGATACCAAGACTCCACAGATGAGGTAGGGACTTCTTGTAGGTGACAAGTGTTAAATGATATAGTTAAGCTGGGCCTGTTGATACATGACATGCCTCTAATCCCAGCATTTGGGAAGCAGAGGCAGGTGGATCTCTGAGTTTCAGGCCAGCCTGATCTACAGAGTGACTTCCAGGACAGGCAGGGCTACAGAGAAACCCTGTCTTGAAAAACAAAACAAGCAAACAAAAATTATATAGTTGGGCTATGCATGGTTTCATATGCCTATAAACTCAGCATTTGAGAGGTAAAGGTAGGAGGATCAGGGGTTCAAGACTAACTTTAAGTACATGGTGAGTTAAAGGCCAATCTTGGCTACATGAGCCCTTCTCTGAAAAAAAAAAAACAAAAAAAAAACAAACAACTCAAAACGTTAACAGAATTATTAAAATAACTAAATTACTTTTCAAAAACTATGACTAGGAGGTTATTAAAAAACAAAACTGTGGCCTCATGAGTGGATAGTAGTCATGTGCCATCATGAATTCAGGACTTCATAAATCTGAGGCAGGCATAGGTCAAACTAAAACACATTTTTTTTTTTTTAATATTCTGTCTTAAGTCTTGGTTCCCAGTTCATTTTCCCCATGCATTTTTAAATTACCATTCGTACTATGTCAGTGTCTATTATGTGACTTTCCTAGCCCCTTTATTGAGATAATGTTTTCAGAATAAATTCTAGTAGCTACAAGTCTGGCAATAAGAGCAGGTGTTGTGAGCATTCTTGTGTGGTCACCTCACTCAGGGGCTGCCGTTTACTGGCCTCTTCAATGAGCTGGTTATGGCTCCTGCCTGGAATGTCTTTTATAGTCTCACTCTAGCTTTCCATTAACACTTCTTGCTAAGAACCCGTTTATGGCTGATTCTAGCATAGTGCCTGGCAGTGTTCTCTGTTTTATGTCCCCGTTTATATCATATGCATATTCTCAGCTACCAGGATGTGGAGGCTCCTGCTTGTGGACTTCAGAAGCTGTCGATCATAAAGACTTGATCTTAACAAATCTAGTTACCGGCAGTGAATTATGAAATGTATTTTCTCTCAGCAAAATACACCATAATCCTTATATCCAGATGAGTGCCATTCTTCCTTCAGGGTTATTTGGGCTTTGCTTAACCCTTATTTTAACTCCTTAAGCCAGTCCATCTTTAATGTTCCAAAAGTGCTACTGTTTAGGACATTTATGTGGCATAATCTTGGTGAATAAAGATAACTATCTTTTGAAATTATTGGCCCTTTAGAAACAGTCAAAAGTCACTGAGGTGGGTTTGGAAAAATGGCTCAGCAGGTAAGGGTGCTTGCTGCTCTTGCAGAGGACCCCAGCACCCACATGGTGGTCCACAGCCACCTGTAACTGCAGATCCAAGGATCCAGCTTTTCTTGACTCCAAGAGTACCTGCACACTCACACGGGAACACACACATCTGCTCATAATTAAAATTAAAGTATTTTTTAAAAATTATTTGGAGCCAGTGTAGGGAGTAAAGAGAGAGCTAATTCTCTCTTGTTGGTTATTAGCTGGAAGTAACATGGAGCCATAACGCACAAGAATAGTTTCTATAGTGAAGGTAATTCTAAAAGAAAAATGGCACCAGTGCTTTGAATATTTTTGAATTGCCTCCAGATCATAGTCTCTCGTTATGATTATTTCAGTACCTGAGACTATAAATTCTGGCATATCCCTTTTTAGTTTTTTTTTAATGTATGTATCCCATGTCACATATACCTTCATATTTCTACTTACATGCTTATAATAGTAGAGCTAACTGTAAAGGGAGAAAAAATACTTTCCACTTGCAAAAATGTAATAATATATTTCTAAAATGAGAGATAACTGTGCCGTTAAGAGCACTTGCTGCTCTTGCAGAGGACCTGCAGTCAGTTCCCAGCACCCACACCAGGCAGCTCACAACTGCCAAGGTTCCCTGCGGCCCTCTACAAGCAGCTGCACGTGGTGCACACACATCTCCATTTTTTAATGTAATAAGGAGCCAGAGAGATGACTCAGACAAATATATGAGTTAAAAACAAAACAAAAGCCTGGTTCATCCCTCCCTCCCTGAGAGAAGAGCTGTTGACAGCTAATAGTTGCTGGGTGAGGGATGGTCATTTTTCTTTAGGGACGTAGCCACTGTTGAGTTGTCAGGCTCTGGTAAGCATCTGCCTGCCCGCACTCATGCAGGTCTCCCTAATTAAATCCAGTGGGTCCCAAACAGAGCATAGGAAAGCAGAAAGGGGGCCTTATCGGGAAGAAGGAAGGGATCAGGGTGAGAGAGGGTGAAGAAGTCGGGGGAAAATGACCAAAGGCCATTACATACGTGCAAAGAATAAAAAAAGTAAGTAAAACCTGCAGTACAGAACTCTGTAATGGAATCTTTCCTCTCCATCTGTTTCTCAGGCGAGATTTCTATAAGATCTTGGGGGTGCCGCGCAGTGCCTCCATAAAGGATATTAAAAAGGCCTACCGGAAACTGGCCCTGCAGCTTCACCCTGACCGGAATCCTGACGACCCCCAAGCACAGGAGAAATTCCAGGATCTAGGTGCTGCTTATGAGGTGGGTAGAAAACAAAAATAGAAACCAAACCTATGGATTTGGAAAAGACCAGACTCCGAGGGACCCCCCTCAGGTCATTTCTGTTTGAGACCAGATGGTACATAAAAGTGAAAATATATGTGTGCCCAGGTTGTACAGTCGTTATCCATAGAGCCCATCTCCTGCCTTTATAAAGATTTGTTTTTATTTATATGTATATGTTTGTGTGTATGTAAGTGAGGTATATGTGGGTGCCCACAGATGGTAGAGGAGGTGTCAGATCTCTTGGACCTGGAGTTACAGGTGATCGTGAGCTGCCTAATGTGGGCGCTAGAAACCAAACTCAGGTCCTCCACAAGAGCAGCAAAGAGTTCTTAATGGCTGACGTACCTTGCCGGCCCCTCCGACAGAAAGTCTTAACCTGGAACCATGTGTAAATCTGAGTGGGTTGGTGACCCCTACAATGACACAACATTTTATTTTTTTTGTGAGATACAGATTCCATATTTTGTACTGTTTCCTGTGAATATTATCATTACTTGCTAGGAACCCAGTACTTTCTGAGAAAGCTAGATTTACATTCCCCAGTGCATTACAGTGCACATGTGCGGGGTTTTGTTGTTGTTTTGTTGTTTTTGTTTTGTTTTGTTGAGACAAGATCTCATTATGTAGCTCTAGCTACTCTGGAACTCTATGCAGGCTAGGCTAGCCACTGACTTACCATTCCTAGCTTCGTGTGTTGCTCTTGTTAGTGAATCTGCACTGTTCTTTATCCATGACCTGGGAAGGCTATACCTGTCTCACTTGTGAAACTGAAGATTATTTGACCCTAACTACCTTTGTGGCATTGTGGCAGATTTTCTCTTTTCTTTGTATCATTCAAGCCTCATTACATTTCTCCCAGGTAAATGAACGTGCACAAATCAGAACATTAATATAGTACAAAGACTCTTTAGGAAAAAAAAAAAAAAAACACTTTTTTTTTTCCTATATTGAGGTAAGATTGATTATGTTAGCATTTTAGTTAGTTGAGAGTCTGCACGTTAGTTGACTGATCAACTACCTGCCCCTAACCCTACTCCTCCTTAAAGTAGGCTGAGTATGGCGGAAAGCACCTGTGACTCATATGCATGTACAGAAGGTGCCCACAGAGGCCAGAGGCATCAGAAGCCTCCAGATGTATGGTTATAGGTGTTTCTGAGCCACCCAGCGTGGATGCCAGGAATCAAACTTGGGTCCCCTGCAAGAGCAGGGTATGCTCTTAACTGCTAAGCTATGTATTCAGCTCCCATTCTGTTTTGTTTTATTTCATAAATTAATAAGTTGGGGTTTGTTTGTTTTTGTTTTTTATGTGGGTCAATGTTTTGCTTGCTTGTCTGTAAATAACACTTTGTGCATACCTATTGCCCATGGAAATCAGTAGAGGGCATCGAATCCCCTAGAACTGGAATTGTGGATGTTTGTGAGCCAACATGTGGTTATGGGAACCAGATCCAGGTCCCCCACAAGAACAACAAATGCTATTAGCTGCTGAGTCATCTTTCCAGCCCTTTTTAAAATTAACATGCAAAGTAGTGTATTTCATTGTGGAAATTTCTTTAATTATTATTATTATTACTATTACTTATTACAATTTATTCACTTTTAAATCCTAGCAGTAGTCCCCCCTTTTCTCCTCCCAGTCCCACCCTCATTGTGGGAATGTCATATATATATTTTTATACTTAGTTTTTATTAAGCCCCTATACACATTTTTTTTTCTTCTTATGCTTTGAAGGTAAATTTTTACATGCTTAGAAACCAATTTTCTCTTATGTATTTTAGATCATACAAGCATTAAGCAAAGTTCTTTCAGTGAAAGAAATTGACTCTACGCAATGTTCATAGTGTAGCATTCGATAACACTTTCTCAACAGTTTGAACTCAAGATATTGCAAACTTCTACAAATGGATTTATACACATAGCAACGCATGAAAATATAGCTATGGATTTTACGTCAGGGCCCACAGTCCTGCTCTCTTGGCACTCTAGTCTTCTGATGTATAGTGTGTGTTGCAGGGGTAGGGTAGAGGGAACTGTTTTTAAGGCTACTCATTTAGCGCATCAGTCACCAATGATGACCTGTCATGGTGATATTCTAGTTCACAGTTTAGTAACATAGTATATACAGCACAGAGCTTATAGAATAAGCCCTGGAATTAAGTTGCCTGAAAAAAACTTTAGTGGTCCATCTCCCCTCTTTCCTGGTGCGTTCTTGACCTTCACAGTCCCACTGCTTCAATACAGTTTTTGAGGTACTAAATCAGATTTGATAGCGTGAAATTAAACACATGATTGGGCAGTGTGCAATAGGCAGCGTACCAAAGAATTCGGTCTGCTAAAATGCAAGAACATGAGTTTGAGGCCAGCCTGGGCTACATTTGGCATCTAAGCCAGCTTGAACCACAGAGCAAGAACTTATCTCCAAAAAATCCAAAACAAATAGAAGATATCCTTCTCTGGAAAGCTTTAGGAATTTACGGTCAGAGTGGAAAACAGCTATAAACGTGAATGTACTTCAACTGACTGTTACCTATGACATTTTCCCCACTGGCATTTATCCCCAGGTTCTGTCGGATAGTGAAAAGCGGAAACAGTATGATACTTACGGTGAAGAAGGCTTGAAAGATGGTCATCAGAGCTCCCATGGGGACATTTTTTCACAGTAAGTAATTTGCCCATTTGCAAAGTATTGCATTCTGAGATTGGGCCACTTTGGCACTAAAATAAATTATTCCTGGAAGCAGAGGGAAGAGTTGTCTCTATTTTATCCTGTGGACAAGAGAGGATTGGCTATCACAGTCACCACCAGATAAGGAATTCATGGGGTCTCTTGATCACGTGTCATACTTGGCTTTCTGGGAATTTAGGATAGCTGGAATGTAATAACTACTTCTCACTTTGAACCCCTTCTTGTCGACACATGAATCACCATACATCATAATGTCTTGTACTAGATCTAATGTAGAGTTCCGCTCTGTAATTATAAACAGGAAAATGCTTGCGTCTGCACTTGTAAGCCTTGCACATTCATTTCTCCAGATTCTCAAAGATGTAGAGCCTCCTCTCAAGTCTGTTGAGCCGGCAGGGAAATACCCCTCCCCCCGACCATTGAAATGATGCTGGAACTGTCAGAAGGAGAAGCTTCCTTCCCTGCTCTGGCCTCTCTTCAGCTGAAGGTTTAGGAGTACGTGCACCAGGGGTTAAAATTAGCACCAGTATAACTGAAAAACACTATTTTTATCCACCTCACAGGAGTTCTTTTGTTACCTTCAAACACTACTTTTGACTTTGTCCAGGCAGGACTTAATTTCCCTAAAAGACTGGAACTGTCCTGATGCTTTGCTTTTCAACTTTAGGCATATGCCCAAGGTTTTTGTACAGAGTGGTAGCTCCTGTACAAAGAGCACATATTCAATGTGTTCAAAATGTTCAGGGTTACCATTAAAGAGTTTCCTTAATTAGGCCAGGCGTAGTGTGCACACCCATAATCCCAGGCGAGGCAGACAGAGCTCTGTGAGTTCGAAGTCTGCCCGGTCTACAAAGCAAGTTCCAGGGCAGCCAGGGCTACACAAAGAAACCCTGTGTTGAAAAACAAAACAAAAAAAAGAAATTCCTTAAATTAGCCAGAAAGTTCAAATTTATTTATTTTTATTTTATGTGCATTGGTATTTTGCATGTGTGTCTGTGTGAGGGTGTCAGATCTTGGAGTTACAGACAGTTGTGAGCTGCCATTTTGTTGCTGGAAATTGAACCCGGGTCCTCTGGAAGAGCCATCAATTCTCTTAAACACTGAGCCATCTCTTCAGCCCCATATTATACCCTTTTTCAATATGTCATTTTGATTTTCCTCAGTATTGGAATGGATTATTTCATTGATTGAGTCCAACATTGAATCCATTGACATTCTTGTGTGGCTGCTATGTATGGAATGTACTGTATTAAAGAGTAAATATTTTTTGTAGTGGGCTATGTATATTAAAATTTCTATGATATCCAACTCCAGTATATTAAGCATGTCTGTTTTATATAGTGTGCTGATAGGAACAATATTTTATCAATGTGAAGAAAATAAATCATTGTGGGATGTAGGATGAAGTTCTTTCTCCTGATGAATTTGCATATATTTACAGCTTCTTTGGAGATTTTGGCTTCATGTTTGGAGGAACCCCTCGCCAGCAGGACAGAAATATTCCAAGAGGAAGTGATATCATCGTAGACCTGGAAGTCACTTTGGAGGAAGTGTACGCTGGAAATTTTGTGGAAGTAAGTTGACAGTACGCTAATTCCTACTGACTACAGAACTTGCACTTTTGACCACAGAACAGAGATTTTTAGTGTACTTCTTGTCATCTAGAGGGCAAGAAGGAGTAACTGACACACAATGAATTAATCAGAACCCTTAGTTCATAATAGTCACAGACTACTCACTCTCTAGCCCAGGGACTCAGTGAAACAGTACCATGCCTTCGCCTGCCTCAGCCGCTTCTGTATCCCATTCTGTTTCACTGCAGGCATAATTTTCATCGTTGCTATTCTGGATTATTACACATACATGAACCTAAACAATGCTTTTTCATTGTCTATAAATTTGTAAAGATGGCTGCGTATCATTTTTTGAGGCAGACTTTTGTCCCTCTGAGTCATCCTTGTTGCTTACAGCTGTCAGTCTGCTGATAAAATCTCATTGTGACCATCAGTAGGGTTGGGTTTTTTTTAACTCCCAAAGAGTCCTACACATGGACATATTCTACTTAAAAAAACATGAACAAGGATGTCTCTTACATGGTAAGTGTAAGAATAGAATTGCTGGATTATGTCACATGTTTTCATACTTTACATGAACATGCCATCTTATCTTTGAAATTGTCCAAGCCAGCACTTAACATGCCCTGGCAGTTCTTAGGGCTGCTCATATTTGCTCCCCCATCCCCAGCTGTGGGGCTTCATACATGCTAGGCAGGTACTCTACCCATATGGGATACTCCCTGCTCCCTCGCTGATATTTGGAATTATCAGAGTGGGGATAGGAAGCTCTCTCATTGTGGTCTTGGTTTGTGCATCTTACTTACCAGCTAGGGTGAGCATCTCTTCCATTGGCCCTGTATGTTTCCTCTGTGAAATACTCCTTGGCCATGTACTCTGCTTTCTTGGTCTTTCTCTTGTTGATTTGTAAGCCTGCTTCATTTTTGCTAAGTTTTTGTTAGCCTTCATACAGGTATGTAGCAGAAAATAAAAGGTATCAGGCCAATTAATAATGTTATTGTTAGCCCTATAATGGTTATGGCAACAGAGACACCTGATAGATTTTAGAATAGCCTTATCCTACCTGGGGAAGGGCAGATGTTAACCCTCTAAACTACTTTTACCTCCTAACCCCAGTCCAGACTATCACCCATCCATAATTCCATAAATAGATCACTTCCTCCATCTATGCAGGCCAGCTGCTTCTCTCCACCTAACCATCATGGCTTCCTGCCTTCTTCCTCCTGTCTCCTTCTTAAGATCCTTCTGTCTCCAAAGCCTGAGGATCTTAGCCATACCTACCACATTCTGCCCTTCCCAGGTATAGGCCTTTTAATCAGCCAATCAGGGATAATTGAGGACCATTCCTTCTCATCACCTGGGTACAGGAGATAGTTCAGCATTAATAATGCCCATGGCAAGACGGTAACCAGATCTCAAGGCACTGAAAGCAGCATTTGAATACATATCACCTGACCAACCCCCAGCATAAATACATCTATTCATTTATAGTACAACTTGTCTTTACATGATACTTAAGGTTCATTTTAGTTCATGCAAGTCTTCATTTTGATGTGCAAAAATCTAAGCTTTAATTTTTGAGTCTTACATTTTAAAAATTTTCTCTAAAATGAGAAAGCTGTTCTATGTTCTTGAGTGAAAGGCATCAATCTTTAACCTGAGGTTGTCTTTCTTTAATGTTTGGAATGGACTTTGCAGCTAGACCACATTCCTTCAAACCCTGCCATTTTACTTAACCGTATGTGCTGCTGTTTCCTCAGCTGTGCATGAGAAGGATGGGAGCTACACATAGAGCTGTGGTTAGATGGATGTGTGCCTGTCTGAATGTTCTCCAGACGTTTGTGTCACTTCTACATGAGCACAATGCCAGGAGCTTATGCCAGTAGAAGAATGTGGGTTAGGTTTTTTTTTTTTTTTTTTTAGGTTTAGTTTATGTTTAATTTTGTGTATGTCTGTGTGGGTGTGTGTGTGTGCAAGAGTACAGGCATTCAAGGCACCAGATGTAGATACTGGAAATTGAACTGGAAATTCTCTACAAGAGCAAAATGTACTCTTAACCACTCAACTGTCTCTCCAGGCCCAAAATATGTTTCTTTTGGTTTTTCTCTTGGGATGAAGTATCACATAGCCCAGGCTGACCACAAGCTCACTATGTAGCTGAGGACATGACTGTACAAATATTTGTGTATGAATATGAATTTCATGTACTAAGCGGGATTGGATGTTTGAAAACAATTACCTACATAGAAGTGGTTGTCGCCTCTCCTTATATGTCAGTGTCCGAATGGTGACAGCACTGGTGATGAGCCTTGGACTGGGTTGCCTAAAACACAAAGAGGTGGTTTGGGGAGAGTGCTCAGAGAACACTGCTGGGTGGTAACCACACAGCAGCTATTGACCATCATGACTGGTTGTGTTGTGTTGTTTTGTTTTTGTGGGGTGGGGGAGCATGCCTTACACAAATCACACTTCTTAATAGCATTGTAATCCTGTGAACTGCTTTAATCCAGCAGCCCTTAGTGTATCTTGGAAATGTTGGTACTAATACCTTGTTTTGGAGCCTCTTCTTTTTCCCCCTCTCTACGCCTACAGGCTGTGGTTGAGATTAGAGTCATACGAGTATATGTTCTCGTCATTCTTGTGTGGGGGTGTATTTGCACTTCCAGATTCTATGAGCTTTCGGTTTCTGTGAGGAATGCCTTGCAGAGAAGACATGCGTGCAGAACACTGCTCCCTGAGGAAACTAAAGACTGTGTTTTGTGTTCTTAGGTAGTTAGAAACAAGCCTGTAGCCAGGCAGGCTCCTGGCAAACGGAAATGCAACTGTCGGCAGGAGATGCGAACCACACAGCTGGGGCCAGGGCGCTTCCAGATGACCCAGGAGGTGGTGTGTGACGAGTGCCCCAATGTCAAGTAAGTGGGAGGCCCTCTGTGTGTCTCTTGAGAAACACTTGAATGCTCTGATTGTCTGTACCTGGCTGGCTCCCTCCTCCTCCCCACATTTCACCAAAGGAAAGAGCAGTGCACGTCTCTAATTTGCTAGGCAGCGCCTTTCATTTATGGGCTACATGAGACAGACGTTTCCCTCCAGCTCTGACCGTGAGAACAGACCTTGATGTCTTTGTGATGCAGGGTCCCTCTGCTCTGAGTGTTGGCATCTGGAAGCTCTGAACAGGCCCAGGTAGCTTTGGCAGACAGCACAATGTGGCTATCCAAGAAAAGACTCAGGGAGCACGGTGGTAAAGCTGATTATATCTGGGGTTTCATTACTGTTTTCTTTTTTTAATTCCCTTTGTCTCAGACTAGTGAATGAAGAACGAACACTAGAAGTAGAAATAGAACCTGGAGTGAGAGATGGCATGGAATACCCCTTCATTGGAGAAGGTGAGATACTGTGTTTATTATCAGAACTCATTCTGCCCTATCCCATAACTAAATGGCTACACAGTATGTGGGGGGGTGGAGACCTTGCCTTCCCTGGGCAGACTTGACAGAGGCATTGCCTGAGGCCGGGGAGGTAAAGATTACTCGAGTGCCACGCAAATCGTTGTTCAGCTTGTGTAACTCCCAGTCTTCTTTGGACTGCTCTGACCAGGTGAGCCTCACGTGGACGGGGAGCCTGGAGACTTACGGTTCCGGATCAAAGTTGTCAAGTGAGTGTCAGCTGGGGCCGGCACGTGCCCTCTCAGCCCAGCTTGTCGCTTGGGTGAAGGTGGAGTTAAAGCATCTATGCTGCTTCTTCTGTCTATGCCTACAGTACCATAAGTCGTTGTCTCCAACCCTGCAACAACACTGGAAATAGTTCAGGTCTGCCCTTGAGCCCAGTTACGTACCTAGGACTTAAAGATTCAAGAGAAGCTGGAAGGAAAAGAGAACTGGGCCTTGGTCCAGGGCTCGTCTAGCACACACAAAGCCCTGGGTTCGGACCCTGCATTGTGGAAGTCAGGCAGGGTGGCACATGCCCCGTAGTGCCTTTCAGGTGGTAGAGACAGGCAGATCGGGAAGGAGTTCAAGATCGTCCAGCCTGGGATGCATGATATCTTGCCTCAAAACAAGCAAATGAGAAATGAAAAGAGCTGTGAGAGGCAGTCTACAGTAGGAATCAAAAAGTGCTGCGGTTGTTTTTTATAAAAAGGCCTCTCAGTCACATGATATCCAGCTTCTCCTACAGGCTTCTCTCCAGTGTGGCATGTTGCCACACTGATTTTGCCCAGGACTTGGGCCTTCTTATTATTATTTCTTTTCTCTTACTAGCCAGTTGGAAAGCAGTGATAAATCTGTGTTTAAGACTTGATTAAAAATATTATTCCCAATGGACTGTACTAGATTCCCCCCTCTCTGCAGTCTGTGTGGGGTGATCTTTTCTTGCATACCTTGTCTCCCTCACAGCTTCCCTGAGAAACTAGAAGAGTTGCTGTTCCCTCAGTAAACCTAGCACCTTTGGTAAGGTGGGTTGGAGAGATGAGAGATAGGCTGTCACTCTGTAGCCCAGGCTAGCTTTGAACTTGTTCTCACCTGCCCCTTTCCTCTCCTTCTCTGTGACTTGGGAAAGCACAGAAAACCCAACCAAGCATTGTCTTTCTTGTCTATAACCTAATGATGGATGTTTCTCCTTACGTTTATATACTTCTGCTAACTTGTTAACTTCTTAGGAGTAGCATTCAGTAAGCCATACACAGCTCTATAATCTCAGATAAAGCAATGTGCAAAGGCAAGTCAAATACTTACTCTTTGAGAATGGTGTTCATGGTTTTCCAAGACTTTTCTAGCACTTTAAACTGATATGTTTTACCTTCGTCTGTTTCAGGCACCGGATATTTGAGAGGAGAGGGGATGATCTGTACACAAATGTGACAATCTCACTGGTGGAGGCTCTGGTTGGCTTTGACATGGACATAACTCACTTGGATGGTCACAAGGTAAACACGACAGACTTTCCAGCTTTGTGGTCATCTCAGCCACTTGGACATCGGAACCAGAAGCTCCGTTCTGGCCCTCTCCCAGTCTCTCCTCTCTCTGCTGCTGAACCTCCAGTAGCAGCTGCTGCATTTTTTAAGTCTGTCTATGTCTGTCAGCTTGAGGGTTCTTCTTGCCCTTCATCCTTTCTTCTCTGCTGAGCTGTGACACTAGCTTTGTCCCCAGTGCTCATTAGAAGTTGCGTAATAGACTTAAGGTGTGCCAGACCTGCTCCACCCTGGTCCTTTTTGCTTTCCAGGTACACATTTCCCGGGATAAGATTACCAGGCCAGGAGCCAAACTGTGGAAGAAAGGGGAAGGCCTTCCTAATTTTGACAACAATAACATCAAGGGCTCTTTGATAATCACTTTTGATGTAGACTTTCCAAAAGAACAACTGACAGAGGAAGCAAAAGAAGGTATGGTGTGTGTGTGCGCACATTTGTGTGTGGGATGACTATCTGAAAGCAGAGTAGCACAGTCCTTTGGAGGCATGAGATGTAGATGTCGGCCTTCCTCAGTAAAGGCAATAAGAAATCCTGCTGTCAGTGTATGAGCTGGGCTCTGAAACTTAGGGAGAAATAAGGACGCAAAACAGAGTCACTTAAGTGAGGAGGATAGACCAAACCAAAAGGGAAGATGAGATGTACAGTGGGGGAATTGGAGGCTCGGGGGTGAACATCTCTCTGCCAATTGTAAACGGCTTATGGTGTAAGTGTATAACATAATAAGAAACCGTGTAAACAGGGTGAAAACTGACAAAAGGGCAAGAAGGGAAGAATGAAAGATTAGCTGAACTGATTTTTGTTCCCTTGTTTTGTTCCCTGTTCCCTTTTCCTGGGGCTTGGGGAAATGGTTGGGGGTGGGGCTTGAGAGGAAGAAACAAGTGACCACACCTGTGTTTGCTTTGCGACATCCACAGGTGAAGTTGAAAACTCTAGGGAAGTCACATTTTTGTTAATGTAGTTATGTACTCGCTCTTTCTACAGGTGTCAAGCAGCTGCTCAAGCAAGGACCAATGCAGAAGGTATACAATGGGCTGCAGGGTTATTAAGAGTGAAGAGATCGGACTTGGACAGAGGTGGATCAGCGGTATTTATTATCTGCAGGGGTTTTTCTGTGTGTGTTTCATTATTTTCAATATGCAAGTTTGAATTAATCTTTTTTTCCCTGACGATCGTCATGACATGAATAAGAGGCTTGAGAACGCTTAGAATAAGCGTTCAGACAAGAATGACCAGCAGAAGGTTAACTAATACCTCTCCCTCTGGGGATTTAATGTCTGGTGCTGCCCGAGGTTCAAGGAGGAAAGTCTCAGAGGACGCCAGAGCAGAGGAAACCAGATGAGGGTTAGAGACAATTGTTAGCTATTTCAAAATGCCAACTGGAGAAGTCTGTTTTTAAATACATCTTGTTATTTTTTTTTTTCTTGACTCCTGTTTCTTTTTCCTGTGAGTGGATGGGTAGTCTTCCCATCAAGCAAGATGGACACACAGCATGCAGAGGAATGAGAGTCCTGCATCCAGGCTCCACTAAACACACATGGTGTCTAATAGCAACCAGCTAGAAGAAACCGAATAGATTAGAGGCTGAGCTACATGAATTAAAGTTACACAGAGACCTCATTGTCTTTGAAAGAACATATTTTCTCGCTTTCTTTGGTGATAATAAAATCTGATATGGGTATTTTACTGTTTAGAAAGTACTTCTTGCGTATCTCTCCCAAATGGCCTTATGTCCTGAAACTTACGAGTTAGAAGCTAAGATGGCCGGCTCTAGAGAATAAATATTAGAAGTAGAATTGCAAGTGGCTTTTTCTCCCAGTGGCATCAGATTCAGATGCCAGCTTAGCTTGAGCACACTTGACTTTTGAGTCCTCTTTGTGTCTCCAGTATGTAGGACTTCTTGCCACAGCTAATCAGTAGTTCAGTGCAATTGAGCAGCTGCTGTGGCAGTGTGTGGGAAGCTGCTTTTGAACCAGCGGTGTAGTTCAGTCTCACTGCCCTTAGCTGTGCAGCAGCCAGTGCTATTTGAGACCTGACAGAAATCTAACACATCACAGAGACACAGACGTGGATCCTGCTGGCTTTCAGCACATCATATGCCACATGCACGGGGTTCAGTATGCTTTTTACTTATTTGTAAACACATATTCAGGTCAGTGGGTATTTTCACATTTTAAGTGTATTGGAAAGATTTATGTCAAAGTTCCATGACCCCACGCTAAACTGCAGTGACAATCAAGGTGGGAATGCTAGAAAGATCCTAATGCCAGGCTCCAAAGCTCGGGATTTTTGCACAAGGAGTAAGTGCCCTCCAAAGGCATTGTGGTCTCTGAGATGGCAAGCTCCCACCATACCGAAGATAGCTATCTACTTACTCAAGATGTTGCAAAGGATTTCTAGGCCCAGGAGACTGTAGTAGATGTCACGGCCATTCCCGCCAAGCCAGAAATTTCCACATGGTCGTGTAAGAGACCTTTTCTCGGAGACCAACACAAATAATAGTTGCACCAAAAGTCCAGCTTGGGGAACTCATGCGTTCTTACTGGGGTTGCTAACAGGAGAATGGGTGAGGAGGTTCAGCAACAGGGATGGTTCAAAAGAGCAGCTGCATCAACAAAAGCTTACCCGGCACAGTTCAGGAAAGGCACTGCCTGCTAGCCTGGTACTGTACAACCTGCAGACAGCTTGAGGAAATCTGCAGAAATCTGAGGCCGGCTGGTCATTTCTACACCCCTCCCACCCCCACCTGGCAGTTGTTTTTCTCATCCAAGGCTGGAGTAGGAGCTTTAAGAATCTTGCAAGTTTCTCCTTTTCCAGATGTGGCCTTCTGTTTATCTCCTGAGCCCTGGGATTCACAACCCCTCCTTTCTGGGGGATGTTGGATTGGGAGGAAGCTGCCAGACGACAGTGCTGCAGGCTAAGACCAGTGGAAACTTGTTCTGTTCGTTGAGAAGGACTAATGGGCTTGGTAGGGGCCTTCTATGAGCTAGGTTTTGTTCCAAGTATTTTATACGGATAGACTCAGCTTTAAATTGGGGCCAGAATTTGAACCAATGCAATTTGCGCTTGAAAATGTGCTTAGTACAACGAATATGTAAGCACAGGAACATTGTTAGAAAACGGGTGGTAGAGGCCAAAAAGTCAGCTTAGTGGATAAAGACACCAGCAAGCACCACAACCCGAATTCAATCCCTGGGACCTGCACTATGGTGGAAGGAGAGAACAGACATCCACAGGTTGTCTTCTGACATCTGCAAAAGCATCATGTTGCATGTGTGCATGCACATAGACAGTAAACAATAATAACAATAAAAAGATTTTAAATGGGTGCTAGGTAAAGACTGTGGGAAAACGTGTTCTTTGCAGTTCAGATTAACAAGGAAAAATAGCATTTGAAGGAGCTCTGTAAAGCAAAATGGCCTGGAAACCGATCTAACCTTGGATGCCAGAAGCCATCTAACCCCTTTGAACCTTGTTTTCTGCCAAATGAAGGTGAAGAAGGGTAAGGTTTTTTGTTGTTTGTTGGGTTTTCTTTTTCAAGACAGGGTTTCTCTGCGTAGTCCCGGCTGTCCTGGAACTCACTCTGCAGACCAGACTGGCTTCAGACTCAGAGAACCACCTGCCTTTGCCTCCTGAGTACTAGGATTAAAGGCGTGCACCACCACTGACCAGCTAAAGGCTAAGTTTTTAACTTGAGCTTTTGTGCCTCTCTTAGGATCTAATTTGGCCCTTTACACATTGTATTTTTTTCCCTGCTCCTCGGTCATTGGCTAAGTGCTTAGATTCCCAGCGTAGTTGGATATTGTGCTCAGAAGTCTTGGATGTAGCTCTATGGGCTTATACAGACCTGATGACCTGAGTTCCACCTCTGGAACCCACCAGAAGCCAGGCCCTGTGGCTTGTGGCTTGTATTCACATACTCCTATTGCAAGGTGGAAGGCAGAGACTGGAAAGTCATACAGGGAAGGTTGCAGGCCACCTGCCTTGGAAGATGAATCAGGTCAGAAACAAGGTGGAAGAAGAGAATAGAATTCCGAAAGTTGTCCTCTGATCTCCACACCTGTGTCATGGCTCATGCAGGCATATAACTACACACATGACTATAGGTAATACTTTTTAAACTTTCCTTTATTTGGGGTTCCTTAAGCCTCTGCCTCCCTTCTAACCTCCCCACCCTCCAACCCTCGGTGGGAGAGAAAGGTTAGAATGGAAAGGGGATGTAGACCTCTTTGGACTAAGTTCCAGCTGGTGAGTGATGTCAAGTTCTTTGGGAAAATACTAATCTCAGTCATCACGCTATCTTGCAGTCCAGCAAATGGCAGCAGCAGAACAGACAAGCAGCCTTCTTCCTCCTCGAAGCCCCTCCTCTCTCTGGACTCTGGTATTTATACCCTCCCAGAGTCCTCAGAATTCCACTAACTGCAGCTGGCAAAGACCACATCCCTCTCCAAGCCACACAAGGCAATTATCAGCTGTGGACAAACTAAGACAGTCCTATATCCCACAGATAGTATTAAAACAAAACAAAACAAACCTGCTCACATAACTGAGTTTATAAAGAAACCAAAACTTCCACTACACACAGCATAATTATAATGTTCTTTTAAATACACTCGAATGGAAAGTTTTTGGTGTTACTACAAGTGGGAGTAAAAAGAATCTTATTTCTTTAAAAACAAACAAACAAAACAAAACTGTAGTTCTAGAGATCTGAAAAGGCAAGAATGTTCAGGGACTCCAAAATAAGAAAGGGGAAAAAAAATTATGTGATGTTCGTGTTCTTCAATTCTGCCCACCATAATTGCCCCAGCACAAGTGATTAAAGCTTGAATAAAGTCATAGACGGTGATCATCAGTACAGTTCCTAGATGAATGTTATACACCAAAAGCCCATGTCCAGCCAAGAGGATGGCCCAGTGGGTAATGGGCATCTGCTGCCAAGCCTTACGACCTGAGTTTGATTCCTGAAATCCACACTGCGGAAGGAGAGGAGCAGTTCCTCCAGGTCATCCTCTGACCACAAGAAAACCTTGTATGTATTCTCCCCCTCAACATTAGCAAATAAATGGAATTTAAAAATCAAAACACCGGACCACTGAAAGACAAAACTCTTCCAAATAGTAAATAGACACAGGCCCCCTATTAAAGCAGCCTTCCTGAGAAGGCTTCCTGACATAATTGCAAGACAGTCTCCCTGGAGCACTGGGTGCCGAGGGTGTGGTCCGAGTTCAAGAGATGCTATGATGAAGTACCAGATATTCACTGGGTTTTTCTGTTTTGGAGACAGAGTCTCATGTAGCCCTGCTGGCCTCAGACTCACTGTGTAGCCCAGGCTAGCCTTGAGCATGAATCTTTTGTTTGCGTCTGCCAGGTGTTAGGATTACAAGCATGAGCCACAATGCCCAGGTTACTAGTGCTGGAAGTCAGCTCCAGGGCTTTGTTCATGCCAGGCATGCACGCTGCCAGCTGAGCTATCTCCCCTGCGCTGGATTTTGAAGATTTAACTGTAAAATGTAAAAATCTCAATTTTTTTTATACTGACTATACTACAACTATACTATTTTGAGTTATATTGGGTAAAGTAAAATACAGCTTTAAAAAGAGGATGTACGATTAAAATTCACCTAAAATTCTTCTGAAACTTCAAGATGTGACTACTAAAATTGTTGAAGCACATTTGTAGTTCACACTGTATTCCTGCTGACTGTAGGTCTGTACCCAGGCTGCCCAGGTAAGAACTGTAGTTAGGGGCTTGCATCCAGCGTCCCTCATCCCAGGCTGTTTGGGGTCCTCCCACCGGGCGATCCAATATTCCGTCTCCGCCTCTGCACTGTAATCTGAATACTGTGTTTGCCGAGGTCTATTTTCATCCGAAGATCCCCAGTCCATCCGCACTCTCTTCACAACGTCTTCAAGCCACAGACAGGTTTAGCAACCTTCTCAACACGCTTTGCCGATGGCCATACTGCCCTCCGCCCAGAACTCACCTCCCTTTGTACGACAACACCGTCTTCTCTCAAATATTCCCGCTGTCTCATCAATCCCTGCTCCCCCAAGAGTCTTCCCTTTCTCCTTACCGGTGTTCGTTCTGTCTGGGTGTTTCTAGCATTGTTTGTTTTGATGAAGGAAGAGGGAAGTAGAATTCGAACTTTTCACGCCGTACTGGGAAAATATGTATCTAGACTCATAGTCAGTATGTCCACATTCAGTTTTATCACAAAGTGCCCCGATTCTCCATTGTAGGATGATGGGTTTAACAAACACATTTCATAAAATTATTGAACAATTAGACACTCACAACTGCACAACTGGGGTACCTTTTTTGGGACAGACAGGCAAAAAGAAGCAAGTTTGTATCTCTGTTTATCAAAGGTTTGGTGGGTTTACTTTGTTTTTTGTGTTTTTTTTTTTTTTCCGTTTCGGTTTTCCCGCTGCAGTAAACAATGTTCGCCCCCAGGTGGCGCTAAAATAATGGCCTGAGCTATAAAAAAAAAAAATCAGCCCTGAGGCTATAGATTTTTTTAAAGACATATTTCTATAATTGCCAATGAAGGTCAAGCTATTCTGTAAAACAAATAACAATCTAAATGCAAATTCAAATACATAATGTACCCTAACTGTGCCTGCCCTCCTTTTAGTCTCCCTTAATGCTAACGCAGAGATGGCAAATTCCACATGGGCGGGGTTGGGTTTTTTGGTTGTTCTGTTTATCTATTTCTCTGTGTGTGCACCATGTGTGCATGTATGGGTGCCACGGTACACGTTGGGAGGTCATAGGACAACCTGTGGGAGTCTGCTCTCTCCTGCCACATTGAGGTCCTGGGAATCCCAAACTCAGGTCATCAGACCTTTCACAGACTGAGCCATCTTGCAGGCCCAACATGGGCTGGGTTTGTATTCAATATAAAAGCAATAACACGAAATTAGAAGCAAAGACGACTTCTGAGAACCATGGATGGCAGTCCTGGAGACCACTGCAAAGGCCTGGATTGTGTAAACAAAAACAAAGCTTACCAGCTAGCTAAGGCTTTGGCCTTCTCTGTGAGCTACCTTGCTAAACTGGGAGAACAGGGAATGTGTGCAACAGACAAAGTTTCTGTGAAGTGTTTGAAGGCCATATTAGAATATTCCTGGGGAGGCATATGGTGGGATTCCTTCCTTGCTAATTATGGGGCACCTGCTGTAGTAGGTGAATGGATCAGCCAATATGGAAAGCAGAGTCCATCAGCACGAAGGAGTGGTGTTCTGATCAGCTCGATATTTCTATTGGCCCTGAGTATCTCACGAAGAGAGCTTAAGCGTCAAGTGCCCGCTACACTTGCAAGCCCACTGCTCCTTGGCAAGGAGTTCTCACAACTCCTGCCAGTTGGAAGAGCTCAAGAAAGGGCAGAATACGCTAACAGCAGCCAGGCAAGACGGTTTGATGCTTCAGGGCAGAGAAGCACCTTAGCTCAGGAGCATCGGTGAGGAGGCACGGTTTGACTGCAGCACCCTCAGGTTTTCCCCCCGAACTGATGTCTGTTGACACAGTTACAGGCAAGCTTGTCTTACACGAGTGGTCAGAGTAACAAGCTACCTGAATGAAGGGCCTAACATCAGGGGCACTATAAGACGCTGTGGGACCTCACGTTCTGACAGCCTGAGTACCGTGTGTTCTGTGGTTTGGTAAAGGAATGCTGACTGTTAGGAGCAGAAGACTTCCTCCCAGTATGCTCGGCAGCTGCCAGAAAAGAGAGATCAGGATAGCCCAGGTGATAGGACAGGCGGATGAGACAATAAGGGTTGTGTCTATTCAGTTACTATGGAACCAATTACCAACATAACGGCTCAAAATAGCAGGTTTTTCTTTAATCCCCTCAAGTCCACATGACAGCTGGGCTTGATGGAGACAGCTTTGTTCTTCTTGGTGTCACTGTGGTAGTTCAGGGGCTGGGGACTGGATTCATTTAAAGGCCCTCTTCTCATATGTGACAGCTGATTCTAGGAGGACGCAGCTCCTGTGATGCACAGTCTCAAGACACATACCTCAAAAAGAAGAGAGACCAGGATGGGGTCTTTTCCATGATCTGGCCCGATAACCCGTCAGCAACTACCCTGCTGCATTTTTGCCCACAAAGGCGGTCACAGGGCTCATCCATGGGAGAGAAAGTTGATTTGCTCTTTTGACCAAAAAAGAAAGTAAAAACAAAAGCCTTCAAATCTTGAAAGAGTCTGTAAAGTTGCGAGCATTACTGTGACCATTTTTAGAAAAGAAGATCCTAGGTGCTCACAAAGGGTGATCAAGCAAGCTTTGAAGCTGTAGGATGCCAAAGCAGGAACAGGAAAGCCATATCGCTCGTAGTGTAGGAAACAAAGCTGAGACTCCAAAAGCATGAAGCATCTCCTAGGCAAGGAGGAGCAAGCTCTGGGGGGTGGAGGTAGGGAGAACGGGGAGGGGATGCTGATGACAAGGTAATGGACAGGAGCTGACATATTATACAGTCACAGAGAGTAATCTTCCCGCCTGGCTTTGAGTCCAT
Source organism: Meriones unguiculatus (assembly GCF_030254825.1). Classification (NCBI taxonomy): domain Eukaryota; kingdom Metazoa; phylum Chordata; class Mammalia; order Rodentia; family Muridae; genus Meriones; species Meriones unguiculatus. The sequence goes on from NC_083364.1 coordinate 27,193,808, forward strand.
CCCGGTGTTTGTCAAGTCAGTTCCTCTCTGGAAATAGCCAGGTCTGCGTGTGCCTGCCTTCCCTCTTGACTCGGGTGGGGGTTCTTCGTGATCTTTCTAGCAGGTGAAAAGCCCAAGGTCTCAGGTGCAGAGAGTGAGAGAGGAGCCAAAACACATCACTGTGGGTATAAAAAGCAGCTGAGAATGCCTTTCTCCATGGGAGGGTTGGTATGAGAACGTTGCACTCTAGAGATCCACTGAGTATTTTAAGTTGCTGCTGGGTCAATCACCAGGAGATCCTGGGGAACCGAGGATGGCCTGAGGCTAGCCAGTGAATGGTGGAGGGCAGCCTTACTCTACCATGTCCTCCATTAACTGGTCTCTGGGCTCAGATACCTTCCCAGCATACAGATCATGGAGGGGTGGGGGCTTTCCAACCCATGAGGCCATATGGTCCAGTTCCTGCTGAAGATGGCTCTGGTTCAGGGGAAGGCTGCTCCCACTGGCATGCCGAGCCCATTGTTAGGTCATTTGCCTCACTCCTGGAGTCTGGCTTCTCTGCTTTCCTTCTCCTCTCCCTCCTTTACACACATTCTTCTTCTCTGGCAATGTCACCAGCACCTCTCCTGGGTATATACCTATAGCCCCGAGCCAGATCCTGGCTTCTTCATGACAGGAATAGCAGGTCCCATGCCAGCTGGGCTGCCACAGCACATCACATGGGCTCTGAAAAATAACACGCACACCCCCCACCTGTTTACACATTTATCTGAATAGAAAGCAGAAGAATGCCATCAGCTTTAAACCACGCTTATTTAAATAGTTGACCAAAATGCCTTTACTGAGGAAAAAAAAAAAAATGAGTAATTGAGATATAGTGAAAAAAATCCAGGTCTGACAACCAATACTGGCGTGTGTGCATGCTTGCTTGTGTGTGTGTGTGTGTGTGTGTGTGTGTGTGTGTAGGGGCAGGGTCCCTTAAAATGACCTTGGCAAGAGCCTCGCCAGAGCCTAGCCTAGTATATTTTGATTTTTCTTGTCTGGAGACCAAGAGCCTCCTTGATGTGTCCAGAGGTTTCAGAACTGTTTTGGTCTGTGTGGTTCCTGGCTTGGCATCTGGTTTTCATTAGGGCATCCCAAACAGGGTTTCCTGGTACTGTTTTTCCTGATCCCAAGATGGTTTGGCCTGCAAAGGGGAAGCATCTGGGGGGGTCTGAAGGGGAAGGGATGTCCTCCCCAGGGTAGGTACTGATGGCTCGCACCATGGAGGGAGACTAGGATCTCATCTGACACTGGCAGAGGAGGACAGAGGCTGGGGCATGCTCTTGAATGAAATCTCTACTCTGACAAGGTGCAGGAGACCAAAATGGGTTAAGACCAGACGCAGTCAAGTGACCTTTCACGCTGCACTGGGAAAATGTTAGTCAGTCACGGTAAAGGAAGAGAGACTGCTGATCTGAACCAGTGGCCCAAGCCTCCCCTGACCCAGTCGGGGTCACCTGTTTCCTTCATCTCCCGCCGAGGTTCCCTTGTCAATAGCTTTCCCCTGGACTTGTTTTTGAGGACACATGAACAACAAGCTGACTGTGGGCTTGCATTCCATTGCATCACAAAGTAAATTAGCCTTGACCTGTTAGTTTTGGATTGTCTACAAGAGACAGTGCAGCCACCCACTTGGTACACGTAGCTTCTGGGTTTCGGTGTCCTCAGTAACCATTTCCTGTCCCTTCTGAGACGTGATGTTCCCAGATGTCTCTACTTAAATGTTTTATAATCTGTGTATTTCTTAAAATATGCTGTATGGGACCTATTTATATGAGTAGATACTATTTAAGAGTGATCTAAAGACTTGGGGCTCACGTGAGTGCCATGTCTTTTTTTTTTTTTTTTTTAAGGAATTGCTCTCTGTCCCTGGGCATCACAGCCCGTTGCTGGGCATTGCTGCCTTCCCCTGCAGAGAGCTGCCCACCGTCTGCTCTGTGCCCTTCTTCAAGATGTTTCTGCCTAAGTTTAGAGGCCTCTCCCACCCTGCAGATATCACCGCTTATCCCAGGATGCCTGTCCATGGATGGCACTGTCTGCACCCAGGGACTGCTGTCTGACGTTGGTGACTCGTGCCAGGGTTTAAGGACTAATTCCTTCTTTAGGGAACCAGAGCGTTCCCCTGAGCACTACTGCCTGATTCTTGACAATTGGCTTCCCCCAGGACTCCTGCCTGTTCCCTTCCAAGTACCTTGGCACATCTCTGGGTATTGCTGCCGTCTCCTGGGCACTACCGCCTGCCTGGCTACCACATTCTCTTGAGGAACGCTCTCGGCTTGAGAATCCTGCTGCCTGCCCTGAGTACCACTGCTTGGCTGTGGGCACTGTTGCCTGTGACTGGGCACTAACCCACTTCAGGGCACAGCTGCCTGCCTCTGGACACTGCTCCCTGGCGCTGGTCAGCCACTGCATGCTGCTGGCTGCCTTAAGCCCTGCTGGCCTTTGCCCTGGGCACTCTCCTGGCTCTTGGCCTGTCCCTGTCTTGGCTGAGGTCTTGAACACCAAGGCCATACCGCATTACAAAAGATTGTAGGATAATGCCTCTTTGTTTCCCTTTGTCCCCAGCTGGCAATGAGCATCAGAACAAGAGTATTTGGACTTCTGAAGTCCTCTGAGACAGCACCTCTTCAGTTCCTATAACAGAGCTCGAATATTTATTTCAGGAGGCAAATCCAAGTGATGGGCACTGCTGCATTTTTCCAGTTGATCACAGAGGTTCCAGGCCCAGGCTAAGCCCGTTAGCCTAGGCTTTATTCTGAGAAGACATGGTGTGCCCAAGAAGCTACTCCTGGAGAAGTAGCTGAGAGTCCTACATCTGGACTCACAGGCAGCAGAAGAGACAGCCACTGGGCCTGGTTGGGCTCCTTAAACCTCAAAGCCCAACCCCAGTGACACACCTCCAACAAGGCCACATCTACCCCAACAAGACCATAACTTTCAATTCATCCCAAGTAGCATCACTCCCTGATGACCAAGCATCCAGACATATGAGCCTACGGGGACCATTCTCATCCAAACCACACAAGCTCCTCACCCTTCCATTAGGTTTTCTGTCCCCTCTGTCCCCAGAAAAGTGGCCGTGCTTCCTGGGCTGAGTGTGGCATGCATTAAATAGTCATTCACTGCTTGGCTCACTGAAAAGCTGCCTCTGGAAGCAGGGCTTCAGACCCAAGCATGTTTGTCTGAAAGTGTTCTCCAATATCCCTTATCTGGGAGTAGGCCGATCCCTGTAATCCCTTTAACAGAGAGAAAAGTACAGCAAAACAGCCGTGCCCTGGAGAACTACTCCCAGCAGAGGTTTCTGTTGTTTATCCCGTGACTTGAAAGCACCTGCAGCAGGAAGACATTGAAAGCTTAGCCACAGCCAGCTCAGCCGCAGGAAGCTTGTCTGTGCCCACTAGATGCCGCTTCTCTGGCCACTTACACCTGTTGCCCACAATCTTGGACCTTGTCCTGCCGATTTCCTTGGGTAGGAAACCAACTGTTTTCTTATAACGCTGGCTGCCTTCCTTCTTCTGGTTCCTTCCTTTGCCAAACGTTACGAACACAAGGGCTTTCTGGGACAGCATATTGATACAAAGGTAAAACACATATGTGGTGCGTATCACTTTCACCTGGCATATCCCTCCTGTGTGACTGGTATAGCATCTATGTTTAGATGGTGCTTGCCAGGAACGTTAAGAGTGCTGCTTATTCGTACTGGAAACCATCTTTGAAAGGATTCACTGCTATAATTGCTCTTCTTACAGATGAGTAAAATGAGACTCTGAGAGTTTGAGCAACCTGCCCAAGGGAATAAAACCCAAAGATCCTTTACCCTTAGCCATTAGGCAATACTGTTTCTGACATGGGCTGTATGAAGGCAAAGACCACCTCTTTAGCACTCTCCGCACTACCTCTGTGTACTCTCCATACTGGAATATTAGGACTGTTAAGAACTACTATTTCTTGGTAGCCAACCCCATGCCAGGCTTCACAGTTAGCACTCTGCCAATCTTATCTCAGGAACTCCTTGGGGTATCTTTACTAGCCATCAAATGGCTGCAATTCTGGTTATAAATCTCAGCACACAAAGAAGGCTACCAGAGCCCCGTAATCTGCAACTTCAACACAAATTGTCTCTCTAGTGTCCTGTTGCCGTTCAACGTTTGATAAGAACACACGCCACAAAAGATGGGTCCCCTTTCCAAGTGTAGTCAAGAGATCAGACAGCAAGGGGGAAATGCTACCAGCCTAGAGCCTTGCCACATTTAGAACCAATGCCAACTCACAAGCCTTTCACTGAAGTCTGTATATTCCCCGTACATGTTCAAGACACCTGATCTAGGCAATCCACAGAGAGGAATGTCTGTGTTTTGGCTTCATTGCTAACCCTTTTGAGAGTCCAGATAAATCCCTGGGAAGCAGGAGAACCCCTTCTGTAACAGCCAGCTTCCATCAGTTCATTAGTGAACTATACAGAACTTCTACAGACACAAGCCATGTCCACCCAACTGTGTAACTAAATGATTCATGTCTACAGGGTGACTTGTCTCACTGCTTAGCCATTGGAGTCAGTCTCGCCAGTTCAATCAGATGACGAGATCTTCCCAACACGGCTTTAGCTGAGCAGTGACTGGAAGAAGAGAGATAACAGAGGCTAGAAACAGGAGCAGGTACAACATGATGTTCTGGAGCCCGAGGGCTTTTAGTCTGTGTAACCGCTGAGGGGAAAAAATCAAAAAACAAAACAAAACAAAACAAACAAACAAAACAAACAAACAACAAAAAAAACCTGGTACTCCTGGTGAGGTTTGAAATCAGGCTGGTGTAAAAGGGAAGAGCTCCTTCACAGCTACAGTGAGAGAACAACAGAAAGGATTGCCAGAGCGGAAGAGATGTCCCTGTATCTGAACGTTCTCAAGCGGGTTTCAGGCACTAGAGAAAATTCCTGTGTGGGCGGCTGTTCTGCAGCCCCTCTGTGGGCCTCACTCTATCTGTGCAGGGTAGGAGGCAGGTTCTGTGGTCAAAAGGTTGACTATGAGGGAGAACTCTTCCCACACCAGGGCTGTGTTCTTCTGGGTCCCGGGCGGAAACCTCTCTGTGTTCAGGCAGCAGGGAGCCATGCCGTCGCGCACAGCATGGAGCAACTGGAAGAAACACTCTCCAGCTGTGTTTCCTTAGCACGCAGCACGTCATACAAGTGCAAGAAAATAGACATTTCTGGAGTGAATTGTTGTGTGTCCAGAGATGTCTCTGCACATCAGTACAAAAATTCGCAGACTCTTAACTCACTCGTGAACAGACCCACTGCAACCTCAGCTAGCAACAGAGGGGATTATTGAGTGTCCAACTTAACAACGTGCCAGGAGTTACTTGGGGTCGGTGGCCCCAGATAACTTTCAAGGGTGAGGCCACGGCTCTTCTGAAAGTCTTGCTGTGCAAATCCCAGCAAGCACACGACGTGGATCGTTCTCGCCTCTCTTCTCTTGAAGAGTGACGCTCACCTTGAAGTTGGCAAAGGGTGATGAAGAAGGCTGCAGGGGAGGGGGGCGGGTTGCTTCTTCACTGGCTAGAATTTCCCTGAAAACCATGCAACTGGAAATAGTGTAATCATTTACCTTTTGTTTACCTTCCAAACCTGCGGCTGAGATAAATGTCAATACCACCCAAGTCATCACTGAAGTTTAGAGAGTTTCTTTTTCCCCCAGGCAGAAAAAAATGATTTTAAAGTATTTGTCACTGACTGAAATTATGTGGGCAAACCCATTGTTAATCTTTCTTCTCCCTACTGTTAACCAAACTCATTCCAGTGTCATATTCCTTTAGCCTTTTCCCCCTCAAAAAGTCATGGTTTTTGTTGTTTTGTTTGTTTGTTTGTTTGTTTGTTTTTTACTGCTAAGAAGTTCTAGCTGATCAGTAGTGGCCAGAAACCAAATCCCCAGCTTTCTTTGGGCTCTATATTATTCTGGTTTGGGATTGATAGAGGAGCATCCTGATTGGGCCAAATTCAGGCTCTGATTTCTTGATGTGTCGCCACGGTCAGGTTCTAATTGGAGCCTCTGCTTCCTCTGAGGTAAAAATAAGAAAGGGTGGGCTGGGCGGTGTTGCTGCTTGCCTTTGATCCCAGCCTGTAGGAGGCAGAGGCAGGTGGATTTCTGTGAGTTCAAGGCCAGCCTGGTCTACAGACCAAGTCCAGGACAGCCAGGGCTAGCTAAACACAGGGCAAGCCTGTCTCGAAAACACCAAACCAAAGCAAAAAGGAAAAAAATGGAGCGGGGACGGGGATAGTGTAGCTTCTGCTTTTCTCCTCTCCAAGATGGAGACGATCCTGGCTGCCTGTGGGGTGAGATTCCAGCCTCAGCAGCCACACGCCTCATTTCTTTGACACTAAACTGGTTTTCTCTTTCGTGAGGTGGAGCATGTGACAGGCATCAAGGCCACACTGATAGCATTGAGTGGAAACCTTCTTTCAAACAAAAGAGAATGGAGGATTCCCATCATTCCTTCTGTGGGTCAAGTAAAACCAGCCACATGAATCACGGTGGTTTCCCCAGGGTGCATCTCACCAGAGCAAAGGATAAAAGCAGTGGCAGCGATGACAAGGTCCCTTGAAAGAGAGGGAAGAGGAGAGAAAAAGAAGAAAGATCTGTTGAGATCTTGAGGGCTTTCCTTGCCATTCTGTATGGACACCCTGCCTCTTCCGTAAAGCTGGACCAGAAGGAAGACCCTAGTGCTCAGAATGGAAGGGCAGGGCGAGCAACCCCTGGGGGTTTTGGGGGGAGGGCTTCTCCAAAAACCTGGAGCCTTCATCTCTTCCTTGCCGCACTTCTGTCTGTCCCTGCTCTCCCCCTTCACAGACTCCCTCGTTCGCAGCCTTCTTTTGGATTTTGATCCGCAGAGCCAGGCTTGTGACCATGAGGACCAAGATACTATTTTTCATCTTTTTGCCTCTGTGGTCAGGCTCGGTTATCCAACAGTAGTGTGCTGGCACTGGCTGTGTGGATGGTTCCTCCAGTGTCTTCTGGGACAACCGCTGCTGGGTTACCTTCCCAAGACACCTGGTGGATCCTGGGGCAAGGCTAACTGGCATTTTGTTGGCTGGCATGCACATGTTGCGATAATTCATACACTAGCAGTGAGACAGCTTTGTATAACGGCCCATGGTTCCTAGCAGATCAGATGTTGCTGACCCCAGTGTGATGAGAGAGAGCTTCAGGATAGGTGGTGTCTTCTCCTCCTTCTGTGTCCAGGCACCTGACTTCAAAGATAGCAGATGCCCCAAAAGCCTTTTTCTCTGAACATAGCTGTGAAGAAACAGTGTGTCTATCAGAAGGCCCAATGTCTACCTTTGCAGGACTTTGGTCCTTCAGGAACCATAAAGGGCAGAGTCAGGTAACTGGCCTGTGATTAACCCACCACTGAGGCTTTCCCCACACCCTCCCACCCCAGCAGCCAAGGCAACCAGTCAGCCTGCTGGCTTTTGCTGGCATGCACACATTCATGTTCCGGTTTGTCAGAAGCTATGTTCCTAACTATCACCCCTCCTGCTGCCTCTCTTAGTATTTCACCTACTTCTAGCACTATCCTTCCCTACTGAGATCCCTCCTCCATGGTAGGAACACAGAGGGAACCCACCTCGGAGAGCTCTGGCCCTGAATTTTAATCTTTATTTTCCTGGGTCACATTCACAGCTGTAAATATTGAATTCTCATCCGTCCCCCACCTCTCTCTCTCTCTCTCTCTCTCTCTCTCTCTCTCTCTCTCTCTCTCCTCCTTTCCCACTTCCTCTCCCTCTCCTCCTGTCTCATCTCCCTTCTATCAGCTGGGGGTTGAACCCAGGAAATTGGGGATTGAACTAAGCAAATACTCTCTCACTGAACTATATGCCCAGCCTCCGTCTTTTTTTATTCCCCCTTTGAGAATCACATTAAGCTGACCAGGCTGGCATTTAACTTGCTCTGCAGCCCAGGCTGACCTTAAATTTGTGATCCTCCTGCCTCAGCCTTCCTAGTAGCTAGGATTAAGAATAACGGGTTTGTGTTACCAGGGCCTGGTTTAAATATTAAACTCTTGTGTCAGAATGATTCAAACCTATCACCTAGTTTAATGACGCATGGAGAGAGGCCCTGATGCCATTCCTAACTTCTGTTCTGAGGTTTGTGCCACCATTAGCTCTGCCTAGTTACCTTGATGCCATCTTACGAATAGCTGCTCTTCTTGTGCTCCTGAGCCTGGGACCTGTTCCCCTCAGCAAGCTTTACCTTGCTGCTTCATATTTAGTGTGAGCACAGAGCACAGTTGCCCCATAGTGACATGTGTGCTCGGGTGGGGGGAGGGGGGAATTACACAGAAGCCATTAAAATAACACAGGTGCACGACAGAATCGCACGCAGTCATTACGAACATGTTTTTAAGTGTTTTGAGTAATGTGGAGCAATAGTCACATGGTAATGCTAGACGGAAAAAAATAAACAGCTCTACGTTCCATATGCTATGGAAGAGTGGGGCATGTGGTTAAGAGTGATTGCTAGCCTTCTCACCATGCCACCGGGTGACAGGAAGTCAGCATTGCCACCTTGTATTTTTTTTTTTTCATTCAAAATCTAATTTTAATAGAGTTTAGATCACTTCCGGGGCAGACAGGTGCGGCACTAGGAGATGCCCCTGAGTGGCCGGCTGGCACCAGAGCAGCGAGTTACTTCTGTTCCCGCACGGGGGCGTGAAGACTGCTCTTTAAAGCTCCCCATTTGTCATTTGGACAAAGCATCTCCATTTCCCCAGGATTGAAGGAGGAGTCCCAAGAAGGCTTGAAAGGCTGGGTTTGGGAGCGCTTGCGACCTGGAGCTGACTGACGGGAGAGCTGTCTCGCTATGGCTATCGCAGAGACAAGGATCATGCTGCTCACAGGTAGAGCTGCCTGGCTGGTGATGGATGATACGGGCTGCCTGACAGAGGAGCCCAGAACAGGCCCTTACGGAACAAGCAGACGTCTGCACACCTCTCCACCTCTGACTAATGAAGCGCTTCCGTAAAGTATCCCTTTTTCATTTGGGGATTATCCTAACCCCAGTGGGGGACAAGCAGCACCACAGGGGACAGGTTTCAATCCACGTGTCTGAGAACTGGGTGATGTGAAAGAGAGTAGGTGAGGTTTTCACAAAAGAAGTTTCAAAGTCGACGTTTCAATCAAGCCGTGGAGAGCGGTGGCTTAATCGCCCGAGCTTACAACTTTGAAAGCGCTGCCCGTCCTCTCCAAATATTCAGTAATGTCCAGATTTAGCGTTTCTCAAAGAAAAGCTTAGCCCTCCCCGAGGGCTCCTATGTCATGCCCTTAAATAAAACTGGCACACAGCTAACGGAAAACCGACTCTGCTAGTTGGCTAGCTAGATGTCTCTGAGAGTGTGATTCCTCTCCAAGAGAACCGAGAGTTCCCGTTTAGGTCTACACGTGTGCAGAGCTGGAAGCGGACGTAGATGGTGCTTGCAGCCACCGTCCCTTCCCTGTCACCCTCCCTCGCAACCCACAACCCGATCATATCCTACAAGTCGATACCATTAAGATTTCCTTCAGGAGTTTTCTCTTCCTCTTCTTTTATAAAAAGTAGGATTTCCCTCCCCCCCCCCCCCGGAAGCAATATTAAACCACAGGGTAAATCCACCCAAACACAATGAGGACTTCTCAGTATTTGAAGAACACGGTGGTCTCCATGTGAAGGCTTCTTAGCTCGGGGCCCTGGCACGACATTCCTGAAACCTGTCACTGTCCTGCCCACGCTCCCTGGAGGTCTGGGGACTGTCAAACACAGACGCACTATCACCTTGCTGAAGCTGCCAAGAAAGCGGACCTTTGTTCATAACTGCCCTTGAAGTACCTCAGCCTGGAAGGTTGGAGTCCAACCCAGATCTGTGTCAAATGAGTGGCTCATAGGTCAGAACTCCACCACACTCCACTTGTGCCCTGGCTGGAACAAGAGTGCTACTGATACCAAACAGCCTACCAGAAGACACAGAGCAGCGACTGTCTGTACTGTTTCCTGCCGGGCCTAAGGGTAAGGTCTGCAGGGAGGAGAGTAAAGAGAAGTCCACACAGCTATGCTCCTTATACCTCTCCCTGCCATCAGAACTCCTCCCTTTTACCTCCATCCTCCCTACTGAGGGCCTTGGCATCTCCCTTGGCTCACTGAATATGTGGGCCTTAATTCCCCCTCAAGGATTCCAAGGGAGCTCAATCACCGACATTAAAAGATTTATCAAAGCCAAGAGAGATGGGTCAGCAGTTAAGAGCACTGACTGTTCTTCCGGAAGTCCCGAGTTCAGTTCCCAGCAACCACATGGTGGCTCACAACCATCTGTAATAGGATCTGATTTTCTCTTCTGGTGTGTGTGTGAAGACAGAACACTCATATACATATAATAAATAAATAAATATCTTTAAGGAAAAAGAAATTTTAGGAAGCCAGGCATGGTGGCACACACCTTTAATCACAGCACTGGGGAAGCAGGGGCAGGTGGATCTCTGTGAGTTCTAAGTCAACCTGGTCTACAAAGTGAGTCCAGGACAGCCAGAGCTCAGACTGTTCCATTTGTGACATATGGCCCTAGCACGCTCACATTCAGGTAGGTGGTCCTCCCTCTGCTGACACCCAACTGTGCCCTGGGCCGGCCATGTTCGTTTCATCCATCAGCCGCCCCCTCTTTCTGCTATTATCACCATGTTCCAAGCAGCAGACTTTGGAATATCTGCCCCCACAGAGGCATTGACTTTGGCACATTTACTGGGGATAGCCGATGTCCTAACTTGTTTGCTTTTCCAGAGCTGTTGTTTGCAGGGATTATTTGGAACCAGAACAACTGCTTCTTATGCAATTCCTTTGACAGGCTCTATGGGATAAATAAAACCGTCTGCCCCTCCTATTGGTCTAGCTCTTCAAGCTGATCATCTGGGCTCCTCCTGACATCTGCCCGCTTTCCAGGGCCTCTCTGGAGCAGCCATGAAGACTTTGGTCCTGCTTCTTTGTTTTACTCTGCTCTGGGGATGCCAATCCGCTCCACAGGGGACAGGGCTGGGTTTTAGAGAAGTGGCTTGTGATGACCCGGAAGTAGAGCAAGTAGCTTTGACGGCGGTGGACTACCTCAATCAACATCTTCTCCAGGGATTCAAGCATATCTTGAATCAGATTGACAAGGTCAAGGTGTGGTCTCGGGTAAGTGAGTCTGCCAGGAATGAGCTGGAAGATTCTGTTTCGGGACTTACGCGGTACCCGTCAACCATGCCCAGCAACCGCATGGTGGCTCACCACCATCTGTAATGGGATCTAGCGTCTCCCAGCATGGATGATGTCCTCCACAGCAGGACTGGTCTCATCCTAGAAGCAGGAAAGGGAAAGAGGAGAGAAGGAGGGGCCACATCAGTGTCATAGACGTGAGTCTCACAGAGGATGCTCCATGTGGGAAGCATAGTACATGGACCACAGGCGGAAGGTGAGGCTGCCTGGGAAAGTGTGGGCTCCTATTTGCTAATTTGAGAATCACTTTCTCAGCTTCCATTTATCTCTGATGGAAATAGGAAGTGGCATTTGACCAGTGCCTACGTGTGACAGACCTTGAACACAGATCATTTCACCAAACCACCTTCCCTCCTTCCAGGCCTGCGCGGTAGTCACGTTGTCCTCGTGCAACTAATATGGCACTGGCAGTTTGAAGCCATAACACCTCCAATATTTGTCTGCTTTTGAGATGCAAAGTTGGAAATTCCATATGTTTCAGCTTAACATAAACATGAGGACAAGTTTGAGACTTGTGATTTGGAGGGGAAAACAGGATAAACAGCATGCTCAGAACGAGGACTGACATACAGCATTACAAAGGACAGTGATTTGAAAACAGGGTTTTCTGGGTGAGTTTTAGTAGCAAGTTGGCAGAAGACATGCCAGTTTTGTGCAGATTACACCCAGGATACTTACTGGAAGAAAAGCCCTGACTGAGTAGTGTGTGCCATATGCAGAGATTGAGGGCTGCTCTCCGTGGGATGCCCAAGTGGAGCAGGAAGCTCTGTGTCTTCAGGGAGTCATTTGGGACATCCCTGCATGTAAAACACAGTGCATCTACTCACGGCAGTGCTGAGGTCTCAGGCAGAGCTGAGGCCAGGGGTAAACCAAGAGGAGTTGAGACTTTTCAGACCATTGGGGGCATTTCAGGGTGTGAAAAGGGGGATACAGAAACAGGTGGGGTACTGAACTCCTCACAAGGTCCTGCAAGTTTCTCAGATTGCTTCCATTCCAGTGATGACAGTTTGCTAGCCTCAGAATAGACAGCTGGGAAGGAAGCAGGAGATAGGACTCTCTGTGCGCCCAAAGGGCCAATAAGCTAGATGATAGGAAAAGCCAAGAGGGCAGCAATAGAAACCTTGAAGGAAAAGAAAACCAAAAGGAGAGGGAGGAAAGTGGACAACTGGAGAGAAGAAAGAATGAAGCAGAGTGAGGAATAGAAAAGTCATAGCAAAGATAATAAACTGTAAAGAGAGCTCAGACTAAGGAGTATGTCTGGGACAGCCACCCAAGCCCCCCACCCTCCTTTCCTCATTTCACACCTGCTCCGCGGTTTTTGTGAAAGATAAAAACCAAAACACATTGCAGAGCTAGAAGGGGTTTGAGACTGTTGGGGCTGGTCTCTCCTCACTCCTCCCAAAGTTCACCCCACCCTCCCAAGTTCCACCAGGGGTTCTCTTTTGTTCACCTCTTTCATCTGTCTCCACAGAGGCCCTTTGGAGAGGTGTACGAATTGGAATTAGACACACTGGAGACCACCTGCCATGCTCTGGACCCCACCCCCCTGGCAAACTGTTCTGTGAGGCAGCTGGCCCAGCATGTGAGTGCTACCTTATGGGTGGGTGGGTGGTGCCCAGCCACCGTGGCTCCACAGAGAGCTTTAGCTGACTCCCAGCAGCCATCTTGGCTACCCAGCGCGCCATTTTAAAAAGTGCCATTGGATGCCGCCTTCCCTGAGGCTGATTTCCACAACACTTGAGCCTTTCTTCTTGAAGCCCTCCCTGAAAGCAGATTATACTGTTTCAGTAAGACCTGTGAAGGTGACCTTGGAAGGGTTACCTCCCACAGCCCTGCCAGGATGCTCTCCAGATGAGCAGCCAAGGTGCAGCACTCCTGGGCATCAGCACGGGTTTTTTTTTTTTTTTTTCCAGGCGGTGGAGGGAGATTGTGACTTCCACATTCTGAAACAAGATGGCCAGTTCTCAGTGATGCACACCAAATGTCATTCCAACCCAGGTCAGTTGATACTTCCACTTATTTTTATCTTGTAGAATGAGAAATGAACCAGAATAGTTTTGAACTCAAATAGTTTTCTCTTTGTTGGTAAGGATTCTGAGTCTTGGGTTTCTTTTTTTTTTAATAATTTTTATTTTTTGTACATTGGTGCTTTGACTGAATATATGTCTCTGTGAGAGTAGAACAGACAGTTGTGAGAGTGACAGACAGTTGTGAGCCGCCATGTGGGTGCTGGGAATTGAACCCGGGTCCTTTGGAAGAGCAGACAGTGCTTTTAACCACTGAGCCATCTCTCTAGCTCCGAGTCTTGGGTTTCTAACACCAGTTTTTTTTAAGGAGCTCATTCTAATGGGTGAACATTATCCCTGTGGCTGTGACTTAGTGAAGCCTCATATAGCTGCTTAAAGGCTTAGAGAAAAGGCGTGCTGCATTAGCGCATGAGTGGCCCTTTCTAAATAAGCAAGCCATGGTGAGTTGGAAAGCTGCAGTTAAGACCCTGTGCATCTTTCCGTCTAGACTCTGCGGAGGATGTGCGTAAGGTGTGCCCACATTGTGCGCTCCTGACCCCATTCAATGATTCCAACGTGGTGTACGCTGTCAACGCTGCCCTGGGTGCCTTCAATGAGAAGAATAACAAAACCTATTTTAAACTGGTGGAGCTCGCTCGGGCTCAAACTGTGGTAAACACTTGAGACTTTTGGTCGTTTCTGCAATTTGGTGGTCCTTGGGAAACGTGGTGGTGATGGTGGGGGGGTGACAACCAGATTAGATAAGGGGGCGTTGATTGAAAAGTTGGGGAGGAGGGGCTCTAGGACTGTGAGGAACCCCAAACTCTCAGCGACCCTATTCCAAGCTGACCACTCCAACATAAATCAGCCACAAGCAGCAGGCAGAGAACAAGTTGGCTTCCTGGCTCCACTTACCACTTAATACATAGAACATTCACCCACACATGCAGCACCCCACCCACCACTAACATCTGCAGCAGGCTGGGAGTCAGTAGCCACAAAGGTATAGGCCTAGACATACATAGGCAGATCACAGAAGGATCCCAAACCAACTGCCCTTCAAGTCCAGAGATGTTGAGGTTGGGAGGGGGCCCATCTGATTGTACAGCCAAAGTTTAACTATTTAGGTGCAAAAGAACTGGTGTTTAAGAAACCCAGAAGTCTAGAAGGAAGCCAGCACATACTTGCAAATACATTAGTATAGGCAGTGCTTCTGTAATTCCTGGGAAATTCCCATTCCATACTACACCAAGTAACAGATGTTTTGTGCTTGCAAGTCCTCAAACATTATGAGGAAGGAAGCATAAGCGATGACTTCCATCCCTTCATCTAGCGTATTTCTCACCAGATCCTGGCGTATGAAACTGCTGTGGGGCCATCACTTGACTCCCCACTGCCCAGCCTGGAATGACCCAAACATTGGGTTCCAATGGTCGAGGGCCAGAAGAGGCTGGGTTCCCATCCCTGCCCGTCTAAAGTTGGCCTTTTGGCTTCCTGTTTCATCTGTGGAAGCTTACCTCTGCCCTGAGTGATGGACAGGGAACATATGCCAATACTTGGAGAGGACTCAGCTCCTACATCCTAAGCCCAAACTGCAGAACCCAATCCTTCCAGCTGCCCAGGGCTACACACATAGAGTGTGTGATTTGTGTTCTCTCAAACTGTGCCAGACCATGCCTTCTGTCCTTTCTCTCCTCCCTCTCTCTGTCCCTCTTCTCCTTCCTCCTTCCCCTTCCCTCGCTTCCTCTACCCCTCCAGTCTCTTCTTGCCTCTCACATACCAGATCCTCTTGCCCCACATGTGTTTTCATTTTTCGTTCTCAGCCTTTCCCACCTTCTACTCACGTGGAGTTTGTAATAGCTGCCACTGACTGTGCTGCTCCCAAGGTCGCAGATCCAGCCAAATGCAACCTGCTGGCTGAAAAGGTGAGTAGGCCAGACCCTGGGGCCCCCGCCACCAGGCAAACCTGGTTGTGGCACAAAGCATCTTTTTACAGAAAAAAACAAAACAAAACAGTGCAAACTGTCCACTTATGAAGCTGGAGGATTGGCTCAGCAGTTAAGAGCACATACTTCTGTTCATCCAAAGGGCCCAAGGTCAATTCCCAGCACCTGTCAGGTGGTTCGCCTTCAACTCCAGCTCTGCCACTCTGGCCTTTGCAAGCATCTTTACAAACATGCCCGCACATAAGAGGAAGTCAAGAACTTAGCCTCCTGAAACCTCCAGATTCTAAGCAAAGAAAGAAAGTGGAGAGAAAGGAGGGAGATACAGAGAGACAGAGACAGAGTGAGACACAGAGAGATGGAGAGACAGAGAAATACACAAACACAGAGAGACTCATACACATAATTATGAATAAAAATCAAATCTTAATTTTTAAAAAGTGTCCATGTGCTATGGGGTTGGGCCATGCCAGACCTTTCTCTGGCCTCGCCTCACCCTTTGAACGTAGTCATCAAACTCTCTTACCTATTAGAAGCACATGAAGTCAGAGGAAAGACAGTTCCCAATACAGCCAGGTGTGCCTGTGGCCACTGGGATTGTGAGGAGTAGACTCTCTAGATGTGACTCCAATACTTGGAAACATCGAGTCTTTGAGCTAGTCATAACCATTTGTAGAGATGTGAGGCTTAAAGAGAGTACCAAAGTACACCTACCTGTAAAGACGATGTATCATCGATAACTAATGGTCAAAGGGTCCCAGTGTTCAACGAGAGTGTGTCATCGGATAATGTGTGGCACAAAAGTGAACAGAAAAATGGTACAGGGTAATGACAGGTGTGAGACAAACATGCCTGGATATGTGGATGACGCAGGGCACCAAAGTCATAGTCACAATGATTTTAAGTCATAGTCTAAGTTTAGCAGAATTTATTAAAAAAGCAAACCCGTATTAGCAGTAGCAATCCCTATGTCACCACCATCTCAGGGATTACAGGCAAATGAGAAATCTCATCTCATGGTATTACTGTATATGCAGGGTTACATGTAAAACTACATGCCATATGTTTGTTTTATAAACAAAACTCAAAAATTTTATTTGAAGCAAAGTTAGGGTTTATTGAGTGAGATATAAGATTTGTTAAGAAAGTGATAGCCTGCTGAGGGTACACGCCTTTAATCCCAGCCCTCGGGAGGCAGAGGCAGGTAGATCTCTGCCTGTGAAGCCAGCCTGGTCTACAGAGTGAGTTCCAGGACAGCCATAGAGGAACCCTGTCTTGAAAAGGAAAGGAAGAAAAAAAGAAAAAAGAAAAAAAGAAAGAAAGGGAGGGAGAAGGAGGGAGAGAGGGAAGGAAGGACGGAAGAAAGAGATAGCTTAGATTTAAGTGTCTGACTTTCATTACATAGGACATGGTGTGCCCAGAAATTATAAACTTAAAAGGGATAAAATTTAAAAGGAAAAGATTAGACATTTAGGTTTCTTTGCTTCAGTAAATTCTGCCATCACCGAGGCTGGGGGAGACTACTTTTTATGTTATTTAAATTAACCCCTCTCTTTCTGGGAACAGCAATACAGCTTCTGCAAGGCAAGTCTCTTCCAAAACCTTGGTGGGGAAGAGGTTACAGTGACCTGCACGGCATTCCCAACACAGGTAACTTCATGATGCTCTTTAGAACGGTGACCCCCTAACCCTTTGGCAGTGGATACTCGCTGTCCTGTCGTAAGCCTCCAAGAAGAATGTGACACCCCAGTATGTGGACACATGAACTGGGCAAAGGCTGTTTCAGCCCCGTTTTTCCCTCTCAAGCTCTGGTGGCTACAGGGCAGAGCTGTAGTTGACAAAGCCACTTTGTTACTTGTGAAAGGTAGGAGCACTTATCCTAGTTACAGAGACCAAGAGGGCCGGTCTACTTGGCAGCTCCCAGGGCCATGTGGTGAAGGGGGAAGGGTCTCTGAGTAAGGAGCTTGTAAATGGGACTATGTTTGTGGAAATACTGCCACTGGGGTAATGCTGGCAACCCATAGGCCAGTTACCTCTTCTATGATTATCCTTACTAGCTCTCCAGTTCTTTTTAAGCTGGATTCTTTCCAGCTAAAAATCATCACTGTGAGGAAACAGGGAGGGGCACAGCCCAGAATCATGGGGAGCCCCGATGGAGGAAACCATCCCCCTACTGAAAATGTCCTCTTTCTACCTGTGCCCCTATAACCCCAGGCAAACGGTGTCACCCCAGCAAGTCCTGCACCCGCGGTGGAAAAAGGAATACCTGTAGCCCTACCAGATGCCCCACCTGCGTCATTGGTGGTAGGACCCATGGTGGTTCCTGCAGAACATCTACCCCACAAAACCCACCATGACCTGCGCCACGCCTTCTCACCTGTGGCCTCCGTGGAGTCAGCCTCAGGAGAAGCATTTCAGAGCCCAACGCAGGCTGGCAATGCTGGTGCTGCTGGCCCAGCTGTTCCCCTGTGCCCTGGGAGGGTCAGACACTTCAAGATCTAGGCTAGACTCAGTGAAATACGGTTTTGGCAGAGAGGACATAGCCATTATTACGTCCAGGATTGGATGTGAAGTGGGGGAGCTTGTCCACTGACAAGGCAAGTATGGCATCACAGCTTGAGTTGCAATTCTTTTCATTGCTCATAGAACAGGGGCAGAAGGGTGATGGTTATAGTTGACGAAAGGCATAGAGCCAGCAAGCAGCAACACTGCCACTGCTGTGATGACAATCTGATGCCATTGTTTCTCTGCCTTCTCTCTGACCTCATTACAAAAAACAAACTTTAAAAGGTGCTCTTGCCAATCTTATATCTACCCATAAATAAAAGTGCCTGGAGGACCTTTCTTACATAAGAAGGTTCTGAACCAAAGTGTGGTCATGATCTTTGTCTACCTCCCTCCTGTCTCCCTGTGTGTGGTCTGTCTTTTCCACAAGCCCATCAATGTTACTCTATCAAAGTCTGCATGAGATGGAAACAGAGAAGCAGCAGGAGAAAAAAAAAATCTGCTGGGTTATAGTAATCAGGGAAGTATGAGACCAAGATGGGCTTGAAGCTCATAGCTGATGAGAAAACAATTCTGTTCATGGGTGAAGAATCAAAAACATTGTTAAAGCAGGGCCCCAAGAGTAGACTTTGTAAATACGAGGAGACTCTGGCTTTTCCCAACTCTCAGGTACAAGGGGATTGATTGGTAGTCAGCACAGGAGTCTCACTTTCGTTGGGTTCCCTCATTATGCATGTTCTTGATGGGGCTGGTAAGATGGTGATTGCCCTGTAAGCCCAGTGCCCTGAGTCAAACCCCCCAGAGCCCAGGCTAGGCAGAGAGAGAACTAATTCCGTCTACAAATACCTCCTGTGGGCGCCTAATCCCTTCCAACCCCCCAGCGCTAGGTAGGTGAGAAAGAAGGTTAGAGGGGAAAGGGGGTGTAGATCTCTTTAGACTACTTCCTGCTGATTAGTGGTGTCAAGTTCCTAGGGACAAGTCCCCTCTTAGTCAGGAGATCTCCAACCAGCAACCAGCAACAGCAACAACAGGAAAGAGAAAGGGGAAGGGAGCAGCAGCCACTACTCTTAGGGCTCTGGCATCTTTATAGCCTCTCAAGAGTCCCCAGAATTCCAAACAAAAACTATCACAGCCCTGCCAGAGCACAAAACAAATCACAGTCCGCTGCTGTGGACAGTCTGAAGCAGCCCCATACCCCACACCTGGGATTAAAACAAAAACACTCACATAACAGAACTGGATTTTCAAAGAAACCGAAACCCTCACTGCAAGTCCCCAGTGTCGGGTGAGTCCTGGGCAGTGTCAGTTTTGTTTGCATCAAGTCATTCTGATGCCTCCCTCCAGGGCCTTTCCAAGGAGAGTTTTCATATATAAACTAGCTGAGCGGCTACACTGAACTAAGAAGACCAAATCAGGCACTGCCATTTACCTTGCCACCTGCCTTGAAGTTTTGTCCTTTTTACAGAGACGAAAGGAATGTCCAGAAAAGCAAAAAAGAAAAAAATCATGGGGCTCATAGCATCCAGATAAAATGGTGGGCAGCTGTGATGGGTGCTGCAGGGAGAGCAGATGGGATACGGACTTGAGCTTAGTTGATGACTGAGAGATTATGGTGATCATTGGCTGGTGTGGTTGCACCAGGAGGGGTAACTTTAAGGTCAAAGGTTTTCCAATAGGACATAGTGAGGAAATAGAGGGCAGATAAGGTCCCCTCTGTCAAGCAGATTATCAAGGGTACAAGAGATCAAATATCCTCTGAAAGAGTAAACAATGGGAAGAAAGGTTTCTCTTTTAAGAAAAATGGCTCCAGCCAGGCGGTGGTGGCACATGCCTTTAATTCCAGCACTGTGGAGGCAGGGGCAGGCGTATTTCTGAGTTTGAGGCCAGCCTGGTCTACAGAGTGAATTCCAGGATGTCCAGGGCTGTACAGAGAAACTCTGTCTTGAGAAATAAAAAAAAAGCGGGGGGGGGATGATGGGCTCTTTCATGGGACTTCTAGTCTGTCTTTCAGGAAGCCCACAGAATCCCAAAGAAGTTCTTTTCACACAGGACTACCAAAGATTCATCTCCTTTCTACTCTTGCTGCACACCGGAGTGTTTGTGAGAAAACACGCTGAATATTGCAGTCCTCCAGGGGGGATGGCACGCGCACAACCCAAATTAAGTAAAAATTTATTGAGCTGTTCTTACCTAAGAAACAGCTGGATCCAGGAGTTCAAAAGATGTCCTCAAGTCTCATCCAACCCGTTGGCCATGTCCCTCTCTCTCCTTGCTTTCACTCCCTCCAGCATAGCCACCAACAACAGCCTCACATCTACCCAACTCTCCTTCATGAAAAACAAGCCAAGACATCAAAGGAAGGAAGACTCAGGGCCGGAACACCAGGCACATGAGACTCTGTGGCAGGACAGAGATTGATGTGGTTAAGAACAAGAAGAAAAGCTGGGCTGAAGAAGAGAAGGGAGGGACTGGAGATGAAAACAAGAGCCAGGCCACAAGAAGCCTTGATATCCCCAGGGGAAACTGGAATGTTAGTCCAGAGGGGAAAGCACTTATGATTTTAAATGGGAGTGGTGATATGGGCTGATTTGCATGAAAGAATTGGGGAATGAGGTATCCAGAGAGGCAGCTTAGCAGTTAGGAACACTTGCCAGTCTTGCAAAGGGCCTAGGCTCAGTTCCTGGCACTGGTCTGTTACTCCATTCCAAGAGATCCAATATCCTCTTTTGGCTTCTGTGGGTACCAAGCACACATGTGGTATTCATATATGTGTGCAGAAAAAAACATACACATAAAATATAAAAATTTTTAAAAAATCACTTATGTACACGGCGCTTTTCAGCCTGGGGATGGGATAAAATGGAAACATACCACACCCCAAGAATCATTTGGAAGTGGAGACTGTTTGGGGGGATGCCATTGACATTTAGAGGTCAGATGTTAGAGCTGGCAAACATTCTGAAATGTTCAAAACAACCCTGGCAATGATTAATCAATGTCTAGTCATTAGCTGAATGCTAATAGTGCCTACAAAGTCATTTGCTGGGAAGTAGATTGAAGCCACAGGTAAGAACAGGACTAGAACCTTCTGGGCGGGGATGAATGTGACTGGCCTGAGGTGGTGAGCAGCAGACTTGATACACATTTAGAGGCTGAGGCCCCAGGTCTTGCTGTTGGATTTGGTGTGGAAAAAAATGTACAGAAAAAAAAAAAAAAAAAAAAAAAGACAAGGTCTGGAACTGTGGCTTTGCAAACTGGGGTGGACAGTGGGACCTGTGACTGGGGTAGGAAAGGCTGGTTTGTTCCATTTGACTTAGTTCAAATTCTCAAAGTTTTCTTGCTTAGCTGACACATATAATTACCTCATGACTTTCCAGGAGGCAGTAAGGTCAGACAGTCCTGCAGGAGCTGGGCTGCACAGCTTGGCCTTCCTCTGTCTCTGTCTCTGTCTCTGTCTCTGTCTCTGTCTCTGTGTGTGTGTGTGTGTGTGTGTGTGTGTGTGTGTGTGTGCGTGTGTGTGTTCTGTTTCCGTGATAAACACTGTGATCAAAAGAAACTTGGGAAGGACTGATTGATCTGGTTTACAAGTCCTGATTACTATGGTTGAGGAAAGCAATGACAGAGCAAGAACTCAAGGTAGAAACGTACAGGCAGGAACTGAGGCAGAGGTCCTGGAGGAAATGCTAAACTAGTGGCAGAGATTGTGTCTGGATTACAGAATGTGAAGGGTTTTTCTTTAGTCAATGAGAATTTACTTCTATTTGCTAACTTTTCTATCCTCTCAAGCATTACTGTTTTGATTTTTGTTTGTTTGTGTGCTGCTGGTTTTAGACACTGGGCCTTGTACATGCTAGGCAAGTGCTGTGCCATGGAGCTGTGTTCCCAGCCCTCCTGTGCTACTTCTGAAGAAAAACATTTTTTTTTTTTTTACTTTATTTTGTATGTCAGAAGCAGGGGTAGCCAACTCTGTTTTGTAAAGGGCTAGCCAGTAATACTTCCAGGTCATGAGCCACTTGGTCTCTGCCTCAGCCCTTCAGCTGTGTCGCATTGGGAGGGAGACAGTGTGGACAGAGTGTAATTGATGCGGACTGCTTCCAGTTAGAGCTGGTGTCAAAAATTAGCGCAGAGGTGACACTGGCCTTCGAGTGCTTTTCCAAAATGGCCCAAAATTAAAGAAAAAGGAGGTGGGTGAGGTTAGGAGAAAGATGCGTGGTCAGAGACTAGGGCAGGGCTCACACAGTATTGGGTGCTAGCTCCTGGAGTTCAGATGGTCAAACAAGGCAAAAGCTAGGATGTGCTATGTGGGCTGGTAAACTCCCCTAAATAAAGGCAGTGTGAGAGTGAGGGCAGGTGTACGATGTACGAGCCAGGGGCTGAGGACTGACCACAGGGAGGGAGAGACCCAGAGGGTCAGCAGACAGCAGTGAGAAGGACCCGGAAGTGGATTCCACCAGGGACAAGATATTCCCCTCAGACTCCCACTTCCTCTAAGCCAATGGTCCCCCACCTTCCTAATGCTGTGACCCTTTAATACAGCTCCTCCAGTTGTGGTGACGCCCAACCAGAAAGTTATTTTTTGTTGCTACTTCCTAACTGTAATGTTGCTACTGTTATGAATTGCAATGTAAATATCTCAGGTGACCCGGTGAAAGGGTGTCTGAGGAGCCGTGATCCACAGGTTGAAAGCCGGTGCTCTAAATAAAACAAACTCACTGTCTCCTAACAGCACCACCACCTGGCGATCTGGCCTTTATCAGATACCTTTGAGAGACACCGGGTCCAACCTATAACTGCATGTAAATTATTGATAAACAAGTACGTAATTAACTAACAGTCATAAAATATATTAGAAATGTGAAACAAACTATTCCAGAGCTAGAGATGTGGCATGGCAGGAGAATTGCCAGCTCAAGCAAGGCCCTGAGTTCTATCCTCAGTGCTGAAAACAAGCAAAAACTGTTTTTACTGATGACTACATAATGGACAAGTTTTAATGTATAAATAAGATCTATGTTCCTTACCCTGCCATTATAGAATCTTACAACCCGACAGAATCTGCTTCAATCCCCCTTTCTATCCTATTTCTGGCACATACTGTACTTGAATAAAATTCAGCCAGAAAAGTCCTCTGAACACATGCCCAAGGCAAGGCATTGTCTCCATGCAAATTCCTGTGCCACGTCCACCCTCCTCCCCCACCCACCAACACCATCCACTTAAATACCAGCAGTTCTCAACCTGTGGGTCGAAACTCCTTTAGGGGTAGAGCAAATCTTTCACAGGGGTCATATATCAGATATCCTGCATATCAGATATTTGCATTATGCTTCATAACAACAGCAAAATTACAGGTATGAAGTAGCAACAAAAATAAGTTTGTGGTTGAGGTCACCACATCATGAGGAAGTGTATTAAAGTGTTGCAGCATTAGGAAGGTTGAGAATCACTGACACAGACCATCTTACATGCCCCCTCTTCAGAAAGCCTTCCCTAAATCCAACTGGAAAAGCTTTCTCCCTCTCTCTCTCTCTGGACCTGTTTGATGGCACAGAACCCTTGCAGAGGTTTTGTCTCCCTGTGTGCACACGCAGCAGCTGGTCTGATCTGTTTTAATTCATCTTTCCATTATTTTCTACTTGTTCTTCTAAGACGCGGTCCTATACTTAGAAAGACTCCATGTTTTTAATTGCTGTAACTAACTGCAATAAAATAACTCCTTCTGCCTCCACCTTCTAAAAGGAGGAAGCAGGTCTCTACATTCTCACTGACAGTCAGACGGGTGTGCAGCGAAATTCTCTGTGTCGCTGCCATTAGGCTGCCATTCTCATCCTCCCTCAATTACTCTGACCCTCAGGGACCCTTCCGTGTTCACCATTAGTCGTGGCCACTCTCCTTCCCTACCCAGCTACTTCAATGCCCTGCCCACTTCAGCCATCTTCTCAATGTCGCCATCTTGTCTTCTCTACCTCTGCTTTCTTTCTAATTGTTACTGTTAGACCTCGTTAGTCACCCTCTGTTATCCACCCTCGGCTCTCAGTCACACCCTCACGGAGCAGATGTCTTTATCCTGGTCACAAAGGTTGCCCCACCTCATTCTGCCTTCATTTTTCTTTCTTTCTCTTTTCCCACACACCTTTTGTCCATCTCTCATTGATTTTGATCAGCTCAACTTGTTTTTTTCAGCCTCACCGTGCGTGCCAGTCCCTCTGACTCCACATTGTCCAATCTATTAGACACAGCCTGGTTTCACTTCATTGTCTCTGGGCTCTATGTCCCCATCATTTGTTTCAGTGACACCCGCTCAAGCATGCTCTGCAGGTCTTGACCTTTCCTCTACTTTCCCTCCTCCCTGCTTCCAGCCTGAGCATCCCACTGAAGGGTTTTCCTACCTCTGTTATTGATGCACTGACCCGAGTTGCTCTGTGCTTCTAGACGAGGCCACAGGAAAGCTGTCAGCATTCTTTTCATCTCTTTTCTGACTGTCTCCCAGTCCCTTCAATGGCTGATCTGTTTGCCCCTCTCAAGTCCCCAATCACATGCCTACGTCGCAACCTTCAAAAGATGAATAGCTCAGTTGCCAAATGAAGTTATTATCAGCAAAGAATTTCCTCCAGTATATTTTCAAGTCACCCGTTCTCACCTTCTTTGCAGCTCTGAGTAAGTCCTACCTGCCTCAGGTTACAGCGTCCACCTGCACCTTCCCGGATTATAGTTGTGTATCTTGTAACAGAAGTAATGGTTCTTGAGGAGTGCATCATCAGGGACATTCCTTCTTTCTTTCTTTCCTTCCTTCATTTCTTCCTTCCTTGGCAGTTTTGTAACTTTATCCGGCACTCCACAGTCCTCATCCGCATGGATGGTCTGTAGGTTTTTAATATGGTAATGGTGCTATAGCTTATAAAGTGGCTTACTTAGAGTTTCCTTTGCTCAAATAAAGCACCATGACCAAAAGCAGCATAACGAACGAAGGGTTTATTTTGCTTGTACTTCTGTATCACAGTCCCTCATTGAGGGAAGTCAGGGCAATAACGGCAGCAGGGCAGGAGCCTGGAGAGAGGAACCGACACAGAGACCACGGAAGAGTGCTGCTGCGTATCTGCTTTCTCTCTATGGTTTGCTCGGCCTACTTTCTATAGCTCTGAGGACCACCAGCCCAGAGATGGCTCCGCCCAAAGTCAGTCTGACCCTTCCCAATCAATCACAAATTAAGAAAATGCACCACAGGCTTGCCCCACAAGCCAATCAAAATGGAGTCACCCAGGCTAACTTAAACTCTTCACCTACCTTGTGTCAAGTTGAAATAAAACACAAAGTGTAATGCTTGCTCAGTAAATCCTTTTCTTTGTTATGTCTTCCGGACAAACCTACGTGGGTCAAGCATGGAACATACTCAGATACTTTGCTGAAGTTGGCACCAATGCACACATCTGAAGTCCCTCATTTCTTATCGGCAAATCTCTAGATCTCATGAGACATGGAGGGGTCTCTTTCTACATATCCCTGGCTATCCTGGAACTCACTAGGTAGACAAGCTGGCCTTGAACTCACAGAGGGTTCTCCTGCCTCTGAGTGCTGGGATTAAAAACCAGCACACCTGGCTGGGAAAACATGTCCTGAAGCCCGCTGTGTGGAATGGAGCACTTGTGAATGCTGGAAGTGTTTTCTTGGGTTCCTACCTCATTGACGGCAGAAGGATCCTTCTTTATATCAGCATCCTTTTCGGCCAGGGCTATTCTACCAAGTCCAGATTGGAAAAGGAAGGGGATTCATGGGGTTAACGTCACAGACATGATTTACACACAATTGCTCAGACATGTCTCTTGACACAGTCTAGAGACCTAGTAAACAGAAGCTGTGTGCGGCTGCAGCTGCTGGAACATGCCTACTGTTGGACAGTAAATTCCTGTAAGAAGCAGAAGGGCTGCGCTCTCATGACAGAAGCATAGAGTCGTAAACACAGAAACTAACTCGTTTGCTCTCATTATCAAGGGCTAAGTAAGGAACTGTTGCTGGAGCAGTCTTCTCTGACAGTCTGCTTAGCATCATCAGCAAAACATGACAGATGTGTTGCTATGATGCTCCAACTGTCATCATGTCACTGGGTGATGAGAAATGTTGTGTTCTGTTATCATCTTAAGGGGCCACTGTCATATATGCTCCATAATTGACCACAGCATCTCTACAGCCTATCACGGTGATTTTCCTTCTCAATCTCCCTCCTCTCTACTATTAGCCTCAGTCTTTGCAACTACTATAAGCATTTTCAGAAAACCCTCAAAAGTTACTTTTTCCTTGACCAGTGGCCTGCATTTGCCTCAGGCCACTTCCACTACTTCTCTCCATGCTTTTAGAGGATAAAGTCTTTTTTTTTTTTTTAATGCCTTTAAAAAACAAATTTTCTAAATGCTGAACCGGCTAGTTTTGTGTCAACTTGACATCAGAGAAAAGGGAGCCCCAAATGAGAAAATGCCTCCATAATATCAGGCATTTTTCTTAATTAGTGATTGATGGGGGAAGGCCCACCCCTGGGCTGGTGGTCCTGGGGTCTATAAGAAACCAGACTAAGCAAGCTGGTAAGCAGCACCCTCCATGGCCTTCAATAGATATGTTGCATAATTTTTCCTACATTAAACGAATACTTTCTATGGCAGAATTCATAACTATAAACAATATTCCAAAGTAATATCAACACAACTTGATATTTTTTAATTATTTCTCTTTTTATTTTATGTACATTGGTGTTTTGTCTACATGTAAATATGCCAGATCCTCTGAAACTGGAGTTACAGATAGCTGTGAGCTGCCATGTGGGTGCTGGGAATGGAACCTCTTTAGAAGAGCAGCCAGTGCTCTTAACCTCTGAGCCATCTCTCCAGCCCCTAACCCTGGATATATATTACCAACTTTCCAAACATATTTTTCTCACCAGCACAGCCAAAATATGAGTGTTCCCTTCCTACCTCGGGGATCCTTAACCATTACTTGGACTTGGCATTATTTTTCCCCCGAAGTGTCAACTTTTAACTGCCTTGATTATTTATATTACATCTCAAGCCACTTACTTTGACTCATATTCATACCAACACAAGATTGCTCAGAGAAGGGGGAAGAACTGACATTCTCATTGCTAAGCCATTGGTGTGTTTCCTCTTTATGCTCTTTAGTCTCATGGTCTGTCTCCAACTGGGACATCCTTTTCTGTCTTTATCTCCTCTGCCACCCCTAGATTTTTTTTTTTAAGATTTATTTATTTATTTATTTATTTATTATGTATACAGTGTTTTGCCTGTATGTACAGCTGCACCAGAAGAGGGCAACAGATCTCATTATAGATGGTTGGAAGCCACCATGTGGGTGTTGGGAATTGAACTCAGGACCTCTGGAAGAGCAGCCAGTGCTCTTAACCTCTGAGCCATCTCTCCTGACCCACCCCTAAATTTTTGACACACCTAAGATTCCCATTTTACTCTTCTCACCTATGCTTTTATTCTTAGTCTTACCGAATCCTATAGATTTGATGTATCCAGTGGGCTTCATAAAAATTTCAGTCTTCGGCTTGGTGCTGGACCCTTTGTCAACCCCATGACCCCTCTGCGTGTTGCTCTCCTCTTTACAGCCAGGCTTTAAAGACATGGTCTACACATGGCCTGTTCGATGCCTCCATTCCCATGCAGCATTTCACTACGGTCTGGTGTTTTCCCTCACCACTCTCTGAAGATCCTCTAAAGCAGTGGTTCACAACCTTCCTGACGCTGTGACCCTTTATACAGCTCCTCATGTTATAGTGACCCCCCCAACCACAAAATCACTTTGTTGCTACTTCATAACTGTCATTTTGCAACTGCTAAGAATCATACTCTGAATGTCTGTGCTTTCCAATGGTCTTAAGTGATCCCTGTGAAAAGGGTCATTTCTCCCCAGAGGGATCGATAACCACATCTTGAGAACTGCTGCTCTAAGGTCTGTCTCCAGGTGTCTCCTGGGCTCTGAAACCAGTGGATACATATAAATTCCTGGTTTTGGTCTAGTTCTCTATGGCAACTCACCTTCTGACCGCCCTTTTCTTTATACGATCCAATCTCTCCTTGCCTTTGGGCCTGGGCTTTCTCCTGTGAGTCTTTCATCCTGACACTCTTTCACTAGCTCATCTTCCTCTGCTTTCCCCTTAAACACAGCTTTTTTAGTGTCTCATCTCTGCTGCTGCTGACAGAGCCTATGTCCTAATCCCCATATGTTGCTTCTGCTGTTCTCTTTAAACTTCAGGTCCTTGTGGAGCTCCTGTCCTCTCCAGGTCATATTAACTCCCAAATATATCTGGGCACAGGAGTCTTTTATGAGACTGTTTCTCCAACCAAGGACCATGTATGGATATAACCTAGAACCTCAGTTCAAATGTAGCCCATGATAGCTCAGTATCCAAGTGTGTACCCTAGTAAGGGGAACAGGGAATGTTTCTGACATGAACTCAATAGCTGGCTCTTTGACCTTCTGCCCCGGCGGGGGAGGGGGGAGGGGAGAGGGAGGAGCAGGCCTGCTAGGCCACAGAGGCAGACATGGCAGCCAGTCCTGAAGATACCTGATAAACCAGGGTCAGATGAAAGGGGAGGAGGTCCTCCCCTATCAGTGGACTTGGAAAGGGGCAGGGAGGAGATGAGGGAGAGAGGGTGGGATTGGGAGGGAATGAGAAAGTGGGATACAGCTGGGACACAAAGTTAATAAACTGTAACTAATATTAAAAAAATTAAAACATTAAAAAAATAAATAAACTTCAGGTCCACATTATGTGTGGTGATGTGTGCCTATAATCCCAGCCCTCTGTAGGTAGGAACTAGAAGATCAAGAGTTTGAGGGCATCCTCTGTTTTATGGCGAGTTCCAGGCCAGCCTGGGACACATGAAATCGCACCACGAAACAAAAAAACAAGGCTTCAGGTTCATAAAGCGAGCATCAATTATAAATCCCCACATAGGCCATTCAAGCATCCCTTGGGCCCATTAAATTTAAGACGAAAACTACAATCTTCACACCTCTCCCTTTCAACTCTGCTGGGCTCCTGAGGTAGGCAAGTGTAGGAACAGCTTAGCATCCTGGGACTACATTTGGCTTGAGCAATCAGCACAACCTCTTCTGAGCAATACACATAACAACCCGTGTGCAACTTGAACCCCCACCTGCGTCAGGCTGTGCAGATACTTACTTAAACAGTGGAAATAACTCATTCCCTCTAGCAATCCCTTGAAAAGTTACTTCCTGATTCTATTCGGACAAGTCCTGGATCCTGAAACTATGTGGTAGATGGACAAGTAAGGTCAGCAATGCTTATTTAGGATACGTGTACAATACAGCAAACTGTGTCCTCTGAATCGACTTTTAGGGAGAGTCTATTATCTCACGCCTATGATTATACATTAACACTCATGTGATTAAAGCCGCATGCATCATGGGAAAGGGACATGCTCAGTAGAACTGCTTATACAACCCAAGTCTTTCAGCCAGGACAGAGAACCACCCCAGCCACACCCTTAGCAAGCAGCTTCTCCTTGTAGATACCATAAAGTCCCCAGACAGTAACCTGGGCCCTTGAGGATTCTAACCCAGGGAGCCCCCTGATCACCCGCAGCACATCTGATCTACACTTATCATTTTCCTTGATCTGAATAAATCTTCCTTGCCACTATGCAGCCTGTGTGTGCTTCTTCCGTCCTTTGGCTAAGGCGTCTAAAAGCCGTGCGTGGCTGGTCCAGACAGCAACCCTCCATAGCACGTTGGCATTGGTAACAAAAGCCCTTGACACAGTCACAGACCCTCAGACATTCTGAGTCATTCTCAACCTTTTCCCCCATGCCACCATGTTTGATTGTCCATGGGGACTTGGCTCTTCAAAAATAGTGCAAATCCATCCCTTCCGTCCCATGGTTATTTCCATCTCTGAGGTTTCCCTCACTCAGGACTGTATTAGCCAGAGTCCAGCCAGATTCAACAAACCCAGGGAGAGTCTAAGGAACCTCATTATCTAATTATGGGGCCTACACATATGGTCCCCGGAAAGCTGTCTCCGTGCTGTGTGGTGGGGTCCGAGGTCCAGAATGGCCTTTGAGGAAAAGGGCTGCATCTGGAACAGAGGACTTGAGGGCAGACTGGAAGCCATGCGTGTGAGCCAAAGTCCACAGGCTAGGCAGGGCCTGTGCCTGTCTCGTTGGCCATGACCTTGGTGAGAAGGGTATCCTACAGATCCTGGGCCCTTCAAATTTAGAGGCCTATGCTAATCATCACAGCCCAGAAGGTCCTCTGGTTCCGGCTTGCCCATCAGTTTTGCTGGAGATGTGTCAAATGGCAGAGTACTGTCTTAGCCCGTGCAAGGCCCTGAACTGGATCCCCAACACTACAGAAATAATGGGGGAAAAATGTACATATACACATATGGAGATATTGTGGCTTAGGGGCAGAGCAATTGCCTAGAATGTCCCAGGCCCTGAGTTCTATTTCCAGTAACAAAACAAAAAGCTACTTACACTATTTGGGGCCTGGTCAATCAAATTATTATTTTTTTTTAATTCAGGCATCTTAATTCAAAGAAGAGCACTTTCAAGATTATGTTGCTACTTGCTGAACATCCCAGTCAGATGCCCCCGGTACAAGGAGGTCATCACTAAGCGTGCCAGCCTGCTCTCATCAGGCAAGCTGTCTTCTCTTTCATCCCTGACTCCTTGTTGGCAGTCCTGTGGTGACTGAGGTCTTCCGCAAGCCTCGGGAGCAAGCAGTTTCTCAGTTCTTACCATGGAATGGGCTGAAATTCAGACATTCATTTAAAAGGGTTCATGTTTGTGTGTGTGTGTGCACACGTGTGTAGTATATGTGTGTGTGTATATGTGAGAGTGTGCATGCGTTTTGTATGTATGTATGTGAGTGTGTGCGAATGTGCATATGTATGAATAAGCGTGTGTATGTGTGAGTACATATGCATGTGAGTGCGGTGCTTGTGTGAGCATGTGCATGTAAGTGTGTGTGTGTGTACATGTGTTTTACATATATGTGTGCATGGGTGTGGATGCTATGTGAGCATGTGTGTCTTGTATGTGGATGTGTATGCAGGTAGCCATGCCTGTGCACAGGCATGCAGAAGGAACCAGAAGAAGCCTCTATTGTGATCCACCTCACTCACACAAGACAGCGTGTCCCGCTGAGCCGGACCTTTACCTTTTTGGCTGGCCGGTCAGTGAGCTTCCAGGACCCTCCTGTCTCCCCTGCCCTCCCAGCTGGAGTCACAGGCATCTGCAGCCACGCCCAGCTTTCCGAGTGAGTGCTGAGGGCTTGAACCCAAATCTTCATGGTTACAAACAAACTGTCTGAGCCATCTCCCTGGACCCTAAAAAAGCCTTGAAGGTTTGGGTTTGGATTCCTAGACTCCTGGTTCTATTCTCTGAACCTGTAATACTTGTTCCCACTTGGAGGCCGTGACCATGAGATCCATCTGAACTCCCCAGGTCTTCATGGAACTAACTCCTATCGGTTCTTCAAAGTTCACATCAGAACTTCAGGAATCACTGCTAATCCCCACCCAAGTCCCCCAGGTCTGAGTCAGGGCCTAACCTTTACACTATCTGTGGTTAAACTCAAAAACTAAACTTTTTTGTCTCCTAGGGCATGGGTTTGCTTTCTAAAGCTTAAAAAAAAAAAGGACCTTATTATTAGTATTTTGTGTGTAGAATGTGTGAGTGGCATGCCAGGGCACATGCCTGAAGGTCAGAGGGCAACTTTCAGAATCGGTTCTCCCTTCCCACCTTCTTTGGGTTGACCAGGTTCACGCGGCCAGCGCTTTGCTCACGGAGCCATCTTGCCAGTAGGATAAGCTGTTTAGTTCTTCATCCTCAGCACCTGCCACCATGCCTGTCACAAAGATGGAGAAGAGCTTAAGACATTACTCACGTGGAGAGACAGCCTTCTTATCCCTCAGATCCAGGGAGCGTCACAGCCCCGTCCAGCCCTCACATGAGGAATGTTTGGTGTTTCCCATGCTTGCAGCATTCCAGTGAGGCTCTCCGCTGGTGATTCACTCACTGCCACTGTGAATTCTGTCGTTACAATGTTGCTGGAGAACCTGTCACAGAGAAAGCATTCACATTGGAGATTACCTTTGACCCAGTGGCTCCCTTTGCGTCATTTATACTATGACAATAATGAAGATAACTAAACAATTAAACAGATTTACCTACAGAGAATGTTAGCTGAAACAATGCTTACCATAGTAAAACAACACTAGAAACAATCTAAATGTCTCACAAAGAAAACTCTGGTTTGGAGAATCGCAGCAACTGTCCGAAAGCTTCCATGTAGTAATTAAAAATTTAAACTATAGAAATGGGTTTATCTATATGTTAGTTATTCACAATCTACTATTGGCTTTTTTAATCAAGCTACAACACAAAATTATAGCATTATATTACCTATGTATAAAATGGGCATGGTATGTGCGTCGAAGAAAATCTCAGTGAAAAATTATTTACTAAGCAGTGTGCATTGTTTTCCACCAGCTTGCGGGTCTCCTGGGATTTCTAATAGGACCCAAATCACCCTGGTGATGACCTTCTAATGGGAAGAAAAGTTTAATAACTGAGAGTGAACATTGTCTCAGCAGATTGACCTCCATTATAAGCATTGATATTTTTGGACAAAGGGCAAAAAAGAACAAAAATGAATTATTAGACCTTACTGTTTTCACTAGGCATGTGCTGTCTGTATGGTCTCTCTCGTGTAAATATGAATGTTGTCTATATTTTTAACTTAATTACTTTCTTAAATTACATTTTTTGCTTATTTGTTTCATGTGCACAGGAGTTGGGGGAGATGTGTGCTCGTCAGAGTGCGGCAGTCAGTGGACAACACGTGACCGACAGCTCTCTCCCTCTGTGGTTGATTCTGGAGGTTACAGGCTGTCATACTTGGCAGTAAGCCCTTTATCCGTGGACCATCTCCCTAGCTACATTCTTATTGATGAGCAAACTGATATCGGGAGAGAAAAAAAAAAACAAACCTGTACCTGAAGTCACACAGCTAATAACAGAGTCCATCCGACTGTAAGCTCTGGCTCGCTCCACCCCAACAGAGCATCCCTCCAGGTTCCCTCCCCCCACCCAGCACCCCGCCACCCAGGCCAGCGTCAGCACCGACATGGATCCCAGGGCCTGAGGTCACCGTCCTTGGATGTAAGCCCACCAGAGGCCAGTGATCCTTCCATTCAGGACACTGATCAAAGCCATGCGGAGTTTACCCTGTATTAAAGGGCAGTCGCGTTTGTTTGAGGATTGACCCGCCAAGACCCATGATGACCAAGAACAGCAAACACCAGGCTGTGAGGTGCGCTAGGTTGGGAATGCTGGTGTTCCCTGACTCCATGGTCAGATGCGCTCTTAGACGGATGTCTGCTTTCTCAGGATTTTCATTATATCACTTCAAAACAGTAAGCCTGGCCTGCCAACTCTGAGGGCCTGTCAAACCTTGTGATTATGATCAAATGTGGATCATATGACAGGCATGACGTCAGAGGGATGGAAGCATGGACGTCTAATGTCCCAACAGTCTCCTGTCACCAACCTTCAGAGGAGGGAGGAAACTGCTTCTCAGAAAGAAATAACTAGTCAGACTTTTGAGTACTTTCCTTCATGGAATCTCAATGATTTCTCTCTCTCTCCCTTCTGCACATGTCCTTAAACATCCATGGTGAGCATACCTCTGTGTTTCCTAGGAGATTTAGGAAGGGTAAGTTAGGATTTTCACTGACAAAGAGGCTGACACATTGTCTTCCTGTGACAGAGTTGCAAGGGTCTGCTCAGCTCAGCCACCAGGCCTTCAGCTGTTAGCCTGGCTTAGGAGTTGGAAAATTAAAGCTTTCCTAAAGGCTTCGTAAAGCCTTCATTTTAAGATTTTTATTTTAATATGTATTGATGTTTTGCTTGCATATATGTCTGTGTACCATATGTATGCAGTGCTCATGGTGGCCAAAAGAGGGCATCAGATCCCCTGGAACTGGAGTTACTGGCTCTAGTGATTAGTTATTAGCCGTCTTGTGGGTGCTGGAACATGAACCCAACCTCCCTGGAAGACAGCCGGTGCTCCCATCCACTGGGCCGTCTCTCCAGCAAAGATAAAGGGGCATGCTGACTCTTTACTTCTCTCCCTCCAAGTAAACTTTGTTGCAGAACACTGTCTCCAAGCACAAGCCTCTTACAGACTAGATTCTGTGTGCTCCAAGAATCTGGACACTACGCTAAGGAGAGTGAAGGGTGTTAAACACATTTCATGAACACTAAGAAGTGGGAAGACTGCAGCTTTAAAAAAGAAAAGAGAAGTTTCTCAGTTTCCACTAACTAAAAGTTAACTAAACAGTGGTGAGGAAGGGCAGGAAATGAAAAAGCTCACCGGACTAGATCTGAAGTAAGAAAGTCTTTGTCTGTCACCCCAGCCTGGGTTGTCACCTCTCACCTTACGTCTTCCCATCCACGCTTGCTCTTGTCTCTCATGTATGCTCTCGTAGTGTAGCCTCACTCTTGTCATTCCATGTGAGCGCTCTGGACTTACTGGCAAGCCAGAGCTTTTCTGGGTCGGTGTGTGTACGGTACCAATCATGGTGGGATGCAGCAATAAAGCCACCTACTAAATGAGACCTGTGCTCAGCACCTCTGGTTGTAGAAGGCCTTCTGCAGAGGAGCCACGCCCTATGGGTGGGCCTGTGAAGCACTCTGGGAAAAGCCCAGGCGGGAACAAAGTGCTGGGTGTCTCCTTGGGAAGACACGGAACCTAATTAGAGCCTATTCTCTCTAGAACGTTGCCTCCAACTCACGTCTAGGGTGTATGCCAGCCCTGAAACCCAGCTAAGCCGTGAATTATTCTCCGGGTTCTGAAGGGATGGCTCACTCATTTGCTGGCTATAAAAAGGCAATCAGAGGGCGCTCCTGCTGAGATCTCTGAGGCTCTATTGGGAGCACCAGGAGAGGATCCCTCCGGTTTGTAAATTAACAGGTGAGCTTCTTGTTTTTACACCAGTGGCTTGTGTGAGTTGGTTCCCGGCTTAAGTGACCTGGCTCCTCAGGAAAGCCTGGCGGTGCAAGCCACAAGGCTGAGCCGCCCCCCACCCCCACCCCCACCCCGCCCCAGTGCTGCTTCTCTGGGAAGACATCTCTGAGATCAACAGGACTGTGAGTATGTGATGTGGGTGGACCTCCCCTTTGATCTTTTTGGTGCAGTACAGAGGTCAAATGCAGGGTCAAACCCTGTTCACTGATCCTCACGCACAGCCTACGTGCGTGGTGTGGAAAACTCTTCCTGGGTTCCCATTGGCGAGCACAGAACTGGAGTTAAACCAATGCCTGCTTGAAGCCAGCGTCTGCACTACTGACCACTCAACAAAAAGGATTGTTTGTTTGGGGTCTTGTTTGTTTGTTTTTAACAAGATATCCTACTGGCAGTGCAGTAGGCCAACTTTCCTCGGGACACGGTTGATGGAGAAAATGTGCTTTAAACAGTAATTTTTCCTTATGTTGCTAGATGTGATTAAAGTAACACAGAGCCAGGTTCTAGGAGGAAGGACCTGAGACAGAATGCCAAGAGGTGGCCTCAAGCTACTCGGTGGGTTGGCAGAATAAACAGCATCTAGTTTATAGAAAGCAAGTTGAGACTGTTAGGAAAAGCATGGCAAGCACACACAGACACACAATTTTAAATCTAGGTTCCACACTGTAAAGAAAGGATGTCATATGGGGTCTCTGTGAGCCTGACTTGTTTTGCTTATTAAAAGGATTTCCTTTTGGATCCATTTTCCTACAGATGTCACGATTCATTTCTTTCTTTAATTGCTTGATCGTGACTATTCCTGGGCAGATGTCAATAAATATATACTCACCCCGGAAACCACATCAAGGACAGAGCAAAGAAACCATTTTACCGGAGTCTATTCCTGGTGACCTATGAACTTATTATGTATGGGTGAGAAGTTACTCACGAAAGCACGGGGGTGACTCAAAGGCAGCTCCATTGCTGGAAAGCAGTGACTGTCACTGGAGGTGGTCACTCTGCTGCCTGCCATAAGCTGACCCAGGGAGAACCAGATCCTTGGCTTTGATGTCAGGGCAAGCCAGCATGAAGCAGCCAGGATTTGACAGGGATGTTCTCACATGATTTTTCAATACCGGGGTTAAGAGGAAAGGTTCGGAAAGAAAGAAAGACACACCTGAGATAGTGTGAGCTTCTCAGATATGCTACACTGTCTCAACAATAGTCACACACAGGGCTCTGTGGTTCTGGAGGCTACTGTCTTCAAGGGGTGGCTAATGAGCCTCCATGGGAACAGGGCAGTTCCTGGGGACAGCTGATAGAATCAAAACCAATGGGGTAAAAGTATGAATGACAGGGCTAAAGGAAGAAGAGATGTCCTTACTGTAAACAACGTTAACAGCTTCCAGAATAGGTCAACCCCAGGTCACGTGCAGCCAGGCTTTATCTCTGGTTCATTGCCGTTTTGATATGAAACATCAATACATGAAAGAAATATTCTCTCTGTGCCATCACCCTTCCCAACAAACTTAATTATGTCAAAAGTCTTGCTGCCTAGCTGGTGAGAGGCTTCAACCAGACTCCAGACCGAGGGCTCCTTTTCTTCCTCGTGGTCCCAATGTTTGTCTTTTCTATTCTGGCTCGCAAAAGCTGTGTCATTTCCCCCACAGAAATTGCGCAATCCTCACTCCAGAGTCCCCTCAGATCTTAGCAATTACTTGTGGCGGGGAGTGGCCTGGTGAGTCTTGTAACTTCGTGAACTTCCTAAGCTTCTTGAGCTTCCTGGGCCTTGTCGGCCTCCCTTCAAATTCCAGGAGGGAAGATTTAGATTGTAGGCAAATGGTTACACAGCACTGCCCTGACCCTCATCCCTGGCCCATCCTCCCCACCTTGCCCATCAGGACCCTCTGGACCATGGCTCCAGCCTCCGGCTGAAGGCTACCTCTTGCAGGAAGGTCTCCTACTGTATGTTTATAGTATAGACTCCTTAAGGGAAGGAACTCGCTGAAAGTCTTGGGCAAGTTTTCTAAGCTTCCCTGTACCATAGAAATCATATTACCTCCTAAATCCCTGGATCAGGAGAAGAAACACAATATTTAGTACAGGGCAGGGCATGGTTTGAGAACCAAGCATTTCTTTTACATAGGCCTGGTCCTTCACCCACATGTGGAGAAGCTGTTCAATGTCTGTGGAAGGAAGGAAAGACAAAGGCTGGGCTGGAAGGTGGGGAGGAAGGAGCAGATCCATGAGCTATGAGACCACCTCTAGCTAGGGCAGCCAGTCTGACCTCTTCCCTATACCACCCCTCCCAGGGTCCTACACGCCGCAAGCTGGAAGGAGGCTGGGCTCAGGTATATTAAAACCTACAGCCCCTGATAGCAGTGAACAAGTTCCATCCCAAAGACTCTGAGCAGCAGTTGCCGGGGATGGAACGGCATCCAGTGCAGAGAGAGGCAGGCTGCTGAAAGGGCCCTTAGCCACTGCATGGTTTGAAGCCCCTCACGGAGGAGGAAACTGGGCTTAAACAGGGATGTCCACTAGCCTAGCTACACAGACAAGGGCTGATGCAGGGTCTTGGGTAACGTCCAGTCTACCATGTGGTTTGGGATCGCTTTACCCCGTTTGTAACTGCCTCTCATTAATGCTGCCCCAGTGGCCTCTACCTGAGTGTATGGGGTACATTTCCTCAGGCCTTGGACATGCCAGCAGAGAGAGCCCCATGACTGCGTGTCCACTGCTGGCTGAAACTGAATCTGTTCAACCTCGGAATTTGAATATCTGATCTTTTTCAATTGATAAAGGAAAACTTAAGCACATTTAAACTTAAAAAAAAAAATAAATAAATAAATAAATAAAGCATTCATTAATGTAAGAGTCCGGGATTACGAGAGGGTAAACTTGAACAGTGTAATTGCAGAAACAAGGAAAACAAAACTAATTTTATTGGTTAAGAGTAGAAAGCTCCTGTCTAGAGGTTAGCTATTGTTTTCTAGTCCCAGTGTTTACACCGGACTTTGATTTTTTTTTTTTTTTTTTTGTTGCTGTTGTTGTTAAAAAGAATTTTTTTTTTTTAGGTAAGTTCCAGAGCCTCTCCAATTTAATGGCCTCTCAATTTGTGTTTCTTAAAGTAACCCCCTCGCGTTTTAATACCCATTTTCTCATCTCGTTCCCATTTGAAAGCACAGCCAAGAGCCCACAGATCTGGGTTTGTCAATCAGTCTTTACTAACAACTTGAAGTGGGCGCTGCATCTTCTTTATGTGGTCCGTCCTGTCGCAGAGTCTTGCTCACCATTCTGGAGGCTGGGAGGTCCCCTGGGGACAGCCTTCCTGCTGTGTCACACTGCATAACAAACTCACTCACCCGACATGGACCGGGCCCCTAGGACTTAATCTTTTCCTTAAAGGTTTCATAAGTCGTATTACATGTCCAGCATCTGAGCTTTGGGGACATGTCTGAACCACGTCAGTCTTACCACCTCTCGGTTCTGGGCAGCCTAACTCGATTCCTGGCATTGTACAGTTGCTCAATAAGAACTTGTGAGTGACAGGTAGCTGTATTATGCAACATCTAGCAATGCCCCAGCTGCTGCTCTAGCCTTTCTGCAGGTTCACGAGTCGCGCATTTGACAGGGTTGGCAGCTTGGCTTAGAGCAGGTAAGTGGCGTCCCCAACTCAGATGGTTCGTAAATGAAAGAGTAGTTCAGGCCGTGTTCTAATCATCACTGTGATAAAAAAAAAAAAAAAAAAAAAAAAAAAACCTTTTCGTTTATTTGTTTGTTTGTTTGGTTGGTTGGTTGGTTTTATGCATGGGGTGGAGGATGGGGGTATGTGGGCCACTGTGCCACTGTGTACATGTGGAGGTCAGAGGACAACTTTCAGAAGTCAGTTCTCTTCTTTCGACATGAGGGTCCCAGGAATTGAACTCAGGTCATCAGGCTTGTCAGCAAGCATATTTACTGGCTAAACCATCTCCCTATCCTTGATGAAAAAAATTCGGAAAGGAAAGGCTTCTATGCTGGTTATTGCATTGATTCATTCGGGATTTTTTTACCCATTCTGAACCCTGGTTTTCTCACCTGGTTGGACTTCACAGCTATCTTTGGTTTTCAGTGAATGTCTACACCACTTACTGAGCAAATAGAGGCAAATGCTGTTAACTAGTTGTCTATGAGTAGCTATCAAATGGGGGCAAAAATCCGTTTTCTGCTCGACTATGATGTGATTAAATTTATCATAGAAAGTTATTTAGTAAATTTATCATAAAATTAAGTTTTTCTTAGTAAGAGCCATCTTAGCTAAAAACATGAGTAAGCCAGCATATCTAAGTTTAATATGAAATCAAAGTTTTAAGTAAATTCAGACATTTTAGCAACATTAAGAAGAACCAAGCCTTCTTCTGCTTGGTTCCCTGTTGTCAGCCATGGCTTACTACATGTTGGATTTCCATCCAGACTAGAGAGACATTTTTTTTCCTTCCGCTTGGAAGATCCCATTCCCACGTAAAATATGTGGTCCCTCTCACCACATTCCCATGAAAACATCTCACAGACTGGCCTCCTTATTTATGAACACAGACATTCCCAAAATATAGTTGTGGATTAAAAATGAGCACGACTCAGAAAAGCCCTTGTGTGCTCTAGTAGCTGTGGAGAATTGTGCCGGAAATAGTATTGTCCCCAAAGCTTCAGAGTCTTTAAGATACTATGTATATTGGCCTACCAGATGGGCACCAGTAGGCACGGCAATGCCTCCATCTATTGGACACAGAAAGCCTGGGCAGGGGTGGAGGTGGAGATAGAGACCGAGGCTTTGCTCATCTTAGAGAATGCTTTCAGAGACAGCCCAATCTGTAGGCTCCCTTTCTGGCTTGGACCTTTGCTTTCATGGTAAAGGTCAGCTTTACAGCTACCTGTCACTCACACGTTCTTATTGAGCAACTGCACAATGCCAGGAATCGAGTTAGGCTGTCCAGGATCAAGAGGTAGTTCTGCTGGGGATGGTGTGTGTGTGTGTGCATTTGCGTGTGCGTGTGTGTGTGTGTGTGTGTGTGTGTGTGAAATAAAAACTTTTTAACCTGACTTGTAGTATGGCTCAGAAGTGGAATGCTTGCCTGATGTAAGTGAGGCCCTGGGTTTGATTCTTGGCATAACATAGTCACACAATGTTATACGTGTCATTTATGGTGATAGACACCTGTAATCTCAGAAATTTCAGGGGCTGAATTAGCAGGGTTGCTAGTTCCAAGCCAGACTGGGGAACTTACTGAGGTCTTGTCTCAAAATAAAAATCACTGGGATGTAGCTCAGTGGAAGCGAACATTGCCAGCATATGGGAGGCCTTGCTTAGAGGAAAAGAAATTTTGAGAGATACTTGGTTTTGTAGCCAGAAATGGTGATGTGCACCTGGAATCCCAGTACTTGGGAGGCAGATGCAAGACGATTACAAGTTCAAGGCTGTCTGTAGCTACATGGCAGTCCTGTCAAAACAAAAATAAATTGCTTCTCATGTAGCTCTCCTAAGCAGAACCTTGCGGAAGAGAGGCAAGAATCATGGTCAGTCTTGATGGCCGCCATTATCTTTCTCCTAACAGCATCGTGTTTTGGTCTCTTAATGAATTTATTTTTAGGTGCACAAAAGGAAGAAGAGACCCCAAGTGTTTTGGGAGAACTTTTGGGGTCTCATTAGCTTTTTCTCCTTAAATACAATGTTGAGATGAAACATGTTTCCCTCTCGGATACGGGACCTAGAAAGGGAGTAGTGCTTGTTTTCAGTTCCAGTTGGATTAAGGCTCTCATCTGCACGGGCGGTGGGAGGTCAGAGGGTAAGACTGAAGCCTCCCTGCTCCTGCCCAGGTCACAGTGTGTGCATGAGACCATCTGCAGGGAAAATCAAAAGTGGTGAGAGGCCCGTGTTTCAACTCAGACAGAGACCTGGATGGAAGCCAATCTCCTGTGTCTTCATCAATCATTTGGTATAATTACTGGGAAAATTAGGAAACTTCGACTTATTTACATGAACGGCACACTCCAGGTCTAACGTTCGAACACGAACAAATCCTCTCCAAAATATTGACTCAGAGAATGCCATGTTTGGGTCAAGGTGGTGTTAGGACATAGTGCTGCAAGTCACATTCAGCCGTTCTGATTGCGGTTATAAAACTGCTCAAGTCAATCTCTCGGCCCCACAATAGGGCCACTCCCGACAGCTCTGTACGCACCTCATCTTGTTCCCCACAGAATGGCTCTGCTCCAACTTGTGGCGTTCTTCACCCTGGCTGCGTGCTGCATGGCTCGCTCTCCTCCCGGAAAGCCATTCCCCGCCGCCTTACTTCAGACTCCCCTGAGCTGTAATGACTCTGAAGTGCTGGCAGCTGCAGGCTTCGCCCTGCAGAACATCAACAGAGACCAAAAGGAGGGCTACGTGCTGAGCCTCAGCCGAGTGCATGATGTCCGCAGGCACTACCAGGCAAGTGACGGCCTTGGGGGGCAGCGTTTGGACAGGCTGCAGAGACTAGCCAGGGGGTGGCAACTTCAGGTGACTTGTCAACGGGTGCTTTCCAGGCTGGACACACTGCCGGGGTCGGCAGGTGTGCTAGGACTCTCTTGCTGTCCATAGGAACAAGTCATAAGAGTGAGTCTCCGCTGCACCAGATCTAGGTTTCAGTAGCATAGGAGCATTGTCACACACACACACACACACACCACACGCACTTTGATTCGGTCTGTTGTCTAG
This sequence comes from Meriones unguiculatus, assembly GCF_030254825.1. NCBI lineage: Eukaryota > Metazoa > Chordata > Mammalia > Rodentia > Muridae > Meriones > Meriones unguiculatus. The sequence goes on from NC_083364.1 coordinate 27,235,329, forward strand.
TCGTCTGTCTACTTGTCCTGGAATTGTTTCATGTGGGGGTGGGGTATTTCTCCAACCCTACTGTAGGAGGAGATGGGATCTGTGTTCTACCTCACCCTGGATGTCTTAGAGACTGTCTGTCACGTGCTCAGCAGGAAGGCGCAGAAGGACTGCAGTCCGAGGATTTTGCACGAGTCGGTAAGTCCTTGTTCCCAGGTGCCTGCTCAGTGTCGGCTGTCTGTTCATTTTTGTCTTTCTTATCTCCCAGGCAAAAGGCCTGGGTGCTAATCCTAATACTAGAGACTAGGTTTAGAGTATGGGGTGGAGGGGTCCTGTGATGTCTTATTGGGGTCTGGCTGAATAGACTTCAAAAGTTCCGCCCCAAATTATTTTCTACCCTGATATCCTTTGGCAGCTGAGCCAATGTTTATATTCTCAAGGAGAAAGAGAGAGAGAGTCTGGTGTTTGAATAGGATAGACAGCAGCAGTGATGGAGGGTGGCTTGTTTTATTTTGCTCAGTTTTAATGACTGTTAATGTGAGGTTTTTGGATAGGAAAGGGAGGCCTCACAGTGTTAGGATTGTCAGGGGTCTCCTGGGAGAGCTTCCTAAAAGATAGCACTAAAGGGCCTCAGACCTCAGCCTTTCTCCTTTAAAAAAAAAAGATTTAATTTTTTTATGTGTACGGGTGCCCTACTCGAACGCATTTGTGTGTACCACATTCATGCAGTGCCTAGAGAGCCTAGAAGGTGACACAAGACCACCCCCCACCCCTCCACCATCTGCCCCATCCCCCATGTGTCCAGACTGGAGTTTCGGGTGGTTGTAAGCCATCTGTTGAGGGAACTGGGAACCAAACTCAGGTCCTCTAGCAAGATAGCCGTCTCTCCGGCCTCGAGCTCAACCTTTCAAAGATGGCCACCGACAAGACTTGAAACCAATGGAGTCAGTTTTCACCCGACTCTCGGTGATTTGGGCGTCATTTCCGAGCACCGATGCAGACCACCATGGAAGACGAGGTGGGATCTTCAGCGGTTTGAAGTAGACGTTTTGATCAAAATTACCTTTTGTGATTATTGGACTGAGCATGCCAACCTGCACCTGATTTAGAAAACCAAAGGTCTGTGTGCCATCTTGTAGCTGATATAGTGACATGGGGACCTCACAGAGACAAGTTAGCTCTACCAGGAGCACACAGGTTAGGTGGTTATTTCTCAAATAATTTCAGACTTGAAGCTCCTGACCAGGAAGCTTTATTCTGGGTGGCCCAGAATATGATTTGGAGGCCCCATTTTCTCCTGTGTTTGTCACCTTCAACCTGTGAGTCCCTATTTCCCATGCTCACTGGCTTCGGGCAATCGAAAGAAAAAGGATGGAGAAAAAAACCAAGCATGCTAACATGGCAATGGAAAGCTGTTTCAACTCTCAGAAGGTGACAATACACATCTAAGTGAGGAAAACTGATGATAAACAGCGGTTCTTCCCATCAGAAACCTCAGACCTTGATTTTACGTTTCTCCTTACATTGAATTAAAATTCTGCTTGGGAGTGGGAAAGTTTTTAACCTCATGGTTTCTCTGCATCATGCCACCAACAGTGTTTTCTTTTTTCTAGGTGTATGGTCAATGCAAAGCAATGTTTCACATTAACAAGCCAAGAAGAGTTCTCTATTTGCTTGCTTATAACTGTACAGTCCGCCCAGGTAAGAGTCAAGAATTTTGTACATCTTAACGAAAGATAGAAGAGAGCGTTTAGTGAGGCCTTTGTCAAGTTGGCATGAAGTTTCTCCTTCCTTACTTTATATTCATCACAGCAACCACAGCTTAATTCTTTAGTACTGCAGCCCAACTGGATTCCCCGAGGAATTCTTCCTAAATCACCGGCAAGAGCTATGTCCCGCTCCAAATCCTACCTTTCCAGTCTTCTGTGAGCCTCACAACATCAACAGTGGGTCCCAGGTTCCTTTCTGTCTGAGCCAGGGTCCTGACATCCTTCCAGCCGGCTGCCGCAGTTGTCTGAACACACATCACTTTGCCATCTCTGCACTTGCTTAGGCCTCTCCCTCCCACCAAGTACGGCCTTGCTGACCTCTGTCCCAGAGCCCATATCCCTTCTTTAAGGGATGTCCCCGATGCCGTTTTCACGATGGTGCTTTCCTGGTGTACATTTTTTTTTCCCACTTTGGCTAAAACACTCGTAGAATACAGAACACGCACAATCTTGATTTACAGTCTTATATCCTCTAACATAGGAGACCCACATCCCTCCCCCCACTTAAGGACTTCCCAATTTACATCAAATTTCAGACGTCATTGCTGTTGCTGAATAACAGGCAGGAATAAGGCTGAAATGAATGGACAGTTGAAATACACTGTGCCCTCCTTCTGGGTCCTGCTTTTTATAAGAGCAGGCCACCGAGAAGTGGGGCATGTCTACAGGCTACGTGCACTCACTCTCCCTGCGAATATTGTTAAAGTGCAGATTCTTATCCTATTGGGCCTGAGAGCCTGGGTTTCTAACAAGCCCCAGATGGCCACGAGGAAGGAAGGAACGAACAAATGAATGAACAAACGAACGAATGAAGGAATGAGGGGAGGAAGCACCAGAGCAAACATTGTACAAGCCACAGCTTACGCGTCCTCACTGTGAACACAGGACTAGACTGAAATAAGTTGGAGGACACCTATTTTCAGATGTCAGTAATTTCACAGGTGTCAGGAATTGGGGATGAGGCACCAGTGGCAAGCTCTGGACACAGCTCGCCCATCACCCTCCTCCATCCCCCAAATATTCATTAGACAGTGGATTTTCCCCGAAAACACTTCGAGGCAAATTCCCTGGCTCCGTGATCACACATTTGCCATCTCTAACTCCTCCCACAGAGGCCATAGCTGTACTGATGGTGTCACCATTCTCTGTGGTCTCATCGTGGTGTGACCAGTTTTGCTCTCTGAGTTCTTTGCATTTTCTAACCACAGGTGGTATGCTTCCGCTGTCACAATGTCATCAACTTACTTCACAGGCTTCTACTGGATACTCAGGATGTGTTAGGTTTTATTTCTGGTGCTAAGGATGACAGATAAGTAAGTCATGGCAATAATGAAATGCCAGCCTTTCACAGGCCCTTGTCTACAGGAGCAGTGATGAGAAAGGACATTGAGCTAGGGAGGGGACTGATGCTGTCACTGTTTTGGCATTGGAGAAAAAAACTTATGTTTTAACTGTATTTATAATTTCATGTTGGGCCACATTCATTGCCATCTTTGACTCTGTGTAGCCTACAGACTATTGCTTGGGCATTCCCTATGTGGTTCGGAACAAAATTCCTATAGCGAATAAGTCCATAAGGGGGCAAGGCTATCTCACTTTGATTTCCTTTTAATTACAAAAGTAATACTGCTTAGAAACTGGACTTTGGCTCAGGAGGTAGAGTATCAAGTATGCATGAAGATCCTGGATCTTCATGCCATAGAAGCCCAAACACAATGGCACATACCTGTGAGCCAAGCTCCTGGCAAAAAGATCAGGAGTTACATAAGATCAGTTGATTACATAAGCCAGTCTGGGATTCATGAAATCTTGTCTCACAAGGAAATGAAGGGAGGGAAGAAGGAAAAGAAAAAAAGAAAAGCAAAGATAAAGAAAAGTACTATTACCTCTAACTGCCATATTATCAACAACTAAATGTTTTCTGTGCAGGATGTCTTTCTCACTGTATCCTTGCCAGGCTGGGTATTATCATTTTAGTCCAGCCTTTGCCTCCGGTATAGCTGTATGATTATGACTATCATTAGGACTGAAAATGAATAATATTTACAAACTATTCTCATCAATAGTTTCTCGAAGAAAGATTCATTCTGTCTGCCCTGACTGCCCAAGCCCCGTTGACTTGTCAAACCCCAGTGTTCTGGAAGCTGCCACGGAGTCCCTCGGGAAATTCAACCGCGAGCACCCCTCAAAACAGTACTCCCTCGTCAAAGTCACCAAGGCTACGAGCCAGGTAAAAGTCAAATGCCCGGGTCAGTCACATAGACTGGAGCTGCAGGAGGCTTCAGGTTGGGAGAAGGACGTTTACACATCCTGTCTGCTCAGGACCTGAGAGCCTCTCCCTGCGTTCCCATCTCTGGTAGACCCTCTGTGCATTCAGCCACCCTACAGCTTCTGTTATACCTTGGAGTTTGTACAAGTAGCAGGTGACTTGGTTTTGTTTCTCCAACCTTGAAGCAAGAAGGACAGACTCACGGTCTCATGTGGGCTTGGGGTGAAACAGGTGAACCGTTTCTGGCTGAAAACGGACCAGTTAGCAAGACAACTTTTGCTTCGCTAAGGCCTGGGGTAGATATTGAGCTTCGCCAGTTCTAGAATCGGAGGCTCGTTTATATTTAAGTTGGGTTGATAGTTCTCTTATATAAATACAAACTAAAAGACAAATCTTCCTAAGGAGAAATAAGCTGACTGAGAGAAAATGTTTAGGGTGTCCTTTATATCCTTAACAGGGAAGGGCACCGATTTATGTTTTCTAAATAGCGGGATTACTGGCATGGTCTTGTGCCTGTGGGGACTTGCAGGAAGAGTGAGTTTGTGAGTTGACGGTGCCCCGGGATCAGTTCTACACAAGGAACGTTACCAATCCTGAGTTTTCCCTGGGGTGAGGTGTTAATGTCTTAACTCTTGTTTCATGACAGTGGGTGGTTGGACCTGCTTACTTTGTGGAATATTTGATCAAAGAGTCACCGTGTAGCCAATCCCAGGCCAGCTGTTCACTCCAGCCCTCTGACTCTGAGGTGAGAGTGGGTGACTGTCTGTGCAATCTATGTGTGTTCACAGATTACCAATATTTGAAGAGCACAAATTACACGGGGAGGGGCAGGGGTGTCGCAAAGCATGGGCTGCTTCTCCTTCCCTCAAGTAGTTAGAACTTGGGCAGGTCTTGATGCAGTGGTAGGATTTATTTGATTCTAAGTGTGATTTTCCTCATTGGTGTAATACAATTGCAAAGGAGGGGAAAGCTCATGAGAGGATGTGGAACAGAGCCTGGTGTTCTGTTCTTTAGACCACTCTTCACAACAGAAACGCTCAGTAAACGAGAGATGGGTACCCCAAAACTGTCAGAAAGGTACTGGGAACATAAATCAGCACGGTGTGTTGGATCACAGCTGGGCACTTTCTTGAGTGCTTTATTGATGCACAGTTCATGCACAGTAAGATTTGTATTTTTAAGGCATATAATAACTTTTTGTTGTATATCCACAAGCCTGTGCCACCATAACTACTTCACAATTGTTTAAATGTTTTTTTTTCTTAGCTCTCAAAAGAAACCCCATTTCCGTTAAGTCCATCCCCATCGCTGCCCTCGAAGCCTCTCGAAACTGTGAATCTGAGTTCTGTCTCAATAGCCTTGTTCATTTGAACACTTCATACAAATGGAATCATGCACAATTCAGTGGTGAGGGAAAGAGATTTCTCTTAAAAAGAAACTGAAATGATTGACTCCAGTGAACGCTGGCACTAAAGAGTAGCCCCACAGACCTGCTCTCTATGCTCCACTCCAGTGCTCACACCAGAAGGTCCACACATTTTGATAGTTCAGAAAATTCTAGATAGCCTGGATAGCTGTTCTTGCCACTGGCAGTTTTTCTGGAAGGTTCTCTGAGCTCCTCTGAGCTATGGCAACAATGAGGAAAAGAGAAGACTGGGCCACCCTTTTACTTTAATAAATTTTCCCACCTTGAGGAATTTCTCATCTTTTCTTCATGTGACATGGAGAAGGGTATACAGTAATGTTCAGAGAAGCTGTTCAGATGGATTTTGATAAATTTTATGTGGATATACTTAGGAGTCCTTTGAAATTTGAGGCAGTGTTGATTTTTACACTCACTGTTGAAAATGTACACGTACTATGATCTCAAAATAATCCTTATAGGGTGTCTTAATTACTTTGCTATTGTTGTGATAAGACACCATGACCGAGAAATATGGAAGATAGAGTTTTGGTGGAGCTCACAGTTTCAGAGGGTTAGCCTCCATAACCATCATGGTGGACAGCATGGTTCCAGACAAGGAGGCATGGTCCGAGAGCTCACATCTTGATCCACAAATAGGAGGTGGACAGAGCTCACTGAGAATGGCATGGGTTTTTGACACCTCAAAGCCCACCACCAGTGATACACCGCCTCTAACAAGGCCACACCTCCTAATCCTTCCCAAACAGTTCTACCAGCTGAGGACCCAGCATTCAAATGTATGAACCTATGGGACCATTTGCATTCAAAACATCACATAAGGATTTACTCTAAGGAAGAAACTAGAAATATATGAAAAGAAAGTTTTAGTGTTTAAAAAAAAAAAGTTCTATTTAGTTGTTTGACGAAAGAGACTATTAAACACAGAGGAATACTAGGAAGCCATTATGAAAATAATCATTGAAGAAAAAAAATAGAAGACTATCAAATGCTGTATAAAGATTTTTACGATACATTGTTCAGTGACAAAATAGTTATAAAATATCATATATAATATGAGCTTAGTGTCTAAGTGAAAAAATATAGTACATTGGGAAGAGATTAGAAGAAAGGATCAAAGGACTGCCAGTGATGAGAACCATTTGTAGAGCTGCAGCTCATGTTTTTTTTTTCTTGTTATTTATATAGTTCTAAATAAAAAATTACATTTTAATAAAAACCATAATAATTTTATTATCAAATGGACAGAAGGTTAAGGAACTGAGATAGTGAAAAATTCACTCAGAACACATGAAGGGCTGCTGTGCAGAAGAAAACACGAAACTCCTAATTGATCCAAGGGTAGACCCAGGGCCAGGCAGTGGACAGTATGTAAACACGGGGGGGGGGGCTTCCTAAAAACTGCTCTTCCCATTGCCAGAAGCAAGCTAGACTCAGTTGTTTTTAGATAATTCAGAGGGACCCAGCTCTGAGCCTGCGCCTTTCCAAGGCAAGAGCAGAAAAGCACGGCGCAGCTGTGTGTCCACACATCAGACAGTGAGGGGCTTTCATTTATTTCTACTCCCAAGTGACTTAATCCTCATGTGACGCCTTTCTTTCTCTTAGCCCGTTGGTCTTTGCCAAGGTTCTCTGGTTCAAGCAGAAAGATCGAAAAAGTTCGTCACTGTGACTTGTGATTTTTTTGAATCTCAGGTATTTATCTTTTTTTAATGTCATTATTATTATGTGTTTACAGAATGTACGTGTATAAGCACATGGGCCATGGCACACACGTGGAGGCAGAGGACAACTTGGTGCTGTTTGTTCTCTCCTTCCGCCTTTACGAGCATTCTGAGGGTCGATGGGCATGCAGAAGTGTGACATTCCCCCATTGAGCATTATCATTCTAACCCCAGGTGTTTTTCAGTGGAATCAGGTGACGTATGTCTAGGTTCCTGTGCCCCCTTTTGGTTTTTCCCAAGATCTGGGACCTATATATAAGTCCATACTGCTAGGAGAGAAATGTAACCTACTGTCCTAGCCACAGTATGAACCTGAAGGACAAGGGGGGACACTCAGGAACCATGAACTACAAACTTGCAAAGCTTAAGCCTTCAAGGTGCTAAATTCAGTGTCTCCAAGAAACGTCTGTGGCCTCATGGAGAGTCACTTCAATCCACAGATACCAGGTATTTATTGTGAGGGAGCCTGAGCCTACCCCCACAGGAGCCTGGGCTTGCTTCTTCCCTGCTCTGTCGCGTGTGACCATTGGCATTTACCTACCCGTCTGGGTCTTGCCACAGTCATCACCTGCCTGTCCTTATCCCTAAGACCAGTAAGAGGACTTGGATGGAGGGTACTGTCCTGAGCCTGGCACAAAACAAACAATTTAAGAAGCCACCTGCTCCCACTCCTGAGAGCCAGGGCAACTCACTGAGGCCTCCGAAAAAATCCTCAGCCCCCCTGTACCACTGCTCTGAAAACAAAGACCTCCTGTACACAGATATTTACATTACGATTCATAACAGTAGCAACACTACAGTTATGAGGTAGCAACGAAAATAATGTTATGGTTTGCGGGGGGGGGGGGTCACCACAACGTAAGGAACTGGAGTAAAGGGTCGCGCAGCATTAGGGAGGTTGAGAGCCACTGCGGTAGCTGGTTTCTCTCAGCATTCAGAAAGGCTCCAAGCAAAGACGGGTATGGTGGCCCATGCCTGTAATCCCAGCACTCAAGAGACCTGAGGCAGGACTTGAACCTGGGCCGTCCAAGGACATATTACAAATATGCAGTCACAAAACAGTTTTGCGTGGTGTAGGGTGTGTGTCGGGGCATTCTCTGTAGAATTCTGCCTTTGAAAACATTGTTATTTCAGGCTCAGGTCCCTGGAGGTGAGAACTCTGCGGTTACCCAAGAGTCCAAGAAACTCCCGGAGGCGGCGGATGAGGCCTCTCAGAAAAACACAGCCCCCACCAGCTCCCCCTCCATAATGACACCGAGAGGATCTGTCCAGCACCTGCCTGAACTGAATGAGCCTGAGGGCTCTGAGGAAAAGAGTCCAGAGGAAGCCTTTCCCGTGCAGCTGGATCTAACCACGAATCCCCAGGGGGACACGCTGGATGTGTCCTTCCTCTACCTGGGGCCTGAGGAAAAGAAGCTGGTGGTACTGCCTTTCCCAGGAAAGGGACGGCGCTCTGCTGAGTGCCCAGGGCCCGCCCCCGAGACCAGTCCCATGCTCCTCCCACCCTGAGAATCCCAAACAGGGCTCCACAGGGGTGTGGTCCCCGGTACCAGATGAGGTGATGGGAATGGGACAGATGACCAAATGTAGACAGACTAATAAAGTATGTCCTCTTGAATCTTCTTGAGCTCAACGTGTTGTCTGGAAGAGGAAATGAGAATAAATCTCCATGCTGGGCCACGCCGTTCGGGTTCTGTGTGCTGGGTGGCATCCTGGGCAAACTGCTCAGACTCTGAGCACCCTTTCATTTCTTCTCCTTTCCTTTCAATCTTTTTAATATCTCTACTCATGCAGAACTGACATGATACACTTAAACCAAACGGCTATAACGTCACCAGGTGATTCACTCTAATGAGTGTGTTGTAACCTATGAGACCTGCTGTTGTCTGAAATGTTGTGTAGCTTCAGTCTCTGGTAACTTTTTTTTTTAAGATTTTATTTATTTATTTTATGTATGAGTGTTCTAGCTGAAGAGGGCATCAGATTCCAGTATGGATGGTTGGGAGCCACCACGTGGTTGCTGGGAATTGAACTCAGGACCTCTGGAGGAGCAGACAGTGCTCTTACCCACTGAGCCATCTCTCCAGCCCTTGTTTTTTTGTTTGTTTGTTTGTTTGTTTGTTTGTTTTAATGATAAAAGGGCAATGTTGTTAGATGAGGCACTGTAGAAAACCTCTAGCTTTCTCTTTTTATTGAAAAATTCATAAAGTATAGTTTGATTACATTGCTTCCATTACCAATCACCTCCCAAATTCATATTCTTTCTCTTAAAAAAAAAAAAGGCACATAAGCCAGGTGTAACGGTGTACGCCTATAATCCCAGCGCTCTAGGAGGCAGAGGCAGGCAGATCTCTGTGAATTCAAGGCCAGCCTGGTCTACAAAGTGAGTTCTAGGACAGCTAGAGCTACACAGATAAATCCTATCTTGAGGGTAAGGGAGGCACATAGACACACAAAACCAACCCTCCCTCCAAAGGCACAAAACAAAGGAACAAAAATAACAGAAGACCATGGAGTCCATTTTTTGTCGGTTAACTACTCCTGAGCCTGAGGTCTGTCCTGGGGTGGGATCACCCAGTGTCACTCCTAGCAGTTACCCTCAATTGCAAGCAGCTTCTTAGTTAGGGGTGTCCGCTTCCCTCTTTTCCATGCTAGACTTCTATCTGGCTTGAGCTTATGCAGATCTTGTGTGTGATGCCACACTCTCTGTGACATCATATACCCATTAGCCCTGCTAAATCTGGAAACCGCTGTCACCTTGGAGTCATCTACCACCTCTGGCTCTTAGAATCCTCCCACTTCTTATTCTCCACAGATCCCTGAGCCTGGAGTTTGAGAAAGTCATCCTATTAGGGCCTACAAAGTTTCAAATCTCATTAACATGTTGGGTACAGGTTCCATCTTGTGGAGCAGGACTTAGGTCCACCCAAGAAGTGGATGGTTGCTCCCATGTCTCTGCCACGATTGCACTAGTCGATCTATCTTGCAGGCGAGCTGCCATTTTAGGTCACAGAGTTTGTAACTGTGAGAGACTGAGGGTTACTTTTCTTCTCCAGTAGTGTGCAGAGTACCTTCCCAGCACCAGGAATGCTAGTCAGTAAGGAGAAGCGTCTAGTTGAGCATCAGGTCAATTTCTTGTTTGATAACATGAATGTTTAATGTCTTGTTTCTTAGTTCATTGAATTATTTCTATATATGTGTATAGAAATATATATGTGTATTTCATATATATATGTAAATGATCCTCATTTTGTGTTCATTGGTGTTTTGTCAGTGTCTGTGTCTGTGTAAGGGTGTCACAAGGCCTGGAACTGTAGTTACAGACAGGCATGAGCTGCCATGTGGATGCTGAGATTGAACCCAAGTCCTCTACAAGAGCAGCCAGTGCTCTTAACCACTGAGCCATCTCCCTAACCACCTAATTTTTTTCTTTCATTTCTCTTAATTACTTTGATCTCTTTGTCAAGCAGCTCATAGTTCTGCATTTTTTACGGTAGATTTCTGGTGCTTTCTTTCCATGACTGTATTTGAACAATGTGGCATTTGTTAGTGCCTGCATATTTGAAGAAGTGGGAACTTGTCGCTGTCATTGTAGTCAGAACATCTGTAGTTTCTTGACAGGCCACCTAATTTGGTCCACAAATGGGCTTCCTGCTTGAGTTGTTGGACAGCTAGCCTGTTGCTAGAGTGTGGTGGTCAGTCTGTTTTCCTGTGAAAGTGTTTCCATGAATGAATAATATTCAAATTGGTGTTTAGGAATAAGTGATCTCAAAACAGCTCATCACCACCAACATTCCCATCACAGATGAGAATCTCTTGAGTACTGTATCATGGACTCTCCTACCCCATTTTCTGTTTCTGACCTCTCATTTATCATATCAGACAAGGTATGTGCTCAGCTTTACAAATAAACACATTTCCTTAATTGTCTCTTTGCCTCCCCTATGCTTAAAGTACTCGCTTGGAGTGCCTAAACTATTTCCAAAACTATAGCATCTTTTCATCTGCCTGGGGTCTTGACAGTGGGCCCTTTCAGTGAGACAGGGTCACAAAGAAGAAAATTCTGTGTGTGTGTGTGTGTGTCTGTCTGTCTGTCTGTCTTGTGCCATCCATTGATGACACCAGGTACACCACTTTCCATTTTTATATAAACCCTCAGAACAACCACTGAAGAGACCAAAGCACTCATCATAACATTCAGTTGTGACCATCCTTTTTTCTATATTTAAAAACATCGTGGAACCAGTTTCCTCTCAACTGAAAACACAGGTGCACATATGCATGCAAGATTAGTCAGCATCTGACAAGAAGCAGAAGGGCTACATGAGGGTCTGTAATAAACCCTTTAGGCCAGGGAAGGGAAGGACAAAAGATTTTGAGGTGCCTGGAGGATAGCCACAATAGAAGTCCTTTAGCATCTTGGCAAAGAAGGCAGGAAGAGAAGTGGGCTTCCCAAGCCCAGTGTGAGCTGAGCTGCAGATCAGGGCCAGCCTTCGGGGAGCAGCCTCGGTGACAGCATAGAGGATCTGAGGCTGATCACCTGGATAAACACTGCTGCCTCTTCCAATCTGCGCTCCACCTTGGCTCTTTGAGCCCAATAGTAAATCGGCTAACAGGGAAGCTGGTATTCACTAATCCCTGGAAATCCTGGGAAATAGGGCCAGATAGAGAAATCAAACAGAGGCAGATGTGGGGGCAAACAGAGAAAGATCATCACCAGCTCCAGCAGAGGATTTTCCTAAGGGTAGTCTATAATCCACACTGAAAGAAGGGTGGGGAAGGGCCTTGGGCTTTGTGACTCCCTCTAACTATGACCTTTTCTTGACTAAGTTCTTAAAGAAGTAGGCTGTTCCCATACTCACCACTCCTTACTCACCGTTTTTTCTTTTCTACAATCCTTAGACTAAGGTCAAAGCAGAGTCTTCATTTACATTACTCATGCTCTTCGAGCTGTGGCCATGCTGAATGGTCTACTCTTCAAACTTCCTCAAGCAGACATCTTCCCACGTCTCTGTGCCTCTTGCCTTGACAGAAACACCCTCTTCTCAGAATTCCAAACCTGAGTTCCATTTATTCTCTAGTTCACCTCTTAGATGCATACAGTTTATCTAGTTTTCAGTTCGCAATCTTCTTCTTATAGTCTGCATATTTCATGTGAGTAAGCCAACCAAGGTCCTTGTCAAATAATCAGTGGTTTGCAGGTTGCTAATGCTAATTGCTCTGGGACCGTAGGTGTCAAGCACATAAATTTGATTATTATAGTGTCTTCTTAAAAGCACATTGAATAAACAGGCTGAGTACATAGTCTTAGGTCTTAAGTGACACAAAGTTTATTTCTAACTCTGCCTATGAGGCTTAGCAAGAGTTCCAGTGTCTTAGCATTAAAGAGATATTTTCATAATACTGTATCTCTACATACGGACTCCATCAATGTGTCTCTGCCCTAGTTAGGTTAGTTTTTTTCTTTTTTGTTTGTTTTGGTTTTGTTTTTTGAGACAGGGTTTCTCTGTGTAGCCTTGGCTGTCCTAGACTCACTTTGTTAACCAGGCTGGCTTCGAACTCACAGAGATCTGCCAGCCTCTGCCTCCCTGAGTGCTGGAATTAAAAGCATGTGCCACCACCCCCAGCTCCACTGCTAACTCTGACTGAAGGGATCGGCACAGGCGCACTAACATTCTCCTTCTGTCGGACATGAGACCCAGGACTGTATGCTCTGCAAGAGTCTATCACCAAGAAGTATCTCAGTCTGGGTTTTTCTTAAGGTTCTTCAAATGTTTTCTAAGCTGAAGGCAAGGTCGGTCACCATGGCTGCAGACCTTCACGGTAGAGTTTTCAGGAAGAAGTGAGATGCTGTGAGGACACTGTTGCCGCCGTGGGGAGGAAACCTGGGCAGGTTCTCTTGGATTCTTTCAGCAACTGCAGCTTCTGCAAGCATGGAGCTTCCACACTTTGGAAGACTTTGAGAGGGGCTCCTGTATTCAGCCCTATTCCCAGCACTGAGCCCTTCTCCAAATGGGATAGTCAGCTAACTTCTCAGCCCCTTTTTGTGTCCCCATTGACTTCCTTTGTACCATTTGCTTTAAGAGCCACAGGTAACTTGGGTGGCATGGGAGTGGCCCCTAGTTATAGCATGAACTCCAGGAATTGTAAGCAGAACCAGTTGCCCAGCACTTATTCTGTGCCTAAGCTTGCAATCACTGACACAGACATGGCTTCTTGTTCACCGCACAGAGCTGTCAAAAACTATCAATTCACACTTTACAAATAAAGAAACTAAGAGTCAGCGGATGTGGTAGTTTGACTGAAAGTGGTCCCCTCTGCTGGATATTTTTATGTCAACTTGACACAAGCTAAAGTCATCTGAGAGGAAGGAGCGTCAATTCAGAAAATGCCTCCACAAGATCATGCTGTAGGCAAGCCTGTAGAGCATTTTCTTAATTAGTGATGGATGGGGGCAGGCCTAGACCCTTGTTGGTAGGCCACCCCTGGGCTGGTGATCCTGGGTTCTATAAGGAAGGCTGAGCACACAGTGAGGAGTGAGCCAATAAGCAGCACCCATCCATGGCCTCTGTATCATCTCCTGTTTCCGGTTTCTTGCCTTGAGTTCCTGTGCTGACTTCCTTCAATGATGTAGAAGTATTAAGTATATAAACCCTTTCCTCTCCAAGCTGCTTTTGGTCATGGTGCTTCATCACAGCAATGGGACCTTAACTAAGACACCCCCATTGGCTCATATATATTGGGATGTTTAGTTGTCAGAGAGTGGCACTACTTGAGAAGGATCGGGAGGTGTGGCCTAGTTAGAGGAAGTGCGTCACTGGGAGTGAGCTTTGAAGTTTCCAAAGCCCAAGCCAGACCCAGTGATTCTCTCTTCCTGCTGCCTTCAGATCCACGTGCAGAACTTTCAGTTACTTCTCCAACACTGTGTTCATCTGTGTGTGCTGCGATGCTCCCAACCATGAGGGTAATGGACCAAACCTCTGAAACTATAAGCCAGCCCCAATGAAAGGTTTTCCTTTATAAGAGTTCTTGTGGTCATGGTGTCTCTTCACAGCAACAGAACAGTGACTAAGAACGAGGGGTTCTGCAGCATTACACATCAAGAGAGCAACAGCACCAGGGTTAGAGATTCCCATCTGATTCCACAGCCACAGCTGAAGGCCATGCCCTTCAAGAGGCATGCGCTACCTCCCTCAGATAATGCTGAGTTCCACTGAGGAATTTTATCGCCGTAATGCAAAGATGCAGCTGGTGGGAGAGATTCCCAACTGAGACAGATACAAAAAACTTACTCTCAACTCCATCACCACACCACACAATAAGTACTTATGGTCAAACACACCCTAAATCAGCTGTCCACAAGATATAGCCATGTTTGGGCAAACAATGATTTTACCCACTCATCAGTGTTATGTCTCAACTTTTTCTTCACTAATTATTTACAGACTGTTGACAGATATTTGAACCTGGGGTCAAGGTGAACATCCCCAGTTATACAACAAAAATCTATAAAGACCTTTATCAATTGAGTGTGTGTCACCATAAAAGTCTCTGCTATGGTGGACCGAAGCCCGGGATGGTTTAGCACAATGAAGGTGCTAACCTCAGCTTTGCTTCTAGTCATCCTGCAGAGTGTCCACGCCCTGAGTCCCACCAACTGTAATGATTCCGAGGCTACGGCTGAGAAAGTTCTAGACCTGATCAATAAAGGGCGGAGGAATGGCTATGCTTTCCAGCTGCTGAGAGTCTCTGACGCTCACTTGGACAAAATGGTGAGAAACAGCCGATAGAGAAGCTGAGCTGGGCGATCCTGTGTGAGGGCGAGGGGGATGGAGCCCCTGAGCAGACTGCTTTGCATAATTAACGGCTTTGTCAGGCTTCCTCTTTAGTTTCTGAGGCTCGCTCTAAAGTGTTGGGTTTGCCTCTGAACTAATTTTTGTTATTGGCATGTTGTTAACTATGCATCAGTCTGAAAGTACCTAGAAGCACTTTATGCTGAGCCCATAGAACATTAGACACTTTGGAGAGAAAACTAGAGTTACCTGTGCACCTCGAGGAAATAATAGCCCGCTAAACGCACATAGGCCAACTGTGAAAAACAGCCTATGTTTTGTGACTGTGTGTGTGCCAAAGGCATTGCAGCAATTTAATGAAGGGAAACATGCTGGTGGGTTCTGGACCACGGGTGGGATTTGAATAGGTGTTCCCAAGCGCATTATCTCCTCTAGGAGAGCAGGGAATCAGGAGGTGTATTACAATACTTTGAATAAGCAAGTAGGGAATTCTGGAACTTCAACAGGGCTCTGGAAATGCTAGAGTTGAGTGTGACACTGGAAGAAAGTGCAGACTTCTCCTGAAGCCAAGCAAGCTCACTGCTTCATTTAGATTATATGAACGGGTTTGATGGGCTAACGGGGACTGTGGAGAGATGCCGTTTCCTCTCACTACAGCGGTAACAGGAACGACAACAACAATTTCGTACATCTTCTCTGGTGGAGCGTCTGAAAGCAGGACGCCAGGCTGAGGACAACTGCCTCAGTTGATGACACACAAAACAATTTGTAGTTTTCCCAACACTGGATAAGGGGAGGTATTGCAAAATGCAGAAAAGAGGAACAGTAAGACAATGAACACTGTGATGACCACCTGTCCCACTCTAAGCTCTTTGCCACATTTGTCAGACCCAGGATCAAAGAGCATGGTGCTGCTTCTGGATGGCAATACAGAGAGGTGGGAGGAGGGACACAATGAGACTGAGGTGACAGGGACAGAAACTGAGAAGCTGTTCATGTATCCAGGAATGTGGAAATGAAGACCAGACTGAAGCAGTGACAGAGAATAGGAACAGATAAGACATGAGAGACATTTCAAGGGAAGTCCAGTTAGCCTGGTTTTTGATGGGCCAAAGAAACTGATAATTGCAAGATGTATTTCTATTTTTCATTGCTTGTTTTCTTATGCTCCTGCTACTAGCTCAAACTGGTCTTGAACTCTTTGTGTTGTTGTTATTGTTTTGGTTCTTCAAGACAGGGTTTCTTTGTGTAGCCTTGGCTGTCCTGAACTCGCTTTGTAGATAGGCTGGCTTCAAACTCACAGAGATCCACCAGCCTCTGCCTTCCTGAGTGCTGGAGGAACAGGCGTGCACCACTGCACATGGCTGGTCTTGAACTCTTGATCCTCCTGAGTTTTGGAATCAGAGGTATGAGCCAAGTGCCCTTGCAATTTACAACTGTATAGCCAGAACACAAGTAAATGGTCAATGAAGCCATTGAGAAAGACAAAGGAACTCCACAGAGATCAAGAGTAGGGAACAGGTTTAGCTGCAGACAAGATTAAAGGGGAAAAGACAGTTCAGGAACAGAGGACAGGACCAAAGATACAAACCAGATGAGGCAGTGGCTACTGTCACTTTTAACTCTGGGCTTGCACTTTCAACACCTATTCAAACCAATGGGCCATTTAGTGGCAGATTTTTAAAGGTAAAAGAAGCCTGTAATCTCAGGACTTGGGAGTATGAATCAGAAAGATCAACTCAAAGCCAGCCTGGGTTCTTATGTCCTGGGGTCCTGTTCTTTAAAGGGAAAGAGAAGAAACAAGGGACAGGGAAGGGGAGAAGAGAGAAAGAGAGGGGAGTGGAGGAGAATGGAGGGAAAGGAAGAAATTGCTTTTAGTATAAACAAAAATAGAGGCTGGAGAAATGGCTCAGAAGTTAAGAGCACAGGCTGCTCTTCCAGAGGACTTGGGTTAAATTCCCAGCACCCACGTAGCAGCTCAGAACTGTCTATAACTCCAGTTCCAGGGGATCTGACACCCTCACACAGACATACATGCAGGCAAAGCACTAGTGCACATAAAATAATAAACAAATCATTAAACACTAAAACAGACTAAAACAGAAACCTTCTGGGCTCCGTCACCCTACTGACCTGTTCTTCATCTCCCTCGTTGTCCTTAGGGAGCCGCCACTGTCTACTACTTCATCCTAGATGTGAAAGAATCTGATTGTTGGGTCCTGTCCACAAAACCCCAGGATGACTGTCTTCCGAATAGATGGCCATCTGAATTAGTAAGTAGGGGGGCCACCCTGTCCCTCCTATCATTCTTCCATCTACTCTGCTCACTCAGAGGAGCGGCATGTTGGGCCACCACAGTGGGAAAAGCTTCTGATGCCTTAAGACTCGCGAAGATGGTATTAGCCTTGAAAAGTACTCTTGTGGCCTCCGGGGATAGCGCCACCAGCTTTGAGTCCTGGGAAAGTCACCAATCATCCTTAGACTGCAGTCTTCTCAACTCTAACGTGAGAGAGTTGGAGTAGGTAGACTCTGAGGTCATTTCCAGGCCACACGGTCTATGAATTAATGAATGGGGAATTGTGTGCCACGAAGACTGGTCCCATTAGCAGTTATGGCCACCGCTGCAGGGAGGAATGAGGGCTTGCTGTGCTTTTGGACCTGGATACTGAGGCCAGACTCCCCGTCACAGGAGAGAACCCAAAGCAATAGGCAGACACCGGATGTCTGATCCAGAAGTGAGACTCTTACACGCCAACCGGCTGTCTCCTTTGAAAATCCGTGGGGTATGGTCACAATCCATTTAAACAGATGCTCTTGTAAGGGTTTGGGGTACCAATGGTGTGCAGCGCACCATCCTAAGGTGACAAGACTGATGGAAAAAAACCCAATGCATGTTAAGTGAGATGGTATAAAACGGCCTCTGTGTTCCCTCACAAGCAGTCTGGGGAGCAGAGCTCCGTACGGGCTTAAAATCCTCTTGTTTTACAGGTGATTGGACAATGTAAGGTAATAGCCACAAGATACTCGAACGAGTCTCAGGATCTCAGAGTGAATGGCTACAACTGCACCACAAGTTCAGGTAAGCGTGTTGTCGTTCTGCGTCTCCCGGAAGTCCCGGACACAGACGAGTATTCTAGGTCACACGCTCTCTGGTTCCGCTGGGGGTGCGGGAGAAAAGGGTTTTCTCCGAAACGAGTATTATAGCTCTTTTCAAGCTGCCATGCTGGCAGCAGAGGGTTACAGCTTTTAGGCTACGCTGCTGGCCCCAGGCCAGGCAGCAGCAGGCTGCAGGGAGCCTGGAGCTCCAACTGAGCCAAGCCAAGTGGCTTCGGAAGCCGGACTTGGCTCCGGGAAATCTGGTGGCCTCGTTGGGAACGGCCGACAGCCTTGACCCGAGTTGAAGGCAAGGCGGGAGCTTGGCCCAGAGCAAGCCTGGCTAGGCAGGGGAAGGTGAAGGCTCAGCGACAAAGCAGCTAGTCTCTGACGGTCAGGGTGGAGGAAGGGAGGGAGAGACAGAGAGGGTTTGTTTTGGGAAACCGGAAGTAGGAGGGGCTTCAGGGGTGAGTGTGTTTGATTGGCTGGGGTTAGGAGGGCCAGAGATGCTTCATTTACAAGCAGCAACACAGTCCTCTCCTAGGAAGGGAACGCAGTACTTAATTATCCTATGGGGGAGGGGAGAACTCAGGTACTGTTAGAGGTATGGGAAAAGGTCATTCGCTGAAAGCTAAGGTACCAAAACATCTCATTAGCATGGGGGAGGGTATTTCCAGGCATCCCCCGGTGCACACTGAGTTATCAGGAAAGGGTCTTCCTGAAGGCACTCCTTAGAGGATCTGGGGTTTCCTCAGATCAAGCTGGAAAGAGGAACTCAGGTGAGGAAGGGAGTTGGTCATTTTAGCATGGGGCTTGTTATACCCAGTTTGAGAGCCCCCAAAAGATCTCCAGGAATCGACTCCGTTGCAAAACACATGAGGGTCTTTTTATTGTAAATTACAAGCTGCAGCTTGGGCCTACACAGCCCCACAGCCGAAGGGTGGGAGCTGAGCGCGCGGTCCCGCTGAGCGCGCGGTCCCCAGGTTAGTTGGGTGATTAATTCTGGTCCATCCCAGCATGCCCAAGGCAGGGGCAATTCCTGCCTGGCAAGCATCTATTGGTCAAGATGTTATATTTTGAATCGATTGGCTATAGGAAGGTTCCCAGACCATTAATGACCTGGTGTCCCTCCCTAGGGGGAGGGTCCAGTTTCCTAGCAACTGTATCTCTAGTGGGTGAGGAAAGAATGCAGTGAGGTAGCTCTCCCCTCAGGGCATTTACTAACTATTTTATCGCACCTACTCTACATCTTAAAATCGCTGCTATTCGCTGCTACTTTATCTTTTGGTCTCTCAGGCTCAGCGGCTGTCCAAAAATGCCAGACTTTGACCTTAACAGCAGGGTCCAATAGGTCATCTGCTGAATTGCTAAGTAATTCCAAATTAACATAGAACTGAACTTGATCATACAGCAGTATTCATTATATAACATTAGGAACATGAGAGAGGGCCTTTGCCCTGGCTTTCTCCAGTAGTACACATTCTCCTGAAAGTAGACAGAGGACAGTTCCCTTTCTCTGGTAAACCTCACCTAAAGAGATTTAATACAGAGATGCGGGGATTTAAAGAGGCAATGCATCCATCGAAGAGACTTAGCTCTAATGATAGGCTGGCCTGATTGAATTCAAACCTCACTATTCACCTGTGACCTCAGAGTCAACGCTGTTGCGATGAAATCATGTCTTCATTGTGTCTAGGTTTTGTCCCCAGGGCCATGCAATCCCCAATGGCTGCCAGCCCCAATTATTTTTATTTCCAAAGTAACTGTGACTTGGGGAACAGGTTACCTAACCCCTTTAGGCTTTCCTTGTTTTAGAATTCTTGTTGGAACTCTATAGGATGAGCGCTCTGCAGAATACTTAGCACTTGATAAGAACTGGCCTCAAGAGTTAAAAGTTCTACATTACTCTACAGTATACAAGGTAGTTATATATTGTATTATATAGTGCTAAATCATTTTGGTTAATCTCACACAAGGCTCTGAAGTAGACACTGTGAAACTACCCATTTTTAGAGATTAAAATAATAGCAGCTGGCAAAGGTTCCACACACAGTGTGTTCTCAGAAGCACAGGGAGACATGGCAAAGAGATGACTATCTCTAAATCTCTACAGTGTGGGCCCGATTTATTTTTTCCAAAAGAATTGGTTCTAAAAGGGAAAATTTGAGCATGACTGGACATGGTCAATGACCCAACAGCTTCTACAGAAAGTTACTTAAAGAAAGAAAAAAGCAAGGCATGATGGGACAGGCCTGTATTCCCAGTACTCTGTAGGCCATTGAGTCTGAGGGCAGCTGCAGGGTGATTCCCTGCGGGTGAAAAAGAAAGGAGGGAGAAAGAAAGAGTGGGGAGGAGGGAGGGAGAGTCCTGAAAGAGTGTGCTGAATCTTTTCTGTCACTTTACCTGGAAGCTGACATTCTCTTTTTTGGCAAAGGTGGGAAGTGCAAATTAAAACATCATGTTGTACAAGCCAGAGTGGAAAGGGCGTCATGGGTGGACCAGCGGGGGGTGGAGGGGCAGGTGGTGTCTCTGCTGCTGGGCTGACTGAGCTTGACAGGTTACTTTAACCTTCAATAGTCCGCCTGTAATAAGGAAGCTAGTGGCATCCTCAGTGCTGGGCTTATATGTGCCGCATTCAGACCTGGCCTTGACACTGCTGCTTCCAACTCTTGACACCGTGGCATCGCTGTCTGTCTTCTCCCTCTAGTCGATTCAGCACTGAGCAACACCAAAGACAGTCCCGTACTCTTCGACTTTTTTGAGGATTCTGAGCTCTACAGAAAACAAGCCAATAAAGCCCTCAACAAGTACAAAAGGGAGAATGAGGACTTTGCCTCTTTCAGAGTGGAACGGGTAGAGAGAGTTATAAGAGCGGTGAGTTTCTGTCAAGTGCTGATCTCTTATCACTGATGTAATGCATTTTCATAAGGAAGACACTAAAGGAAAATAGCATGCATTCATCATCTTAATTCCCAGAGTGCTTTACAAAATGTTGTAGGATGGGTACCTATTACTTTTTCTCTTAACTTTCTATGGTCCTGAAACTATGTCGGTTCCTCTGTTCTAGAGAGGAGGGGAAAGAACCAATTACTACGTGGAATTCTCTGCCAGGAACTGTTCCACACAGCATTTCCCCAGGTACCCTCCAGTAAGTATGACACACGCCTGTGAAACACTGTTACTTAGAAAGGGCTCACTACTTAGGAGGCTCCACCAAATGTTTCATACACCTGTTCACTTACTGACACTCACACCATCCTAGCAGGTAACACTCACACTCCCTCTGATTTGCAGATGGGGAAATGATGCCGGGTATTTCCTCACTTCAGTCCTCGATCAGCAGGTGTTGGGTCACAGTGGTGGGAAAGCAACAAGACACACTGGTGTCTTGGTGTTTACAGAGCACCTCCTCCTATGTCATTGTCTGCCGAGATTCATGACAATTTTGCTAAAGAGATGCAAGTGTATGGTTCTGTTACCCTGTGATGAGAAGACCTAAAATCTTTTTTGTTTTGTTCTGTATTGTTTTGTTTTTCAAGATAGGGTTTCTCTGTATAACCTTAGCTGTCCTGCACTCACTTAGTAGACCAGGCTCAAACTCTGCCTCTGCTGGGATTACAGGCGTGTGAAATCTTAACCACTTAACCTGTGCACCCTTAGCTGGACGTTTTAGCAAACGGGAACTCAGCTCTGATCTCAACTCCAGGGCTTTCCTGGGGTTTAATGTCATATTCACCTTCTCCGGCCAGAAGGGAGGAAGCAGTCACTGTGTCTGTCAGGTTCCAACTGCTCAAATTTCCCACTTGTGCCAGTTTTAGATCCCTGCTCAGAAGCCACAAAAGTCAAGCCATTCCTCCTCCTTCTCTGTGTTTATGTGGTATTAAAAAGCCACTGCAGAATCGTGAAGGCTGAGAAGGGATTCTAACAGCCTCACCTCATTTACAAACACTGAATTTCAGAACTTCTGCACAATTTATTTCCCACTGCTAGTAAATGGGTAAAGCCACATATAAGTCCGTTTGACTTCAAAACTGTACAGGCAGCCTCAATGCATAGCTTTTTGTAGAGATGGATTGTCTCCTTGTCCT
The DNA here is from genome assembly GCF_030254825.1 of Meriones unguiculatus. Taxonomy (NCBI): domain Eukaryota; kingdom Metazoa; phylum Chordata; class Mammalia; order Rodentia; family Muridae; genus Meriones; species Meriones unguiculatus. The sequence continues at coordinate 27,257,464 of NC_083364.1, forward strand.
TTGACAAATGGGCTTAGGGGCTTCTGGAACACAAAATGCCAGCCAATTAGGGCCAGCAGACATGCACATTAACAGGGTCCAAGCAAACCCATCTTTGCAATGGCTCTGCCCTTGCCAGCACTTCAAGTTACACAAATCTATCTTCAACAGCATTCCCCATCCTCCCAGGCACAAACTAACCAGGTCTTTAGTGCAGAAACACTGGCGTATGTGTCCCTAATACTACATACAGACATACAGTACTCGTGTCTGCTCATGGAAGAAACCCACAGAAGCCTGAAAAAGAGAAAAAAAAAAAAAAAGCCTGTGTGGCCTTACCTTACCCAAGTATTGACTGATGGGCGTATGATAGTATGGATTGCCCTTAGATTTCCTTGTTTGCTTTGGGTGTCGAGTATGTGAGGCAAGGAATTCACCAGGAAGATACAGCCCTTTCCTCTTATTCATTTAAAGCTTTTCTCAGCTAGAAGCCTTCACACCCCTGTGCTCACACACACACACACAGTCACTGTGTACTCCTCTTACATACACTAACAGGCATCTCCCTCTGTAGGTCTTTGGATTCTGCAGAGCAGTTTTGTCCTACAGTGTAGAAGCAGCGGACTTGGAAACCCCAGAAAACACTGACATAACCTGTGAAGTCTTCAACTTTGAGGTGGGTTGGCTAAGCATCCTTCATTGTGAGCAGGACCAGGCCAAGTGATAATACAACACATACGACATTTGGTTCATTTGGCTCTTATGATTGTGTGTGTGTGTGTGTGTGTGTGTGTGTGTGTGTGTGTGTAAAAGAGAGAAATACAGAGACAGAGTCAGAGGGTAGGTTTGTTGTTACTCAGAACATGGCCCTATAAATTTTCTTTATTTGTATTATATTTGTTTGGTTTTGTTTTTGAGACAAGGCCTCACTGTGCAGTTTTGGCTGGCCTGGAAATCACTATGTAGACCAAGCTGGCCTTAAACTCATAGAGATCTGCCTGCCTCTGGCTCCCATGTGCTGGGATTAAAAATGTACTCTGCCACATGAAACCATATGTACATCACCAAGCCCAACTTTTTTTTTTTTTTTTTTTTTTTTTTTTTAGTTAAAGTGTGTTGGTATACAATTGTAATTCCAACTGAAATATTCCAGATGAAATAGAAGGACACCCAAAGCGGAGGACTTGGGGAGATGAGGGAGGAAGGGATGAGGGAGGGAGTTAACAGCTGTGATAAAAAGTGAATCAAATGTGATTAATAAAAATAAATAATTTTTTTAAAGGAAAGAAGAACAGCCACGTTTCAAGCCAGCATGAGCCACAGAGAAAGACCCAGTTTTTTGAGTTTTTGTTTTTTGAAGCTAAAGTTGAGGGTTTAGAGGTTAAGTGTCTGGAAGAGTGTCTTAGGACTGTGTTGGGAATGTCAGACCTGTCAAAAGATGCTACTTTACTCTTTTTGTTTTGTTTTGTTTTGTTTTGTTTTGTTTTGTTTTGTTGATACAGGGTTTCTCTCTTAGCCATGGCTGTCCTGGAACTCACTTTGTAGGCCATGCTGGCCTCCAACTCACAGAGATACACCTGCCTCTGCCTCCTGAGTGCTGGGATCAAAGGCATGTATCATCATGCCTGGCTAAGATGATAATCTAATAGACAGGTATCATTCTTTGACAGAGTTTCATCACTTGTCACTGAAGTGAGAAAAATAAGGATAATACATTTTTTCATAAGACAGCATGAAGTCCTTCCAAAGGATACTCTTACTCTGTAATCATCTTTCTCATTTGTCAAAATAGTATTCTTCTTGGGACATAATAATGCTATTCAACAACAGTTTTCTATTTCATTTTAAATGTAATTTGGCCAGGAAAAAAAAAAAAGTAAGAACCAGGACTGGAGAGATGGCCCAGCAGTTAAGAGTACTAGCTACTCTCACAGAGAAACCAGGGTTCAATTCCCAGCACCCACAGGGCTCACAGCTGTCTCTAAGTCCAGTTCCAGGGAACCTGGGGCTCTCTTCTGGCCTCCACAGAGACTGCATACATACACAGTGCACAGACATACATACATGCAGGTAAACTCCCAGACATAAAATGGTAATATTTAAAATATCAACGGCTTTTTTTTTTTTTTTGTATCTTACATCTTAAATCAATCTGTGAAATCTTTGAGAGCCTCCAGCCTATGTCAAGTCTAACATCTGACTCCTTACATAGTTACATTCATGTCTCTTTTTCCTCTGCCAGGATCATCAAAACATGAGTGTCCATCCTTCCCATGGACATCACCCCCACGGGCACCACCCCCATAGACACCATATTCACAGGGACCACCCCCATGGACACCACCCCCATGGAGACCATCCCCATGGACACCATCCCCCTGGACACCATCCCCCTGGACACCGTCCCCATGGACATCATCACCCCCATGGACACCATCCCCATGGACACCATCCCCCTGGACACCGTCCCCATGGACACCACCCTCACGGACATGAGTTCCATAATTATGGACCCTGTGACCCACCTTCCAATAGCCAAAGTCAGAGTCACCGGGGCTTTGGCCCACCACATGGCCACTCAAGAGAAGCAGGTCTAGGTAAAGGACCCTTTCCTTTCCACCAACGAGAAATTGGATATATCTACCGACTCCCTCCACTAAAAATAGGTGAAGTTCTCGCCCTTCCTGAAGCCAATTTCCCCAGCTTCTCGTTGCCAAATTGCAACAATCCCCTACAGCCAAAGATTCAGTCCTTCCCCCAGACAGCCTCGGAGTCATGTCCTGGGAAATTCAAGATGGAGTTCCCGCAGATTTACAAGTTTTTTGCATATGTGCCTCCAAAATAAAACCTGATTCCTTGGTGGGAAGAGAACAATGTTCTGGATAAATAAAATGTGAAAGAAATGGAAAGTATAGCTATTTTAACTTTATTTCCCTACTTAGCAAAGTATGAAAAAGAGGCCAGCACAAGGCAGGCAAATGGAAATGAGAGGAAAGACGTCAATGCTATGAGTCACAGTTGAGCCCTGCCACTGGGTATTGCGTCAGCTGAGGCAAATCTCTGATGCTCAGAAGTTCTCTCTTCCTTGGGCTAACTCCCTAATTCTAGGGTCTCTGTTCCCAGTTATGCTACAGCTGAGTGGATTAGCTTCTTTTCTGTTGCTTTGATAAAATACCGTGAGCAAGGCAACTTCTGGAAAGACGGTTTATTTTGGCTTATGGTTCCAGAGAGATGAGAGTCCATCACGGCAGGGAGGCATAGCATCAAGTGGCAGGCGTGGCGACAGGAGCAGGGAGCTGAGAGCTCACAGCTCAAGCACAAAGCAGAAAGAGCTAACTAGCAGGGACACGAGGCTTGTGATCTCAAAGGCTGCACACAGTGACATGCTCCCCCAACCCCCGCCAGGCCACACCTTCCAAACATCCCCACGCAGAACCACAAAGTGGGGTCCAAAGTTCAGATAACTAAGCCTGTGGGACAGTCTCATTCAAACCACTACACTGGGCATACCAAGAAAGTATATGTTACTTTTTAAAATGTATTATAAGAGTGACTCACATCGCCTCCTAGTGATTTCTTGTCAAAATTCCATTATGAAACACTTAGTAAAATTGGCTGGTCAGGCAGCAGTGATGGCCCACGCCTTTAATCCCAGCACTTGGGAGGCAGAGGCTGGCAGGTCTTTGTGAATTCAAGACCAGCCTGGTCAACAGAGTTCCAAGACAGCCAGGCTACACAGAGAAACCCTGTCTTGGAAAACCAAACACCAGCCAAACAAACAAAACCAGCTACCAGCTGCAAAGAGAATTTTAGCATAATCATGATCATAAATTCAGACGTTCAAGAAATATCACTTATGTTCCTGTTAATCCCCATTTCACGTAGGCACTCTGCTGGACTAAGGGGAAACTAACCCTAGTCCTTCTGGGACTCCGTTCAGTCTGCCTCTCTCTGCATAGATTTGTACCACTGCTCTAAAATCTCACAGTGCTGCATGTGGGTGGACACAGGGGACCATTTCTTTGGGGTGATGCAGAAGACCACCGGCCCGTGCACATCTCTCTGTGAGGCTACCCTGACTGTCACGTCTATGTCGGCCTAAGGATGAAGGAGTCCCTGGGAGATCATCCAGACACAGGAGTGCAGAGATGCAGCGCGTGGCTACACCCTCCAGGCATCTGGCCAAGGCTGTGTTTCCAGAAGGGTGGGCAGAGCTCTGCGTCTCAGGGATCCTAGACCCCACTCCCGCTGTCCTCACCACTCTTCCACAAGAAGGCTTTTCTTCAGTCTCAGATGAGTTGTCCTTATTTATTTTAGGTGCTAAACAACTCTCTTTCTTGCACTTTAACCCTCTTCACCTTTCTTTTTCAATCTGAACGTAAGCATCTGGAGCCAGGTTAATAAAATGTCAGATTTTCTTCACTTTCCAGCCACAGGGGTCATTAGTACTCTAAATACTGAATGACCAGCAGGGGACAGGCCCTGACCAGTTCCAACAACCATTTAGAACATTTGCCAACCAGAAATAGCCAGTGCAACCATCCTATGGGGGCCAGATGGATATTGCCCTATAAAGCCACATTCTTTTACAGAAGATTAAACACAGAATCAGTCGCTTGAAGAGTTGATAAAGGGGGCACCATGAACCCAAAAACAAATAACAAACTCAAATAAATAATCCAAGATATTATTATCCCACAGAAGCATTTGTTTTGTAATTTACAAAGCACTTTGACAAACATTTCTGAGTTGCTGAAAACACTTCTTGGAAAGCATAGACAGTAAAAGCCCTGATTCATTTTAATTGATATCCTATTGCAGTGGCTATAGAAAAACAACAGCACTAAAAGCAGGAAATGAGTTGGGCCTTGGTGACACATGCCTCAAAGTCCCAGCGCCCAGGAGGTAGAGTGGGGAAAATCTCTGCGAGTCAGAGGCCAACTTGGTCTACTGAGTTGAGTTCCAGAACGGCCAGAGCTATATCACAGGGAGAGCTTGTCTCAACAAACAAACAAGCAAACAGAAGGCCCAGTTCCATAAGGCGCTTGTTTACATTCTAGTAGAAGTTTTAGGAAACATATAAGGAAGTGTTCCTTCCCCTTCCTTCCTCTCCTTTTCTTTTCTACTCCATCTTCCTTGTTTTATTTTGTTTGAGATGGAGTTCATGGCACAGGCTGGTCTCTAGCTTAAGACCCCCTTACCTCAGCCTTTCCCAAGCCCTGACTATACATGTACCATGAAACCCAACTCTCAGCAATTCATATACAAGTAATAGCACTGTATCAGAACGTGTCCACTGTTGTAAGAGGACAGTTCCGTATCTTAACGACACACAGTCTGATTATGTCTCCTACAACAGTCGATGTGAGTCACCGCATGGTGACTCAGGATCTCAGCTACCGTTTTTCCCTGCCTGCAGCGTCTGCCCCTTCAACATTTTTCTTTGGGCTTCTTTGCACGCCGCTTACACGGGGAAAGGATGGAGGATCATGAAGGTGGTGATTTAATGCTCTGGTTTTCCTTATTTCCTCATAATTACAGCGTAGTATGCTGTTCTTATTTAATAGGACCTCCGTTGTATTGAATACTTCTGTGTTTTTCCTTTGGGGATTTTATAAGCCAGAAGGCTTTGGCCACAGGCTGAAAGACAAATCACATAATTCAGACACAAGCATGTGACTCCAAAAGGTTTGAATATCTGCTTAGACTTGATGGCCTTAAACCTGTTGTTCGAGCCTTAGCAAGGGCATCCAACCCGGGCGATCTCTGCCTGTTTTGGTGTGACTACAGCACTTGCCAGCTCTTGTTGAAGCAAGCGCTCTTCCTTGGATCTGCAGTCTTTGTTGGAGACATGAATGGGTGTACATATGCACTTAACTATTGCATTCACTTTTTTTTTTTTTTGTAAATACAATAGTTTTGGGCAACCTTTTACAAATGTCTGTAGATAACGTGCCAACCAGGAGCACATGACTTCCTACACAGATGTGCCTGCCGTCGCTGCTTTTGTCGAACAGTTTACCATCTTGAGCCAGCCTGGACAGTTGACTCATCCTGCCGCACGACTAAGCTTTTGTTGTTGTCGTCATTAATATCCCTGACTTTTGGTGGCTTTGTACAAATATGACGTGTTGCTCAGGCATGTCTTTCGTCCTGTGCAGAACATCTCACTCTGACTTTTACAAAAAAATGCGATTTCTCTAAACCTTCTAACTGTAGAGACTCTTTACGTCCACATTCAGCTTTGGGAAAACTAAAGTCAACAGCTGGCATTCTCTCTGCCTTATTTTCTTTTCAAGTCCCATATTCTCTTCTCTTTGCTTCTGCGACCCATGGTGTTAGGCTGTTTCGTTTACAGGAAAGCATAAGTGTCTCTGTCTTTACTCCTAAAACATTCGACAGGTGAAGGAACTGAGGTGGGAGGACTTTGTGCCTCTGCCTTACAAACACACACCTGGGCATACATGCAAACTTACACTCTTTCACACCCAGACTCACAAATAAACCCGTATACATGGAGCCATGGGCTGACTCAGCCAAGCGTAAAACGCATACATGCCTGTATGCACATGCCTAGACAGACACAGTCTCATAGGAGTTCAGGGGTAGACCCAGGCTGGCATCCTCCAGCCACGCACCTGTTCCTGCTGCACTCAGCCCACACTGACAGCACCCTGCTCCAGGCCTCCAGGCCTCCATCCTGAACTAGAGATTCCCATCAACCACACAGAATTCAAATTGGGGGGGGGGTGTCTTTTATTTCTTCTTTCTTTTTTTCCTCTTTCTTCCTTCCCTCTTTCCTTCCTCTGTCTTTCCTTTCCTTTCTTTAGTATTATGGTTGTGTGTATTTATGAGAGAGATAGAGAGGATGAGAATATCTGAATGCGGGCACACAAAAGCCACAGCCCCCATGTGGGTGTCACAGAGCCCTCAGGACAAGACAGGTCTCTTTGTTTCACTTTCTCTCCTACTCCAGGCTCCCTAGCCTGTGAGCTTCCTGGTGGTCCTCCTGTCCTGACCTCCTGGTTTAAAGCAGGAATGCCAGGATTACAAATTTATGTCACCATCCAGAGGTTTTCTGGGAATTCCGGGCGCTAAACTCAGGATGTCCGCAGGAGGCTTACAAGGCAAGCACTTTTACCTGCTGAGGTCCTGCTGGCCCTTTCCCTTCCTCCTGCCCTTAAACTACTGAGCAGAGAGGCTGGTGTGGCCAGAGGCCAGACAGGATGCCCATGGTTTTTCAGACGTGCCAGTGTCCCGGGTAGAGCTCCCAGCACTTGGCAGAAGTTCCTGCCTTTGTTCTTTTGAGGAACGCACCAGGACTGATAGAGGCCTTCGTCTGTGCACTCCGATTTCCCACAGGCAACACCGTGTGGGAGGAGTTGAACGCTGTGCTCATTGTTCACATGCGCAGAGACCTTTGTATTAGTCCGGCAAAGCAGAAAGAGGATAACGGAACCGGTTGTTGGTTCTACCTCCTCTTTTATTGGTTTCTGCTCTAATTCACTGGAAGAAGTTGTGCAATGTTTTAGAAATGTGCTCTGCATTCCCATATTCTTCCCGAAGGTGAAGGAGCCAACAGGTCAACAACCCCGGTGTTGCAATGTTCCCAGCCCGAAACCTGCTGGCACAGCGAACAGAGTCGTGTTTGTTCTCTGGGAAAGAGGGCAAACAACTGATGACTGCAGGAACACACATAGGGACCCCAGGGGGTGAGGCAGGGAGAGACGGGACAGCGGAGGCTGCTAAAAGCAGCTTCTGAGTTGGTTTCCCGTTCTTGGCAAAACCATCGCTCCGGTTCTAGAGGGAAACTTCCATCATGAAGCTGCTCGCTCTCCTGTTCCTCTGCTCCACGCTACTCCTCCCAAGTCTAACACAGGAAGGAGACCCACAGGCCATCGACTGCAATGATGAGGATGTGTTTCAGGCCGTGGATGCCGCTCTGAGGAAGTATAACTCGGCGCTACAAAGCGGCAACCAGTTTGTGTTGTACCGAGTGTTGGAGGGCACTAAAATGGTGAGTGACTGCTTAGCCATGAAACTGCTTGGAATTCGTGCTCTCTGGCACGGAGGTAGAGACCTGGAGATGGCTGGGCCCTAGGCTTCCTGGGTGACCATAAAAGCAGTATCCCAGGAAGAAAGAAACCGAAGTAGATGGAAATGTTAAAACGCATAGTGGATTACCCAGCGACTCCATCAGCTTCCAGCAGGAGAATCTGTGTCTGTGAACTGGGTGATCTCCCAGCCGTAAGCAAGAGTCAGCACGGGACGAACACAGGCACACGAGGAGAGTTGGCTTTATTGTGCTGGACCAAGTACATGCCACCAAGTACGTGTGGCTGATTCTTTGAAATCAACAGTAACGCTTCCATTAGTTTTCTTTAGTTTTGGAGGGCAGGGGAGTTGAGGCAGGGTGCCATGTAGCTTTAGACTAACCATGAACTTGCTCTGTAGCTGACGATAAACTCTTCGATCCTCTTGCCCCATCTCCCTAGTGCTGTGATTACAGGCATGTGCCACCATGACAGGTTTGTGTGGGAACCAGACCCCAGACTCTGTACCTACTAGGCAAGGACTCTACCAACTAAGCTACATCCCCAGCCCATTGTACTAGGTTTTACTGTACTTCTATTTCTTCATTAGTGCACTCGGGTAGGAGACAAATGCAAGCAGGATGTATAAATTAGAAAAAAATTAAACATTTAAGAGTTTTTGTTTGTTTGTTTGTTTTAAACAAAGTTCACAGGCTGGAGAGATGGCTCAGTGGCTCAGGGAACTGGGTGTGCTTACAAAGGACCTGGTTTCAGTTCCCAGCACCCATGGTAGCTCACAACTATACAGAACTATAACTCTAGTTCCAGGGGCTGGTCTCATGTATACATACATACATTCAGACAAACACTCACACACACAGAATAAAAATTAAATTTAAATTTAAAATCTTGGAGCTGAGAGGTGGTTCAGAGGTTAAGAGCACTGATTGCTCTTGCAGAGTTCAATTCCTGAGTTCAATTCCCAGCCATTATAGATGGCTCACAACCATCTATAATGAGATCTGGTGCCCTCTTCTGGTGTGCAGGTGTACATGCAAACAACATTGTATACATAATAAATAAATAAATCTTTGAAAAAAAAATCTTTCAAGGGCTGTAGAGATGGCTCAGTGGTTAAGAGCACTGGCTTGCTCTTCTAGAGGATCAGAGTTCAATTCCCAGCAACCACGTGGTGGCTCACAACCATCTATCTATAGTGGGATCTGATGCCCTCTTGTGGCGTGCATGTGTACAAGCAGACAAGGCACTCAAATGTAAATAAGTTTTTTTTTTTAAAGATTTACTTAAAAAAACAAAGCTTTCAAAAAGGTAAACCATACAATAATTTTTGCTTTAAAAGACTTTTTCCTTGGATTAGTCAAGTTATTTCATCAGGAAAGAAAATCCAATCATTTGACATCGTAAGGATGAAAAGAAAACCCTAACGGATGGAGGTTTGTTTTCAGAAGGTAAAATGAAGCCTTCTGTTTCTCACTCCAGCACGGTGTGCATTCTGCCTCCTGGTGTTCTTGGGCCGCAGCACCCCCCTCCCCCAGTGTCTCCATTGGCTGAGGCATGGGGCCCATGGGAGTTTTGCTGGACAGTGTCCACGTTAGCCCCCTTCCCGTCTGGGACCCAGCCCGGGGCTCACGTCAGGCCGGCTCTCTACCACTAAGCAGCACCCGGGCCCTCGAGGGTTTCTGAGTTGTTAGCTTCACTAGACTGTCTCAACCTGCCAGCTGCCCAAGGAATGACACAGAGACCTTTTACTGGTCTATGACACTATAGCCTTACCGTAGGCTTGTTCCCAACTAGCTCAGAAAACTTTATTCCTGCCGCGTGGCTCAGCAATTCTTTTGTCTCTGCAGCTGACATGGTGATTCTTTCCCAGAATGCCTAGTTTTGCCCAGAAGCCCCGCCTATCCTCTCCTGCTTTGCTATAGGCCATTCAGCTCTTTATTAAATCAATCAGAAAGTAATGAAGATGTTTACAAAATGCTGAGGTGATGCCTCATAAGAGTAACAATACCAAAGTCTGGCTGGTTCTCAGATCTCTGCCTATACAGAAACCAGCATTTGAACAGCACAAAAACATTTACACGGTGCACAAAAATATCACCCCAACAGCTCTCCTGGCCTTGAACTCAAGGTCCTCCAGTCTCAGTCCAGGTGTGATTCTGGAATCACAAGCTTCACACTAGGCCCAGATTCAACCAGACATTTTGAAGACCCATATAGGTACATGTGAGCCAGGTTTGAAAAAACAGGGCAGGGCTAGTCTGATGGATACTGCTTTGAACTCATTAAGAATGCAAGCTTTCTTCCAAGGAGCATTTGTGCAAATGTAAACATCTACATTTTAATAAACACTTGGCTCTCTTTGAGTGTGATCGGAACCGGAGGTTGTAATGCCTCAGGTCCCACAGGCTTGTTGCTGGGTCCACTGAATGACTCCAAGTGTCACCCTTGCTTTCCTCAGGTCGACTCTGACATATTTTATTCCTTCAAGTATAAAATCAAGGAGGGCAACTGTTCCATTCAAAGCGGCCTCACCTGGCAGGACTGTGACTACAAAGACATTGAGGCAGCCGTGAGTACATTCTTTGACGCAAAAGCCCCCCCCCCCAAGCCTGTTCCATGTAACCCTCGGGATCCTATAAAATTTAAATGCAACTGTTAAGCTGATAGATCAGACTTGAAACTTGTATACACGGGGGGGGGGGGGGGAGGAAGGAGAGGGCGGGTACACCTGATGATTTGGCTCCGGATCACCTCTAGCAGTCACCAGTTGTTTATAGCGACAAAATTCAAAACCCTTTTAGCCTTTCTGCAATGAACAATGCAAAATTGTCATCTGTATTCAGTCCACTCCTGTCACTCGGTAATTATTGGCCAGCTCTGTCCTGTCCCCAGCCTCCACCCACTCTGACTGCTGTTCTGCTCCTAGCTTCTCTGACATCACCCTCTGTCAGCGTTTGATGTCCTGTGCCTAGACCTTTACACTAACCTGCTGCTTTCCGGTTTCTTCCACGTTACAAGTGGCCAGATTTAATTGTTTACCCCCGAATGGTAGTCCGTTATGGTATTCAGCTTTCTTGCTCACTCACCACCTGCCAGCTTTTTGTTTTGTCTTGTTTTTCAACTACAAAAGGATGATTTATATTACTGAGCCTGTTTATGAAGGATGAGAATAAACCCTCTCACATGTAGAAAATTTAGCCACACTGTATCTGAATTCTTGAGAAGACAGAAAAACCAGAAATACTCCAATCATTAAGCAGGCTTGTGTCCACTAATGAGAAGGTGGTCCTTTGACCAAGCAAAGCTGTATGTCAGACCCCAGGGAGACAACAGGAAGACATCTGAGCTGAGTTCTGGGTCTGATGAAGGAAGAATGTGGGAGTTTCAGCTATACTGGGCCTCGGTACAAAGCTTGATTTTGCCCTTGGCTTCTCTCAGTACAGACAGACAAAATAAATTAAACAAAAGATCTTGTTAACGATCGGCATCTTAGAGAAATGCTGGATCTAGCACCTGCCAGTTGCCCCGCGCTGGTGAGGGGAGTATCTGCCTGAGAATCTAGTGTCTCTTCTTACAGGCTGGGATTCCCCTCTTGGACAGGATGTCAGTGTCCTGTGTTTTGTTTACTCACTGTGGTCATCCACAGCTGTAAAAGAGCACTGCACTCCAGATTAGGAGGCCAGGATTGCCCCGCAGGCTCCGCCCCTCGGTGAGTTTGTCTGGCAGCTGCTACGTCCTGCACAACCAGTGTCTCAGAGCTACCGGGAGGATCAGGGTGCCCTCTAGCCCCACACAATATGGTACTCAGTACTGTGAGTAAGAGTGAAGAAGACAAAGCTAGACCAAAACCAAACCAAACCAAAACACCCTTCAACACTAACAGTGGGCAGCCACTGTAGAAGCACCCACTGTGTGCTGCTCCGCGAGGCACACTCTGTGTTGGCACACTGACTCTCCACAGCCACTGTTAGGCCCAGCATGAGCCTAATTTTAAGAAGGTATGAAGAGAACCCAGGAAACTAATCATCGATGCAAAATTGCAAGAGGTTTATTTTGACCATTGCACAATGGGGTCGCCCCTGCTGGTCAGCAAGGAGTGGCCCTGGGAGACAAAGGCCTTGGGTTTTTAAAAGACAAAGCACGGAATTTTCAGAGGTTGCCGCCTTGGCAATTCATGATTGGATGAGGTATTTAACTTTTAAAATAATTGGTTGGTTCTGGGCACCCTTAGGTTCGGTCAGCCTTGTCGTAAATATCTGATCTTCAAGTCAGTTTGGAATTTCTTGCCATATGAGATATAGCCACAGTTAAAGGTGGGAGAGTGTCTGTTCTGAGAAGTGGGGGTTTCAGGCTTTGGATCAAAGATCAGGAGCTATACAGGAGAAGGATTGGGGCCATTTGGCCCAGTTTCCAAACAAAGCTCATCTCACAGGTGCCAGCCAGCGATTTTCTCTCCATTTAGTAGAGATCTCTGCTTGTTCTCTTCCTTATCTCTGCCCTCACTAATGGCTAATGTCAGGAACTTTTACCATTCCTCACCTCTCTGGAGAAGCACTAAGAGGCTTTAATTAACATGGGCCTAAAACTTGAAAATATAAGTTATAAGGCAATTAAAGAAACATAGGTTACAAAGTTAGTCTGATTCTTTCACCACCTTTTAAGTACATGTGGTGTCATCTCCATAAGGTGGGTAAACTGAGGCAATGAGAAGCACCAGGGCAGAGGGAACAAGCAGCGGACAGCAGAGTGGAAGCAGGGTCTTCCACTCTGGTGGAAAGATCTTCCACTCAGGTGGGAAGAGTTATCATCCACTGAAACTGAAAGGGAAATCAAAGTGGAAGCTTAGACTGTTGGTCCTGAGGCCCAGCATCCACCCTGGTGACAAAGAAGCAGCTGCAGGACCCCACATCAGGGCTCTAGTTTAGAAGCCTTGCTCCGCCTCTCCCCTGACCCGTGAAGATCAGTGGGGAGAAAAAAAAAATCACCAGGTCATGTAAACATTCATTCTCACGTCCCACGATTTTGTTAGAGGGCTGGAAAGCTTGGCCAGTGATTACGAGCACTTGCTGCTCTTGCAGAAGACCCAGATGGACACTCAGAATTCCCATGGGGTCTGCTGCTGTCCTCTGCAAGCTCCGGGTGTACATGTGGGACACAGACATACATACAGGCAAAACCCCCACATACATAAACACACCTTAAGACAAAACCAGACCTCTTTTAGAAAACCTTTTTCTTTTTAAAAAGCCTCCTCCAGCAACAGCTCTAGCTAGATGTCTTCATTAGGAAGAAGGATCGGGGCAAACGGCCTCTCTCTTCCCCTCTAGGCCAATGGAGAATGCACAGCAACTGTGGGGAAGAGGGGACCTAAGAAGTTCTCCGTAGCTACTCAGACCTGCAAGATTACTCCAGGTGGGTGACGCAGCTGGGGGCCCTGTCCTGCTGGCGGCAGCAGGCAGGAGCCTGGGGTAGGGTATGCTGGTGTTAATTGGTCCTATATACTGAGAACACAACCTGGGCCAGACCACTTCACCCTCCCGGAAGGGGGCAGTGGCCACGCCGTCTGCAGCGTTGGGATTACGGTAGCTGTGTGTCAGGAGCAGCGCTGCAGCAGGTTCTTGGACTGGGCCAGGCTTGTGTCAGTCATCCCCTCAGAACTATCCTAACTCTCCCTGTGTGGTGTCAGCAGGGGCAGGCTGGGGTGGGGGCTGGCTGACAAAGATGAGGAAACAAATCCCACATAGCACCCTACAGGAAGAGTGGGCTTTGAGGTCTGGCCCAACCTGGAATCACACTTTGTTGTTGTTGTTGTTGTTATTTTGGGTTTTGTTTTTGTTTTGGCTTTGTTTTGGTTTGGGTTTTGGTTTTTCAAGACAGGGTTTCTCTGTGTGGCCTTGGCTGCCCCGGACTCAATTTGTAGATCGAGCGGGCCTACCCAAGTGCTGGGATTAAAGGCATGCATCACCACGGACCTGCTTTTTTTTTCAAGACAGGGTTTCTCTGTGTAACAGCCCAAGCTGTCCTGGAACTCATTTTTTGTAGACCAGAATGGCCTTGAGCTCACAGAGATTTCTACCTCCGCCATCCTTTTCCTTGTCTTAGAAGAAACAAAATAAAACTGCATATGTGACAGGATTGTTGTGCTAAGAAATGAGATGATAAGCCCAAAGATGCAATGTCTGGGCATCATTAAGGACAGACTCCAGATGACAACAATTGCTAATGCTCACTGATCGATTATGTGCTGACCTGGATCTAGGGACTTCACACACATTAACTCGTCCAACCATTACAGCTCCAACAGGGTACTATTATATCCTGATTTTTCAAATGAGGAAACTGAGGCCAGAGACATTAAGTAACTTACCTAAGGTTATACCATGTAACCCTCGGGACCATGTAAGCCCCCTTCCCGTCTGGGACCCAGCCCGGGGCTCACGTCAGGCTGAGCCCATTGTACTAGGTTTTACTGTACTTCTATTTCTTCATTAGTGCACTTGGGTAGGAGACAAAGGGGCTCTACTACTGATAATCAGTAGTAGAGTTGGTAGAACAAAGCCTTACTTAAAAAATTTTTCTTTTAGGCCCTTAAGAATAAAAGTAAGGAACAACTTATGACCAAATACAGCCATTATTCTTACTTTCAATAACGTTGTAAAGGTGTCAAGGCTTTATAGAGGGATGGGTGTGTATAGGTTGTGTGGGTACATGCCAGTCATGAAAACCTCCATGGAGCTGGCCTCTGCAAAGTGAAGGGGGGAGGAAGAGGGAGAGAGGAAGGGAGAGAGAAAGAGAGAATCCCCCAGAGCTTTGATATGGTAAATCACCTTGGGACAAGTTTCCCATACACTGGCCTTAGCTGCCCACAAAGAACCATCTCTATAGAATCATCTCTATAGAAACATCCAGGTAGGGCAGAAAGCACTCAGTTACCCAGGAAAGAAATGGCCGCCTTCTTAACTTCCCACATTCTCCTACTCCACTCTGAATGAGAGCTGGCTAGAGAGAAAAAAAAAAAAAAAAAAAAAAAAGCCCTCATATCTCCACCACTCCTGCGGTTTTAAGGTTTTAATCATTTTTAACCATCAATTCTCCCATCTTTCTCATCAAATCCAGTGCCCTAGATTCAACCTCTTCTACAAGAAGGGCAAATTATGCCTATTTACTAAGTTTTTATCTGAGGCCAGTAGAGATGCAGTACCCAAAATAGTCCTGAGGAGGGCAGTGTTGAGCAGCTAGCCATGTGGAGGGTCACCGGTATCAGAGCACAGCCCACAGCCTCCTGACAGTCTCCTATTGTGTTAAGCCAGCTTTCTGCTACTGCAACAAATTACCTGGGTTGGGCTTTGGGACACATTTAAGATCCCACGACAACCAAGTGTGTGGTAAAGCACACCTGTAAATGCCACACTTGGGAGCTTTGGGGCAGGAGGAAAATTAGGAGGTTAAGTTCATCCTCAACTACATAGCAAGCTGGAGGCTATCCTGGGGAAGATAAGACCCTGCCTCAAAAGAAAGAGGGGAGGAGGGAGGAAGGGAGAGAGAGACAGAGACAGAGACAGAGACAGAGACAGAGACAGAGGAGTGGGGGAGAGATCCAATGACAGTAAGCACCCGGAAGCATGTTCCCACGTGGTAAAGAAGCCTGGAATCCTGAAGGGGTGTCTCTGCACATACCACTCAGTGAGCAGCTGTCAGCTAGGGCACTTGCCTTGGTAATGTTAATATAAAAACCTATAAAAAGATATGACATTGTTTTATTGCAAACCATTCCATGGTTCCTCGTTCTACAATGGAGTATTCTTTGCTCATTTCAGAGGGTCTATGTGAACCCTAAAATCATCTGTAAATGTGACTACTTGCATTTTCCTGACGAGGGCTACCGCTCTCATCAGATCTGCCAAAGAACTTGTGGGCTCTAGGTATAGATAGCGGTTCTAAACACAGTTAGTAGGGTCTGCCTGGAGCCCAGCCTCCTCTCTCCAACTGTCCATAACTCAAACTGGCCCTCTCTGTGTCACACTGGATGCTCTGGTAAAATGAACAGATGCCACCTCCTGCACTATCGTTCCTCAATGCATCCTGAGACCTCTCACCACCTTGTTCCTTCTAGGGCAGGCATCTTCATCGTTTTCTTTGATGTCTTCTGTGAGCCCATTCTGGCCTCCTAGCTCTTGCCAAACCAATAAATGATCTGTTTACACTCTTATCTTTCCTACCTGACTGTCATTCCTTCATGGAAATGACACTTAATGTCGCCCTATACCCTAGCTCAGCAGCTGGCATGTGATAGCAGGGGCAGATGGACTTGAAGGAAAGGCTCCTCTTGGGCTGATGAACGAGAAGGCCTCTTGCCTTCTGTCCTATGAAAACAGAGAAGAATGCCTTCTTGCCAGCATACAGACATATGCTTTCTACCTGCCAATGACTTGTTTTAGATGATGAAACCCGGAGCGTGAAGCTGAACAAGTTGAACGATATTGTTTGGCATAAAAATGGACCAACAAACCTGTTTGCGAGGCTTCTTCTCCAAGAGCTAAAGCATCAGATTGAATTTGTCACAGGGTCAATGACAGGAACTATGGTAAATGGAGTTAGGCCTCAAGGAGCCTGATGATGAACAACAATGACATACCTGTTAATGCTTTTCCTTTTATAAGATGGTGAGTTATTGTATTACTGTGACCATTACAAATGCAAGATGAGTGTGGTGTCTCACGCCTTTAATCCCAGCACTTGGGAGGCAGAGGCAGTTGGATCTCTGTGAGTTTGGGGACAGTCTGGTCTACAAAGCCAGTCCAGGACAGCCAGATGCTGTTACACAGATTGACCCTGCCTCAAAAAACAAAGCAAATGAACAAAGCATTAAAGTAGGGGCCTGATGATATAGCTCAGGTAATGTCACTACTCTAGAGGTGATGGGACCTGGGAAAATGGAGCTGACAAATGAAGCAGACTAAAGTCTCATGCAATAACCATCTTACTCAGAGCCCCAGGCAATGCACACTCTGGAGGTTAAAAAAAGGTCACCTGATGAAAGTTCTCATGGATTCAAGCTGTACAATTACATCACAAGCCACACATGACAAAAATGGGTTTTTCCATAGAGACATAGAAAAGATAGCTGAAACATTTAATTAAATAACAGCAAGCAATGATGAATAATCTGAAGTGAACCGCTCCCATCTGACACACCCAGGAGGGGCATGAAAACGCACTCTGTGTTGTGAAGAAACTGAGGTCACAAGCCCCCTGTATTGTTTTCTTGGAGCATTCTCATGAGCACTCAGAATTCTCCTCAAAGAGCTCCATTCCTGGGTCGCGTCTGGCAAGCTAGTATGACCGACCTGGTTCAATCCCCATTACCTCATACAGCAGGCACATGAGCCTCCGGGGAATAGGAGAAGGAGAAGGATCAGAAATTCGAAGCCAGCCTTAGCTGCAGAGATAGCTCCAGACCAACCTTGGAACATATGAAACCCTGTCAAAAAAGTGAGATAAATAAAATAACATAAAAGTAACTATTCTTAATACTCTCTTTGCCTTTGACTACATAGGAGTCCTAAACTCTCATTATCTTTTCTCGTATAAGAGTTACAGGAAGGTCAGCTTATCAGGACCTTTCTAGGTGGTCTTTTCGCTTTAGGACCATGAATGCAGGACGTGTTTGCAGTTGCTAATACTGTCTCCTTGTCTTCTCTCTGTCAAGGGAAGGGCCCCGCAGTGGAGATCAATTTCACCTGTATGGGTTGTGTGCATCCCATATCGACCAATAACCCTGACCTGGAGCCCATTCTGAAACACGCCATCGAACACTTCAACAACAACACAAATCATTCCCACCTCTTCACTCTTAGAGAAGTAAAAAGGGCCAACAGACAGGTTTGTCTTTCAATTTTTCTTGACATGTGATATGGTTAAAAATCTGTTAGATTGAAAAAAAAATTTTTTTAAAAATCCGTTAGGTTGGCACATTGTCACCTAAAATGAACCACTGTCAGGAGGAACCTGCCTGGAACATGCTGGCATGGTGCTAGAATGTCCTTGTGTGTGTTCATCAGAATAATTCTCAAGACAAGGAACTTTCTCCAGGATCCAAGTGAGCAGTGTGATACTCAAAAGAGAGAGGATGACTCTCAAATCCCCTTTGAGTTTGTCTTTAATGAACAAGTAGTCAGATTACATGTTTGTTTGTTTGTTTTTTTCCCAGAGATGGAGAACTGGAAATGTCATTCTGGCTGTAGGGTTTTACCAAATCTATCTTATTATCTTGCTGTCATTAATTAAACATGGCCTCAAAATATTAAATTGTTCCTTAAAAAAAAGTAGACATGACTTTCTGGGTACACCCTAAATTATTACTGCTCAATTCCTCCTTGTGGTGAGGCAGAAACAGCTAGTAATCTGATCATTTATTGTTTTGGTTTGGTTTGTTTTGGTTTGTTTTGTTTGTTTGTTTGTTTGAGGCAGTGTCCTTGAACTCACTTTGTAAACCAGGCTGGCCCCAAACTGACAGAGACTATCTTACTTCTGCCTTTGAGTGCTGGGATTAAAGGCTTTTCCGAGAGCTCACTGGGTCCTGTGGGTTTCAGTTTCTTCAGAATCGTTCCGTTTAGTCAGTAACATTCTCTGCTTTTAGTTCAACTTGTCATGATGTGAGATGTGTGCGTTACCTACCTGTGTAGGGATGGTGGCGAGCATGGAGTCAGATGGTGGCTGCCAAGAACAAAGCGGGAGAATCTCGCTACCTGAGACTATAGGACTCCCCAGAAAAGGTCACTCCCATTTCACACTGCTCCTGTCCAGAAAATCACATTGCTTCACAAAACTGGGAGAAAAATGCCCTCTTGGGAACCTGGTAAAGGAAAGAGTGTGGGGTTTTTGTTTGAAGAGACATTGTTTTTCATTTGCAGTTACTTAGAAGCATCAGGAGGAGTGGTGTGTGTGTGTACATGTGTGTGTCACAATACTCAATATTTATTCTGAAACTTTTGCCTGGTAATAATGATAGTTTGTATTTCTTGAGCACTTCCTATATCTAATTCAATGTTTAAAGATGTTTATAACTCTCACTCACTGTCACCAATATTCGAACTGAGCTTCAAGTACTCACTCAACCTAAAATCGTTTCAGGTGGTGGCTGGACTGAATTTTGAAGTTAACTACTCAATTGTGCAAACTAATTGTTCGAAGGAGCATTTTCAGTTACTAAATCCAAGCTGCAAAGCCTCTCCGGATGGTGTAAGTAGGCAAAAGTTTAACAATCGCCTTTCACATTGTGCTAACACCATGTACGGGACTGTCGTGCTCCGTGGGAGGACATGACACTAAAACGGACATGTCATTTAGTAGTTCACATTCACGTCCAGTGGGGATCCTTGGACCCCAAGTTTCTGGTCAAGGAATCTGCATGTGTCTCATTTAAGTATTTACATTGTGTCCAGGATTAGGAATGGGGTTCCCAGCAGTGATGGGCGGTCACACTCTCCTTGCCTCCTTCCTGTTCTTGTGTGCTCAGTGTCCTGACAGGGCCATCTTTTACTTCAAACTCTTCTCTGCCTGTTTCCTCATCTTTCCTCTTCTGCTTCCATTGTAGTAAACACTCCCTGGGAATTCTCCCCCTTTGTGGATGATATCTTGTCATTTCAGCCACAATTACATTGCAATGATGTCAGTGGTGGCTGGTGAATGCCAAGGCGGCTAAAGGATGAACCTTCCCGGAATATTACTGTAGATGTTTCTTTAATCTAGTATCTCTGCTTTTAGAATTCTATTTTATGAGGAAAAGGTGGGATATCTAGACCACATTTTGATAATTTTTGGTATTTTTACTGGGAAAGCGTTTGAGACAAATTATATCTGCATTAGGAAATGGTTGGGCAAACTACATTGCTTACAGAGCCTTCAGTGACACTGACCAATCATTGTAGTATATGGAGGAAAAAGCAAAAACCAAAATACAAATTGCACTCACAGGAGCCATGGAGACAGGAGGATTAGGAATTCAAAGTCATCCTCAGTGGCACAGTGGGGTTGAGGCCAGTCTTGGGTTAAAAAGACGATGTTTTGCTGGGCGTAGTGGCGCACGCCTGTAATCCCAGCGCTCAGGGAGGCAGAGGCAGGCAGATCTCTGTGAGTCGAGCCTGGTCTACAAAGTGAATCCAGGACACCCAAGACTACACAGAGAAACCTTGTCTTGAAAAAAAAAATTAGTTAGAAAAAAGACTGTTTCAAAAAGAAAACAAACAAACAAACAAAACAAAACAAGTAATTAAAGAAAGGAAGGAAACAAGGAGACTGGGTGCGGTGGCACACACCTTTACCAGCCCTTCAGAAACAGTAGATCTCTGTGAATTCTAAGGCAGTCTGGTCTACACACTAAGTTCCAGGCCAGCTAGGGCTACAGAGACACTATCACAAAAAAATAATTTTTTTTAATTTAAATTTGAAAAATGAAGGGAGGGTGGAAGGATGGCTCAGTGGTTAAGAGCACTGTCTGCTCTTCCAAAGGACCCAGGTTCAGTTCCCAGCACCCACAGGGCAGCTCACAACTGTCTGTAATGCCAATTCCAAGAGATCTGACACCTTCACACTAATGGCACATAAAATAAAATTAAAATAATTTAAAAAGGGAGAGGAAGGAATGGAAAATTATGATACAGAATCATTCAGATATACAAAGTAAAAGTAATATAAAATGTAAAAAGTGATAGGAAATAAATGTGCTGTGATTCAGAACACAGTTAGCTTTAAGGAAGGGCTGTGGGTGCTTTTTTCTGATTCTTCATACCTTTTGGGATTTCTCAAAGACTTCTTAAATTTTCTAGTTGCTCATGCATTGATTTATAACTCGAGGAAGAATCATGAAGGTCACCATCAAGAAATACATAAAATGAGAGAAAGCATTTATGAATGTTCTATTCTGTAAGGACTTAGTATAAAGAACCCATTCAAATGTCCCAGAACTCAACAAGAGGACAGACCACTTTTAAAATGAGCCAAGGGTTGAGCAGACATTTCCAGGCTCACAGGGAGCTGATAAGCACATGAGGAGATCCACAGCACCAGAATGGTTAAAATCCCCCAGAGGAAAAGGGGGGTGTGCTGAGAAATGGGAGTTTTATATTTTGCTATGGGGGTGTAAATGGGCACAGCCTTTTTGGAAACATTTCGGCAGTTCCTCAAATAGTCAAATATAAAATGACACCAAATGGGCTGCAGCCAGTAAAATGTTCGCTGTGAAGGCAGGAGGGCCTGAGTTCACATCACCATCACTGGAGGGGCGGGCTGGAGTGGTGGCATATTCCCACGATCCCAGCAGTGGGGAGGAGATGCGAATCCTGGGGTTCACCGGCCCTAGCTGAATGGGAGAGTTCCAAGTTCAGTGAGAAACCCTATCCCAACCAATCAGGAAAGACCTCTTATGACAACCTCTAGCTTCCACGCTTGTATGCACACACATCCATGTGCATGCACACATAATAAATAAATAATGAAATTACACTAAGCAGAAAATTAGCAGATGCCCCGGCAACTGCACTTCTAGGTATATTTCCAAGGGGGCTAAAACCAGCCCAAACAAGCGTACAAGTGTTCCCAGCAGCACTTCTCCTAGAACCAAAGAGTGAAAGCAATCCACACGCCCAGCAACACGAATCCGACTTTGTTTATGTTGCTGTGATGAAACACTTGCCAAAGACACCTTGGGAAGGAGAGGGTTTATTTCATCTCACAAGTCACAGTCCACCATTGAAGGAGGGCAAGGCACGAAGTCAAACAGGAACCTGGACGCAGGAGCCTGACTTTGGTTCCCAGCAGCCACATCGGGAAGCTCACAACCTCCGAGAGATTCAACACCCTTTTTTAGCCTCCGTGGGCACCTACACTTGTATAGATGTGTGCATGGGCATTCTTATTTCATACTCCCCTGTGTTTACCTGTTGCCATCAATACTCTCAGATGCTTCTGATCTTCTCTTTTGCTTTCAGCTTTTATTCCTTTTTTTTTTTCCTTTAGTCCATGCAACAATTGGTAAAGTAGGCACACTGCCTTTTATTTTGACTAGTTGTTTGCTTTCAAAATTGATTTCGGTGTATGATTTTGAACCACCAGGATGTTGGTGAATGTAGAGATAATGCCTACGTGGATACTGCTCAAAACATTGCTGCCTTCTCCCAGAGCTGTGACCTTTATCCAGGTGAGAAAGCGGGCGCGGGGCCATCAGGGGTCAGTGGGGCCTGGCCAAGGCAGCCCAGTGGCAGACCAAAGTGTGTGCTCTCTGGACAAGGTAGTCGTCGGGCACAAGGCCAGCTGCCTTTCCACTTCTACCAACTGTCCTTAAGTATGGCCTTCTGAGTTGGAGAAAACTGCGTCTTGTTTTTAACCGCCCACAATGGAATCTCTTCTGGTAAAGGTGGGTTTCCCCATGTGCTATGATGGAGGGGGGCCGTGTGGAAAGCTTATGGTTAGGTCCATGTTTCTCATAGAAAGGGCTGACTTCTCTTGCATTACAATAGTTGTGAATTTGCATGAGGAGAAGCACGGTTGTGCGTGTGTCATGATGCGAAGCTCCACTGTGCCCGTGTGTGTGTGAGGGTGCTGGGTTTGTGTGTAACAGGAGCCAGGCTAGACTACTCTTTTGATGTACCCACTGACTTTAAATATGATTTTTTTTTTCAGGAGAAGATTTGATGCAACCACTTCCCGAGATTTGCCCTGGCTGCCCCGTAGTCATACCTGTAGACAGCCCAGATCTGAAGGAGCCACTGGGTCATTCCATCAAAAAGCTTAACGCAGAGCATAACCATCCTTTCTATTTCAAGATTGACAGTGTGATAAAAGCAACGTCACAGGTCTGTAAAGTTAGAAAGGCGAGAGGTCGTGGCCTGCGTGTATTCCGATTGCTGATTTGACCCCTGATCTTGGCTCTGGTTGGAAAAACAGTACTTGGTTACAGGATTTGTTGGTTTAAATTCCAAGTCCCAACACTGCTGCGTACTTGAATGTCTTGGACAATTATCTTTAAAATGTTCTGTCTTCAATGGGCTGTGGTGGCACACACCTTTGATCTCAGCCCTCAGGGAGGCAGAGGCAGTCAGGTCTCTAAGTTCAAGGCCAGCCTGGACTATAGAGTGAGTTCTAGGACAGGTAGGGCTACACAGAGAAACCCTGTTTTTAAGAACAAAATAAAAGGTTAGCTGTTCTCTACCTGAAAATGTCTGGGACAGAGCTCAGATTAGGAAATGTAGTGTAAATTCCAAATTCTGAAAGGCTATACAGATACTCAGATACTAGACAGCACTATGTAATTAGCAAAATACCAGCTGGAAAAAGCAAGATTTTTATTCTCTGCCTTCCCAGACTCATCTCTCATAAGAACACTTAGTGCTAGGTGTGGTACACATCTATAATCCAACCTCTCAGAAGCTGAGGCAGGAGGATTGCCACAAGTTCTAGGTCAGCTTGGAATTATATAGCAAGATCTTGTCTTTAACACACAGGCACACATACACACACACACATACACATGGACATGGGTGCACTCGCACATGCATTCGTGTGTACACACACACACAAATGCTGAGCCGCCTGAACTCCTCAATGACATCATTAGTCTGTCCTCATTAACTGCCCTACACTCTCACGTGGCCATGTTCTTTCTCCCTCTCCTCCCTCTGCTCTGGGTGCCTTCATTTCTCATAACTATGTCTCTAAGGACTCAGCTCTCCTTTCACACTCTATCAACAAAGGCTGTCTGCCTTCGTCTGGGGTCACAGGATCAGCTCTTCCGTCGCCTCTATCCTGTTGATTGTGTGGTTAGCAAAGCCCCACCCATGTGGCACCATCTGTAAAATGAGAAGCTGCGCTAGAAGAGCCAAAATCTCTAACAGCTCTGGCAGTCTATGATCGGAATGTTCAAGGACAGATTCCATAGCTAGAGCCTGACTTCCCTGGATACAGGGGAAAGACGCTCGATCAAAATAGAACCAAACTGTTGCGGAAGCCGATGCCATATTCAAAATCTAGTAAGAAAATTCTCACCTAAAAGTTCATTCTTTTGGCTTAGTAGTTGGATTTCTAGGAATCTAAAACAAGAGACAAGTTACTGTCATTTCAATTATGAAAGCAAAAGATACAGTAAACTGTCAAACTGATCAGCCGGGCTAGGGAGATGGCTTGGATGAGAAAGGCATTTTCTGCAATGGCCTGACACCCTGAATCCCACCCGCGGGACTCAAATAAAGATGGAAGGACAGTACCGCTTCCACAGAGTTGTCCTCTGCTTCCACACGCATGCATGGCATGCACACCCTACCCCACACACTAACAACAGGATCAACAATGTGGAAATGATTAAGTAAAGCCTAGCAGATCCCCACAGTGGACCATTAGGCAGAAGCTTAAAGGCATCTTCGTAAGGAGTGTTTGATGGGGGAGGGAGGGATGTCTCATGTTTTAGTATTCAACCAACGCAGACCACAAAAGTGAATACATGCTCTGCTCTCAACTGTGTGATAGGAAAGTAGAGAAAGCAAGAGAAACAGGTGCAGTGTTGACGTGCCTCGACTGTTCACAGGAGTGGCTTTTAGGTGGTGACACAGTGGACTGTTCCCACCTACTTTCCTCAGCTTTCTGATCGACCAAAAAGAGTAGACAAACTTTATTAGAATAAATCTCAGCCAGCACTTGATGTGCTATCCCTCTGGCACCACCGTGCCTCACTGACTTCACTGCCCATGACCCAGGCCAGCTTCCTTGAAGGGGCCACCGATTCACACTGCTCCTCTTTGGGGGGGCTTTCCTTCTTATTGGCTGTTTCTGCTGTCCTATGAAATTCCTTTATTCTTAATGATGTCAGAATTGTGCATCGTGTATTGCACATCAGGAGCTTGGGGTCAAGGAGAGAACCTTTTATTGCTCTCTCTCTTTCTCCCTCTCTCATGTGTGCTTATGTTAAGGATGCCAAGGGTACACTGTGAGAAAGCAGGGTAAGCCTGCCTGAGGGAGCAGACAACCCCTCATTTGAAAGAACCATCTGACCACTTAGATTGGTCACTCAAAGCAGCCAAGGTGGAAGTAGCAATTTACAGGCAATCGCTCAACTGTGAGGAACTTGCTAAATGCAGTCTCCACGCGCCTGTCTCATCAAGGCCCTAAAGAGGTTTTTAATAGCTTTAACCTCTCCTTGGCTTTGTTTGGTCCTACTACAATGTGCGTCCGTCCATCCAGGCTGGCTGAATTGTAGCACCCAGCACTGGGCCTGCATCCTCAGAGACTGAGGCTTCTGCAGCTTACAGTTGTCCCTGTCCTGGTGCGGCTGGCCCTGGGGCCGTGAATGTCTTTCTCCATCTGCTCCGATGAGGAAATGTTGAGCATGTGTGTACAGTTTGGAGAATGTTCTTTTCACAGAAGTCGTAATGTAATTTGTATATATCTGATTCGGGGGGATCTGTTTATGTGTCTGTTTGTGGTGCCGGGGACCGAACCCAAAGCCTTGGGCTTGCCATGCTGAACTAAAACCCCCAACTCAATTTGCATAGAGCTGAAACTTTTGATGCAGACTACCATACTACCAAGATGTTGAAAAAACAAAAAGGAGAGATGGGAGGTAGATTTAAGAAGGGAGCTGATGTGTGTGTGTGTGTGTGTGTGTGTGTGTGTGTGTGTGTGATTCAGGAATGAGCTCTGTGCTAGAAGAGAATGCCTCATGACTTGGGAGACAAGATCCAACCCTTGAGGTAGGAGCATTGAAAAGGATCCAGATTCAATTCTACTAGTCCTAGCAGGGACCAAATGTGCCCTTAGCCAGCAGCAGATGCCGGCATGTCCTCAGTCCTTGCTCACGTGGACAACTGAGGCTGATGTTTCTTTCTCAAGGCACCTGTCTTTGCTTATCAGCAACATTAAACTTTCTTCAGACTGGCAC
The DNA here is from genome assembly GCF_030254825.1 of Meriones unguiculatus. Lineage (NCBI taxonomy): Eukaryota > Metazoa > Chordata > Mammalia > Rodentia > Muridae > Meriones > Meriones unguiculatus. The sequence goes on from NC_083364.1 coordinate 27,283,423, forward strand.
ACACTGGATTTTCTTGTCTGGGATACTCAGATCCCACGTCTGTTTATCAACACTGGGCTTTATGCATGTGACATTTACCCTACATCTCAGCCTCGCCTACTTACCTTTTCATTTTGCTCACTGTGATATTTTACTTATCATTTTGATAGACTTTAATAGACAAATAAAAACATCACACACCAAGATTAACCAGACCAAAAGTCTATATAACTTAATGAGTTTATGCAAATGTAACTGGCATCAAAAGAAAAGCTGTGATGCTTCACATTAAGTTTTATACTTTCGGTATAGAATGTATTTTATGTAGTTATTCATCATCAAAATCAAAAAGTCCCTGAGAAGGACTGGAAAGATAGCTCAGTGATTAAGCACTGTTTGCTCTTCCAGAAGTTTGGAGTTCAATTCCCAGTAACCACATGGCAGCTCACAACCATCTATAATGGGATCTGATGCCCTCTTCTGGCCTGCAGGTGTTCATGAAGATAGGGCATTCATACACAAAATAAATAAATAAATACATAGATAGATAGGTAGGTAGGTAGATAGATAGATAGATGATAGATAGATCTTTTTAAAAGTCCATGAAAGAATTAACACTAAAAAACCCAATTAGCTTTGTATCTTCTTTCATGACTTGTGTTCATTTCCTGCATTCAATCCTTCCTCATCCCTTTATATTTCGATTTTCTTGTTCTCCTCTCTTCATTTTATACCATACTCACATGTACATTTATTTACATACATTATTGGCTAGTTTTGCATCTGTGAGAAAATGTGGTATATTTCTTCCTGAGATATCATTTAATTTTACACATCCTAAGTCCATGCATTTTCCTGCAAATTTTTCATTTTATTTTTCCTTAGAGTTGAGTAGAGAATATCGTGGTATATAGCAATTTTTCGTTATCCATTCATCTGTTGATAAACAATGAGGTTGATGCTAATTCTTTGCTATAATAAGTAAAACAGTAATAAGCAGGCAGGTATAAATATCTCTATGATAGGGTGTGGAGTTCTCTGGACATATGTACATAAATGAAATCCATGGATCATATGGTAGTTCTTTTCTTTTCTTTTATTTTTTTAAGGAATGCCCAAATTGATTTTTTTTTTTTTTTTCTTAAGACAGGTTTCTCTGTGTAGCCTTGGCTGTCCTGGATTCACTTTGTAACCCAGGCTGGCTTCAAACTCACAGTGATCATCTTGACTCTGCCTTGCTAAGTGCTAGAGTTAAAGGCATGTGCCACCACACCTGGCTCAAACTGGTTTTCTTAATGGCCATATTAATTTGCATCCTACCAACAGTGAATGAGGGTTTATTTCTCTCCATAACCTCTACAACTTTGTTGTTGGATTAATTAATGGTACCCATTCTGATTGGGGTAAGGTGTTGTCTCAAAGTAGTTTTAACTTGCATTTTCCTGATGGGTAGGGATATTGAACACTTTTTTCTTTTTTAAGATTTATTTATTACTTATACAGTATTCTGCCTGCATATTTGCCAGAAGAGGGCACCAGATCTCATTGTAGATGGTTATGAGATTGCTGGGAATTGAACTCTAGAGGAACAGTCAGTGCTCTTATCCTCTGAGCCAGCCCCTGATGGCTTTTTAGAATAGTTATTGGACATTTTTGAGTTAAAAAAAAAAAAAAAAGAAAAGAAAAAAAAAACTGCCTATAAGTTTGTTTGCCTATTTGCTGATTGACAGTTTTATCCCTTGGTATTTAATTTCTGCAATTCTTTGTAAATCCTGGATAGTAGCTCCTTGCCTGAAAGGAGCTGGTCAAGATCATCTGCCATGCTGCAGGCTGTGTTCCAACAGTGGTTTCTTTTGCTGTGAAGAGCCTTTGAATTTTCATAGTCCCATCTGTTGATGGCGGGGGCTGGTTCCTGCCTGCGCTATTGGTCTTCCTGTCTGTTTCTGTGCCAGTTGCAGGCTGTCTCTGTCACTATAGATCTATGGTATAATTTGAGGTCAAGTATTATGATACCTTCGGCCTTATGTTCTTACTCCTTTGGATTGCTTTGGCCATTCAGTCTTTTGTGATTCCATATGAATTCTTGTATTATTTTTTTCTAAGCCTATGAAATAGGACGTGGGAATTTTATAGGTATTGCATTAATCCTGTACATTAATTTTGGTCATTTTCACAATATTGATTTTGCCTATCCAAGAACATGGAATATTTTTCTATTGTCTAGGATCTTTTGTAATTTTCTTTGCCAATACCGTGAAAATTTCATTGTGGAGGTTTTTTATCTCTTTAGTTAGATATATTCCTAAATTATTTTATTTTATCTTATTTTTGAGACAGAATCTCATTATATAGTCCCGACTGGCCGGAACTCACTCTGCAGACCAGACTGGCCTCAGACTCAGAGATCTGCCTGCCTCTTCTCTCAAATGCTGGAATTAACAGTGTGAACCACTTTGATTTTTGAGAAATGACTTTTACCACTGTCTATCAGTTTGAACATTTTCCTTCCACTTGAGGCTTACGTTTCTCCTACGAGTGCCCCCTCCATATCCTGGGTTCAGAGGAATATCTATCCATTAGTCATTTTCTTTAACCTCAAATACATTTGGAATTTATATTGACATACAGTGTTCTCTACCAGAAAACAAACAAGCAAACAAACTTGGGCACAGAGGCTTCAGACTTCATACATAGGAAACCTTGATAAAAACCCCACTCGGGGTGGCAGTGTGGATGCGGTCTTGAAACCCTCCTAGGTGCGTCAAATTTGCCCCCCCACTCTCTGAGTTAAGCCGAGCTGTCAGCATCAGGAAGCCAGGACGGTGGCTCACACCTATAATTCCAGCACTTGGAAGGTTAGGGCAGGAGATTCATGATTTTGAGGACCACTTATTACATGCCACTTTGAATTACATAATGAAATTATATCTCAAATTAAAAAAAATAAAATTAAAAACATTGAGAATATAGCTTAATAGTGGGTCCCTGACTGGGTCCTAGCACCCATCCATCCCTAGTACAACAAAAATAAAACAATGAAAGCATAAAGAGTGTGCTAGAGAGACAGCTCAGCAGTTAAGAGCACTGGCTGCTTTTCCAGAGGTCCTGAGTTCAAGTCCCGTTTTCAACTATCTATAATGGGATCTGATGCCCTCTTTTGGCATGCATGTGTACATGCAGATAGAGGTACACAAAAAGAAAACAAAGATTTAGAAAAGGTTTCAGTTCTTTTTTTTACAAAATGGGATTGTGCTATCACTGTGTAATTCCCTTTTTTCCAGTAAGAGCTTTCCTTCCAGGTCAATACATATAGATGCTTTTTTGTTTTTGTTTGTTTGTTTGTTTGTTGGGACAGGGTTTCTCTATGAAGCCTTGGCTGTCCTCGACTTGCTTGGCTGTCCGGATACATTCTTTTCAGTAGCTATGTGAGGCCCACATACATTTAAATTCTATAGAGCTGGGCACAATGGTGCACATCTGTAATCCTGGCACTTGGGGAGGCAGAGGCAGGCCGAGCTTTGTGAGCTTGAGGCCAGCCTGGTCTACAAGGTGATTCCAGGTTAGCCAAGGCTACACAGAGAAACCCAGTCTTGAAAAACCCAAAAATAATTAATAACTTAATTAGTTAATTAATTAAATTCTACAATATATAATTAGATCACAAAATTGGCTGTTTATAAACATTTCATGTAGTGATTAAAACTGTTATTAAACACTTAAATGGAAGGAGAGTGGCAGAGGCGACCCAGTGGTTTAGAGACTGGTCTTACAGTCTCTAAATGACTAGTCTTTAGACTAAATGACTAGTCTCTAAGTGACTAGTCAGTCTCTGTATGACCGGTCTTACAGAGAACTGGGGTTTAACTCCCATGACTCACATGGTGGGTCTCAATCATCTGCAACTCCAGTTTCAGGGTATCTGATGTTCTTTTCTGGGCTCTGAGGATACTGCTGCACATGTGTGTTGCACATATGTACATACAAGAACACCCATACACATAAGTAAAGATAAATAAATCCCAGGCTGAGCATGCTGGCATACACTTTTAATCCTAGCACTCAAGAGGCAGAGGCAGAGAGATCTCTGTGAATTTGAGGCCAGCAGCCTGGTCTATAGAGTGAGTTCTGAGCAAGCCAGGGCTACACTGAGAAAAACCTGTCTCAGATAAACAAATAAGTAAATCTCTAAATTGTTTAAAGATTTTTAGGGGGAAGGGCATCGTTTCAAGACAGGGTTTCTCTATGCAGTCCTGGCTGTCCTGGAACTTACTCTGTAGACCAGACTGGCTTTGAAATCACAAAAATGCTCCTGCCTCTGCCTCCCAAGTGCTGGAATTAAAGGTGTGCACCACAACTACCTTGCTTGTTTAAGGAGTTTAAAAGTTTATTCATGTTAGATATATGAAAGAAACCAGGCAGTGGTACACGCCTTTGATCCCAGCGCTCAGGGATATATAGGAGAAGCAATAGATAATCCAAATATTTTCCTAATTCTATAATTTAATCTACATATGGATTTACTGACTCAGTATTTGGCAGTAAGACAATAAAAAATGTTTAAAGAAAATATTTTAAGTGTTCCCTCCCATCCCTCGGATTGACTTGTAATTTAAGCCCTTGAGTTACCAGTGGGTACAGTTGGCAGCTTTTGAATATCAAAAGTAATATATGTATATTCCTCAGTAAGGGAAGCTGGTCACTAATATCCAAAAATCTTAGCCATGTATACAAACTGAAGATCCTGCTAGCTTGTAAAGTATGACCATTTTAAGATGGTCAGAATACAATTAACATCTCAAGATTCTAACTTTAAACTCATTGGAGTAAAAAGAAAAAGTATAATTTATTAAACCAATCCTCATTAAGTACTTATTTCGCTCTAATTAACTTTACAGGTGGTGGCTGGAATGAATTATTTTATCGAGTTCATAGCCAGAGAAACCAACTGTACCAAGGAGAGTAACACTGAGCTGACAGAGAATTGTGAGACCAAGCATCTTGGTGTGAGTAGCACTGTACCTGTGTGACACTTTAATGATCACTTTGTTCACGTGCCCCATGACTAAAGCAGATTCTTTTTTTCTCTTGGCTTCTGCTCTCATGATTAGCAAATTCTCAAGTGCAAAGCTAACGTATACATGAGACCGTGGGAGAACAAAGTCCAGCCGACTGTCAACTGCCATGCATCAAACATGGTAGGAATTTAACTACGGTCATCTTGGGGTCACCTCTGCCTATTCTGAAAAATTCTGGAGATTGAAAAGGGAATCTTACTGAAATAAACTGGGGGAGGGGCTATCTTTTTAAAACAGTGAGAAGCCATACATTTCTAAGCAGATCTTGATTTTATGACTGGAAGGCAGAACAGGCGGCCTTTTGGTCACCTAACTCATTGTCAGTGTTCCCTGGAAGTTCTTTGGCTGGTAGTGAGGAGGCGGCCCAGGCGCTAACACTAGCCACACACCCCCAAGACATGCTTGAGGCGCATGAGGCACTGCACTGAGCTCTGCTTTGTACATTCAAGGACTCTGTGAGAAACATGGACACACTCCCCTTCCACGATTCATGAATCTCAACCTGCATTTTAAAAAGGTCCTCAGAGGGTTCACACACAATTCAAATCTGAAAGGCAGTACTCTCCATCCTCTTTTTAAGTCTTTAAACAGCGCCCAGTATGACTAACGCTGTTGTCAGTCACCAAGATTTGAAATGCTCTGAGGCTCCAGAGCGAATCACAGCACTGCATCCTCCATCCTTCCCAGTCCTGGGAGGGCCCTGGGAGGCAGGTGCTGTTATTTTTGTTTTGCAGAGAAGTGGAGTTAGTATGTAGAGCATTGAGTGCGGGTTAAATCAGAGCCACCCTTTCCAACGTGATTCTGATGACTAAGAGATCTGATTTGATGCAAAAGTCCAAGTTCTTTTACCTCTGAATACTGGCTTTAGCCATCACCTTCACACAGGTGGTAAAAGTGGACGTGGAGAGTTATCCACAAAGCCATACTTCTGTGCAAATTGCCACCTCTCTTGTTGTAGTTTAGGTTCTGGTTTAGAATCTGGTAAAGACTCACCTCATTGTAAACCAAAATGGCCTCATCAGCTTCTTATTCTCCTCTTCCTTCACTGACAGCGTGGTTCTAACAATGTATTCATCTTCATATTTCCTATGTAGGCTTTACTGAGGATAAGGCCTCCAGGTTTTTCACCTTTCCGGGCAGTCCAAGTACAAGAAACAAATAAAGGAGCAACTGTAAGTCCGCCCTACACTGCTGTGGTGCAAGAAGGGCAGGATCCAGAAAGAGAACTTGGACCCGCTCATGAGCATAGCTGGCTGCACGAAAAGCAAATAAAGCATAAGATTGACCGTGGTCACAAGCATGGGCATGACCAAGGCCATCAGCCCCCAAAGAGCCAGGGCCTTGGCCATGGACATCACAAACAGCATGGTGTTGGCCATGGACATCAACTTAAACTTGATTATCTTAAACACCAAGGGGAAGATGGCTTTGGCCATGGGCATACAGTGGGACATGGTCATAAGCATGGTCATGGTCATGGTCATGGCAATGGTAAACACAAAAATAAAGACAGAAACAATGGAAAGCACACTGACCAGAGAGCAGAGCCTTTGACAAGCTCCTCTGAAGACAGTGCATGCATCTCCCATACAGACCCAGGGGAGGACAGAAGGAACCACCCTGAACCCTCCCCTAGCCCAGCCAAGTGTAATGGTTATCCCTTCTCGCTCTCAGGACTCAGATTTCATTGAAGGTGTGATGACAACTACATCACCACATGCCACAGAGATACGTGATGATTTGATCCCTGATATCCACGTACAGCCAGACAGCCTTTCATTTAAGCCGATATCTGATTTTCCAGAAGCAACTTCCCACAAGTGTCCCGGACGCCCGTGGAAGCCAGTTAGTGCAAAGGATCCTACCACAGAAACGGGAGAATTTTCTGATTTTGATCTCGTTGATGCTTTTTCTTAACTTATAGAGCCTGGGTATCTTTACAAACACTTTCCCAGCCTCGTTCCCTAGTGCCCAAGCACAAATATTGCTATATAAGTCACCAAATCATGAGGCTTAGAACAGCCTAGACATACTAAGCCTCTCATAGGACTCCATAAATCTCTGTGGACTAATAAAACTGCCATAAGTCTGCAGCTTTTCTGAGCCTGCCTCACATGCTTTCTAGACCAATACAGGAAGAAGCCTGCCAGAATTCACTGTTCTGATGAGTAGGTATCTTAAGATGCACGTTAGCATGTCCTTACAGAACTGTGCCATCTGCTCTCTGTGTCTAGAAAATAAGGAAAATCAAGACATAGAATGCTGAGCTTATGGATGGGGGTGGGGAATGACAGCAAAACTTCTAGATGTCAGAGATTGATCAGGAAACAGAAACACAGGCTGGGGAAAGCGGGAGGAATGGGGAAAATAAATGAATTGACTTTGTTTCTCAAACAGGTTCATTATATCAAACGAGGCTCTCACTTGAGCAGCTTATTCTTGGAATTCCTTTTCTGGGTGAGGGTGTGCCTCACTAGTCTACTCACTAGCTTGTCTTTGCCTCAAGACTTTCAAGCAGGAGTTTTCTGTTGCTGAGGTTAGATTAAGCAATCCTTAGTTCTCAGGAGTTCTAACAATGAGGATGGAAAGAATATTAGAACAGGTTTGCTAAGGCAACCTTCTATTTACTGTGACCAGGGCATGCCATAGGATTTGACACAAATTCCCTCCTTCTATGAGCCAAGTTCTTAGCCTTAAAATCACTTCAACTTTTTGCCATGGCACTGAAGACCATTGATTTTGGATTGTGTCTCATTGTCTTGTAATCCAAGGGCAGTGTGCATTTTATTACCCATGCCATGCTTTTGCTTAGAAAAACAAGATACAGCTTTTTTTACCCACTAAGCTCCCCCAGGCTCTGTTAGATGGCTCTATACGAATGGGCACTGAGATACTCTGGTCAAATTCAGTGGCCACTAAACAAACAAACAAAGACCTGAACCTGAGAAATGGACCTGTAGGAAGGAGGGACCACTGACAGGTATGGGAGAGAGAAAACAAGTGAGTGGGGAAGAAGAATATATATGTGTGTACACCTGTGTGTGTGTGTGTTGTGTGTGTGTGTGTGTGTAAAACTGTCAAAGAACAAATTTAGCTAACGTAAAGTATTAGTGATCGTAGTCAGGCATGGTGGCACATGCCTTTTATCCTAGTGCTCAGGGAGGCAGAGACAGGCAGATCACTATGAGTTCAAGGCCAGCCTGGTCTACAAAGTGAGTCCAGGTCAGCCAGGGCTACACAGAGAAACCCTGTCTCAAAACAAAACAAAACAAAACAAAACAAAACACACACACACATTAGTGATCATAAACAACCAAAACACATAAAAACAAAAAGGTTTGAAAGACTTTAAGAATTACCAAAATGTGAAAAAGACAGGAAGTGAGCTTTCCCCCACTGGACATATGTTATCAAGGGGCTCAGTTAATGCAGAGCTGCCACAAACCTGCATTTTATAGAAAGCAAAATATCTACAAAATGCAATCGAGTGAAGTGCGGGAAGAAAAAAATGCGGACGTGGCCTTAAAAAAACTACACCAACCTGCGGGTGTATGCATGTGTTGCTGCTGTTTGAAATTCCTGGAGGCATTTGAGCTCTGAGTGCTTCTTTCATTTCAAACATGGTCGGTCTACATTTTCAAACAGAAGAACTAATGACATTAGGAAACATTCTCACCTTGTCAACCAGCTGCATCGCTTTTGCCAAAGTTCAACAGGAGCACGAGATTAACAGCATTTTACTATACTTACAGAGGCTCCTGAACTCCTGTCAGTACGAGGGCAGACTCTCAAAGGCAGGGGCAGAGCCAGCGCCCGAGATGGAGTCAGGATCTTCACGCGTGGCACAACAGCCCCAGCAGCAGCCCTGAGTGGAAGGACCGAAGCATCCTGGGATATGTGTAACATGGAAGAATGTCCCTCATCACTCTGCTCCTGGGTGAAATAAAATTCAGACGTGATGAGTTCACCGTGGTGGTCTCCTTTCAGCCATGCCTGGCTTGTAGCAGACTGAAGCTATCACCAGAGCTTGGATTTGGCCACAGTTGGATTTGGCTTCCACCGTGGAACGTTTCTCTCTAAATTCTACGGGAATCCTTAGACGGAACTTTACCACCGAGACACCGCGGGTGCCACAGGAAGGCTTAGGCAGTCGCACTTCTAAGAACTTGTTCTTTCTTCTTCTTCACCCTGCTTCTGTTCACCAAGCCAACTCTAGGAATAATTAGACTTGCTCGCTAGTATTTCTAAATCTGAGTAGTTACCAAATAGAGAAGAATCTATGCCAATATGACATCTACCAACTTCTCATTACTGGAAGGTGCCCAGTGAACATGGCGGCATATACTTGTTATCCCAGCACTGGGGAGTCTGGGAAAGGAAAATTGCTGAGAGCTTGAGGTTTGCTTAGGTTATATAGTGAGTTCAAAGCCAGCCTGGAAAACGTAAAGAAACACTGTCTCAAAACAAAACAACAACAAAAAACCACCACCAACAACAAAACAAGCCAAGCATGGTAGTGGCTTGCCCTTAATCCCAGTGCTGGGAAGAAAGAGGCAGGTGGATCTCTGAGTTGAGGCTAGCCTGGTCTAAAGAGAGTTCTAGGACACATCTGGAACACCTGCTCGCTGCACAGATAGTGACCTCACCCCATCTCCCTCTGGTGTTCTCACCCTATCTCAACACAGAGCAACGTCCAATATCCCTTAATAAAAGCCATGGTGGGAGCCAAACATGGGAACACGTGCCTTTAGTCCAGCACTCAGGGGGCCTCCCTATGAGTATGAAGCCATCCCGGTGGGCTACAAAGCAAGTTCCAGGCCAGCCAGGGGTGCATAGTGAAACCCTATTGAAAAATAAAAGAAAGACTACTTTAGAACAAATGTATCTCAACACAATACAGGAATAGGAGGATCATGCCAAGTGGAGCAAAACTTAAAGCAACAGCACTAAAATCATGAGCAAGACAAGGCTGACAATTATTGTCGTTACTATTCAGTATAGTTTTTGGAAGTCTTGGCTAAAATAAGAGAAGAAAAGGTATATGAATAGGAAAAGAAATAGAAGTATTCCTGGTTACACATGGTATGATTTTATACATAAACGACTCTAGGGCAAGCCTGAAGGATCAGTGGGTAAAGGTCCTTATGACCAAGCCCGGGGACCTGAGTTCAGTTCTAGGATCTGTATAGTGGAAGGAGAGAGCCAACCCCTACAACTCCTATCAATCAGACCACCACATGCATTCCATGGCACGTGAACACACACACAAATAAATGAAAGTAATTTTCAAAAGTTTAAGAGAAACCTTAAAGTTGCCACCAGAAAACCCTTAGAACAAGAAGAAGAAAAAACTCTTCAGCAAAGTAGTATAATATAAAATTAATATATAAAGTAGTAACTTTCTATATACTGATGAAAAACATACTGAGAAATAAGAATTCAGGAAACAATCCCATCCACAATAGGGTCTAGGAAAATATCCTGGAATAAACCTAAACAAGAGACTGAACTGCTTCTACAATGAAAACTTATCTCCAAGAAAAGAAATTGAAGAAGACACAGAAGATGAAAAAAAAATCGCCTGTGTTCAGGGATTACAATGTATGTTGTGAAAATAACTATCCTGCTAAAAGCTATCACTGCAGATTGCAGTTCATTGGAATATCAATCAAATCTCCTTGCTATTCTTCACAGAAATAGAAAAAAAAATCTTAAGATTCATATAACAGCACAACAGACCCCAGATAAGCAAAGAAATTCAGAGCACTAATGGAGGCATCGCCATACCCAATTTTAAACTATACTGCAGAGCCATAGGAATAAAACCAGTATGGTACTGGCATAAATGCAGACTTGCCAATCAATGGGGTTGAACAGGAGCTGCAGATAGAGGTCCATAGAATTATAGCCATTTGACATTTTTATAAAGGTGCCAACAACACACACTGGAGACAAGATATCTTCAACAAACGGTGCTGAGAAACTGGATATCCACACGAAGAAGACTAAAACGAGATTCTTATTCTCTCACTCCACACAAAATTCAGCTCCCGGTGGATCAAGGGTGTCAATGTAAAACCTGAAACTTCAAGAGGAAAAAGTAGGGTGTCCAGAACAAGACACGGGCAAGTGTAAGAACTTTCTGAGTAGGACCCATGTTGCTAAGGCCAATCACTGACAACTGGGACTCTGGCTTCTGCACAGCGAAGGAAACTGTCAGTCAAGTGAAGCAGCAGCCCTGAGGATGAGAGAAAACCTTTGCCATTTATACATCCGATGGTGTTAATACCTGGACTATACAAAGAACTCAAAAAATAAATAGCAATAACACGGAATTAAACAGTCTTCAGAAAGAAAGAAAGACTTGTGACTAATAAGGATTGTTTTAAATGTTCAACATCAGTGGCGAGAGAGTCATCTCAGTGGTTAAGAGCACTTGCTATTCTTGAGGAGGACCTGGATTCAGCCCCATTATGTACATGGTGGCTCTCAACCATCTGTAACTCCAGCTTCCGGCAATCTGACACCCTGTTCTGACTTCCACCCATGTATACATGGCGCACATACACACATACATACATACATACATACAAGGAGGCAAAAATACCCATAAAATACAAAATAAATCCAAAACAAAAATGTTTAAGTGTTCCACATCACTAGCCAGCAGGAAAATGTAAATCAAAGCCAATCTGAGGTTCTATCTCACCCCAGTCAGAATATCCATTATCAAGGATATAATGATAACAAGTTCTGGCAAGAATGTGTGGAAAGAGGAACACTTTTGCACTGTTGGTGGGAATATAAATTGGCCCAGTTACTACGGAAATCAGCAGAGAGGTTTCTAAGAATGTTAAAAGTAACTATCACCCAGCTATGTCGATCCTGGGCAAACACTCAAAGGACTCTCCGTCCTCTGACAGAGATTTGTATAACCAAGACCATTGCTTCCCTGTTAACAATACTGAGGAAATGGAGTCAGCCTAGATGGCCTTCATCAGATGAATGGATCATGAAAATGCGGCACAATTACACAAGAGAGCTCTACTTGGCATTTTAAAAAGCACAAGAAACTGCGGGAAAGTGAGCGGGGCTGGAAAATAACTCTACGGAGTGAGGTAACCAGGGCCTGGAAAGACATGTAGGTTGGCTCTCAGATGTTGAACCCTAGATTCCGAGTTTAGATTTCTGTGTTTAAAGGCAAGTGAGAATCTGTAGAGGCCAGGAATGAAGGAAAGAGGCCTGAGGCAGAGGCGGTGGCAGTGTGGGAAGAAAACTGAAATGAGAGAAGTGTAAAAATGTATGCCGTAAGGAAGCAGAGGAGAGAAGCTGGAAGTGGGAAGGTTTAAACGGGGGTGATGATTAGAAAAGGGCAGGTTTGGGGAGGGTTAACCAAAGCTAAAGACGTATGAAAAAATCTTGTAGGAACATACTATCTCATGAGGTGACCAAAAACTATGTTTAAAAACATCAGACTCTTGAATAAAGCCTCCCTGAATGAATGGATAATGCTGGTCCCAGAAGTCACGGGTTTTAAAAACAAAATCCCAGTGTCAGATACGGGATGCCTTCCTGTGAGTTGTTGGCCACAAGCCCCCAGAGGATACAAAACAACATAGGTTTTGTTTGTTTGTTTGTTTGTTTGTCTTTTTTCATTTTCGTTTTTTGAGACAGGGTTTCTCCGTGTAGCCCTGGCTGTCCTGAAACTCACTCTGCAGACCAGGCTGGCCTGGGACTCAGAGGTCCACCTGCCTCCCGAGGGCTGGGATTAGAGGTGTGTGCCACTACATCTGGCAACATCGATTATTACTACAGCGGCTGGTTGCCCACCAGGGCTGCTAGGCTTTTGTCAACTTGGCACAACTGGAGTCACGAGGGGAAAGGAACCTTAAAGGAGAAACTGTCTCTATCAGGTTGGCCTGCAGGCAAATATGTAGGGCATTGTCTCGACGATTGATGATTGATATGGGAGGACCTAGGCCACTTGAGATGGTGCCAGCCCTGGTCAGGTGGTCCTCGGTTGTGTAAGAATGCAGGCTGAGCGTGCCACGGAGAGCAAGCTAGTAAACAGCCTTCCGCCGTGGTTTCTGCTTCAGTTCCTGCCTCCGGGCTTTTGCCTGGAGCTCCCGTCCTGGCTCCTCTCAATGACAAACTATAACCTGTAAACTAAAATGAACTCTTTTGATCCCCAGCATCTTCCCGGTCAGTGTTTTATCACAGCAACAAAACTACGATAGATAGTAAGACCTATTGGTGGAGAAAACACACTTCAGATACAGAACACAGAGAGATCAAGTTAGAAATGGACCGGAAGCTTCCTCCCTGATAACCAGTGCTCATGGTGCTTGAAAATGCTATGCAAGAGTGCTGTAATACCAGCACTCTGGGAGGCAGAGAGAAAGAAGGGGGACAGGCAGGAAGGAAGATAAAGGAAAAGAGGAAAGAAAAGAAAATACAGGACTGAGATACTTTGCATTTATGTATTTATTTAAAAGCTCATTACTATTTTTCTGTTTCCTAATGTGTGTGTTCTGCTATATTTACTATTCATAGCTTATATCTTAATGTATAATATGGAAAAGGCAGAAAAATGTAAAATAATAATACTAGTAATGGAAACGGAAGTGCATGCCTGTAATTCTAGCACTTGGGAGGCAGAGGCAAGAGGTTTGAAAGTTCAAGAGCAGACTGGGCTATGTAGAGAGAACCTGTCTCTCAAAGAAAGTAAAGGGGTCAGTCAAAGGAAATGACTGGAAGTCTTGGTTATAGTTTTTTAAATTGTTGTTTATTATTTGTATTTATTATTTATACAGCGTTCTGCCTCCTTGTGTGCCTGCATGCCAGAAGAGGGCACCAGATCACATAGATGCTTGTGAGCCACCATGTGGTTGCTGGGAACTGAACTCAGGACCTTTGGAAGAACAGCCAGTGCTCTTAACCTCTGAGCCGTCTCTCCAGCCCCTTGTTTATTATTATTTTAAATATTTATGTTAAATTTCAAACCTGAGACAAGCTGCTAAGGTGCCTATTTAACATATCAAAGCCCATGGGGCCTCCAGTGTTCTCCCAGCATCCTTCCATCCCTACCTGATACAGGGTATCGTTTGCAGACCACACCCCCTACCCTTTCCAGCTGAGGTTAAAGGCCCGTGCCACCACACCAGGCTGGTTATAGCTCTTAAGAAATATAATTTCCAAATGTCTTTATGTGTGTGTTTCCCACAAATGGAGTCATGCTGTAAGGGCGATTTGTAATCTCTGTTGTTACTATATATATAAAAACACGGGCCTGGAGAGATGGCTCAGCAGCTAAGAGCACTTCTTCCAGAGGTCTTTGAGTTCAGTTCCCAGCAACTGCATGGTGGCTCAATCTGTAAGGGTACACGCAGGTAGAGAAATCATATACATTAAATGAAATAAATTCAGAAATATAAAAACAACATAATGAGGATCAGGCCTGTTGATATACTTCTTCAGCCCCAGCACCCAGGAGGCAGAGGCAGGTGGGAGCTCTGAGTTCAAGGTCACGCTGGTCTATATAAGGAGCTCCAGGCTAGCTGGAGCCACTGAGTGAGACAAATGATAGTTTTTTTAGGTGTGTCTTTAGATTCAAATCCTATAAACTCATTTTAAAACTTCTGCAAGGTATTTTATTATAATAATAACTTGAAGAGACACCAACAGGCATTCCCACGCCTGAAAGGTGATTTCTCTTAAGTGTTTGGTTTCATTCGATATGTGAGGATTCTGTGAACCTGGGGTCCCAGCAGAGAGCAACAATGGGATGACATGGCTTTCCAGGAGACTGCCCCTGGCTGAGGCTGTCCTTCAGCTTTGGCAGGGAACTGCTGCCCACTCCACCCCACCCACCCCCAGAGGGTGAGTTCGCCAGTGGCGTTCTTTGTGGATTTGTGGCTACTCTGAGAACCTGCTCTCTCCTCTTGGTGAATGCATTTCATGCTGTGCTCACTGGTTTTCTGTCAACTTGACACAAGCTAGGAGGGAGCCTCAGTTGAGGAAATGCTTCCATAAAATCTGCCTGTAGGGATTTTTTTCCCGAGACAGGGTTTCTTTGTGTAACAGTGCTGGCTTTGCTGTTCTGGAACTCTCTTTGTAAACCAGGCTGGCCTCAAACTCACAGAGATCTGCCTGCCTCTGCCTCCCAGAATGCTAGGATTGCATCGCTGTTTTTTGTTTTGTTTTGTGAACTCTGTTGGGTATAGTGGTGCAGGCTCTGTAGCCTCAGCCTTAAAGATTCTCAGGAGAGGGGCTAGAGAGATGCTCAGAAGTTAAGAACACTGGCTGGGGGCTGAAGAAATGGCTCAGAGGTTAAGAACACCGGCTGTTCTCCCAAAAGTCCTTAGTTGAATTCCCAGCAACCACCACACGGTGGCTCACAGCCATATACAGTGCAGTGAGATCTGATGCCCTCTTCTGAGTGCAGGCACACATGCAGGCAGAATGCTGTATAATAAATAAATCTAAAAACAAAAACAAAAAAGAGTACTGGTTGCCCTTCTCTACAAACTCAAGTCTCAACATCCACATGGCAGCTCAGAGCTATCGCTAACTCCAGTTCCAGGGGAAGGGGATCTGACATTCTCACACAGACATGCATGCAGGAAAAACAACAATGCACTAATGCACATGAAATAAAAATAAAGAAATTATTTTTTTTTTTAATTATCAGAAGAAACGCGACTTCAAGTCAGTCCAAAACTCTACAGCACAGGGAAGAGCGGTGTTCTGCCACCTAGTGCTCATCTGTGAAATTGCACCCTGCGACTTCTAAAAATCCACAGGGAAGTTGAGTCTTCAAAGACAGAAATCTCAAGTCTCCTCTACCAGGAGCAAACAGATGGTGTCTTTGTTTCTAGGTGAGGCGTCTCAGTCTATCTGTAATAACAAAAATAACATTTACAAATATAAATTATATTCTAGTTTCTATTTACTGCCAGGTACTAATGGCTCTCACCTTTAATCCCCACACTTGGAAGACAGAGGTAGGCCAATCTCTGAGTTCAAGGCCAGCCTGCTCTACAGAGTGACTGCTAAGTCAGGCACAGCTACACAAAGAAACCCTGTCTTGAAAAAGGGAGAGAATTAAATTATTAATAAAATGTAAACTGTCTACTATTTTCTAATTTAGACACTCAAAAAGTATTCATTAGATCAAGAAAAACAAAAATTTCAACTTTTTTGTTGTCATTGTTTTTTGAGAAAAGGTTTTTCTGTGTAGGCTCTGCTGTCCTGGAACTCGCCTCTGTCTCCCAAGTGCTGGGATTAAAGGCATGAGCAAGCCACCACTGCCCAACTAATTTCAACTTTCTTGTGCCCTCTTCAGCAGCACGTGTAGTAAAACTGGACCAATACAAAGATTAGATACACAAATCTAATTTGCCTGGACACAAAGTGAATAAATTGTAATAAATAATAAAAAGGAAAAAAGAGAGAGAGAAGATTAGCAAGCTGCCTGCTAGAGTGTGACATGAAAATTGGTGAAGTGGTCTAGATTTTTATACTGTGTAAAAATGTTTTTTATTTTTTATTTTTTTACTTTCATTGAATGACCCACCTCAGTTACAAAGCAAAGACTAAAGGCAGGCATGTGTACTTCAAGACAACAATTAGGGGCTGGAGAGATGGCTCAGTGGTTAAGAGCGTTGCCTGCTTTTCCTAGAGACCCGGGTTCAATTCCCAGCACCCACATGGCAGCTCACAACTGTCTCCATTTCCAAGGGATCTGATACCTTCACGCTGATCCACATAAAATAAAATTAAATAAATTATTAAAAAGAAAAAGACAACAATTAGTAAACTGTAGAAAAGGAGGAGGGAAGAGAAACCTGAATGGAATAAAGGCCCACCTTGCTGCTCAAGAATCTGAGAGGGAGGCTGTGTTCTCTCAGGGGAAATTGCTGGATGGAAAGGATCAGAAGCAAAACTTTTAAACAGGAAGCCCTACTTCCTCCACTTTTGTCCTTTTGCACTAAGGATTTTTGTTTGTTTGTTTGTTTGTTTTGCATACTCACAGAGGGAATGAAATAACTCCCTTCTAAAGCAGTCTCACATCCTTGGCCTATGACTCAGTGCTAGCTATGACGATGGTTGTCATAATTAAAGATGGCCACAGGTAAATGTCTGTGGTCAGACTTCAAGTACGCCTGCAATGGAATGTGATGCATACCCAAGGAAGCATGAAGGAGTCTGTTAGCTAATGATGTCGAACTGATGTCCCAAATACATTGGCCCCTCTAGTAAGGGACCTGGGTTTGATTCCTAGCACCCACACGGCGGCTCACAGCTGTCTGTCACCCCAGTCCCAGGGGATCTGACTCCCTCTTCCTTCCTGACCTCAGCAGGTACCAGGCACACGTGTCATGCCTAAGAGTATCAGGCCAGCCATGGCTATCACATATCAAAGCTACCAAAACTAAAACAAAGATAGAGAAATTTGCTGCGGTGGTGCACGCCTGTAATCCCAGCACTCAGGCAAATCTCTGTGAGTTCAAGGCCAGCTTGGTCTACAAAGCGAGTCCAGAAAAGTCAAGGCTACACAGAAAAACCTTATCTGGAAAAACCAAACAAAAAAAACAAAGAGAGAGAGAGAAAGAAAGAAAGAAAGAAAGAAAGAGTAGGCTGTCATTTCCTGTGAGAAAGAGCATTATCACATTTTCTTGCTTATGCTTTAATACATGTTAAACACGCAGAAGAAATCATTGGTTGAATCTTGAGGAAATAATTAGGTTCAGGGAGATGGGGTAATTAAAAAAAATGTATTTATTATGTATACAATGTTCTGTCTACATGTATACCTACACGCCAGAAGAGGGCACCAGATCTCACCATGAGAGTTGTGAGCCCCCGCTGATTGCTGGGAATTGAACTCAGCACTCTTAACCTCTACACCTTCTCTCCAGCCCTAGATGGGGTAATTCTTGTGAAAATATTGTCTGTTCAAAAAACGAAATCAAGGGTTAGCTGTGGTGATGCACCCCTACAGTCCTAGCATTCGGGAGGTAGAGGAAAGGGGGGACTTTACATTCTAGACCAGACAGGGCTACATAGCAAGGCCCTGTCTCAAAAACCAATTAATGGATTGAAGATGCCAGCAGGTGAAGCCACCTGTTGCCAATCCTGAAGATCTGGGTTTGGTTTCTAGGACCTGATCCTCAACCAAGTGCTACGCAAGTCTGCAAACAAATGCATAAGCACACCTGAGCACAGAATAAGTGAGAGGCTGGAGAGATGACTCAGCAGCTGAGAGAGCTCACTGCTCGGGAAGAGGACCGCAGTGTGGTTCCCAGCACTCACAAGATGGCTTACAACTCCAGCCGCAGGGAATTGGAGCCTCTGGCCTCTGCAATGCACACACTGGGCCCCCCAAATCAACTCACATACATATAGCTAAATAAACAAACAAATCAAATGTAGCTCATAAAAGCCAACCAATCAATACAATTGCTGAAGGCCCCAGCTATGGTAAGTCACAGCTGTAAAATCATTCAGGAGGCAGGGGAGCTTAGCTCGAGGGGAGCCTGTCTACATAATGACTTTTTCTTTCTCTCTTTTTTCTTTTAATATTTGTAATTAAATACATGTGACTGCTCGATTTGCATGTACACCTGTGCCAGAAAAGGACAACAGATCCCAGCATAGAATAGATGGTTGTGAGCCACCATGTGGCTGCTGGGAATTGAACTCAGGACCTCTGGAAGAGCAGACAGTGCTCTTAGCCTCTGAGCCATCTCTCTAGCACCTTTTCTTCCTTCCTTCCTTTTTTCCTTCCTTCCTTCTTTTTTTTTTTTCTTCAAGACAGGGTGTCAGGCTTAAAGGCCTGTGCCACTACTGCCTGGCTAAACACCTTTCTTTATTTTATGAATATTAGTGTTTTGCCTTCATGTATGTAAGAGTACCGCAAACATGCAGTAGAGGCTGGAAAAGGATGTCAGCTCTGAAACTGTAATTAGAGACTGTTGTGAGTTACAAGGTAATTATAGCACCATTGGTGCTGGGAATCGAACCAGGTCCTCTGGAAGAGCAGCCAGTCCTCTTAACCACTGAGCCATCTCTCCAGCCTGACACCCTCTTTCAAACAAACAAACAAACAAATGAACAAACAAATGAACAAACAAACAATGGAGGGGAAACCCCTTGAAAATTATGAAGAGGAACATAAATAAATACCTCAACCAAAGCCCAGTTGAGATCTTAATAAGAGATCAGTTGCATCTGGGCAACTCAGTGAGAATGAGTCCAGCCTGGTCTACAAATCAAGGGTACACAGAGAAACCCTGTTCTAAAAAACAAACAGACAATGATCTAAGTGGCTTAGGATATAGCTCGGCAGTGGAGACCCTGGGCTGATCCTAGCAGTATAAGCAAGAAAATGGTCTCTGTCTGGCCATATCTTTGGATTAGGAGGGATGCTTCAACAGAACTGCTCAATGGAGATAGACAATATGATTCTATTTCTTTTATGTGCATGCGTGTTTTGCCTGCATGTTCGTATGTATGTGTACCATGTGCATGCCTGGTGCCTGCAGAAGGCAGAAAAGGGTGTCAGACCCCTGAAACTAGTTACAGATGGTTGTGAGCACCCATTATGTGGGTGCTGGGAACCAAACCCTGGTCCTTTAAAAGTGCAGCCAGTGCTCTCAATTGCTGAACCAACTCTCCAGCCCTCACTCACCCCAAACCATTTTCAGTGTAAACTTCCCCTGAGCAGCAGTGGTGGCCTTTTACTTAAGGAGCTGTTATCCTGCAATCCATGTTCTTAGAAATTGGGACTCTGAAGGTTAAAGATTTAAAGAATTGCCAGGGTGGTGGCACACACCTATATAATCCCAGCACTCTGTAGGCAGAGGCAGATTCCTTGCGAATTCTAGGTCAGCCTAGTTTACATGACAAATTCCAGGGCAGCCAGGAGCTACAACATAAGGAAATTCTGTCTCAAAACACGCACACACACACACACACACACACACACACATACACACAAAATAATAAATCAATTTAAGCTTTGTTTTTGTTTTTATTTGGTTTGGTTTGGGTTTGGGGGTTTTGTTTGTTTGTTTGTTTGTTTGTTTGAAGACAGGGTTTCTCTGTGTATCCTTGACTGTCCATCCTGGACTCACTTTGTAGGCCAGGCTGACCTTAAACTCATGCCTGCCTGACTTCCTTTCTTCCTTCTTTTCTCTTCTTTTCTTTTCTTTTCTTTTCTTTCCTTTTCTTTCTTTCCTTTTCTCTCTCTCTCTCTCTCTCTGTTTTTCTTTCTTCCTTTTTTGTCAAGAGAGGGTACTGGGACTACAGGCATGTGCCACCACACTCGGCTAAAAATAAATTAATTTAATAATTGTTTTGATGAGAAAAAGGAGAGGACTGAAAGGATGGGTGTAGCTCAGAGTGTGGGCCTAGATAATGGAAGCTCCAGACTCTTTCTGCAGCAATATAGAAATGCAGAAAACGAACAAGCAAAGTACAACAAACAAGGCACAGCAGAGAAACTGTTGATGGAACTGCTCCGTGGTACAAGGGGGAGGTTTTATTGTGCAAGAGAGAAAGAGAGACAGAGGGACACAGAGAGAAAGAGAGACAGAGGGACACAGAGAGAAGACAGAGAGACAGAGACAGAGAGAGAAAAGATAGGGTCCATAGCAGAGAGAAAAGAAAGCAGACTGGATACGACCAGGGCTATCTGAGAGAGAAGAGAGACTAGTAGGATTTAGGGAATAGAGAAAGCAAAGGGAGAATAGCAGGACTGGGGGAAACCTTTCCTTTGTAAAGAGAACGACCGGGGTGTCTGGGTGGAGGGAAGCCAGACTTTTCAAATAGGGTGGAGGGAAGCCAGACTTTCCAAATAGGTGACAAATACTTGTGACTAGGGACTGAGGGAACCTGGAGGCCAGCATGGGCCACAGGTATGAGTCAGCGGAGCCATATGTCCCTTTTGCCAGAGGAAATGATTCCTTTTGTCAGATGAGAACTGGTTTTACAGGTTCCCGAGGAATACTGTTTTTTTTTTTTTCATTCATCTTTTTTTAAATATAATTCTTTATTTATTACAATTTATTCACTTTGTATCCCACCTGGAATGCTGTTTTTTGTTTGTTTGTTTGTTTTTCCTAACTTCCACAAATCCTTCTATGGGACAGGTTGAACTGGACCTAGACTCAATCTGGACTGAGTCAGTAACCCTGCCCTTCTGGGGAATGGAGGATGGGACTCCCTTTGGACCTGAGCAACTCTAGCCTTAGCTACTCAGGAGGTTGAGGCAGAGGGATCACATAAGCCTAGGAGTTCAGCAGCATACTGAGTATGCTGTCTTGAAACAGAACAAAACAAATAACTGCTCTGGTCATAGTGGTTTGTCCTGAGACATATAATACTCTGGTCAGTTTTAGTGGGTTTTCATGAAAGATATAAATGTTTGTGGTCTTTCTTAATTAAGCTGCAAAGAACTGTGTTGGCTAGTCTTAGGTAAACGTGATACACACACTAGAGTTATCTGAAAGGAGGGAACTTTAATTGACAAAATGCCTCTGTAAGATCTGGCTGTAAGGTATTTTCTTAATTAGTGATTGATGGCAGAGGGCCCAGCCCTTTGTGGGTGGTGCCATCTCTGGGCTGCTGGTCCTGGGTTCTCCAAGAAAGCAGGCTGAGCAAGCCATGGGAAGCATGCCAGTAAGCAGCACCCCTCCATGGCCTCTGCATCAGGTCCTGACTCCAGGCTCCTGCCCTGCTTGAGCTCCCATCCTGACTTTCTCCTATAAAGGTCTGTGATCTGGAAGTATAAGTCAAATAAACCCTTTCCTCCTCAATTTGCTTTTAGTCATGGTGTTTCCTCACAACAATAGGAGACTTACCAGAGGCAGAGACCTTTACCTGTCTCCCACATTCACAGAAATTTAAAAAGAAAAACAAACAAAAGAGAAGAGAAAATGGAAGGGCAGAGAACAGGGGTGAGGCACTGTCCTCACCCGCCTCACTTTCATGTTCTTTTTTTTGATACAATCTTAGTGTCCCATTCTTTTCTTAGGGATCTGATTATTGTATGTATTAGCCATATTTTATTTTATTTTATTTTATTTATTTTATTGAGAGCGGTTTCTCTATGTAGCCTGGGCTGTCCTGAACTTGCTTTGTTCAGCAGGCTGGCCTTGAACTCACAGAGATCTGCCTGCCTCTCCCTCCCAGAGTGCTGGAATTACAGGCATGCACCACAGCACCCAGCTCAGCTCGTTTTTTTAGCCATTTTCAAACTTCCTTTTTTGTGCTTCCTTGTGGACTCCTCTATCATTTGACGTGCACAGATATTGAATCCCACTGATCTGGGGCTTGCTTTCTCAGGAGAAGAGAGTCCTTCTACTTGGATGAACAGATATGTACTCTGCCAAAATTTAAGGGATACCACTGTGCTCAGGCATATTCGTGTGAGAGAGAGAGAGAGAGGGAGAGAGAAAAGGGGAGAAACCACCTCATGCTTATGGAGATCAGAATCAGGCGTTGATCCTAGCCTACTGTCTTGGTGAGTGGGTGTCTTTGGTCTGCTGTTGTGCTGTACTTCAGAGTATCTTGCCTGAGATCTTCCCGTGTCTCCCACAGGAGTTTTCTGTGGGGAGTTTGCCTACTAAGTTTATTACAGTACTACCTTATCCAAAACCCAGTGATGAGAAAATGGTAAAGAAATTCCTCCTTAACAACCAGCTCTGCCTGCCCAGAGGCCAGAGATATTTAGGGACACAAACACTGTGCTCTGCTTTTCTTTAAAAAGTAATAAACTTCATTGTTTTTTTGTTGTTGGTAGTGGTGGTGGTGATGATGGTGGTGGTGCGTGTGTGTGTGTGTGTGTTTGTGTGCTATGAAATATGTGTGGAGATCAGAGGATGATTTTGTGAACTTGGCTCTCTCCTTCACAGGTGGGGCAAGTACTTTTATCTGTTGAACCATCTTCCCACCTCTACAGGTCCCTCTACCCTCATGGGATGTGCTGGTTTCTTTCATTCTTCATCTTTCTTCTCCTTTTCCATAGCAACCCAAAGAACACAGCTAGCTGCCTAAGAGTTGTGTGTAAAGGGCTTCATGGGCCTTTGAAGCTTTGCCCCAAATTCTAGTCTGGCCACCAGGATGAAGGGGGACATGAAAAGTAGGAGAGGGAGGCAAGAGAAGAGAGAGAGAGAGAGAGCTCCTCACCTAGGCTGCACCTAGTGGAGGCCTCTTACCGGTGTTGTAACAGAAATCCCAGCACGATTGGTAAATTGCCCACGCATGACTGAATGGCCCCATGCCTGTGTGCCTTTGGGCGACTGGAGGAAGAAAAGGGCATGAAGGTGGGAGGTAGAAGGGTTGGGGGAATCCTGGGGAAAGTGGTGGGGGTGGATGTGATCAGGATAAATTGTACACATGAATAGAGCTTTTAATATCAAAACAAGCAAAAAAATACAACAGAGGAAGGGAGGAAGGGAGGGGATAAGGGAGGAAGAATTCCAGCACAATTAATAAGTGCTTGAGGCCATCTCCCATCCCTGCCATTAACCTGCAATTTTCTAGGCATCTCATTTACATATTTGTTAAACTCCTTTATGCAATCCTGGTGGCTTCGGGCTCAGATTATAATGCCATCCAAGGATCTCTAGAGCTACCTCACTCACCTCTTTTTATCCAAAGGGACAGAGGAGGGAGAAGGCCATTTATTATTTAATCTTCTGAGATGTCACCTTAAAGCCACCAAAAGAGCATATATGGCAAATGTTAAGATAGTTGTTTCCTTTCCTTAGGCACATGTTATACACACACACACACACAGACACCTGGTGTTTGCACAACCAGAAAAAAAAAATAGCTACACACAAAGGTCTTAGACTTTCTCTTCTCTTTTTCTTTTTTCTTTCTTTTTTTCTTTCTTTCTTTTTTTTTTTTTTTTTGGTATTGTTGTTGTTGTTTGGTTTGTTTTTTGTTTTGTAGAGACAGGGTTTCTCTGAGTAGCCCTGGCTGTCCTAGAACTGCCTTTGTAGATCAGTCTGGCCTCAAACTCACAGAAATCCTCCTGCCTTGGTCTACCAAGTGCTGGGATTATAGGCATGTGCCACCACTGCCCGGCTAAGCTAGGTCATCTTAAATCAAGTCTATAAATTTCTCTAGAGGGCAAGAGAGTTGACTCAGTTGTTAAGAGAGTCTGCTGTTCTTCCAAAGGACCCAGATTCTATTCTGAGTACCCATATGACAACTAACAACTGTAACCCCAACTCCAGAGGATCTGAGACATATATACGCAAAACTCCCATATACATAAAACTAAATGAAAATAATCTTTAAAGTTTATCTAGAATGTAATTTTAAAGATTTATTTATTTATTTACATAATTCCTGCATATGAGTGGTCTGCATGATGGAAGAGGACATCAGATGCCATTATAGATGGTTGGGAGCCACCATGTGGTTTCTGGGAATTGAACTCAGGACCTCTGGAAGAGCAGCCAGTACCCAATTAACAGCTCAGCCCTCTCTCCAGCCCCAGCCCAAAAATCCATTTTTCACTGGGCACGTGCTCTTAATTCCAGCACTCCAGACAGAGACAGGTGGGTCTCTGTGAGTTCCAGGCCACCCTGATCTACAAAGCAAATTCAGGACAGCCAAAGCTACACAGAGAAACCCTGTCTTGAAAAAAAAAAAATCCATTTTCCTACTGCAAACACAGTCTGTAGATAAACAATGCACCTGGCTGTGGTGGAGCATCTAAAATCTCTCCCTTCTCCTCAGGGGCTGAGGCAGGAGGATTGTTTGAGTCCAGTTTGACTTCTGTGTATGTGTGTGACACAGCAAACATTCCTGACTCCCTGTACACTGGCCTGTCACCCATATTAACACAAGAAACAATGGAAAGTCATGTTTGCTTTGCAGAACAGAGAGATTGAATAAGTAGCCCAGGAAAGACAAGTCGCTGGGCCCCTTGCAGTGGGAGCTTGGTGTCTTATATACAGGGACAGGGCCTTTCTTAGGATCACTCATTCCCACTCAGGCTGGTCTCTTTATGCTGGATACCACCATAGTGCCCAATATTTTGAATATTTGGAGTACTTGACATTTGTTTTCTGGTCCCAGAGCGTCTTAAATGTCATTATAACTCAGATTCTATGCAGAGGTTAAAAGATTAGCTCTAATTTTTTTTTAAATTGCCTTTCAAAAGATTTTGTGTATGCTGTGCATGCATGCGTGCATCTGTGTATGTGTGCGGTGACTGGGCCCATATGGAGATCAGAAGACAACTTTGTGGAGTCAATTCTCTTCTTCCAACTTTACCTGGATTCCAGAATCAAACTCAGGTCATCAAACAAAGCACTTAGCCCACCGAACTATGGCTGTGGCCTATATTTCTTAGTTTTATTGCAGAGTCTTGCTAAGTTTCTCAAGGCTATCCTTGAATCCTCTATGTAATCTAGACAGGCCTTGGACCTAAGATCCTCCTGCCTCTGCCTATGACGTAGTGGAAATGATAGGCGAGTGCCTCCAGCTAAGGGGTGGCACCCTTGAGTCTTTTCTACCTGCAGGGAAGACTTCAACTTCTCCAGGGCTTCCAGACACTGGTGAGTCACACAGCACCTTAGAAATAGCCTTAGAGATGCCGTGTGGCTGGGCTAACAGTCTGGCAGGCACTGTTATGGTTGCCTTATCCAAATTTATTCCAAATTTATTTTTCTGGTTTTGTGTGTGCGTGTTGTAACGAAGTCTTACTTGGTAGTTCAGACTGGTCTTGAACTCAAGATCTGCCTCTGTTCCCAACTACTAGAATTAGACGTGAATGAAGAAGGAAAGTACATGACTGGTGTCAGGTTTCAGCACCAGATGAATGAAAAAAAATAAAAAAGGAAAGGACATAATAACTGCTCCTAGGTATGGTGGAGGAGGAAGTTTATATATATATAAACTTTATATATATATAAACTATATGCTCATATATATATATATATATATATGAGTATATCACAGGCAAGGACTTCTGGGAGGGTCCAGAGTGGACATGACCAGACTGAGCTGGGCCAAAAGGGGGTGGAAAAGGGAGAGGGAGAGAGGGAAACCAGGTCTAGGAAGGAAGTCGAAAGGCCAGGTAAGCAGAATGATTGGATTATATAGGTATGGGCAGTTGGGGGAAGGGCAACGCAGGCCTTGGGCTGGAGAGGTTTAGGGTGGGGACGGGGTTTGCCATCCAGAAGGACCCTGTAACAGGTAGGGACTGATGGCTGCTGGGGGAACCAGCTGCCTAGTTCTATCTGATATGTTAAGTAAGTAAGCACCTCAGCACTTGGTCCCAGGTTTGAAACCTAACATAGGCAACATGCCCAGTTTTTTGTTTTTTGGTTTTTTTTTTTTTTTTTTTTTTTTTTGAAGACAGAATCTCACTATGTGGCCCTGGCTGGCCTGAAAACTTGCCATGTAAACTAGGATGGTTTTAGATTCACTAAGATCTAAAGCCACTTCACCCTCTGCTTCTCTAGGGCTGGGATTGAAGGCTTTCACCATTCCTAGTTTGTAGTCAACTAGGAACTACAAAACCAAAGTAACTGACAAGATTTACCTAGCTAGTCACAGACTTTAGCAAGCCCACAGTCCAAATTTTGAATTGGAGCTCAAACTCTGTATTTGCCTGTGCTGTAGCCTAACTACTGACTGCAGAGCCTAGAGAACAGAGACTGTCTACACCACTGTGTCCCAAACAGGCAGATTGCAGACACAAGATATCACCACCCAGTGTTCAAACGGCCATGCAACTTTTGAGTTTTTTGTTTGTTTGGGTTTTTTTGTTTTGTTTTGTTTGTATGTGCACTGTGTGTTTGGCTGGTGCCTGTCAGAAGAGGGAATCAGATTACCTAAAACTGGAATTGTGAGAGGCTGCAAGCCATGTGCTCTCTTTTTTGTTTGTTTTTTCAAGACAGGGCTTCTCTGTGTAGTCTTGGCTGTCCTGGAACTCACTCTGCAGACCAGGCTGGCCTGGAACTCACAGAGATCCGCCTACCTCTGCTTCCTGAGTGCTGGGGCCACCACCACCCAGGGCGTCAAGTGCTCTTAATCCCTGAGCTCTCTCTCCAGTGTTTATGCAATTATTTAATCCTCATAAGAAAAGGAAAACAAACCCATGGTGTCACCGGAGCTAAGTAGATCCAAAGTGTAGTTCGTAGTTATATTTGTAAAGAAAAAGTTAATACGTCTGTATGGTATCTTACACCTTTAATCCCAGTCCTTACAAGGCAGAGGCAGGTGGACTCCTGTGAGTTCAGTTCAGCCTGGTCTACATAGGAAGCTACTATTTTGTTTTGTTTCTGTTTTAATTTTTGTCATATTTATATCTATATGAGAAGCGAACACACATGCCATAGAGTGAGTATGAAGGTCAGAGGACAACTTGTTGGAGTTGTCTTTTCTTTCTTCCTCTTTTTATTTTTTTTTTTAGATTTATTTATTTATTATTTATAGAGTATTCTCCTGGCCTGCATGTTTGCCTGCATGCCAGGAGAAGGCACCAGATTTCAATATAGATGGTTGTGAGCCACCATGTGGTTGCTGGGAATTGAACTCAAGACCTTTAGAGGAACAGCCAGTGCTCTTAACCTCTAGGCCATCTCTCCAGTCCCTCTTTTTTCTTTTTTAATTCCTTCACTCATACAATATGTCCCAACCACAGTTTCCCTTCCTTCTGCTCCTTCCAGTCCCCTCCCTCCACTTCCCCTTTCCCCTAGGATCCACGCTTCCTGTTTTGCGGCAGAAAAGAGCAGGCCTCCCTGGAATATCAACTGAACATGGCATAACAGCTACCGTAAGACTAGGTACAAACTCTCAGGGAAGCAGCCCAGGAGGAGGGAAAGGGTCCCAAGAGCACTCAAAAGAGTCAGAGACACCCTCCACTCCCACTCCTAGGAGTCCCATAAAAGCACCAAGAGCTGTAACAATGTAACATATCCACAGAGGACCTAGTGCAGACTCACACCGGCTCCGTGATTGCTGCTTTAGTCTCTGTGAGCCCTCAGGGCCCTGCTTAGTTCATTCTGTGGGCCTTGTTCTTCAGGTGTCCTCCATTGCTCTGGCTCCTACAGTTCTTCCTGTCTTCCACAGGGTTCCCGAGCTCCAAGGGGAGGGACCTGATGGAGATCTCTAATTTGGACTCTCTCTATACCCAAGGCTCCTATCAGCTGCCAGAAGAAGCCTCTCTAATGACAATTAGGCCAGACACTGATCCTATGAGCATATAATTAAAAAAATCGTTTTATTGATTTTTTTTTTCTATTTAGGGCTCTAGGCTATCCAGCCTGTGATTCCTGATCATTCAGGCAGTGTCAGGCACGTGCTTCCTTTCTTGGCGTGGGCCTCAAATGAGAGTAGTCATCAGCTGGCCACTTCCACAAGTCCTGTGCCTCCACTGCCCCAGCATGCTTTGCAGGCAGGACAGACTGTGGGTCAAAGGTTTTCTGGCTGGCTTGGTGTCCCAGTCCCACCCCTGGAAGTTGCCTGGCTACAGAGGAAGGCTTGCTCAGACTATATCCTCCATTAGCTGGAGTTCTTGCTAGGGTCACCCTGGTGGAATCCTGGGAGCTTCTACTGCACTGTTTCCACATTCACCCCCAAATCCCTCCAAGAACAGTCATCTCTTTCAGACTCTCTCCCTCACTGAATCCAATCCAATCCCTCCTGCTCCCATTTCCACCAGGCCCCAGTCTACCCGATAATCTGTGGATTGTAGCATGATTAGCCTTTACTTTACAGCTGATACCCACTTAAAAGTGAGTGCGTACCACATTTGTCTTTCTGGGTCTGGCTTACCTTACTCAGGATGATATTTTCTAGTTCCATCCAGTTTTTTAAAAATAGCTGAGTGATATTCCATTAGGTAAATGTACCACATTGTCTTTATTTGTTCTTCAGGGACATCTAGGTTAGTTCTAGTTTCTGGCTATTATGAATAAAGCTGCTACAAACATAGCTGAGGATGTGTCTTTGCGGTAGGACAGACTATCTTTTGGGCATATGCCCAGGAGAGGTAGAACTATTCCCCGGTTTCTGAGGAACCACAGTATTGAGTGCCATAAGTAGGCGTACAAGTGTGCACGCCCATCAGCGAAGGAGGAGTGCTCCTCCTGCTCCACATCCTCGCCAGCAGAAGACCCTCCTTTTAAGAAGACGACAAGTGAATGAGTCAGGCGGTCTGGAAACAGAGCAGTTGAAGAGGAAAGCCCCGCTAGTCTGCTGCCTCCTATCTCCATCTGCTGCACCCCAACTTGGGTGACGGTGGCTGGGTCTAAGGAGCGCTGAGTCAGTGATCCAGGCTCAGCTTTGGATTTGGTTAGTCACCTAATGTCAGTATTGATGGTAGCAGAACTGCTGACGGGCAGAGTCCAGGAGACTTCCTGTCACACTGTTGTTACTCTTCAAAGCAATAGAGACTGTGTCTATTGCACTATGTGTGTGTGAGTGCTCAAGCAGTGCACGTGTTTGTGTGTGTATTTGTATGTGTGTGTGTGTTGCAAAATCTCAATTTTATACTTTTGGGTCAAATTTCACAATTCAGGAGGCTCTTAGCCTTGCCTCCTTCTCACACTAATGGCTTTTGCTTGTGTGTTAGAATTTTTCTACTGAGTTACTGAGAGCTTTCAGGGCTTTCGTCGTATTTTAGATACTAGTACAGTTGGTTTGCAAATGTTTCCTCGGGTGTAGCTTGTCTTTTTATCCTTATTTTAGCAGTATCTTGCAAATGCAAGGTATTTCTAATAGGGGGCTGAGCTGCGGCAGCAGGCTGGGTGGTGGGTCCTGGTGGGCTCTGCACCTGCTCTACAGTGGGGAGGGGAGTGAGGGTGAGGGGGGGAGTGGGACTGGGGAGCCGGGACGTTGGGGGAAGCAGGAGGTGGCCAGCTGCGAGGATGGATCCGATGGTGGAATAAGAACACGAGAAAGGCTACAGAGAGACGGAGATATACAGAGAAACCAGGGACAAATTCTGAAGCTGAG
Source organism: Meriones unguiculatus (assembly GCF_030254825.1). Lineage (NCBI taxonomy): Eukaryota > Metazoa > Chordata > Mammalia > Rodentia > Muridae > Meriones > Meriones unguiculatus. The sequence goes on from NC_083364.1 coordinate 27,313,467, forward strand.
CCACCCCCCAACCCCCGAAAGTGAGGCTTCTCAGGGGAACCCACCTGTGCACCCCAAGAGAGTGGGAGGCACGAGCCCAGGACACTTCCAGCACGTGACCTGGTCCCACACCTCTTCCTACCCCAAGACCTTTCAATCCTGTGGCGAACAGGGGCTGCCTTTGTGGGGACCCGGAGCAGGGCTCCTGCGGGGACCCTGTGGCTTCTCCCTCTCCATCTTGCTGCTGGTGTGGGTAGCCTCCAATCCCAGCGGTTCCCAGCAGTTTACAGTTGAGGTGTCTCTGCTAAGGCCACAACCATCTGCCATTTGGGCCCTTTTCCCAGCAAGGCCGCCATTCTAACCTGGTTGTGCCCCTCCCTTGAAGGTTATGATGGAGGACAGCAAAGAGAAAGCTTGCCTCTTGGGTGTCTTTTGGCCCCAGGCTCAGAGCCCCGCCCGGTCAACTCCTTGCCTTCTTCCTACCTCCACTCGGATGTAAACAGCAGGGCTGTCTGGGCATTTCTTTGCACCAGGCAGCATGGCCCCTACTGCTACTTTATGTGACACAGCCAGAACCTTGGGCCTATCATCAGCTATTCTCAGCCGCATCCCTCCACCACCCACTCCACGGCTGTGTGTTCGGCTCTGTGTCCCGGCTGTAGGCAGGTGCAGGCTTAGGGGTGGAGGGTGCAGGGGGATGGGGAAAAGGGACAAGCAAACAACGTTGGGACTTTAGGACTTAGGATCGGTCCTACTTATCACCCCCACCACCCATGCGATTTAACTCAAGCTGGTTTCGTATTCTCAGCCCCCCTGCCTCAGCTTCCCCAGTGCTCAGATTACCAGAGAAGCTGACCCAGAATTACATGTCAAATGGAAAATGTGTACCAACTCAGTGACTGGGAAATCGGCAAGTAACTCAAAAACAAAACAATAAAAAAAAGAAAAAAGAAAAAAAAAAACGGAAGAAAAGTCTTTTCATTAATTTTTTTTTAATAGACAAAACTCTATGTAGAACAGGCTAGCCTGGAACTCACTGCATGTCTGGTCTGTTAGGCAGATGTAGGATTGTCTGAATTATTTTAAGTACCAGTCCTTTAACAGTTGTTGCCCAGTGTCATCTTGCCCAACTGGCAGAATTGTTTTCCTTGTAAAAGCATTCAGGGACTTACTGGCAGAATTAAATATGGTTGTGACCCTGCTTTGCCGCATGTGAACTGCCCGGGAGCTAGAGGGTTGTCCTCGGTATGGATTCAGGGCCCAGCTAGTGGTGAATCTCCTTTACGGTGGGTTAGCCCAAAAGCTGGTCAGCCCTGCTGAGTAAACATTTATACCCTATCATCTAGATTGCTTTTATCTCTAGCAGCAGGCTTAATTAGCACACTGCTTATCTTGGGGTATTTTGGAGGTATTTCACCTTTAGCTAGATTCCACTTGTGTGACTGTCTCCTCAACAAATCTGTTAGTCCTTTATCGCATCAATTTTATTTTCTTCTTCTGTATCAACCTGGTCTAGCCTAGATTAACCTTGAACACCAACCAGGTCTTTGTGCCTCAGCCTTCTTGCCCTGGAATTACAGGTGTGCACTCCTTGATTTCTGTGTGATACTGACTGAATCCTACTTTCAAAAATGGAGACTGTATGAAAAAATGAAATATAGCCACAGGGCCGAGGTGCATGCCTTTAATCCCAGCACTCTAGAGGCAGAAGCAGGCAGATCTCTTGAGTTCCAGGATAGCCAGGTCTACACACAGAGAAACTCTGAGGGGGTTGGGGGCTGGGAAGAAAAGAAAATCTACTTTCAGTAAAAAAGAAAAACACCTGAACTCAAATTCAAGGCTAATGTGTTCCATGAAGGGAATGTTTTTATTGTGCATTTGAACTTGTCTGCTCTTATAGAGGGATAATGGCTTAATCATAAGAAACGCTATTTTTTTACCATGTTTCAACATGTAAACACCAAATTAATATCTTTGTATCATATTGTGTAGGAGTGCTTGACTTTAAAAGTAACTGCTTGAGTTCCTAACTTGTTTCCTAACTCCCATGCAATGTATTTTGCCTTAGGATTAGGATAATTTCCAACAGCTTCTAAAATGACCTAACTGATTTGCTGCTATCACATACTATACATTTATAAAAACAAACCATCAGAAATGATGGTTGCAAAATCAAATACTGGTTAATTTTGGAAATTCTGATATGCTGTGTCCCGAGATATCACAAATTCAGTCAAGATTTAGTTGTTTGTGTGAAAACAAGCGTACCCATTTTTATTTTATTTATTCATTCACTTGTTTTGAGACAGGATTTCTCTGGCTGTCCTAGAAGAACTAGAGCTGTAGATCAGGCTGGCATTTTGTGTCTCCTCCTTCTCCCTCCCCAAATAAATAAATGTTTTAAAAACTGTACACCAATTGTTTTACCTGTTTGTGAGCATGGGCATGTGTGGAGGTCAGAGGTCAAAATAGATGGCTTTCAGCCGTCCTTGAAGGCTTCACTTCAGGAGAGCCTTCCACCTTGCTGGGGCGGGCTCTCTTTTTGCGTCTGCCTGGCTGTGTGCTCCCTGGTAGCTGGCTGGAGGACTGTTTCTGCGATCCTGCCTCAGGAAGTAGGGCTGCTGGGGTTACAGCTGCGTCCCACCACCTTTAGCTGTTGAAGTGGGTTCTGGCGAGCAGGACTCAGGCCATCAGGCTCCTGCTGCCAGCTAAGACATCTTCCAGCCCCCAGTTGTCTTATCATTAACAAACACCAAGTTCCTGGCAGCTCAGTCCGCCCTAACCGTCCGGAGACCTAAACTTCTAATTACACGAAAAAAGCGTATTATCTCCTAAAACTTAGAACTGTTGTGAGAGTTGAAAAAGCAGTTGAAAACCTAAAATTCAAAAGGTGGTTGGTTACTTCGGTTTTGGTGTGGGCAGCAGCAGAATGGAAAATGACAACTGAGTAACACATATTTTCATTATTAAAAAAAAAAAAAAAGGAAGGGGAGCTGGACATGGTGGCACATGGCAGAGGCCAGCCTGGTTTACAAAGTGAGAGGCCTGTCCTGGGGTCCAGGACAGCCAAGGCTACACAGAGAAACCCTGTTAGTATAATTTTAACTATTTTATTTTGGTTTCTTATGCCTCTACCTCCCTTCCCCACCCCAATCTCTTCCAACACCTGGTAGGAGAGAAAAAAGGTTAGTGCGGAAAAGGGGTGTGGTTTTTCTTAGCTACTTCCTGCTGGTTAGGGTTGTCAGGTTCCTTGTGGAAAGTCCAATCTTCATTTCAAGATGTCTCCAAGGTCTTCTCAGGAGAGGAGGAGCAGGGGGAAAGCACGAGCAGCTCCCCAACACTCTCTGGGCTCGGACATTTATTCCCTCTCCAGAGCCCTCAGAATTAAACTATCTGCAGCTGTGAAAGAGCCCCTTCTCAGAGCCCACATGAGGCAAAAACTTTGCTGCTGTGGACAATCTGAATCAGCTCTATATCCTACACCTGGGATGGAAACAAAACCATGTTTACATCCACAACAAAATGCTGGGGGGTTGGGGGTGAGGACAGGGATCACAGTTGAAAGCTCTGAAGTACTTTTGGCCTCTGAAATGTGTTTGTCTTAAGGACACATGCGTTATGATGGTGGATACCTATAATCCTGGTACTCAGGAGGCTGAGTCAGGATGACCACTAGCTCGGGATCATTCTGGACTGCACAGGGAGATCAAATTTAGGTCATCAGGCTTGGCAGCAAGCCCCTTTACCCACTGAACCATCTCGCTGGCCCACACATGCTTAGCAGTTATTGTAAAGGACAGGACAGTGAATGCTAACCAGCTCCGGGAAACCTTGCTACGCACAAGCAGAATCTGTCCTGTAATCTGCTCCAGCAGCCGAATAATTCAAAGGTGCAGGTAGCAGCAACAGCCATTCTGATCTAGCATAGGTCTTTTCTGATACTTACAGATTAAGAAAGCAGCAGGTACTGGGCTGTGAGCTTATTAAACAGTAAACTTTCACAAGTAGTAACTAGGACTTAAAATACACATAAAAACTTTGTTGGTCAATTGATTACCAAAATGCTGCTTTATTTTAAAATTTTAATATATGTGTATGGTGTTCAACAGTGGCCGGCCTAGAACTTGCTATTTTAGACCAGGCTGATTTCCAACTTGTGGGGATCCGGGCTGCTTCTGTGTCCTGAGTGCTGGGGTTAACCGCTTGTGCTATGCAGGGCTCTAATTTGTTTCTTTGTTTTGTTTTGAAGCAGTATTTTATGTAGCGGGGTGGCCTAGCTCCTGCTGTAGCTCAGGTGCACCTCAAACTTGTGATTCTCCTGGCACAGCCTCCTGTGAAGGTGGGATCACAGGCCCATGGCCTGGTTAGAATCTGGTTTCTGTTTTGGTGTTTCTGCTTTTTGAGACAGGGTTTTCTTTGTGCAGCCCTGCCTGGCTTTCCTGGAACTCACTCTGTGTAGACCAAAGTGGTATTAAACTCAGAGATCTGTCTGCCCCTACGTCCAAAAAGCTGGGATTAAAGGCGAGTGCCAAAACTGGCCCAGCCTGTTTTTTTTTTTTTGTTTGTTTGTTTTTTTTTAAATCATTCGTAGAACTGGTCTCACAAATTTCAAGATTGCTAAGGAACATTTATGGCTAACTTGGAGAAGGCTAATTTCAGACACTAAGTAGAGTCACTCACCTTAAACTGAAAATACTGAGCATCTTTTTTTTGCAGATTTGCAAAATCTTAAAATATATACTTTATTTGCTTATGTTACTTCTGTGGTAAGACTAGAATAAGCACATTTATTGTAAATATGTTGTAAGATGACAGATGTTTTGCTTTTATTATTTTTAAATTATTTTTATTGTTATTATTATTATTTATTTTTTGGTATTTTTGAGACTGGGTTTCACTTTGTAGCACTGTCTGTCCGGGAACTCATTTTGTAGACCAGGCTGGCCTGAAACTCATGAGAGATCCACCAGCCTCGGAGAGTGCTGAGATTAAAGATATGCGAGGCTACACTTAACTTTTTAAATACAAACCTTCTCCCACAGTTGTAGTCTAAAGGCTAGCCCTTAAGTATTTCCTCTTAAGAGACTTAGAAAAAAAATCCTTCAGGACATCTAATGGCAATACTAACTGTAAAAAAAACATCCACCAGCCGAGTGCGTCGACCTAGTTCTCCCTAGTGGAACAGTAAACAGTTACATTTTTGGTTTAGTACTTTCCCGCATTTCTTATATCAGGCATATTTAAAAAAATTTTTTTTTTTTTAAAGCGACTCTGAATGAGACTATATACACGATGGCCTGTCCATTTGGTCACACACCTCTCCCCTCCCTTGAGGCAGGTTTCATCATACAGCCCTTGCTGGCCTGGAACCAATAAGACTTGTCCGGATCCCCGGGCCTCCGCTTCCGGAGTGCTGGGTTGAAAGGCCTGCTCTAGCCCGGCCTCTATTGTGTCATCTTGATTTTGTAACAGTTTCTGACACAATAATTAAACGTTTTATTTTTGAATAAGGATGGTATCTAGGGCTGGCAAGGTGGGTCAGTGCTGGTCGTAAGGCCTGATAACCTGAATTCCATCCCCATGACCCACTTGTGGGATCCACGAGGTAGGAGAAGAACCAACTTTCAAGGGTTGCCCTCTGACTTCCACAGGCGCCGAGGTGCAGGCTCAATAAACAAATACAATGTAATCATAAAAAAAAAAAAAAAAAAGAATGCTACTTAGGGCCAAATATTTTCTTTAAAGTAGAAAATTGAACTTTTCCCCTCTCTGGTAAATCAGCCTTTGGTGTTGGTCTTTTAAATTAATGAGAAAAAAAAATTGAGTGTTCATGATGCTATTCTGAACAGCGATGAGAGTTATGTCTTAAAATTCAATGATTAAATATCTTCCATTTTCTTTAGCAAGGGGCCTGAGTTGTGACTGACTAGAAATATCTGGACTTAAGCAGCCATGCCAGGTTTATTACGGGCAATAAGAACTGTATTGCTCTCAATTTCAAGAAGGCAACGTTAAGCGATTAAAATAGTTGCTTTTGTCTTGTTTTACCAAAAGAGGCAATCAATCCATGAAGTGCTAAGGGCTGAAGTCAGGAGCACCCATTTAAATTTCTGTGTCACAAAGAAACGACAGGTCCTTTGCAAAAGTTAGTAATGATTCTACCGATCGTTTCTCTCACCTGTTATTATTAAGCATTATTTCTTTTTAAACCAGAGCTAAAGGCAAACCACAAGGACACGATACTCGAAATGGCCATTCCGGGACCATCTGTTAACGTGTTACTATACATTTTGCCCCTCGTCTTACAAAACGTAACCGCGACCCGGGTTTCCTCGGAGGTGCTGGGTGGCCGACATTTTCCGGGGCAGGGGTTTCCACACGGTCCAGATCCTAATGGCTATCTAAATGGCTGGGCGAAACGCCGAGGTCGCCCTCACTGTCACGCTAAGCAGCGGGGAGAACGGGCGGAGTAACCCGATCCCGCTCCGGCGCGGAACGCAGGCGGGCCGGCCCGCAGGCGACGCTGACGTGCGGGCAGCCCGGAGCTGCGTCCCGGAGACGCCGCCCGCCAGCGAACAGCGCCACCGGCTTCCGCCCTAGGCGCCCCCCGGCTCCGCCGGCCTCTGCGGCAGGGCCGCGGAAACCCCGTAGGAGCAGGGCGGCCGAGGAGCGCGGCGCGCGGTCGCGCTGCTGCAATATTCTTCCGCCGAGAGCAAAGAGTCCCAGCCCCGCACCCGATTCGTGCGATCCCCGGGAACGCTGTTACGCCAGGCCATAATGAAATGTGAATTTTGTCGTCGCCTCCCTTAGGATTTCACCTGCGGTAGCACGCTCTAGGAGCGCAGTCTTGTGGCTCCCGGGCGGCGGTAAGAAAATTCCTCCGCGGAAAAACGGGATCCGGCCGCGAGCCTATAAAAAACGGGCGGCGCCGTCCGCCTGTCTTTTCAGTCGAGCGCTGAGTGGGTTTTCGGATCATGTCTGGTGGCTCCGCGGATTACAACAGGTACGGCGCTCCCGGGGCGGCCCGCGGCCTGTAGGGGAGGTCACTGGGACCCGCGCTTGAGGTGGGCCGCTCGGCGCCCACACCTGGAGGCGTGCGGGCTTTTCCTGTAGGGCACACACAGCCCCCTTGTGTCCTTCGAGAAGCTTCCATGATGGTGGGACTCCGGGTGGTGGGGAGACAGGACGGGTAGGAGAACGGAGTGTTGGGGATGCCCTTCTTAGGAGACATTGTGACATCCTGGCCGCTGCCCCTCCCCGTGCGGGACGGGGCAAACGGGGCCATGGCGCAGTCTGATTAGGACAGGGAAACGGGGTCCCGGAGCTTTTATTTTCGGCCGGCGGCGCGGACTGGTGTTTTTAGGGGTCCTGTCGAGGTGGGAGATGGGACGGCCGGAGGACCATCAGCCCTGGACCGTAAACGGGGCGACGGGACCGTTGGCATGGTCCTGCCTGGGCCTCTCGGCGTCAATCACGCCGCCTTGCGCAGAGTTAGGGGCGGAGCTCGGCGCGCGGAGCACTCGCGAGAGATCCGCTTCCCAAACGGGAGGGCCTGCTCCTAGGGCACTAAAAGGGCTTCCACGCAAGGAGGCCAAATCCTCAGCCATTGGGGAAGGGAGTGGTGCTTACCCGGAGTGCCACCCTTCTTGGGGTATTCTCAGTAAAGGTATATGTCCACGGAGGGTACTGAACGGGGTGGGGAAGGGTCTGCTAGTGGTTTGGAAAGGAGCAAACAAGGTTGTCTAACTGCAGTGTTCTTGTCAGCAGAGAACATGGCGGCCCAGAGGGAATGGACCCCGATGGTGTCATCGAGGTAAGACATGGGTGTGGACATTAAAGGATTGGGAAGGCAAATAATTTTCATTTTACTCATCGTCGTCTTATTAACTTGCAGAGCAACTGGAATGAAATTGTTGATAACTTTGATGATATGAATTTAAAGGAGTCTCTTCTTCGAGGCATCTATGCTTATGGTTTTGAGAAGCCTTCAGCTATTCAGCAGAGAGCTATTATCCCTTGTATTAAAGGTAAAACTCAAAATTGACATTTAGATAAGTGTTCTTACATATATGTGGACCATAGGAGGGAAAGTAACTTTTGGGGATGTACTAGCACCTGTTTGTATTCCTTAAAAGTGAAATGATGGCAATCATCTTTCGGGACTGACCTGAAATGAAGAGAATACTCTATGCTGATCACTTACTTGGGCATAACTTAATGTTCCAACTGGAATACATGGTGTATAGTAGAAGTGACAATTTGGTGTGGGATCGGTAAATATGTATCCTACTTTTTTTAGGGTATGATGTGATTGCTCAAGCTCAGTCAGGTACTGGCAAGACAGCCACATTTGCTATTTCCATCCTGCAACAGTTGGAGATTGAGTTCAAGGAGACCCAAGCACTAGTATTGGCCCCCACCAGAGAACTGGCTCAACAGGTATTGATAGTGTAGTTCAAAAAACTGCTTGCGTGTTGCATAGGTTTCAGGTTTCACAACTGTGAACAATTTAAATTAAAACCATATAAATTGTCCTAGTCCTATCAGCCCCCATTTTGTTCATGCATGAAGGGAGTTTTTGGTTGAAAGCTAAGCAGGAAACGGGTATTGTAGGTATAGCTTTTAGGGATTGTGCCTCAGCAGTTAACCCATAGGTTTTTCAAAGGGTGGATTAGATCTGTACCCATTTTAAAACTTGGAATGCAGTTGTGCAACATGAAAACTGCAGTGACATGTTAAGTATTTGACTGTCTCAGTAGTTTGTGATGCATCTGTTGCATGCTATGTTTTCAAAGCACTGCTCTATTGGCTTTGAAGTAGTACTTCCTAATAAAGCTGTGTGCTTTATTCAGGTCAAGATTATACGGCCATGGGAAAAATTAACATCTGGCTTCAGAGAATATATTTCATTCTATGCCCTACTCAGTGAAGAATGTAGTTTTTTTTTTTATACTCTAGTTCCCCAGTTGGTGCTTGAAACAGCAGGGTCCCAAGTTGGAAGACAAAGGAGAATAAGTAGTGAATTTTAGCTTGGAATTTAAGTTTTCTGCTATGCATGCATAAAAGCTATTGGCATACAATATAGTACAATTATGCCTTGGAGCTTAGTCTTTGACCTTAGAGTTTTACAAGATGGTAACTAGGATTTTTACCTTTTAGATCCAAAAGGTAATTTTGGCTCTTGGAGATTATATGGGAGCAACTTGTCATGCCTGCATTGGAGGAACAAATGTTAGAAATGAAATGCAGAAGTTGCAGGCTGAAGCCCCTCACATTGTAGTTGGCACTCCAGGGAGAGTGTTTGACATGCTAAACAGAAGATACCTTTGTAAGTATTCCTTAAGGTCCTTCTTTATTACTATCAAAAGCGGTTACAAGAACTTAGAGATGCAGTATGATTTTCTTTTTTTAACAGCTCCAAAATGGATCAAAATGTTTGTTTTGGATGAAGCAGATGAAATGTTGAGCCGAGGGTTTAAGGATCAAATATATGAGATTTTCCAAAAGTTAAATACAAGCATTCAGGTAAGATTTTCTACTCATTTGGGGTTTGGTTTCAATGCAGGTACAGTTACAATATAACTGAAGTGTTTTATTGTCGTTCCCCCTGCTGAAAGCATTTGACACATTACTATCTCTGCCTAGCTTTACCATAGTATGGCAGAGACGCTTGGTTTCAAACATTTTTGGTTCTGTAGTATTAGCTGAGGTTTACAAAATATGTATATAAAAACAAAACATTTCTTTCTTAAAAGGTTGTGTTGCTTTCTGCCACAATGCCAACTGATGTGTTAGAAGTGACCAAGAAATTCATGAGAGATCCAATTCGAATTCTGGTGAAGAAGGAAGAATTGACCCTTGAAGGAATCAAACAATTTTATATAAATGTTGAGCGAGAGGTAATTTTTCTCATTGTTAAATGTAATTTTTTTTCACCTTCTTGTATAAGCACTGTGCTAAAATTGCAGAAACCAGGATTTTATCTTGGTTTTTGTAATAATGATAGCAGAGTACACACAAGAAGAAAAGTAACTTGCACTGGATCCTGAAGACAGGGGTGGACCTCTTTCTTAATGTCCAGTGTCCTTTGTCATAAGATTTGGTGCAATAAGCCTTTAGACCAGCAGTTCTCAACCTGTAGATTGTGACCTGGGCTCACTTATTCAGATGCTTATGATTCATAACAGCAAAATTATGAAGTAGCAATGAAAATAATTTTTATTACTGAGGGCTCACCAACACATGAGGAAACAATTTTTTAAGATGGAAATTTTGTTTGACTTGACTTTGTTTACTCTAGGAGTGGAAGTTGGACACACTCTGTGACTTATATGAGACTTTGACTATCACACAAGCGGTTATTTTTCTCAATACAAGGCGCAAGGTGGACTGGCTCACTGAGAAAATGCATGCCAGGGACTTCACAGTTTCTGCTCTGGTAAGAGTTGGATTTAGTAATGCTAATGCTGTCCATTAAGCAGGATTTAACTACAGTATGGCTGCTCAGTGCTGTGTTGTCGTTCCCCCTGCTTAAAGCAATTGTTTCTTAACTATACCTGTCTGCTAGACATGTAGCAGCCAGGGACGCTTGGTCTCATACATGATAGAAGTAACATGTATACCTGAATTAGAGGTTCTTGAATAAAGGGTTGTTGTATTTGCAGCATGGTGACATGGACCAGAAGGAAAGAGATGTCATCATGAGGGAATTCAGATCAGGGTCAAGCCGTGTTCTGATCACTACTGACTTGTTGGTAAGTCTTTTCTTTTTTTCCTCCCCAAAATACCAAAAGCTAGATTTTTGAGGGGAAGGTTTTTTTAAAATAACCTTAACCATCTCCTGCTATTTGGCAGAATGAGTAAGACCACACTCCACAGTGGGCTATACCACCTAGTATGGTTCATTACTATCTTGTGGCCTACATTGATGATAGGGATGCACATTTCATTGAGCTAGAATATTTAACAACCTCTTCTATTTCAGGCTCGTGGAATTGATGTGCAACAAGTGTCCTTGGTTATAAACTATGATCTACCTACCAATCGTGAAAACTATATTCACAGGTGAGAAGAAAGTATCTCCAATATTTGTATTGGAGAAGTAAATTCAAACTTTTTCTACGGTGTTTTGTATATAAGGTAATGGCAAATGAGGGTATAGATTGCAGTAAAAAGGCATAGTAACTTACCAAGGTCTAATTAAATTCTATTTGGGAACATTGGTCAGAACAAAGTGGGAAAACTTGTAATGTGGCTAAGGTTGTGAACATACGTGCAGAATAGGTTGCTTTAGATTATTTTTGGTCTTAGCTTATGTTTGAGCCTTATTAGTGATTTTCTTGTGGCCATGTGCTTCTTTTTCTTGGTGATCGAGTCTGTATAGTTGGGATTTTCTTGGTGTTGCTGGTAGCATTTTTGAGTGATTCCCTGGTTTAGTTATAGTGGCTTTTATCCCTAAATAAATTGAATTGTACCTTGTTATATGATGTAAAAAAAGACTTTTTAAAAAATACAGGAGTCGATAGCGGCAGTTGATGACGAGATGGCACTCAGAAACGGCGTTGACGTAATTTAGGACGTGGAATCATAAGCGAAACAGCACACTGTTTGAATAAAGAGCGAGTCGGTATTTATATTTGATTTTCTTTTGTCATGATTATTTGATATTTTAAGTTGTTCCAGCCCAAGGCATTTTGTATGTTAGCATTTCTGATAGGGAGCATTAGATGGTTTGTATTGTCTGGTACTTCTAGTGTAGGAAGGTAGAGTTGTTTTGGAGGTAACACGTTTGAGTAATTTGAGTATAACGTGTGAAAAGAAGCTGAGCAAAAAGCAGTGATAAGTTTGGGTTACCATACCAAATACTTGTTTTCCCACTGGAAAAAGTAAGTTTTAGAAAATAGTTAACCTTGCAGCATTTGTATTTACAGTTTTACAGTTCCAGAAGTGCGTCGAAATGGATTTTATAACTTTTCTTTTATCCCTGGTGTTTACATTTGTCCCAGGCTGACAACTGCTCCTGGCTGGCCCACTTTGGTATGGGCTTTAATTTCACCCCAAACACAATACTGTCATCTGCTTTATTATAATGCTCAAGGCGCCTATCTCATTTTGCAGCCAGACAAGCCTTGAAATCTTTTGGCACTAACTGCAAAGGAAGATGTTTTTTCCACCTGGATACTGGTCTTAGCAGCTAGTGCTCCACTATAGCACGAACTATAACCCTGATAAGTAAGCAGCAGCTGATGGTTAACAAGTGGATCGTCATGTTCAGTAGTTTTAAATAATACTAAAGCAACTTCCTGACTGCTGTTTTCTTTTCTTTCTTACACAGAATTGGCAGAGGGGGTCGATTTGGGAGGAAAGGTGTGGCTATAAACTTTGTTACTGAAGAAGACAAGAGGATTCTTCGTGACATTGAGACTTTCTACAATACTACAGTGGAGGAAATGCCCATGAATGTGGCTGACCTTATTTAATTCCTGGGATGAGATAGTTTTGAATGCAGTGCTCGCTGTTGCTGACTAGGCGATCACAACGTGCATTGTGCTTCTTTGAGAATATTTGAATCTTGTCTCAATGCTCATAACGGATCACAAATACAGATTCTGATAGCAAAGCGACTTTAGTCCTGAGCTCTTGTGAGGAAAGGCATTGGCTTCATCCTCTTTAGAGTTAGACTGTTGGGGGTGGGTATAAAAGATGGGGTCTGTAAAATCTTTTTTTCTTAGAAATTCATTTACTAGTTATGTAGAAATGGTTGTATTAGATGTTCTCTATCATTTAATAATATACTTGTGGACTAAAAGATATAAGTGCTGTATAAAATCAGCCAATTATGTTAAACTAGCATATCTGCCTTTATTGTGTTTGTCATTAGCCTGATTAGAAAGGCCTTTAAAAGTGATTTTTTTTTTTAGAATTTGAATGCATTTTGTTGGTATTGTATTTATTCAATAAAATAATTAGTGCTAAGTGTGAACTGGACCCTGTTGCTAGGCCTCAGCAAGCAATCATCCTAGGTAGGGTTAAACCCCCAGTAAAATTGCCATATTGCACATGTCTTAATGAAGTTTGAATGTTAAATAAAATTGTATATTCACTTTACACGCCATCTGGTCATTTATTCAAAGCTGGTTTGGTAATTTTATATACAAAAGATTCAGTGTCTTCAATTCTGAGTAAGCTGCTGCATCACAGTTGCACAAAGGCTCATCAACTGCAGGTGTTCATCTGCACCGTCTGCTAAGCACTTATCCACTTCCTATAAAGGAAAAAAATTAGGATTTGGGTCAGAGGCTGGTAGGTCTCTACCACAAAGGGTAATTTTTTTTGTGTGTGCAATACTTACAGCAAGTTTTTCTGTAATAATGGACTTTTGTTTATCAGAAAGGCTTTCATTCTCTACAATTGCATCATGAAGTTGATTGACAAGTTGAGTAGCTGCATGTCCTTCATTTATTAGGTCCTGCAACAGACCCAGTTTTAGTTTAATAACCTGTGTCTGTCGTCCATGGGTGATGAGCATCTAATACGGGGTGGGGTCTGTTCTACCCATGGTGACTCGGCTCCAACCACCTTTCTGTTCTCCTCCCTGGGCTCTGGCTCTTTTTTTCTCCATTATAATTTTTCTTTGGTTGAGACAGCCCTAGCTGTCTTAGAACTAGCCTTCGCCCGGTCTACCAGATTGGCCTCATACTAATAGAGATCCAGGTCTTTGTCTCCCAAGAGCAGGACTGACCAGCATTACCTTTACCACAGCTTCTAGTTTGTCGAAAGAGCCACTGTGACATGCGGTGAATACTCCATCAATGGCCGTACCTGGTATTACCTGGGTTAATAGATAATAATCAGGACAAGGTCGCTAGCTTGAAGGCCAGCAAGAGCCAGGAAAGTTAACAAGTAACTAGTGTACTTAACCCCAGCAATGTCTGTGATCACATCTTCCGTGACTTCCTTTCCACCTGTAAGTCGAGTAGCACTTTGAAGGAACGTAATAGCTTTCCGTAAATCTCCTTCTGATACTTTAACAAGACAGGCTATTTCCTGAAGAGAGAATTTGCAAGAAAATTGGGCTGGCCAGATGTTTCACCAGGTAAAGGTGCTTGTCACACAAACTCAATTGAGTTCCCAGAACCCAGTGTTAAGGAGTGAACCTCTGACCTACATAAGCAAAACACCCTGTTTGTGTGGGTGGGTGTAGAGGGTTCATGGAGATAGCATCTGTCCAAAATGTCAATATTAGGGGGCAGGCCAGTCTGGTATACAAAGAGTTCAGAACAGTTACAGCTATACAGAGTAAACCTTGTCAAAAAACAACCAATCTAGATAATCTACGCTTTAGGATACTAAAAATGTCCTATCGACCCTGATTATAGAATTCAAAATAATGTGTGGAATCTTGTTTCAACTGTTGCTCACCTAAGAGTTTAAGCAATCAGCATTAACTTGGATCTTTTTAAGATTCATAAAAGGGACTATTATAACAATTAGTAATTACCTCATTGCCAATTTTGACATTTTCCTTCTCAGCAATATCTAGTAATCGCTTGTGTTGAATCTTATCTGACAGAGGCTTGAAGCGGAATTTTGAACATCTGGAAGTGAGGGGTTCAATTATGCTGAAAAAGATTGAAAACAATCATGATGGTATATCTTAAAGTAGCACAGAAAGAGGAAATCCAAGGTGAAAGATAGGTCAGTGACCTTGATTACATAAATGTGGTATAGACATATCACCTGGTGCCCCATAAATATGTAACATTAATGTGTCAATTTAAAGAAGGCTGCTTATTGTCTTCGGGGCTTATACATACCGACTGACATAGTTACAGATGAGGCAGAATCTGGTGGTTTTTGATTCTTTTTCCATGGTACGTCTTAAAGCTGCCTGAGCAGCTGAGGTCATAGAATCTGCTTCATCCAAAATTACAATCTTAAAGGGAGGACATGGCTTCCCACTACATCAGAAACAAAGAAGTTGAACGCTGATGAGTACCTTTGCACAATACACATAGAAAACATAGTTCTCCTATTTATAGTGCACAAGCACAGTATATATCTTTTAGTGTATGGTAACCCATACCTTATAAACTCTTGGTCGTACATAACTAGTCTCCTTTAGAATTCTACTGGTGTGTGTGTGTTGGGAAGGTGCATGCATGCCACAGCACTCCATGGAAATAATAGGGCAACCCTAGAGATGGTTCTCTTTCCACCATTACATGGGCTCTGGAGAACAAACTCAGGCTTGCATGCCAAGTACTTCTCCCTCTGAGTCATCTCTATATTGTTTATAAAATGATACAGTGAAATTAAATAACAATAACATTACTATTCTTGTGCTTTAGGGTTAGGGAGAGAAAGGGGAGTAACACCTCTCACTCTCCAACAGTTCAGGGTGGACACTCAGACAAATGACTTATGTGCTAGACAGGTCAAAATGACATCGCTTCTCCAAGCTACTGAACGAATGGTATGCAATTTAAAACAAAAACTTCTGAAATTCTCCGTCAGTCATTTTAAAAACACAGTTAACCATAGTAAACTAATATAGGGGTGGGGAGGAACTGTATTCAAGAACTGTAAAGCCACCATCAAGTCTATTTTTAGACTCTTTTTCACCTCAAAGCAGCTGTGTATCAGGACTCCCAGCTCCAATCACTAGTTGATTTCCTGTCTCCTAAGCTTTGCCTGTTCTGGAAGTTCTATCACTGGGTTCTTAGTGTATTTTCAAGGTTAATCTACACAACAGCATGTACCAAATAGATTTTTTTATTGGCAAATAGATGAGTGTTTCATATTTTATTTACCCACTAACCAGTTTGGTATGTTTTGGTATATTGACTACCAAAAACAATTATGAATGTTGTATACACATTTTAGGCAATCAAATTTTCACCTTTTAGGCATGCATAACAGGAATGGAATTTTTGGGTCATGTGCTAATTCTCTATCTTTGAAAAAATGTGTGTATAGGCAGGCATGGAGGCAGAGGCAGGCAGATCTCTGAGTTCAATGCCTGGTCTACAAAGCCTCGGCTTTGTCCAGGACAGCTGAGGTTATACAGAGAAACCCTGTCTTAAAAAAAAAAAACCAAACCAGGAGATAACTTAGAACCTTGCACAGAGTAGCCCATGGCAGCTCAGTGTTCAAGAGGGTTCCCCAATAATAGGAACAGGAACCATCTCTGACATGAACTCATGGGGTGGCTCTTTGATCACCTCCACTTGAGGGGAGCAGCCTTACCAGTCCACAAAGGAAGACAAAGAAGCCAGTCCTGATGAGACCTGATAGACTAGGGTCAGATGGAAGAGGAAGAGGACCACCCCTATCATTGGACTGGGAAAGGGGCATAGGAGAAGAGGGAGGGAGGATGGGATTGGGAGGGGATGGAGGAGGAGGCTATTGCTAGGACACAAAGTGAATAAACTATAATTAATAAAAATAAAAAATTAAGAAAAACAAAACAAAACAAAACAAAACACCAAACAAACCAAACAGTGTGTGTGTATACAGCATTCCTCTTGAGGTCAAAGTACAACCTTTTCTCTCTCCCTCTTTTATAGTCCAGGGATTAGACTCAGGTTGCAGGTCTGTGAAGCTGGCTTCTTCACTGTTGGCCACCTTAATGAAGCCCAATTATGCTTAATCTTTAAAGAAGCTGACAAACTGTTTTCCAAAACTGTACTATTTTATATTACAGTAATCAATATTTACAATGTTTTGCCTAACAAGTGTTTGTTATCTTCTTTTTAAATTTCAGCCATGGTAGTAGTTGAGAAATGTCTATGGTCTTTGCCCTTTTTGTAGCTGTATATATATATTTTTTAATATTTTTATTTATTTTACGCATATTAGTGCTCTATTTGCACGTGCACCTGCAGGCCAGAAGAGGGCAGTAGAGGGTATAGATGGTTGTGAGCCACCATGTGGTTGCTGGGAATTGAACTCAGGACCTCTGGAAGAGCAGACAGTGCTCTTAATCGTTGAGCTATCTCTCCAGCACTGTAGATGTATTTTTATTGAGTTTTAAATTACATATTCTGAATAGAAGTCTTTTTCCAGACACATGGTTTGTAAACATTTATTACAATTTTGTGGGTTCTTTTCTGTACATTGATTTTGCTTCATTTTTATTCCCTATAGCATTTTTCTTTTCCAGGGTCATTTTATGATACCCAGGAAACTACTTCTCAGTCTTCATGCTGCCAGGCTGTTACTGATATATAAAAGCCACTATGTGGGGCTCTGGCTGACACCAACGTCTTCTACTTAATAACAAAGGGAGGGAAGGGCCATGTCCACTAGCCACCCAGAGAGCAGCAGAACCAGCTTCAGAGCCAACAGAGTGTGCAGGGGAGGGATTTGGCTTTCAGAGCAAGGCCAGACTGCAGTAGCATTAGGACCATGCAGGCAGGGCTGCATCAACAGCTCCCTTCCACTCTCCCCCTCACTCGAGGTGTAAGCACTTTCCACTGTCAGTGTACATTTTGTCTTGGTCTAGTTTGTGTTGTTATATCACAGTATCTGAGACCGGTAATTTAAAGAAATGAAATCTATTTCTCACAGTTCTAGAAGTTGGGAAACCCAAGATGGTGACATTTTATTTGTTGAGGATTTACTGGTCAAACCCCTATAAAATCAATCACATGACCAGACTGAATAACTAACCCTCACAACTTCTCACCAAGTTATTTCCCACCCCCTCCCTGACCTCTAAATAGCATCCACTTGTGAACTTGCAGTTTAAATTTCCAATACTTTACTGGAGGCCAAATTCAAACCACAGTCTACACTTAAAGCAAATACAATGAACTGTATTTTGGTGAGGAGAAAGCAAGTTACTTACTCTGAACGACTTCCTGACACAGTTAATTGAGCAAAATTCTTCACTTTCTCGCGGATTACTTGTATTCCACGTTCATCAGATGCATTTAACTCGAGAACTCTTAATCGAAAGAGTTCAGGCCTATTTAAAAATGAAAACCATTATGAAACATACAGCACTAAGTAGACCAGGTGGCGATACTGTCTTACTGGAGGGCCCACCTGGCGAGCGAAACAGAAGGCACAGCCGTATCACACCTGTTCTTTCTTTGTAGAGCTACGCATTTAACATTTTGGCTAAAAGCAAAGCCTAGAAACCAGGTATGGTGGCTAACACCTTTAATCCCAATGCTTGGGAGGCAAAGGCAAGCAGATCTGGGATCTCTGTGAGTTTAAGGGCAGCCTAGTCTACATACAGTGAAACCCTGTCTCAAAAAAAAAAAAAAAATATATATATATATAATATATATAATATATAACAAGTATTTACATTAATTTCTCAGTTGTATAATACTTTTCTACTAAAGTCATAGTAATGTATTCCTTATGCAATTTACTCTTTAATTGTTAGACATCAAGTTTTATAAATGTATAATTTAGCACATTTTAAATTATTTCCATAGAATTACGAGATTAAGCCATGAATTGGTAGGTTGTACATGGCAAGAGATCAGGCCTTGAGCATGCTAGGTGAATACACTACCTACCGAGCTATGCCACCAACTCTAAATATAAACCTTTTTTAAAAAAAGATAGCTTCTTATAGCCAGGCTAGATTAGAACTCCCTATGAGGCCAAGGTGGCTCAAACTTGAAATTCTCTTGTTTCTACTTTTTAGTGCAGGATTTATAGACTTGCAACATCACACCTGGCATATAAATAATTTTAAATGAATATTTAAAGTAATATGTCACTATAGAGATTTGAGAAATAAAAATAAAATTATGTTCCAGAAAAGAATTGCTTTAAAGTTCTCTCTAGTCCTTTCTCTGTACAGACAAATGTGCACATTCACTCTTTCACTTGGGAACGGCTTTGCTGAAATGTGAGATTATTTTGCTGGGATTATAGGAATGTCCCACCATGCTTGGCATATATGCACGTATGCCTAGGTATCTGTGCCCATGGAGGCCAGAGGTGTCTTAGATCCCCTAAAACTGATACAAGCTACCTGATGTGGGGGCTGGGATCTGAATTCTGGCCCATTGATACCTTTGATAAAGTTCAGCCATCTCTCTAAGTCAATGTTTTAGTTTATTCTGTATTTTTCATTATTAGCATACGATCCTTAATATTCTTCTATGGGCCTAAACATTTAGGGAGCTCAGTGTATATACATTTTAAAAGTCACATGTACAACTAAGTATGGTATTTACAATTAAAGTAAATTCTTTACAAATATTACTGTCAGGTGGTGGTGGTGGTGGTGGTGCTCATCTTTAATCCTAGCCAGGACTTGGGAGGCAAAAGTAGGCAACTCTTTGTGAGTTCAAGGCCAACCTGGTCTTCAGAGAGTTCTTAACAGCCACAGCTACAAAGTGAAACCCTGCCTGTCTCAAAACCAAAAAAAAACCTGTTCTTGTCATATAGCCCAAGCTGGCATTGGACTCATGCTTCCTGGCCTCAGCCTCCTGACTGCTACAGTGTGTACAAAGATTGGCAATGGACATAATAAAAGATATATAAAATGATACTGAATTTCCTTACCATTACTCGGCTAAGGCTGGTTCAGCCTGAATCTTTGAGAAACAAAGACTGCCTTCTCATACAAAATGTCAGGCTTGAAACAGTTTTTCCTTACACTTCTTCCCTTCCAAATTGTTTTTCCTTATACTTTTCTCCCTCCCCTTCCAAATTGTTGCTTTTTTTTTTTTTGAGACAGGGTTTTTCTGTGTTGCCTGGGCTGTCCTGGACTTGCTTTGTTGACCAGGCTGGCCTCGAACTTAAGAGATTCCCATGATTTTGCCTCCCCATGTGCCAGGATTACAAACACACCACCGTGGCCGGCTCCATTGAGTCATCTCTTAAACACTTTTTCTTTCTTCTAAAGATTTATTTTTATTTATTCTTGTTTTGAGTGTATGCCACATGTATTCAAGTACCCTCAGAGGGAAGAAGGTGTTGGATCCCCTGGAGCTGGAGTTACAGGCATTTGTGAATCACTAGATGTGGGTACTGGGACCCAAACTCTCCCTGGTCCTCTGGAAGAGCAGAAAGCTCTCTTAGCCCTTAAACCATCTCTTCAGCCTCTGGTGTATAGTCTCTAAAAACAGAACTGACCAACTGTGGTGGTCTGAATAAGAATGGTTCCCAAGCCAGGCTGTGGTGGCACATGCCTTTAATCCCAGCACTTGGGAAGCAGAGGCAGGCAAATCTCTACACTTGAGGCTAACATGGTTCGTCTATAGAGGAAGTTCAAAAGACAGCCAGAGCCACACAGAGAAACCCTGTCTGGAAAAACCAATAAAACCACAAAACAACAACAAAAAGGTGTCCACAGGCTCATTTATTTGAATGATTATTCATCAGGGAATGGAACTAGTTGAAAAGGAAGTGTGGCCTTGTTGGAGGAAGTATGTGGAGGGTGGCTTTGATTCAGAAGCCCACGCCAGACCTAGGCACTCTCTCTCTGCTGACAGATCTAGACTTAGCGCTCAGCTACTTCTCCAGCATCATGTAGGTGCCCGATCATGATGATAATAGATTGAACTTCTGAAACTGTTAAGCAAGCTCCAACTAAATGCTTTCTTTTATAATTGTTGCTTTGGTCATGTGCCTCTTCTCAGCAAACGAATAGAGCCTAAAATACCAACCAACTTCAACTTACCCAAAGAGTTCTCTAGCTGCTGCCAAAATTGTGGACGTTTTGCCAGTTCCGGGTGGCCCATAGAACAAGAGATTAGGGAGCTGTGGAAATTAAAATTTAATTTTTGTAGATAAGATGCTGTCACAAATAGATGAAACTGACAATCCCAACTCTGTGGAATGGTGTGATGACTTTCCTAATAGAGAATTTTTATATGTCAAAAGATTTTTTTAAAATAAAAGTGGCATCATATTATTTAAAGTTCTAAATATGCCCTTGAACTTGATATGTAATTGTGAATAACCTTGAACTCTGACCCTCTCGTCTCCACTTAGAATTTCAGGCCACTGTATCCCGATAGTACATTAAGTTCTAATTCAGGTAGAAAGATCCTGTCACAAAAAGGCAAACAAACAAAAGAAGTGGTGAAAAATAAAGTCAACAATGATGTGATACTAATCCAGAACTGCCTACAAATACGATATTTACAACTTTCTTTTCGATGGTACAAAAACATAAATGAATTCTGTGTTGATTTGGGGAAGTTTCATCTCAAAATATACTTAATTTGGATTTATGGAAATGTTAGGGCTTGGGTTTTAAATGTTTCCCAACCTGTGATAGTAATGGGTAATAAAACTTCTGAACTATAACAAAACAAACTTTTCCCTTTAAATTTGTTTGTATCAGACATTTTATCAAAAAGATGCAAAGTTGCCGAACTGAGCAAATATTCCAAAAATCAGAAAAAACAAAATCCAAATCTATCCAAAATGATTGGTTCCAATCATTCTGGAAAACCAATACTCCTTAACCTGTATTATAACTTCAGAAATGAACAATGGTAGCCCAAACCAAAAATCTCTAAAGGCAGCCAGGTTTAGGAAACAATTTAAGGACAAAGCAAAAACTATTTCCCACGCTCATTTCAGATTTCTTTACTGAGCTCATATGGCATGGGGACACTTTCTTCACATACAATTTACGACTGCTTACTCAGCTAGATGCTTGCAATCACACCATCTGGGAAGTAGAGACAGGAGGATCTGAAATAGGTTATTCTCAACTATGCTGGGAATTTACAGGTAGCTTAGAGTACATAAAACTCAGTGTCACAAAACTAAGCAAAACCAACCTAATTCTTCAAATGGGTTTATGTTGTCTCTGATATTTTAAAATACAAGTTACCCAGGATATTTTATCCTATATATGGCAGGAAATGTAGTGCTCTAAGAAGCAAATGCTCTATTTTTTCAAAGTTAGGTTAAAAAAAAAATGCACCCATGCATACACTCGTGTAATGGAAGTTCTTATTTCCTTAAAAACTCAGTTATGCTATGCAGACATGTTTTTTTGTTATAAGTATGGGATTTTAGGTTGTCCACAGTTGATAATTGCCTCGTTCAGGGGCATGGTCTTTGACAGCTGGAGTTAGTTAAATTCTGAGGGCTTTGAGGGATATAAATACAATAGCCCTGAGGAAGAAGGCAGCTGCTTAATTACTACGTTTGCTGGTTGGTTGGCTTGCTGCATTTTCTGGTTACCTGGACTTCTGGATACCCTGACAACTGAGACTTGTCAGGATATCCAGAAAGTATTTCCCCGAAAAGAATCCTATGACCCTACCCATCCAGAAGAAGTAAAGAGGTCTATGTCCCCTTTCCCTTCCAACCTTCTTTCTCCCCTACCCGGGGTTGGGGGTTGGAAGAGAGGTATAGGCTTTAAGGAATCCACAAATAAAGTAGTGCTTGAAAAAGTAGGACCTACACACGTTTTAGACATGGTCTCACGGTGAGTGGCCTAGAATTTACCATGTAGACCAGACGGGCCTCTTCCTCCAGAGTGCTGGAATTAAAGGCACATGCCACCACACCCAGCCAACAATATATATTTAAAAAACTGACTTGTTTTTATAGCACATATCTGTAATTACTTGTACCATGCTTATGTCTACTTGGTTTCCTTGTTTGGTCTCTTTCCTCTTATAAATCAAAGCTCATGGAGGAAGGGTCTTAGCCTTTCTTAGTGAATACCTTTATGTGAATACTACACAGAAGATGTGCCAAACTAATTATGGTTTATAAATAATAAAGACCCACTGCGAATATTTAATATGGACAAAAGGTGAACAAAGGAAAAGGTGACTAAATACTTCAAATTTCCAATGCCACCAAACACCATCTACTTACATCAGCTCCTTCTAAAGACTTTTTCAGCACTGCAACCACTTCTTCCTGGAAAGCAACTTCATCCACACACTTTGGACGACTGGAAGATGGAGGGAAGGAAGGTTATTTAGCATACTGCGGCAGCCACAGAAAAGTCTCAAGTGTTCCTTCTGCTACAATAACATGAGGATAGCTCTCACATATTAGTTAAAAAATGGCAGTAGGCAGAAACTTCATTTGTATTTACCTTAAGCAAATACATACTATGGAATAAAATTATTTTTACCTTCTACCTGTACTGCACGATAAAATATTAAGCAGAGAAATGTAATTTTATATACCATAAAGACTAAACTTAGAATCCCAGCAAGGGGGAGGCAGGATCTCCTGAGTTCAAGGCCAACCAAGTTTACATAGTGCATTCTAGGCCAGTCAAGTCTACATACGCAGTCAGACCTTGTCTTGAAAAACAAAACAAAAAGAGCTCATGAACCTGGGCTATAAAGGACTATTTAATACTCTAACAACCGGCAACTACTTTGGTTTAAAATAAGTAACACACACACATTCTCAGCTAATACATTAAAGGGTCAGTACCACTTTCTTTCCCTCTGAGACAGGGTTTCTCTTTGTGTAGTTCTGGCTGTTCTGGAACTTGCTCTGTAGACTAGGCTGGCCGTGAACTCCGAGATGCACCAGTCTCTGCCTCCTGAGTGCTGGGATTAAAGGTATGTGCCACCATGACCTGCTAATAACTTTTATCTTAAAGTCATTTATTAGTAATTTTTATTTTTTGAGAAAAGGCCTCACTATGTAGCTCTTGCTGGCATAGAACGCCCTATCTGGACCACAGATGTCTGCCTGCCTCTGCCTCTCCAGTGTTCCGACTAAATGGGCGAGCTACCACGTCCAGCCACTAATTAGTAATTTTAAGAGAAACTACAACAAAGTTGTCCTTCCAAAGTCTGAGGATTTTGTTTAGTAAATTAATAAAACATTCTTTTTTTTTTTAAGAAAGTTTTATAGGGGCTACAAAGCTGGCTCAGTAGTTAAGAGAACCCGCTGCTCTTCTAGAGTACCTAGGTTCAGTTCCCAGCACCCACACGGTACCTCATAACCATCTATAAACTCTAGTCCTATGGCATTGGATCTCTTTTCCGGCTTCTAAAGGCACCGGGTGCACACAGAGCACACAGGCATATACACAGAGTAAACACTCATAAACTAAAGACAATTGAAAATTTCTATTTGTAGTGTGTGTGTGTGTACATATGTATGTCACAGGCACACAGAGGATGCAAGGGGACAACTTTCAGGGGTCACTTCTCTCTTCACTGGGGTGTTCAGGGAAGAGACTCATGTTGTCAGATTTACACAGCAAGTCTCTACCCACGCAGCCCCCCAAATTCTTTGATCCTTAATCGGGTTAATACTGGGCAAGAATGGTTGTGTGTGTGTGTGTGTGTGTGTGTGTGTGTGCGCGCGCGCGCTATAAAAGTCAGAATTTCATCCAAAAACCTGCAAGGATTAGACAGATAACAATGAAACTGCCAAGGTTGTATGACAGATATATGATGAGGTAAAGCCTTCTGCAGAGGAGGAGCAGTGTGCAAGTCTGAGCACCACGAAAGAGCTCATAGCCAGAGCTATGTCTGATCAGAGAAGCTGGAAATCTAGATTCCTCCCTTCCCCACATACTTTTTAATTAAAAATAAATAAATAAATAAATAAATCTAGTTTTGCATCAGTGAGGTGACTCAGCAGGCAAAGGCACTTATCCCCCAAGTTTGAAGACTCAAGTTAGATACGTGGAATACACATGTGAGTCGAGGCTCGCTTTCTATGGCATGCATCCTCCTTTTTCAACAATGAATTTTACAAATGTGGAAAAATGTAGGATTACGGGCTGGAGTATAGCATAGCGAGCCACAACAGCCCATTCAGTGGTAGTGTTTGCCTAGCATGTAGAATGGCCAGCTCATTAATAATAAGTAAATTAAAAAAGCTAGATTAGGGTCAGGGAGATGGCCCAACAGGTCAAAGTACTAGCCTTCAAACTCTGATGATCTGAACCTGATCAACAGAACCCACGTAACTGCGTCAAATTTAGTGGTGCAAATCTGTAATACTAACACTCCTCCAGTGAGATTGGAGGGGCGGGAGAATTGCCTGGAGGCTCACAAGCCAGCTAGCCTGGACTACAGCACAGCAAGAGAAACAACAGACCCTGCCTCAGCAAGGTGGAAGGTGACAACTCCCACATGCAGGCCACAGCACACACACGCACCTTTACTCTCCAGAATGCACAGGAAGGATCAAAATCTAGATTGCTATATAAGCACTGGCTTTGGGGGATGGAATGAGTTGAGGGCAAGAAGGGTTACACATTTAATTTTCTCAATAAAATTAGAACAGCAAAATAACACATGAAGGTCTTGTTTGGCTTATAAATAACCTGAAAATCCTTGGTAATCACAGAAGCTACATCTAGCTAATGGTTATGAATACTTCTAGTATCATTTAGGTGATGACAACTTAGCGGTGCTTTACTTTTTTTATGCTAAAAAACAAACAAACAAAAAACCCAACAGTTGGGGCTGGCTCAGAGGTTAAAAGCACTGGCTGTTCTTTCAAAGATCCTGAGTTCAATTCCCAGCAACCATGTGGTGGCTCATAACCATCTACTACAGTAAGATCTGGTATTGTCTTCTGGTGAGCAAGCAGAATGCTGTATAAATAATAAATAAATAAATCTTAAAAAAAAACCAACAGTTTTCACTGCATAGTAATAAAAGGTAAAATCTAAATTTCAGTAGAACTGTTTATAGCCAGCCTTATACAAATATTGCTTTCTTCATTTCTGTATCTAAAACTCAAAAACTGTACACTTTTAAAAAATCTTAGCTCATCTACAAAATAGAGAGAATTAGAGCTGAGAGATGGCTCAGCCATTAAAGGATAGGCTCACAACCAAAAAAATAAGAGAATTAAACTAGGCTACTGTATAGGTTCAAGGTCCCATGACTTATGTTTAGGTGACTCCCCTGCCAAAGACAGCATCAAAACACAGCAAGTTCCCTCTTACATTAGGAAAAAAAGCGACTAGAACTGATTAGAGAGAAAACTTATTAGTTATTTCAACAAAAGTACAAGTAGTTCTTACTATTTTTCTACCCAAGGAACCGGTTTGACTTTCTTGGTTTCTCCACTGCTTCCAGCAGTGGCAGGTGTCCCCCTGTCCTTGGTCAACTGTGGCTTAGTACTGACGGATGCACCTTTCAGAAAAGCCTGCATGGTTTCTTCTCCTGGTGGAAGACAAAAGAAAAAGAAAAAAAGAAACCATTGTGAGGAAGTTCCCCTTGAAAGGACACCTAACCTTGAGCAAAGGCATTCAACAATGACTGAATAAACTGTGTCACTTCATGGTTTAGGATGCTCTGAACGAGGCTATTCAGATTCACAATAAGAGAAGCTAAAGTCCTCAAAGGCCTTATATCTGTCTATAGGTTAGGAATTCTGGGACAAATATAAACAGCTGACCAAGATCAAGTCACTAAGCACTACTCTCCTCCACTTTAGCAAGGAGTGTTAAGATCACCTTCACTATTCTTTATGGCCAGTTGTACTGGCAAAGCCAATGCTGGTCTTCAGAGATTTGGGGGCAGGGAGGGAAAAGTGAGGCCTTTGAAGAAGCGTGTTGCTATCTACTGTTCTGATAAACTCAAAATAAGAAATCAAAATGAGAAAATGTGAAGATTCACACAAAACCTAACTACCAATACATAAGCGCATTTCCAGGCTGTTTTCAGGGGCTTCAAAACCATCACCTCTCCTCTATCACCAGTTTCTCTGATAACTCTCAGCGACGATGGCAACGTTCTTCTCTTTCCCCCCACTGCTGTACAGTCGATGCTTAGACACGTATGACTTCACAACATTTGGCGTACGTGTTACCGCATGAAAGGTGAAAGCAGCTAAAGCCGATTCCGTAAAGCAAATGCATTACGTAAATGACTTCAAACACGTAGCTCTGAGCTTGCACACAGAGAAAACACACTACGCGGTCACTGTCAGGGAAAAGGCCAGTTTCTTTACACCTCGCTGGACTGCCGCCTCCCGCTGCGGGCTGCCTCCCGCCGCGCCGCGGTTCGCAGTGACCATCGCGGAGGCGAAGGACACAGCCCGGTCCCCGCCAGCCTTCACCCAGGCTGGGATCACCCAGAACCGACACTTACAGTCGCCGCCGTCCCCGGGTGCTTCGGTTCCCGCCACAGGACGGCGACGAAAGGCAAGGCGGGAGTGCGCCGCGCGTGACGTCACTTCCGGCGCGCGGGTCAGAGGGACGCGCGCCCTCTTGGCTTGGCGTGAAGTCCTGGGGCCAGCTGCTGGGCTCCGCGGAGCTCTGGTCCTGTGCAGACCGCGCGGCCAGATCCGGCTTGCCAGTCACTGCCAAGTGCGGCGGGGATGGCGCGGTCGCGGACCCGGCATGCTCTGCGAGGAAGGGCTCGAAGGATCTGGTCTAGTGCGGGCCGGGGCTGGGAGCTGCTTTAATTAAAGCAAGCAGCTTCTTGGGTTTGCTGGCACAGTCCCCCGAAAGGTCGGGGCCGGATGTGCTTGCTCGACCTTTTGCCAGAAGGGGAAAGGACTACTCCTCCCCACCTCCCCAACCCCATCCATAAGTACAGGGCAAAGTGCCTTCAGAAATAACGGCGTCTGAAGTTAGAGCTGTTAAGAGCATTGTCTGCTTTTGTGGAGGACATGAGTTTGATGACACAAACACACACACACACGAGTTGGCTTCTCAGCGCCCTGAAAAAAAACAACAGTTTCGGTGGGCTAAACCAAAGAGAAAGGGATACGAATATCTTTGTAGCATATGTCAACAGACAGCATATCCTGTGGATTTACTAGCCCAAATGAACCTATCACTTCTTAGCCAGCCTCTGTCTGCAGTTGACCTCACGTTAACACAGTAAAGTTCACAAAGAGCAGCCATGTTAGCAGAGATGGTCCCTACCTACATCCTACAGCAAGGACTGCTCTAGTTACTGCATTTCTGGGAGTCGGACGTGCCGTCTACAGGAATGAGAGGTAATTACCCTTCCTGGGCCTACCATCCTTCAAGGGGATCAACCAACCTTTGCCCCGCAGTAGAAGAAGTGTCATTGTTTCCAGAGATAAAATGTTTCTAGATTTGTCTAATCATGCTCATTTTCTAGAACCACAATTCTCAAAGGCCGGATTTCATCAGAAGAACGTGACGGGTTTGGCAGAAGTACATTTTCAGTCCTTACACAGATCTACATGTGTTTGTCACGTAAGGTTTTTGGCTAGTGGACGTTATGTTTTTGCTTCCTGCCAAACTCAGGTGGAGAACCCCAATGTAAGCCATCCCCAGTGTTGTCCTCAGTAATTCTAGGGTTAATACTGTAATAAAAGAGTGTGTTCTTGAGGTGGCTCAGCAGGGGGTCCTCACTAGCTAATGGCACCTTAAGAGTAAACTTAACAGGTTCAAGAACTAAGCAAGCATCCATTCATTATAAATTACGCAGCACAAAGCAGGCTAAGTTGCTTTTCACTACACTATTTGATATCCTAACTGAATTTCCTCCAGAAAATAGCCCAGTTATGATGAATGGGGATGAGAATACAAACTATACAGGAACATCCTATCTGGAAAAAAAATTTTTTTTCACCATGTTGTTTACCACCCTCAAGGTGTTGGAGCCTGGGAGAATGGAGCCTAAAAATGAGTCTCATGCAACAACTAACTTTAGTCAGAGAATTAGATAGTTTATACTAGGAGGGTTAAGAAGAATCACACGAGTAATGTGAACAATTACAAGGATAAGCCACACGTGGCAAAAACCTGTTTTGCCATAAAGGCTTATAAACAAATAACCAGCTGTAATGAATAATCTGAAGTAAACGAACTCCTAACTGGTACACCGGGGAGAGGCATGGAAGCACATTCCGAGAACAATTCAGTGTTCTGAAGAATAGCCACAAAACTCTTGTCTTGTTCTTTTGGAGTGTTCCACAAGCACTCAGAATTCTCCCATGACTTCATTTTTGAGCTGTGTTCTGATACCATGTTAGTAGGAAAAGCCCACTGCTTATGAAGAAATAGAAAACTACATGTACAAGAGGCCCATGTGAGCCTGGCAATACACTCTAGGCCAGGGGTTCTCAACCTCCCTAACACTGTGATCTTTTAGTACAGTTCCTCCTGTTGTGGTGAACCCCAACTATAAAATTATTTTGCTGCTACTTTATAACTGTAATTTTGCTACTGTTAGGAATTGTAAGTATCTGATACATAGGATATAGGATACATAACCCCTGTGAAAACGTTTTGACTCCCAAAGGTGTGGTGACCTCACAGGTTGAGAACTTCGAGAAACATAAAGGTTAGCTATAGAGGAAAATAAGCATATAATGTTAGAACCAAGAGAATGTGTCAGCCCCTTCATTTTGCAGATCTAGCTATGTGTCTACCTGTCTGTCTGTCTCTTTGTCTGCCTGCCTACTTGTCTGTCTGTCTATTTATCTGTCTGTCTAGGCAAGGGTCAGTTTCACACTTGGAAGCTCCAGCCAAATAGGAAATGTCACCAGGAGCAATGCAAACAGGATTATAGGAATCTAGAGAGGGTCACACGACCGTGAATGCCAGTAGCTAAGGTTGGCCCCTGTGATGGGATGGGAACAGAGAGATGGTGATTCCCTAAGTACTCTAATCAAGAATAGCAACACCCCAGATCTTTCTAGCACTTTGCAAAGCCCTAACTCACGAGCATCACTCAGGTCATTCTTATATCACTCTAGACTGCTTTCCAGCTGTGGGGATTGTTGGCATAGTTATACTGGGCACATCCTATAGAAGAACCTTAGGCCCATAGGGATTGACAGTAGAAAGGGCTAGTGAGGTGGCTCATGGAATGAAAGTGAGTTCAATCTCTGGTATCCATGGAAAGGTGGGAGGAGAAAACTGACTCAACAAAGTTGTCCTTTGATATCCATGGATGCACCATGGCACATGCATCATCCCTCCAACATCAAGCATATGTGTGTGTGCACACACAAACACATAACTCTATCATCTATCTATCTATCTATCTATCTATCAATCATCTATATCTATCTATCTGTCATATATATATTATCTGTTTATCTGTTTATGCATCTATCTATCATCTATATCTCTCTGTCATATATATATATATATGTATATATATATATATATAATCTGTTTATGCATCTATCATCTACTTACCTACCTACCTAAATTAATTCTTAGAAGTAACAGGGCCTCCAGGAGACAGCCCAGAAGAAGAAAGCACGGTACTGTGCTGAGATTTGGGCACATGAAAACTGATGGTTGGGATACAGCTGTGCAGTCAAGGAAGATGGTGGGCATTGGAGCTCATTACAGTCTTTTCATTTGTGACATGGACCATCTGTGGGGAGGGTAGAGAGAGGTTAAGAGGAAAGGCCTTGGGAATGGGCAACTATGCGGGGTCAACAACCTAGGTGGGGTTCAAGGCAAGGCCCCAATGCAGGCAGAAATTAGTCAGCTTACCCTCTTGCTGCAGCTGTTCAACCTGTAGCAGTCACATGAATAATTGGATGATCCCGGGAATCCCTGAAGATCACAGAGCTGCCTTTAAGTAAGCACAGTTGGTGACGACTGTGAAGCTGCCTTGAGATCAAAGGAAGTGTGTGATGGAGCTTGCAGCAATCTGGCAGACAGACACAGTAAACACAAGAGGATGGGACCTTCCAGTCAGGAGGACGCATTGCCTAATGGCATAATTCCTTCTATCTAATTTTATTGTTCATCTTTATTTCTGTTATTTTAATATTTTTACTTTAATTTTCATTTCTTAAAAGTTGTTTTTTTAGGTGGCTTACAAATTAGTAAGTTTCCATATTGGGTTTTCTCTTTTGACTGTTTTAAATGTATCCTTTGACAGTTTTGTACACGTTTACAATCAAATTCTTCACACCCCAGGCCCTTCCAATACTTACTCCTCTCACCTTCTTCTCCTTTTCTTTCATTCTTTCTTTTATTTTTTTTTTAAGATAAGTCGTTGAGTCCGACTAGTGGTACTCACATATGCACAGGTGTGGGGGCCATCCACCCAAACATACGACAACCTCTAGGGCCATACTCAAGCAGGATTAATCCACCTCCGTTGCAAATAGCTCCTCAGCTCGGATTAGAGCTGCATGAGCTTTCTCGAGGATGCTGGCTTGTTGACTGGTTTGATCTTGTTCAGATCTTATGCAGGTAACCCCAGCTGCTATGGGTTCATGACTGCAATGACCGTGTCATATCCAGAAAGCATTTCTCAGCACACTTCCTCTCCATCCCTGTTATCCTCTCTTTTCTACGATGTTTCATGAACTTTGGCTCATGTGCGGTGTTGGTGTGTGCTTCCATTTAGGGCCGAAGACTCAACAGTTGCTTATCCTCAGCATTTCAACCAATTCCACGTCTGCATTGACTGTTGCTCACTGTAAAAAGAAGCTTCTCTGACCAAGGTTGAAAGCTACACTAGTCTATGGACATAATTATTTAGAAGGCAGTTTGAAAACACACTTAACAACAATAACAACAAAACAGTAATCGGTTCCTCTCTAGGATCCATAAACTCCTGAACCATATGCTTTTGACTATGTTTGTAATACCAGGCATACATTTCCTCCTCTGAGCAGGCCTCAAATCCCATCCGAGAGTGATGAAGAACCTTCAGGACAGCCATGCCATAATTGCACCACCAGGTGTATCTTGCCTGGCAGGTCAGCATTCATTGTCCACTGTTGGGTGAATTCACTTGATCATTTTTTTTTTTTTCTCCTTCAGCGCTCTATCTCCAGCACCCTGAAAGATAGTCAGCAGGGAAGGAATTTCCATGCCAGTTCCTGTTTGATGCTCTGTGACCCGCAACCAAAGCGTTGTGTCTTTAGCAGTCAGGTCTTGCCATCTAGGGTACTGCTGGGGACTTTCTGGTCAATAACTCATAGAGAGATATCTTATGGCAGGTGCTTATTTTTGGTTAATAACTCATTTCTTCTGAGGAAAGCATTGTCTACCCATTAAGGGAACCTGTGTTCAAACTTCCATTTTTAAATTTACAGACACACACACACACTGAGACAGGGTTTCTCTGTGTAGCCTCGGCTGTCCTAGAACTAGCTCTGCAGGCCAGGCTGGCCTTGAACTCACAGAGATTCATTGCCACTGTCTCCCGATTAAAGGTGTGCACCCCGCTCCAGCTTTTTAATTGTATTTTTAAATTAGCGTACAAATAGTGGGTTTCCACAAAGACTTTTTATAGATCCTTAGTTTTGCTTAGCCGCCTCACCTCCTCCCATCCCTTGTCCCGTCCTTGTTTAAACCATTAACTCCCAGTATTTCCCCTCCCTTTCATAACACGTGCTACACTACTTCCTCTTTAAGGTTCCCCACCCCCTCTTCATTTTCATGTGCCTCTTCTGTTACCTGACCTTTACAGGCGCTCTAAGTTAAACACACAACTCTAAAATTGGCAGCTGAGATCCACACATGTAAGTAAGCATGTGGCATTTGTCCTTCTGGGCCTGAGCTATCTCATTTAGTATAATATTCTCCATTCTCCATCTATTTTTCCTCGAAATTTCTTTAAAAGCATTTAGATCAGAATTTGAAATACATCATTCCGAGATCTTCTGGCCTTTAAAGTTTGAGTTTGAGCTAGTGATCAAACTAATTTGCCTTTAGTCTGACAGACCTGCCTTAGAAATCTTTCAGCTTTATTGTTTTAGGAGCTCTTTGCCTGCAGGCACATGTGAACGTTATGTGTGCACCCGTGTTGCATCCCCTGACAATGGAGTTATGGGTGGTTGTGAGCCACCATGGGGGCTTTGGTCACTGAACCAGGGTCCTCTTCAGGATCAGCAAGTCCTCTTAACCACCGAGCCATCTCTTCAGCTCCCTGAGCCTGCCTTTATGTGTGATTTAGTGTTTATCTTCTGCTGCTTCCAATATACTCTCGTTGTTTCATATACTCAGTGTTGTAATGATGCTATGATGAGGAGATGTTGTTTCTGTTTGCTGTCCTAAATGCCTGTTGTAGCTCTTCCTATCTCTAGGGAATTTTATATTACAATTCTCTTGAAAATATTGTCAGTTCACTTAGAACAAGATTTTTTTTTCTATGCCTGTAACACATAGATTTGGTTTTGTGAGAGTGTTGTGTATATCTTAGAATCCTTGCTGCTACCTTATTCTATACTGGTCCTTGCTTGATTGCTCCAATTCCTTTACCATTTCTTCAAGCTTGGACAGTCTTTTTTCTTGATACAGTCTATTGAGGAAATGTTCCACAGGAGATTTTTTAATTTGACTTATTGGTTTTTACTTTAGATGTTTTTTTTTTCAATATTTCTATATCTTATTGAATTTCTATTTCACTTCTTGTACTGTCCACCTTATTTCATTCAGCTGTTGATTTGTTTCTTCATTCAGGGCTATTTTCTTCTTTGAACACACAAAACATTCTATCCCAGAGTCCTCTGTCTGGGACTTCATTTAACTCACTCTCTAAATGCTATTATCGTTACGTAGTATTAATAAGTTTTGGAGAAGGTGGTGGGGTTCTCTTTAGACAGTCTAATGGTCTGTCTAAAGAAGCTGGCCTTAAAGTTGCTATTTAGCCCAGGTGAGTGTTGTAATCACCACCCTCCTGCCTCAGACTCCTAAATGCTGCGGGTATTTAGGTGTTATGCTACCATGAGAAGGATCTTTAAGGCGGCTCCAGCTCACTCAGTCAAACTGTCTCGTTCATATAGTAGAAAAGGGCCCTGTATTTGTACATAGGACCTTTGCTCTACTTCCCTTTCCCACCAGACAAAAGAGGAACAAAACAAAAACAGTTTAATAAGAACTTGGGAAGATTTGCAGGTGTACTCTAATGTGGCTTCATTCTGCCATCTAGTGGGCGGGAAGAGAAAAGCCAGGCCAGACCAAA
Organism: Meriones unguiculatus; assembly: GCF_030254825.1. Lineage (NCBI taxonomy): Eukaryota > Metazoa > Chordata > Mammalia > Rodentia > Muridae > Meriones > Meriones unguiculatus. The sequence continues at coordinate 27,347,261 of NC_083364.1, forward strand.
ATTGTTTTGTCACGATTTCGCTGGCATCGTCATTTTATCAGGTGTTTTCTGATTAGCGTAGGTTAAACCTTTACTAATCCCTTTACTAAGCTGAAGTTTGGAAAGAACTATTCTAAGCCCCAAGGCTCCCAAACCAAGTTCTTCAAGTTCTTCAAGTACTTTGGAGTTTCAAAGCTTAAAGACTGTAGAAGTATTTGCTCTTGATGCTTCTTTTCCTCCTGTCCCCCTCCTTCTATGAAGGAAAGGCTTATTTCCCTTTGAATTTTGAAAGTATAGTTCATGATGGCAGGCAAGACACGGTGGCAGGGATGAAATGGAGCTGTTTAGATTGCATTCACAGCCAGGAAATGGGGAGAGAGAGGAAGCATTCTAGCCTTCCTCTTTCCTGACATTTCCCACATTTTTATTAGTCCCTAGACTAGAAATCGCCTGGAGCCCTTGAGGGTCATGACTTTCCCAATACACTGAGCAAAACTGTAAACAAAACTATTACACTTAAAAAGATTCCAAATCCTCCAGACGGTGGCAGCACACACCTTTAATCCTTCCTGCACTCAGGAGACAGAGACAGGTGGCTCTCTGTTGAATTTGAGGCCGGCCTGGTCTACAAACCAAGTTCCAGGACAGCCAAGGCTACACAGAGAAACTGGGTCCCAAAAACCAAACAAACCAACCAAACAAAATTACAAACCTCTAAAATATTGGCGTAACAAACAAAGTTGAATTGTTAGGGCACGAGACCTGTGTCTTGATCCCTAAGGCCCCTTCCTTAGTGCCCCTAAGAATTCTGTACTTCCCGGGATGAAGGCGTTGGTAGCCAAATCTCTCCCAAATGGTAGGAGAAGCAGCATACTTAGTATCTGGTGATGCATGGGGGATGGCTCTGGCCATTAACAGCACTGGCAGGAGCTGCTTGCCTTCCCCAGCTTCTTGAGGTGCCAGATGCTGTCACATGCGTTTTTTTGTGATCTTCCCATTGTCCAAGTAGAGTTGTCCTCACCTTAGGAATAAGAACAGGGCCTCTTGTCCTTTTGGGGGAGCATCTCAGATGTGTTCATCCCTGCGTGGAGAATTTCAGTGACTGGGCTGTTGGACTCTCATGAGTCTATTTCCTTTCCTGCAGAATTAAATGGAGGAGAGTTGTACGTGGTGGCTCTATGGTCCTTGGCAGCATCTGGGAGACTGAAGCTACTGACCCTGGAGATATGGCTCTTTTCGGTTCATACAGAGAGTAACCAAGGGGTTCTCTCCACCCCTCCACATCTCCTTCACAGATGGTAAGATTGTTAGCCCTACCACATTACTGTAAGGAAATTCTAGGGCCTGAATGCCCCAAAGAGACACTTCCTGGTGTTTTCTGTGGCCACCGCTGGAGGACAGAAGTGAGAGCCAAACCGGAGCTTGTAGCCAATGACATCAGCTTTGGAGAGAGTTTGTTTTTTAAATTAGCTAACTAATTAATTAATTTAGTGATGGAGTCTCATGTAGTTAATGCTGATCTCAAACTCATTGTGTAGTTGAGCATGACCTTGAGCTTTTGATCCTTATGACATCACCTCCCAAGTGCTAGGATTACAGGCACAGGCCACCCATCCAGTTTGTGTGGGACTAGGGGTGGAACCGAGGGCCTTGTAACGCTAGATAACAGTCTAGCAACTGGCCTGTGTCCCCAGGCCCTGCTGTTAATTTTAGCATTAATTTGGAATGTGGTTTATTTGGAATCATTAGGTGACTTAGTTTTAGGTTTTTTCCTAGATGCGGAATTGGTTCATTTGTTAGCCTCCTGACAGTTTCTGGATTGGAGTGGGCCAGCAATAACTGGCAGGTGGGCATGTTGGCTCCTACTTAACAATCTCAGCAGAAGGCTCTCCGGTCAGGTCATCTGGGTCTACATAGAGAGAGCTCTATCTCAACAAACAAACACTAAAACAAAACTCCCCCAAACCATCACCACTGAGAAAACAAAAAGTACCTCGCTTCGCTCGTAAGCGCACCTTTGACTAGGTGGTTCTCTTCAGGTCACTACTGCTGCGCTGAAACCCCATTACCAAAAAGCAACCCAGGAAGGAAAGCGTTTCTTTTGTTTACACTTCCAAATCATTGTTCATCATGGAAGGAAGTCAGGACAGGAACTCAAACAAGGAACCTTGAGGCAGGAGCTGATGATGCAGGGGCCATAGAGGAGTGTTGCTTACTACCTTGCTCCTCAAGACTTGCTCATCCTGCTTTCTTATAGACCCCAGGACAACCAGGCCAGGGCTGGAACCACCCACCGTGGGCTGGGCCCTCCCTCTCAATCCCTAGGAAAGTGCCCTAAGGCTGTATCTTATGGAGGCATTTTCTTAATTGAAGTTCCCTCCTCTCAGATGATTCTGGCTTGTATCAAGTTGACATAAAACTAGCCAGGATAGTGGCCCCCCAAATGGCAGAGATCAGAGTTGGTGAGATGACCCAGCAGGGAAAGCTGCTTGCCACGGTGTCTGACAATCAGAGTTTGAGGTCCTACAATCCACAAGACGGAGGAGAAAAACCCACTCCTGAAAATATTGAAAATTGTACTCTGACTTCTACATACACACACCCACACAGAAACACACACACACACACACACACACACACACACACAAATAAACAATCGAATAAATGTTTTAAAAACTCTGTTGTGATTAAAGGGCAGACCATGAGGGAGGTGCTTCCCATCATTTGCTGTCCACAGAGCAGGTCTGAAAATTTCGTGACCATGAAACTGTGTCTTTCTGTCCCATTCCCTAGCAATAAAGTAATTTTTGTGATAACATATGTTTTAAATTTTTGGACTATTTGCACAGCAAAATAAAATAAAGTTCTCCCCAAATCAATAACCATGGCCTCTTCTCACTCCTTGCAAGTGACATTGCCCCACTGTGACAATAAGAGCTTTTATGTCTCTGCGTTCGCTCACTGGGCACTTGTTCTCAGAGCGCTTCTCTCCTAGGGGAGGTACGGCCTCACGTGAGCAGACAGATGTATGAAGATGAACGAGAGGCCTTTCCTTCTGGAGACAGCTATGGAAACCCAGAATCGCAGCGCAGTGTGACAAATCCCCTGGGGACACTGGGAAGGGATGATGTATGAAATGGATGTAGGCAGGCTTTCTCCAGGCGAAGAGGGAGGATGGGACCTGACGGGACCTGACTTTTGGTAATAGCATGTGCTCAGGGACAGGAGCACAAAGGCACCATGGGTAGCACAGACATGAACGGCTGGCCTGGAATGTGGCCGATGCTGCACCTCATGGTTCTGTGTGCAAGTCTGCAGACAGTGGGAGGCCACTCAGGAGACCGGAGTTCCTGCTTTCCCAACAAGCTTTGGAGACTTCTTTCCCCCCAGCTCCTTCCTTCTCCCACCTGCATGTTTATTTGTCCTCGTCACCTCTTCATCCCTGTTTCCTCACACATCTGTAGAGATGGAGGTACGCTGAGACCAGCCAGCTGTGCGGTGCAGATAAATAGCAACCAGCAGGCGCATAGAGATGAGAGGGCCAGAGGAGTGTTGCTGTGAGAACCTCTTGGGGGGAGTGGAGTGATGGCTTGAACCACACATGCTCTCCTCTGAGCTACATTAAGGAAGCTTTGGAAGACTGGGGTGTAGGGTGTGCCATCCTCAAAGGAAGTTCTTGGGATCTAAAGGGTGAATTACCTAAAAGCCTCTCCTATTAAATGCCGCCCCTCCCTCACTCCCCTCATCAGCTCCAGATGCCCACAGCCTCCTCTTCCACAGGGAAACTGTGGCCCTTCAGACATAATTAAAGAAACGGTTCTATTTCTGGAGACACTGTTTGTCCTTTATGCCCACGTCGCCTCCATCAATCCCAATCAACAGGATCCAACTCAGCTTAAGAATTCACCAGGTCAGGAAAACACAGAGTCCTTTGCTGTGTTAACATGGACACATCTGTCAAGTCAACAGTGTACCCCACACAATCGATGATGACGTATTTTCACAGTTTTTATAATATATACTCACACTGTGTATCTCAATTATATATGTACACACACACACACAACCCCCCCCCCCACATAGTGGGGAGGGAATTACCCACTGGGTACACTGAGGTTTTTCTTTCACCATCATAATAAATTCATCTTCATAATTTATAGGCTGGAATCCTAACATGTAAGGTGGGTCTTTAGGACGGGACAGTGCCCATGTAGATGGCCGAGAGACTCCTTTAGACCTTCCATTATGTGAGAACACAGCAAGTTGCCACAGTCTAGAAAGCAGTCTCTACCCAGATACCATGACCTTTGAATTTCTAGTCCTTTGGTTGGTAATGCAACTTTGTGTTTTGTAAGCTACTCAGTTTACAGTGTATTGTTGCAACAGCCTAAATTGGCTAAGACAGCCCATCTACTTACTCTGTTGAGCACAATGTATCCCCTTTTATGTGACATGCTCCATTAGCGGATATGCTACTTTGGGAGAAAAATCTTCAGGGATTCTGAATATTTATTTGCTTTAGGAAATAACTGCTTGGATCGTTTGTTTTGGCCATTGAATTGCTTACTATAGAAATACAATACAGAATACTTTAAACCTCAGCCTTTCCCTGAATCCATGAAAGTGTCCATGCTTGGTAATGCTTGCAGAAGGCATGGTGCCTGAACCAACCAAGCAGAGAGTCTCTGATGCTCACGTGTCACAGGTAATGTGATTAGGGGAGCCTCTTCAGCACCTGCCATTGCTAGATGTCCCTACGTACTTCATCAAGTGCTCTGAGACACACCCCACTCTGGCCTATTAGACATCTGGCCCTCATCTCTAAGGTCTTGAGCATGATAACCATTCAGAAAGAAGTTGTCTGCTGAGCTGTTGTTGTGGTACATTGTTAAAACAGCTTGTAAATGAGATGAAAAGACAACTCTGTGAATAAAACTTTTGCCATTTTTTCAATTTAAAAAAAAATGAAAAATAACACAGGAAAGTGAGATATAAGTCACTTAAAACTTTTGGAAGAATTATTCTGTTGGGCGGTATACACCAGGGAAGAGTGCTCAGGCATGCGTTCAAGGCAACAGAAAGCCTGCCAGTGACTAACTATGCTGGGTGTTTGTTACCTGAGTTCAGTTCCAAGTCTTTTACAGGGTGGGCTTTCAAGCCAAAAGAACATATCCTGGGCTAAGACACTTCCATTAGCAAGAACAATTTGCCAGAAGCAGAACTACAGAAGCCAAAAAACAAGGTAAGTATACTTAAAGACTGACAGATTCGGTCTTTGTTCTCATATTGGCAGGTGTTGCTGCCTACATGCTGGCTTCTAAGGTCTGAAAGGCGCTTCCATCATGGCTCCAGTTGTGCTAAGGTCTGAGGCCCTCTTAAATCCTGGGAGCTTGTTACAGATCAGACCCTTTACAGCTTTGCAATATTACTGTAAGTAACTTTACTGCTCTCAAGAGGAAGTAGAGAACGTGAAGAAAGCCCCAATTCTGTGCAATTTGGTGTTTTGAATGCATACTAAGTGCTGTGTTGTGCAGAATTTAGATAAAAATCAACCAAATTAACATTCCCAGAGCTTTTCAGAACCAGCCTGAGAACACAAGAAAGCAGTGGTTTTTCTCCTATATCACCCCAAGGAACACACACACACACACACACACACACACACACACACACACACACACAGAGATAGAGATTCTGTCCCATCCCTTCCTTATCATCTCCTCCCCTCTCTGCATTTTTCTCTTATCCTCTCCTGGGTAAGGATGTAGCGCAAGCCTTGCATATAGAGGACAAGAGCTCAACTTCTGAGTTCTACCAGAACCCTTCTATGTTAAAAAAAAAAAATCCCTTTTATCTATCTAACCCTTCGAATGCAAAATTCTTTTCTTTGTACAAAGTCATATGCCATGTATATTAGTAATTGGCTGTAACGAAGACCCAATGATGGGATGCCTTAAACAAAAAAGTGTATTTCTATCTCTCATGACATGTAGGATATATAAGAAGAAATACTCCAGAGTTATTCAGGATTTCTTGGTTTCCTTATCTGCTTTCTCCACCATCCCTGGAACACTGTCTTTACGTGGCTTGTTTCAGTTAGAGTTTCTATTGCTTACATAAAATCCCATGACCAAGCCGGGCATGGTTAGTGCACAACTTTAATCCCAAGCGCTCAGGGAGACAGAGACAGGCGGATCTTTGTGAGTCCGAGGCCAGCTTAGTCTACAAAGCAAGTCCACGACAGCCAAGGCTGCAGAGAGAAACCCTGTCTCAAACAAATGAACAAACACACAAACAAACACAAAGCCATGACCGAAAGCAACTTGGAGAGGAAAGGTTTATTTCAGCTTATAACTCTCAGGCCACTGCAGGAAGTCAGGACAGGAAGTCAAGGCAGGAACCTGGAAGCAGGAACTGAAGCAGAAGCTACGGAGGAGTGCTGCTCAGTGGATTGCTCCTCAGGGCTTGTTATGCCATCCATGAGCACCTGTCTAGAGGTGGACTACCCTCGATGGGCGGGGCCTTCCCACCTCAATCATCAAGCAGGTAAACGCTCCACAGGCTTGCCCACGAGTGCAGTCTGGTGGGAGCATTCCCTCAATTGAGGCTCTCTTCCCAAATGACTCTGACACAGTAGCGAATCAGAGAAATGCAAATCAAAACCGAACTGTGGTTCCATCTTACTCCAGTCGTAAGGTCATATAAACCAAAAACATTTCATAAGAAAACAAGTAAGAATAAATTCTGTCAAGGATGTAGACAAATAGGAACCCTTATACGTGCCGATGGGAATGAAAACTAGTCCATCTTCAGTGGAAATCAGTCTGGAAGGTTCTCAAAAAATGAAAAACTAGACCTGCCACACAGAACCCGACTCAACTACTGCTGGGTATTAACCTGTCAGCATACCACAGGGGTATTTGCGTATTGACATTTACTGCAGCTCTAGTCTGGTGAACAACAACAGAGAATGCGTGAATAGATTGCATACATGCTCGGTAGAGTTTTTTCAGCCCTAAGGAACAGTTAGGTCACGTTGTGTGCAGAAAAATGTATTTAACTGGAGATAATCATCGTGAGTGGAGCCAGACTCAGAAAGACAGATTGTGTTCCCTCACCTGTGGTTCCTGGACTTTATAAACAACATCCTGCACGTGTATATAAAATGAAAACACAAGAGAAAGCATCTAGGGGGACCAGAGCACAACTGGGAAGGGGGAGTCATGAGAAAAGGGAGGGTAGGAGAGCAAGAAAGGGAACATGCTCAAAGAATAACATACACCTGCATGCGGAATTTTAAAAGTGAGGGTGGTCCAGGGACATGGAGTTTCAGTGGGTAAGCCTGAGGTTGTCCATCTAGACCACGCAGGCAAGATCATCCATAGTGTTAGCAGTGGAAGTGGGTGGCTGTTGGCCTGCCTTGGATGAAGACCAACTGTGGATCTGTTTTTGGCTAACACATTGGCTGTTATTTCATTCTTCTATTCTGGTTCCAGGAATAGAGGTCAGGAGTCAATGTAGAACACTCTATCACCAAGTCACACTTCTAAATCAAAGGCATGTTGCCTTTCTTCAATGTCCAAGGATTTGGGGTACTGCAGGATAGACTCACTTTTCCTCCGTTAGTATTATGTCTTAAGATATGATTTTATGCTTAGTTATTGCAGTAAAATTGTCATGACTAAGCAATGACACACAGTAAAACTTAACCACACTAAAGGGAAACTCAGGGTTTTGGGGAAAATCTGGCCTTTTGCTTAAATATCTCCCTTCACACGTAGACAGAGGGTTAAAGTGGGGACATAAGCGCCTGAAGGAAGTGATAAACTTTCTGTGGCTTTTTCATTCTGCACAGGAATACCTCCATCCTGGGTAAAGACCAGCCTCAAGACATGTGTGGTTGAACGTTTTCACTTCTAGTCTCAAGGCGAGTGTTGCTTTCCACAGAAGGCCCTCTGTGGTGGAGGCGGATTCTTCTGGGGCCTCTGCATGACAGGCTTTCACAATGCTTCTGGCTGACCACCAGGCCCAGCAAAGTATTGGTGTGGTTTTGGGGTAAAAGTCCCTTTATCTTGTGCAATTGTTATAATCTGCTGAAACCAGCAACGCTCCTATATGGGGCAGGGGTCCAAAGCTACTCTGGAGTGTAGAACTGAGGAGAGGTGAAGACCATGAGGAGTTAGAGAGGGTATGCCCTTTGTGGTCAAAGAGGTCAGGTTCAAGCCTTGGGTGTGTGTCTCTCTCTCACTCTTACTGGATTCTTCATTGTGTGGAAGACAACCATAGCTATCTCCAAGGGAAGACTGAACATGGCCATTCATTTATTCCTTTATTCAACGTTGCTTCTCATTTACTTTGTTTCTTTTCTTTTTTCCTTTTCCTTCCTTTCTTTTTTTCTAGACCTTTTTTTTTTCTGTGTAGCCTTGGCTGTCCTGGATTCGATTTGTAGACCAGGCTGGCCTTGAACTCACAGCAATCCAACTGCCTCTGCCTCCCTGAGTGCTGGGATTACAGGCATGCCCCACAAAGCCTGGCTGGTTCTTACTTACTTTGTACAAGATACTACTCTAGGGGCTAGGGAAAATAACCTCAAATAGGCAAAGCCCTGATCCAGCATGTTTGCATTCTAATAAGGAGCAAAACACAGCAACATACATACAAAATAAGTAGGAAAACGCTACAACGCGCATGCGCACACACACACACAGACACAAAACAAGTAAGAAAAATGCTATGGTAAAGATAAATAGTGATCTAGCTTTGAGTTACTGTAGATCCTCTCTCCTTTGATTGATACAGTTTGCCTGGGAAACTTCCAGATCCACATATTCATACCTAACAGCTCTTGGAAACAAGCTCATGTCTTTATTCTTCATGACCTAATGTGATTTCTCTACAAACATCTATGTATTAATAGGAAGACAAGATGGAAGATCAGACTTTGACTTTTCCTTCTTGGGGGGCTTGGTGCTGCTGGTCTTATCCACCAGTAAAGGCAAGACTCTTGGGCCCCATGTGGCCAATGGAAAGTGATAGTTGGAGGCAGCAGACGCTTGCCCAGCCTGTGCCTGGGAGCATTCTGCCCCTGAGTGTCTCATTGAAGCTACTGCTGGCATCCAGTGCTCTTGTTTGGAATCACGATTTAATTCATCAGATTTGTGCTCCTTGGCTCTGATCTTTCAAAAATAAGACACGAGTTTGCCGAACGGTCCCAAGGTATTATCTTTCCAACCTCAACCCTTCTAGGAGTAGCTTAGTGGGTAGCGATGTCTAGTGCACACAGCTGGGCTTCCCTGTAGACAGGAGAGGTCTGTTCACAGGGGGCTGGGAAGGTGAGGTTTATCTATACAGAGAAAGTTAGTTTTCAAAACATTAGCTTGATACTTGGAGCCAGCAAGTCTTTAACAAGGGTGCTCCAATATCTAGGTAAGTTTTCTGTGACAGTGGGCTTGAATCATGTAGGGACCATAGATTTTAGAATCTGGACCTGCTAAGAGCCTCGAACCTGTCCCATACCACATCAGGAACTTTGCTGCACCTCAGCTCTCAGGGTTCGTGTCCATGGTCTCTCTTCAGTATGGGATCCCAGCTCTTGAGGGGAGGATACTTTCTATTTCTTATCCTGGTACCGTCCCCCTGAGTTCATGCTGAAATATTAATGTCTGAACCACACAGCCTCACACAAAGAACGGGGGTACTATGTGAGAATTAATGTTGTTGACTTACCAGAGCAAACTTAAGGGAGAAGGAGGTCTCCTGACCTCTGCACAATTCATTTCACTTGAGAGTTTTTTCATTACATTCAGAAACATCTTGTTTTTCTTTATTATTGTCTTTACCCTTGCCCCATCTCTTGCTCTGGTTGAGTATGGCCAAAGCCTGGGAACAGGAGGGCTTGACTGAAGCTCTACTTGGCTTCCCAGACCCAAGCTGGACTAAGCCAGGTTCCTCAGGGCGGAGCCTCAAGGCAGCTGCCAGGGTCAACGGGCCCACTCACTGGCTACTGGCCCTCACTGGACTGTCCAATGGCAAGATGGGGACTGCCTGTCCCCATGAGTACCAGACTCATGAGACCAAGTCATTTTGTCCTCATTTTTATTCGTATGGTAGCAGTGGACCTGACTACACCAAAAGGTAAGAACAATTCTACTAAATTCCTGCCTGGATGGGTGTGAATGCCCAGTCCTGGCTGGGATGTGTTTAGATTTTGTTAGCATGGGAGCTCTTCTTCAATTCCTCAAAGCTCCAACAGGAAAAGAATTCTCTCGTTTGGTCCAAATGCTAAAGACCGACCTGAAATCTCCCTGGCTCATTTGACCACTGAGAAAAGAATCTGTGGGAGGGTGTAGCTGCAGACGAAATTCAGTTTGGAGAAAAAGGATGTGTAGCTTTAGTGAGTTAAGACGATAGAAGAGGCAGGCAGAGGCAGCTGGAGGAAGCCAAGATGATGTCAGACCTCGGGCTTGAGTTTGGAATCCACTTCAACCACTTCGTTCTGCACAGCACATACGTGGTGCGGAGCGTATGCTGTAGAAACGCTTCGTTTCTCTGTGTAGCCGTGGCTGGCCTGGAACTCACTCTGTAGACAAGGCTGGTGGCAAGCTCACAGAGTTCCGTCTGCCTCTGCCTCCCAAGTGCTGGAATTAAAGGTGTGCACCACTGCAGCAAGGCTGGAAAGCTGTATTTCGAAAGATATTTTCTGACCGAGGCACTAGACCTGCTTGATCTTTGCCAGATTCAATCCTTGCCCCATGAACGCTGCGTTGGAACCCTAGTGGTAGAAGGGATGAAGGAGGGAGGGATTTGGAAGTCAAGGCAGCCTCTTGTGTATTATGATATGTAAGTCCTTGATCTGGAGGGAAAAAAAAATGGAGACAGGGTCTCACTCTACATTTCTGATTGGCCTGGAATTCACGACAGAGACCAGGCTGTTACTGAAGTCACAGGAGTCCACCTGCCTCGCTAGCTAGTGCTGAGAGCTGGTTTTTGAATCAAGCCTCACAAGAGTCATCTCACTCCTTGGGACTTCATTAAAAACGAGGGCAAGTCGTTAGGTTAGAGTGATTTGGGGAGCAAGAAGGCTAGCAGAATAGGCCAGAGGAGCATGAGCGTGTAGCTTGGCTCTTGGAGCAGCGTGGTCCCCCAAGCTTAATGAGAAATCATTGATGCCTCCCTCCCTGAGACAGGGGGCTTGCTTCTTGGCTTGTGCGCATGTGTGAGCATGTGAGCGCGTGCATTGGAAGGCAGTGGTGTCTCTCCGTACGAGGTGTCTTTCTTAATCTCCACCTTTATTTTTTTGAGACAAGGTCTTTCCTGAACCTAGCGCTTGATGAAGGAGGCTAGATTGACGGGTCATGGACCTCCGGGGAAGCCCTCATCTCTGACATCTCCCACCCCAGTGTTGGGCTTAAGACTGACAGGTTTCAGGTCCTCGTGCTTACACAGAAAGCACTCTATCAGCTGGGCCATCTCTTAAAACTAACTTATTTATTTGTTTATCGCTGTGCGTGCATTTGTGCATAAGTTGCACGCGCGTAGACACACTCCCCCTGCGGCAGGCATGCGGAGGTGAGAGGACAATTTTGGGGAGCCCTCTCTCTCCTCCCACTTTGCTTGAGGCAGCTCCCTCACATTTCTTCCACTCTGTGTACTCCAGGCTGCCTGGTCTGTGAGCTTTGGGGTGAGCCCGGGGAGTGCTGTGATTACAGACGTGTGCCACTGCATCCTGCTTCTTATGTGGGTCCTAGGGGTTGAATTCAGGTTGTCACCCTTGCGCAGGAAGTGCTTTTATTGAGCCACCTCATTTCTGTCTTTTTGAAAGGAAGTTACAGAGACAGACATTCTATTTATTTGTCAACCCAGAGGACCAGCAGCCCCCATGGACTCTGCTGAAGCCAGGAGGTGATAGCTTTTGGAAAGCAAAGGCTTTAATCATGAACTCGTCCTGAAAACTTCATGGATGGATGCTCTGCTTTGCCAGTTTCTTGAGTGTGCATCTGTGCACGCATGTATGTGCATGTAATGTGCATGTGTGTAATGGACATGAGAATGCTAACAGCTCTCCAAAGGCTGAGTGGTGAAACCTTCCAGATAATCTTAGGAGCTAAACAGAGATAGCTCAGCTCCTGGTTCTGCCATTTATGATTGGGTTTTACTGTTGCCAATATTAAACTCATTTTCCTTTTTTATCTTTCTCTCTCTCTCTTTTTGTGCTACTGAGAATTGAACTTTGGGTTTTGCACACACTAGGAGAGTGCTCCACCGCTGAGCTCTATCCTCAGCAACCACTTTGATTTTCAAGAACAGTTGTTTCATGTCATTCAACCCAAAGACTGCATGATCTTAAACTAGCATCTTGGCCTCTGCAAGTCTCAGGCTCTCTTGTTCAGCACAGTGAGAAGTAAAGGTATGTGACAGTTAAGTGAGATAAGGTCTAAAAGTACTTTGATGGTGCACACCTTTAAACTTAGTATTCAGGAGGCAGAGGCAGGTGCAGCTCTATGAGTTCAAGGCCAGCCCAGTCTACATAGAGTTCCAGGACAGACAGGATTGCTCCCCCATATGCACCCCAAGTCTCATAACACAAAAAACAACCAAAAATATCTTATGCAAATGCTACTGCACAGAATTGTCACCAGCGTCAAAAGTGTTCTCAAGCTCCTCATCTCACGTGACCCCACTAAGCAGCTTAGCATACTGAGCCCGAGCTCTGTGGGTAACTTTAGAGGCCGTGCTGCAAGCCGTGCTGCTCTGTAAGCCAGAAACCTCTCAAGCCTCATTTTCCTCCTTTCTCAACTCCCTCCCCTGTTATACAGTCGTGGTCCTTCCTTGGAGTCTCATCAAGGTGAAAATACCGGATATGTCGAGAGTTTGAGCATGGAGCAGTTCCCTCCATTAGGGTGTAGGAAACACACACCCAGCCTTTCTGTTTCTAAGGGCAACGATGGGAGGATTCCTGGGGTCTCTCTTGGCCCTGGCATTTCTTGTGTGCTCTGTTGCCTTTCCTGGCTGGGGGGTGTTGAGATCGTATTTAGTAACCTCTCAATGTAGCCATCTCTGCCAGTCCCAGAGGAAACGCCAGTTTTGCATTTCACAAGATTCTGCTGCTTGCTGCTGCTGCTGAAGTGCCAGCAGCAGGTCAAAGTGGAATTTCACATCCACTTCTCTACACTGTGGTCCTTTAGGAGCGTGGAAGCCGTCCATCTGCTAACTAACTCCTGGGGGGGTCTGCTAGAAAGGCGGCTCCAGGGGGGCCCATGTGGTGCTTCCGGCGCCACCTTGTTTCCTTCTTAGCCCTGGGCAGAAATGACTGAACCTCTCTGGCTCCCAGATGTCTTACGTGGAGGTCTCCCTCCTGGGGCTGTGTGGGTGAAATGAAAGGCAACAGCTCTCCACAGTGGGTGAGCCATAAACGTTTGCCTCCCTACTCTCACGTTTGTGTGCATCATGTCATAAGTTTATAAACCATTCTACGCTTTCTGCCAACTGGGTCTCACGATAATATTGTGAAACCACATTTCTAGGCAAAGAGCATAAAGCCTGGGGGGCAGCTGGGGGCAGCTAGGAGGAGGGGCTGGGAAGCCAGGTCATTTGGTTCATGGTCTTCTGGTCCCCCTCCCTCCCCATGGAGAGGGGTCTTAAAAGGCAGGATTTGTAACTGTAGTGCTTTCTGTGATAGAGTGTCATTATGCCAGAGGTCCACTTCTGTCTCCTCCATGTTTCGTTTTGGGGTCCTGGATGATCACTTAACCACTCAGCAGCCCCCTTTCGTCACCCCTAAGTCAGGTGCAGTCATCGTAAATGGCGGTCATTGCTCACCAGCTCACTCCAGACACCCACCAAGCATGGTTTGTGGGTTACGCCATTTATCTTCCACCAAACACGTAATGGTTGAGAGCTAATTATTTGTACCTGAGCATGTGTTTCCCATAGCGTCTCCGAAATGGCTTTGATGATTCAATGAGAGGGCGAGACAAAGACTTTCCAAATGTAAAGCATTGTACTTGATTCTTGCCATCTAGCTTCAAGACCTATCCAAAACATTTCCTCAGTAGCATGCTCTCGCTGTAGATTATGTACAGGACTCGATTCAATTCAATAGTATTTCAGGATCAAAGTGTAACAATTCCTTTGTCTACATAAAGGACAGAAATAATTTCAAATTATTATTATTTTTTAAAGAGGCATTCTGTGTTGTCCTTCAGTGACTATCTATAGCGGACTTCACAACCAGAATTAGGTAAAAATGAAGCCCTTTTCAATTAGCATCTGCCCTTGGCACCCAGATGCTTAGGGGCTGGAGAGATAGCTCATCAGCAGTTAACAGCATGTGCAGACAGAGGACATCTTGCAAAGGACCTGATTCACAACTGTCTGTGAGTCCAGGTCCAGGGGGTCTAAGGCCTTCTGCACTCCATGGGTGTGTGTACACAGGTGCACGCCTCCATGCACATTCAAATAATTAAAAAAATGAAATCAGTGTTTACAAAAGGAAACAACTGAGGATGCGTACAGCTTAGTACGTCTGTCCCCACGCCACTTCTCGGGGATCCCAGAGCAACCACATCTGTGAGCAGAGGAAAGTGTTGAGAACATGGAGGTGTGTGGGAAGAGTGTGTTCTTTTAGATGAAGAAGGCTGTTGGTTTTCCAGCAGAAAGGGACAAATAGGAAACTCTAGAAGTCTGTCTTTGCCTTCTTTCCTAGCATTTGGGCTAAGCCCTGGGCCAACCTGTATCTTTGGGGTCTTCCTTAACTGCCTGTATTAGTTCACACTTTCTGGATTCTTCATTTTCCTATGGAAAAGATTAACACTTCATAGATTCTTTCTGCTTCACTGCTTGGGAGGTGGAAAGCAGGGTTGAGATTCTCAGGAGTTCAGTTGCCGAAGCTGAAGGAAGAAAGGGCAGAGTTGACACAAGACAGACAAAATCTTAAGCGTCTCCAAGCAATGGCCAGCGAGATAGATAACTCAGTGGGTAAAGGTGCTGAATTTAATGACCTGAGTTCATTCCCCAGGACCCAGTTGGTGGAAGGAGAGAACTGTTGCCCACAAGGTGTTCTCTGACTTCTGTAGGTATATACCCACAGGCATATACACACAGACTTGCTAGTTAACCAACCAATCAACCAGTGGACTAACTAGCTAGCTAGCTAGCCAACTAGCTAGCCCAACCAACCAACCAACCAACCAACCAACCAACTAACTGTAACAAAAAAGTTTCAGGACAAGCATTCTTCCAAAATACAAGAGGGGTATTTGGGGACTTTCCTCTGGTTCTCTCTAGTTTGCCTATTTCTTACTCTGGGTTTTTACCTAATCTCTGCCTCGCTTTATTGGAGCAGTAGTTGAGAATCTGCTCCTGAGCACTCCCGATCAGTAGATGGCGACAAAGGCACACAGAGTCACTCTAAGCCAGCCCTGGGCAGGCTACTTTCCAAGAGCCCTCTCCTACTCACACCTGCTAGTTTCAGTTCATGTACAGTTACTCTAGAATTGCGTATTTAGAAAATGACACGTCGGAGCAACAAGGAATGTAAAGATGGATTTAGTTAAAGGTGTTTAAAATGATCTTACATCACAGTTTACAGCAACAGTAAAAAAAAGTAATAGATAAACTAAAGAGCGGTGTCTTAAATACATAGAGCAGAAAGAAAAACAGAAAGAATATGGGATATTACCAAATCCTTCCGAATGATAAGAACTGTTTGATGCTTAGATGCAAAGAAAGTGTCAACAGAGCTGACCATGGAAATGCTAAAATTCCTGTGCACCTAACAATGAGGATTAACAAATGGAAGGATGGTTTGCTCACCAGAGCAGTCTTAACAGCGTGATGCCAGAAAACAGACCGGTGACACAGGCTCACACCATTGCTTGAAGAGATGTTAATAAGGGGTGGATGTGGGTAATGGGTTTGAGTCTCAGCATTATAGGGGAGTGGGGACAATAGCATCCAGATAAAAACAGCCAAGAGTTACACAAGCTGGATATGCCGATACACTGAAGCAATCTCAGTTTTGGGGAAGTAGGAGGCGGGAGGAGTGCCTTGAGGTTGAGACTAATTTGAGCTACATACTAAGACTCTATCAAAAAAAGATGAGGTGTTTGAGGCCAGGCTGGGTTCCAGGACATTACCTCTCCGGGAAAAACAAAAAACAAAAAACAACAACAACAAAAAAAAACAAAAACAAAAACCCAAACCAAAACAGATCAAAGCAACAACAGTGCAGAAGAAACACATTAGCCAACAGAGAACACTTTCTCTGAGACGGGGTTTCTCTGTGTAGCCCTGGCTGTCCTGGACTCACTTTGTAGACCAGGCTGAACTGGAACGCACAGAGATCCACCTGCCTCTGCCCCTTCAAGTCCTAGGATTACAGGCGTGCATCACCACGCCCAGCTGACAGAGAATACTTACAGAGATACATAATGAGGAAATTAAGAAACAGCCCTTTCAATCAAATACACAGTTTATTGATGACTAAAGAATGAAAACCATTTGTTTTGCTCACTAAACTTAACAACTTAAAACAACTTATCTTTTTTGTTTGTTTTGTTTCTGAGACAGGGTCTCTGTGCAGTTCTTGCTGTCCCGGAACTCACTGAGTAGACCTGACTGGTTTCAGACTCAAAGATCTACCTGCCTCTGCCTCCCAGTGCTGGGATTAAAGGTTTGTGCCACTTTCTTGGCTAGACATATACTTCTAAAACTGAGACTACCCAAGTTTGGCCAGGCGAATTCAGCTAAAACTGCTCATTTATTTGGTCTTTGCTGTGTGGAGGACGCAACCCGGGTCCTTTTGTGTGCTTGGCAGGTGCTCTGTGACAGAGCTGCACCCTCAGCCAGAGAGAGGTCCTTCTGTGCATGCTATTGCTCCGTTGGGTGGCAGCATGGTATATTGCAGTGTTGGTATGTTTGTTAAAAGATTTAAAGAGGGGCCTGAAGGCGGGGCTCAGTGGTTTAGGGAGCACACTGTTCTTCTTGAGGACCCGAGTTCGGTTCCCAGCACTTACAGTAGGCAGCTCACATCAGCCTGTAACCCCAGCTCTATCAGATTTGTTATCTTCCTCCGGCCTCTTCAGGTTCCTGTAAACACACACACTCTCACACAGATAAAAATAAAATAAGTCTTTTTAAAAAAGAGATTTAGCTGGGTATAGTGGCACACGCCTTTAATCCCTGCACTTGAGAGGCAGAGGCAGGTGGATCTCTGAGTTCTAGGACAGCCTGGATTGCAAAGCGAGTTCCAGAACAGCCAGAGCCACCTAGAGCAACTCTGTTTCAAAAAAACCAATCTCAACAAAAAGTTGAGATTGTTGGGCCCAAAAACTTGTATCTGGTAACATGTCATAATAGATGCTTTTAGAAAGGCTGTCTGCCTAAGGACATTTCAATATTATTTTAAAATCAATATATAAGATAATTTGTTGCTGGATATAAAATAATATTTTGAAATGGCAATGAGCTGAAAAAGGAGTCAGCTGAGTTAGAAACAATCACAGTTATCTTGGCCGTATCCACTTGATGGACTGCATTGTATATATTCTAAACGATGATTACAGAAACTAGGAAATGACAAAACCGAAACAGAGGAGAAGAGTTTAGGTGAGGAATGATTTCAACCATTTTTAAAGAATAAACAGGTTCTTTGGAATTAGAGTTGCTTTTCTCCTGTACTCTCCAAAGATTTTGTGTGTAAGTGCTTATGTGTGTGTGTATGTGTGTGTGTGTGTGAGTGTGTGAATGCTTGCATACACATGCTCACAAAGTGTGCGTGTATATATGAAAAAGAGGGAGAAAAGAAGAGCCAGGGAGTGAGAAGCTGTTTAGAGTCGAATGGAAGAACCAGAAAAGCCGAGGGCAGGATCTTAGAATATTCCATGAGTCTCGTCCTGTGCTCAGGGCAGATCATCCGTGCCATCTGTGAATTTACAATCCTGAAGATGAAAGGAAATTGTATGCAGGAGATTTTGCTATGCATTGCAGATTTCAGAGAAAAAGGATGTCTACGTAAAGGCTTTCTGGGAGGGATAAGGATTGGGATAGCCACTGAAGGCTTTCTGAGAGAGGTGAAGAGTAAGGGCGCAGGCCTTTGGGGTGGACTCTGCTGAGATGGCCAGAATAAGATAAGGGTCCTGACTGGACGTACTATGTGGATCTGCCCCTCTCACGGCTATACACTTGTCAGTTCCAGGGCTCAGGATGCTACTGCTGCAAGCTGTCCTGTTTCTCTTAATCCTGCCCAGTCATGCTGAGGAAACCATACCCGAAGGACCTGTAGTCCCTGCCCCTCCGCCCAAAGGAACCTGTGCAGGTTGGATGGCTGGTATCCCAGGACACCCTGGCCACAATGGGACACCAGGTCGTGATGGCAGAGATGGCACTCCTGGAGAGAAGGGTGAGAAAGGAGACGCAGGTAAGAAGAGTCCTGGGTAGAGGGGGGCTTTGTGGAATATGTGATGCCAGTTATTAACGAAGGCCTAGATGTGGGCAAGAAATAAACCCTTTTTAATGTGGTTCATGAGCATCCTGCAGCTTGAGATGTCCTCCTTGAGTGAGATTAGGTGGCAACATACTGAGGTATCCATGACCTTATTCTGTCTGCATCTCCTTCTACCCCTGTCCATATTCCCAATGTATTCATGTTCTTCATTTCCCCCTTAATTCTTGCTCTATCCATTGGTATATATAAACACTTCTCATGCATTAATTCTTGCTCTATCCATTAGCATTCATCATCACTTTTCCTGTACTCCTAAAATGCTCATGAGCTTTTAGAGAATGCTTGGTTTAGTCAAGAAGACACGTCTAATGTAGCAGCCTCCAGGAAGTGCTTCCTAAGGGAAGGTGTCTTCCAGCATGCAACATGCCGGTCTGAATGTCTGTAAATGCTGAAGGCATGGGACACAGAAAGATTAAGGATGAAGCTGCACTTGGGGGGGGGGGGGGCTTGAGCCATACCTCAAAGGATGGTTTTGGAAAATAGAAGTGGGAGGACATATAGACATAGGAAATAGAAGGTAACACAGTGGCTGGTTAGCCAGTACACAAAGCATTGGTTGGTAGAGTATCTATGGTGGACACTTATGGGATGTTAATTTCTAGAAACCTGCTGTTCCATATATGGGGCATATGAAAAGGCATGAGATGAAGGGAGGAATAGATGAGTGAGTAGATGGATACATCACATTCAGAACATCTTCTGACCCCAACTGACCACTGTTAATTATCAGGCCAAGTTATTCACATGTGAAGCAGAGAACTATGAACAAAGATGTATTATCTAGCTCAAAAATTCCAAATATTATCATCAATTTGCTCATTCATCTTTTAATTCACTCATAGAGGCTTTTCCCCCCGAGTTTGGTTTTTGAGACAGGGTCTCTGTGTAGCCCTGGCTCTCCTGGAACTCAGTCTGTAGACCAGGCTGGCTTCTAACTCAGAGATCCACCTGCCTCTGCCTCCCAAGAGCTGGGATTAAAGACCTGCACCACCATGTCCGGCTCATAGAGACTTTCAAAAATAAGGTTGGAGATGAAGTTATGGGAATCTGTCAGGCTTTGAGGAGTGTGGGAAGTGGAGATGGCATCTTTCTTTGGCGTGTCAAAGGGATTGTGGTAGAGGCCCTGGAAACAATGGCTTTGGATGGAAACAGCCTGGGCAGTTTCACAGTAGTCACAGAGTTCTTCTCGCTTTCTAGGTCTTCTTGGTCCTAAGGGTGAGACAGGAGATGTTGGAATGACTGGAACTGAAGGGCCCCGAGGCTTCCCCGGAATTCCTGGCAGGAAAGGAGAGCCCGGGGAAGGTGCTTATGTGTATCGTTCTGCGTTTAGCGTGGGGCTGGAGACCCGAGTCACTGTCCCCAGCGTCCCCATTCGCTTCACTAAGATCTTCTACAACCAACAGAATCATTATGATGCCAGCACCGGCAAATTCTACTGCAACATTCCTGGCCTTTACTATTTCTCCTACCATATCACAGTGTACATGAAGGATGTGAAGGTGAGCCTCTTCAAGAAGGACAAGGCTGTTCTCTTCACCTACGACCAGTATCAGGAGAAGAATGTGGACCAGGCCTCTGGCTCTGTGCTCCTCCATCTGGAGGTGGGCGACCAAGTCTGGCTCCAGGTGTATGGGGATGGGGACCACAATGGACTCTACGCAGATAACGTCAACGACTCTACCTTCACGGGCTTCCTTCTCTACCATGATACCAACTGATGGCCACTAGCTCAGAGCTTCTAAACTAAGCACCTGAGAATCAAAGAATAGTCAACAAGCTTTTAGCGTAGTTTGATAGACTGATTTCATTGGTTAGTTTGAGGGTTCTGAATATTACCCACACGTGTCCTCATTCATTCATGAAGTCACCTTTATATATAAGAAAATAGTTTCTGTGTTCCTAGTGCAGAAAAAGAAGCATTTCCTGGTCTCCACTAGTCTTACATTATAGCAAAGCAGAATGAAAATAACCTTCAGTGAGGGAGCCTCGGAACACTCTCATGGCTATAGGAAGTAGATGATGCTATTTTATGCTCACTGTCTCTCTTGATCTTCACCCAAATCCTGTAGGCACATATGAAATGCAGCATCTACTCATTTTACAGCTGAGGTCTTCAGGCTGAGTTTGTGATTGTCTGAAGTCTCACGTGTTTGAAGGCGGCAGAGCTGAGAGTGAAGCCAGAGTATGGTCTGTTCCCATTGGATGGCACCAGTTTTCAAAAGCACATGCTTGTTTGGGGTGTTGGCGGAGGTCTCTTAACCCACCTCATTTAAGGTTCTCAATTTACATCCATCCAGAGTTTGCCCCAGCCGAGCTCTCTCAGAGAAGGTGGTCTTCTGTCTAGGCCCTATTCCATCTGGACTGATACTCACTGGCTCCTTCCCCACTTTGACATCCTCCTCTCTGTGACTCTGCTCACGCTCTTACTCCCAGTTAGGGAAATTCCATCCACTTCTACAAGTACGTTGTTCCCTGTCCCTCAAGGCCACCTGGATGGGAGATTTTCTGACGTGGCCTCATCCCAACTCCCTGTGTTTTTCCACAGATAAAAGTCTCTGTGTGAGACATGTTTTTAGCCTAGGAACAGTTGCTGAACTTCCTTCCCCTCTGACTCCTCAGGAACGCTTTGACAAGTGCTTCAACACCAGCAATCTCCTGAATCCCATCGTTATTTGTAGTTTACTTCACTTTCTACAATACTCAGTCTTATCTAAAGAACCATCCCATTGAGGAACCCTGTGGTCTTAAGCACCCAATTCCTGTTCGAAGGGACGGCTTCACCTTTCCCACTGAGGTGAAGGATGACAGTGCTTTCCATAACACCAGCAGAATTCTCCCTCAAAAAAAGTAATTTCGCCTTGGAACAAAAAGTATAGAGGAATGGACCTCATTCTTTCTGTGAGCACCAACAAAGTGGAGGAAGAGTTGAGGGTCCTGAATTGATTCTTGTTTTCCAAGGATTACAGACAGAAGCGCTGGGAGATGGCTTTGTGTTTAAGAGATCTAGCTGTTCTTAGAGAGGACCCGGGCTCTGTTGCCAGCACCCACACCTGACAGCTCGCAGCTACCTGTGACTTCAGTTACAGGGCAACTCCTGGCTTCTTCAGGCATCGCATGAACACGGTGCTGGTAAATATACCCAGGCACACACACAAACACATAAAATAAACAAAAAAAAAAAATCTTAAGCTACAGATCGCTCTTTATAAGAGGCAAAGCCCTCTGCTAACTCTACCATAGGAGCTGGTTAAATATACTTAGCCCAAGACCTTGATTAATGAGGCCTTTAAGAAAGGATCACCTCAACACACACTGCCTGGCCCTCATGTGTGCTAAGATTGTGAATAGGATTCCCTGGCTCCCCCACAGTCTTACAGTTCTTCATTCTTTCTATCTGTGAGCAGTGGGCACGTGCAGCCCTCAGGCAGATACATGTGGCTGATGCAAAAGTGTTACTTGGGATCAGACCTAGAACCTCTACACAGTAGTCAAGCGCTCACCACTGAGCCATAACTCAAGCCCTGAATTGGGATATTTTAAAACTGACCCTCAAAGCCAAGAGATGCTTGGAAATTGAAAAACACAATGATGCTTTTTTTTTTTTTTTCAAATGACTTAGCTTACAGCCATTAACAAAAGTCTTTTGTATAAATTATTTTTTAAAAAAAAGAGTTACAAGTGGCTCACAGTGGTAAACGTACCCTCGTACCCTCGGGAGAAAACTGCTTAAGTAAAACACTTTAAAGGCTTAGAAAAAGAGTAAATGATGTCTGTGCAAATGTTGCTTTGTTTTCAAATTTAGGTTCCGGATGATTCCCTTTGGTAGGGATGCTGGAGGCGTTGTCTTTTAAAGTGTTTGCTACTTGTCATTTTCTACAAATAGAGATCCATTCCAATGCTGTGCTCGACTTCTGCTTTTATCTCTGGAGAAACATTTGGGATTGACAGAGGGATAAGCTGTGACTAGGGATGCTATGTTTCAAGTGGCAGAATAGCCAACCTCAAATAGGACAGGGGAAAAAATAGAGCTATGACCCTTGGCTGGGACCTCGGCAGGTTACTTGTGTGCTCCTTCCCTCCTCCATTCTTGTCTCTCTTGAATCCTTAGGTCTGCTGCTGCCTGTCTGCCTTAGTCCCTCCTCCTAGCTCACCAGCTGCCATCTTTGCCCTGAGCCAGGTACCCCTAGTTCTGCTCTACCATTCTTCGTGAAGCTGGACCCTAAATCCTGCTGAGGACAACTCCACAGTCAGTCTCCTTCCCCCCTCCTTCTATCTGCCCTCCCAATCCATGGTACCAATCTAGAACTGCTTGGTTCTGAACCCAGAACTCTAACTGGAACTTCATATCTGGGACTAGAGGCATGGCGAAGCCTAAAACCCAGAGTGACCCGAGACTGAAAACTAAGTATGACAGTGTGGGGCAAGAGCAACTGGAGAACCAAACGCCCACCCAACAAAAGTAGGACTAGATTCTACCCCAACACATATCACAGATGTCGTAATTCCAGATGCCTATTTCTCAATGCAAAAACAAAAACACAATCAATCAAGACAGCACTCCTCGTCCAAAGGCCAGCAACTCTCTGTGATATACCCTGAGAAAACTAATTTAGCTGAAGCATAAGACAGTGATTTCAAAATAGCAATTTTGAATATGTTCAGGGACTTTAAAAGGATATGAGTAAATCCCAGAATGAAGACACAACATTGGATGACATGAAAATAATTCAAGACAAGAAAGTAGAATGTAGCAGAGAAATAGTATCACTAAAGAAAAAACAAACTGAAAGAAAACTAAAAATGAAAAACTCAGAAGTAAGCGTCACCAACAGATTAAAAGACATGGAAGAGAGAATTTCAGGTTTTGAAGATAAAGTAGGAGAAACAGGTCAGAGAAAATGTTAAATCTACAAACTTCCAAAAATGAAACACCCAGGAAAATATGGGATACCATGAAAAGACAACACATACAATAAAAGGTACAGAGAAATGAGAAGAAAACCAGGCTGAAGGTACATAAAATATTTTCAACAAAATCATAGAAAACAAACAAACAAACCTAACTCTAAAGAGATATCAGCAAGGTGCAAGAAGCAGACAGAACGCTACATAGCCGAGGCCAGAAGAGAAAGTCATCATGGCGCATAATAATCAAAACACTAAAGGTGAAGAATAAAAAAAGGATATTAAAAGCTGCAAGAGAAAAAGACTAAGCTACATATGAAGGCAAGACTGTTAGAACAACACCAGACTTTACAGTGGAGTCTCTGAACATCAAAAGGGCGTGCATTGTTGTCTACAAGCTCCGAAAGACCACAGATATCAGCCAGGACTATTCTAGCCAGAAAGAGTACCACCACAATCAAGGGAGAAAAAAAATTCATGATAGAAACAAATTTAAACAATTTTTGTTCATCAATCCAGTTCTACAGAGGTCACTAGAAGGAAAACCTCAGCATGAAAAGGTTAATCACACCCAAGAGGACACAGGAATAAATAATCCCATAATAGTTAATCAAAAAAGGAAAAAAAATACTATCACAACAAAATAACTGGAATTAATAAACACTTCTCAATAATAACTATCAATGTTAATGGTATCAATTCCCCAATAAAAAGACACAAACTAGCAGCGTAAATTAGAAAACAGGACCTTTCTTTCTGTATGTAAGAAACACATTTCACCATCAAGCAGAAATATTACCTTAAGGTAGAAAGGGTATTCCAACAAGAAACGAAAAGCAAAAAACAAAAAACTGATAAAATAGTCTTTAGATCAAAACTAATCAGAAGAGATAGGGAAGAATTCCACATAATCCTTGAAGGAAAAACCCACCAAGGAGATATCACAATTTTAAACACTCATCTGCCAAACACAAGGGCACCCAAGTTCATAAAAGAAACATTACTACATTTAAAATCATACATTGTCCCTAGCACAGTAACAGTGAAGTCAGTATCCTGCTTTTGCCAATGGGCAGGGTTTCCAGACAAAAACAAGACAGAGAAATGCTGCAGTTAAATAATATCACAAGTCAAATTGACCTAATAGACATTTAAACAACATTTTGCCCAATTCTTTTATTTGTTTGCTTTTTTTTCGAGACAGGATTTCTCCGTGTAGCCTTAGCTGTCCCAGACTTGCTTTGTAGACCAGGCTGGCCTCGAACTCACTATTTCATCCAAATGTAAAGAATCTGTTTTATAGAGGCCTGCCATGTAGGGGGAGCCACAATAGTGTGCCACAGTCTGTGGTGGAGGGATGGGAAAGAGAATCGGAATGGTTTGAGGGTTATGAAGGGAGACAGAACTAGAGATACAAGGAGAGTGAGTAGCCTGCCCTGCCATCGGAGGCCATGGTGAAGTCCTGGCCAGTGCCGCTGCTGCTGAGGGCTATGTGTGGGTCTAAGGCCATGCAGCAGCAGCAGCAACAGCAGCAACAACAGGGGTTCGCGTTGATGTCCGTGGCTCATATTACCACCAAAGGCCGTGCGATGTTCCTCATTTGGGCTGCAGCCCAGGACCGTGTTGATGTCTAAGGCCTGTGCACAGCTAGCCCCACTCCTCACTGGTTGCAGCACCCGGGAAAGAGAGCAGGCTCTGCCCCTCTCCTAGGCAGCAAGGGCGTGGACAAGCTGTCGGTGCTGAGAGCTGGCTCTGCCCCTTGCTGGATGCCCCACTGGATCAGCTAGCTGGGGCAGTGCTGAGAGCTCACCCTGCTGGTGTGAGTGTGGCAGAGCTGGCGGGCTGACCAACTCAGCTCCCACCCAGGCCCAGATCCACGGGTTTGAGTCAGCCACCCCAATAGCTGCTCCATATGTGAACTGCTGGAGCGTGTGAAGGGGCCGGTCCTACAGATCCAGAGCGGCAGCATCTCCACAGGGCGACAACAGGCTATTTGAGAGGAGTCCCAGGGAAGATCCAATATTGATGGTGTAGCTGAAGCCAGAAGCCTCAAATGACTCAGTGCAACGAACATTTGCAAGTAAAGATGTGTGGTCAAAAGGGTACACTGTGGGGCACACAGTGACACTCAATAATTTCCATTATGAGATCTTTTGTTTGTTTGTTTTAATGTTAACTTTTAAATTTTCTTTTGGGAGGGAGGTTGCAAGGGTGATGGGGGGTGGGTATGAAGGAACGGGGGGGATGAGTGGGATTGGGGTGCAAGATGTGAAATTGACAAAGAATCTATAGAAAGTTAAGAAGAACACTCTATTCTCAGCAAAGCACGAAACTTTCTCCAAAAACTGACCACATATTAGTATACAAAGCAAAGCGAGACTAAACAGACAGAAAGACTAAAATGACACCCTGCATCCTATCTGTCCACCATAGAGTAATGATGGATATGAGCAATGGAAAGTGCAGAGAGCTCACAAACACCTGTGAGCTGAACAACTCATTCCTAAAAGAAAATTGGGTTGAAGGTAGAAATAAAGAAGGGAATTGAAAACATTTTTTTTTTTTTTTTTTTTTTTTTTTTTTTAGAACTGAATGAAAACTAAAACACAGAGTATCTAAAACTATGAGATACAGTGAGGGCAGTTCTAAGAGGCAAGTTAGCGTCTACATCAAAAAATTGGAGACATACATATTAATAACGATAACATCCCTGAAAGCTCTAGAAAAACAAGAAGAAATAATACCACAAAAGAGTAGACAGGAAGAAGCAAACTGAGGGCTGGAATCAGTGAAATACAAGCAAACAAAATTACAAAAAAACAAATGAATTTTTTTTTGAGAAAATCAATAAGATCAGCAATTCTTTAATCAAATCAACAAAAATAAAGAGAGAAGATCTGAGGAGGGAGGGGACTGCGGTTGGAATGTAATGTAAATAAATAAATACATTTAATTAAAAAAGAGAGAGAGAAAAAGATCCAAATTAATAAAGTTAGAGATTAAAAAGGAAATATTACAACAGATGCCAAGAAAATTCAGATAATCATAAGGGTATACTCTAAAAATCTGTATTATACCAAACTGGAAAACAAAAAAGAAACTGATAATTTCTTGATATATATGATCTAAAAAAGTTAAATCAAAGGAAACAAATAATTACACAAACCCATGACCCCTAGTGTAATAGAAATAGTCATTAAAAATCCCCTTCCAAAATATGGCCCAGGGTCAGATGAATTCAGTGCAAAATTCTACCAAATCTTTAAGGAACTAATGCTTATACTCCTTAAAACGGAAACTAAAGAAACAGTTCTAAATTCTTTTTATAAAACTGCTATTACCCTGATACAAAAAAAAAATCACACAAAGACTTGACAAGAAATTATAGTCCAATATTCCTTATGAACAATATGTAAAAATTCTCAATAAAATACTTGCAAACTGAATCTAGAACACATAAACAAAAACCAACCAACCATAATAAAGTTGGCTTCATGCCAAAGATGAAGACATATGTAAATGTTCAACATATATGAATCAATAAATACAATCTACTACATAAACAGACTGAAAGATAAAACCCCCTGATCAGCTTTATTAGATTAAAAAAAAAAAAGTCCTTCATCAAAATCCAACACCTCTCATGAGAAAAATCCTGGAAAGACTGGGAATGTAAGAGCATAGTTCAGCACGATAAAAGATGATAACAGACAATTTATGGCATGCAAACAGCCAATATCCTCCTAACGCAGAGACACACAAAGCATTTCTATTAAGATTAGGAATTGTACAAAAAAGTTCACTCTCTCTGTACCTATGCAATTTAATAATCAATTTTTTTTGTTTGTTTTGTTCTTCAAGACAGAGTATTTCTGTGTAGCCCTGATGCCCTGAAACTCACTCTGTAGACCAGGCTGGCCTCAATCTCAGAGATCTGCCTTCCTCTGCCTTTCAAGTGCTGAGATCAAAGGCATGTACCACCACTGCTCAGCAAATAATTGAAGTCTTAGCTTGAACTCTAAGAAGGAGATCATGGAGATACAAATAGGAAAAGAAACCAAAGTATCCTCATTTGCAGATGGTATAATTTTATACATAAATGACAACAGCAACAATTAAAAACTCCACCAGGAAACCTGAACAGCTGTTAAACACTTTCAGCAAAGTAACAGGATACAAAATTAACACACAAAAATCAGTAGCTTTCCAATTAAAAAAAAAAAACAAAACAACAAACAGCCTGGGAAAAAAATCAGGGTAAAAGTACCTTTCACAATAGCCTAAAACAAAAACAAAGCAAAACCAAGACAAACACACAAAAAGCCTAGGGATAACTCTAACCAAGCAAGTGAAAGACTTGTATAATAAAAACTTTAAGATACTGAAGAAACTAAAGAAGACATTAGATATATTAAGATCTCCCATCTCAGGGTTTTTATACTTATTTATTGAGGGTATTGTGAAAGTCAGTTTCCCCGATTTTTTTCCCAGTCTGTTATTTATATATATAGGAAGGGGACTGATTTTCGTGTCTTCATTGTGTATCCTGCTACTTTGCTGAAAGTGTTTATCGGTTGTAGCAGTTTCCTAGTGGAGGTTTTAGGGTCTTCTATGTATAAAATCTGTACTATCTGCACATAAAGATACTTTGACTTCTCTTTTTATTTGTATCCTGTGGGGCTTTTCTTTTTCATGATTGATGTGGGAGGCCCAAGCTCACTCTGGGTGGTGCCACACTTGGCCAGGTGGTCCTGAAAGCAGGCTGAGGAAGACAAAGCTAACCAGCTTTCCTCCCTGGTCTCTGCTTCACTTCCTACCCTGGCTTCCCTCCAGGGGCAACTGTGATCAGGACGTGTGAGCTGAAATAAAACCTTTTCTCCCCTACTTGCTTTTGGTCATGGTCTTTGTCACAAGAAACCAAACTAGGACACAGTCTTTTGGTAATTCTCTGTCTCTCATTGTGTCTTTGTGTCTCTGTCTCTGTGTCTGTCTCTCTGTCTCTTTCTACTTCTCTGTCTCTCTCTCCTTCTGAATATTGGAACCACTTCCCAGGTCCTCATCTCCTTGGGCTGCCCAGGTTGGCCTCCATGGTCCCTGCACAGTCCTCCTGCCACCGTGCTGGCTTGAAATTTTGTGTTGGACCTAGCACATTTGAGTATTGTAAAGCAAGCTTCTGGGTTCACTTGAAATCTTCAAGTAAACGTTGCTGTTTTCAGGAGCAGATTACAAATCGGTGTCTCCTCCTCCATGGGTGTGGTTCCTTCCTGAGTTCCTGCTCTGAGGCCTGGAAGCTGCTTCCTTCCGTTCTGTGTCTCTCGTGTGGTATTTACTCTGGGACTTGGTAGCTGGGTGTGCGACCTTGGAGCTATTCCTCATTTGTGCAACCCGGAATTGAGCCTGAGAATTATGTAAGGACCTTTACAGAGTGAAGAGGACCCTTTTCTAAGCATGCTCCCTGGGCACTTCCTGATATTCTTCAGCTCTCAGGACTCCCCCCGCCCTTGCCTTTCCTGGTTCTTCTAGACAGAAGCCGCTGCTGTTTTGCACGGCCAGGGATGGTTTGGAGTAAAGCATTAAAAGAGAAGAAGAAGAAACTTTAGGTTGTCCTGAACGGTTTGAAAGGCACCACCCTCTCTCTTCTCTGGCCCTGGGGCAGGCTAGCTTTCTTTGGGAGCTGTGGAAGTGCGCCAGTCCATGAAGCTGCCTCCGAGACTAGTACAGGAGCCCTGCAGCATCAGGACCGGGAGGCGGGGAAAGCCCTCCACGAAACTCAGCGCTTTCTATTACCATTGCTGAGGTAGAGGATACTTTTCGTGGCCTGTTGGTTCGCAAAGGTGATTTCTGGAGCTTTCCAGGTAGTTTCGAATCCAGAACCTGACCTGCCTCTGGAGGTGAAGAAGATAAACAGACACCCAGCGAGGACGCGGGACACCCAGCGAGGCCTTGTGTGTTTCTTTAGCATCTGGCTTCAGTTCTATCTGCCTTCCTGTTCATGCTCCAGGGCCCCTCGGTGTTGGTGTTGGCTTTTGAACCTTGCAATCAGCGGGGAAGGTAGAGTGCAGAGCTGGCTTGCTTCAGCTTGGCTGGCGTAGGAGATCCCACGCGTGCTAACACTCTGGCAGAAAAGAAAAGGAAGCAATTTGGGGACGGTGGGTGGCCCTAGGAAGGCATGTGATTCCCTTGAACTTGATAAAAGTCAAAGAAAATAAATCTAATCTTGAAAGAGTCTACTTACTACTGAGGAGAGAATGTGAAAGGGTCCAAAAATTCCACCGATAGAGTAAGGCCTTTACAGTGACCCTACCTCTCCTGCTTGCTGCTCTAGGAGTAGCAGTTCAGAAGAACGCGGACATGGTTTCAGGCACTAACAGGTTACCGAGCCTGCAGGGATTAAAGTGGAAGTATTTACTTCTGAGCTCAAGTCATAGTCACAAAGTGCTTTCCTTAGGAATTTGGGCATACCTAGGTTTTAAGAATGTTATTATTATTATTATTATTATTATTATCTAGGTTTTAAGAATGTTAATATTTTTTACAAGTTCAGGTTTTACCCATCCCCTTGGGCATTTTCTTGTAAATAAACATGTTTTTGAACAAAATTTACTACATAAGAATAACGGATTTGTTTGTTTTTGTGAGACAGGGTTTCTCTGTGTAGCCTTGGCTGTCCTGGAACTCTGTAGATCAGGGTGGCCTCGAACTCACAGAGAACCACTTGCCTCTGCCTTCCAAATGCTGGATTATAGGTATTCACCACTATGCCCAGGTCTAAGTTAGATCTTGAATGTCCCTCCAGGACTTGGAGTGTAAGACTTGGTGCTCCGCTCTCGGCACCATCCGTAGGCTGTGCTGGGATTAAAGGCATGCACCACCCACTGCCCAGCTCAACAACAAATTATTTAAAGAAATAAGTGAAGTAATAAGAGGTCTCCAGGATCCCTTACCACCCATGGCTGTCCTGGAATTCGCTATGATGTAGACCAGGCTGGCCTTGACTTCACAGAGATCTGCCTGCCTCTGCCTCCTGAGTACTGAGATTAAAGGTGTGCACCACCATGCCTGGCCCTCTTTGCTTTACTAAGTCTTGTATTCTTCACAAGGAATTGCTGGGTAGGACGAAAGGTTTATCTGGAGTGGGTGGGCAGAGACTCATGAAGTTCCACCGGGAGCGGAGAACTGTTGACAGTGGACAGCTGACTGGCCACTGGAATCAATTTTCTTCGGAGATGTGGCCCCTGAGAGACTATCCACACTCCAGTAGACACTTTTACACCCACACATATAGGAAGCACGGAGAGGATTTGGTGGGTTTAAGCACAGCGCATGAAGTTGAGAGGCAAAAATGGTGCAGGGTACAGGTGAGGAGTTAGAGGGGATGATGGACTAGGAGGTAGATTTGACCAAAACAAATGATGTGCCTTTATGAAATTCTGTAAAGAAAACTTTCGACAGGTCAGTCTGTGCTTCAGTTTGTGGTCAGGGCTGTGATGTTGGGCATCTGCTGGAACTACTGGATGGTCTCCGATCTCCCCCTCAGCGGTGGGCAGCCTCCTGGCGCTGCTCTTCAGGCACCTGTGGAGAGCAGAGTGATTTCCTTCTCCGAATGGCCTTAGGTGGACACTTGAAGCAGGCCTGATGCTGGTTTAAATGTGCTCTCCAAGCTCCGGTTGAGAGTTAGTTGCCATTGTTGGGACTATTAAGGGGCAGAGTCTTAGCCAGGTGGCTCTGTTCTAATGGGAGGAGTAACATGTCCAATGGGAGGAGTGACAACACGTCCAGCCTGGGAGTCCATTCTACTTTCCGTTCTTTTCCCTTTCTGCCATGTGTCAGCTTCTGCTGTGTGGTATTGGCCAGCAAGAAGGACCTGGCCACACACTGGCATCTGAGTCTTAGATTTCCCACTCTCCAGAAATCTGAGCTAATAAAAAATGTTTTTGAAATAGTTTGCTGTATAACCTACATTGGCCTCAACCTTGAGCTCTTCCTACCCAAGCCTCACAAGTACTGGAATTACAGTTGTGTGCCATTATGAAGAGCTATTTTTCTATGCCTTATAAATTACCCAGTGTAGAATTCTTCTATAGTCTCTCCAGACAAATTGATATACTGGGTCAGCCAGATTCCTCTATGAGTGTGGATAAGAACAAACACAAACTATGCAGACTTAAAAACCCATGGGTAGCTATCTTCTACCATGCAGTGTAGAGAAAAGAAGCTATGGAGAAATAAATGGGAGAGGAAGGAAAAGGGAGAGACACAGAGAAAGAGAGGGGAGATCTTGCTTTTTGAAGGTTTTTCTATGTTTTTACTCATGGGTCCTCAGAGACAACGGTTTCTATGTTTTCACACAATTTGTCTTTTGGGCTTAGGTTGAGTCATTTTATTTGCATCCAAACATAGAAGGCCAGAAATATCCTGTGACTGTGCCTGGCGACCAGGCTGAGGTCTTCCGAGGTCTAGTCCTGTAAAATATTTATTAATGGAGCAACAAAGGAGCTATTATTAGTCCCTCACAGGATAAAATATAACTATCATTTCCTATTTACTTATTAGCATTAAATCACCCAGCTTAGAAACCTCTGTGAAACTTTCCATTTCATCATTGGCTTCTTTATAGAAGCCATTTATTCATTCAGCAAATATTTATTCAGCATCTACTATGTACCAGACATGTGACAATGAAAAAAATAATAATACTATTGAAGCACCTAAAAGGTATTATTTTATTTAATTTTCATGACACTTTATAAATTAAATATCATTGACTAAATTGATTGGTAAGAAAGCTAGATGTAAGAGAAGCTAGCATGTTCAAAGCCACAGCTCATAGACAGTCTAACCAAGACTCACACCCGGAGCTCATGCTGTAGAGAGCAAGAATCCCCAATGGCCATTCCCCTGCTAGGTCTGAGATATTTGGAGACCAGGTGGTTCACTGGACCTTTTGCTTGAATGGTCACCGTCTTGTGGAAAATCTTGCCTGAGAAAGTGAGTCACTGAGTTTGTTTTATGACAGAGAGTCTGGCTGTGAACAGGAAGCATGAGGAGACGTCTTAGCCATCATTCAGCCAGACAAGCTCTGCAGCCCTGGGCGTCTGTGTACAAGGAAGGCTGCCTTGGCAGAAGGAGCTCGTTTATACCAGGCTGAGACAGTGTTAAGGTTTCTTTATTTAAGACATCAATGAAGTGTTTTAAATTAAACATTGAGTATACAATTAAAAAGGAATAATTAAGAATAAAATATGGGAAGGAATGGTGTGAAGCAAGCTAGGGATTCCTCGCTAAAGCTGGTACTTGGTGAAGGCACTGCTGATCTGCATTGGAGTTCCAGGTTAGCCAGGGCGACAGAGCCAAGGCTTTTCTAAAAAGAAAGAAAGGAAAAAGACTTCGTGGGTGGGGTCGTGGGATAAACAGCTGTCCTAACTTGGATACAAAACCACAGCCAGCCGGGCTGATCACTCCTGGCCTAGGATCAAGCAGGCAGGTTATAGCAGATGGCTTAGAACTAGAGTCGACAGTGTGAGAAGCTTATGTATCCCACCTAGTACAGGCTTTCCCTCGGAAGTTCCCAAACAAAAGTACAAATAGTTCAGGCAAGGGATTTGCAGTAGGGCGGGGGATGTCGCTTAGTTAGCAAAGTGCTTGCCTAACACAGAGGAAGTCCTGGGCTCAAGTTCTAGCTCTCGTTAACTGAACACCAGTAAGCTCAGCACTTGGGAAGTCGAGACAGAAGTTAAAGGTCATCCCCAAACACAGCAAATTCAAATTCTGGGCCACCACCACTGCCCGACAAAAAAGTTTGCCATGCCATGGGTGGTGGGGTACACCTTTACTCCCAGCGTTCAGGAGGCAGAAGATCTCTGTGAGTTCTAGGCTAGCTTAGCTTACATAGGGAGTGCCAGGCCATCCAGAGCTACAGATCCAGACCTTGTCAAAACAAAACAAAACAAAACAAAACAAAACAAAACAAAAACAAACCACTCAGTTAAAGGAAACTGATCACAGCAGAGTATGGTGGCACATGTCTGTAATCCCAGTTCTTGGGGAGGCAGAGGCAGGAGGATCTCTGTGAGTTGAGCCTGGTCTACATAGAGAAACCCTGTCTCAAAACAAACAAACAAACAACAAACAAAACAAAAACAACCCAAAATACCAAACCAAACAACAACAACCAACCAACCAACCAAACAAACAAACAAACAAAAAACTGATCATATAATCTCTGGACCAGAGAAAAAAAAATATGTAGAAGGATGTAGCCCAGTGGTTCTCAACCTTCCTAATGCTAAGGGCCTTTAGTACAATTCCTCACGTTGTGGTGACCCCCTCCCCCCACAAACATAGGAGTATTTTTGTTGCTACTTCATAACTGTAATTTTGTTATTGTTATGAATCTGATATGCAGGTTCTCTGATATCCAACTCCCAAAGAGGTTATGACCCACAGGTTGAGAGCTAATGTTGTACAAGAAAAGATAGATATGATTACATTAATTAAAAACGTAGCTTTACTGCTTTTACAAACCGGCCTAAGGCTGGAGATACGGTTCAGAGGTTAAGAACACTGCTGTTCTTCCAGAGGTCATGAGTTCAATTTCCAGCAATCACATGGTGAATTACAACCATCTATAATGAGATCTGGTGCCCTCTTCTGGCCTGCATGCATTCAGGTGGAACACTGTATGCATAATAAATAAATAACAAAAGAAAACAAACTGGACAAACAAGACGTGCATAATGACACCATCAATTGACAGGGATAAGAGGGATGTCATAGGGGCCTACCTCTAGGTAAAGAGCTTCCGGAAATCAATGGCTGCTGAGAGAGGGCAGATCTGTCTTCCCCAGGAACCAGTTCCTGCATAGGCTATCCAGTCCCAGTGTTGGCCCTAAACATGTGCATAAGAGCAGGACTGAATGGATTCAGTAGGTCACGTCCATGTGTCTCTCTCTATGCATCTCCCTCTAGTCTCTCTGTGTGAGAGAGTGAGAGAGAGAGAAAGAATGAAGAGACAGAAGAAAGAGATCATGAACTGGAGAGGGGAGGGCAGGTGAGGAGTTGGAGGAGAGGTCGAAGGAGCACACGTAATATAAATACACCAGTTGTGCACGGAACTGCCAAGAAATAAATAAATTAAAAATTGCCTAAGATTAGAAGACAGCTAGTAAACTTGAAGTTATTTGCAATAACTATGACAGGTTCATATCCCTAACATGTGAAGAGGCCAAAACATGATAAAAAAAAAAAACCCACTTACGGGCAAGGGTATGAGAAGACAACACAGAGCAGAAAATGTGTGAACTGTGCACCTAGCAAATACGTATGTTTTTAACCAAGTAAAGATTGAAACAACAAAGACATATTTTACTATTACCATTTTCTACTATGTAGTTAATTAAATGTTCTAAAGTAGCAATCTATAATAGTAAGCATGGAACATAAATTTGTATTCTTTTTTTTGTTGTTGTTGTTGAGACAGGATTTCTCTGTGTAGCCCTGGTTGGCCTCGAACTCACGTCAATACACCTGCCTCTGCCTCCCGAGTGCCAGGATTAAAGGCAGGCCCCACCACATCAGGCCCTGAATTTGGGTTCTTGCTAAGGCTATTTTATTAGTTTACAACTCTTTAAATTAGTCAAAATTTTATCAGAGACATTAAAATGGTCGTATGTTTTGTTTAATAATTAAATTCTGGAGATTGCACAGGAAGACAATAATCCTAACTGTAAGGAAACCACCCCAGTATTTACTAGTATAATTTATAGCACAAAGAAGCTAGAAATGAGCTATTCCGTAATGGAACATTAGAACTATTACATCATTTCGTGGCAGCACAAGGCATTGCATATTCATGAACAGTGATATCAGGAAATTTAATTGTGAAATGCTTACGTAATTATGTTAAGTAAAGTACAGAACTGTGGTATATGATTATAAATTTGCATAAAATATGCATAGAAAATGATTAGTGAACCCACTAATCCTAGTGTTCAGTAATTAGAGGAAAAATACTGTGCTGACTTTCTGTTACTCTAACAGAATAATGGAGATAGCCAATGTAAAGAGCAAAGCTTTAGCTGGGCATGGTGGCGCATTCCTATAATCCCCGCATTCAGGGAGGCAGAGGCAGGAGGATCTCTGTGAGTTCAGGGTCAGCCTGGTCTATAAAGGGAGTCCAGGACAGCCAAGGCTACCCAGAGAAACCCTGTCTTGAAAAACAAACAAACAAAAAGAGTAAAGCTTTATTTTGACCCTCAGTTTTGGAAGCGGGTTTGTTTGGTTGGCTTGTGGCAAGGCAGCACATCATGGTGGCAGTGCGTGGAGAAAGTTACTCTATGGCATCAGGGAAGCAAGACAGAGCATAGGCTAAGTCCCAGCACCCCTTTGAGCCATCCCCATGATGAGCTTCTTTACCTTCCCCCTCCTAAGGATTTCACAGCCTACCATCAGAACCATGGGCAGGGCACCAAGTCTTACACACATGGGTTTGAAGGGACATTCAAAAACCTAAACTTAGAGCTGGTCATAGTAGTGTATGCCTGTAAGTCCAGCACTTGGGAGGCAGAGGCAGGCAGAGCTCTGTGAGTTCGAGACCAGCCTGGTCTACATAGTGAATTCCAGAACAGCTAAAGCTACATAGTGAGACCCTGTCTCAAAAAAGAAACAAACAAAAAGATCTAAATTTAGTATCAAATACTAAAGGAGCACAGTTGTTTCTTGGTGGGGAAACTAATTTTTCATTGTATTATTCATTTACTCAGTTTTTGGGTTTTGAGGCAGGATCTTTCTATCTTGCCAGGCTGACCAAAAACTCTCTCCATACCCCAGGCTGGATTTTCCTGTTTCAGCCTCCTGAAAGCTGGGATTACAGACATTATAACACCATGCCTGGCTTAGTGG
This sequence comes from Meriones unguiculatus, assembly GCF_030254825.1. Lineage (NCBI taxonomy): Eukaryota > Metazoa > Chordata > Mammalia > Rodentia > Muridae > Meriones > Meriones unguiculatus. The sequence continues at coordinate 27,383,550 of NC_083364.1, forward strand.
AAAAATTAAAACTTCATCTTATACTTTTTTGATTATTACTATTCTGTTGCAAATAACACAAACTTAAATCCAATTAGCTCGCACATGAATAGGAATTTAGTGCTCAAAAAATAAATTACAAGGCTAGATCACAGTGCAGTCAAGGGATGCTGAATAATGGTTACTGGTCTATTATTCCAGCTCATGTTATTTCTGCTTCTTTAATCATCTCTCTCTCTATCTATCTATATCATCCATCATTTATCTATATTTATCATCTATCTGTATCTTTTATCTATTATTTATCATTTATCTATATCCATTTTTATCTAGTTATCTATCCATCTATCATCTATTATTTATCATGTATCTATATCCATTATTTATCTATTTATCATGTATCTATTATTTATCATCTATCTATGTCTATTATTTATCTATTTATCTATCTATGTATCATCTATCTACCTAGCTATCATCTCTCTGTCTATCTATCTATCTATCTATCTATCTATCTATCTATCTATCTATCTATCTATCGAAGCAGGCGACTTCTCTTTTAGATTTATTTCTTTTACATGTGTGAGTGTTTGGTCTGCATGTATACATGTGCACTGCTTGTGAGCCTGGTGCCTGTGGAGGTCAGACAAAGGTTTTGGACCCTGGAATTGGAGTTGCATATGGTTCTGAGCCACCATGTCGGTCCTCCGCAAGAACAACAAGGAGTCTTAACTGCTGAGCTATTCTCGGGTTACTTCTTCTGTGAGAACAGAGAAAAAGGCCATGAAGGTAGAATAGGCCATCTACCAAGCGCTTTCCTCCTCAACTGCCCCATGCCCTTCCCCAGCATTTCATCCTTCCAACTTTATGTGATTTGTTTTTTTTTTTTTTTTGATAAGTCCAGTTAGCACCGCCCATATGTGTATGGGGAGCCTTTCACTGGAGTGGACATCTTGTCAGTGGCCATACTTCCAAAAGGGAGTGATTCTCCTTCCTCAGGGAGCGGCTTAAATTGAGAGTCTCAATTTAAGAGCATTTCAATCACTTGTGAAATGCTTAAATAATTATGTTAAATAAAGTACAGAATTGTGGTCTATGCTTATAACAAGTATGCACAAAATATGCATAGAAAACAATGAGTGACCCCAGTAATCCTAGTGTTCAGGAATTAGAGGAAAAAATACTGTAGTGACTTTTTGTTACTATAACAAATAATGGAGAGTATATGTAAAGAGCAAAGCTTTATTTTGATATTCAGTTTTGGAGGCCAGTTGATTTGGTGGCTTTTAACTAAAATGTTCTCCCATACTGTCTCACCAAGGGGCGGGGACTGGAGATCCTTTACCCCATCTATGCTGGAATTCCAGCTAGCTTGATCCTACATAGGTTTTCTGGAGGTAACCACAGCTGCTGACTAGTTAGGCATCCCTCCATTGACCGCCGGCCCTGCAGAACGAAGCTTAACTGACCAAGTCAGAGAACAGCCCCTGTCCATGGGTAGAAGCACAAATATTTAGAAGACAATTAGCACGATCATTTAGCAGAGTCTCAATAGCAGGTTCTATGATTTCCTGGGCCGTGGTCCCTTGACCAGCACTTACAGTACCATTCCCTCCCTCCTGGGAAGCAAGCTTCATGTCCAGTTAGAAATATGTCAGTTAGCATCCATAAAAGTCATGCCAGTATTGCCCCAGGGGGTACATCTTGCCTGGTAGGTTGGCATTGCAACATTCAGGGTCCAGTGATGGGAAAGGTCTCTTTAGGAGAAGCCTGTACAGAATCTCCAAGCACTGCAAAAGCTAGCCAGCAGGAAGGAAGTGCCCTGGTTGGTTTGAGATTGATTTCTCTATGTCTTACAGTCAAAGCGTGTGGTCTCTTAAGCGATAGGGTTTTGCCATTTAGCTCTCTTGGGTAACCAAGGGCAATGGCAGCAGAGAGAAGACCTCTAGGGCCTCCCTGACCAATAGCACGTAGGAAGGTATCCCATGCCTTCTACTGTGATTTTCATTTAATGACTTGCGCTGGTTAGAGCTCATCAATGACAAAACTGGGACGACAAGGGAAAAACAAAACCTCAAACTAATCAAACACCTCCATTAGATTAGTATGTCGGCAAAGTATGTGGAAGCATCTTGATTAGTGATTGAGGTGGGAGGGTCCAGCCCACTGTGAGAGGTACTACTCTTGAATAGATGGATCTGGGCTAAGAAAGGTAGCTGTGCGAGCCAGGCAGAGCAAGCCAGTGAGCTATGTTCCCCCCCGTGGTTTCTGCTTCAGTTCCTTCGTGTGGGTTCTCTCCTGCTTGGTGGTGGCTATGTAGTATCTGCTTACGGGTGCTTCACCGATGGGACGCTAACGGTGGCAAGGTCCATGGAGACCCCTTCCCATTTGGCAAGGACCGGTGGTGAATTTGGGTGGCCTCTAGACTTACTACCTAGATCACATGTGCTACAATCTTCTTGCTTTCGCTATGCTGTTTATACTCAGGGCAATATTTTCGCTTTGTCGGTCCCAGGCAAGGCAAGGACCAGGCAGGCTGAAAGCCCTGTGGATGATTCTATGTCTTTCTCTGTACTCTTTTGGGGGGCGGGAAGGGAAACTACCCTCTCCTCTCTCTGTCTCTATCTGTCCTCCAGATGTGACCATCGATCCTGGGTATTTTGGGACATGTAATCACGCCTGTAGAGAAATAGTTACAGACAGCCACGCTGAATAAGCCTGTGGCGGTGGTAGAGAGCAAGGTCCTGCTTGCACAACTGTTCTGAGGAAGCTGTGATCAACAGTGTCTTCAAAAGATGGGGAGGCTGTGTCTGATTAGTAGAGACTTAAAAAAATGGTTCTTGGACAGATGGTATTAGAAACTGATAGGTGCTTGGTACAATGGGCACGTCTTTGTCGGATATTTAAAAAGTACTGTGACAAGTACGGTGACAAAGAGGTGCTATTCAATGGATGGACTTACACTCACAAGTGGTTAATCTGACTCTCACCTGGCATAAACAGAATTTGCTGCCAGCTGGGTATGTGCTCGTGTCCACAGGACATGCCTGGCTAGACATTTATTTTTGGCTTGCTGAAATTTTCGTTTTGTAGTAAAAAATAAGGTTGTGGGGGGTGATTGGCCCAGTGGGAGGGGGTAGGGAGGAAGGAGAACTGTTGGTCGCTTTTGTAATGAGGGGCCTTAGGTAATGCTGAGGTCATGATTTCTTTACATGAAATAACGGATGATGCCACTGCTCAGCCGAGCAGGCTTGTGACTGTATAAATAAAGACGGCTCAAGCTCTCCGAGGCTGCTTGCTTGAAAGTCAACAGGTGGTCAGCTTCTTTGCTACAGGCAAACCCTTTCCTCACCAAGTTGCTTTTGACCATGGTCCTTATTATAGCAATAGAGAGCAAATGATTTAACATCTTTGGTGACCTTTAGGTAGGTTCTTTGGAATGTATAAACAGACCTCCTGATTTCCTCCAAAGGACTAAGAATGCTTCCAAAATCTCAGGACTATAGCAGAGTTTTACCTGCTCTGCTATAGCGTTCCTACTGAACGAATCCATCAGTATATCTAAAAAGTGGGTTGTTTTACAACTCTCTTTGTTCCATTACTATAAAAAGTTCGTGAAATTGCCACATCATTGGAACATGTCGCTGGCACATGTCATTTGGAAAATTAATCTGTGTTCCTGGACCATGGTCCAGCATTAACAGTTTCTTCTGTTTCTTTATGGTAAGAGCTGTCCCTTTCATCAGCAGTGTTTAGATTTTTAAGCTCCTTTTTTAAAAAAATAATTTATTTACTTTTATTTTATGTGTATTAGCGTGAAGGTGTCAGATCCCTTGGAACTGGAATTACAGACAGTTGTGAGCTGCCATGTGGATGCTGGGAATTGAGCCTGGGTCCTTTGGAAGAGCCGACAGTGTGCTCTTAACCACTGAGCCATCTCTCCAGCCCCTGATTTTTAAGTTCTTAAACTTAAATTTTGTGTAATTCCCTGTCAGGTGAGCAACAGACAGACTCTCTCCAATTCCACAGGCTGCCGTTAGACTGTGTTTCTTGCTTCTTTGGCCATGCAGAAGCATTGTTACTTATCAGTCACACTGGCCAACTTTTGCTCTAACATCTTGAGCTTCTGCGATCCTCTTCAGGAATTCCTTGTCTGTGTCCAGCTCTTGATGGGTTACCCTGTTTTCCTCTGGTCATTTCAGAGCTTCAGGTCTTACAGTAAGCTTGCTGGTCCCCTTTGGGCTGATTTTTGTGTCTTCTGAAAGACCAGCATATAGTTTTATTCTGAATCTCCAGTGTTTTCTGTACCATTTGATGAAGAGGCTCTTCTTTGTGAGTTTGTGTTTGACATCTTTAGAAAGAACCAGATGGCTGTAGCTGGATCTTCCATTGTATTCCCTCGGTGTGGTTTTCTGTCAGCACCATGCCATTTTGTCACCATAGTTCTATAGTTAAAAGCCAGGTGTTGTGCTATTTCCAATGTGGTTCTTGTTCCAAACTGTTTGGCAATTTGGGGGTCTTGTTTTTTTCATATGAACCTCAGAATTAATTTTTTTCTTTTTCTATAAAGAATGTCATTGGAACTTTGATGGGGATTGCATTAAGTTTGTAGACTTCTTTGAATAATATGGCCATTTTAACATTATCACTTCTGTTTGCTAGTGAACATGAGAGAACTTTCCATCTTCTGGAGTTTTCATTATTATTATTACTATTATTATTATCGTGTGTGTGGTGCATGTGTTTGAATGTGATCATTTGGGTGTGCTCCATCATGTTTTTTTTCTTTTTATGACTTGTTTGTTTTTATTTTATGTAGATTGGTGTTTTGCCTACATGTATGTCTGTGTGAGGGTATCAGATCCCCTGGAGCTGGAGTCATAGACAGTTGTGAACTGCCATCTGGGTGCTGGGAATTGAGCTGACAGTGCTCTTAACCACTGAGCCATCTCTCCAGCCTTCCATTTTGGTCTTTGAAACAGGGTCTCTCCCTGACCCTGGAGCTCATACATAGTCATAAGCTGGTTAGTCAGCCTTGTTGAACAGCATGAGAGAATGGTTCCTTCCTGCAGAAAGGCCACACTTTTGCAACTGTTTCCATAAAATGTATAAGATATGTTTTCCATTTAAGAGAAGGGGATACTCTGGGCCCCTACTATAAGTCAGTCAGGAAGTCTCTTCATGGGAGATACGGCTTGAAGGAGGAGGAGCTTACTAAAATGAAAAGATCAAGATCGAACACCCACTCACGGTAGACAGTGGAGGCGAAGTTAAGAAGCAGAGATAGGCTGATAAGGCAAAGGGAGACGTTCAGGGCAGCCAGTGGAAAATGTGTCAGAGAAACAGGTTCAACACATCTAGATGCCAGCTGTCAGCTAATAAAGGCCTTTTAAGCTAGAGCACGATCGAAGCAGATTGGCATTGAGCTAAGGACAGCAGCTGGCCCAACTGGTGCTCAGAGTTCAGAGCCAGGGACTGGTAAAGAGGACAGAAGAGGTAACTGAGTTCAAGAGGAAAGACTCTATCTATGTTAGAACGATAACGTTAGCGTGTAAGATTATAAGTGCCATTTAAACTGTTGTTATTGTCAAGTGAAAGGAGGGTGAGTGCTTGCTAGGTGGGGGGTGAGGGAGCCAGCCTCCACTCCAGAGTAATAGACATGGGCTTTGGCCACTTCTCTATCCCTTTAAGTTAATGCTGTGCTCTTGGGAAAGTGGCGTGTCTGTCAGTAGACTGAGAAAAATATTCTGTGACGTCCTTGCCGTGTGGACAATTGGAGGTGGAGGAAGGCAACATGCTCTTTGTATGCGGCCTCTGCATTGACGGGTACTGCTGTTAATGCAGTAATTGGTACCTTTGGTTTGCGTGCTGCATTTTGAGGCATCTTAATCTACGGCTGTCTATATGCTGAAGGAACAGGTTATGGACAGTTGGGGGTGAGGTGTCAAGAATTTGTGTAACCTTGGGTCTTATGAAAACATCTGCTGAGGCCGAGGGATGCCTGTCGGTGAAGGATTTTTAGGAGTTAATCAACAACCACCACTAAGCCTTTCCCCACAATTATGATATTTCTTATCCACACATTATGTCTGAGTCAATTAAATACTGTTTCCAAGAAAGAGACAGGAAGTGTGCATGGCAGTGTCAGTTGGCCAGATAAACCAGAGGCACCATTCCCCTTTGTTCGCTGGTCACAGACTCAGGCTTCCTCCTTGGTTGGATAAACATCCTTTCCTTATCCCTGTTTTCCCTTCAAGTCAGCACTTCCCTAATGATTTCCTGTTCTGGAGAGAAGTCTTCCAGCAATCAAACATCAAATCGAGCCAGAAAAATTAGTAAGGATGTTGTGGTGAGAGAATTTGAATTAGAAACAATTTTGGGGTGCCTTAGGTCCTCAGCCTACTATCTCTCCCTTCCCACAGGCCTGTCTGTGGAGACAGGAAATCAATGAATAGAAGATTTTCCACGAAAGTTGCCACCTATGACCATGTGGAAAGAACAGCCTTCTCAAATGGGAGAAAAACGAAACAACTTAGGACTAGAAATACACATTCCTTATTTGTACCGACTGTCTTCAGAATTAAAGGCTAACCCTGCCGCAAAGTAACTGCCTCTCTTTGTTGCATTCTCATCCTTGGTAGGCAGTTTTTCTCTCAGGGCACCCACATCCCTCTGATGTGAAGGGTGGTCCTAAATTTGAAATCTGTCCTTGTTTATTTTGTTCTGCTATTATAGAATACCTGAAGCTGGCTGATTTATAGAAACACAAATTTATCATTTTACAGTTCTGGTATCTGGAAAATCCAAGACCAATGTGCAGGCCAATGTCTTGTCGGGGCTTGGCCTCTGATGGCTGCATGTTCCTCCGAACACTGCATTCTCTAGACGGGACGGATGATGTGCTTCAGGAGGGCAGACAGCGCACACCACCTCTTCCTGTTATCTCATGAATCAGTTCACGTGTGTGGAACCCTCAGAGATCCAAGCACTTCCCACTAGGCAACTTCTGCAGATACTGCTGCACCAGGGAGCAAATTCTCAACATAAAAATTTTGGGGGAACCATGCAGACTGTAGCATTAGCTTCTTTTCTTGCGATGTTAAGTGTTTTTATTTTCGTTGCTGTTGTTCTGAACTTTTATTTTTCGTTAAATTGTTCATATTGTTATTTGCTACAAATTGGCACCTAGCATGAAAATTGAGGATGAACTCAGTCTGCATTAGTAGATGAAAATGTTAGTAATATCCCCGCTCCGTTTATATATTTTCCCTTTATTTCATTCTTTTTCCATTGCTTTCTTCTGACTAAGAGTGTATAACTATATATGTAGCTCTGGATTACAGGTATGGACCACCGTCCTTCATTCCTTTCCTTTTTCCCCCATCCTGCCTTTTTTCTTGATCGTCTCAGTAGGTAGCCTGTTCCTCCCTCAAACCCAATCCTCCTTATGTCAGCCTCCTGAGTTCTAGGACTGTGGAAGGCAGCCACCACACCTAGCGAGCCAATCCTTTCTTAAACCTACACTGCATCAAGACCTACAAAATCTAAATCTCTCAGGAAATGTAGATGGGACATTTGTTTGGACCACTCATAGTGGCAGAGATAAAAGCGATTCTGCCCGTGTTAAGCCCTTGATTTGTTTCGTGAGTTTTGAGAAACCCCAACTCGTTCATCCCCGTTTCTGTTAACTGCACCGTGATCACAGTGGTTACCCGTTCAGCCCCAGACCCTGATAGAAGGGTAATTCACAAAGCCTGGCCGGTGTAGGCAACTTAAACGCTGTCCTGCAAGAAACGCCTGGGACGTTGGGAGGTTCTATGCTTCCCTGTTTTATTCCCTCCGTCTGTTCTCTAAGCTGCTGCTTCCCAGTTAGGAAATGCCGGGCCCTGCTCGCTTTAAGCAGACTGCTGCAGAGGCTGGCACAAACGCACTGCTTAAGAGCTCGTAGAGAGCAGCTCCCAGGAGCCCGAGAGACCCACGGAGGCTCTGAGGGGAGATGCGGCCCGTGGAGGTGTCCACGGTGGAGGTCCCACAGTATCTCCTGAACAACTAAAAAAAAACAAACAAACAAAACAAAACAGTTAGTTGCCTTTAAAAGGCGGGCTCACAAAATTGGAAGGAAAGATAACCGAGTAGAGCCCCGTGCAGGGGAGAATGGCGAAACTAGGGTCACTGTGAAGGGGATGGGAGCAATATGGTAGCTGGGCCGCAGAGGACAAAGAACGAGTCCTTACTGAACGAGCCTGGCGGTCCTTGGCCCTTAGGCAGGCCCGCAGCACGGGGCTAAGATGCGGCTCGCCCTCCTGGGCCAGAGCAGGGCCGTGCAGCTGCCCACAGGCTGTAAGCACAAATGTCTGCAGGGTGAGCAGCTGGCACTGAGGGCAAGCCGCAGGATCGCCCGGACCCTGGGCAGCCACAGGATATCGGAGAAAAGTCTCAGAGGTAATCTAATATTTATGGTGCTACAGAAACCAGAAACCTTAAACCAGACCAGCGGCTTGTTGCGTGAAGCATTTACACGCTTCGGTTTGCAAACAACTTCAGCGAACACATGGAGAGGTAGGAAAGACGGAGGCCCAGAGCGGCGTGTACGTGGTGGAGAGAGACGGAACTCGAGATGGAACAGCTGTGACAGGTGTTGGAGAAGACTTCGGTGGATGAGAAAGCAGTAAGGCCGGCAGGGTGCTGTGCAGCAGCCTGGAGCTCACAAAACCCTCTCCATCTGAACACGCTGTCCAGCCCCGTGATGGCCCTTCCCAGATGGAGACGGGTTCGTTTTCTGCACCGGGCCTCCTCCAAAGCCCATGGTTCATGCAGCTGCCAGGGGTCACGTTGGTGTCCATGGTCTGTGCTACAGCTCGGGGATGTGCTGATGTTCGTGGTGTGTGCTGCCTCCTCAGACAGCGTTGATGCTGTTGGTCCATGTGGACGTCTGTGATCTGTGCTGCAGCCAGAGGTCATGCTTATGTCCGTGACCCACGCTGCCAACAGAGGCCAGGGCGATGCCTGTGGCCTGTGCTCCCTCTGGAGGCCACGTTGATGTCCGAGGTCTGTGTTACCACCACGGGCCACGTGGACGTCTGTGGTCCGTGCTGCTGCCTGAAGCCAAGTTGATGTTTGGGGCGTGTGATGAAGCCGAGGGCCGTGTTGAAATCCGTTGTCTGTACTACCGTAGGAGGCCATGATGTGAGGTCCGGTGGTCCATGCTGCCACTGGGGACCTTATGCCATGGTCAGAGCTGTCCCCAGGAACTACATGAAAGTCCAGGATCCGTGCTGCTATTAACCCTAAGAGGAAAGAGAGCTTCTTTTGCAGTGCTATTGATGACATTAGATACGCAGTTGAGAATGAGAGGCAAAGAAGGCTTCGGTGACAACTTTTGCTCCCCCCCGCCCTGCCTCTCACCCCGAAAAACAAACGAAGAAACAGTCTAGACAGGAAACCGTTGTGGAGCACTCTTAAAAATTGTGATAAAGATTCCACCCAGCAACAGATTTAAAGAGATGCTGAGACAGCCAAACTCTAGGCGGAGCACAGGGTTGAAGGGGAAGGGGAGGGGGGGGGGGGAGAAGCTCCACAAAAAGACCAACATAGGTAATTAACCTGGGCTCGGGGTGGGGGGGCTGTAGAGACTGAAGCACCAACCAAGGACCATGCATGGACTGGACCTAGGCCCCCTACACATATGTCCCCAATAGGCAGCTTGGTCTTCATGTGGATGCCCTAGCAAGGGGAGCAGGGGCTGTCTCTGACATGGACTCTGTTGCCTGCTTTTTGATCACTTCCCCCTAGTGTGGCTGCCTTGCCAGGCCACCTTGGAAGAGGAAGTGCTCAATCCTGATTCGACTTGATGTGCTAGGGTGGGTTAGTGTGTGTGTGTGTGTGTGTGTGTGTGTGTGTGTTCCCTTTTCTGAGGGCAGGAAGGATAGGAGAAGAAGGAGGGTGGGACCAGGAAGAGAGGAAGGAGAGGGCTATGATTGGGATGTAAAGTGGATAAATAAATAAATTTTTAAAAATGTGATTGGGTGCTGAAGTGGGTGGGATGGGTGTGGGTGTGGATGGGAAAAGACTCAGCTTTCTTTAAGGGGCTGGCCACTGGGAGTTTGACCATGTACCAGTGGGTATATTTGCCACACAAATTGGAGTTGATATATTTTTTCTTTTTTTTTTTTTTTTTGGTGGAGGGTACAAGGATGAGGGGTGGACCTGGGAGGACTGGGAAGTGAGTGTGATCAGAGTGCAGTATATGAAATTCCCAAATAATAAAATTATTATGTTGGAAACAAACAAACAAACAGACAAACACTTTTGGGCCAGTGAGATGGCTCAGCAGGTCTGAGGATCTGAGTTTAATCTCTGGGGCCCACAGCATGGAGAGAGAACTGACTCCCACAAGGAATTCTCTGACCTCTACACAAGAGCTGTCATATTCCCATCCCACCTCCAACTAAATAACTAAAAGTTAATAACAAAGAACAGAAAAACCTAGGCCTATGCATTAGAATACTAATAGCTCAATTAAAATAACAACAACATTATTTCATTAAAAAGAGGTGAAATGGGAACAAGCTTTATGAATGTCATGAAATATCACCAATCATTGTTGATATATTAGTTAAAACCACGATACTATTCATGAGTCCCAGAATAGTTAGCATTTAGCAGTCTGACGATGCAAACATGTAGTCACTGCACAAACACTACAGAGAAGCAATTCGGTTATCGCATATACAGCTAAGGATGTAATAACTCAGAGAAATGATAGCATCCATCTATAAAAAGAGTTGCAGATGACTACGCATACAGCATTAGCCTTAAAGTGGAATAGCTCTGTATTGAAAACATAAAAGCTTGTCTGCATGAAAACGGACAAACAAGTCATTGTATGCTTACTGATGCAAGGGTTTGTCATTCAACCAGCAGAAGGAACACATTTCTGTAACCCATGGAAAAAGTGTCGCGTGAAACAAAGCTAGATTCAGAATGCAAACACTGTGTGACTCCATTTACATGAAAGTGTTGGTTGGAGAGAATGAATCTGCAGTGAGGGAAGCATGTTTGGCGATTGCGGCCTGAGACAACAGTGAATGGACTGCCTGGGCAGAGATAGGAGGGAAATCTGCATTTTAATGCAATGGCAGCCGTTGTATTACCCAGTTAAAGTGTGTGCGTTTATAGCATGCAGATTATACCTCAATTAACTTGATGAAAGCGCAGTGAGACATACAGTAATGTTTAATGTGACTGAATTCTCTTTCTCTTTCATTAGTTTTTTTTTTTTTGTGTGTGTGTGTGTGACAGTCTCTCTTCACTGGCCTGAAAATTGCTGTGTATCTTTGGGTGGCATTAATTCAGTCTCTGCCTCCTGAGTGTTGGGATTAAAGGTGAGTGTCATCATGCCCAGCACCAGCGGATTCTTGAAATGATTGAAATGGTAATGCTTATATATATAATTTACAATAATAACTATCATAATGATATATTTTTCATACATATTTAATTAAAAGTTTTAAATATAAAAGTTGTAAAGGGCTCTCTCTTTTCTCACTCTCTCTTCCTTGTTTCTGCATTTCTTCTCTCCTTTTCTTCTCTCCTCACTCTTTTCTCTCTCTGTGTGTATTTTTCTCTTTCTCTCTCTCACTCTCCCCCTTTTTGGTAGTCAAGAGCTGCTTTCAATAAATCTGCATTTATATGATTTTAAAAAAGATATAAAGGATAGTATAACTGTTTCCTTTGCATATATTATAAATTTTCTAAATTTAACATTTATTAAATCAAATATGGCACAGTTTTAATATTATATATCTGTACATATGCTGTAGTTAATTATTTAATTATATTTATTATAGTTATCATGTTTATTAATATTTATTACATATATTATACTTGAGTAGATTAATAATTAATGTCATCTTTGTCTACCCTTTTCTTTCTTTCTTTCATCCTTCCTTTCTTTCTCCTTTTCTTCCTATTCCTCTTTCTTTCTTTCTCTTTTTTTTCTTGTTCTTCTTGTTCTTCCTTTCTGAATTCAGGTTGGTCATGTACTCAGAGATGTGCCTGCCTCAGCCTCTGGCTCCTGAGTGCTGGGATCAAAGGTGTGCACTACCACACCAGGGTTCAAAATTTTCTGATCCTTCAAATTTTCATTTATCCCAGCTAATATTCAGTTGAGAAGTGTGTTTTGGGGGATAGAGAGGTGGCTCAGGGGTTAAGATCACTGGCTGCTCTTGTGGAGGACAGGAGTTCGATTCCCAGCACCCACTTGGTGACGCACAACCACCTGTAATCCTAGTTTCTGGCCTCCTTAGGCACCAACATGTATGAAGTGTACAGACTTACAGTCAGGCAAAACACCTGCATATATATAATTTTTAAAAACCCTAAAACGTATGCTTTGCTATATTGTGTTTTCGAATCTGAAGCAGCGTGATGGTTTGGATCATGAACATCCCCTGAACACCTCTGATGCCAGCTGGAAGTTGTTGGAAACTGTTTCCTGTACTGACTGGCTGCCTCACCACAGGTCAAAAGCAAAGTAGAAAAGCTACCATGGGCCAAAAGCCTCTAAACCTGGGAGCTCAATCAATGCTTTCTCATTACGAGCTCATTGTTTACCACAGTAACTGAAAATAGGTTAAACCTGGTGCTTTCCTCCCAAGTGATAAGAAGCTTTGAGGTCATCAGGCCAAATGCAGGGAGCCTCACAGTCTAGATTTACCTTTTTAAATTGTTGATTATAAAGTCACCTCATCCCCTTTTGTTCTTATGAAATGGAAGCTTTATGAAGGGCTTGGTTGCCAAGTTCATCTCATATCGTTATACAGCATATCATATCATAACATATAATCATATCACCATATCATACCATCACATCATACCATATAATCATAGCATTATATCATAACATACCATACCATCATATCATCATATCATGCCATATTATACCATACCACATCATATCACATCACATCACATCATATTACACCACACCACACCACATCACATCATATCATACTATCATGTCATATCGTATCATATCAAGGGAGATTGTAATTCTCAGCTGCCCAATAGTCAATGATACCAAATTTAGTCATGGAGCTAAGGTAGAGACACGTGGATCTTTCTACAGTGAGCGTGCATTCTTTTTTTGTCTCAATTTATAAGCAATGGTTTTGACATCCACTGATAATCTGTGCCAAAGTGACATGTTTCCTAGGGGTTGAGATACCATTTTAGAACCACTAGATTGTCATGAAACTTAAATGTTGATGGTACCAGGGGGTTAATGAAGGTATAAAAACTGTAGGGACCCTTACCCACTCCTGGTATTATGAATTGCTCAATGCCATTGGAAATCAGCTTGTTACTTATAGCACGGAAGAAAGTTCATTTTATAATCCCTCCTCTCTCTCATGCTTAAGAAAAATTCACACAATCATGCAAAGAGCTCTTTGTTTGTTTGTTTGTTTTTCAAGACAGTTTTTTCTGTGTAGCCTTGGCTGTCCTGAACTTTCTTTATAGACCAGGCTGGCACTGAACTCAGAGATCCACCTGCCACTGCCTCCAGAGGACTAAAGGTGTGTGTCACCACTGCCCGGCTCATGCAGAGAGCTTTACACGGAATGACAGATGTAAGAATTTTTATAGAAATCATGTTTTGGAAAAGCAAAATTTGGACGAATTCAACATATACGTAAAATGTTCTATGAATAAAATTTACAGACAAATAATATAATACTATAAAGGAGTGATTTTGGATGACCTAAGGCTATAGGAACATTCAGTGAATCTTAGAGTCATTACATATGCATGCACGTTTTAGGGGAAAACATGCATACATTTTGATTAAACATGGTAGAATTAATGCGCATATTCCTGCTTTTTTTCTACAGACTCTACTAAAACAATAGCAACATTTAAAAGGAAATAAAAGAGCACATAAGCTGTACAAAATGAATGATACAGATTTAGTAGTTGGGCTGGTGGCGTATACCTGTGATGTCAGCATGTGAAAAATCTTAGGAAGGAAGGCCACCTTGAGTTTGAAGTCAGCCTGGGTCGCTTAGCAAAATTCTGTTGAAAAACAAAAACAAAATAAAACAAAAATAACAGTTTATCAGGCTGAAAAAGTTAATTTTAAGCTGGTAGGGCAAATGCAAATAAACAACAAGTTTTCTAAACCATTCTAGGAGTTGGGGAACTGGTGGTTCCCAAAACTTTTTGAAATAGGAATAAATATGGGCTTTAAAAAAAAGTTAGTTGTCAGGTGGTGGTGGCCCAGACCTTTAATCCTAGCACTCGGGAGGCAGAAACAGGCAAATCTCTGAGTTTGAGGCCATCCTGGTCTACAGAGCCAGTTCTGTTATTCCCAGGTCTCGCAGATGCCAAAGACCGTCAAGGAGACGATTCCTATGCAAATGCAGTAGAGTCTTTATTACAAGCTGGAGCTAAGGTCCACACTGTCACTGACAAAGCAGTTCTCGAGTGTAGAGCCCTCAGCTCAGGGGCAGGAGGGTTTTTATTGGGGTTTGAGCAAGGATCAGGAAATTCCAGCCGGGTAGTTCTATGATTGATTGACATTTAGCCAATACCGGGTGATAAAACCTGATTGATTGTGTTCGGAGGGCCAAACCGTAATTATTTTACTCAACCTATTGTAAGGAACACCTGAGTAAATGCCAGGTATTCACCGATTAGCTGCTGCTATGGGTGATGGCTGTATATTACCAGATGTGAGTGGTCGAAGCATATTTTTGTGCTATTTTTCTCCAGACTATTTCTTGTGTAAGGGATTTTATTGTCTTGTTCCTGGAATTGGTGACCAATGGACTAGTTCCTGGGACTGATGACTTTTGGGGTGGGGTATCAGGCCTGGCCCTCTCAGTTCCAGGACAGCCTGGGCTACACAGAGAAACCCTGTCTCGAAAACCGAACAAAAATTTAGTTTCAACTCTACTCTAAATCACAAAGCCGGATCACAATGGTTTTGACATCCACTGATCTGTGCCAGAGTGACATGTTTCCTAGGGGTTGAGATACCATTTTAGACCCACTAGATTGTCATGAGTGATGGTACCAGGGGGATAATGAAGGTATAAAAACTGTACGGACCCTTACCCACTCCTGGTATTATGAACTGCTCAATGCCATTGGAAATCAGCTTGTTACTTATAGCACTGAAGAAAGTTCATTTTATAATCCCTCCTCTCTCTCATGCCTCAGTCCTGGCACAAGACTGAGGGAATGAAACAGAAGTCAGGTGTAGGAGTAGAAAAGTATGAGTGAGACACTCATATAACAAAGGTCCAGGTGTCTGAGAAAGTAATTCATTAATCAGCAACAAGCATGCCCTTATATGGGGCCTCCTATGTGGAGGGCAAAAAGGAAATATTAAACATACTTGAAATCTGGAGAGGAAAAACTGGTCTAGTGGGTGCGTGGGGGTGGGGCCGGGAAGGGACACTGAGTTGCAGGTATGAAACAAGATTTCCTTCAGAGTTGAAGTTGTAGGTGTTATCCGTGCCCCTTTCCCTTCAAGGTTGCCCTGCTGAGAAGCATTCTCCAAGAATCAGGCTGTACAGCAGCCGTCGCCCACCTTCCTAATGCTGTGGCTCTTTAATACAGTTCCTCATGTTGCGGTGACCCCAACCATACAATTATTTCACCGCTACTTCATCACTGTAATTTTGCTGCTATTATGAGTTGTAGATATCTGATAGGCTGGATATCTGACATACATGACCGCGGTGAAAGAGTCATGTGACACACAGGTTGAGACCACTGCTCTAAAGCCTTGTGATTAGGAGTAATGATAGTCAGTATTTCTCCCCATGCTCAAGGAAGGCCCAGAGAGAAAAACAAATCAAGAAAGAATGTTTTTGGATGCAATAAAAGTCAAGTCAAGCACAAGTGCAAGGGCCAATGTTGCTGTAAGAAGCAACAAGGGTATGAGATGGATCCTCAAAAAGCAGGATAGAGGCTCTGGAGAGATGGCTCAGTGGTTAAGAGCACTGGCTGCTTGTCCAGAGGACAGAGGTTCAATTCCTAGCACACACACTGCAGCCCACAGGTGTCTGTAATTCCAGTCTCAGGGAATCTGACACCCTTACACCAATGCACATAAAAAAAAGTATATGAGAGAACTGGGGCGTGGTATAATCCCAGCACTGAGAGGGTGAGGAAGGAGATCTGAGTTCAAAGCTATCCTGGATTACAGGGAGAAATTCTCTTAAAAGAGTGATAAAAACAAAATAAAAGCATACAGACTTGTGAAAGCTGTTCTTGGGTGCCTTGGCTAGCAAGTCCGCCTGATGCAGGATCTCAATATTTCAGCAATATCTAGAGGACTTCTCTTCCTCCAACTTCTTTGATCTCCTCTTCCTCTCCTCCCATCCCCCCTCTGCTCTTCTTCTTCTGCTCCTCTCCCTTCCCCCTCCCTATCCCCTTCTTCTTCCTCTTCTTATCCTCCCATCTCCCCCACCTTTTCCTTTTCTTTAGAGGATTAAGAGGAATTTCTTTTTTTTTTTGAGATTATAATATAATTAAATCACATCCCTCTTTTTAGTTCCTCCCTTCAAACCCTCCCATATGCCTTTCCTTGCTTTCTTTCAAATTCATGACCTTTTTTCATTCATTATTGTTACATGCGTATATGTGTATAGATATATATTACTAAATACAGCCTGTATAGTATTACTTAGTATATTTTCCAGGCTGACTGGTATTGAATAACTAGTTTTTGTGCTCTTCCCTGGGGGAGACTATTCTTCCTACTCTCAGAATTGTTTAGTTGTCTGTAGTTCTTTGTGTAAGGTTGAGGCCTCATTGATTTTCCCCATCCAAGTTAGTAAGTCTGTTGCTGTTGTCCTTGTTCAGCTCATGTTTGGGCAGTCATGTTGGTGACACTTTATGGGTGTAGGTAGCTTCTGATATTACTAGGATACATAGTCTCACAGAAATCTCCCTGATCTTCTGACTCTTACAATCTTTCTGACCTCTCTTCTGCAAAGGTCCATGAAAACTAGGTGTAAGAATTATTTTGTAGATGCATTCACTGGGACTAGACTCCAAACTCTGCATTTGGTTGGTTGTCGGTTTCTGTTGCAAAGGGAAGTTTCTTTGATGAAGGGTGAGTACTACACTTATTTGTGGATATGCCTTAGTTTGGTTTTTATTGCTGTGAAGAGACACCATGACCAAGGCGACTCTTATAAAGGAAAAGATTTAATTGGGGATGGCTTACAGTTTCAGAGGTTCAGTCTATTATGCTCATGGTGGGAAGCATAGCAACATCCAGGCAGACATGGTGCTGGAGGAGGAGCTGAGAGTTCTACATCTTGATCCACAGGCAGCAGAAGGCACCGTGTGTCATGCTAAGCATGGATTGAACATAGGTGACCTCAAAGCCTGGCCCCACAGCGACATACTTCCTCCAACAAAGTTTCACCTCCTAATAGTGTCTCCTCCTTACGTGCCAAGCATTCAAACACATGAGTCTATGAGGTCCATATACCCATTCAAACCAACACAAGGTATAAGGACAGATGTTTAGGGTGTAGTTACGGGTTATGCTGGGTTAGTGAAGTGATAGCTACAGCCTTTTCTCCAAGATTCATGACTTCACTAGCCCTAGGTTTCCAGTTTCAGGCACGATTTCCTTTTGGTTGAGTGAGTCTTAAGTACAATTAAAAAAACTGTTGGTTACTGCCAAGGCATGTGTGCCACTAGTCTACCTGGAGGGTTATTGTGCCAAGCTGGCCATTGTTGTGGTTCATAGGCATCAAAGCTGGGTAGAGCTGTTTTTTTTTTCCCTCCTTTAGAAACATGGTACCATGAGAGTTGGTCCTCATGGAGGTGGCTTTTGAATGAGTTCCAAAACCACTAAGGGCAACTAAGGGCAATCCCAATGGCCTGTAATGTTTTGGGAGTCTCTTAGACAACTCTGACCAGCAACTTAAAAGAAGGTTCATTATGTTTGGTGTTGAGGTTTTTATTAGATGCTAACAAGATACAGAAAAGCATTAATGTTAACTCATAACTTTTCCTTTTTGTTTATTCCAAAAATCTTATATTAATATTAATATCACAGTACAAAACATAAATAACTTTCGAAAGTCCCACAGTCTTTAAAAATTCAAACCTTTGATATTTCAGTCTCTTTATGATATTCGCCTCTCTAACTAAACCTCTGACATCTCTCCTGAACGTTCAGAGTCTCTCTAAAATACCAAAGTCTCCCTAAAATTCCAAAATCTCTTGGCTGTGAGTGCCTGAAAAATTAAAATTAATTTAGGCACTTTCTTACTCCAAGAAGGACAAACCAGGGCACAGTTATAATAAAAAACAAAGTTCGAAGCTATAAAAACTTCAGTGCTTAATGTCTAGAAGCCACTCATTATCCTCCGGGAACCTCAAATGGCTCCATTCCTCCAGCTCTGTGTCTGTAGTGGTGTGTGTCTAGCTTGACTGTTAGGTCAGGTCACGTCTACTCCACAGCTACTGCCATCCTTGGTGCTCTGCCATCCCATGGTACAGACCTCCCAGAATGCTGGGTTCGCCACTGTGACTAGGCTGTGATCCTTCCCGTGTCTGATCCACAAGGGCAAAGGGAACAGGGATGATGGACAGAAAGTTTGGAAGCGCGGAGAGTATGGACAAAAATGATGACTCCCAGGACCAGCTTTGGGGAAGCAGATTAATTTTATTCGGGGTGAAGGAGGGTTTTGTAGAACTTTGGGAAGGAGGGAGGGCTTTCCAGGGTGGATATGGATCACTGGCCAGAGGGTTAAGGTATTGAGAGGCCTCATTTACATGGAGAGGCATTTCAGGAATCACAGGTGCTTGCTGGGCAGGTTCTTATCAGGAGAAAGGAAGTTGGACAGGTAATTTCTCTAAGGACTACGTAACATTCCTCAGGTAGAGGGTGTGGGGACCCATAGTCCTCCAGCAGAGAAGAAGAAGCTCACTGACCAAGGGAATCCTCCATTTTGTACCCAGCTCAGGGCTTTCCTGTCATGATGGACTGCAACCTTAGCAGGGGTCCCTGACATTAGGCTGCACCTTCAGCAATCTCCTCTCCTGGGCTCTCTTCAGGGGCTCTGATCCTGGTACTCAGTGCCAGGCTTCAACACCTTTCTATGACTCATCCAATGCTAGGGCTAATACTTCAATCCAAGGCTGCAAATTTGCTAATGGCTTCTCTTGGCCTTTCACAGCTTTAAGCCTCAGCTTAAAGGACCCCTTCATGCCTGGGGAACTCTCACACATTACTCAATTGTCAGTGCCCCTAAAACAATCCTTAACATTGCTAACTCTTGAAGGTCAGGTCAAGTCAAATCAAATTTTCAAGATGATACCAATTCCCACCCATGGTAATGATTATCTCTTAAAGCCCTATTAGCAAATTTTAGTGGAGATATCAAGAAATTCAAACTCTCACGTAGTGTTGCCATGAAGGTACGGGTGCAATTTCTTTGGAAAATGATATAGTGTTTACTAGAAAGAGCAAACATAGTTATTACATATATATGAAAGGAAAGGAAAATATGGGTAAAACCAATACTTGCACACAATTGTACATGAGCACAATCATTCATGGAAGTATTGTTTATAATGTGCAAAGCAGTGGAAAAAAAATCTAGCGTCTTCAATTAATGAATAGATAAACAAATTTTAATATGTTCATACCATAGATTGTTTCCTAATCAAAAGGGAGGTGGTGGTTGTCTATACTGTAGCATGCATGGACCTTGAAAGCAGGACCCTAAGTAAAAGAAGCCAGTCACAAAACATCCCAGTGTGACCTCACATGAAATGTCTAGGCCAACTGGATCCACAGAAATAGAAAACAGATAAGCAGTGGCCTAGGAAGAGGACTTGGGAGAAAACCAGGAGTGACTGCTGCCCTCCGGGGCAATAAAAAAGGTTCTGAAATGTACCATAGTGGACCTACACCTCTGTGAATGCAGTAAAAAGCAGTGAAAGCGGAGGAGCCAGGGTACATGGCTGAATTGTATGATGTTACACTTTGGTACAGCTGTGGCAAGAGAGAGAAAGCCGTGACAGGGATATGATCTGTGCTTCGGAAGACCACAACCCCAATTTTTAAATCTTCTACGTTGCTATAAAAATCTCTGAATAGTTTTAGTGTCCATTTAAAAAGTTTGGTGAAACAGCGGAGGATTCAAAAGAACAGTAGACACAGGAGAAAAACAGGAAGGCCACAAAACAAGGGTATCATAATGCTCTACTGAGCAGAGGCTGGAGATCAGTACCATCTTTGTTGCTGTTCACACATGATTGCACCACAGGCTTTAGAAGCTCCACACATGTTCTGGATTCTTGAGCTAAGGCTGTGTGTTTCCCTCCAGGGCTTTTACCATGTGTTACTGGTTTCTCCCTTACAGGATCTTTTTTATAGGGTTAGGATGGTACCCACGTTTTCTACATTTCTAAAGTCTCTATGCTAATGCTGTGGTTTTGAGAGCAGCTTTGAAAACCACCATCTAGGTCTCTGAAGACGCATGTTCTGTTTTTCTCAAATCCTCTTCCTCTTGTTAGGTTAAAAATATCCTCTAAAGAAGAGAAAAAGGGTAGTGTATGTGTGTGTGTGTGTGTGTGTGTGTGTGTGTGTGTGTGTGTAGAGAGAGAGAGAGAGAGAGAGATGGCTTGGCACCTAAGAGCTGCTGCTCTTTCAGAGAACCAGGGTTCAATTCCCAGCACCCACATGGCAGCTCACAAATGCTTGTACCTCTAGTTCCAGGGTACCAGACACCTTTATACATGCAGGCAAAATGCCAATGCCCATAAAATAAAAATAAATGAATTATTTTTAAAAAGAAGAGAAAGAGGAAAGGGAGGCGAGAGGGGAGGGGAGAGGAGAGTTGAGGTCAGTAAAAGTAACTTCTTTTGTAAAATTCTGTTGAAGACTTTTGTAAAGAATTTCTCAAGTCTTTTCCCATACTGTGTTTTCTGTGCTGTTACATAAATGCAGAGCAAAACCCTTTGTTAGGGATAGGTACGGTCACAGATAGACACAAAGCCACATACATAGGCACAGCAGGCATACAGGCACAGACAGACATGGAACAGAGAGAGCCAGACACACAGGCAACAGGGACAGACAGATCAAAACAGACAGGTTACAGATCAGTAACCACAAACTACAGACAGACCGAAAACGGGAGAAGAAGGGGCAAATTTAAATGCGTACTCAAGTACTCCAATTCTGGTCAAACTACTCCCTTCGGAAGTTGCTTTATTTTCATACCCGAGTGTGTTTATTGATGCAAATATGTATATGGTTTTAGAGCTGACCACTGGGCACTTGGTATTTGGATAACCAATTAAGGGGCTTATCCCTGGAGATGACTGATTTTTCTTGTCTCAGCAGTCATTAATTTCCCGTGGTTCTTTATCTAGGGGTGGGTTCTTGTGAAATTTCCCCCATCAGGCTGGTATTCCAACTGCTGTCATTGTTCAGGTCTTGTTTAGGTAGCCTTATTGTCCAGATCCCATCAGGCAGCTTCCTGTGATACATGAGAGATACAGTCTTGCAGCAGATAGCCCCCAGCCTTAGGTGTGGTGGTTTTGTTGGGGCTAGGCACTCCACAGGCAATTTTTCTCTGCAGGTTGACCAACTGTGGCTCAACATACTGTATACTGCAAAGGAAAACTTCTTTGAGGAGGAATGAGAACACTTATCTCTGGGTGTCGGATTAAGTATTGAGAGTGTAGTTAAGAGATTATACTGGCTTGGGAAACGGCAGTGGCAGCTTTTCCTGTGAGGTCTACAGCCTCACCTGCCATGTTGGTAGTTGGCTAGGTTTCTTGTTCCAGTGATAATTTCCTGCCTATCGATCAGGTCTTAAATCCAATTATACAACTCCTGGTTACCCCCAAGATATCAATGCTGTAATTGTGTGCTTGTGGACATTTTGCCACGTCTGTCATTGTTGTGATTCGGTTACGACTACTGAATGCTTTCATCCCTTGGCAGCTTTTAAGGCAACCCCTGATACTGGGAAAGCTAATCCGCTGGGGAGGAAGATTCCAGGGTAGATGTAGCTCTAATCCTCCAAGTCCTGTGTCTGAAGTGTGTGCTATCTTCAGTAATAGAGATTCAGCCTTTAAATTCTGGGAGACAGCTAAGGGTATATTGAAATAGCCTATATTGTTTTCGATGTCTCTACTCTTAATGGTATCCCATTTTCATTTTCCAGAGTCTTCATAGCCAGCTTTGGCTATATTTTATTCTTCTGAGGCTCTGGAAATTATAATTTTGACATCAGGCATTTGAGAGGATGAATGGGTTCTTCTGAGGGCCTCAGGGGAGAATCTACTCCATCTCTGCCGATTCTTTCCTGCATCTTCACACTGTATTCCCTCTGTACTCATAGCTGCATTCAAATTTCCTTCTCTTATAAGGAGTCATTCTGGATCGGGGCCCGCTCCAGTGGTCTTATTTAATTTTCCGATGTAGTATGGGGTCGGGAACTTGGGAGGTGGGCAGCAGCAAATACTTGGGTGTAAACATGTCCTCTGAAGGGAACCTTTTGGTTTTGATGAAATACAATTTTGATCTTGTCATTTGTATTTTTTAGCATCATATTTAAGACATCCTTGTTGACTCTATGGTCATGGGGTTTACTCCTATATATTCCTCTAAAAGGCTTTAATAGTTTCAGTTGTACTCTTTGGGTTTGTTTTATTTTCCTCTGTGTTATGGTGTAAGATGAGTGTGGGAATGAAAATTCCTGAAAAGAAGCTGTGTCTGGCTATTGTTAACCAAAAACTCCTGGAAGGAATTTCCGTGTCTGCAGAGTCTGGTGATGGACTGAGAGGAAGGAATTTCAGTACTGTGGAGACACTGGAATCTTGCAGCTTCAGATGCTAATTACTTTAGGTTGGGCTGGTTTTAGCTTCTGGAACTCCTTGCTCTACTCTGTGTCTGCATTAATATCTCATGATAATAAATTAAAAGCTCTTAGGTGCTATTAACTTAGCAGAACACTAGCTTCCACCAATCTAAGAGCAAGAATGTCATCAGGCAGAATCTTGGCACTCTAGGCTTCCCCCATACTACTGTTCCTGCCTCTTCTGTGTACCCAGTAATGTATTTTAAACTCGGCTTGATTTGTAACTTTCTCTGTTCTGCAAGTCTATAAAAACTCTGTGGAACTGCTTCCACGTTGGAACAAGGAGTTTTGAGTAAGCCGAAACTGTGTTCCCAGGCCGTTGTCACTCACACGGTTCCAGAATAAACTATTTATCATTTCCTTTAAGATGAGAGTTGTGGTTTTTGTGTCAACAGTTGTGGTACCCAACGTGAGGCCCGAAATGATTCTCTTTCCGCTGGAGGAATCGTCTGAATGGAAGCCAGGGCTTGGACCGATGGAGTCTGGATGATTTGGTGATATTTCCTCAGGTGGATGGTTGTTGAGCTCTGTCTGGGGCTCTGGACCTTCCCTGGTTTGGTCTTCGGACCATTTTGTTTATGCTGAGCTGATTAAGAAGGCTCCTACTTTAATAATATTTTGTTGTTGTTTTGTTTTTTGAGACAGGGTTTCTCTGTGTAGTCATGGCTGTCCTGGACTCACTTTGTAGACCACGGCCTTGAACTCTCAGAGATCCTTGCCTACCTCTGCCTCCTCTGCCGGAATTAAAGGCGTGCGCTACCATGCCCAGCTTGATAACATTTTTGTCAGCTTTCAATTTAAGGCTTGTTTGTTTGTTTGTTTTGTTTGCTTGCCTTCAGCTTTCTAAACACAGTTTGGATTCTGGCTGTTTAACTTATTTTCAGTATTTTATTTACCTTTGGAACTTTAGCGGCAATGCTTTTAACCTCTGAGCCATCTCTACAGCCCCTGGAACCATTTTCTTAACTGAGGTTCCCTCCTTCCAGATAACTCTAGCTTATGTTAAATTGACATCAAAGTGTCCAGCATAAGCCAGGCACGGTGGCACATGCCTGTAATTCCAGCACTCGGAGATGCAGAGGCAGGCAGATCTCTGTGAGTTTGAGGCTAGCCTGGTCATCAAAGTGAGCTCAGGACAGCCAGTGCTACACAGAGAAACCCTGTCTTGAAAAACCAAACCAAACCACAACAAAAAACAACAACTGGGCTAGAGAGATGGCTCAGACCTTAAGAACACTGGCTGTTCTTCCAAAGGTCCTAAGTTCAGGTCCCAGCCACCACATGGTGGCTCATAACCATCCATAATTAGATTTGGTGCCTTCTTCTGGTCTGCAGGCACAAACACAGGCAGAATACTGTGTAAATAATAAATCTTAAAACAAAAACAAAACAAAAACTATACAGCACAACCCTCCCTTGAGATAAAGAGAATAGCCTAGGTCTGTGTTTTTGTGTATATGTATGTGTGTGTGTGTACGTGTGTGTGTGTGTGTGTGTGTGTGTGTGTGTACATTTTGAAGACATTTTTAACTGCTACTGCCTTTTTTAAAAAAAGCAAACAAATGTGTTTTAAAGATCCTTATTCTAGCCAACCCTATGCAAGAAGAAACCTTAAGCATTTTTAAATTGTCCTTTTATAAACCTACTTTGAGGCTTCAACAGACATCTTAGGCTGTACAGATCATCTTAATGTGTTGCATCATATTGATACACACATATTTAAAAGTATTCATCTCTAATTTTGATTAAAATAATAATAATAGAGTCATCAATGCTAGTTCTCTTCTTGATGTATTAGCCCACCTTGGATGTCTCAAACATTAATAAGTAAATGTTTTTTCTAACAAACCATTCCAAGGTATCTGTTATAATAATTTCAATCTCTAACAAATAATTTAAATTTGATAAAGAAAGCAAAAATTATTATGTTCTTTACCTATGTTTATAACTTTTGGATATCTAATATGTTTTCTATGTTTTAAATGCAAACTCTTATTCTTTCAATTAAAATTATCTCATTGTAATGTTTTCTAAATTTTATAATAATAATAATGTCAGATTAAAATATACTATAAATGGTTGTTTAAAAATATATATGACTGTAACTAAGTTAAGATTCATGTAAAGGTTATAAAATTTGAAAAGATTAATTCAATACACTGAGATAAAACTAATGCTTTTTTTTTTTTAATGGTTTTTTGAGAGAGGGTTTCTCTGTGTTGCCCTGGCTGTTCTGGAACTTGCTCTGTAGACCAGATTGGCCTTGAGCTCAGAGATCCACCTGCCTTTGCCTTCCTGAGTGCTGGGATTACAGGCATGTACCACCAAACCTGGCTTAATGTTTGAATTTTAACAGCAATGTTTTCTTAAGTCTTGTTCTCAGTATCCTTTTACTAAATGAACACTTAAAAGCCAGTGATTCAGCATATATTCTTATTGGAGTATATATTCTTATTCTTTTTAAATGACCATTGCCTTAAGTATAAAATTCATTTTGAGAATCATGTCTACTTAAAATATTCCTACTAAATTACATAGTGATTGTAAACTCTGTCCTACTGGACAAATGTTTAAATATGCTTATAAAATTGTGTGTATTAGACAAACAAATAACACATAGTATCGGAAGAGACTTTTAATTGCAATAACTAAAGTTTAAAACCAAAAGCACCGTCTTCTTCAAAGGATCTGATCCAGATGTTTACAGTAAGTAAAAGAAAAAAAAAAGGCTATCCCGTCAAAGACTTCCTTCTGACTTAAAGATTAGGACTCTCTCCAGGCACTTCCAACTCACTCCCGGGACATCTCACATCATCCGAGGACACACTGAGGGGATCACGTTCCCATGAACCTCAGCTCCTACTTTCTCCCTGACCTCTCATCTACAAGACTCCCTGACCCTTGGCAAGACTGCTATCCGCTGTCCCATTTTGGGACGTCCCGCTCAACAGTCACTTCTAGCACTTTGGGCACTTACGAGTCTGTGCATGGACTGCTGCCTTCGGGAATAAGGAAGCTTCTTCAGCATCTTCCCAGGGCAGCACTGGTCTATGGGAATAAGCATAAATATTTAGAAGGCAGTTGATAACATGTCACTTAGCCAAACAACAGCAGCACATTCCATGCTATGGCCTATTAACTCCAAAGCCATGGGCTTTCGGCCAAGTTTATAGCACAAAACATGAATTCCCTTCCCTGGAGGGGGGCCTCGAACACAGTCAGAAAGCGGTTGGTTACACAAGTAACAATCATGCTGCTACCTACTGGTAGGGACATCTTGCTTAGCAGGATGGCAGGAATAAGGCCGTCGACGAATTTCCTCTTCTAGAGCCCTGTATAACCTTTCAGGCACCGCGACAGCTTCCAGTAGCAGTTTCTGCATTTCTGGTTTTAAATGAAGTTTTTGATACATTTTGAATTGACTTTTTGAGGGCCGAGAGATGCAGACCTGATTGTTCTGCAGACTGATGTCCAGTTTCGCCTTCACCATCAGTTGCCTATCCTTCCTTCTTATGGATGTTTTTGACGCCTTTGCCAAATAGTAAATGGAAGTAGCCGTATAGATTTATTTATGGGTCCTCTGTGGTGATCTATTGATATACCTGTCTGTCTTTGTGCCAGTACCCTATGCTCTTTGTCATTACAGCTCTGTAGCATAAGTAAAAATTGGGAACTTGGATGTCCCTAGTCATTATCTCCCTGCCTAGAATTACTTTGGCTAATCGTGGTCTTTCGTATTTCCATGTTAAGATGTTAGGATTCTTTTTCCTAATCCTGTGATGAATGTCTTTGGAATATAACATTCTGTAGGGCAGTTATGCATATGTATGTGTAATGAATTTACATACTGGACCCAGGATGTGACTAACTGGGAACATGTTGGCCTAGGCCCGTTTGGTGAAGGCGTGCACAACGGGCTCCCAGGGCAATTGAAGCCTACACACAATCGGCAGTGTATCTCAGGGACAGTGAGGCTGTCACATTAACCAGGTTACCGCTACAGGAGCACCACTTAGCATCATGGTTAGAGGTGGGGGAAGTGAGGTTTTCCCCAGACCACCTTAAGAGCAGTGGGAAGTGAGGTTTTTCCCCCAGGCCACCTTAACACAACCACACTAACCGCAGCCCAGATGAGGAGGAGATAGCGTGTGGTCGCGTGGTCTCTATGGAGACCCTGCCTCAGCAGTGAAGCGCTACAACATCATCAGGAAGACTCAGAACTTGAGAACCGCATCTTCCTTGATGCGCCAAGGTGTATCTGCACTTTTCTTCAGCCGAGCCTCCTCTTCGGGAGATAGAGTCGCCTTCCCAACATCTCAGATTCCATTTAGACTCAGGACAGGGGACATAAGAGAAAGATGGTATCCTTTACTTCACCGAGATCCTTAATCATGGTAGAAATGGGATGTACCCACTGAAGATCCTTCATTATGTTCTATGTGGTCAAAAGAGCCCAGCAGCCCAGGACATGTAACCTTTCAGTTTGAGCACCTCTTAGGCACTGTCAACCACCTGCTTGTGAACCTCCTTCCATTGCTCCGTGTCAGCATCCGGGCCTTGTTCTGAGTTCGGATTCTTCAGGGAGACTCTGGCAATCTTCTCATCACTCCACACAGGCACACTGGAGTCTCTATGTCCCCTTAGATCCCATCCATGAGAGTCAAGCGGGTGAACTCCCAGCCTTTCCCCATCGGGTAACCAGGCCCAGCTGAATCCAGACTGTGCTTCCCATAGCTCAGTTTGGGGGGAAAGCTGCTTATTTCCCAAGCCACATAGGTCAAGAAATCCAGTGGGTTTGAAGCAATAGGCAGCTTGCAGTTTGGACTGTACTTCACAGCGTTGGGAACGGAGAACATGAAGATGTTCTGCCTCGTCTGACCAAACTGAGCCAGCTCTCTCCTCTTGTTGATAGGCCCCCACTGTGATAATTACCAGCTCGGAGTTTGCAGTCATGGTATAGTCTTTGCTAGAGACAATGTTTGGTATTCTAAGGGAAAGGCTGCCATGTTGGAGATCCATCATCTCTCCATTCAGTTTGTCTTTCATGACATCAACAGGGCAAGTGCATTGGTCAGGTCCTTCATTAAGATGCTGATGGCACAAGCCATGTCAACAGCACCAACCCCAACAATATTACATATATAATCTTGTTCTGGGGAGGGAGGCTGTTCTTCCTTAAGAAGATTCACGACATGGTCAGCTGGCCCTTGGGCACTGACATCTTGGACTCAGAACCTTTTGGGAGAGCATGGTCTGGACTCCGAGACAGTGGCTCCTGTTCTAGTTCTTAAAGCTTCACTTGTTGTTATGGTTATTTTGAGACAGAGCCTTCCTGTGTAGCTCAGCCTGGCCTCAACCTCATAATCTGCCCACTTCAACATCTTAGATGCTGAGGTGCGGGTGTGGGATACCCTGCTCCTCCTCCACTCCCAAATACACATTCTAGAAGAAATTTTGAATAGTTAGAACTATTGAGGAGCCACTTAAACCATATCCATAGCCATATGTCCACAGTCTCTCTGTCATCTATCTAATTTGTGTGTTAGAATATTCATAGTATATATTTAGGAGGAACTCTGAAAAGATTTCCTTCAAACTATAAGTTACTTTTAGGAACTAATACTATATTTTTCTATACACACAACTATTATACTTTTCTATATATACACGAACATTGTATTTTTCATTGTCCTATGTAAGAGTTTATTATAATTTAAAAGTTAAATAAGGCATCTGTGGCCATTTGAGTTTCTGTAAAACTGTGTTTTTTTTTTTTTTTTAAAGCAGATGAGTCTAGAGGGGTCTAGTGGTTGGCCATTCTTGTGTGTGCTAGAAGGAAGCAGAAGCAAGTGTGGTTATTCCAATTCATTGTGTTGGCTTTCCTCCTCAGATGGAAAGCTTCTGGGACTCAGGAAGCCCAGGAGCCATACAGCTCAGAGGTGGGACAGTTATCCCAATGCAAGGAAAATCTGAGACAAAGGAGCCTAGGAACTACACAGCTCTGAGGTGGGACAGTGTCCTAAGGAAGGAAAACCTGAGACAAAGTTGCCCAGGAACCACACAGCTCTGAGTAGAGGCCTCCTCAGCAGAGGCATTGCAGCTCCCAAGGGAGGATTTCCCCAACCTCAGCTGAGCTGAGGGGCTCACCAGCCTCAGCCCCT
The DNA here is from genome assembly GCF_030254825.1 of Meriones unguiculatus. Taxonomy (NCBI): domain Eukaryota; kingdom Metazoa; phylum Chordata; class Mammalia; order Rodentia; family Muridae; genus Meriones; species Meriones unguiculatus. Next base: position 27,412,606 of record NC_083364.1, read on the forward strand.
CTCCTTTTTTTTGCTTCTTCTCTTCTGTGCTTCTTGATGAGAGAGTCACATCAGGCAGCAAATCTCTTAAAAGAGATTTATTGGAGGAACAAACCCAGGAGATGAGGGACAACCCAGGAGCGGCTTCCCAGAAGAAGACAGCAGAGGACTGAGCAGACACAGCCTTTATATAGGATTTTTTAGGGAGCAGAGCTTTCTAGGGCAGAGATTTCCAGAGAGAGGATTGGTGGGATTTCAAGTCCTGCACTAGGGGGAGTTTAGGGGTTGGTGGATTTTCCAGTTCAGGGATTAGTTGGTTCTCCTGTTTTGGGATTGGTAAGGTTCTGTGGGAAGCTGAGGGATTGGTGAGTTTTTGTTTCAGTTTTTCACCTAAAATTGGCATAATCTGGGAAGGGTCCGGCTGAGGGGCTGGAGATGGCCTTTGTGACAGTGAGAGGCTGGAACTGCCATTATGACAGAGAGGTGTAGGGGAGGGGCCTGTTAACCCATGCCTGAAGGGGTTTACACAGACTTGAACTCTAAGCTCAACAGAACAACTTTCCTTAACTAAACTATGAATTTAGACTAAGGGGTCAGATTCCTGGTCTTGGTCCCTGGCTGACCGTGCCAGACCATATAAAGCTCCCTGCCTGGGAGGAATGACTAGTTTATACATTGTTGCCACAGAGACTGCTCTGGAGCTCACAGACTGCTCCAGTAGCACACGCCTCCCTCCCACTGAGTTCCCTGTCAGCAGCAGCCACAAGGGAGACTTCAGGGGCTGCTGCTTTCACTGTGGCTTCAGCTTCTCAGGTTCTCCAGGAGTCCGATCTCAGGTCCCAGTGCTGTGGAGATTTGGCCTCAGCTGCTCTAACCTCCAGAGCTGTTGCTCCCCAGAGGTGTAGAGAGGCCAGCAGCACAGGCCAAAGATAGGAGCACCCCTCTCAGGGACTACAGGGGAGATGTTACCCAGGGGGGCTGAAGAGCTGAAGACCAGACACCCAGGAAAAGGTTTAGGGGCTGTGCAGAAGCAAAACTTGAAGCAGCCTCACCTGGCTGCTGAAGCTCCTCAGGCAGGGGCCTGGCCACTTTCCTGCAAAATATACAAAGTTGACGAAGAATACAAAGTTAACAAAGGCAGGGAAGCCTTTCCTTGATGCTTGAGTCAGCGTGAAGAGCTAAACACTGACCTGTGCAGGAGCTGAGGCCAGCTAAACACTATTATTTTCTGCTTTGTCTTAGGTGTCCTACTGCACTGTTCCAGGACCCAGTCCTGCACTGGGCTCAGTATTACGCACTGTGACGTGCTGAGAGGGGCGTTAGAGCCATCTGGCTGCAATCCGCACCTTTAAATGCAATCTCCACTCTGAAACCTTCCCTGCTATTTCTAATAGACATGGAAAGGCAAATACTTGTTCATACATTTGCTAAATGAGTTAGGTGGTGTCTTAATGGTGCCCATTGTAGTGGGGCAGGCAGGAAAAGCACCGTGAGGTGTTAAAGGACGGGAAATTCCACTGGCAGTGAGAAGGTCAAACAGCTCAAGCCAGGCTAGTGTTATGCTGTGTGCTGGTTCTGCAGAGTCAACCAATATTGCTCTCCATCTCAGTCTTCAAGTTACATAAAAATGCGAACGTATGGCCGGTGTGGTGGCACACACCTTTAATCCTAGCACTAAGGAGGTAGAGGCTGGCAGATCTTTGTGGGTTCAAGGCTAGCCTGGTCTACAAAGCGAGTCCAGGACATTCAGGGCTACACAGAAAGTCTGTGTAGTGAGTTTAAGATACTACCTTTCATCTATGATATCAGCAACAATCAAAAGGTTTTACCTTGGTAACGTTAAAGAGAGACAGAGTGAGGGACAATGCTGTAGTGCTTTTGGAAAGTGGCTTGAAAGTATCTATCAAAAATTGGAACCCGTTTCCTTTTGGCCAGTCCACCATTGTTTATCCAACTAACATGCTTACACATGTATGAAGTGAAATACAGGTAAGGTTACTCACAGTAAAAAAAAAAAATTAAATGCTTTTTAAGAGTTTATATTTTATCTTATGTGTAGGAGTGTTTTGCCTGTGTATATGATTTGTGCACCACATATGTACAGTGCTTATCAGGGTCAGAGGAGGATGTTGGCTCCCCTGGGACTGGAGTGACAGATGGTTGTTAGCTACCCTGTGGGTGCTGGGTATCAAACCTGGGTCCTCTGGAACTTCAGCCAATGCTCTTAACTGCTAAGCCAGGTTTCCAGTGCCATTAGAGTTCTGTTTGTTTGTTTTCTGAGACAAGGTTTCTCTGTGTAGCCTTGGTTGCCCTGGACTCACTTTGTAGACCAGGCTGGCCTCGAACTCACAGAGATTCGCCTGCCTCTGCCTCCCTGAGTGCTGAGATCAAAGGTGTGTGTCACCATGCCCAGCTTCCATTAGAGAAAAAAAAAAACAACAACAGTTATTATTGTGGTGTGTGTGTGTAGGGGCCTGCGCCATGAGGAGGCACAGGCAACTTTGTGTGGTATGTTCTTTCTCTCCACCTTTATGTGTGTCCCAAGCATCAAACTCAAGTTTCCAGGCTGGCAGCCCTTGCTGTTCCTTTTTGAGACGACTTGCAATCGACTAATAAAGGAAGGATTAAATAAACTGAAAGGCATGCCTGCAATGAAAAACGTTGTGGATTTTCAAAAGCGTGAAACAGCCCCGTGTGTACTGACTTGGAATGTTCATTAATCTGCAGCTTTGAACGGCAGCCCTCACCTAAAATGTGAGGTGCACTGTAGTACCATCGTCTCTAAAGGTTGTGGGAAAAAAAAAAGAGGACTGTTTACCCACCTCCCATCTATCTACGGTTTAGTTATACTTGTACTGTGTAGTGGCTTGTTGCTGGGGCTGCTGAAGTAGTCAGAAAGCACTACAGACTGATTTACTGACAGAAAGATTTCTCATCAATCCGTGTTCTAGAACTTCAAGATCATGGCATCCTCAGGGATTTTTTTCTTCTGAGCGCTTTCTCATCTTGGCTTGAAGACGGCTGTGTCATCATCATTGTCATTGTTGTCATTATTGTTGTGGTTGTTGTCATCATGTTCATGTCCCGCCCCCTCCCCGGCTGTCTTCACAAGCTCTTCCGTCTGTGTGTCTGTTCTAATTGCATAAGGATAACACATGCCTGAGGGCCTGCCCCAGTGACGGCTCCTTACCCAAATCTCTTCTTTGAAGAAACTGTTTCCATAGGTACCTTAGTCCCGTTCTCAAGTACTTGAAGCTTGGATTTCAGTGAATGAGTTTGAGCCTAGGAAGTGGATACCGTTAGCTCACAACAAGAAGGGATCCCTTTCTGTGCCTCAGAGAGGTTGGGCCACCAGCCAGGACCAGCCTGGTCCTAGGGGAGGGAAGCTGTTGAGTCAGCGAACAGGAGGAAAGAAACCACGTCTACCCTTTGAAGTTTATATCCTACATACATGACACAGATTTTTGAAACTTAGTTTGTGTAACAGGGCCCCAGACCTTGGTACATTCCCAGAGCTTAACACAGCTGTCTCCATGATGAAATACCGATTAGGCCAGAAAATTCAACACATTGAAAAGGCAGCAAAACCAGCCAAAATGAAAACAAAGTCCTAATTCATCAAAGCCCATAGTTCTGGGAAAGTCTCTAAATGTACTAACCCTGCCTTTTGCTCCTGTAGTTCCGTATCTGGCTAACTATTCTTATTAACTGGAGTATGTCAACAAATTTTTATCTTAAAAGCTCGCCCTGAGAAAGGCTCTGTGCTACACTAGGATCCCAAACAGCCGCTGTGATCGATGGCTGGCGAATAAAGACGTTCTATTGGCTTAAACCCATGTCCAAGCCATCTTCTCTAGTGGATATTCCACAATAATTAGGTAGAAAAAATAAGAAATAAGAAGAAAACATTTTTTCTTTTCTACATTGTAAGCATTCCCTTTTAATCTTTGTCACAGTTTAATATTATTATTAATATTATTAATTTTAGACATTAAAATTAGCCGGAAAGATATAGATCTGTCTCCTTTTGAGTTTCTTCAACCAGAAAAGTATAAAGTGTGTGTGTGTGTGTGTGTGTGTGTGTGTGTGTGTGTTTCAGGTGCATGGAAGGTGCTGAAATTTTTTCTGAGAGATGCTTCATTGATGGTCAAGGTGACCGGCCTGTGCTCTTGGGCTGCTGGTTCATTCAAATAACTCCTCTGCCTTCCTGTGCTGGAGAGAAGGAAAGGGGATGGCCTGAGAGCCATTCTGTGTGGGGCTGCCCTCCCAGGGTATCTACATACCTCATTCTCTATGATATTTGGCTCTATCTTACTTCTTCAAGAACTCCTACCTACCTTGGCCACTGCATTGATGTTGGCAATCTGTGGGCAGCTCGCCAATCCCTCTTTCAATCTGGATCCCGTTCAATGCCTCCCTATACTTCCTCTTCTTCATTTCCTCCACTTTCCTTCCTATATAGCACTGAACAGTTTTTTGAGCAAATGATATTTTTGCTTGACTATTCCCAGGAATCTTTGCCTATGTTGTTCACAGATGGAGCCCAAACAACTGGGGTCATGCCTGTCCTGACCCCTGTCGTAGGCACTTGATAATTATCAGCTGATTGGCAGACAGAGAGCGTGACCATCTGCTGGCCACATCCCTTTCCTTTCTGGCCCATGACTTAGTGCCTCTTCTCTGTGCTATCTCCTTTCTACATGCTAATCGCCACCTCTCACAGGTGAGGGTAACTGAGGAGCCTGGCCTGTTAGGTCTTTCAGGCTCATGATATCCTGTGATTAAGGCATCAAGAATGTACTTCTTCTAGAAATGAAGGCTTACAAATGCTGAGCAACTTGGTTAGGGTTCTCAGCAATTACAATGCCCAGGCTCATCTCTGCCTACATTTTATACAGTCTGTGACTTTGAGTGGTAAACTGAGGCCAGAACTTGACCTTCTGGAAGTGCCCCTGTCTCTGCCTCCTTTCTCTCAGTCCCTACGCGTCTTTCTGTTCGCCTTCCTAGGTTTTTAGATCTGTTTCTCCATTTTTAGAGAAATCTTACGGGTAAGGGTTGGAGGTTAACTGTGGATGCTTGCTTTGGCTAGCTTTACGTCAATTTGACATAAGCTAGAGCCCTCTGGGAAGAGAGAACTCTCAGTTGAGAAAATGCCTCTATCCATAAGATGGGGCTGCAGGCAAACCTGTTGGCAATTTCTTGATTAGTGATTGATGAGGGAACACCCAGCCTACTGGGGGAAAGTGCCATCCTTGGGTAGGTGGTCCTTGGGTGTCTTAAGGAAGCAGGCTGAGCAAGCCAGGCGACGAAGCCGGTACGTAGCTCCACTCCCTGTCTTCTCCCTCAGCTCCTGACTCCAAGTTTTCCATCCTGGCCCTGACTTCCTGCCTCAGTGAACTGTCACCTGGAAGTGTAAGGTGAGATAAACCTTTTCCTTCCCAAGTTGCTTTCGGTCATGAAGTATTTTATCACAGTGACAAAAGCCCCACTAAGACAGTACTTATCCGATCAGTGCCAGGATAGGATCAGATCTGTATGGCAGTTTCCTTCCACAAGCCTTAGTGGAGAACCTCTTGGGCCCCTGGCCTGGCACGGACCGCAGATTCTGGACAGCACTCCAAGAGGACTTCAGATAATTTGTTTTTTAATCTGCATACGAGCTTTTCCAAGAAAAGGCAAGCCTTGTCAGTGTTATGGCCAAGTCTCACCAAGCCTTTGTCTTTTTGATAGACATGCTCAATTTTAGGTGACTTCATGCAGAAGTGGGAATAAGCACAGGAAAAAAAAAAAAAAGCCCAAAACACCCTTTGGCAAGGAAGGCATTATGCAATTGCCTTAGATGTAAATTTACCTTCTTAATTATGGGTGCCTGTGGGTACAATTACAGATAAGTAGCATTTCCCAGGTCTAATCTTCTTCCTGCTTCCTTCTCTGAGGCCATGCTGGTAAGCCTCCCTGGGCCTTCTGTTTAACTCAGAGGTGGGAAGGCAAATTGAAAGAACTGCCCTGACTGAAAGCTCAAAGGGGGTCAAGGGAGAGGTGGGCGCAGCGGTGCTGGGAAAGCACCGTTTAGAAGTGGTTCCAAGAAAATGTTTGCTATCTTGCAGCATGGACTTCCAGGCTGTCTAACCGTAGAGTGGCTTCCTGGGTACTCATGCCTGCCCCTCCTGAGTTCTGCATTCAATGAGTCATGAAGTGGGGGGGAAGGTGGAAGCAGGGGAGAGAGGCGAGGGAAGGGAGGGATGCAAAAATGGATGTGAGCCATGCCAGGCAGGTACCACCCCAGCATTTCACTTCAGAACAGAGATACCAGAGCTTTGCCAGGCCCGTATTACAGAGGCAGTGTCGTGGGGCCGGATTCTGCAAGGACCCTACTGGTTTCTGAAGCATTGGTTCCTATTAAACACAGAATATTACTGTCTTCTGGAAAAGTCAGCCTAAGTACAGAGGTCAGGAGGGTGGAGAGTAGGCCCACTGTAGATCCCAACAGCACAGGGTCTGACAATTTTAACACGTCGTGAGTCTGTGTCCTTGCTTGAGGAAGAGGTGTTTTCGGTGTTTTCCAAAGTATAGTTGAGAGCTGGGTGGTGGCACACGCCTGTAATCTCAGCACTCTTTTAGGCAGAGGCAAGTGGATCTCTGTGAGTTCGAGGCCAGCCTGGTCTAGAAAGCAAGTCCAAGACAGCCAAGGCTACACAGAGAAACCCTGTCTTTAAAAAACAACCAAAATAAACACACCAAAACAACAAAAACAAATAAAATGAAGCATGGCAGTGGTTCACAGAGGTGCTGGTTCCAATCTCCCAAAGGCCTGCCAAAAACAAACTTGTATCTTTTACAGCAAAGCCAGAGTCATTTGGGAAGAGGAACTCTCAATTGAGAAAATGCCTCCATAAAATGGGGCAGTAGGCAAGCCTGCGGGGCATTTTCTTAATTAGTGATTTTCCTTCCATCATATCTGACACAGGGTCTTAGCAATTCTCTCCTGGGGCATTTGGTGGTCTTTTGACATCTTTCGCCTCCCTCCTGAAACCTGGGTATAATTCCCCAGCACAAAGCCCTCTGAAGATACCTATGAAACTTGGAACCAGGTCACCGTCCTTAAGATCTGGCTTTGCTTTGTCTGCCTAAGCCTGTCTCTCTCAGCTCAGTAACTCTCCTGCTCCTCACATTGGTGTGGGGAAGGGAAGGAGGTGTCCCTGTTGCTTTGGCCAGCAGGGCCAGTGGCACCAGCTTCTACAGAGAGTTTCCAGCTTTCTGGGGCTTATTAAGATGTGGCCAAACAGTCTACTGTTTCTAGCACCCACCTCACCGTGCTCTCGGGTCTCCAGCCCACACCGTCTGGGGAGAAGAGAGAAGAGTAAAGAGGTGGTGGGGGATGGTGAGGGAAAACATAGCTCTGGGGGAGCTATGTTTGCTGAGCTCCAAGAACCACAGAGCACCATTCAGAAAACAGGACTATTTGTGAACAGTGCTACAGGTGTTTTTTTTAAAAAGTGGATCTGCATGTTAGAGCACTGTATGGATAGAAACATTTAAAACACACATTTTAAAACTTAAGCTTGGTGGAGAGATGGCTCAGAGGTTAAGAGCACTGGTTGCTCTTCCAGAGGTCCTGAGTTCAATTCCCAGCAACCACATGGTGGCTCCCAACCATCTATAATGAGATTGGGGCCTTAGTCTTTGTGGGTTCATACGTGCATGGTCCTGCTGGATCATGTGCTGTATTGTCCTGCTTATTCCTTGTTATCCTCCATCCCCTCTGGCTCTTATGTTTTTTCTGCCTCCTCTTCTGCAGGGTTCCCTGAGCCTTGAATGACTAATATAACAGAACACCAAAGATAAGGCCTCGCCTCGGGAAATCCTGCAGTGTTCAATGATTTGGAGGAGAAAGGAGTACCTGTAGAACTGAGGTTTCCCAAGAGAGCTGAGTTAAACTAGGCCTTGGAGAATGGTCCTAGAATAGTGCTAGAAGCCAAGAGTGATGAAGTGTATCAGAGGGCATGAAAAAGTATCAGAACGTTCAAACGGCAAAGACACATTCACTTTGCATACAAAGATGCAAAGAAAACTGTTGTTGTAAATAAATAATGAGCTTTTGGGCTATATAACGTTTATTATTAGCCCTAAGATTATCACGGCAGTATTGTTTAACCCACTATCACAAATGATAAGACACAGACACCTGTTAGATTTTCTAATTGCCTTATTTACCTAGGGCCAGGCAGATATTTTCATTTACACTGTCTCAATATCCTCACCATCCATCTCCCAGCCCCCATCCAATGCCATCCTCCTTAACCATCCTCATCTGGACTATCTTCCATCCATAAGCTTATAAATACTTGCTTGTATTCTTCATTTGGGCCTTTTCATGCCATTATTGGAGTCCTTACTCCTCGCCCACGGGATTCCTTCTCCCTGCTAACCCATCATGGCATCCTCCTTTCTCCTTTGTTCCCATCTGTCTGTCTCCCCTGATTCTCTCCAAAGCCCTGAACCTTAGCCACACCTACTCCATTCTGCCCTGCCCAGGATAAAATGACTGAGGCAGGTTTACAAAACAAGGATAGGTATAACCAGATCTTGAGGGCCAGCATTAGAACAACCCCCAACAGAAAACCTGAAGGGAATGGTGGCTTAAGCGTGGCTTTGAAGTCACACAAATCCTAATTCAATCACCAGTGCTAGCAATTACAAGCCTTTGGCTCATTATTCTAATTCCTTAAGCCTTAGTTATCTAATTTCCAATGACCCACAGTCAGTTGTTGGTTTAATAATTTGTGGAAGTCATTATCACCACTCAAATCATTCTGGAACACCAGATTCTGACTTTACTATGCTCTATTTCCCTTCAGGACCCAACAATGAAAAACTTTTACCCTAGCTAGTGAAAACCACAGAGCTGTAAACTACGTCATCCTCCATTTGGGCGAAAACAACAGGGTGAGGAAAGTAGGTCCATCCATCTTCACAAAAAAATTCCGCCGACAAGAGGCTGTCCTCTTCTTCTGGCTGCAGTAACCTCCAAGAGGCTTTTCTGCTCCTGCTCTGCAGAAGCCAGCTATCATTTAATGCCTTTGCCCACCATTGTGAAGAGGCCGGCTGAAAACCTTCTTCATGACCGTTGGGCACCAGGACACCTCAGAATGCTATGGGCAGGTTTTCTTTTATGAAAGGTACACAGTAGTTCCTGGTGTTTCTCATCTTCAATTCTATAGACACTTGGGAAGACTGCCCTCTGGTTCCTTATGTAAAACAGGGTCAGAACACTTAGCCAAACTCTGCCACTTTTGGCAGGCCATTGTAGTCTTTGGATTGTAGTTAGGTTTATTTACATGATGTAGATAGATGGGAAGGCGTAGGTGGGAGTGGCTTGGAAATCCTTCAACTGGATAACGAGCATCAAAATAGGTAGACCGCAGGGTGGGGCTCTGTGTCCATTTCTCTTTAGCACATCAATGAGCGCAGATTTCATAATTAAATCCTTCTGCCGTAGCCCACTCCGGTTGTGGGTTGTGACTGCTGCATCTACTCTGAGCAAGGCAAGCATTTTAGTGTCTCTCTTTCCTAAGAGTCTAAAAAAAAAAATGTGTCTTACTGAGGAGCTGACTGAAGGTGTCGGACAGATGGTGTTACTTGTTTTCCAGGGTGACAGTCACCTACTGGGATCCCACACAGATTTGAGGCAGGCCTTCAGGTGTGTGTATTTAACACATGTGCCCACATCCTCGTCCCCTGCCCCCCAACACGGGCAGCCACAAACCCTCAGCATCCATGGTCATTACCTTTCAGATAAAGTCATTTTGAGGCCTTCGGGTCATGACCTGTGGTGCTCCCAGCCCATTGGTTTGCTGGTATCATTATGCACTGTCTGCTTGCTAATTGAAGCGGACAGTTGAATGCCTTATGACATCACCAGGCAAGGCTCTAATGGGCAATGCTGCCTTCTGCAGGGGCTGTTTTCAGCAGTGAACACTGCCAGTGACTCCCAAAATGCACATCTGATTATCACAGACTCAGACTTTAGCTGAGCTGGTTATGAATGAATTCAAATTACGAAACCCTCATCAGCCCCCCTCCAGGAGACACTCGGGCTATAACTAGCAGGGCTCTGATTAGAAGCTGTCAAAGGTTTACATTAGGACCCATTCAAAGACGTGCTAGAAAACAGACGTGGTTTCGCAGGAAGCATGGAAACTTTAGGAAAATTCCAGAGGTGCAGAAATAATGTCTTTTTCTTCCTAAAATTTACTGGACTGGTGAGATGGTTCAGTATGCAGGGGCATTTGCTGCCAAAGCAGCCTGATGACCTGAGTTCAATTCCTGGAACCCAGGTGGATGGAAAAAAGACCACTGAAAAGTTGTCTTCTGACTTCCACACACACACACATCACACACATGCACCATCACACACACACATAATAATAAAAATAATGTTTATTGTTCTGCCACTTGTACCCAGTTAACTTTGGGTGATGGTAATGGATAAGAATGTGTCTGAGGCTTTAGCTGAGCCTGTTTAGAGAGTCTGAAGCTTATTCTGTGGTGGCAAAGGGTCCATCCCTCAAGGACATCAGCAGGAACGGAGCTCTGTTGTTCTCAGAATTCTGCTGTACTCTGGCATGTGGCTGCCTTTTCCCTGCGTGGTGGTTACCTTCACCCACTCTGTCAACTTCTCATGGGGGGGGGAGCCCTTCCACCCGCAAATACCACTGGGATCTGGAGGAGGAGGGAATGCCATTTCTGCTGGTCAGTCAGGCTTGGAAACAACAGTCCACCTGACTTCATTTCATTAAGTAGAAAACTGAGAACCAGAAGAAAAATATCTTGGCTGAGGTCTACAGGGTGGGTCGTGAGAACTGGGTGTAGAGTGTCACATACTTTCTCCTCCACTTACACTGTGGAAGGTGCGGATTTTGTAAAATATCTGCTCTTTTTTTTTTTTTTTTTTTTTTTGGAGAAATGTATAAAATTTGTTGGGGATAAGCAATGATCCAAGGCTACCAGAATTCACCTCTGTCATCAGCTCCCTGTAATTGGTTTGATGTCTTGGTTACAAATCCAGCTTCATCACTTGGATACGGTATGGATACGTTGCCTCCCTCCCAGCTGTCCTAGCTGTAAAACATAACTAATGAGTTGATAACACTTGTCTAGTAAGGCTCATGGTGATGGTGTTTGCAGAGGGCTTAGCACGGTGTCTAGTGTGTGGCAGCCGTCAGGCTGACAGCATTCATCTGAAAGCACGCAGTCCCACGTGCCTTACAGACGCCCTCCTTCCTGTTCACAGCAGTCCTCTCAAATAGGTATGACTTTATCAGGGGTGAGAGTGAAGAAGAGTCCATGTCACTTGCACGTACTGCTGTATTGGTAGGTCCCAGTTCGTGATCTCCAGCCACGTGGGTGACATGCAAAAATACCTCATCTTAAGAATGTCCTCCCAGAGGTAATGTTGGTAACATTTCTCTAAACCTAATTAAAGTTCCTTTAGGGTGGGGGCCTGTTTCTCATTTGTTTTTGTATCCCTTAACCTAGCCTAGGTCCTTTCTGGGCCCTCTGAGCTCAGTGACTGTCAACTGGGATAAATATTGCCCTGGCAAGAAATTAAGTTTTGAGCAGGACATGTTGGTTTAACTCTGTAATCTCAGCACTTGAGAGGTGGAGTCAGGGAGATCAGGAGTTCGAGCCTGGCTTTGGCTACACAGTAAAGTCTGAGGCCAATCTGGGTTACAATAGACCCTATCTCACAAAAAGAGTTCACCTCCTGGCATGCTTACTCTGCATTTCTTTTTTCTTTCTTCCTTATTTATACAGAACTCTGCCTGCATGTGTGACTACACACCAGAAGAGGGCACCAGATGGTTGTGAGGCACCTAGGGATTGAACTCAGGACCTTTGGAAGAACAGCTGGTACCCTTAACCTCTGAGCCACCTCTCCAGTCCCCTTACTCTGCCTTTCCTAATCAGTTATGTATAGCATACCTTCTTGGTGTCTGGTTCCTTCCCAATAAGATACAAATCCATCCTTCTTCCCCTCATGCATACAGCAAATGACTTAGCTGAAGTTTTGTGAGCAGCCTTGATGTCCAGCTGTAGGAGATGGCGGACTAGAACGATGCTCTCCATTTGCTCCTCGCTTTCTGTACCAGGTATTGCTGTGAGCACTCGCCACTCTTACAATCAACATACTTAGTCTTTAGAACAACCTCATGAAGCTGGCACTACCATCCTTCTCTTACAGCAAGGAAAAAGCACCAGACGAGGGTAAGGAATTTTTTTTTTCCCCAAGGTTACATAGCAGCATGAGGTTTCAAAGTCAGACAGCCCCATTACACAATCAGGGCACTTGGCCACCAAATGGCCATCTCCCCTCTGGCCAAAGGCCAACTTGATAACCACAAACAATTTGCCTAAAGACATTGCCTTTTATCTAGTAAGAGCTAAAGGGGATGAAGAAAAAAATCCGCTCTCAAGTTCACACCAGAAATGCTGATGACGCGCTCCGAATGAGGGGAAACTCGGGGCATCGCTATACACACACTGTAATCTTATCTACGGAAAGCTGAAGAAACGCACACAGGAAATAACTGGAGGGAGAAAGGCCAAAAGGTTAGCTTTGCTCCTGGCCGATAGACTGATGATTTTCCTCGCCGCTTTGTAGATTTATTTGCTTCACTTTTGAAAAATTTTATCTGAAGCAAATGTTACTGGGAAAATCAGAAAAGGAAGAAAAAAAAAGTTATTTCAAAGTTGCTTTTTGTGCGCAGCATGGCTGTGTACCCCATGCATGCAGTGCCTTGGAGGCCAGAAGATATTGGAGGGTTCTCCTGGAGCTGAAGTTTTGGATGGTTGTGAGCCATCTTATGGATTCTGGGAATGGAACCCGTGTCTTCTGCATGAAGAACAAGTGTTCTCAGCCATTACACCATCTCTCCGGGCCCCATCAAAATTGATTTTAAGAACAGACCTTATTGTTAAAAAGCTTGGAAATAGAGAACACCATGCAATGCAACTGAGATCTACACATCTCAATGAACAAAGAAGTTTAAGCGAAACATAAAAATAAATGAATAAAAAAAAAGAACCATGATAACATGAGATCTTACAGTAGGAAGCAAGTTTGAAACAAATCATGAAGAGGAACATAATATTGACTGTCCTCTTCCCTGAAAACTCTAGTGAATTTCAAAGAAATTTCTAGAACCCCCATATTCTCTTACACAAAGCCTCAACAGCCACTGCGGGTTTTATTCTGACTGCGGTTCTCAGGGCAGTAGCAAGTAGTCAATAGATTACTTCCACTGCAGAAATTCTCCCAAAGAAAGAAGACGACAATTTCTCAGCTTTTTTTTTTTTTCCTTTTCTCCCTAGACAGGATTTCCCTGTGTAGCCTTGGGTGTCCCGGACTCACTTTGTAGACCAGAGCCTTGAACTCACAGAGATCTGCTTTCCTCTGCCTCCCTGAGTGCTGGGATCACAGGCGTGCACCACTGCACCCAGCTTTCCCAGCTCTATTTAAGAGAATTTATTACAAGTGTCTGTTTCCTCAAAAGTCCAGAGTGCCTGTATTTCTTGCCATTACTTTTGAGTCTAGAGCAGCAGCTTTGACAGCAGATTGTGAGATTTCTCAGGCCTTTAGATGGACTTGTTCTGTGACAGCCAGGGATCCAGAGGTAGATGTAAGGAAAAAGACCTTGGTGGCCAGGCCTTGCTCAATACTTTACTTGTGAAAGTCAGGCTGCCTGCTTGACCTCTGCCTCTGAGTCTGATTTTTACCTATATGTAGGTATACACCCACAAATCAGATGACCCAGTCTAAAGAGGGCTCATGGGGAAGAAAAACAAAAGATGTATTTTTATATATGCATATATGTAAATACATACAAATATGTATTTTACATGCAAATATAAGCCTTTCACAAATGTGAAGATACAAATTCACGTAAATTATCTTTATTATATTTTTTTACTTCCATTTAAAAATTTGCTTTTATATATACATTTGTTTTTACATATACTCTTAAGTATATGAGGGTCCCTATGCACGTATGTGCACCATTTGTGTACCAATGCCCATGAGGGCCAGAAGAGGGCACCAGATCCCCAGGAACTGGAGTTAGAGGTGGTTGTTGAGCCACTGTGTAGGTGTTGAGAACCAAAGCAGGATCCTCTACAAGAGCAGCAAGGGCTTTTAACCTCTGAGCCATCTCTCCAGCCCCAACTTCCTTTGGCCCTTCTTCTTTTCCTTCCTTCCTTCCTTCCTTTCTTCCTTTCTTCCTTTCTTCTTTCCTTCCTTCCTTCCTTCCTTCCTTCCTTCCTTCCTTCCTTCCCTCCTTCCTTCCTCCCACTTTCAGAGATACCAAGAAAAGCTAGTATTTTCTGTAAGAGTACAGTTAGGTAAACCATCTAGATGAGAAGATCTGGAAAGATCTGGAAAATGGGTGGATGGATGTTGGGGCTAGCGACATAGGAATGTGGAAGATTCCTGCCCAGGCTGTCTAGAGAATTTAAAGAAAGTTGTGTTGTCAGGAAATATCTGGTATTCTTGCCTTGTGACATTGTCAAAACATGACACCATTTTGCCTTCTTAAGAACATGCATTAAAAAAAAATATTGATGGCAACACACTTTAATCCCAGAACTTGGGAGGCAGAGGCAGGCAGATCTCTAATTTGAGGCCGGCCTGGTTTACAGAGCTAGTTAAGACAGTCAAAGCTAGACCAAGAAACCCTGTCTTGAAAACCAAACTGAAACAAAACAAAAAAACAACAAAAGTACTTTTTTTTTTTTTTTTTTGATAATAATATCATCTCTAATCCAAGAGAGCTGAAAAGTCTTGTTTGGAATTTAAAAAAATTTTTGAATATTTATAAGGAGATGACTTAACAGCACATAGTTCAGCTCCCAGGACCCATGCTGGGTGGCTCACAATCACTTATAACTCCAGCTCTAGGGAACCTGATGCCCTCGTCTGGTCTCTGAGATCATCTGTGCTCCTCCCTCACACATAATGAAAAATAAAATAATTCTTAAAGAAGATTTTGAAGTCAGATATGTAGTTAACTACTAAGTTGTCTTAGTGGCATGGATCATAAAGATTGGCTTTAGGGCAAGAACATGGAAAATCTCACTGCATGACCCCTGAAAATTTCCTGGGATCGCCCCTACATATCTGCTTGCCTGTCCCAGACCCCCAGGGCTTCTTCTTAGGCCTGCCATGGTGTGTGGTTATTATCAGTCCAGCAAGTTCAAAACTCAGAGAGAACCCCTTCCC
Organism: Meriones unguiculatus; assembly: GCF_030254825.1. Lineage (NCBI taxonomy): Eukaryota > Metazoa > Chordata > Mammalia > Rodentia > Muridae > Meriones > Meriones unguiculatus. The sequence goes on from NC_083364.1 coordinate 27,427,862, forward strand.
TTGTTTATCTTCTTCCATTGGTTGGAGTTCTAGAAAAGCAGAACTCAAGACGAGGAACTGTGCCACATCTAAAAAGTCCCTCTCCTATTGTTGGGTTTTTAGTTCCTAAGTGGAGTTGAAACAAGCAGCAGGCTGAAAGAGAAAGGATTGAGGCTTTCAATGAATACAAGGATTCTGACGTCTCAAGGGCCTGGTTGGCTGAATTTCCTCATCCATAAATGAGCTTAGCTCCTAGTGTAGCAAAAGAGACACGATCATGAGCAAGGTGCCTGCCTTTGGTGGTTATTGCTCAGATACCCTCTCTTCATGTCCTGTGTCAGTATCTTAACAGATCTCCACCGCTGTCAGCTTCCGTGCCAGTCTTCCCATTTACCACTCTCTGCTCCCGCTCCCATCTTCTAATATGGCAGCAGAAGAATCGATGTAAAACACAAAGATGCACTGTATGCCGCAGATAAAATCTTTTAAAGGCTCCTTAGGGTAGTAGAACAAAACCTTCGGCCTTCGTTTGTCTTCCTCTGTTTATGGACATCACAGTGAACTGTCACTAGCACGCTCAGTAGGCCCGGCCCCACGTTGCTTGCTTCATACAAACCATTTCGTGTAATCATGCAAAACAGTGCTGTCCTCTGGGCCTCCATGTTGCAGACGAGAAAAGGATGGCTCAGAAAGACCGTGGAACTCACCCAAGAACAAATAGCTTCTTGGCTACGGAATTGAATTCACTGTCTGGCACTTTTGGATTCGGGTCTCTGTACTGAGCCACTGCCTCCAGAGCAGCTGGGGGAGGACAAAGAGTGGAGGGGACCGGAATCAAAAGATGAAGGAAGGACGATCTAAAAGAAAGGTGCTGGGGAGGAGGATGCAACCTTTTCTCTCCCAACCACCAGCGTTCTCCTCTGGACTTGAAGAAGGCTCTGACCCCAGCTTCAAGCCATTTTGCTTTCCCAGAAGACCCAGACCAGCAGGTTTCTGCTTTCCTTGGGGGTTCTGTTTGATTCCTCTCCCAAAGGTGGGTACTCGGCAGATATTTGGAATATGATTGCCGTCTCCGGTAGTCGCATCTCTTCTGTGGGATATGCAGAACTGAAGGGGTACCCCGAGCGCCTGCTTCCAGCCCTTTTACAGATTGTTCAGTCTTTGGGAAGTGGCCTCTGAGTAATCAGATACGGTCCGGCTGCTCCTTCAACAAAATGTGTCCTCCTGACTTCTCCAGTAGCCATGTTCTAATCCCTATGGAAGGAAGGTACTCGGTGCCTGGCTGTGTTCAATATTTTAGCTGAGGCCTGTCTGCTTGCATACCTGCATTCTGGTTGCGGGGTTCCAGAAAATCTTCCTCTCAAAAAAAAAAAAAAGATGGTGTGTGCAAGCCACAATTGATGTTGGGTGAATTTTGTTAAACTCTAAATCTTATTAGACTCTACATAAAAGTTTGAGTTTTCAGAGGGGTTAAGGTATGACTTGCCTGATCAGGATCACCCTGTCAACACAGCCAGGACGTGCACCCTGGTAACTGCGTTTTTCGCCAGACAACACTAAAACCGATACTTTGGGACGTGCGGGGGTGGGGTGAAAGCAGCCTTTGGGCTTCCTCGCCTGCCGCATAGCTCCGCCCCCAGGCTCGCTCTTTGTGGGGGGACCGCAGATTTCTGCATCTCGGGGAGCCCAGAGCAGGCACCTTTAACCCTACGCCTGCTCGCTGGCGACCTCCAGAGGGCCAGGACGGTTTGGGAACCGGTGTGAATGAGGACTCTCCTAGTTTAACGACTCTATTTGCATAACGGAGACCTCGCTTCCTCCCGCCCGTCTGCACTGCTTTTTCTTCCCTCCTTCCCCGGCCCCCTGCACCCGCATCTGCCAGTCCCTACAAGACCCCCTTCTCAGGGGACTCACTCGGAGTCCCGTGCTCTTCTTCCCCGACCCGGCGAGGTCTGGAGGCACCTGGGGGAGTGGAGTTCAGGACCAGGCTGGATTGGGGAGCCGCCCTGGCACTGCCCGACGCTAACAAAGGGAATAGGGCTAACAAAGCCGGCCGCGCGAGCGCTCGGTGGGTTCGTCGGCCGCCGCCTTCCCGGCTGGGAGCGCAGCAAGTGAGTAGGGGCGAGGCGGGCGGCACGGGCCGGGAGGAGGGGTGCAGAGGTGAGCCGAGCCGCCGTCAGGGCTTGGGGGTGTCTGTCGCTGGCCCAGGGGAGGGGCCGCCTTGGCCTCCCGTCGCTCGCCAGTCTGCAGATCCATAACAAACCCACGTGTGCGGTGTAGGGGTGGGGAGGGGGAGGCGCGGCAGCGTCCTTATTGTGTAAGGCGTTGCCTCGCGGAGTGCGGGGTCCCTTCAGGTCTTGCTCACCGGGGTAACAGATCCGAAGAGATCTGTAACAGATCCCGCCGGAGGGAGAAGGAGCGCAGGCACCACAACAAACGCACATGTACCCTTGCCAGGGACCCGGGGCGCAGCTAGCCAGCCCTGCTGAGCGCTCTGCGGAAACGCCTCCGGGCAGGTTTTTTGTCCCAGCCAAAACCAAGGGGTGCGGCGCTTGGAGGCCACACGCTGCCGGAGGGCGAGAGAGACGGTTCGCCAAGGCACCCTGTGAGGGGTCCGACTAAACCTGTAGATTTTAAAAGGGAAAGCACAAACGAAAAAGAACCTATAGAAAGCCACCCACGCCCCCTCCGTGTGCTCTGATTCTCCGCACGTGAGATGGACAAGCGGTCCCCCGTCCCCCAGAGGTTTTCCTAGAGCTTTGGGTTGAACTAAGGGCCTCGTAGGCACCCTTCTAAGTCGGTGCCCGGCACACCATTGTCCGGGTGCTCTGGCGACTGCCCCTGTTGGGAAATCTCGAGCGCCTCCCTAGCCTACCGAAAGAATAGTCCAATTTAAATTCACCAGCGAGGTCTTGGGTTTCTGCTTGCACCTCGCCTCGGATGAGGTCCCCTGTGCGTAGACACTCCAGGTGTCGCTGGCTCCTCCTCTTCACACAAGGCCACCCAGGGCCTCTCCTCTATTCAGGAGTATCCGAGGCCCGAGGCTCGCAGAGGTAGGTCTGTTGTTTGCTCTGCTTTTTCCTTTCCTTTCACTCTGCTCAACGCAGCCACATTTTACTCCGTGAGGTCTGGGCTTGGCAGCCCCGAGGGCGAACAGAGGGGTGGACAGATGCTAGGCAGCCTGTGCAGGAGTGACAGCGTCCTGCCTAACTGATGCTTCACCTTGGGTAGTTCCCGCCGAGACTAACCTGTCTCTGAGGAGAACTGGACAGCCTCCAACCGTGTACCATCGCTATTAGAAGGGTCTGGGCAGCAGCTAGGGAACCTTGTGTTTTACAGGCAGGAAACTGTCAGCCCCTTCCTTGGGTATGGGTCTCCCAACTGCACCGCCTGCATCCAAAGGATTCTGTGGTTAGCTTAAAAGGCAGTAGCCTTAGGCAGAGCAAAGTGAAACAAAGAAAATAATTCAAATTGGAAACTGCACCCTTCCATTATACCTTTCAAGAGGTCTCTGTTCAGTGGAGAAGAGAGACTTAGTAATTCCCCCGGCCCGTCCTGCTTCCATAACTTTGCTCTCCTGGCTGCGCCCCCCCCCCCACCTCCCGCCGTTGCCCCCCTCCCCCTCCCCGTGTTCTCAAATTGAATTAAGGCCAACTACAGAGGCATAGATGTTTTGCCTCACGTCCCGGTGCTGAGAGGCCTTTTGTTTGGGCAGAAGCAGGGGCTGTCGACACCCCCCCCCCCCAGGAAAGTGTTTCTTGTAAGCAGCTGCCCCTAGCCCCTTGCTAAAGAGCAGGCATTGTTTTCATTGATTTTATTTAATTAATTTATCTATTATTTACGAGTCCCATGGAAGTAACTGTACTTTCTGTGTTTGGCAGAGGAGAAGCAGGCATCGGAAAGAACACTGTGGCCCTTTCCCCCACAGCTAGCTGTGGTCTGTGGCTTCTTTTTCCACCCTTCACCTTCTAGGTGTGTTTACTTTCCCCTTCATTTCCAGGTTGTTTAACATGTAATGTCAACGTAAACAAAAACAAAAACACCACAGCTCTCAACTTAAAGGAAATGAGAGATAGTTTATTCTGGAGCCACTTTGAGGGACCATGGCCAGAGAACACAGATTTAGGCTATCCCAAATTCCATGCTCCAATGTGGGAGCAGTTTCTCGGAGTTTTTAGAAGTTTTACGGAACAGACAAAGTTATGAATTAAGGGAAGTTTAAAATACATTGGTGGGTGTGTCAGTGAGGTGGGTACATACAGTTTGGGAAGCTTTTCTGCAGGCTCAAGGTTCCCCGTGATGGCATTCCTAGCCTTTAGATCGTAAGAGTTAGTTTCCTGCTAAGTTGATAGAGTCTAAAAAGCTTTTTATCTGTTGTCACAAGATGTTAGTTCCAACACGGGGTTGGGGTTGAGGCTGAGGCTGGGCAAAGAATGGACAAGGTGGGATGAGGTAGGGGGTGAGTGGGTGGGGGTGCAAGAAATGGTTGTTCTGGAGGACCAGAACTTAACCCAAGATATTAGCCTCTGGACCTGCAAAATCCCATTCTCCACAGTACTGAAATTCCAATCAGCTAGATCAGTCTCTGCAGGCACAGATTCCTTTCTGGAGTTTTTGTTCACAGCCAGGTCATTTGTCTCCTCAGGATGCTACCCCTGTAATGAACTTGAGGCTCTTCTTGTTTTCCACATGGGAAAACTGAGGACCCGAGAAGAGAAATTACTTGCTCCCAAATACACAGAAACACACAGCCAACCTACTTTTTAGTGTCTCCTTTTGCGTCAAAGGGAAGGTGTTGCCTCAAACGAGTTGTTGGTACCCCGGAGTAAAGTCAAAGTTATTATGGTTGCGATAACAGCACCCTTTAAAGTCAGACAATGAGCTCCTTAAGGACTTAACTGGGCTTGGCTGTTAGGCAGAGGAATGGATGCTGATGGTGGGTATGGCTTGGAGTGTTGCAGTTTAGGACCGAGAAGCAGTTTTCTTTGGCTTGCTGAGTGGTTCACTTTGTCCTTGTCCTGGGAAGCTGCTTTGCAAGTATTTGCAAAGCAAAAGACAGTGAGCAGTCAGTAGACGTGGAGAGACTCCATTTAGAACTTCACAATAGTTAACCTCCTGGCTCCCAGGAAGGAGGTGCTGCTAGAGGCCTTAGAATCTGAGGAAGGCATGGGCGTGTAGCTCACTGATTGTACCTGGCATATCTGTGTGTGGCTTTCAGCGATAAGAATAATTTAGGGAAGCATGTTTTTTTTTTGTTTTTTTTTCCTTTCTTTCTTTCTTGCTGGTCTGCATGCCTTCCCAGACTTCATGATAGCACTGTGACTCCCATAAATATGTTTTTCTTTATAGGCTCAGTCGCAACATCAACATCATGCGATGTTATTGTTCCGTGTTTAAATACTAGAGATGATTTTCCTAAGCATTACTACAAAGGTCATATCAGATCAGAAGTGTTCTGGTTATAAAAATAAGACACTCCCATTGGAGAACATTTTTAAAATACAGGAAACATTAAAAAAAAATCCACTATCACCAATAGTCATTTACTGTCTGGTAATTTTGTTTCTGGAGTTCATAAAACAAAACAAAGCAAAACGAAAGATGGCTTTTCTTTTCTTCTCAAAATAATCGAGAATTATTGTATGTATAGTTATGGCTTTTGTATTTCATTACAAAAAAAAACAAAAACCAACGTTTTGATGATGGCCTGCCTAGCACCTTCACATTCCCATGGACCCATGGGATCTGCTCCCTTCAATGCTTGTTTCAGTGAAGGAATGTCAAGGATAGAACCACGCCCTCTTCTCTTCCATCCCTGCCTCAAACCTTCAAACGTTAGCCACAATTTTTTTCTGAGAAAGCCAGAGGTGCTGGCACTACAGTGGAGGGAGAGGGACCCCATGCATGGCCTTGAGCGTTGACCTTGCTCTTGTGGCCTCTGAAAACTGAGCAGTAGAATTCCCGTCAGTGCTCAGTGAGCAACTCCAGGGTCGTTTGGCACACTGAGTAAAAGCCTTGAGGTCTAAAGGAGGAGATAAGGGTGTGTAGAGAGAAATGCTAGCCGGCTGCCAAACACAAGGGGAGACAAGCTGTCATGCCTGGATCAGTAGAAGTGTCGCAGTTGATAACATTCATTCCAGTTTACTTTCCTCAATTTCCAGCCGATAGAGCCTGGTGTACTATCGGGCTGGCTACACTGTAGAAGGCACGGCTGTGGAAGAAACTTGGGAGGTCTAGTCTAATAGCATACTGAGTCTTCAAGCGGAAGAGTTTTAGAAAGTCAGAGCACAAGCAATTCAGGATTTGAATTCTTGCTTGCCATTCACTGCCCAGCCAGTGTAGGTACGAAAAAGCTACCTAAATGTATTAAGCGTCAGTTAGTGTTCTGTATAAAAGGGGGGGCTTGCTGGCCTTATTCCATAGGTCATTTTTAAGGTGACATGGAAGGTAAAGACCAGCCACAGGTTAAGTCCTCAGGAAGTGCTAGCTATTATTGGTATAATGTTTCTCTCCTCCAAAGCTTTTAGAAGCTTTGGCCCTAAGGGTTTCTTACCGTGAAAGCAGGGTGTGGCTTTTTGCCCTGGGGGTGGGGAGGGGAGGAGAGGTTAATTAAAAAGTAGCCTCTACCAAATGACTAATCAAGAGAGGAACCATCACTTGCTTGGGGCCGGTTAATTGTGTTTGTTCTGAAAAACTTCAAACACACATAAACTGTGGGCAGTGAGTCCCCTACCTCCCTTCAACTCCTTAGGAAAATGCATGGCTGACCTCTAACCCTACCTCAACCCCATGTTACTTTAAAGCATGCCCCAGACATCTTATCAGCCTACCCATAAATATTTCACTCAGCCCAATGCTGCATATTTAAGGCACTGAGTTGTGTTGGCTCAGGGCCTGTCTCTTCTCAGGCCATTATGGAATCGGTCAAGCTTGTGGGGTGCGGGCCAAGGAGAGAGGGCACAGCAGTCCTGGGAACTTTTTTCAGCTTTACTGCACCATTATGGAGGTCATGCCATGTCCCAAAGAGACAAAGACAAAGTGGAAGGAACAAATTTAGAGTCCATCTCTTACTAGTTGCTTGTGACTTTTTTTTTCAGCACGTTTACAAAAATTGGGGGACTGCTGATTAAGGTACTATAAGTAGCCATTGTTAGATAGGCCTAAGCCATACTTGAGCCCAGCTTTTCTTGCTGAGAAGTGGTGTTTTAGAATGTAAAATGTATTTTTTTAGATAGCAAAAAATTAACCTGCTTCCGTGTGCTGTTTGTCACATACTCTTTGTCCCATTGCCTGAAGCCCTTGCGATCACGCCTCGTGTGCGTGCACCCTAGGCAAGCGATCATGGAGCCATGTCGTCTGCAGCCCTTCTGTTTCCCTAAAGTGTGTCCTCTTTATAGCTGGAGGAAGACCCTTTAGCTCCATCTGCCAAGTATTCATGGCCCTGTACAAATGGTTTTTGTTTTGTTTGTTTCTTTCTTGAAACACAGTCTCACTGTGTGGCCCCAACTGGCTTGGGACTCACGCTGGCTTTGAACTCACACAGATCCATCTGATCTGGCTCATGCCTGGCTCAGATGTTCTATATAAACCCAATTTATGGATTACACCATGTCTGCCGCTTTACAAACGAGTCTTTCGGTTTGTTGAACAAAACGGAAGTCTTTCCGTATTGGCGTGCACTGTTTTCTTCCATCTACATCACACTCTATGCCCTGATGTATTTACTTATCCGATCTTCCGCTAGGGGTTATGTTTGTCGTTCTCATAAGATATATTTTCAGTGTTTACACTTTGAGTATGTGGAAGTTGGTTGTAAACGTCACCGAATTACAGGAAGCCAGCTCTGGGGAGGGTGGCAATTGCATAAGACCAGGGACACTGAGGAAAACTGGACCAAAGCCTACCCAGGATGCTACCAGGAGACTGTATTTGGATGAAAAGGTATTTTTGGAACTAGCCTGACCTGGTTGAGTGCCCTCAGCTGCAAGTGCAAAAGCTGAGTTACGTCATCACCTTCTCGCCCATCCCATGGAGCTTCCAAATCTGTTACTTTCCCAAGAGTCAGGCTTGGGGATCTTGTGGGGAGGATGGAGACGAGGAGTGAAGAAGTGAGAAAAGGTGATGTTTGTTCTCTGGCTCTGGAGGAGGGGCTTTTCTACTCCATTGCGTTTTCAGATGATTTTGAAGGCGGTGCTTCCCTGAGTTCCACCCACAGAGGTGGGCTTTTGGAAGCAGGGATGGGGGTGGGGAGTGGGATGGGGTGGTTTCTGCCTCTTAAGTGCTGGGATTAAAGGTGTGCGCCATCACTCCCGAGGGAGTTAAAAAACATGAGTCCTCTCTCGTGGAGACTCTCACTGAGGGACTCTGTGGAAAAGAGAACCACTGTGAGGAAAGGGTGAGCTGGGTGGGGTGGGGATTGGTGAAGAAAACAGACCTGCCCAGCTGGGAGTGAGTTAGGCTACAGGGCAGAAAACTCTTTGTTATGGAGATGCACCAGACCTGGGTAGAGACAGAGGACTCCAGAAAGTCTTTGACTGTGTAGAAAGAAGCAAAGGATGTGAAATAGGCTTGAATGTTGCAAGTCAAGGACAGGAAAGCCAGTTTTCACCTACTCTGCAAATGTGGAATAGAATGGAAGCCTTCAACCAGGCCTGACTGTAGTTTTCTCCTGGATCTTGGCAACCCTCCACTGCTCTGTCATTGACATCAGCTCTGGCTTGACCTTATATTCATAAATTATGTTCTCAGGAATAAATATATCACATATACTTTAGATGACCAGAAAACATGGCAACTGGCTGAGAACTATGTGTCCCAGGAGAATGCCTGGAGTTCTTTTTATTCATTGTACTCTTTCTAAATCTGTATCTGGCTCCTGGTTAGCAGATTTTTTTTTTTTTTTACGTCATAGTTTTCTGATGTTACCTTTTTTTTTTTTCTTCATTGCAAGGCTGGGGCTTCATGCAAGGCAAGTACACTCTACCTGCTGTCCTGTATACCAGCCCCTCACCTAGCTTTAACATTTGCAACAATTAACCCCTTGTAACCTCTTGATGGTCCTCTGGGCTGGAACAGAGAGTACCTACCTCGTCATTTTGTTTTAACTCTTGGTTTAGTTTGATGAGGGAAACATGGCACAGGTTTTGCTGAGTTCTTGGTTCTCATTAGGCAGTGTGTGTGTGTGTGTGTGCGCGCGCGCGCGTGCGCGTTTTCAGCTAACCCTGAAAGCAAGACTGGTATCTTGGCGCTAGCAGCACAGTTTTGCAGATGAGATGAAAACCAAGGTTCAGAGAGAGCCAGAGACTTTCCTACAGGCCTGCTGCTGTTGGCGTGCAGTCGAGAGTGGAGGTAGATCTTGACCTCTTTCTCCACACTCTGTGGCAGGTGTCTTCACTGCCATTATCCAGTCCTTGGGGTCTGGGAGATGCTTAGTTCTGGTTGTCTATGAGGAGCCTCACTGAACAGTTCCTTCTTGCTGGGCTTGAGACAAGTGAAATAGTTTATGGGGCTGTGAGATGCATGTAGTGTGGCTCTCTCATCAGGCATATCTCTGCCCATTTCTCTTTCTGGTGGGATTCGTTCGCATCACGCTTAATCTCCCTTTTCCTCCTCCTTGCTCTTTAAAGCTGTGATGTCCACTTGTGGTCCCTATCTGCTTAAGGGCAGGGCTGAAGACACCCATGATTTGGCAGGGCCTGGGATTGGTGCCTACACAGCTTGCCACCTTCAACTTTTGAAACTTGAAAATGGAACGCAGTGTCACTGCTTTTGAGGGCGTGTCTTGCAGATGGGCTTCCCAAACAACTTCTTCTTTTAGAGACTGTACTCAGCAATAATTTGTTCTCTAAATAGTTGTTGAGTGCCTGTTATCTGCTTGACAAGAGACTGTCTCCAGAAGGCATATACTAAACACACACACACACACACACACACACACACACACACACACACACACACAGTAACCAGCAGGGCCTTGGAAGCTAGTGACAGGCGAACTTCCCACACCTTCCCGTTCTTCTCTTCTCAGGATCCCTAACTCTGTTCATTCATTAAACAAGTCTGGAGCCCCTGCTGCGTGCCTTGCACAGCACTCGTTTTGTCCCATCCAGAGCCTGAACCTGCTCAGAGGTACACTCGACACAATGATTACAACCCAGTCGGTGCACGTCATGACTCGAGTGTACTCAGGTCGGGGAGAAAGGTCTGGAAATGCTCTCTGGAAGGGGCGATACCTCAGCTAGGTGTTAGAAGGTGGCAGCTCTTACCTTTTGGCAGAAGAGCAACAAGGGCCTGCACAACAGAGGGTCAAGGGCGAGGGTCGGTGGATTGCGTGTGTTGAAGTTGACCGTGAGGAGGCGCATCCAAGTCGGGAAGCGTGGGGGACGAGGGTAGCGTGGTACCCATAGACACAGGACAGTCTTTCCTCACTCCCTGTGTGCTACACTGTTATTATCTGTTTTGTGGGCGAGTGAACAAAAGGCGAAGGCAGGCAGCTTGGTGACTCTCTCAAAGGCGTGTCGTTCGTTGAGCTGAGGTGTGAGGTGCTTGGACTTGACCCACAGTATCTTTCTCTTTGGTCAGGCATTTGTCCTCCACTCCAGGGCCTGCAAGGGCAAGCCGAGATCTGGTTTGCTGGCTGAGGTACCGCTCCTCCTTCAGTCTTTGAACGGGAGCATCCCTTGTCAGATCTTTGTTCTTCCTCCTGCCTCTTGGCATCACCCACTGCTGCTGCATTGATGGCGACCTCTCTCACGGCTTGGTTTTTTTTTTTTTTACTCCCATTTATTCAGCCAACCGGTAGACCAGAAATCTCCAAAGAAGCCTTCATGAGTGACAAAAAAGAAGATTTTTTTTTTCTTAAAATATTCCAGATTCATATGGGAATCCAAGCATTACCTGTGAAACATCCTGGATTAGGGATGGGCACTGTGGAGGGGCCGGAGCAACAGAGCAAGGGTCTTCAGCTGGACTGGACAGGTGGGTGGGATTTGGGAAGGGCCAGGTTCACTTACAAGCAAAATTGATCTGTCTTATGGAAAGATGAATGAGCTCTTCTGCCATTGTCTTCATCTCCCAGGATGAGTTCTGGTTTGGAGTTGGTTTTGGGTTAGGGGAAGAAGGGTAGGGTACTTGTTCAAAGCAAAGTTTATTGAAAATTAACAAATTGAGACCTCAAAGAATGGTGAAATTATGGGCTGAAATAAAGTTGTAGAATTACAAGAAAGACAATTGAGGGAAACGCAAGCAATCTTCTTAGAGAAAGTTAATAGACGAGCTGGGCGTGTAACAGCAGCTAGGTGGCAGAGCGCTTTCTCAGCATAAGTGAGGCTTCGTGTCCAACTCCTAGCAACACCCACACCTTGCTAGGGGAACTGAGTGGGATCCATTAAAAACCAAGTCGGTGGTAGAGAAGGGAAGCCTAAAGAAAAACCACAGTACGTCCAGAGGCTACACCTGCATTTTAAAGGCTGTACAAAGGTGATCCTTTCGAATGACAATAGGGGAATTAGTCCTAAATTTTATTTAAAAATTTGAACATAAGATGTTACATAAAGTCACTATCACGCAAGCATATAGTGTACAGGGAACACATCTAGTTCCTATGTCAACCATCAGGGAATTCCTGAAGGCGCATGCCATTCTTGTCCAAGTTCTAGTTGTCCAAAATCTGGTCACATGCCATACCTGGCCGCAAAGGCCTCCAGCAGGACTCCAGGTGGGAGTTGTATGATCTGGGAATTGGGATTGGAGAAGGCTTTTAGTGAGAGCAAAATTGAACAAGTTCCAAACCAGACAGGATGACCTGTGAGACCGTGGCTCTAAAACAAACACAGACAGGAAAACCCACTTAGGCTCATTAAAAATGAACGTTAGTGCTCAGAGAGTGGAGAGTGGGGTGGGGGTTGCAAACAGAAGGACAGGACGTTGTCTTTTCATGGGTATTTGGGAGTCAGTCATATAAACACCAACCTATAGGCAAATCCGAGAACCATGTAGATCATCAAACCCAGAAGCTGCTGGGGAAGACCTCCCGGAGGAGACCGTTTGCCCTGGGGGCTGAAGATCGATAAACCTTCCTGAAACGGCAATATGAGCTAATGCAAGACAAATTAAAATATATACATGCAGAAGCCGCTCTTGGCTGCCATGCAGCTGAGGAGGAGAAGGAGAAAAAGAAAAACGTGCGTAGAGAGAGAAGAGGAGGAGAGACAGAAAGAGAGAGAGTGAGAGAAGAGGGATGGCACCAAGTGTCCCGATTATCTAGCAAAGGGGGAGGGAAAGGAAGCCCTGCCCCTGGGCTGCAATGTTCAGAGTCGAGGGTGGGATATTCCAGCCACGCCCTGCTGGAGGTAGGGACCGAGGGATGCAGAAAGAACCTGGGAGGCCAGGTCTACTTTGGTATGTTAAATATGTACCTCAGCCACTCGTCCTGGGTCTGAAACCCAACAAAGTTGAGTTCTGAGGTGAAGATTTGAAAAAAGGGAGTAGCGAGAACACTTTGGAGGAGTGGAAGATCGTGGCCTGCCTGGGTCATGGTGAGTAACTTGTGGCTGGAGAACAAGGATGAATGAAAGAACAGCTGCTGTTAATTGTATAGCCTCAGCATGCCAGGAACCACACACGTCTTTATAAGCTGAGGATATGACCATTCTAAGTATGGTTAAGGGGAAGGTCTTATTGTAGATATGAGGCCTCCGGAAGAGCCTAGGGCAGGGAGAGAAAGAAGTAGATTGAATATGCCCAGTGGGCTGGACCTGGCCATGAGAGGAGAGAGAGACATGTAGAACAAGAGAGAAGAAAAAGCGAATGTGGGCAGTGGAGACTGAGAGAGAGGGTGAGTGGAGGGGAGCTGGAGTTTAGAATAGGAAGTGGGGTGAGAAGAGCTTAGCAGAGCCAGGATGTCTGCATGGACTCTGTAGCAGGTATGTGAGACAGGCCTGCATCTGCTTTGGTAGGCTAAGAGGCACCACAGATAACCATTTGTCCCCTTTGATAGTGATGAGGAAACGGCTCAGTTAGTGAAGGGCAATGGGTGACAGAATTTAGGGGAGCAACGTTTTTTTGGGGCCTAACAACAGCCCCACGGAATGCGTAGTTGTTTTTCCTGAGTAGATGAGGACACTGAAATTGAAACTGACTGACCTGAAGTCACTTAGGGTGAAAATGAGATTTGAACCCTATGGTCTTTCCGAATCGCCAAAGCCTGTCGTTTGCTCTAGTGCTGTGATTTGTGAGGTACAGAGAGACCTGATTTAGCTACGTTAATGAAACAAACAAACAAACAAAATATAAAAGACAAATGAGAAATATGTACTTCACAGGCTGCATTTTTATCAATAAACTTATTATGTTTTGTAGGTAAATATCTTATGTGCTTACATAATTACGTATATGTATGTTTTAAAGATGTATTTATTATTTATATAGTGTTCTGCCTGCATGTGTGCCTGCACGCCAGAAGAGGGCACCAGATCTCACTACAGATGGTTATGAGCCACTGTGTGGTGGCTGGGAGTGGAACTCAGGACCTTTAGAAGAACAGCCAGTGTTCTTAACCTCTGAGCCATCTCTCCAGCCCCACATAATTATATTCACCTGTAAAAGAAAATATCCTTCAGCTGTGTTTCATTACTGTGAAGAGACAGCATGGACCTGGCATCTCTCATAGAAAAGGCATTTAATTGGGGGTTTGCTTACAGTTTTAAAAGGTTAGTCCCTGGTCATCATGTTGGGAGGCAGACAGGCCTGGTGCTGGAGCAGTAGCTGAGAGCTTTACATTCTGGTCTGCAGGCAGCTGATGGAGACCTGGCGTGGGCTCTTGAAACCTCCAAGTGACCCACCTCCTAACCTTTCTAATCTTTCTCAAGCAGTTCTAGTCCCTGGTAACTAAGCATTTAAATATATGACCCTATGGGGATCATTTATTTAATGATGATTTACCCCAACCACCACAAGTTGGAAATATTATAGCTAAAAGTTTTAGACTCTGCCATCCATCCACTGTTTGACCCCAGGCCACGTAAAGACGCCCTTAATTTCTTTGTTCATAAAAGGGGTGGTGATTGTGCTGCTGCCGAGTCTCATCAGTTTCTCTATTCACATCTGGCTACAGATGTCACAGGATGAGCGAGGATAGAAGAGGCACACAGAGGGTTTGCTATTGTGTCACAGGCCTTACCTTCCTAAAAGGGTACAGTGGTTAAAGCACCCACATGTGTCTGAGAGAATGCTTACAGCCATGGACAGGGTCCCTGAAGCATTGAAACAACCAGCTTGGTCAGGAGGCATGTACCGTCCTGATTCAGATAAGCAGTCCTGGGTTGCAATGGGAGGCATTGGGCAGAGAGGGCTCTGTAGACGCTGGTATTGCCTGGCCTGGTGAGCGAGTGTTTCTCCAGCCTTGCTGGTTGCTGGGGAATGCTTGGGCTAGGGAGTTGGTCTGGCTGTCAACAGCTCAGCAAGGAGGAGGAATGTGAGAGCCGCCAGGCAAGGAGTTCCCTGCCACATCTGGGAGAGGCCTGGTGGTCAGGGAAGAGACAGGCAGGATGGGGTTGGCAGGGGCTGTGGTGGCGGTCTTCATTCTGCAGAGGAACCTATGGGGACAGGCCTGGGCCTTGGCAAACTAAGTGTCTTGATTTCAGCACTGATCTAATGTGGTCTGGACTGCCTTACTTCTACTCTAGAAAGAGCAGGATCGTTCTAGGTCTGGAGAGGGTCCTGTCATGGTCTGGAGATCCAAGAGCCTTCATGTAGGAGAATGTGTATCCTCGTGTGTAGGTGTGCTCATGCTAATGTAAATGCCTGTGTACTCCATACTGCTGAAGGGGTCCATCTGTCTGTATCCACTGATCTCTCAGCTGGCGAGAGCCAGGCCGTACGTCACCATACTCGATGGCAAACGGTCCTAGTTCAGATAAAGCCCCTGAAGCTGGCAGAGAAAAGAAAAGTTCTTTCATCGCTTGAAGCATGAGGTCATCAGTTAGACTGTGGTTTCTTGGACGGTACATGTTGTGCTCCAAGCCCAGCACCGGACTGAGCGCTGGGGCACCTCGTGGACTGAGGTCAGCTTTCCTGGTTTTCATAGGCCACACTTGGCCATCCGCACAGCAGGTCTGCAGGAAAGGCCAAGGGAGCTGGAGGGAAACTCAGCAGCTTGGGGCAAGCTGAGCCGTGCTCAGCCCATGAAAAAAAAAATTTTTTTTTTCTATCTCAGTTAGGGCCTTGGGAGGGAGAGTCAAGCAGAAGCGGAAGAAGGAATGAACATGTCTGGTATGGCTATGGATGCGAAGTTTGGTGGGGAGCCAGGCTTAGAGCCCTGCTTGTCTGATTGAGCCCTTTGGGAACCAAGGACGTAGGAGTTTGTTCCAGGTGAGACAGGGAGGCAGGCAGCCTGCCAGCTCCGACAAAAGCAGATGAGGCTGAGTCATTCATCTTGTGGACTACCTTTGTCAGGTTATGTGCTGTGGGGCTGGAGGATGCTGGCCCAGGGCCTGAGCTGTAGGAGGTTAATGACAGTGTGAGAAAATAAATCCCCCGGAGATGCTAGAGGGCATGCGGCCGCTTCTCTTTTCATCTTCACAATGAACGGCTTATTCTGGGCTGCCAACTTGGAGGAAGGAGGAGGACAGGCAAAGAGGAGCCCTCCCTGCAGGCTCACTCAGGGCAGCACCCCTGCACCTGACGAGTTCCAGGCACGTCTCCACGGACAGTCTTGGTGACTCACAAGGTGAGGCCATGAAGCCTGCTGCCATCCTGTTTCCTCTGCAGTGTTGTTGGTTATTAATTTATTATTGAATTATCTTTTAGTTAATCAGCAGTTATTCCTAAACCAGCTGTATACCCAAATCACCACACAGAGACTAGGATGTATGTAGTTAACCTAGAGCAATGCTGGGCAATGATTACCCCGTCTTAAACCTCCAAGCCTGCATAGCTTCCTCCCATTCAGAATTTCCAACATTATACTTGCTTTTAGTCATATCTTAGGTCCGATTCATCTCTCCTCATGGTCCTCCCTTCCCCATCTCTCCTCTCTGACTCCTCCCACTCGCTTCTTTCTCCTCCCCTCCGGACCAGGATGTCCCACCCTATTCTCTCCATTGCTCAGCATTGGCTGGTTGTTTTACTGAAATTACAGAGAATAAATGGTGGCACGTTTACACAAACTTGAGACTGGTGACGCTTAGAATAAGCATCAAAATGGAGTGTCCAGATTGAAACCAGATAGTTGGGTAGGGAAATCAGCATTTGAATGAACAAGGCTAAATTGTATACATTCCACAAGAAAATTATAGCACTGCAGTTTCACTTCCTCAACATTTGGGGGTGGGGGGAGATCACATGCTTTAAATGGACTATTTGCTCACTCTTTGAAATTGAAGACTTAGCTTCTCAGATTCTCATTTTGCATCATAACCTGCATTACTTATTACTTCATCAGAGCGTTAACATGCATGCTTAATCTATAGCTGGACACATGACTGTGATCAACAGATGGCTGTTGTAAAGATTACAGCTCGGGATCCAGAATTTACAAAGTACTGAAAAAGAAAAGAAAAGATGGAGACAACTGCCAATTAACTAGAGGTTAATGAAATGAACATGCAGCTCCCAAAAGAAGAAGAACAGGTGGTTAGTAAATGTTTTTAAAAGTGTTCAGCATCCCTAATCATCAGGGAAATGCTTCGAGATACTGTCTCATCCTAATCAGAATGGCTGTCATCTATTGATAACAAATGCTGGAGAGGATGTGTGTAAAGAGAAACCCTTATTCATTGTTGGTAGGAGTGCCAATTATACAGTCATGCAAATCAGTATAGAGGTTCCTGAGAAAATTAAAAATAGAATTACCACAGGATCCCACCATTCTACTTTTGGTCATCTATGTAAAGACTCTCTACCCCACCCCAGAGATGGTTGCACATCCATCCCTTATTCTTTTTTGCACTAGCAAGAAAACAGAACCAGCCTAGATGGTCATCCACAGATGAATGGATCAGGAAAATATGGTACTTATACAAAGTGGACTATTATGTAGCTGTAAAGAAAAAGAAATGACAATTGTAGGATAATGGAAGGAGTGTAATAGTAAGTGAGGTGACTCAGAAAGGAAACAAGCCACGTGTTTGTCCTCACACTCAGAGTCTATCCTACAGTATATGCCTGCATGTATGTAAATAGGTGTAAGTGTGTGTTTTAAATGTTAGAAAGGAGGCCAAGACAGGCTAATATTAGTTGTGAGGAAGGATAGAGTGTAGGCAGAAGGGCAAGAGTCATGAAAGAGAGTATAAAGCTAGTTGTCTCTTTCTAGTTTCAGCTCCATCATAAGCATTTTTTTCTTTTATACTGTAGGTAGTGGGTATGTGAATTCATCTTTCCTGTTTTGAAGTAGCAAGAACCATTCTTGCATTTCAAAAGGATCCAACATGCATTCTTTCTTTGAGGCAGTGGTTGCGGAAGCTGGGCTTTCTTTTTCATTCCACTGACCACTAATACAGTAGAATCTGGCATGACCAGTATGGAAGACTTGTCACACTAGCCCACTTACAAGAAGGAATCTTTTTGTTTAGATTTATTTATCTTATTTCACATGTATGCATGTTTCACTTGCATGTGTGTCTGTGGATCACATGTGTGCCTGGTACCTGAGGAAGTCGGAAGAAGGCACCTGACTTCTTGGAACTGGAGGTATGGGTGGTTGTGAGCTGCCATGTAGAAGTCAAACTCAGGTTGCCTGCAACAGCAAGGGCTCATAACTGCTAAGCCATGTCCCCAGCCCTGAAAAAGTGATTGAAGAAAATGTTTTGGGGACAGAGACTTTGTAAGCTAATATTATCCCTTTTTTTTTCTGTTTATAACTACATCAATTTATTTATTTATTTATTTATTTTTAAAAATATTTATTTATTTTGTGTATAAAAGTGCTGTTTTCGTGCACACCAGAAAAGGGGATCAGATTCCATTGGAGATGGTTGTGAGCCACCATATGGTTGCTGGGAATTGAATTCAGGACTTCTGGAGCAGCAGCCAGTGCTCTTAACTGCTGAGCCATCTCTCCAGCCCCATCAACTCATTCATTACCACTTTACTTAACTTGTGAATTATTTTTCTTTACATAAAGTATGGCTTTAATTACAAAATCAAATGTGCCAGCTTCTTTAGATTATTGCTTACCTAATGGGCCAGCTTCTTCTAGGCACTGCACACTCAAAAGCATGAGAAATAGTTTCTTCTGTCAGTCTGTGAGGAGAGATGGCCATGTACATTGGGGCATGAGAGCTGGACCCATTGCTGAATGAGGATGAGGAAGGGCAAGGCCAGTGAAGAGATAAGACCCTCCTTGTCCCCAAGAAAGAGGACTTTTCCAGGCATTTAAAACAGGAGTGAGGAGGAAATAGCAAGGCTAGACAGGTTGGAATTTGGCCCAAGACTCCTTCATGAGGTAGAGGCTCCCTTGGCAAGCAAACCCATTGGCCTTCTACTCCTGCTGGCATTTAAGTCCACTCAGTTTGGGTTAGAACAGGTCTACAATCTTCTTCCATCAGGTGGGTGGGCATGAGCAGGGATCTAGCCAAGCTTGACTGTAAGAGGGTGTTATGGGCTACTTGTATTACGGAGTTCTTCCCAGGCTCGGGGCTCAGGCTCTTTAGGAGTGGGGTTCCTTATTAGACAGGCTCTATAGATGCCAGGGCCTCCGAAGAGCAGGACCTAGGTGGTGTGGGCAAGAAGGGCTTCACAGGAGGGGAGCCCTGAAGTGTTGATAATCAAGTTGGGAAAGAGAGTAAGTGGACAGAGTGACTCCTGCAAGTTGTTGGGAACTTCAGAGACCTTGTGTGCAGCATTTAATGTCAAAGAGAACTGGGGAGTCAAGGTCTCAGTAATCTACAACACCGAAGCCCCGTGGTAGGCATTTGCTGAGTTATTTGAGAAAGAAAAACAGAAGCGTAAGGTTCACATGGCTGTTGTGGATCATTTAGCTGCTGCTGGGCTCCGCGCTGTGCACAGTAGGAACCTTCTGTTCATTTCATTTGTGTCCCGATTAAACTGGTACCCAACAGCATGCCCTTCACAAAGGGAATATGGTACGGCAGGTGTTAATTCACCCCCATCACGCTCACTAGCTCAGATACTTGGTCCTGTGTTCCTACCCCTGGCTGCTGTTAGTATACCTGAATGTAGCCTCAATTCTGCACGAAGCCAGTGAAGCTGAAGTCTCTGTGGGGTGGCTCTGAGCACTAGCCTTTTCTTAAAACCCTGCAGTTGATCCCCAGGAGCCATATGAAAGAACCATTGTCCTGTCTTCTGCAGGGTGCTTCATGCTGTCTTCATTCTCTTCAGAAAGCTCACACTACCTTCTTGATAGCTTAGGGTTCTCTCTCTCTCTTTTGTTTTTCTTGAGACAGGGTTTCTTTGTGTAACTTTGGCTGACCTGGAACTCACTCTGTAGACTAGGCTGTCCTGAAACTCGCTCTGAAGACCAGGCTGTCCTGAAACTCAGTGATCCGCCTGCCTCTGCCTCCTCAGTGCTGGAATTGAAGGGGTACGCCACCACTGATGGGCCTAAAATAACTTATCTAAATAAAATAACTCTTATCTAAAATAACTTTGTTTCACGTTTGCCTGAGAAATGGGTGGATGAAGAGAACATCTGTATTGTTTGTCTCAGTCAGTTCAGATCGCTGTAACAAGCAGTAACAACAGAGGTTGAGAAGCCCAGGAGCAAGGTCATACTGGGCGCCAAATGTTGTAGATAATTATTAATTCAGGGGTGGGAGGCTTTTCTATTCACCCGTTCTATCTCCCAAATAAAAGACACAGAGACTTATTAAATTTATTAATTTGCTTTAGGCTCAATAACTGGGCAGATGTCCTTTTATCTTACTTTCTTCCTACTTTCCTGTCACATGCCCTAAGTTACTTGCCAAAATTGGTCCTGTCTGGGCTGCATCTTTTCTATCAGGCCACATCCTTTCTCTCCATCTTCTTTTTCTTCCTTCTCTCATACCCTGTGGTCCTTACCTGAGACCCCAGGCCTGGGAATGAAAGCTCTGCCTACCACTCTTCTGCCCAGCTACAGGAAGGCTGTCCAGCTTTTTTTTTATTAACCAACCAGAGATAATTGGGGAACAAAGTTTACACAACATTGAACGGAGTACATTACGATGCACTCATCTAGACTGTAACCGGATCTTGAGGCCCAGGATTCAGCGTTTGTATACATAGAACCAACCAGACCAACCCCCCAACACACCAAGGCCATGCCAACTCATAAGAAGAAAACATTTATTTGGGGCCTTGCTTACAGTTTCAGAGGTTTAGTACATTACATCATGGCAGGAAGTGTGGTGGAAGGGAGCATGGTGGTGTGCCAGTGTGGTGTTGGAGAAGTAGTTAAGGTGTACATCCTGGTCTATGGGCCAAGAGAGAAAAGACACTGGGCCTTGGTTCTCAACCTCAAAGCCTCCCCTCCGCTCCGCCCCCCCCCACTTCCTTCACACCTCCTAATCCTTCTAGTCCTATCGAAGAGTTCTGCTTTCTAGTGACCAAGCATTAAAATAGACGAGCCTGTGGAGGCCATTCTTATTCAAACCACTACAGTCCTACTTATTGCACTCTCCATTTTCGAATATAAATTACTCTGCCTTAATGAAGGGTGTGGCTCTGGCAGCTCTTCCTTCAATCTCCAATATCATTTCTCTGTTGTGACACCCCCCTGCACCCTTCTATACTTTATCATCCTAATTGTCCATCTACTCATCTACCTGTGTCTAAATGGCAGGTGTGTCTCTGTTCTGCCCATTTCCCCTGATTTCTTACGCCTTCCAGTAATTGCCCTGTTTTTTCTGCTCCGGAAAATAATTTTCTATGCTTCTCTCCTGCTGTTTCTCTTTTCTCACTCCCACTTAAGCCTGGTCTGATTTAATACAACAAACAAACACACAAAAAACAACTCCCCCCCTCACCTTTTCCCCAAGCCTCTACCAATCAGGGTCATCAGTAATCTGCCAAATGCAATGGTCACATCTCAGAGCCTTGTCTTGGCTTTTTTGAAGGGGCTCTTGTAACTGATTGCTGTACCCCGCTTTAAAGGTGTCTTCCCTTGGCTTCTTGCCTCTCCTCTTCAGCCATCTCGCCTCACTTTCTGTGGCCACCTCATTGTCACCTCATCACTTTGGAGTGGCCCAAAGTGGCCTCTTTTCTGCACTCAGTCCCTACTGGTCTCATTCAGTTTCTTATGCTGACAACCCTCTCTTTGTATCCACACTCCAGACTTTTCCCCTGAGCCCCGTGTTCATATGTTCGGCCATCCACCCGACAGCCTTCCTCAGCTGTGTAGCAGATTCCCCAAATCCCACAGACCTGAAGCTGAGCTGCTGTCCTTCTGTGAAGTGGCCACCCTACTCCACTAGACTAGAGTTAGAACATGTAACTTCAGAGTCCTTCTACCTGTTGCTTCCATGCTGCATCCGTGAATACAAATCACACCGGATGCGCTTTTGCATAGTAAGTCAAGAGACAGACTGGCTATTTGATTCACCAAATTCCTGCTGGCTCAAGGCAGGCTCATCTCTACTCTTAATTTTCAGGATCATTTTGTGCCTGGGCCTGCTTATATTCTTGCTTCTGTGGCTTGTTTTCAAAAAGCACCAGGATGATCATTTCGAAAGTTGTAGCAACATGTAATTTCTTTGCTCAAAAACTGTAAGGTTCCCCACCTCCCCGCCCCAATTAATCTAGACCCCACAGGCTGAATCTGTTACTCTTCTCTGCTTCCTTTTGCTTCATCACCGTGGCCTGCACCTCAAACACAGGTATATTGCTGCCTCGGGGCCTCTGTGCTTTCTCATCCCTCCAGGCTGTTCCCTCACACAGTCCCATGGTTTGTTCCGTTCCTCCTTTAGGCTTGTATGTGAATGTCATCTTGACAGAGCGACAATTCAACCTCCTTATATAAAATAATGATCTGTCCCCTCCACTCATTTGGCCTTGTCTCTTTTATCCAGCCGTGCTGTTCCCCATAGTATGCAAGGCCGCCTGATTTACTTATGCTCTGTGGCTTTCCGTTAGAGCGTTCTTTCCATGAGGCCAAGGAAGGGCTTCATGTTTTCTTGTCCATAACCAATTCCGTAGGACCCAGTTCCAAAATAAAACATCAGTGGGTTGAATTGAACTAAATCCTCCCAGCACCTCTTCAGAATTAAACCGGACCAATTCACAGTTTATAGATGGGAAGATTTAGGCCCAGAGAAGTAAAGTGACTTCCTTAAAATAACACAGGTGAGGGAGTGTCCACATCATTGGCTGCTGTTTTTCTGTCAAGCTTGCTTCCCCTAGAACTCACCCTCTTACTTAAGCAGCCCCAGTTTTCCATGTCTTATTGTGAGCAAACAGCCCCTCACAGAGAAACAAAGAGTGCTCAGACACATAAAATAATTAGATCTTTTAAAAACAAAAGCTAGCACAGAAGGCCAAGATGAAAAGGGTATGTGTGACATGCTGTTCTGCCCCAGAGGGAAGGAGTGGGTGGGCGCCTTCAGGGTCTGTAGTGAGACTGGCCAGCCACCCACGCTGGCTACACAGGGCAATGCTCTGTGGTCATGTGAAGAGAGGAAAACAACCGGAGTGAGAGGCCACAGATGCTTATATTAGGAGTTCCCCCGTAAAATGTACAAAGTAATTTCAGTATCTCTGAGGTAAGACCTGCCAGCCCAGCACCCACACCTTTTTCATGCTTCACTTTTGAGTTTGACAGCATGTCTAAGGAACACTAGATATCCGAGAGGAGTTGAGACACAAAAGACAGAAACCAAGAGACAAGAACAACACACACACACACACACACACACACACACACACACACACACACATACTATGAACACCACACACACAACAAGAACAACAAAAAAATGGAGGCAATTTATAGGGGAGAGGAAAATGTCAGGGCTGGGGATGTGGCTCAGTGGTCGAGTACAGGAAACCAACCAACCAACCACCCCCTAAAACAGTACTAGACTCGGAAGTAAGAGGGTTTGGTGAAGGAGGGATACACGGAGGACGGACAGCTCAGAGAAGAAGAATGAAAGCTTGGAATCAAAAGCATGGCAGCAGAAGTGAATAGCCACAGGGTTTGAATTAGAAAATTGAAACAAAGAAAAAGATGGTGTAGTGGGAAACGAGAGGGTTATTTTAACAGAGGCCAATATCTGAATAGTAAAATGTACAGAACAAGAGAATGGGGATACTGAAGGAGGAAGTGTTGTAGAAATAAGAAAGTGTTGGGGCTGAGTTGGTAGAGGGCTTCCCGGGAGGGCAGGAGGCCCTGGGCTCTGTTCTCGGCCCCACACAGAACTAGGCAGCTGCACGGGCCTGCAATCTCAGGTGGACACGTGAAGATTAGAATGTCAAGGCCATCCACAGCTACATAGCAAGCATGAGGCCAGCCTGGCTACAAGAGAACCTGTTTCAAAAAAATAAATAAACAGCTAAATAGAACTTTTCTTCTCTCTGTTTTTGTCTTGTCTTGTTTTATTATTCCTTAGAAGTCATGTTTTCTAAGGAGAGGCAGAAAGGATGTAGATTCAGATGGAAGGGGTGGGGTTGGAGGATCTTAGAAGAGGAAGCCAGAATATGAATATATTTTCAGAAAAAAAAATTATTTTCGATAAAAGGAAAACAACTAAACAGGTAGAGAGAACCGAAGGATGCAGCTGGCTAGATTGAAGAAGTTAGGGGAGTACTTGGAACAAAGCACTGCAAATGAAAAAAATGCATGCAAATGAAAGCTGCTAGAGATGCTAGAGAGGGACCCAACTGGACCCGGTGGAAGTCAGCAGAAGAACACCAAACAAACTGCCTGTGGATGCAAATAAACAGGTTGAGAGGTGAAACCCTGGAGCCTGAACAGATCATATGTGAGTGAGAACAGAAGGATGGCTGCACTGGCTAGAAGACGCTGACTCCAGATCCAGTCAGCAGGTAAAGGTTCTTGCCACCAACCCTGACAACCTGAGTTCACTCCCCAGGATCCCGCAAAGCAGCTCCTCCTGGTTGTCCTCAGACCCATCTGGACACGTGCACTATGGCATCCTTGCCTGAGCACGTGCACACTCAATAAATACGTTTAAAAAAAATTTAAGAAAAAAAATCCAGGAGGACATGATTTCTGAGGAATTCTGCCAGACAAATTATTAATCAAGTTCGAGGGTGGGTTAATGGTGCTCTCGGATGTGAGAAGTGCCAGTTTCTTGCCTCCCACAAAGGCTTCCTCAGAAGCTGCTGAGATTCTTCCTCTCACTAAGGAGTAAACAGGAAAGAATAGTGGGATCGCTTATCAAGCTTCAGAGCCAACTAGTTTGGGTTGGTGTAGGAGGAGAGACATTTGCAGAGGGGAGAGCTCCAGGAGATTAAAAACAAACAGACAAAAAGAACTGTGTTGATTACATAACAGTATTTGGTTGTACTGTGATAAGTTGTATCGTTTTGTGGGAAAGAGGAGGCTGAATCAGTGATACGTATATCGGAAAAAAAAAAATAGGTGTTCAACCAGGAGACAGTCAAGGGCTCCAGAAACGAGGGCAAAGGATGCGTGTGAAAGGAGGTAGCCAGATTGGTGCTACTGTGTCCCTGAGGCCGACTTAACTGGACTCATTAGAAGTACGTGGGTGGCAGCGGAACCCAATCTTAATTTTGCATAATAGGAAGTACATGACTAACACGTAATGCTGAAAACAAGAGCCATGGAAGTGTGTGGTTTACAGGTACTGCAGTGGCGTGGCAGTAGCTAAGGGATGAAAGTTGCTGCATCTGGGCAGCAGGAAGCTAGGGAGGCTACGGAGCGCTGGTTAGGGGCTGTTGCTAACGCTGTGAGCCTGGTGGGCCGCCTTGACAGAAAGGGTCATGGATGTGGTTTGCTTTGATTAAAGGGGGGGGGGGGCTCACTGCTTCCAGTATCCTGACAGGTGCTGAGATGGAAATGGTGACATGGACACCATTTTCTCTCTGGGAGTCTTTTTTTTTTTTTTGTATGGCAGTCTTAGGTGACCTTAACTTGGCTTCTGCTCTGGAAGTGAACCGTGCCTTTTCTCTCTGTGTTAGAAACCGGTCCTAGATTTTGTGTTCGGCTCCTACTTAATTTCGGCTCTTGACTTGGAGTCAGTAAAGGCCCCTGGGAGGCAGGTTTGCGTGCGACGCTCTTAGTCACTTAGCAGCTCTGTGCCTCGGTTCCTTCCTGAAACGCTGTCACTTCGGCAGCAAATGGGCAGAACGCTCCTCGCCTCACAGGAACGTTTGAGGAATAGGACACGACACAGGATTAGAACACAGAGTGTCTAGCATGGCAGCTGACAAATAAATCAACGAGAATAAACCTCACAGGGAACAGCTGAAGCTAATCCTTGGTCTGAATCCTGTAATGCTTTGCTGGGCCTCACAGATGAAGCTTCAAGTGGGAGCAAGGATCCTGGGAAGGGTAGAGGGTAGAAGGGGTAAGGGGCTGTCCCAGAGGCCTCTTGATTTTAGCCGATGTAGCTATCAGATTTCCAGTGCAGTATCTTCTCACTTGACTCCAGTGCTCAGCAAATAGGCAGGGCTCAGGTCTTGGGCCATCTTCTGGGTAAGGATTAGCACTTAGCTAATTTACATTCATGGCCAAATGTTATCAGAAAAACTGCCCACGTCCCAAATCGTGTGGGGTAATGGCTCCAAGGTCCAAAGAACACTCCGCCGCCCTAGGCTCCATGTGCCTGGTGGTGGCTGCCATGGATGTGAGGACCTTGCCTGTGCTCCATTCCTGTGACAGGCTACACCACCCTGACTGGAAACAGCTTGTTAGCATTGCTGTTTTGTAAGCCCGGGCCATGAAATTCTCAGGTTATGTTCTTGATCAGTTTGTGGGTTTCTTGGGCTGTTGGCAAGTCTCTGTTCTGGTCTGTGGTCAGTACCTCATGCACTAGCACTCCCAGGAAGTCAAGTATCACCGAGGCAGCCCCTTTCTTTACACATTTTTTTTTTCTTTTAATCTTCTGGGGGTTTCTGGGTAGAAGAGTGGAGAGATCGGCTGCATCGCAGCCAGAGTAGAGCAGCGAGGTGAGACCTTTCCAACAGCACAGACCAGAGAAGAAGGCCTTCACTGCCTTGCCCCAAGAAGAAAAAAAATATGAAGTGGGGGGACCAATTCAGATGTTAAACCCAGTGAGGGACCCTTGTGGGGTCTGAGGGTGGTTGGAGAGCTGCTGGGAGAAACAGGTAGGGTTGGGAGGATGGACTGATGGAGTGAGTGCTCCATGGAGACCACCAGGATGCACATGCTGGCTGGGGATGAGGGAGTTATGCAAGGGTGTCAGTGACCTGCCCAGTGGGCATCATGCATCTCAGCAAATCCATCCAGGTATACCTTAGCAACCCCCGTTGCTCCACGAGCCCATGATTGCTGTACATCAAAGAGGATTTTTGTGAAAGAGATTCAGGATGGACACAGTAGCGGAGCAGAGAGCTCACGGCTACTCCAGCCACCAAGCCTGAGCTGTCTCTGGGTCAGATGGTTTCCTGTCTGCCTCTTCTAGCGTCCCTGGTCTCTGCTTGCCAGCTTTGTCCTCCTTCAGGTCCCTACCGTTCCTTTCCCCATCTTATCTGTGTCATTTGCTACTTTCCCTTTAACCCCTAGGGCCTACCCTCAATCTTTAAAGCAATATCTGGCCAGCCTATGTCTTTAATTGTCATTAAAGTCCTGATCTTCATCTACCCCAGCAGGCTCAGGAGTGTGGGTGACCTGTATCATTTGGGAATGTTGGAAGCCTGCAAGCTATTTACTTAAGGTCTGTGGAAAGACCCTAGGGAGCCCACAATCCCCTCAGGGGCCTGCCAGTTGTTGGGGCTAGAATACAGATTATATCTGGATAATCAGCTAGGAAAGGCCAGGAGAATGGCTCCCTCTTGCCAGTGACATCCGGGTCTCAGAAATCCAGCCATTTGCTTGGACAGATTACCTGGTGAATTATTTACCCCTCACTAAATAAAAGTGGCGTAGAATAAAAGAAGGCAAGGAGCCTGACTAACTACAGAGAGAACGTGTGTGGGGGTCGGGGGTGGGGTGGGGGATTTCCCACTAAGGAAGCTGGTGAGCCAGCTGCCCAGGCTCCTCCTGTCCCTGGGAAGGCCCAGGAAGCCTGCTGCTGCTCTCCCCTACCTGGGAGCAGGCAGTCAGTGCTCTGCTCCCTGGCTGCCTGCCTTCACCACAGTGCCTCTGGCTGGCTTCTGGTGTTTTGTTGACATTAATTATGCACAGCAACAAGGTGCCCAGGGCCTCCAGCAACTCTTTTAGTATCACCTGTTGCCTTTACTGTGTTCTGCCCAGAATCTTAGCGAAGCCTTGGTATTTCCAGCCCTGCAAATGGCAAGGCAGGCTTCAATTTTCTGTTTCCAATCACCTGTCTTCTCTGGGGATGGCCCTTGGTTTTCTTTGTCTCTAACACTCCCCCCCACCCCCCCACCTGGATATTTGTTTTTGTGTTTTGACTACCCCTTTCCCGCCCTTCCTGGCTTTCTCATTTCTCCTTGCCTGTTCTCACTCGGATTTAGCGTCAAGGATCGTATCTTAATCTGAAGCTGAGCTTATTGGGAACACAAGAAAGGACAACCCAGACGCCTGGTACCTCATGTTCTTTTCCACTAGCGTGGCTGTGGTGTGGAGGAGAGAGCACCATGGGACGGGTGCACTCCTCTCTAGCCCAGTGGGCTTGGAGGCCACACGGTTCTACTATACAAAAACCTGAGCAATTTGGAAAATCTTTGACCCAGCAATTTGATTTGTGGCTTAAGGAATTAATTATGGGTTTCAAACATACATACATACATACATACATATATATATATATATATGGAGGAAGAGAGAGAGAGAGAGAGAGAGAGAGAGAAAGGGAACATGGATCTTGGGAGATGTGGAGAGGGCAGAAGGGGTAGGGGCTGTTCCAGAGACCTCTGGATTTTATCATTTGTTCTTGTTGAATTTCCAGTATAGTGTCTTCCCATTTGACTCCAGCCTAGCAAATTTGCAGGGCTCAGGTATTGGGAAGTCTTCTGTGTAAGTATCTATAAAATCAATTTGCTAATTTTTTGGAAAAAAAAAATAGCCCACAATAAAATTAAGCAGACCCAAAGTCTGAACATTTCAATAGTTAGAATATGAAGATATTATAGACTAGCTTCATGTTAATATAGATATAATATAGAATATAAGTAATATTTGATTATATATGAATATGATATGAAGATGTGGAGCTGCATATTAGATTTTAAGTTTTCAGCATCAAATATATTTTATGCTCATATCCTCCACCAAAAAATGAAAAAAATTGCATGATGGAGTTGAAGTAGAGAACCAATTAGCTTTATATCCTCTTTCATGACTCCTGACCTTTGCCTACATTCAGGCCTTTCTTCTCACGCAGTTGTTCCCCTTTTGTGTTCTCCTGTCTACATGCTATTCTGTGCCCACAAGCATACTTGTTTACATATAAGCATATATTATGGCCAAGTCCCACCGTTGAAGGAGAATATGTGGCTTTTTTTTTTATGTGATTTTGTTTAATGCTATCTAGAACTTGGCATTCCAAGTTCTTCCATTTTCTGCAAATTTTGTAATTTCAGTTTTTTGTTTTGTTTTGTTTTGTTTTTAGAGCTGAATTGCATCGCACATGCAATTCCTCCCCCCACGCTGTTTTCATGATTTATTTATCTGTTGATGGGCCAATAAGTTGGTTCCAATTGTTGCAATGGTAAATAAAACAGCAATAGAAATGAGGTTAAAAAATCTCTATGGTAAGGCATATGCCCAGGAGTGAAATAGCTGGGTCATACGGTAGTTCTATTTTTAACTTAGTTTTTTGTTTTGTTTTGAGAAAGAGTCAAACTGATTTCCACAATGGCTGTATTAATCTGCACCTCCCACCAACAGGGAATAAGGATTCCTTTCTCCCCACATCGTCTTCAACATTTGTTGTCAGATTTGTTGATTGGACGGTATCTCAAAGCAGTTTTAATTGATATTTCCCTGATGGCTGGGGATATTGAAGACTTGAAAATACCCTGTTAGCCCTTTGCGTCTCTTTCTGTTTTCTTTTTTGAAAATGATCTATTCAGTTCCTCTGCCTATTTGTTAGTTGACAATTTTGTTTCCTTGGATTTCAGTTTATGCAATTCTCTGTAATTCTGGATATTAGCCCTGTGTCTAAAGGGTAACTGGCAAAGATTTTCTCCCATTCTGTGAGCTGTGTGTGTGCCCTGCTGGCCATTTCTGTTGCTTGTGCAGAAACTTTTTATTTTCCTGCAGTCCTGTTTGTTAGTAGTTGCGGTCAGCTCCTGTGCTGTTCGTGTTCTGTTAAACCTTCTTGCCTACCCTGATGGAGAGTACCCTGTGTTTCCTTCTTGAAATCAAGGTTGTTTCCGGTTTTAAATAAAGACCCTTGATCCATTTTGAAATGAGCTTTGTCTAAGGTGGGCATGTGGATCTAATTTCATTTTCTGCAGGTGAAAATCCTGTGTTGCCAGCCCTGTTTGTTAAATAGGATACCCCTGCCACCCCACCCCCAACCCGGTATGTTTTCACCTCATTGTCAGAACCTCGGTGGGCACAGTGTGGTATTTATTTCTGTGTCCTTTTTTCTGTTGCATTGGTTGCCCTATCTGTTTTGATGCCAGTACCAGGTAGTTTTTATCATTATAGCACTACTATTGTAGAGTAGTGTACAATACTATAGAAACAGTACAATATAATATTAATATAATATCTGAGGTCAGGTATTGGGATGCTTCCAGCTTTACTTTTACTTTCTAGGATTGCTTTGGCTAGTCATGTTCTTTTGTGGTTTCATATGAATTCTTGAATTGTTTTTCTGCAAACTTGTGAGATAGGACATTAGGATTTTGATAGGTCTTGCATTAGATCTGTAAATTAATTTTTTGGTGGCACATCCATTTTGACAACATTAATTCTGTCAACCAGGAACACGAACGGTTTCCCCATTGTTTAGTGTTTTCCGTGGCCTCCTTTTTTTAATATCTTGAAGTTTTTGTTGTAGAGGTCTTTCACTTCTTTGTTTTGATGTATCTCTAAACATTTAACTTTTGGGAGGAGGGGAGTGATAAAGTTTCAAATACTATTTGTAAATTAGCACAAAAAGAATTAGACACCAAGCCCTTGAAGATCATGTAGAATTTATAGTCTAAGTATGTAGGGCACTGGACATAGATCGTGGAGGACCCAGGGGCACGTGCATATTATATCACCATTAACTGGCACTGAAGAACACCATGTGAACTCACTGTGAATCACACCCCAGCATTTCCCATCTTTATAAAAGATCTGGCTGACCAAAAAAGATGAAAAGCAAGAATCAGAAAGGCTATGCTTATCATGTGTAGTTTTCTCTTTCTTTTCACCTAAATTTTACTGCTATTATCTTTAAATGTATAAATGGAACCTATATTTCTTTGGTACAAGGTAAGATTCAGTTACTTTAAAATTTTCACTCCATCTTCTCAGATGTAACATAGGGATTGGGAAATCAGACCCAGCAAGAAATGCTTCTGGAATGAATGAGAAGTTACACTTACGTTTGTAAGAGTAGAAACAGTATACCGTTGGTTGGGGAATTGAGCAGGTTTGATGAGATTAACAAAACTGCAGGCTTTGTCTAGACACGGGATGTCTTCTTTGTTTGACGATGTCTTCTTACTTTGCTTTCTCGATACTAATACTGAGTAGCATCAGGATTCATTGGCTTTAGTAAAGTCTTCTTTACTCAGTTTGTAACTCAGACTGAGCAAAAACGGTGGGCATCAATTGGGAAGATTCATCACCTTCCTTCTTCCCGGAAGTGATGAGCCCTGAAAGGGCTCTGAAGTGGGAGTTACTCGGTCAGGGAGGAGGGAGCGAGGGAGAGAGGCAAGGCTGCCCACTCTCATGTTTGTATTTATACCTGTGCCTATGAGCTCAGCTTGCATTCTTCTTTTCCCTGCAGGCAGGGGTAGAGTCCACTGTGCCAAGCTCAGCAGCCGGCGGCCTAGAGAGAAGCAACCAGTGCCTCAGAAGTCAACTGAAATGAACTGGCCCCCTTGAGCCTTTCCAATACCTGGTACCCACTTTCCATCCCAATGCTGAGGTAAGAACCCCTAAATCCAGCTGGAAGGAGAGGGCGCAATGCCTCTTTGGGGGAAAGGCGGTAGGAATTCTCTAAGGCTCAGGGGAGAAGGAGTAGTTGTTTTTAGTTCCAACCATCTCAGCTCACACAGAGGCAAAGTCACTGGAGGCCAAAGGCTTTGATTTGTAAGGTGCAGAACTTCCAGACTCTTCCATTTTTCTCCAAGGCTAAGGAAATTGGAACCCTAAGGAGAATGAACTTAACCCTCAAGGTAAGACTACAGAAGATTCAGAAGGATGTTACTATGCTGTGTTCTGCACAGGAAAGCGAGCTCCCAGGAAAACACGTGCATATGCCTGCATGTTTACACAAGCTCACACACACACGCACATATACACGCACATGCACATGGGCACACGTCAACCTAAGAGACACCGATAACACAAATTATGCAGGGAGGTGATGGCAAAGCATTCCAGTAGGTTTACCGGAAGCCATTTTAATAAACTTACCTGTGTGCTGGATATAGAGGCTGTAAGTACTCCTTGGACGTTTGGAAGAAAATGAAGCAGGTCCAGACCAGTTCTGTGTTAGCATCCTCTACACTAAGGAAGGATGCTGGTGCTTTCTGCGTGGAGTTGAAAGAACGGCTCCTTGAGGGGCCAGGAGAGCTTACTTCTCATCCAGAAACTCTCAGGGCTGCTTCAAAGCATTCAGGATTTTTCTTCCCAGCATATTTTTATTGATTTTTTTTTTGAGTTTCACATAATGCACCTCAATGACATTCACTTTCTAGTCCTCCCAGTACTCTTGTGACCTCCTCCAAAAGAAAGAAGAGGAGGAAAGAAGAAGAAAAAGGAGGAGAAGAAGAGGAAGAGGAAGAAGAGGAAGAGGAAGAAGGAGAAGAAGGAGGAGGAGGAGGAGGAGGAGGAGGAGGAGGAGGAGGAGGAGGAGAAGAAGAAGAAGAAGAAGAAGAAGAAGAAGAAGAAGAAGAAGAAGAAGAAAGAAGAAGAAAGAAGAAGAAAGAAGAAGAAATACAGAGTCCAATCTGTGTTTCCCCATACTCACCGGAGCATGCTCAAACTTCCAGTGGCCAGCCCCTTAAAGAAAGCTGGGTGCTCAAACCTCCCCCACACCCACCTGCCAGAAACTGTGAAGAGCTACACTTCAGCACCCTTATCACAGTTTTAAGAGTTCTCTTCAACGGCTTCCTCTTCAGTGTTTCTTTGGGGAGGGGGAAGTTGTCACAGAAGCCTTCTGTGTCTCTCATTCTCAACTTTGAGTCTTCAGCATCCAGGAATTTTACAAACTTTGCTTGTTAAAAATTGTTAAAAACAGAACAGAAAAAAACATTATCAACACACACACACACACACACACACACACACACACACACACACGAAGAAAAACAAGACAAAACAGTTTGCAGCTTAAAGTTGATCATTGTGGGAAAGTGATGTATTGCTATGGAAACTGGAGAAGCTACAAAGCAGGCTTTCTGGAAGTTTCTTTTTCTTCTGGTGCTGTTGGCGCTCAAGCCTAGGGGCTTGCTCATGCTAGGCAAGTGCAGTACCACCCACTCTGAGTCTCCTCCCCTGTGTGCGGTGACTCATGGGTAGCTATAAGGGGTCCGGCTACATAATGGCTGTGAGAATGTCTGATTCTGTGAGGCTCCTTGCCCGCTGCAGGAGGGAGTTAGGCAAGCAGGAAACGTTTGGTTTATTGATGGAGAGAAACTGGCTGAATTGCTCTCTCTGATTGACATCTTGGGGGGTTCTGAATTATTGATACCCTTTCATAAAGGCGATGAAAACCCTCCATTTACTGACCAACATCTGGGCTGCATTTTCCTTCCTGGAAAAGTTGAGAGGCTGGTCCGAGAAGGGTGACTAGGAATCTCAGCCACACTGGATGTGAAAGTCAGGACCCAAGTCAGAGCCTTCGGACTCATAATCTCTGAGGGAGGGTGAGGGTGACTTCCTGCCAAACATGAAGCTTCAACAAAAGCCTCTTTCTCCCTTCAAGGCCCTGCTGTCAGCAGATTAGAGCTAATTAAATTAGCATAATGGAGTCCTGGCCTCTGCCCTTCTCCTTTCTGAGTTTTCTGCCTCCTACTTAGCACTTCTTGCCTGTGTCCTTAAAAGGGGGGTCGGGGACAGGGTGAGACATTGGTCACATTTTAGTTTTCCTTTTGTGGCCCAGGAAATTAGAAAGGTAGAAAGGGTCACAGCTTTCATCTGGGCCCCCATCCTAGGACTCCCTCCACCTAGCTGCTGGTGGTCAGCCCTTGGGGTGAAGCTACGGGATGCTGGGGAAGAAGCTGGACTGGGGGTCGGGGCCAGGGATCTGAGGCTGCCTGACCTCTGAGCTGCTGTGTGTAACCAACAAGGGACCATGACAGTTCTTTGGCTGGCAGCCTTGCGTCTGCCCTTCCCGGGCCTTTCCCTGCATAGCTGCCAAAGCCTGGGTACCCTTCAGAAGCAGCTTATAGTTTCTGGGATGGAGCCCTCCTTCCTCGTCAGGGGCTTGGTTTTCCTTGCCGATGCTGATGCTGTTCTTGCTCTGAGGACTGGGAAGAATCTTTGTGAGGTAAGAAAGGGCAGGGCACGGATTGAGCATCCACCCTCTCTGCTTTGTCTGTGTGCCCTCTTCCCTGTGGCACTGCGTCTGCGCCCACGTCTCAGATGAGGAAGCTGAAGCAAGTGGTCATCCAGGCAGGGGTTCCCAAGCCAGCTTCAGCAAGCATTTCCCCACCTAAGGGTTAATCTCCCAGGAACTCTTTCTGCCTTTGCTTTCTGCAGCTTGATGGCCCAGGCGAGTGAGTGAGCCTGCTGCAATCAGCCCAGCCTTCCCTGCTAGCCAGCAACCAGGTTGCTTCCCCTCCCCCCAGATTTCTTTACAAGGATCCTATGATGAATCTGTTTGTTTTTTTTTTCCCCTCTGTTGAGTGGAAGTAGGGTCTACATATATGAGAGAACATAAGGCAGTTTGTCTTTCTGAATCTTCACTCACCACAAGGATTTCAGCCCTATCCATTTTCTGCAAGTGCCATGATTAGGTTTTCTTCTTCTTCTTTTTTTTTTAATGGCTGCCTAATCTAGCTGGTTCCACCTCCCTGGTATTGTGAAAGGTGTTGCTATAAACAGAGATACGCAAGGCATTTCTCTGGAGTGTTGGCTGACCCCTTCAGGAGTATATCCAAGAGCAATAGAGCTGAATCAGAGTCAGTTTCCTGACAAACCTCCATATGGACTCATGGGAGGCACAAGCAGCTTCTGAGAATCCTCCATAGGGATTCAACGGTGACTGTACTAGTTGACACGCTCATCAGCGGTGAATAATGTTCCTTTCCCTACATCTTCTACAGACTTTGTTGCTGTTTGCTTTCTTGACTCAGCTGAGATGGAATTGCAGACTAGTTTTAATCTGCATCTCCCTGGTAGCCAAGGACACTGAATGTTTTGGAATGCATACGCTGCCTGTTTAGTTCATCAACACATTCATTGACTCAACATTTGTTGCCTGAGGTAGGTGGCGACTTCCTCCCATTCTGTAGGCTGTCCATTCACCCCATGCTTGTTCTCTTTGTTGGACGGAAGCTTCTTGATTTCATTTCAACCCTTAGGACTATTTCTTGTGCTACTGGAGTCCCGTTCAGAAAATATTCCAAGCAAGAAGACGTTGATCTAGTTTTGTGGATATTTATTGTCTACTATATGGCAGCCAAATGACCCAGTCTGCTTGGGTAAGAAATTCTGGCCCAGCCTTGCGTACACAGATCCGACAAGGACAAGGGGAGGAACTTCCTGGAAGCAAGACCGTATAGGATATAGGCCCTCCTTTCTGCTGGAACCATGCCCCTCCAGCTTGTCTTTCAAGGACTCTGAAAGAGAAAACTACCCACTTTTAACTAAAGCTGCTGTGCAT
Source organism: Meriones unguiculatus (assembly GCF_030254825.1). Lineage (NCBI taxonomy): Eukaryota > Metazoa > Chordata > Mammalia > Rodentia > Muridae > Meriones > Meriones unguiculatus. The sequence continues at coordinate 27,462,904 of NC_083364.1, forward strand.
CCCAGGGTGTGTAGACCTCTAACCTCAGTTTGAAGTGTTCGGTCTCTGACTACCACTCTAGACAACACCAGCTAGAGTCGTTTAGAAGAGGAAACAACAAGCGAGATAATGCCCCTGCTAGACTGCCCTGTGGGCAATCCTGGGGTGCATTTTCTTGATAGATAATTGATTTAGGAGGGTCTCTCTCACTGAGGGTGGGGCAGCCCCCGAGCTGGTGGTCTTGGGTTCTATAAGAAAGCAGGCTGAGCAAGCCATGAGGAGCCAGTAAGCAGCACCCTCTGTGGCTCCTGCGTCAGCTCCAGGTTCCTGCCTCGACTTCCTGCGCTGGCTTCCTTTGATGATGGACCATGATGTGGAAGTGAGAGTGAACGGAACCCTTTCCTCCTCAAGTTGCTTTTGGTCATGGTATTCTACCAGAGCAATAGAAACCCTAACGAGGACACCTGGGGAACAGGGGTAACCCTGGAGAGGAGGCAGAGTGGCCAGGGGCTGTCTAGGAAGGCACTGCCAGGTGGAGAAGGGGGCTCTGCTTTGAGCTGGGGGTGGGGTGGGGTACAGTTTCACCCAGAGTTGAGACTCCTTTTGACTGTGGCACCCAAGCAGCTTCAGAGAGAGGAAGAGCTAGGCTCTGAAGAGTGCACAGAGAACATAAAATAGGGTTGAAAGTGTTCCTTCACCTCCTTCCTTGGAAAAAGCAGAGATCCAGAAAGGGGAAGGGCTTGTTTATTGCTCACTTGGAACTGGACTTGGTGTCCTGACTGACCAAGGTCTGTCTCATCAAGCCTTCTTGGCCAAACAGAGTGCTACCTTCCTGCCCCAGGAAGGTAAATTAGCCATTTCTTCCTTTATTGTTAAAAGGGTGTGGGTGTCCCACAGTTTAACCACCCACCTTTAGGCAAATATTTGGATTGCTTTCAGTGTGCAACTATTAATGTCAGGAAGAAAAAAAAACTTTATATAGCCACACACATAGATTTCTCTTGTGAAAACCCATGGTAGAATCTGGCAATATCCTAGGGTCAGTGTGCGTTTTTCAGGAAATGGTAAACTGTCTCCTAGAACAGGGCCCTGGCATTGTAGGTGCTCCTTGCCAATCCTTGTCTGTGACAGGTTTCAAACCTGGGACAAGTGGCTGAGGTGTCTCTTTAACATATCTAAGTGGACGCCGGCTGTCGGCTCTCCCCGCATCCCTTAGTCCCTACCTGTTACAGGGCTCTCCTGGCTGGCATACCTGGTCCCCTACCCTGAATTCTCCAGCCCAAGGGGCCAGGTTGCTCTTCCGTAAAAGTCAGCCATTTTGGTTACCCTTTCTCTTTGTACTTTTGGCCTCCTGGCTGCTGCATCTGGTTTCCCCAACCCTCTCCCTACGAGGCACAGTTCATGCTGGTCATGTCCAGTCAGGTTTCTTCCCGATGTCCCTGCCTCTGAGGGCTATGCTCTCCCACATAGCTATAATAAACCTTTTCCTCTGCCATTCCTAGGACCAGCTATTGCCTTTCGTTTTTATTTCTGTTTTTCATTCAGTCTGCCAGGTGGTTTTCAGCTTTACCCATTTCCCCCGGGATTCTTCTTTGCAGTGTTGGCACTTCCCTCCTGGTTAATGCTGCTCGGCCTTTTTTCATGTGCCCATCAGCTATCTACGTATTTCCTTACATGAAGTTTCAGCTCAAACTTCAGGGCTTTTATTTAAAAACAAACAAAAACAAAAACAAAAACAAAAAACCGGTTCTATAAAAAATTGAGTATCTTACGATTCTTTTGAAAGATTTCCTTAAATATTCTACCAACAAGGCTTTCTTGGCTAAGTGGCCAGGTTGTAGCCACTTCCTCAAGCTCTGCTCCATTTATGGAGCTGGAGATACAGACAAGCAACCCAATAGTTATAACCCTGTTGAATTAGTATGATGCATGTCTGGTAAGAGGATAGCAGCAATCCTGACGTGTCTTGGGGGAGAATGATGGTTTTCCGGGAAAGGAAGGGTTAGCTGTGTGTGTAGAGGCAGACAACTGCTTGAGTAGAGGCTTGTTCACGGGACTTTCAGAGCTACGGGTGGTCGGATCTGCTTTGAGCACTGGGGTTTGGAGCAGATGGATGTGCTCTGTAATCCCAGTGCCCTGTGCTCTCCTGTTTGTTCTCACATCCATTTTGTTTTGAAATAATTACAGAATCCACAGAAAGCTCCACAGGTGGGTCGGAGAGGTGGAAAACAACTTTGATTTTGCCAGCGGGCCCCATCTTGTGTAATTACAGGACGTTGGGAAGGGCGGGCTCCTGAAACCGCTGTCCTGAGCCTGCAGTGCTCAAACGTTCTCTGCAGAGTCCAGGGCATCCACTGCTGCGATTGGGACTCAGCAGTGTTCCATAGCCAAGAGAACCTCCCTAGCGCTCTGCCTGTGTCATCCCACCGGTTCCTCCCCATTCTCCCCTTGGATCATTGTCTCATACAACATGCAGTTTTCGAGATGCATTTTTGGCATTCCTTGTAATCCCTCTCAACTCTGCTGACTCTATCACTAGCCGGGTACCAGTCCGTAATACTCAGTGGATGTACGGCACCTAACCGGTACATTTGTCACCTTTCTGCTGCTGTGACGAAATAACCGTGACCAGAAGTGAGTCAAGGAAGAAAGTTTGTTTTGGTTTATGATTCCAGAGGGTCAGAGTTCGTACTGGTAGATACGGCAGCAAGGCGCAGGCGTGCTGGCAGGAACATCCCAGCCACCTGGAGGAAACACAGAGTGGACTGGAAGTGGGGCGAGGCTGTGAACGCTCGAAACCTTCCCTTGGGGACATGTGTTACTCCAGTAAAGTCACTCGTAGAGGTTCCATAGTCCCATAGCCTCCCCAGACGGCTGCCAGAGGTTTAAATGCCTTAGCCTGTGGGGGACTAATTACTCTTGTTCAAATCACTGTACCCACTGAAAGATAGTTTAGTTGTTCCCAGGCTTTGGGGTGTTGAAAATAGGGCTGGTGTCGGCAGTGCACAGGCTTATGTGTAAACATGAAGTTGTTTGTTTGTTTGTTTGCTTTCTTTGTTTTTGTCTTTTCCTTTCTCTGGGACAATTGCCCAGGACTAGAAGCAGTCGGTTCTATGGCAAACGTATTTTTCAGTTTTTAAAGAGACTGACAGGCTGTTTTGGAGAGTGATGACTCACTCCACACCCTCCGTACCTTCCTTCCCACGTCGGGTAACGCCGGCTTGCTTCCTCAGCTGTGCCAACCATGCTGGGGTGGCCTCTTGTCCCTTACCGCTTCTTCTTCAGCCTGAGAATGACATACATGCTCTATGTGGTTACCCTAGTCCAGCCTTTCATCCGCTGATGGACCCGTGGGTACTCCAGGACTCCGAAAGTGTGACCTCAGGGCTAGCCATCTTTTTCTGTTGTGGAGTGTGCCTCTGACTGTGTTCTTCACTCTGCTGAATTAGCAATTAGCAGTCCTGATGACCAGGACTCACGTGGCAGAAGGAGAAAACAGACCCCACCAGCTGTCCTTCGACTTCCACAGAAACGCTGTAGATCATGCACCCACACATATTCACAAAACAAATACGCAGTAAATAGACGTATGTGAGAGAGGAAGGGAGGGAGAGGAGAAAGAGAGAGAGATGATTTTTTTAAAAAAGTAAGTTGCTGAGTTGTGCAACCATTGTCCCAATCTATTATTGGTGTTGGGTAACCTTTCCAAGTAATAGACGAGAATATTTTTTTTTTAATTTTGCATAAGATTAGTTCTGTGCTTCCAGCAGGAGGATTTCATTCATTAATTAAATTACTAATTAGTTGATATTGATTGATTAAATGGTTGTTTCCTCAGCGCCTGCTGAAGCCACAGTTGGGCTAGGCACAAAACCAAATAAAGAAATAAGCAGGTGCCAATGGCTGCTTTTCTGCAGCTGGCCAGCCTCTTGTGGAAGGCAGGCTTAACCTTGACTGGGCTCTCTGGGTTTCTGGTGTGGAGCTGTGGTGGCTGCCGGGCCGCTGTTTGTTTTCTGCCCTATGACTCTGTTTGTAGAGCAGGTAGAGAGGCCTTGTTTCTGCAGTTCCTTGTGGTGTGCTCAGTTACTGGCCCAGCAGCAGGAACAAGATGCTTCCCACATCTGTAAATAGCTTGACGCATTGGCAGGCCCGGGTGCATGATCTCTGGAGGAAGGAGGAGATGGTGAGCTGATTACAGTGCTTGGGTTTGACAGGTGGCATTGAAGACATCTGTCCAGGGTAAATGAAGGGCCCGTGGCCAGTGAGGGGCCCTAGAGTCTAAGGGTCTACAGATTCAAAGGCTAGTGCTGCTTGGTGGCTGGGGAGCAAGGCGGCGCTCCCTGGACTGCGAACAGAGTGGCTTAAACACAGGGATTGTTTTAAGTGTCTGAGGTACTTTTTGATTATTCAGAGCTAGTCTTGAGGGTGGCTTCATCTTGTACAGGTGAGGCATCTGAAACGGAGGTTGGTTAGGAGGCTGTGGCGAGGGTTGTGAAGGTAGGCAATAGGGACCAAACCTGTGCAAGGGGAATGGAACACAAGGTGTGGATGGGAGTGAAACTCTGCTAGGTGAACACAGCCAGTCTCTCCTCTGTCCCCATGTTCTCCTCAGCTCTAATTCTGCCCTAGCCACCTGTGCTGCTCCTGACCCTTGAACTCTGCCTGTCCTCATTTGCATCAGCAGCTTCTCCATACCACTTCTCTCTCTTCTCCCCAGCAAGCTTTCCTTGCACTTCTTGTCTCTCTTATCCCTTGCTCCAGGGTATGTGTGTGCGTGCGTGCGTGTGTGTGCGTGCATGTGTGTGTGTGTGTGTGTGGTGTGTGTGTATGTGTATGGTTCATGAGTGTGTATATGTGTGAATGTGTGAGCGTGTGTATGTATGTATGTGTATGTTTGTGTGAGTGACTGTGTGTATTCATGTGTGTGGTGTGTGTAAGTGTGTATGTGCATGTGTGTGTGTGTGTGTGTGTGTGTGTGTGTGTGTGTGTACTGTTCTATTGAGCAGGATTGCAGCACAGAGAGATTTCCACAAGAGTGCTCAGCTGTACCCACATTACAGAGGTGAATGAGGTGAGCCTGAGAGGCCAGGCCCTCAGGGTTATAATCAGGTTCAGATAGGCTTCTGCTATCCATAGGTGCCAATCTGAGCTTCCACAACTGACTGAGTTTCTCTTTAAATCTGAGTCCTAGAAGTTTCCCTTATCCCATCCCTGTTCTGGCCCTGGAGACAGTGGTCCTGGGAGGCTGGAGAAAGCCTTGGTCTGCTAAGCACGGATACTCCAGGACTGCAGAGCCGAGCTGCTTCAGAAGCTCCGGAAGCTTCATGGAGGTCACGCTTCTCCCTTGTTCCTACCCGGAGTCAGGGCTCTAGAGCCAAGCTGTCCAGAGCACAGATTATATTCAGCTAGTGTGAGATCCCCAGGAGATGTGGCCAGTTGTTCTGTACCTTGTCCACCTCTGTCCACCCTTTCTTTTCTCCCCAGAACTAAAGATAGATCTGATTGACAGTTGGCTCTGCTCTGTATCAGAAGCTGAGAATCCCATTTAGGAGGTGGATGGCTGTTTTCATGCATTGCATCAGGGTGATGGATGGTGTTTTGCATACATCACATTCTTAAATGGACCTTTAACGTAGGTGTCATCATTCCAAATCTTCCTGCTGAGGAAACTAAGGCTGGGGGGGCTGATTTCAGTTATGTGTTGACTCTGCTGTGGGTGTAAAACCTGGGTTTTTTGTCCTGTCTGCCATCCCACTTCAGTTATTGGTACTTACTGAGCGCCTGTCGTAAGTTCAGAGATCTTGTGAATAAAGAGCAGGCGAGTCCTTCGAGCCCCTCACCCCAGGGTGCTCTCCCATGTCTCCTGTCTCAGGCAGCTCTGCTGTTGGGGTTTGCTACTGCTAAGAAGTCACAGAGCTGGATTCCCCTGCGCCTGGCCTTCACAGCATTCCCTGGAAGCCCACAGGTGAGGGCTACGGCTGGGCCCCTCCCTCTGACCCCTAGCTATTTCCCTTGGCCTCCCCCAGAGAGCCCTGAGTCCCTCCTGATAAAGATGAGTTTCCTTGGCCACCACCACCCTCAGCCCCAGTGAGAATTTAGACACAAGTTTTTCACTTGCCATTTCAGACTGTTTGCCAGAGTTTGCGGAAAAACGCCTGTATTAGTAATGCCCTCACTGGGAACAGCAGAGGCTGCCAGGCCGTCATGTGAGACCTCTGAAAAGGACTCAGCGAGAGGTCTAGAGCGCTGCTGGACCCACTGGGTCAGGGGGAAACTTGATCCTATGAAGAGCAGGGGGGAAGGGGGGAGGCAGAAAGCATTTGGAAGCATTCCTCTGTCTCCCTTAGAGACAGAGCAGCCCTCGCCTCTGGGCGCTGACTCCACTCGCTCCTTGGTGGGGCTCTTTGAAGCTTTACCAACATAAAAACAAAGATATTAATAATTAGTTTAGCAATAGAGAGGCATGGCTGCTTACAGCACCCACTTAGAATGAAATTAGCTTTAGTGCTCAGAACTAGGCTGTGGGGGGCCCGTGTGTATTATGTGTGTGTCCCTGTGTCCTTGTGACTGTGTGAGAGATCCTTTCAAAGATGAGAAGACGGTTTCTCATTTAGGCCTATGAAGGTAATAAGGGGCAGTGGTAGGATGCAAACCCGGGACTGTTTGGCTTCTTTTCAGGACCTTGGTGCCTCTAGACACACACTGACGTTTCTCAGGTTGTCCCTGCACTTGGTCCTGTTATGAGTTTTACGTGAGCTCCTGAGCTCTAACAACCTGAGAAGAGAGACAAAGATCCAGTGTGCTCTCCTCTCAAGTCCATGTTTGGGCTCTAACACGAATGAGGATAAGGTTTAACCAGATTTCCAGAAGTATGTGTAGCCAAGCAATCCTGGACAAGGTGTGATTTCCCTCAGCTCTAGTCTCCCCATGAGACAAGTTTCTCTTCTGCTCATCCCCAGGACCTCAGCCTTTTCTTTCAGTGTGAGATCCTTGAAGGGGAAATTTAGGGTTCATGAGGTGCACTGATTCTGTAGTCTGACAGCCAAAGAGACAGCCGCAAGTGTCCCTTCAGAATGTCCTCATTGCTCTCAGGGAGGTTACAGTCTGCTTTGGGTCTCATCTCTGTCACCACGGCTAAGCCTGCCGTTCCTAGGCGGACTTGACTGAGTTCAGCATCCCCTGGTCCAGGGTGGCGGGATGCTGGCCAGGAGTGGGAGAAGATGGACCACAGCTTGCCTGCTGCCTGCTGGGGTGCTGCCTCGATGGCGCTTCACATTCTACCAAAGCTCATCACAGTAGGACCAGTGGTTCTCCACCTTCCTAATGCTGTGGCCCTTTAATAGAGCTCCTCATGTCCCCCCCAACCTTTAAATTTTTTTCATTGCTACTTTATAACTGTAACTTTGCTAACGTTATGCATCATACTGTAAACACTTTTTTGAGAGAGAGGTTTGGCAAGGGGGGCTGTGACCCACAGGCTGAGAACCACTGGTTTAGAGAAAACAGTATCTTGATGTCCCTTGCTTGGGGTGGAGCCAGTCATCCCTGGAGCAGAGGCCTCCTGGGAGCCCATCACTGAGCCCCACACTCTCCCAGCTTCCCCAGCTCTGAGCATAACAGGGCCATCCGTGACCCAGTTTTTGCTTTGCTGGCCTCAGCTAGGCTTTACCTTGCTCTGTCTGGCGAACTCCTATTTATCCTTCAAAACAGGGTAAACCTTTTTTGACTTCCTCTAGCAAAGCTGGCAGCACCCCGGCCTGCAGTTCTTAAAGCTTCACACAGTTTTGTTTGTTTCTTCTACCCCTAAGGCCTGAGCGGCAGAGACTGGATCCTTTTTGTTCTTGACTCACACTGACTTGGGACACATCTGTGCACAAGAGGGGATGAGGGCCGATGCATAAGTTGCACACTAATGTGTGACTCACAGGTGGTCTACCTTTTATCAGAATCCTAGGCTGAGCTGTTGCTCAAGAGGAGACATGGTGAGCTGGTTGCTCTGAAGGCCAGGCATAGTACCCAAAGTCCTCGTGTCCTAACCTGGGTCCCCAGTCCTCAAGGGTCCTATCAGGGGTCGTAGAGTGGGAGTGACTGCGCAGACAGTGAGGCATGGGTTCCTCAGGCAAGACTCACAGACTCTGGCCAGTCTGCCTTTCAGGACAGGATCCCCATGAGGCGGGGCTGAGTGCAGACTTGGAGGAAGAGTGGGCGTCCTGGTCACTCCCCAAGGGAGTTGGGGAGAAGCGTGCAAAGTGGGATAAAAGCGGTGGCTCCAGGAAGCCCAAGGCAAGCTTCCCTTCCTCCCTGTGGCACTCAGGGGCACTTGCTGGGTAGTGCCACTCCCTAAGAGCAGCTCCTGAGGAAGCAACACGAACTGTGTCCAAACCTCAACTTGGACCCAGTACTGCTCACGTAGGCCTTTCTGCCCCGCTGGCATCCTGCCCATCTACATCCTCCTACGGCAGAGGCTTCTGGGAGGTCCTTAGTGTAGCGCTTTGTATTCTGCACATGGCCAGGCCTGAGTTTAAGCCCCGGTCTCAGAGACTCTTAACGGCTAATTAGGGCGGCTCTGAGAAGAGCAGGAAGGACATTATTGTTTGCTGAGGTCCTTGGGCCGCCGCGACTGATTCTGACCAGAGTTTTTATGAGCTGGGCATTGCTCAATGTGGCACGTGACCATTGCTTTGTTAACGGCTCCAAATCCCCTGTAAGTAGATGCTGGTGACACTGTGAAGTCAGAGAGGCATACTTGAACCGCAGTAAAGTTAAGTTAACTAGAGTATGAGTAAAGGATGTTGCTGTGCTGTGGACAGCTGTGCCTCTTCTTGGCTGCTGTGCCATTGCCTGCCAGTTGTCCAGCCCTAAGACTCCACGGGTCTCTTGTTAAAACTTAACCCAGATGGGAAGGAGGGCGCTCTGGTAATAACAGGATTCTGTTTTAGAAACACTGTTTGATAACTTCTTGCCTATAAGGGCGTGGCTCGTGGTGGGCCCTCGTGTAAGCTCGTGTCTTATGATTGAATTAAAAAACTTTACTGTTGTTCCAACGAGGGGGTTAAGGCTTCTCATAATATTTCCTATAAGCCCACACCTGTTTGTTTATATCCCCCATTTTTATTCATTATTAGCCAGATAGAGCCAAGTAATTGTGGTAATGATACTTGCTTTTTTTCCCAATGCTGCAATGCTAGTAAATTTACTAGCTGGTTACTCGCATGCCTCGCTGGGTGCCTGTGCTCATTGATGCCCCTCACCCTATGACTCTTTTCAGACAGAAAAGGGATCTTGGAATTACAGCCGCCATTGTTACTGCCATCTCATTGGCGGCTGTTGGAGCTACCACCGCGGCATTAGCCATGAGTCATACTGGGCAGACTGCTCAGACCCTGAATAACCTTTTAGCCAATGTAGCTCATGCCTTAGATGTACAAAAAGGAATTAATGCTCAACTAAAAGGAGGTTTGATGGTGTTCAATCAGAGGATTGACCTCGTGCAGGAGCAAATTGATACCCTATGGCAAATCGCTCAACTTGGCTGTCAATGAAAGTATGCTGGACTTTGAGTCACTAGCATACAACATGAGAATTTTCCCTGTGCTGCAAATCTGTCTAAACAATTGTCTAGTATATTTTAGGTAATTGGACTGGAGAATTCGATACTGTGATGGAGCAGCTGAGAGTGGCCATTGTCATGATAAATTCTACCAGAGTGGACGCAGGACTAGCTACAGGATTATCATCATGGATTGCTGCAGCCATGAATCATCTGAAGGAATGGGTGGGCATGGGAGCGTTAGCAGGCCTTCTGGTGTTGGTCTCCTTGGTTTGCCTGTGGTATATATGCAAGATTAGAGTCTCACAACAGTGTAAAGCAGCCATGATCATTCAGGCCTTTACAGCCATTGAAGCAGGACATTCTCCCCAAGCATGGTTGGCTACCATAAAAAGCCAAAATGTTACGCTCAGGATGCGAGGCTAAGCACTGCACTCAGGGTCAGCCGCTTTGGACCCAGAGAAGAGCATGTCTGATTGCATTCGGGTTGATGCCCCAGGTCCCGCCTCTGAGAAAAAGGTATCGGACGGGTCTGATGCTCTTTGGGTGGATGACACCTAAATGAACATCAGTGCAAAGTCCCAATTTATTTCTAATATCAGAGATCAGACCTCTACTCTTGCCTGATGCGTCTAAAACAAAAAGGGGGAACTGTAGAGAGCTGCGTAATGCTGCGTCTGAAAGATGGAGCTGGTTTCCGCCTTCCACCTTCCCGATGGTGAGTGCTCTCTGTCAAGAACAACTCCACATTTGGCTAAGGCCGAGGATCTGGCTTGCTTCCATGTATGTGGACCTATCTGCATTGCCCACGTGGCATGCTGAGGTTGGCTACCCAGAGGCTATTTAAAGTGGGCTGGCTTTCCCTAGGGTCAGATGATTGTTCAAGGTTCCTGAATAAACTGCATTGAAAAAAAAATCTCATACAAAAAAAAAAAAAAAAAACTTTACTGTGAAAGGATAGTCATCTTGCAAAACCTCGTTAGTCCTAGGACTCGATCTTAAAGAGGATGTAGGGTCTGGATTAGTGAGTTGCCATCCCGAAAGTCTAAATCCATAACTATTTGTGACTAGAACGAACTGTCTTTCATAGTCCCGACCACTTGGGGTCAGGCTGCCGTGAGCTAGGGGTGATGACCAGGAAGCTTATTCTGCAACCCATATTATTCTGTGTGTGCAGGCCCTGCCCCCCTCCCCCGTGAGGAGCTCTGAGTGCAGCTGCAAGGTGGAACACTGGACTAAACATGGGGTGTGACATCTCCACATGAGAAAGAAGAAAGTGTCAGACGTTCAGGGCAAAATGAACATAACAGTGTATTCAAGTATCAGGGCAGCACCGGAACCAGAGAAGGCCAGTGAGTTTTCACGGACTGGTCAGGAGTGAGACAGGCAAGCATATCTGCCAGGTCCGGGTACAGACCCTTTGTGAAGGTTGTCAGGAAGCCTGTGATTGCTGACGTCCTTGTTTGCAGTCCAGTGTCTGTACTAAGTAGGATTTCAGGTTTGCTTACCCAAGAGCTCCAGTTTTAGAGGTAATAGTTACCAGAGAAATTGGCCTCGTTGCTTTGATAGGAGTGTGTCAGAGGCTGCAGTTGGATAGGTGACTTCCGCTGCTTCAGGTCCTCCGAGGCTGCCCTGATGTGCATAGGTGTTGGGCTTCTGGTTGAAGCCATGCCACTAGTAGACTCAAGCACTCTGCTCTCATTGACTGGTGGATAGAGCCTTTCTAACTCGTCTTTGTTTAAGTTCTCATCTTGTGCGGTATTAGTTACAGAAGATTGTAGTGAGAATTGTGTAATTTTGGTTTCTTTTAAAAACACAGAAATGGGGCAGTGGTGGCACACACCTTTAATCCCAGCAATCAGGAGGCAGAGGCAGGCTGATCTTTGTGAGTTCAAGGCCAGCTTGGTCTACAGACAGACAGCCAGGGCTACACAGAGAAACCCTGAATCAAAAAACAAAATCAATCAATCCATCAACCCTCCCAAAATGTTATGTAAACATGTTTTTGTTTTAATCCCAGGTGTGGAGATATGGGGCTCTTCATAGCAGGTGACTGATTTGCCTCATGTTCTTGTCAGGATGTTGCTTTGCCAGCTGCAGATAGTTTTTGCCGGTGTGTGACATCTGGAATTCTGGGAACTTTTCAGAGGAGATATAAGTGCTAGGGCCTCCTGGGGAGGTTGAGTTGCTGTTGTTGGCTGGTTGGTGGTTGGATGCTGTTGGTTGCTGTTTGTCAAGTTGTCATGCTCAAAGAAACGAGAAGAAGAAATTAGAGATCCTGCCAGGGAAGGTCAAACTCGCCCCAAGGAACTGGTTGCCTCTAATCAGCAGGAAGATAACGTCACTCTTTCCCCCCTCTAATGTTTTGTTTTGTTTTGTTTTTCCTCTCCTATCTAGTGCTAGGGGTTAATAAGAGTAGAAAAGGGTGGAAGGGAAAAAGGAACCCATAAAATAGCAAATACCAGCTCCAGAAGATACTGAGGGGAGTTTCCCCATCAGACACTGGGTTCCATCTTCTACCCTAGCATTTTCTATTTCCAACTGCATACTTGAGAAAACTTATCAAAAGCTTCCTATAGCATAGGAACACTGTATAGGGTCCTGGTGTAGCCAAATGAAGCCCATGGGAAGAGCTTCCTCAGATATTTCCATCCCAAAGATCCAAGATACCCTGGGAGTTAGGATCCACTAGAACTTTTTTGTGAACCCTCACAGGGTTCTGGACCCTGTCTCACTTAATCCTCACACCAACTCCGTAATCCTGGTCATAGAGTTCCTGTTTTACGAACAAATTGTCGGAGACCCACAGATCTGACCTTGGGTTGTCTTAGGTAACCATAGTGCCATAGGGTGATGAATGGCACTGGTCTTCACACTGAGGCCTCTGTGCCTCACAGACTAGAATGTCCTGCCCATGTCATTTACTGTAACGTTAGCAAGTCTTGCTTCCTTGGGTAAGAAGGAAACTAGGGATTAGTTGCTCCGATTGGTATGAAAGAGTGAATCTATGAACAGATCGCACTGGGGGTGGGATGGGGGTGGAGATGGGGTGGGGTCCACGCACACACTGGAAGTTATGCTCACATTTGAGATGTGGCTCTGATGATTGCAGCAGAGATGGAGTGCTGGTATATGGGTCTCGGGGATTCTCCTGTGCCTGTGGTAGAACGAGAATGCCCCCCCATACGTCCATATGTTTGAATGCTCAGTCCCCAGTTAGTGGAACTATTTGGGAAGGATTAGCAAGTGTGGCTTGTTGGAGAAGGTGTGTTATTGTGTGTAGGCTTTGAGGTTTGGGCCCTCCAGGCCCAGCCTCTCTCTCTCTCTCTCTCTCTCTCTCTGTCTTTTTTTTTCTCCCTCTGCCTGTTGCCTCTGGATCAGTTGTAAATTCTTAGCTACCATTTCAGCACCATGCCTACCAGCCTGCTGCTGTGTGTTCCTTTCTAGCCTCCTGAGTATCTGAAATTATAAACATGGATCACGTGGGCCTGCTAGGCTTCCTTTCTAATTTAAACGATGTTAGCCTGATTAGGATTGTTAATTGTGTGCACACACCTGAAATCCCAGTTCTCAGGAGGCTAGTTCAAGAAGATCATGAGTTCAAGGCCAGCCTAGGTTACACAGTGAGACCATGTCTAGGGGGAAAACAGTGATTTAAGTAATATGTCAATAATGGGAAAAGAAAGACATGGGAGGCAAATTTCCAAAAATATTTTCAGGTCACAAATAGCACATTCTGACCATATGGACTCAACAACCTTTCTGGGTTTTCTGTAAAGAAATAAAATACGGGAATGGCCACTGTGAGCCAGGAGGACTCTGGGTCAGGATGACTTGAACTCAAGGTCAGAAGGAAGAGTCAAGATCCCATGATGGCCAAAATATTGTGCAGTGAGGAGAGTGAGGAAGGTTCTTTCTGGTGTGCAGGGTGACAAACACCAGCTGCCTAGTTATCTCAGGATAGCCCTAGGAGGTGGGTATAAGAGCTGCTGAGTGTCCCCAAGATCGCATCGCTATGAAGTGACGGAGCTGGGTTTAAACTCAGAGAGGACACGTGTGTAGCCTGTGGAGGAAAACGTAACCGACAGGTCAGCAACGTCCCAAGTCACGCACACATCCCTTCTGGAGCTCCTTCTGACCCAACACATCTGCTCGGGCTGCCTGCTCCGTTTGACCGTCCGATCTGGGTTTCCACTGTTTGACCCCAGAACTGTTTCTCTCTGGCTCCTCATTTTCCACTGAAAGCAGCACCACCCTTCTAGTTGGGGTACCCCAGTCCTGAAGTTATTCAGACTCTTGGTTTGCAGCCACATCGAGACACCGGGTATGCTTTCAGACCACATGGAATAAACATTCACATCTTATCAGCACTGCCGCAGACAACCTAGTCTAAGCCGCGCTGCTGTGTTGCTTCCTGTTCTTACGTGGTTCTTACATGGTTCTTCCTGTCCCTTGAGTGCTTGTGGTGGCTTTCAGTCCGAGTGGGCTGTTCCGGTGCTCACGACGACCTTACTGTGACCACAGGGTGCACAGATTCTGCTCCTTGTCCATACTTTGAGGCGGCACCTCCTCCTCCTTCTTTCCTTCTTCCTCTCTATCACCTTTGGTCATATCTACCAGACGCTGCTCAGAGCTTTCCACAGGCCCTTTCCTCTGTTTCACATGTTTGCCTCAGGTGCTGCTCTAGAGCATTCCTTTCATCACATATCCCTTTCCTATGACACACCTCTGATGTTGTTTCTTTTGTGTCTCCTGCTGCTAGCTAGACTAGAACATTGTCAGTGTGGTGGCTGTCATCTCGTTTATCCTGTTCTAAGCACTAAGAATTGTGCCTGGTGTATAGTAAGTAGGTTAATATGTATAAAGTGTGTGTGTGTGTATACACATATATGTGCCGGAATGTGTGCTACCTGTGTGTGAACATGTATATGATTAATTTGAGAATTTTATGTACATTATTGTTTCGCCTGCATGTATGCCTGTATGAGGGTGTTGGATCCCCTGGAATAGGAGTTACAGACGGTTGTGAACTGCCATGTGGGTGCTGGGAGAACCCGGGTCCTCTGGAAGAACAGCCAGTGCTCTTAACCACTGAGCCATCTCTCTAGCCCAATGTGTGTGTTTAAAAAATGAGTAAATGTAGGTTTACAGTTTAGACACTTTCAGAGGACCGTCTGTGGGTCTGGCTGCATGGATAAGGAATCTTTATGCAAGAGATAGAGTGAAATAAGCATTCCAGGCCAGCAAGTTGCTGGTCACCATGAATGCAGAGGTGGGTGGGGTGGGGAGATATGGAAGATGCAGAGGGAGGGAAAATGTGGAAGATTCCCAGAAAGAATTGGAGGGACTGAAGTAAGACATGGAGTTACCCCCAGGGGTAGGGGATGTCTCTAGATTTTGCTATTAGAAAAGCAATTTCAGTGGAATGATGTGAGTTAATTTCAATTATTTGAGGGAAATGGGGAAGTGTTCTAAATTTAGAATACCCTGCTGTAAAATTGAATCTTTTTCTTTAGCTTGTGAGGAAGTCCTTGGGGGAGGTGAGTATATGGTAAACAGATAACATGCAGTCCGACTTAAGAAACAGCATGCCGATTATGTCTGGAAATTTGGTCCGTGTTGAATAGTTGCTACTCAGTTCAAGGCCCCATCACAGTGCTTGTCACACAGTGAGTCCCCGAGAAAAAGCGTTGAGCCCCTTAAATACTGTAGAACTTAGAAGCAGGCCGCTGTATCAACACCAAAAAAACTAATAGCTAATGGGGAGGGCTGGTTCTGTGGTGCTTTCTTGCCTTAGCAACGCGCTCCTTTGTCCCTTGTGCATTTCTATGTGGTTTTATTAGCTTCCTTTCCTTTTTTTTTTTTTTTTTTTACTGCACAGTGGTTATGATTTTGAGAGATAAATCTCCAGGAAGCTCACTTTTGTGACAAGAATGATGTTTTATCCTCGTCCTGCAATGACTGTGAGAGAATGTGACAGTCAGTTTAGGGAAACCAAGGGAATGAGAGTTTCCCCAAACATGATGGGATTTGTCTTGGGACTTAGGTCAGAGGCTGGCATCAAACCAGCTATACCTTGCCCCAAGCTGAAAGGTAGATTTAGGTGACCTACGGTATATTTGTTTGTGATTTGATGAAAAGAACAATGGGGAGGAAAGGACAGAAAAAATTACAAGGAAACTATGACTTGCAAAATGTGTTTGAACCTCAGCCCCCGACCCCTTTAAAAAATTGATGTGCTGAGAATGCAGATCTAGTTCCTCAGTGGTAGCAAACAACACAATATTGGCAGATGTCCTGGGAGAAAGGAGAACTGCTCAGCTTCTATTTTAATCCCGTCGTCTTTGGAAAAGAGACAGATCATCAGACAGCACAAGAACGAGTGAGAGAAAGGAAAAAAAAAACAAAAACAAAAACAGAAGAAAACCAAACTCCAGAACGATGTTGTATCTTATCTCTCCAGATCTGTGCGAGGCCTGTGCACAGCTTCCTACCATGCTGGCCGGCAGAGGAGACTGTGTCAGAGTTTGAAGCAGCCTACTCAAGGTCACATGGCTACCAATAGGGAAAGAGCAGGGCATACCACAGGGAGAGAAATTTGAAGAATGAGTCTAAGAAACATAGGTGCTTAAAGCCAGCTAGTTCCCTGGCAGCCAGCTCAGTGTCTTAGTCTTAGAAGAATCTTGAGAAATATTTATTAGTAAAAGGGATCATTAGGCTCTGGAGAAAACTTCTGGGCTTTTATTATTTATTCATCTATTGTTTGCTGAAGTTTATTGGGAGTACTCCTGGTCTTATGGAGAATGAAGAAATAGGGAAAGAGGAAAATACTTTTTTTGAGGGGGCGGCAGTTGAGACAGGGTTTCTCTGTGTTAACAGAGCCCTGGTTGTCATGGGCTCACTTGGTAGAACAGGCTCGTCTCAAACTCACAGAGATCTGTCTGCCTCTGTCTCCCAAGTACTGGCATTAAAGGCGTGCACCACCACTCCTGGCTCAGAGGAAACTACCTTTTCAAAAGAGACATTGGTAGTATTCAGTAGTGATTGCTTTGGTGTTTAAGGGCGTTATTGTGATTGAATAAGTATGTGCCCACTGACTCTCTGCATGCCCACATGGAAGATGTAGATGCTAATGTTGGAAATACTACAGCTTTTCTCTAGTGAAGATGTCTTTGTATAGGTCAGGGATGGTGACACACACCTTTAATGCCAGTGCTTGGCAGTTAGAGGCAGGCAGATCCTTGTGAGTCTGAGGCTAGCCTCATTTACAGAGAGAGTTCCAGGACAGCCAGGGCTATGTAGAGAGACCCTGTCTCAAACCAAACCAAACCAAAAAAACCAACAACTTACTGTGCAAGGTAATATTTTTCTCAGTTGGCAGCAGTGGCCTCCTGAACTAATGTTTTAGTTCCATTTTGTGTGTTAGCACAGTGAAATTTACATGAAGTCCCATAGCCTGTTCTTCACAGATAATGCCAGCCATGCCCAAACCACTTTTTACAATACAGAAACCTAGGGAAACTTGATGTTTCCATATATATATATATATGTATGTATATTTGCATGCTTTGCAACAGGTCTGATACAAGGAGGTTTATTTGAGAGAAGGGATGCGGGATGGAGTTAGGGCCTGAGTGTGCCAGGAAGGAGGAGACAGAAAGAGACAGAGAGACAGTGGGAGAACATAGGAGAGAGAGAGAAAGTATAGCGGTGGGGGGAGGGGAGGTTGGTGGGTCCTTCCTCTCTGGTGTGCACCTGGAGCACACCTGGCAGAGGTTTCTAGGCAACCTGAAAGGCAAGCTGATGGGATGTCTGTATAGCCACTTGTATGCTATAACACCTTCTGGTTGTCTGTTCTAGCCAGGTCCAGGCTCTACCCCTGCTTCATCACAGAAAACCTTCCTTATCAACCTTCTTTGTAGGGATGAGCTTTCTTCGGTGTGGCTGTAGGCATGGAGTTTAGAGTATGGGTGTGAGTCTCAACTCTGCTTAAGTTGCATGGTTTTTAGAGATGACAGGGTCTAACTCATAGGCTTTGTTTCTCGTTCTTTAAGACAATTAGAAAGAGACAGGCCACTTAGCAGTGCAGCACTGAACCGTTGTTTGTCAGGTGATGCTGATGTTTGTGCTGACTGACGGTTGCAATCAGACCTGACTTTCAGCTGGGGAGAGTTTCCTGTTGAGCATTGCTGGAGCTAGCTGAGGTTTGCCAGGGATGCCTCCTCTTTCAAACCATTGCAGTCCTTTCCCATGCGATAGCTCTTTCCTGATTCCTCCTTTAGAAGAAGACTTGGATAAATCATTCTGCTGTTCTTCTGCACCTGGAGGTTTGTCAGCCATGTGTTCAATCAACTCCAGACAGAGTATTTGGGGAAAAAAATTACTACATCTGTATTAACCATATGCGGCCTAATGATTACTTACACTGCACCTATAATGTGTGAGGTATTATAAATCACGTAGCGATCTTGTAGCACACGAAGGGATGTGTCCGGTTGCATGCAAATACACCATAGTGTCTAAGGGACCAAGGATCTTTAAGTTTGGACATCTCGGGGCACTGGGAACTAATTGTCTTAAGGATTCCTCCTGGGGTTCACTGTATGAATAAGAGTCAGGCTTTATCTTGAAGCAGCTAACTTTGATATTTGTTCCATTGAGCCATCTACCGTTACCCATTGGCCTTGCTTTCCCCCTGCCTCCATCTGGCTGGCGGAGCGTGGGCAAATAGTTGGTCAGATTCATGGCCGTGAATCATCTCACGAGGTTGTTGTTAGTACCTAAGCTACTGAAGCAGTCGAGACTTTGCACTGAAGCTTTCAGTTTATAGCGGGGGAGAAGCAGACAGTCCCTGCTAGCTGCCCTCCCCTGTACCTGCCACGAGTGGTCTTTTTAGTGAGGTCTGGTGTACTGGCTGGTTTTGTGTGTCAGTTTGACACAAGCTAGAGGAAAGGACCTCAGTCGAGGAAATGCCTCTATGAGAGCCAGATGTTCGGCATTTTTACATTACATTACAATTAGTGACACTTGGGGGAGGTCTCAGCCCACGATAGGTGGTATCATTCCTGGGCTGGTGGTCCTTGGTTCTGTAAGCAAGCAGGCTGAGCAAGCCAGTAAGCAGCACCCCTCCCATGGCCTCTGCATCAGCTCCTGCCTCCAGGTTCCTGCCCTGCTTGATTTCCGGTCCTGACTTCCTTTGGTGGTACACAGCAATGTGGAAGTATAAGCCAAACAAACCCTCGCCTCGGCAACTTGCTTTTTGGCGATGGTGTTTCTTTGAAGCAATAGAAACAATAGAAACTCTCACGAAAACACCTGGATTTTAGGAAGTGTGATTGATTTGCTGGTAGGCAACTCACTGGGGACCCTTCATTCCAAAAGCCACCTGTTGGAACTCAGTCTGGGCTGAGAAGTGCGCAAGGTGCTTGAGCCTCAAAGAAGGCTTAGGAGGTTCTTGCTTTCTGTAAATCGATGCCTGGTCCGTAGATGAACAGAGACTGTGGGAGAGCTGCTGGGCCTGGCTCAGCCTAGGCTGTGCGAGCATACAGAACTCATGTTGACTGGGGAATGGCCTCTCAATTTCTTTGTACTCAATAAACTGTGTGTAAGAACCCACAGGGTTTTTTTTTCACACATAAGGTCAAAAGGCACGTATGGCTCTTTTTTTTTTTTTTTTTTTTTTTTTTTTGCTAGTCAATGTAGTCTTTGAGTCTTTCAACCCAAGGAATTATTTCCTCCATATTTTAGGACTCAAAGATAAATATAATTTTTGAAGCATGGATCCCTTAGCTGATCACCTCACCCCGTACTGGACATGCTTCAGACATTCTGTAATGGTCACTAGTCATGTTTTCTTTGTTTCTTTTTTTTCCAGTGCTGTATCTGGAGAGATCAGACTTGTAGACAGAAGGGAGTGTACTTGACTTGGCTTACCATAATTTTTCTTAGTTACTTTTATGTTGCTGTGATAAAATATCCTCACCACATCCCCCCAAAATGCTTAAGGGAGGAAACATGTATTTTAGCTTGAAGTTCCAGAGGAGATACACTCCATCGTGATGAGAAGGGCATAACAATGGGAGTGGGGGAGGGGAGGGGAGTATGTGGTCTGCCTATCACATTGCCTTGGCAGTCCTGAAGCAGAGAGGGAGGGAGGGAGAAAAGGAGGGATGGAAGGATGGAGGGAAGGAGAAAAGGAGGGTTGGAAGGAAGCATGGAGGGAGGGAGAAGTAGGGGAGAGATGGAGAGAACAAGAGAAAGAAAGATCAAGAGAGTATGCACAAGATTAAGAGAGATCGAGGGAGAGGGAGAGAGCGAGCAAGCAAGAGAGTGAGATAGATTGAGCAAGGGAGTGAGGGAGAGAATAAGCATGAATAGGAAGTGGGAGCTGACTTTAAAACCTCAAAGCCTATGCCCTTTGCCATACTTCTCTGAGCTACGCTCTACCCTCAAAGGTTCTATAACCTTCCCAAACCGCTCCATAAGTTGGGGCCCAAGTGCTCAAACACACAAGCCTGTGGATGACATTCCACATAGCAACCGTATCACTGTCCTATAATGGAGGCTGGAGTAGGCTTCCTTCTCCTCCTCCTCAGAGTTGACAGCGCTGCAATCTGTTGGGATGGCAGTGGGCTCCGTGATTTGAGAGGTTGAGGATACCATTCTGTCATTTCCCATCTCCTTCCCCTCCGTCCGACTTCCCTATATGGCCAAATTCATTCTGAGGACTGGAATCTAGTGACTCAAATCAAATCATTTGAGGCTGGGAATGCTAAGAATGTGGCTCTGTGGTGGAGAACTTGCGTGTATGCACCTGTGGGTCCTACGACACTCCACCCCCACCTCTACCCCCATCAACCCCCCAAAAAAGTCAAACCGAACCTTTCAGACTTCTGTGGCACCTGAGACTAGTTTCAGTATTCAATTAAGAGTATTCTTAAAAATTCTAAATATAGGATGTGACCATGAGCTAAAAACAAATCTGGTGGGGGGTGGGGCACTGCTTAGGGGCCTACAATGGCCCCTGCCCCTAAGACAGTCATGAGCCACTGTTTTCTCTAGGTCAGATAGTTCCTGAAAATCTGTTTCTATCCCAGCCCATCCTCTTGGGGCCTCCCGGGGGTGACAGTGCTGTGTCCTCATATAGAGTTGGGCACCGCTGAGGGAGTGCCCCTGAGTTCTGACAGCTGGACTTCGCTGTGAGCTGAGACTCTGTCTTGAACCTGATGCCTCCCTGTTCCAGCTTGGGGTGGAGGCTGCTTCTACAGGTGGGAAGACCCCAAGGAACACTTCGCAAAGGAATCTGCACCTCAGACTCCTTGGGGGTTTTTGTGGTCACTGCTCGACTGGCCTTTGGTCAAAACACATCTTTTGGGGGTCTGCTCTTGTGAACGGTCGGTCTGACTCAGTTACTAAGCAGCCTGAGATTGGAAGGATTTTTTTTTTTTAAATGGGTCCTTTCACACTTCTTATCCTAGCTGTGTGTTATCTGTACTTTTCCCCCATCTGAATTAAGTAATTTTCTACTTTCACAAGCATGTGATCATGAAAGGGGATGGTCGTCAACAGGCTGGAAGAACAACAGGGCAGTTTTATATCCCATGGATATCGAAGAGCAGGGGTGGTCTCTACATCTTAGGCAGCTCATCCTTCTTTCTTCTCTCTCTCTGACGCTCTGCCTCTGTCTCTCTCTGTGTGTGGGTGTGTGTTATGGTTTTAGACAACAAAGGTGTCCAGTGAAGTAACTACCTTAAAGGCACTTCCTCCACCTCATAGCGTGCTAAGAAGGAGAAGGGCTAGGACTATGAATAAGAAATGGCTCTGTTTTGTCATCCTCTCGTGTGTAGCCTTGGGGAAAGGCACTTGCTGTCTGTGAGCTTCAGCGTCCTCAGAGGTGGAGTAATTTGTCCATAGGTTTCCACTACGGTGCTCAGTAAAGTCCTTTGTGTAAATGCTGCTTACAGGGATGGTAATAATCTGATAATGATAGGGCATAACTAACGGTTACTAGTTCTCTGCTCCTGTGTGGGTAGGCAATGCTTCGTCATCAAGGTGTGCCCCCAACCTGGGCCCGTCCGCACGCCTTTTCTTACCTGCACATTTCTATGTGGGCATATGTGACTGGCCTCACGGCTCACTCTTGACTCTTAATTCTACAGGCCTCTTGTAGCCATCCCCTCCTTCCTTTCTTCCTCTCCCTCTTTAGTCTTTTCTTTTATTTTGAAACAGGGTTTTGCCGCGCAGCCACTGGCTGGCTTTGAAGCAAACTTGCTGCCCCAGCAGTGAGGGGTGGGGGTTGCAGGTGGCGCCGCACCTGGCAGGAACAGGGTGTTTTGAGACAGGAACTCCTACGCTCCCCGGTTCCTCTTTAAATAGCCGAGGTTTGCACAGGTGTCACACCTGGTTCTCAAGCTCTTAAGAGCTCACCACGAAAATCCCTGAGCGGACCGTGAGGGGAGCTGGAGGAACCCGGAACAGCGCAGGCAGAGGAGCCATAGCTTCCCACCTGCAGAAACGGCCCCGCAGCCAGACACAGCTCATCTCACCGTACTGGTCACACTGAGCAGCCTCCGCATCCCACACACGAGTCAAACGCCATGGATTCTGCCCTGGCTCAGACTTTCAAGTCCTCTTGTTTGTCGGAGTGTGTGGCCTAGGGTCCTCCCTTTTGTCCGTTTGATAGTGCCCTTCATTCCCACCCTCTGTGCTGGACGGCTCCATCACCAGCACTACCAGCACTACCTACCAGTATTGTGATTTTGTTGTGAGGCCATATCTCCAGGAGCTCTTTCAGGCCTGCCTGCTGGGGAACCGTGTGGTGTTGTTTGTTTGTTTGTTTGTTTGTTTGTTTGTTTTGGGGGTTGTGCTTGCAACACTGGCTGTATCATGGGGGAGGGCAGGCAGGCAGGAGGGGACTTTTATTTTCAGAGACACAAAACTGACAGAGTTGTATGATCAAGCAAGTGACACTTCTTAATCCCATCTAGTTCCTTTGCAGTTTACAAAGCACCACATTCGCAGCACTGTCATCAGTGAATAAGGTCTCATGACCCTTCTTCATTTTATAAACAACAGGGCTGTGTGCCTCAAAAATGAAGAAGGGTTAGGTGGATTTTCAGTAACCATGGGAGAAGGCTGGAGCTCTGTCTTCTCAGGGTGTAGGTGGGTCTTATTTTCTTGCTGTTCGCCATCCCATGTCTCTTGATGGTTCCTTGGATCTGAAAAGGAGAGCAACTCACCCAGCACTGTAGTGGTGACTGAGGACCTTACTCGGGCTGAAAACACTGAGCAGTTATTGGTCAGCATCTGTGGCCAATAAGCAGGAGGGAAAACAGAGAAGGAACTAACCCAGAAGCCCTGAAGCTGTCACTAAGTCCCAAGCATGTGCTCCCTGATGGCAACAGCAAGCCACAGATGTTGGCTGTGTGTGTTTCCAATTTGAAATAGCCTCATAAAAAGTAAAAAGTTTTTTAAAAAGGGCAGGTAAAATTAATTAGATAATGTTTTAATTAATCCAATATGGTCAGAATATTACTTTAGCATGGGATCAATGTAAATATCATTAACCAGGTGTTTTTAGATTTCTCTTTCCATGTGAAATCTTGGAATTCTAGTGAGAACATTTTTCCTGCTAGTATGAGTCTGTTTGAATAGCCACATTTGGCCAGGGAAGACAACATTGTAGGTTCTCAGTGTTTTACACACTTGATTTCACACACCATGTGCAAAAACTAGTTCCTGGGTAGCTTAGGAAGTGAAGCCCCATAAGGTAAGGTCAGTTGACGTCAGTCACAGAGTGAAGCTGAAATATGCTTAGAGCCAGACTGACACAGGGCTGCCTTCCTCTCCCTTCTCTGCAGACAGCAAACCATGGAGGTTTGATCTGGGCCCTGAAGAATGGGGAGGGTGGAGCTGATGGAAGTGAGCAGATGCTGAGGGTTTAAATTGTTGGTAGTTGTAGTGAGAATTCTGGAATTGTGGTTTTTTTAAAAAACACAGAAATATTATAAGAATGTGTTTTTGCTTTAATCTCAGGTATGGGGATATGGGGTTGCTTTGCAGCCTTGTGCTCTGGCAGCGGTGTGATTTTGCCAGCTTCTGATAGTTTCCACAATTGTGTGATGTTTGGAATTCTGGCAACTTTTCAGAGGGTGTGTGAATGCTAGGCCCTGAAAGGTGGGATTGGTGGTTGTTGGTTGTTCAGGGGTTGTTGTTTGTTGGTTGTTGCTGTTGGACGTGGTTTGTTAAGTAGTCATGTCTGAAGAAGAAACAGCAAGAAGAAATTACATATCCTGAAGCTCAAATTTTCCCCCAAAGAGCTTGATGCCCCCAATCAGCAGGAAGTAGTCTAGTGATAATGTTGCCCTCTTTCTGACCCCTGACTTTATTCAGGGATCTCTTCTCTTTCCTTTTTATCCCTTTATCTTTCTTATTTGGTGTTAGAGGGTTGAAAGGGAAGAAGAAAATTGGCAGATAAAGGTGGAAGAAAGAAAAAGCCACAAAGTACCAAAGACAAGCTACAGGTGATGCTACAGTAGGGAAGAGGCTCATTGGCAAAGCAGGGATAGCCAGTTACTCAGGTGCCCTTCAACCTATTGCTAAACATGAGAAGTCAAAAGAAGCAAGGGAAGCCGTGGCCTTCAAGGGCATGTGACAACAGTAAAGGAGGCCTTTAACTAGGTACTGAGCCTCTCTAAGGGACCTGGGCCCTTGGAACAACTTTTGTTTTAGAAGTTGGATGATATTCAAGGCTGTAACAGCTCAGCCACGCTAGGCCAGGCTGTTGCTGGTACTGAGGTATGACTGTGGATCTTCCAGAAGAGGGGCCAACATAGTCCTTTCAAGGGGGACCACAACGGTTTTTCGGGGAGGCAGGTTAGAAAGGCACGTGCTAGTTTTGTGGGCAACGGTTCTACAGCTCTGATTCCTAAGCATCCATGATGCTCAGTTGTGAAGCCAAGGCAGACTTTGGCATCCTGGCATCCCAGTGCACTGTGGTCATGGTACAGTGCTCCTCGCAACCACTAGCCACCAAGAGGAACATGTGTAACTCATGTCACGTATAACACAAAATTATACTTTTAGTGTTGATGAAAAATTCTTTTTTTTTTTTTTTTCCATTTGTCGTAAACATTTCCCAGCCAGGTAGTGCCGGTGATAGGCTAGTGATTTCATGGTATGACTTAGAATTCTGTAACGCAGTTTGCTTATTTGTATTTAGGTTGCTTTGATATTTGACATCAGAGTTGATGCGACAGCTAATGTTTTCTAGCACTGGGCATGAAAATTTACTCCCAAGTTTTGTTCAGTTTAGCTGAAGGAAATGTGTCTTGCGCTTATGGGTCATTTCCCACATGCCTTTTATAGCATTACTAGAGTAGCTAAGTGCCATGACAGATGAGGCCACAGCCAGCAGGAGAATACCTTCTCTCTCTCTCTCTCTCTCTCTCTCTCTCTCTCTCTCAATTTTTTTTTCCAGAAGGCTGATTAGACGGCCTCACTTTTTGGACAAACCGTACATAGGGTCATCTGACTGGCAATGGCGTGACCCTAAGTGACGCCTCAGCCTGGCACAGCTGCAAAGAAACAGGGCGGAACTTCATTCCTTAGGAAAGGCGTCACCTCTCTGCTTCCATAGCCCCCATTGCATATGGCTCCGAAACAGGCTTTGGAAGCACAGATGTATGTCTCTGCATAGATCGTTTACTCTGTTTTTATCTCATCCTCCCCACCCCCAAAGGAGAGATAAGAGCAGGTGTGGTAGCCCATTCCTCTAGGACCAGAATTCAGATGCTGAGTTTGAGGCCAGCCTGGGATGCGTGTCAAGATAAAATAATGACACAGAGACCGTTTCTTCTACATACAGCACCGCTGTAAGGATTGCACTGTTCAAACAGAAAAGCCCTAAGAACAGTGTTCGGTAAATGCATGTGTTGACTTGCCTCTCGCCCAACACTTTCTAGGTGCCTGTCTTTGGACAGGCTTCTGTACGTGAAATTGTGGTGCGTTTGTTTATGTGAGTGACGAAACCTCTTCAGAGCTTTTAACACCGCATTCTGCATGCCAGGGTCTGAGTGCCATAACAAACCCCCATGCTCAGTGACGTCTAAGCAGCAGCCCTTTTGATTTTGACTGCATCTGTAGACTATTTTGAGTGAACATTGTAGGTGTGGAAGCCACCAGAAATCAAACTGGGAGGCAAATCAAGATTTTTTTTTTCTTAAATCTTTAACAAAGTTTCGTTGAGGTAACGATGCAAAATTTCATGGAAACAGCATCCTATCTGTCAGGCATATGGAAAATGTCCTGTGTTTAGCTCAGCAACTCTTAGCAAAAGAGAAGGGAAAAGCCATATTCTCGAGGGAGCACAGAGAATTGACTGAAGAGGCATATTTACTCCCCTCCATGTGCCCAGCTCCCCCTCTTCACATCTGGGGTGAGCTGTGTGTCCCTAGGAGCATTCCCAGAAACATCTAGACCGTGTTCTAGCCCCTGCAAATGTAGGCCACCTTGGAGCTGTAATTTTCTTCCTCTATGCTTCTTTCCCCTGGGCTCAGAGGCCCTTGGGAATGTTGTAATGCTAGGACTAGGTGCTGGTCGTGAGTGTTTGTTGGCGGCGTGGATGAACCTGTGAATATCTGTTTGATAGGTGAGAAGGTGGGTCGTAATGACAAGTGTGTCTGCAAAGCGAGGAGAGGGCTCGGTAAGTGGCATCATCCACGTAGGCTATGGAAAAAGCAAACACAGTACTTATGCCTGGAAATGCCAAGGACATTCCCTCTGCTCAGATGACCTCGTCCTCTGGGAAGCATTGGCTCATCCCTTACCCCAGCTCGTTCACAAGCCTAAGCCATTCCTTTCTCTCAGCGTCTGTTTCTACAACCTCTCTATACTAGTTCTCCTTGCTTGGGATTTCAGGCAAAGAAAGTTCTGAATATGGCTGCCTCTGTTTTGTGGATAAAAGCTGACTCTGGGCATTTCAGAAAAGGTATGACTGTTTTCTCTTTCACCTTTTATGCTTTGTGGATCAGGGACAGGCCTTTTTTTTTTTTTCTTTTTTTTCTTTTTTCTTCTATGCAGTACTAGGTAGCAAGGAGTGTGCTGTTTAATCCTGATGGTCAGTTTGGTTGAACGTAGAAACACCTGGGGGATTTGTGGAGCACATGTCTGAGTGTTTGTGTTCCAGAGACAGATTGTGACACTCTTATCAGATCTATGTGATTCCCTGATGGGTTCATAAATGACAGTATAATAGGATGCGGTGACAGAATTATAGGGAGGTGGTGATGGTATTATAGAAAGGGCCAAGTTGGAAGAAGTACCTTATCGTGGATACATCCTTGGGGCTGTTTCTTGCCCTGGCTCCTACCTGTACTCCCTTCTATCTGTTGTCTGCTTATGAGACACGAAGAACAGCCTCTGCCACACACTCTTGCCACCAGGACTTTCCGACCAAGCACATAGGGCCAAGTGATCATGGATCAAACCCTCTGAAACCCTGAGCCAAAATAAATCCTCCTTGAGTTGTTTCTGTTAGGTGTTTGGTCACAGTGAAGAGCCAAGTCACCAACTCAGGTTGCAGCTCAGCTCAGATCTATGAGAGTGGTCAGGGAGTTTCTCTGTGTCTGTGTTAGCTGCCTAGACACAGCAGGACTGTTTATTAAGAAGTCTTTTTTTTTTTTTTCCCTCCAGCTTCATTGGTACTACTGTAAGAAATTGAATGAATATACATGTGTGGTCCTGTTTCTAGGGTCTATTGTTCCTGGGTCTGTTTCTCTGTTCTTTTCTGTTTGGTTGTGGTAGTTTCATGAGAAGTCTGGTGAAGCCCTTTCACTGTTCTCTTAAGATTGCCACTTTGGATTTTGGAAATAATTTTTTCTTCATTCAGAGTTAGCTTGCTGTTGATTTTCATGAAATAGTAGCTGGGATTTTGACTGAGAATGTATTGAAGCTACTGATCAAAGTATTAACCTTGAAATAGAACCAATAGCACCCCTCCCTCCTCCCCCATTGGTTTGTGCTCTTGAGAAGACTGAAAAGTCTCCAGATTTGCAGTTGGCAAGCAGGAGATACAAGAGAGCCAATGATGAAGTTATGGTCTGTGTTAGGTCTAAGAACTGGGAAAGATGATGTCTCTTGACCAAATGCCAGAAGGCATAAAACCCGGGAGTAAATGACATTTCAGACAAGAAAAACCCTCAGTGGCCCAGCTCAAGGCAGAAGGAAGTGCCTTTTGCCTGTGGCAAGTCAGCCTTTCTGCTTTTTATAAGCCTTTGACTGACTGGGTTGGGTCCTCTTACCTGGGAAGTGCAATTCAGTGTGTCCAGACTCCTGATGCAAATAATAATCCTCATGCAAATCCCACAGACATATCCAGACTAATGTTTGACTGGCTATCTCGGCAAATGTGGAGTAGTTAAGCTGACACAAAATTAACTCTTACAACCATGTGGGGGACAAACTGTTTTAAAATCAAATCTTCAAAACCACAAACACAAATAAACTTTCATTTATTGAAGTCTTTTGGTAATGACTCCCAGTTTTGTTTTGTAGTTTTCAGGAAGCTTGTTGCAAGTTTATTAATGCTTAATATTGATTTATATTTTAGAAAAGCAGCAGTTACTCCCTAACCAGCTATAAACACAAATAATGAAATAGAGAGACTAGGATTTATTCAGTAGCTGCACAATAATTACTCCAAGCTAGTATAGCTTTTCTCCATTCAGTTTTCCCACATTGTACTAGCTTTTTAACCATATCCTAGGTCTGGTTCATTTTTCCTGATGTTTCCTGGTCCTCTCCTCTTGGATTCATCCTCCACTCCTATCCTTTCTCCTCCCATCATGGACCAGGATGTCCTACTCTATTTTCTGTATTACTCAGCACAGGCTGGTCGGCTTTTATTGGCAACACAGGAAACAATTGGTGGCCATGTTTATACAAACTAGAGACAGAAGGTGCTTAGAATAAACATCATGATGCAATGTCTGGATTGAAACCAGGTAGTGGGGTAGAGAAATTAGCATTTGAGTGAACAAGGGTAAAAACTGTACACAGTCTACTAGAACATTATGCCAATAGAAGATCGGGCACACTTTTCATTAAATTGCTTCCTCAAATTGAGATGCAACAATTGTATATGACATTTGGTCTTTCTCAACTGAAAATGGAGTCCAAAATATATTCTCCAAGTATATGTGAACTTACACCTTTTTTTTTTTTTTTTGACCTATAACACAGAACTTTTAGAAGGATTACTGTCAGCTTCCTGGATACCATTGAAGTGTCCAGTAGGTCCAGCCTGGCATGATGTAACTGTGAGTATCACCAGAGTACATTGTTTTATCACTGCCAAAACAGTGATAAAACTTTGGTCCTCATAAGGGCTCTCCAGAGACAGAGGGCTACAGTCATGCAGAGAAATGCCCCTAAGGCAGCGGCCATCAACACTTCCACAGAGGTCACCTACAGACCATCGGAAAATACAGATGTTTACACTTGGATTCATAACAGTAGCAAAATGAAGTTGCAATGAAATAATTTTCTATAACCACAAAATGAGGAACTGTATTAAATGGTCACAGCATTAGGAAGAATCCGCCTCAGAACCCAGAACTTTCCCTGAGAGAGAGCCCCATTTCCTGTACTAGCATCACTCTCCATGAAGATGGTCTCTTTATGACTGTTACCGAGAACACACCTTCAGGGGCCTCATCTTTGTGGAGACTCTCCTGCCTTCGTAGACAATGCTGGAGGGAGAGAAGAAGGTTGTGGAAGGAGGAAGTAGACCAAGGCATTATTAAACCCTAGAGAAGGGAGAGAAAGCAGGAATACCGTTAGACCACATGGCAGTGTTTGAGGCAGGCAGGGACAAGTGCTTTCATTTAAACAATTGCTGCAAGCAGTGTCAAGTGTAGCTCCCTAGGGGTTACACTTCCTGCCAACAGGAGTTCACTGAGGTTGAGGAACATTGGCTAGTGCTTGTTTAACTTCTCGTTTTCTAAGAAGTTTATCAATAGTACTTTCAAGACGATTCAATGCTAAGAGAGCAGAGGTTGGTTTTTCTCCTCCTTTATGACTTTCTCCCACTCTCTTCTTCTTCAGTCCATTAGTCAGTATGTGCACAGAGTCCCAACCTGAGAACATAGACATAGATGAACCAGTGTCTTTCTCTACGAGCTTGTAAGTCTTACAGTTTTACTTTTAGTTCCACAAACAATAAGCAACGTGGTTGCTTTTTAAGAAAGCTTTGTTGTTGTTGTCAAGACAGGGTCTCACTACGTAGCCCTGGCAGTGCTGGAAACCCTATAGATCAGGCTGGCCTCAAACCCACAGAGATCCAACTGCCTCTGTGCTGGCATTGGAAGCATGCACCATTACACCTGGCAAAGCCTTTGTTTTTAAAGACACCCACAGTAACGTGTTTGTGAATGGAATGACACATGAGGTTTGTTTCAGAATGATCTAGAAGATTCAGAAATAGATAGGACTGTAAACAGGAATGTCCGTGAGCTGCTCCTTTACCCTAGTCCATGGGAGTTCTCTATGAATCATCCACCATAGCCACCTCTTCCATAATCTATTAGAGACAAAGCCCCATGAAACACTGCTTGCCCTTCCATGCAGCAAATTCTGAGGTTTAACCACATAGTTTGCTTTATTTTAATAAAACTGATTATTTCACTCTGACTTTGAGACTTGGGTGTCGTCAGGGTGGTGGACGTCAGGGTCATGGACTCCAGCTTGACTTTAAGATCAGTAAAATGATACCTGTTTTGGAAAATGCTGGCGTAGGCACAGAGACAAAAAAACACCTCACGGAATAGGTGATTGCCACCCACTGTAAAGTGATCCCAGGTTGTGTACAGAGGGATGGACAGAACCAGCCACTGTAAAGTGATCCCGGGTTGTGTACAGAGGGATGGACAGAACCAGCCACTGTAGAGTGATCCTGAGTTGTGTACAGAGTGCTGTGGACTTACCAGGGCAGGAAAGTCATTTTCTCTGGGAATGTCTTAGTGTCGTCCTGTCTGATGGGAGACACATGGAAATTTAATGAGAACATAGACATTCAAGCTCAATGATAAGGGAAGTGGGGCGGGTTGACCTTCCTTCAGTCGGACTAGAAACTGACAGCTGTTAGGGAGTTACCTTCTCCAACGAGGGCACAAATAAAAGGAGCAAACGTCACGCTAGGCCCTACGAGACGGCTGAAAGGTTTAGATTTTGTTCTCTGCTTAGGGGTGTAGCCCACTGGACTTCTGTGGAGGTTGTTGTCAGCCGTGTAAATGTAGCCTGTGTCAGCTCTGGGTCATGACTTAGAACAGAGGACTCCTAACCCACGCAGGACCATTCCAGAGCACAGACCTCTTGACCCATCTTATATAACTACCCTCCTCCCCTCTGCCACGGGGCTTTCCAGAAGATCCACACAGACACACTATTTGCGATTTTTTTTCAAAACAAATATCACTTTCACTTTGAGCAAGTTGGAGGAAGCCGGCATGGACATCTTGCAGGTCCTTGCCTCCTTTCCCCACACAGGGCTCCCTCTTTTGCAGTGTGAACTGTGGGAAATCCGTGAGACTCTGAGGCTACTTACACACGGTACTTTTCTAGCTCTTTTGTGACTATTAGACAATGACTCATTTAGAACTCCCCTCCCCCCCCCAAAAAAAAGCTCTGGGAAGTCTTATTATTACCATTATTTGTAGTTGATAGAAATTAAAGCCTGTAGAAGTAGTTGCTTGGCCTAAGGTCACATATCCCACAGACAGCAGAGCTGAAATTTAGGCAGCCTAACTCCATAGTCCATCTTACCCACCATTAATTACACTTCTCCACTAGATGCCTCATCAGTCAGTCAGTAAGAGAGCTGAAAGAGCTGATGCTATCTTCAGGCAGGCGCTGTCAGAGTCAACTGAATTCAGGGACACCTGGCTGCTCTCTGTTGTAGAATTCCTTATGTTGGATGTGTGAAGAAACCTGTACAGCATTTATATTATAAAAAACAAAACCAGAAAAAACTGAGAGTTTTGGTTTTCTGCTTTAGCTCCTGGGTCAGAACTTGAGCTCAATACAGCCCTGGCTCAAAGAATTACATCATGGAAGGCTGAACTTCTATGATGCCATCACCATCATTTTAGCTCTGGGGGCCTAGAAAAAAAAAGCCACTGGAAGCAAGCAAGTGTGAGGACATAGTGAGAAGGAGGAGATGGTGAAGGAAATTTACTGATATGACCTCTGCATGGAATCAGAGACATCCTGGGCACACTAGGAATGTTCCTGCTTAGAGCAGATCCAAAGGAGTACTGTAGAAGTTTTGAAAATTATGGTATTAACCACTATCAAGTCCCAGACAGCTCTTTAAGGGGCATCTGTGATAGGCAAATATGAACAGCGTAGCTAAGGTTTTGAAATCTGAACTGATGTCAGCTGCCACTTATAAAAGGGGAGGGGCCAGTGTCAGAGGCATAACTGCCTGCCAAAACAAACAGAACCCAGAATTTCCTGAGGGTTTTAACAGGACCCAGATCTCATAATGCAGTGTTCGAATGTCCAGGTTATAATTCAGCTTGAGTTTACTCAATATTAAAAAACAAGAACAAAAAATTTAAACAACATTTAAATAAAAAGATTATTAACAAATACTGACTCTGAGATGAGCCGGGGGGGGGGGGGGGTTGAGGCAGCCATTGTATCCATTCTCCAGTCTTGGAAATAATGGAAAAACTGAAATTCTCAGCAGAGAAATAGAAACCAGCATGAAACAACTAGATGAGAAATTTAAACCAAACTAATGACATTTGAAGTAATTCGTTCACTGGGCGGTCGGCTTAGCTGCAGAAATTGAAGTCGACAGATGAAAGAATCAGTGAACTTCAAGGCAAATGGATAGGAATCTTACAGTGTGGAAGACAGAAAAATACTGTTGGCAAAAACAGCATTTCATAGCAAAATAAGATTGGAAAAGCAGTATTTCATAGGCTAACATCATTGTGTTGTTGGCACTCCTTGTAGATGGTGAATATGAAGATATCGGTGTAGGGAAAGTACTTGAAGAATGAGTAGAACTGTCCCAAGATGTAGAGAAAGAAGTTTACAAATTGTAGAATCTCAGTCATTTCAAACAGGGTGAGGCCAGTGGAGGTACTGAGCTACTTTATAATCAAGGCTGCAGGTTGGTTTCTGCTTCTTCCAGGTGGCTGGTCTGGTCTGAGAGACTTACTTGCAACTCGGCTTGTGTGAGAGTGGCACTAATTAGTCTGTACTGCTTACTCTTGGGAGAGAAGAGCCTAGTAAATCTTGTCAGTTTCAGGGGCTTCCTGGGCCTATTTTAAGTTGTTACCTTCTGTCATAAGGCACTTCTTGGAAGGGTAGAACAGTTCAATCTTTCAGTCTTTCAATTTTGGAAAAAAAAAAAGGCTTCACAACACCAAGGCTCTCTGCTGTCAGCACACTTCCTCCTAACTGAATTTTAAAAGTTCTTCAGTCCAAAGGGAGTGAGAGGAAGTTTTGAATTCATGGACCAAAAAAAGGGAAGTGACAATTAGGCTGATATGTTCCCTAGTAAACACAAACAAAAGTAAGCAAAATGCCTGTGCCCTCTTGTGCATAGGGATGGCCACAGAAAAGCTCTACCATTTATGAATGCATTTACTTCCATTCATTCGTCTTGAGGCCTACACGTACCTGTCTGCTGTCCCCTGAGACTCCATCCACTCCTTTCTTCCCTTTGCTGTTTTACCTCTTTGTTTCCTTGTATTTATTTGTTTGTTTGTTTGTTTATTTAGGTTGTTTTCGAGACAGTTTCTCTGTGTAGTTCTTGGCTCTCCTGGACTCACTTTGTAGACCAGGCTGGCCTTGAACTCACAGAGATCCACTTACCTCTGCCTCCCCTGGTGCTAGGATTACAGGCATGTGCCACTCTGCCCAGCTTTGCTCCTTTTTTATCTTAATTAATTAATTAATTAATTAAATTCTTTTGTGTGTGCTAGCTGTATGTGCAGCACAGGTCTGCAGTGCCAGCAGAGGCCAGAAGGCAGCGTGGGATCTACGGAGCTGGAATGACAGGTGGTTGTGAGCCACCTGATGTAGACAGGAATTGAACCAGCAGGGTCCTTTGCAAGAGCAGTCCTTGCTCTTAGCTGATGACCCACCCCTCCTCGCTTCAAAATGGCGCTCTAGTATGTTTTTACAAGAGGCATTCTGACAGTTATCGGTGTGGACACTGTGCCAGGACTAGCTCAGCTGGCCTGGGGTGACCAGTGCTGAAGGATAAGGCTGGCCACGAGCAGGTGCTAGCCGGGCACGATGCTTCTTTATAGGTGTGGCATTCCACTATAGACCACTTTCTGGGCTCTTCACAAATGTGATTTTCAATTGCTTGATCCTACTCCACCCATGGACGTTCCGTGTGTTTGAGGATTCTTTTGTTGAGTTGGCGTTGTTCTGTATTTTAAGTGAACTGAGGCAAAATTTGAGTCTCTGACAACTTATCGTTTCTCCTTTGTACAGTGGAATCACTGGGCTAATGGATATTTGAAATGCGTGGATGTATTTCACAAACTTGCCTTTCAGAGTTGCCTGGTGTTTTTCCAGTACCTAGCGCAGTTCTAAGTGGTGGCGAAGTACACGACATTTTAATGTTCATGTCTTTAATTCCTAACGATACTTAACCTTAGCTTGTCGTTGAATTGCTATCCCACCGCTTTCTAGGAAGCAGGGCGGAAAGCTGGAAACACATAAATTTATTGCTCCCTTCTTCACTCTGAAGAAGCAAGACAGATACTGGCACGTGTAGCCCAGAGTTCAAATCCTTGCTCTGGCACTTACTGCCTGTGGATTTTGTGCAGTTTTACCGTTAACAACATTCTGTACGGAACAAGGCCGGCGGTGTGTGGGCGGAACAGAGAGGGTAGCTTTCTTGTCCTTGCAGCCTGAGTCTCAGGGTGCACAATGCTGTCTCCTCCAAGAGCCACCGTGGCTTCCCAAGCCCTGGGTTCCCCCTGGCAGGGAAGGTTCCTGCTGGCAGTGCTGCTGGAAGCTGGGTCACTGCCCCTCCACCTCTCAGTCCTTACCACCTGGCAGTCTTTCACTCCCCATTGCACGTAGAGGCAACATTCACAAGCCAGGAAATCCATGGGGCTGTGACTTTAAGTAACTTGCCTGCTTGCAGACCAAGAGAGACTTCTGGTGGGGGCCATGGGCATTCCTGAGATTATCTGACCGCAAGGAAAATGGCGGAGCAATAACCTTACAATACTCCCTTGAACTCTCCTGGAGTTGGGACCAAGAGGCAGGCCTTGGGCCGCTTGGTTTCTCTCTAGATTGGCTCACAAATGCCTGGTTTCTTCCCTAGGTATGTTCCTGAGCAGGGGGTTGAAGAAGTGAGGGATGGTGGAGGTGTGGCTGGCCTGGTTCCTATGCTAAGGAGAAAATCCAGCGTGAGTTAGGTTCTTCTGTAAGGAGCTGGGTACACTGGCTTTTCCTGTCCTGAGTGGGTGGTGCCCTCCAGTTCCATGCAGTGATGTGGGCGCACAGACAGGGTGAAAGAGGCCACAACTCTCCTATGGTCATGAGAGAAACGTCTCTACCCAACAGTGCTTGCCCCAGTTCATAATCACCTGGAGTGTTAATGGAAGGAGCACCCCACCCCCGTGTCTCTTCTCCTGGATGGACCTCTATGAAACCGGACAGAGCTTTGTCGACACTTTGTTCTCTGTGGTTTCATGGAAAGAATAAAGTCATAGAACAGGCATGGAGAAATTTAAAGTAACGCAGATTCACCTGTCCATCTGATAAAGTCTAGAGTCTATTATTTTCTTTGCTTTTCACCACAATTCTGAGAATAGGGGTTTTCTTATTATTTTTGTTTTGTGTGTGTGTGTTTGAGAGAAAGAATGAGATAGTGTGTGTGTGTGTGTGTGAAAGAGAGAGAGAGAGAGAGAGAGAGAGAGAGAGAGGGCAAAGGACAGGGAGAGGGAAGGAGTGGGGGAGGGAGACTACCTAACCCAAGGCTGGCTTCACTCATGATTCTCTTACCCAGCTCCCTAGTGTTGGAATTTCAGCGTAAGACGCGAGTCTCACTGTTTGCAGATTTGCTTTGACTCTCTGGGCTTCAGTGGACCTTCTGCCCACCTTCTTGAGTACCTGGGAACACAGACATGTGTCACTGCTCTTAGCTCTGAGATAGGGATCATAAACCCCTTTTTCTCTTTCAAAGAAGCAGACACAGAGGGAATGGGACTTTTTAAGTTTAT
This sequence comes from Meriones unguiculatus, assembly GCF_030254825.1. Lineage (NCBI taxonomy): Eukaryota > Metazoa > Chordata > Mammalia > Rodentia > Muridae > Meriones > Meriones unguiculatus. The sequence goes on from NC_083364.1 coordinate 27,498,694, forward strand.
TTTTTATTTTAATTTTCATTTATTCATTTTAGCATCCTGGTAGTAGCCCCTTCCCTCCTTTTCTCCTGGTTCCTCTCTCCCTGATTTTCTTTTCCTCCCTCCTCTACTCCTCAAAAAAGGGGAGCCCCACCCCCGCATATCCTGTTGCATCAGGACAGAGTTCATCCTCTTCCTCTGTGGCCTAGAGAGGTAGCCCCACCAGGAGAAAGTGATTGAAAAGCATGCGAGAGTCCATGTCAGCATCAGCCCCCATTCCCCTTACTAAGGAACCCATATGAGGACTGGGCTACCTATTGGCTACATCTGTGTAGGGGGGCTTAGGTCCAGTCCATGCATAGTCCTTGGTTGGTGCTTCAGTCATGCCCCACTGGAACCTGGTTAGTTGGCTCTGTTGGTTTTCTTGTGGTGCTCCTGTCTACTCTGGGTCTTTCTATCTCCCTCCTGGCCCCCACTCTTCCACAAGGTTCCCCGTGTTCCACCCAATGATTGGTGGTGGGCTTCTGCATCTGTTTCCATCCAGTTCTGGGAAGGTGGGACTTCTAAGGAGAATGCGGATACAGTGATTTGATTCAAGAACAGGCACACCTTACTTATGTGTACCATTTGGAGGATTTTCTAGAGTTTACCTTTCTGTTGGCTTCAGTGCCATCCCTCTGCCTCATGCTCCCCTCAAGTGTTCTGCATTTCTGTTCCCTTTGCCATCGGGAAGGTTTTGAAACAGGAGAAACTTAAAAGGGCAAATACTGGTTTTGTTTAGGTCCTGGGTTAAGCCAAAGGCAAATATTGACCCATGGCACTCCCAGAAACGTCATCTCATCTCAGGTAGGAAGACTTCTTCATTCCGCAGCAGCTGAGTCCGGCTCTAGGCTCCTGTCTCTACTGCCTACTTCCTGGGGGCCCAAATGGACACATCTTATAGTAGAGAAAATGAGTCCTAGGATGTTTTGTTATCTGCCTAAGATGACTCAGAGATTGGATCATAAAGCAGGGATCCAGATCTAGTTTCAGCTGTCTCTGGGGTGTGGGTCCAGTGACATTTACCACAAACCCCCCATCTTGGGTCTTGTCAAGGGCTTCCTGCTGTCTGTCTTGTAGTTCATCTTGTCAGTCTAAGGTGCTGACCCAGGTTTCCACGTGCTATGATGCAGAGGCAAGTGTGACTGATGGCCTGAGTCTGTTGCTGTCGGTGAACGTGGAGAATCCCATAATTGTCCTGAATTTCCTTTAAAAAAAAAAAAAAGGAGCTTCTGAAACTGTTCAAACGACATTCCTCAGCGTCGCCCTCTTCACGTCTAGAATGTTGATATAGTAAGCTTGTGGTTGACATTTATGAGAGAGTCGGTCTTGAAGTCTCTGAGAATCCTCAGGTCTGTCCTACCTGATGACCTCATGGCATGTCCTGGCTGACAGACAACAGAGCCCTGAGAATCATCCCTGAGCGCCTAATGTCTTCTTTGTATACAGTCAGGTGTAACTGCAAACTTAGATCTGGGGAATGAAACTATCCCCAAGTACAAAGATCCTTAGCATGAACTAGCTGTTTGGTTTCCTTGGGAGCTACGGGTTACAGTTACTTTTCACTTCCGGATCCAGGGAAGTTACAGAGAATTTGAAACACTGGGTCCTGGTTTGACCTGCACCGAGGTGGGGCTTTCTTCTGGCTCGTTTTGTAGGTCAGCGCAAGCCAGAGTTATATTGGAAGAGAAACCTTAATGGAGAAAACGGCCCCATTAGATCTGCCTGTAGGCAAGTCTGCAGTACATTTTCTTAATTGGTGATTGATGTCAGAGGTCCAGCCGATTGTGGGTGTTGCCACCCCTGAAAGGTGGTCCTGGGGTGTATAAGAAAACATGCTGGGTCTGGAGCCATGGCTCAGCAATTTAGAGCGCTGGCTATTCTTCCAATGGACTGGGTTCAATTCCCAGCACCCACATGGCAGCTTACAACTGTCTATAACTTCTGTTCCAAAGGATCTGACACCCTCACACAGACATACATGCAGGCAAAACACCAATGCACATAAAATACAAAGAAACAAAAAAATAAATAAACCAAAGAAAGTCGGTAATTAGAACTCCTCCATTATCTCTGTGTCAGTTCCTGTTTCCAGGTTCCTGCCTAACCCTGCTCTGACTTCATTCAGTGATGGAGTGTGACCTGAGAGTTAAAACTTAAATGAACAAACAGCCAGGCGGTAGTGGTGCAGGCCTTTAATCCCAGGACTTGGGAGACAGACGCAGGTGGGTCTCTGAGTTTGAAGCCAGCCTGGTCTACAGAGTTCTAGGACAACCAGGACTATACAGAGAAACCACGTGTCGAAACACCAAAAAGCAATAATAGAAACAAAAAACCAACCAACCAAACAAACAAACAAAAACCTTAAATAAACCCTTTTCTCCCCAAGCTGCTTTGGTCGTGGTGTTTCCTCACAGCAATAGAAACCCTAAGATAGAAACTAGCACCAGGCCTTGGGGAATTGTTGTGACAGGCCTGACCAGGTGTTTTGAGGAGCAGTGTAATGACATTTAAACTTTGGGCCAGACAAGCTGTTGAGCTCAGTGGGCTGTTCAGCGTGAGTCTGGAAGATAAGAGTGTTGAGAGATATGGAGGTGATGGAGACCCAGCTTTCCGAAGCTTCTGAGGCCAGTTTGGGAGTCCACTAAAGACTCTATTAGGACCACTGGTATTTTGAATTAAATATCCCTGGTCTGGTGAACTGGGGCTGAAGAATTGGCACGAGTTAACAAGAGACCACTGAAAATGTGAAATCTCTGCTTTGTTGGTGCAGTCATTTCTGGTCAGCTGGGGCTGAAGAGTCAGCTATGATTAAGAAGAAGCCAGCATCATTGAGGTGAAATCTGGGAAGTGTTTCCTCTGAGTTAGCACGTAGAAACTTTGTTCCTGAGGTAGCCAAGGTCGTACTTATGCTGACAGCCAAACTTGGTAGTGTAGGAGTCATACAAGGTGGTACCAGTTTTGATGGCCTGAACTGGTCATAGAGAACAGCTGAAGCTTGGCAGTGTGTGGCAGGGCTGGCATCCCTGAGGGGACGCCAGTGCTGAAGGTGCAACCTCAGTTGTAGTCGAAGCTCCGGGTCTGAAGGTGTCATGGAGAGAAGCTGAAGATTTGGCAGTGTGTGGCAGGGTCAGAGTCCTTGAAGAGAGCCCAGGAACCGCTATTGGAGCCCAGTTGTAGAGGGGACCCCAGCATTTTAGAGATGCCCAAACCATCAGATGACTGTCAAGGACAGCAGCAGCTGTGGGGAGGAGCCAGCCTGAGCCTATAAGGCAAACTGTGTGTGTGTGCTGTAGATGGCAGAGCCAGAGACTGTCCAGGCCCCTTTGAAACCCAGAAGGTCTTAAGTGAGTCTACACATTGAACACTGAGTTACTTACACTGTCAGTTTGGTTTTGTTTTGTTCAGATTGTGACTGTATCTTGGCTCTTCCTTCTTGGAGTAAAATAATTAAAAAAAAAAGTATTTAGTTTTGATTTTACAGAAATCCACAGTTAAGAGACGATGGGATTTTGTAGACTGGATATTTTAGAGATTTCGAATGGTTTAAAGACTGAGCTTTTAAAGTGTTTGAAGTGGAAATACTAAGCATCTCTTACATGCAATCAAGAAATGGGCTAATGGATTGAATAGATAGTTCTCAAAAGAAGAAGTGAGAATAAATGACCAGTGTGGCTCTCATCAAGAGGAAAAGCAACACATGCCTGAAAGAATGTGGGGGGAAGGAGCCCTTCTTCCCTGTGGGTGGGAATGTGCATTGGTGCAGGCAGTACAGAGATGAAAGTGGAGGTTCCTGAAAAGGCCAGAATTAGAACTACTAAATGATTCAGCCATGCCACACCTGCGTATAGATCCAGTGTATGCAAAGCCACCACACCACAGAGGTACTTACAAATCCACATTATTCACTGAGGCAAAGACAACAAGGTCAGTGTCCATCAACAGATGAGTGGATAAAGAACATGAGATACTTAGGTACGGTGGATTTTTAATGCAGCTGTAAAGAATAGTGGCAGGACAGCAAAATGGAACTGAAGGTCACTGGTCATCACTGGTCACTATGTTAAGAGAAATAAGCCAGGCTCACACAAACTTCTTCTTTCTCATATATACAGATTCTAGTTTTAAGTGTGTATGTGTGCTCATGTGCTTGTGTGTGATGAAAGTAGGAAGGGGACCAGGTGAGGGGAGGAATAGGTCTAAATGAGGATGAAACAAGGACTATACATAGGGAGAGAAAGGGAACCACAGAGACACTGTCACACTGAAACCCATTTTTATATGCTAACTTCCCAAATCACTAAAAATAATAAATATGAAATGCTCAATTAAATAAACAAAACATTACGAAATTGTATTAGATTATTTAATGAATTTGGAACAAAGCCACGGCTATTAATAAAATAGTTCTGCATGAAAAGCCGAACCAAATCCAACCACATAGTCTCTGAGTTCAGCTGATCGTGGGGTCAAGTGTTGGCGCTGCCATTTACTGGCAAGTCCTTCCCGGGGTGAGGAAGGAGAGCTCAGTGCTGATTTTAAAGCACTTCATTGTGTGTGGATTCCCACCAAGTTGGTGGCATGTAATGCAGAGGTCAGGACTGACGCTGTGGGCCTGCCATTTCCTGTCTGGCAGCAAACGCTTTGGGCAGTTTGGCAGCAAGTAAGTGTCTGGGCCACGTCCCCCCTGGGCCGGGCAGGTATTGCTCCTGCTGGTGCCGCTGCTGCCGGAGGAGTTGTGGTCTCCTCCCGTCCTGTTGTAATGCTTTCAGGACTGCTTCTAAGTTCAGATCAGTTCAGTCAGAATCCACTCCACCGAGCCTAACGCTGGGCACCAGTACGTTGGCGGTGCTGCCGCTGTCATTAGCGGACTTTGCGAGGCTTTCCTTTCTGAATCTTCTTTCCCCGTTCCCTGTGGGTGGTGCCCTGTGCGGGCTTGACCCGGACCTGTGGAAGACATTCCTTTCCGAAGAGGAGTGAGCAAACCAGTTCTTGGGCTGCTGACCTTCAAGTGAGGTTAGCTCTAGTCACTGAGTCTGGCGTTTAGGAAATGTCTGCTGGAGAGAAGGCTTCAAGGTGAAGGCCGTAGGACCTGCTCTTCCGGAGGACCCTCGGTTCAGTTTCCAGTATCCACAGCTTACCACTGGCTGTAACTCCAGTTCCAGCTCCAGCTCCAAAGGATCTGTTGCCTTCTTCTAGATTCCCCCTTCTGACTACGGCAGGCACCACACACGCCCATGGTTCACAGAGGTATGTGCAGTCAAAATACCCATATACATAAAACAGTGCCAGGGAATTCCAGTCATGGCTTCCTTTTGCCCAGATGGGCAAAGATACAGTGGAATGCAAGAACAGCCCTTGACTTGACCCCTAGATCTGGAGATTCTGGGTGAAATGATGCTTAAGACAGCAAGCACTGTTAGTTCACAAGTTGATGCGCAAGCCCACTCCTAGGCTGCTTAGCCACTTATGATGTCATCATTGGTTGCTGCTGCCAGGGGCCCAGGATAAAAGGACCCTGCCTCTTACTTCTCTCTTTCTCGTCTCTTGCTTTCTCCCCTTTTCTGTTGGAGTGGCCCCCTCTCCCCATCTCTGTCTCTCTCGCTGTCTCTCTACCCCCATGGCTCACTCAGGTCCTAACTCTCGTCTGCTTCTCTTTCCCTGAATAAACTCGGTTGTGTGCATGCCATGCTTATATACATACTAACACTGATAGGTGTGACTCGCAAAAGACACAGTTAAACTTTAGTTCAGTAGAGAAATTCACCTTATTAAATTTAAGAAAAAAATAACCCTCTGATTTTGCTACAGGGTCCTGCTCGGTAGCATACAGGGTGGCATTGAACTTACTGTTAGTTGAGGGTGGGCTCTCTGATCCTTCTAGCTCTGTCTCTTTCTGAGTTCTGAGGTTGCATCATATGCCACCATGCATGTCTAGGGTTTAAGAGAAAATGTTTGACTTTTTTTTTTTTTTCTTTACTTTGCAGCCACCCGGCTCTCTTTTGCAATTTAGCATAGGGGACTTGCAGGGAGCCCATTCCCTTGCCTGTTGTAACTGCACTATTGACTATCCAAAGGGCACCCCTCCTTCTTAAAAAAGGGGGGTGGGAATGACCCATTGATTCATCCAGAATTGAGTCTAGGCCCAGCTCAACCTGAAGTATAGGTGGGTTTCTGGCAGTTTTAAGGGAAAAAAAAGCCAGTAGCCAGGCGGTGGTGGTGCACTCAGGAGGCAGAGCAAGGCAGATCGCTGTGAGTTCGAGGCCAGCCTCCTCTACAAAGTGAGTACAGGACAGCCAAGACTATGCAGAGAAACCCTGTCTTGAAAAAACAAACAAACAAACAAACAAATAAAGCCAGCATTCCTCAGGAGAAGCTGTTTTCCTCTCTGCCGAAAGGACAAAGGACCTGGTTCCCTTACCTCTGGCAAAAGGGACACATAGCTCTCAAGTTAACACACGTCTGTGGCTCCTATCAGCGTACCAGTGTTTACACTAGCGCCCAGACTCCCTCAGTCCCTACTCACAAGTACCTGTTACGCATATTAAAGTCCACGCTATCATCCTTGTTCTTACCTCTTCCTCTGCGCTAAACTCCCTCCAACTCATGGGCTTCAGCTGCTCCTCCTTCTTATAACAATGAGCAATTCTCATGGTTCTCTGCTCCTGCTTCTCTCTCTGTTCTCTCTTCCCCGCTCTTCTCCCTGGCCATGTCCCATCTGCTGACCATGTTCATTCTGCTTCTTTCACTCTCTGCTCTGGACTCTTCCAGATGCCTCTGGTTATTTTATCTCTCTTATCTACAAAACCAAACCAAAACAAACCAGAACAAAATTTAAAAATCCTTTCCCATAACCATAATCATGTTACCATGTAGTGGTCATGTTGGCAGGTTTTTTTTTTTTTTTTTTTTTTTTTTTTGTGACAGCCTTGCATAGATCTGTTATAGAAAGCCTCATATAAAAGGCTTCTTTTGGTATAGGTGCTTCCCTGCCTTTGCTCACTGAGGGCTGAGGCGGGGAGCGAGGCTCACACCTAATCGGTCAATCACTAAAATCCTGGTTTTTACAGTGATCCATTGATTTCTAAGCACTCAGTCTGATTCTTCTGGTTAAGCTTAGACTGGGTTCCCCTTGCCAAGTGAGGGCAGTTGGGGGAACTTAGGTGCCTGCCTACATTTAGCCAAGCAGGGAAATCTGCTCTCTGGGAGGTATGATTGTGTCTACTGCTGAGGTTGGAATTCCTGATTCAATTAGGAAAGAATGGGTACATTCCCGGTGCGGTGGTTGTAGGTAACAGTTAAGTAAGCTATCAAAACCACTATTCCTTGCACACGGCCTCCTGAGAACCACTAAACACTAAACACATTCAGTATTTCAAGAAGCATGATGGGAAAAGCTCGTGATCCATGATAAACCTGCATAGCAAGAAAGCTGGGTTTCTGTGTGTCGCACTGAAATTTTAGCAGCGATTGTGTTAACAGCGACGGTCTCCTTGGCAGACCTCTGAGCAATGATGATGTGAACTCTGAACCTCATTTCTCCAATAAAGACGATGATTGTCAATACTCTGGCTCCCAAGGTGATGAGATTAATTTTGTTTAACATAAAATGCTAGCACACAGTAGGATCTCAGTAAAGAAGTCTATGAACCCTCTATGAGCTGCAATAGCAGCTCCTTTTCCCCTTCCTCCCTGACCCTCTTTTACCACCGCTGCCGCCAGCACCACTGCCACTGCCTCCGCCATCACTTGCTTTGTTTTCCTTCTTGGGACAAGAACTCAAACTGTTGCCCAGGTTGGTCTTAAACTTTCTGTCCTGCTGCCTCAGCATCTTTCCCGAGAGTTGAGGTTGTAGGCATGAGTCACCAGACTTGGTTGCTGTTGGCATAGCTTCTTGGGACAGATTCCTTTTGTACTTTCTCTGCTTTGCTGCCTACTGTAGCCGATTCTTAGTACGGTAGCTGGAGTGAGCCTTCTCTTACATGCCATCCAGGGAAGCCAAGATTCTTATATTAGTCTAAAGGTCCACATGATCTGACAATCTCTGAGGGCCCAACTGTACTCTTTGCTCCAGGCCTTGCATTGTTCTGGAAGTATGATCGGCTTCTCTTTGCCTAGGAAATCTATTTTCCCTTCCGTGTGGACCCCCCTCCCTTTTTTTTTTCTTCAGAAAACTGCATGGCCCCCTCTTGCACCTCCTGCCAGTCTTCGACGATGTCCTCCTCTGAGTGGTGGCCTCTCACACACCCAGTTTATCAGGTCACCCAGCCCATTTCTGTCTCTTTGCCCACTCTAATATCTTGCAAGGAAGTTTTCTCTTTCCAAAGTACTACCTGGGTATTTGACTGGATTCTTTATTTCTCCCAAACTACATGACAGATGTCAGGCACTGGAATTTCTGGCCACTTTCAGGACTTTCCTCCATAGTCTTCACTGGTCGAATGAGCCCACTGAGTGCATGGGGTATGTTTCTTTCACACTTTGGGACCACTGCAAAGTGGAAGAACCATACCCTCAAGCTCCTAGATGGTAGGACTTAGATCTTTTCAGGTATAAAAACAAAGCAACAATGAGGGGGGAAAAACTGCTGATTGGAAATCAACTCAAGGTTTGAACTCTGGCACTTACTCTACTTACGGGACTCAGAGTAGGGAGTATGTAAACAAGGCAAATCAGCCAAAAGTGGACGAGAGAGAGAGAGTGAGATGAAGTTTCTCAGGAGAAGAAAAAAATGGAGTATAAACAACAGTTAGAGAGTATTAAGAGTACTGAAGATAGATATATTTCTATAAGCACTGTGTTCATGTGTATGTGTGTGTGTGTGTTCGCGTGTGTGTGTGTGCGTGTGTGTGTTGAGGGGGTTAATTCAGAAAAATGAAGAAAAGAAGTTCTGTAGGAGACTCTTTTGGGGTATGTTCCCGTTTCTCCAAGGATGATACACAGCTAATAACTTCTAGATTCCTGTTCGTAGCCTTGTACATTATTATAAACAAAGACTGTCTTAGGATATCTGGACTCTGTTTCCTCATGGAACCCCAGCTGGGAAAAGCTGTAGGGGTGGGGAACTGATATGAAACCTTACTGCACTTGAGAAGAAGGAAAAAACAAAAAACAAAACAAAAAAACCCAAACACATGGTGGGGACCGTAGAGATTAGAAGGAAGTGAAACAGTCCCTCTTCCTGGTGTGGAGACAGACATAGTTTTCTATTTTTTTGAGGGGTAGGGGCGTGGTGTGGTAGAAGGGAGGAGTGGACAAAAGAGGTGGGTGCATTGCTAGGAGTATGGTGTTTGTTCAGCCCTCTTTATAGACTCTCTCTGTGCTTTCCTCCTCTGCTTATTTGATTTATGAAGCGGAATGTAGGTTGGCCTTTGGTGTGGTAAGACCAGGGGAGATGGCCCCTGGGGCTGGGGCATCTTCTGCTTGCCCTGGGGAGTGGGTGTTCTACAGAAGGGAGCTAATGGGGCATGAAGGGGCCGATTTTCATCAAGAACCTGTGCAATAGGTTGGCCAACATTTGCTCATTTGCCTGTAGGCTGGACACAACAAATGGCCGGGAGTTTTTTTTTTTTTTTTTAAATCCCTTCATAATATCTGGCTTTGGTCAGGGACTACAGTTATGTAGTCAGTGCCCTCCACCCCACAAATTCAGTTCTCTAGGCTGTTGGACAACATTTGACCATGTGTTGTGTTTCTGAAGACTTTGGCATCATTTCAATCATTGTCTGCCTGGCTGGGGAACCATCAGATCTCTGGTAAGACAACCTTTTAGAAGCCTGAACCATGTAGAAAGCTCCTTTATTCTCAAAGCTTTGATCTGGGCAGGGTCTTCTCCTCCCCACCCTTAACCTTGTTAACCTTGGCTTTGGGTAAACATTATGAAGGCTGCTGCCGCTCGAACTATAAACAGCTCGCGCCTTCCCAAATTCCCTTCTCAGATGCCCCCCCCCCCCCCCCCGTTCCAGCTTACTTTCCTGTTGCTTATCACAAGCCCTTGCTAGCAAAGGAATGACCCGTCAGAGGTGTTTCGGCAGAATATTTCATCTTGACCCGTTCCACTCAGTCGAACTCGGCTAGGAGCTGGGGTGATGGAGGCAGACAGCTCGCAGCAGAAGTGTGTTTGCCAGTTGCTCACTGTATTCCCTCAGGGACCACCAAAGCAGCTGCAGTCACAGAGTGAGCTTCACTGCATGAAGCTCAGGACACACGGAAAGCCCTCAAAGCGTCATTGTCTCAGAAGGTGAGACAATGCGTCCTTGAGTCGTGAGCAGCATCTGGTACGGGGGAACCTCTAAGTGTATTTGTGTCCTGCGTGCAGATGAGGGGCAAGGCTCACAGAACTCGGTTCACTGGCCAAGGGTCATCCAACAGACAGGTAGGAAAGCCAGGGTTTGAACCTGGAGTTTTGAGATGATCGCGCCAGCTGACCTTTTTCTCCAAAGTTGGACGCCTCTCTCTATTTGTGATAAAGTCTATCATAGCTTTTGCAAAACATAATAGCTTATAAAGAAAAAAAAAGGGAGGATTTCGAAATGTTAGCCCCATTTTCAAAAGGCATAAAATGGTTTTGTTAAGTCACTGTAAAATTCCTCGTGATTTTTTTTTCCTGGATCTTGAAGGGCACACCTCACTTCGTTTACTGCTGCTCTATCTAACTGCTTCTCCGGAGCCTGGGTACACACTGTCCCGCTGCGTTAGAATTGAACGGGAGAGTGTAGCTCAGTGGCAGAGGCAGGAAGGAGGAGGCCCCTGGACCTTGAGTCCCAGGTCCCCACTCAACATCAACGGAAGCTTGTCAAGTGCACATTGCTCACCCCTAACACAGACTATTTAGGTCAGAATGATTAAAGATGGACGTCAAGAACCTACATTTTTGCAAGGACATTTTGCTGCCTTCCAGGAAAATCGTCCTTCTCTGTGGTACCGCCTCGGTAGCTAAGGGATGAGAGGGTCGGTAGGGAAGCTGCCGCGATTTATCGCACTTCCCCCTGTGGTCACCCTGCACTCTTTATTCTCGTACCCCTCCCACCCTCTCCATCAGAACTTACTCTGATGGGTTTTAGTGAACATGCTTTGAATGCAAACCTCCCAGTGGGTAGAGGGAGGTCGGAGCATGATACCGGCACAGCCAGTGGCGAGTGAGGATACAACCTGAGGCATTTCACTGCATAGAGATGGGGAACACGAGAGGGAGCCAGTTCCAGACTTCTGAGTGGAGAGTGACCAGTAAGGTGGAGAAACCCCAAGAGGAGTATAGGTTGGGAAGCAGGAGAAAGACAGATGTTGTGTTGGAAGAAAAGACAGGGAGCAGATAGCAAAAATCTTCCAGGACTGAAGAGGAGCATCTCTTTCTGGATCAGACAGGAAATGACCACAGCAAATGGGATGCAGAAGTCAATGCCATAGACCGCATGAAGTAAGTGTTGGCTCCAAAAATGAAATGAGTTGATACATACAAGGCTCTCAACATAGCCTTCAGGTGCGTGTGCTGAGCAATGTAAGCGGCTCTCATTCCGAGTCCGCAGGGCTAGGAGGGCGGAGCTTAAACCACTAGGCATATTTTTACAAGGAAGGGGATTTTCTTTCATCTTAAAATCTTTCTGAACAAGAGGCATAACTGCCTGCCCAGCCATGTGTGACCAGAGGTGGTAATCTTTCTATCATCTTGAGTAACCAACAGACTTTAGGAACACCTGCACAGCATGGCTCTGAAGGGGACTCTAACAATTGAAAGGGATGGGGGTGGGGAGGGCAGTGTCAGACCCAATTTATTCTTCCAGATAACCGAGCATTTCTTAGTTATGAGCCAGAGTCTGGCTAGATGAAAGAGACCAGACGTGTCTGACAGGAAGAAGTTCTCTATGTGGTTGGAAGAGATCTGCGGTCAGGGGAAGGTCACCTAGTTTGAATAGGCCTGGAATAGGCACATTGGACTCATTGGTTTCTGTAAGAATGACAGGAGCTTGAAGGATAGGAGTTGGTGCTGGAAGGTGGTCTCGGTGTGGCCCACATGAAATTCAGTCTGCACAGAAGGAAAGTTCAAGGCATAGAAGTGTCTGGACCACTGAGCGTTCTCCTTGAGTTTCCTGGATAAATTATTTCTCTTTCTTGTCTGTTTCCCTGTTTGTAACACTGGGATAATGCTGGTCTCTGCAGAATGGGGGCTAGCGACAAGTCAAGGAAGAGTGCATAATATTCAGCACAGTGGCTATTGCAGTCCTTTGGGGCCTCTCATTTTCATTTTCAAAATAAGCCTGGGATATAGGATCAGTCATCACCCCCACTTTACAGTGAGTTAGCTGAGTCTTGGAGCTTGGGTCAGCCAAGATCACGTGACTGATGAGAGGCAGAGCATGCCCTCTTCTCCAGATCATGTGCCTTCAATTGAATTGTAAGTCTGGATCAGTGCTTAGCATGTATCCAGTTGCTAAATGAATTGCTGCTGTCGTTAGAGTCAACAGTTTGTCACCCAGAGCCAAGGATCCTGGTCTCAGTTTACAGCTGGTTGAAGGTCACCAGACCAGCCCGCTCATCAGGTGTGGTGACTACATTTGGAAGACCCTTCTGGCCCACGGTAGACAGTTTCGACTGGATCGCTTTTGGAATCAAGTTAGGCATGTCTTTTAAATTTAATTTTTTTTTAAGTTATTCACTTTACATCCCAATCATAGCTCCCTCCCTCATCTCCTCCTGGGCCCACCTTCCCTCCTTCTTCCTCCCTATTCTCCTCCCCTAGTCCTCAGACAGGGGGAGCCCTCCTCCTTTAACAACTGAACCCAGACTATATCAAGTCTCATCAGGACTGCCTGCATCCTCTTTCTCTGTGGCCTGGCAAGGCCACCCCGCCACAGGGAAATCAAGGAGCAGGCAACAGACTTGAAGTCAGAGATAACCCCTGCTCCCCATACTAGGGAACCCACTTGGAGTCGGAGTTGCCCATTAGCTACATCTGAGAAGGGGGACTAGATCCTGTCCATGCATAGTCCTTGGTTGGTACATCAGTCTCTGCAGGCTCCTCCTGAGGTGGCTTCTTCTGATGGCTGCGGGTGTTACCCATTAAAAATATAATGTCCCACCAGTTTGTGTGTTAAGATTGGCAGGAAGCTTTTGTCTGCAAGCAAGAGGTTCATCCAAGGGTCAGTGTTCTCTGAGGGGGTTATGAAAGAACATCTTCCATCTGCACTCCCTGAAATAAGCAGAAGTGTTTAAAGAAGTGTTTCATTCAGCAAGTATTTACTGAGCACCTACTATGTGCACGACACTCAGCTAGTGTCTGGATACTCACTGACAGTAGCATTAAAGGCCGACAAGGTGTCTACTTCTATCTGTAGTGGAAAGAGGCAGCAGTCAGTTAAGGTGAGCGCACATGCAATGGTAAATGCTGACACCACAAAGGACACTTGTGAAGAGACATTTTCTGGTTCTCCCAGGAGGCTGCTCCAAATCCAGTTATTCTCTGAACGAGTAAAGAAAGCCCTGAACTCTTTTTCCCTTTCTCCTGAGCTGTGGACTGAACCAAGGGCTTTGGACCTGCTAAGTAAGCAAGCACTCTTCCACGTAACTAAATCTCCAACCCCAGCCCTGAACTGTTTGGTAAAAGGTTGCTTCTGTCATGCCCAGAGCCTGCCTTCTGTCTCACTCCTACTCATGAAAGCAATGGGTCTTTCAGCCAGAGCCTACGGTCTCCAATGGAGCATGTCTCCATTTTGCTGACAAAGCTGGTTGTCATCGTAAGTCCTTTTGTTGTGGCTAGTCCTCTGTGACAGGAGCGCTTGCTGCTTTCTTTCCGGTTTCCAGTGCTAGACCTCCTGCAGTAGGCTTCAGGGCCAGATCAATATTATGCAGCCAGGTGATGCAGAAGATAGTGTATTTTCACTATTGTCCTCAGGAGTTTGCCTTAGTTACCCAAATAACAGAACAATGATGATGATAGTGATGATGAGGCGGAAGAGGAAGGGGAAAAGGAAGAAGACCAGTAGTTCCTCAGCAACTTCCCAGGCCTGACACATGAACATGCTTGAATCACGTTTTCAATCATGTGTGCACAGATAACGCGTTTTGTGTCTCTATTAAAATGTTGTGAGTGTTCTCTTCTCTGTAGGCACAAAAGTTCTCTTGTATTTCCATCCCATTCAAGTGGATGCAACCTCAAGGGGTGTTTGGAAGCTAAGTGAGTAGATTTTTCACCATTATAAATAGGTTTGAAATTCAACCCTCTTTTTCTATACAGATTGCTTGATACACTCACATTCTTTCCTCATTAATCCTTTTTCAGTCCCCGCTAGTGTAGAAGGTAGGAGCTCATTTTACACGTGAGGAGACTGGAATGCACTCCTCCTTTTTAATTGCTTATTCAGCCCCGGTTTTGTAGCAAATCCCAGTGCTTGAGCACTTTCTAGAAGGCTCAGACCATGTTCTTCTCCTTTAGCTGTCTGACAATTTTATTGTGGTCTGCCCAGCAAAGTGTAGGACTGTTCTGAAGATGGCCGAGCACTGTCTGGCCTGTAAGCCATTATTTTAATGTTCTGGTTGCCCTAGGTGCTCTAAGGTCGCCCTTGAGAGCAACCTTAAGGCTCAGGGTGAGGAGGCAACAACATATGGACCTTGGGAAGAGGCAACAGAATAGATGTTGTGGGTGGACAGGGCCAGGAGGGATGGAAACAGGAGGGATAAGGCAGAGCAGTGGTGGTGAGGGGGTGGGAGATACTACTGGAATTGAGGGACACTTGGGGATTAATGTAGAAACCTACTGCAGTGGACACTCCGAGGAATCTATGAGGGTGACCCTAGTGACATCTCTCAGTAACGGAGGCTCCGGAGCCTGAACTGGCGATCTTCTTCTATAACTACACATGACTCCTAGCAGTGGAACTTGGATATCAACCCAGTCACAAAACCTTGGACCTAGAATCTGTCCTGGCTTTCAAGATTAACCCATGACTGGTCCAACTTGTGGTCCATGGCTAGAGAGGAAGTCCACTCTTGACACTGTGTGGATGACCAGGAACCAGAGACAGGACAGCTCAGAGACCCAGGACAGAACCAAATATACAACTGGCAAAGGGGAAAACAGCCAATGCCATGATTACTAATGATACTCTGCCATACTCATAGATCGGTACCTAGCCCAGTTGTCATTAGAGGGGTGCCACCTAGCAACCAATAGAAGCAGACTCAGACACCCACAGCCAAACTCTAGGCAGAGCAAGGGGAACCCCATAGAAGATGAGGAGAAAGGATTGTAGGAGCTAGAGGGGTTGAGGACACCAGGAAAGCACAGCCCACAGAATCAGCTAAGCCGGCTCATAGGCACAGAGACTGAAGCGTCAGCCATGGATCCTGTATGGGTCTGAGCTAGGTCCTCTGCATATACCTTATGGTTATGTAGCTTGGTATTCTTGTGGTAATGGGAGTGGGGGGTGTCTCTGGCTCTTGCCAGTGTTTGGGACCCTTTTCTGCCAAGTCCAGATGTGACATGAGGGTTTGTGCCCAGTCTTATTGTAACTTGTTAGACCATGTTCAGTGGCTATACCTGGGACGCTCATTTTCATTTTTGTTTTTTTAAGGGGAACAGAGGAGAGGTTGATAGAGGGCAGAGGAAAGGTGGGCAGAGAGGCTGAGAGGAGTGGCAGAAGGGAAAACTGTGGTGGAGTCATATAATGTGTGAGACAATAAAAGAAAAAAAAAGCCAATCTTAAATATCATATGCTTCTCAGTTGTTGTTTTTAATTTATAATTTATCTGTTCAAGTTGCTGGCCTCTTTCTTTTGGGAGGCTTTTTACCATATTAGTCCTTTATTTTTTAAAATTAAAAAAAAATTTTATGGGTATGGGTGTTTAGCGGGTGCGGGTGTGTGTGTGTGTGTGTGTGTGTGCAGTACCCACTGAGGCCAGAAGAGGGTGTTAGTCCCTCTGGAACCAGAATTATAGATTGGTTCTTAGCACACACGTGTGCAAGTGTTCATAAGTGCTTAGCCATCTCTGAAGCCCCCATATCAGCCTTTTCTTATACACTGACTCTTATTTCCCTTTTTATTTCATTATATTTTTTTATTGTGTAGCAATTTAAATTTTCGTGCAATTAAACTCATTTAGCTTTCCCTTGTTAATTTTATATAGCATTAAAATTGTAGAGAGTGAATTCTGTTTTTAGCTTTTAAAATATTATATTTATTATGTTAAATATATAAAGCTCGGCTTTTATTTTTTGCTGTTCTGGGGATCAATCTTAGGGCCATGTGCTTACCATGTACTCTACCACTGAGCTAAATCACCTTGGTTATTATTTGTTTAATCTCAAAGAGTAATCCGTGTTTATTTTAGACATTGTTCAATGTGTCCAAAACTTCAAAGATGGAAACATCTTTTCTGTCTTCCTAGGTACTCTTCCCCCTCCCTGTACTTTCTCTTTTTACGTTTTTTTTTTTCTTTCTGAATTTAAGTAGTATTTGCAATTTTGTAACCCACATTAAAAATACATGACTCTTCCATAGTAATGTGAACAGGGACTGGCTCTGACATGAACTGATTGGCCTGCTCTTTGATCACCTCCCCGAGGCGGGGGTGAAGCCTTACAGGCCACAGAGGAAGACAATGCAGCCACTCCTGATGAGATCTGATAGACTAGGATCAGAAGGAAGGAAAAGAAGACCTCCCCTATCAGTGGACTTGGGGAGAGGCATGCGTGGAGAAGGGAATTGAAAGGAGGGGTTGGGAGGGGAGTGGGAGGGTGCTACACGGGGGATACAAAGTGAATAAAGTGTAACTAATAAAAAATTAAATTAAAAAATAAATAAATAAAAATAAATTTAAGAAAAATACATGATTCAAACTTTCCCATATTATTAAATATTTTGCACAAATAAATATTTTTTAAAAATCAACTTGGGGTTTTTTGTGGAGGGTGGGGTGAGTCCTTATCCTATTTATTCTCAAGGAGAGGTTAATTACCAGTTTCTTCCCAGATGGTTTTGTAATGTCCTCTTTCTAAAACATCCTTATCTTCCTTATCTTTTCTAGGCTCTCTACATTGCTCATAGACCTTGGGTGTTTCATTTTCAATTGGCCTTTACCTCTTCTAGCATGACCAGGGCTTCCTGGGATACGCCACTACTCACTCACCTCCAAAAGCGTCCATCTGTCCTGTTAATGTTTAACACCACCCTGTTAGAAAAAAATCAGTCTAACCTCCTCTTTTATTTGCATTTCAGATGGTTTTTGATCATCCTGAGAACGAGCCTTGGCCTCCAGACCTACTAGTGTAAAACTCGTCCCCATGGAGAATAGTGCTGGTTCCTGAAGACCTGGAGGGCCTGCAGCCCCAAAGGGACTAGCCAGAAACAGGTAAGAGTTGAGGGTGACTTTCCTGAATGACAAAGTGTGGGCCAGAATATGCTGGCAAGTGGCTTCACTGCTTTCTCTCTGCTTGTTCTTTTCCTACACTTGTAAACACTTGTTCAGTGACAGCCAAGAAGGTGTGGCTAGCAGGCCTGCCATCCCTATAAGCTTCAGAGGTGACGTCTGAATTGTTCTGTAGCCTTTTATGAGAACGTTTATATGCCAAGCATTGCATTTGACGTTAAACATGCCTCAGGGAGTAGACAGGGCAGAACTCCTTACTTACAGGGTTTCTTTATTGTCTATCCACTGTTGGCTTGGTGGCAATATTCTTAACTGCAGTATTCTTTTCCGAGAAGTCTCCTCCAGGTGTAAAGATTCGTTGATACAGTTTTGTCAGCTTAATAATCCCTGTCTGAGCATGACTCTGGTCCAGGTTCTGTTCCGGGGCCAGTTATATAGAAAGGTTATCAGGAAGCATTCTCCTCTGGCAAAACCCAGGCTTTGTAAACACCGGTTGCTAACAAGCAGGGATTATGGTGAAAGTCAGGGGCAGAGAACACATCAGCTGCACAGCCTGGAAGCTTACCAAATAAGTCTGGTGGTGGGAAAATCCAAAGCATATACTGTTTTCCACAATATCACTTCTCTTTTCCATGAGGGAGGTGGTAGGTGAGGCATTCCTCCATGTCTTTCTTGCTCAAAGAGCTAGGCAGGTAAGAATAGCCCCTTCAGCTCTGAGTGGCCGTGACTAGAAACCCCAGCTGGCCTCCGATGATGGCAGTATGGAGGGACCACACAAGCCCTGATGGAGTGAATCTCTTCTATAGATGTCTAAATAGGGAATTTATTGGAATAACTTACAGGGTGCATTACAATTAACCCAACAATGGCTCGCTGTGGATGGAAAGTTCAAGAAGCTGGTAGTTGCTAAGTCCTACAAGGCTGGGTGTCTCAGCTGGTCTTCTGTACATGCTGGAATCTCTGAGGAGTAGGTTCCAATGCCAGGGAAGAACCCCGATCACAGGTGTGCCCTCCATTTCTGGATTGTCGTTCATTCCAGATACAGTCCATTTGACTACCAAGAATGGCTGGCACAGCCAGGAAGGTCCAGGCCAGCAGAGGTCTCTGAGACTCACTGAGGTCATCTGTGGAAACTCCTGTTTCTTTAGGCACCCCAGGAAAGGCAGTGGCAGCCTTTTCCAAGCTTCCACTCTCATAACAGTGAAGTGGGGTTCCCGCTGCTATCTCCTCTCCCCTAGAATTGCAGGTCACTTTCCAACTCGTTATTTCCACGTCAGTCGTACAAGTACAGAGTTGCGTGTGTTTCCCAAACCTACACCCGGTACTCACGGGAGCTTCCCTGGTTATCACAAAGCACCACGCTGGATATAACACTTAATTCCTGTGAAAAGAGCCCCTGGTACATGGTGCCCACCAAGGATGGCGGATGAGGGATGCTTTCCGCTACCTGGGAGTTTCATCTCTGGACACTCTAGTTCTGAGTTTTACAGTTTACAGTTTTCTGACCCTGATTAAAGATTCCTGTCCTTCAGGGAAAAAACTATAAAACCAGCGGTTCTCAACCTTCCTAATGCTGCGACCCTTTAATACAGTTCCTCATGTTGTGGAGACACCCCTCCCCCCAACCATAAGATTATTTCATTGCTACGTCATAACTATAATTTTTGCTGCTGTTATGCATAGTAATGTAAAGAGCTAATATTCCGGGCATCTAATATGTGACTCTCAGAGGGGTTGAGACCCACAGGTTGAGAGAGATGGCTATAAACCATTAGATATAGGCTAACCTGAATTGGAACCCTGGTTCTAGCAGTGTGGTGAGCTAGTGACAATGAAGACTTGCTAAAGCCTCGCTCTGATTATTCTAACACAGGGTTGTGAAAACAGACTTTTTCGTGTTTGTGCTTGGTGTGAGACATTACAGGTGAAGTGCCTAAGTGATACGGTTTCCTAAACGTTGTCTCTCCTCTAGTCATTCTTGAGCTGCCACGTGGTCATGTGGTCAGTGCTCTTGACTGGGGAAATTGATTTCATTTGCTTTCCAATGGTATAGCAAGCCCTCGGCCTCGCACTCGTGATGCTGTGTCTGAATTCTTGCTCCTCTGTGTACATCAATCACATCCCTTCCAGATATGATTCACGTCACCTTTCACTCACCAGCATCACCGCTCGCTTGGCCCTCTTGTCAAAGGGCTGCTGTCCTTTCACTGCCTAGAATACCTGCCCCAGCCTTTACCTTTATGGGGTTTCTACCCTTTAACCCACCCTTTTATTTAACACTCCCAACACGGCACAGATGAAATAGGCAGGGATGACTATTCTGCAGGTGCTCAGGGGCACACAGATTCACTTGTTCACGCTCACAAAGAATGGAATCAAGCCCCCCCCCAGGCTTCACGAATTTCCAGTCTAGGACTCCCACTGCTTTCTCTCAAACATTCTCAGGAGCAAGCTTGGTGGGGAAGGACTTCAGACTCTCAGGGTGAACAAAGCCCGGAGGGCAGTTGCTTTGACTCCTGCTAAGTGAACTAAGGAGACAGAGAATTTAGTGTCTTCCAGAGGATACAGACCCTTTTGGCTATGGAGTGCCTCCATCTTCCATTCAGTTACGCCATTTACTTCCATTTAGTCAGGGGCCGTCTTTGTTAATCTTAGCAAGACTTCCCATCCTCTGTCACAAAATGATCTAGCCACTTGGGTACACTGAATAGTGGACTGTGGGGCTAAATTTTGGCCTAGAAAGTCCCAGATCAGAGCCCTCACAGAAAGAACTGTATCACAAGTGCATGGGGGATTTCTCTGGCTTTTTAAAAAATATTTATTTATTTATTATGTATACAGTATTCTGCCTACATGTACACCTGCACGCCAGAAGAGGACACCAAATCTCACTACAGATGGTTATGAGCTACCATGTGGTTGCTGGGAATTGAACTCATGATCTCTGGAAGAGCAGCCAGTGCTCAACCTCTGAGCCATCTCTCCAGCCCTCCTCTGGCTTTTTTAACTGCTGTAGGATTTCAGAGACTCTGGCTTTTGTGTCTAGTCCAGTCAGTCTGCTCCCTTTTGATTGTTGCTTCTGAGGGTATGGGCTTCTGAAGCATGGGCCGTAGGGGTGACCTGGTGTGAGAGGCTCTGGCCTGAAATTCTTGAGTGGGCTGGAGCAGAGCGCCAGAAGCCAAGAGTCACGGCACACAGACTAGGGGTGGAAAAGTGGAAAATGCTCACGGCTCAATGAGAGGTTCTGAAGAACGCTGCCTACATTCAGAGCCCATGCTAAGGCTCCCCTGCCCCTGTTGGCTTGCTCAAGGCTGCATAGCTGATGGAAGGCAGCTGGGGCTGGACTCCGAGTCTGTTTATGCTAGATCCTTTGCTTGGCCCCTTGCCCCACTGCACGCTGCTTTGGATATACCCTCCATCATCTTTCTTCCCCCTGTTCTCTGTCTTCTAGGCTTGCTTCCTGCTCAGAACAGTGGCTTTCCTGCACGTACCTTTCATTATGATCCATACCAACTTGAAGAAAAAATTCAGCTGTTTTGTCCTGGCCTTTGTCCTGTTTGCACTCATCTTTGTGTGGAAGAAAGGAAACTACTATGAGGCTGTCACATTGCAAGCTGAAGAGTTCCAGATGCCGAAGAGCCTGGAGGAACTGGCCATGGGGTCTGGTCTCCAGTCCGTGTCCACAAGCAGCAGACAAGACCCTAAGCAGAGCACTCGAACCCTCAGTCAACCCAGGGTCCCAACCAAGGGCAAACTACAGCGTGCCTTCCCGGTGTGGGACAAGAGCTCCTCATACAAAAATGTTGAGCCCAGGCTGCAGAACATCTGGAAGAATTATCTGAACATGAACAAGTATAAAGTGTCCTACAAGGGGCCAGGGCCAGGGATCAAGTTTAGTGCAGAGGCCCTTCGCTGCCGCCTTCGAGACAATGTGAACGTATCCATGATAGAGGCCACAGATTTTCCCTTCAACGCCCCTGACTGGGAGGATATCTTGCCTGAGGAGGACATTAGGGCCAAGGCTGGACCATGGCACAAGTGTGCTGTTGTTTCCTCTGCAGGAGCTTTGAAATCCTCCCGGCTGGGCCAAGAGATTGGTATGTGTCTTAGGGTTTCCACTGTGGCAACGAAACGCCATCTCTGAAAGAGCAAGCTGGGGGAGCAAAGGGTTTCTTTGGCTTACATTTCCACATTGCTGTTCATCAGGGCAGGAGCTCAAGCAGGGCAGGAACCTGGAGGCAGGAGCTGATGCAGAGGCCACGGAGGGGTGCTGCTTAGTAGCTTGCTCGCTCTGCTTTCTTGTAGGACCACCAGCCCAGGGATGGCACCACCCACAGTGGGCTGGGCCCTCCCCCATTGATCACTAATTGAGAAAATGCCTTGCAGCTGGATCTCATGGAGGTATTTCCTCATCTGAGGCTCCTTCTTCCAATGACTTTAGATTGCGTCAGGTTGGCATACAAAACCAACCAGTACAGTATGGAAGGACTATTCCTCGAGTGGCTGATGGTCCTAGGACTGGCTGGGGAATTTCGGCACCCTAAAACAAGAATTCAAGCATAGCTTAGCAGACCGGCAGAGTTGCCCCAGCGAAGTGGCTTCAGCTGTCTTTCCTGGAGTGACAAATGCTTTGCGTCCTCGTGCTTGCATTTTGCCCCCTGAGCTCCCTCCCTTTTCCTTTTTCTGACACATGCAAATTCCTTGAGTCTCACCTGGCTAATTCTCAGCTTTTCTCAGAACACTCTAACTGTAAGAGGCTCCAGGTCAAAGGACAGCAGTTTGCTGTTCTTGAAACCCCTAGCCGCTGATAAAGAGCCAGAGTCTTCGTATTGCCAGACTTGCAGCTGAGAGCTAACTAATTTGTGCAAAGCCACTTCTTTCTGTTTTTTTTTTTTTTTTTTTTTTTTTTTTTTTGAGAGAACTCTGGCAGTAGAGAGAGCCTTGCTGCCAGGTGGGGGTCCTGGAGAGGGTGAGGTCATATATTCCTTTTAATTTCCTTCTGGTGACTGCCAAGCGCAAGCTGTCAAAGAAGGAATACAGACCCAAATCGGATTCTCTAGAGCAGAGGGAGGCGACATCACATTTTCTGTCTCCCTGAGTCAATAGCCATCCTAACGAGGCCCACAGAAATGTCCAGTCCCACCCCAACTTCGGCTTTTACCCTTATGGTTTCTTTGGACTTTTTTTTTTTTCCTTTCTGAAAACTAAATGTGATTGATTTCCATCCTGTGTAATGCAATTAATTTGTTTCTTCTCCACATCTGCAACAGAACAGTTGCGTTTAGGATGGTTCGTGTTAGATAACCCTTGCTCTTTCTATCAAGTCACCAAATGGGTAAAATTGCTTTCAGGATTAAGGCAGAGCTGAATCTCTTTGTAAACTGAAGCTACAGCTTGATTTTTTATGTGTTTCTTACAAGACAAAAACAAACAGAAAACCCGAGTTCATTCCTGAACTCATCAGCACCACAGGATGACGGCCTGAAACACAAAGGCCCATGCGTGCCGCGGCATGGCAGCTCTTGGGCTTGTTGTGACAGTTGAGCCTGACCATGGCTTCATGCAGCTGTGAACTGCCTGCGCTTGGGTGCTGGAAACTGAACCCGTAGCCTCTGGAAGAGCACTCAGTTTTCTTAACTGCTGACTCATCTCTCCAGCCCCCACAGTCTCAAAAATGTAATATTTTCATTCATTCTCTGAGGATGTGATACATGCACAGCTCTTCTTACGGTGTAGCTCAGATCACTGAGGAGGCTAGGCTCCTGCCCTGCCGTGGAGAAATGGCCCCGGGAATTGGGTTAGAAAGCCAACCTGTGCACAACTTTGATGATTCTTGTCACCCCACAAATGAGACTGGTAGGGCCCCGTAATCAGAAGGGCCTTTTGAAACAGTAATAGTGTACTTAATGTAGATAAGCTACGTAGATAAGCTGAGGATTGTGTTTCAAATAATAGCATAATTTTAACATACTGTCACCAATCAGAACGATACAGTGTGCGCTCTCTGTGTGCTTGGTGTTCCCGCTTTCATCCTCTTAGTTTTATTTTTGTGCGTGGGTGTTTTGCCTGCCTGCATGTCTGTGTGCTCCATGTGTGCTTAGCACCCAGGGAGGCTAGAAGAGGGCGTCAAATCCTTGGAACTGGAGTTACACACCTAGCTGTGAACTGCCTGCGCTTGGGTGCTGGAAATTGAACCCGTAGCCTCTGGAAGAGCACTCAGTTTTCTTAACTGCTGACTCATCTCTCCAGCCCCCACAGTCTCAAAAATGTAATATTTTCATTCATTCTCTGAGGATGTGATACATGCACATAGTCTGATCATATTTTGATCATGTTCACACACAAACACACGCACACACATTCACGCACCCACTCCCCTCATGTCCACCTCTAACTCCTCCTGACTTCTTGTGCTCTTTTTGTTTTAATAACTCCCTGAGTCCAGTCTGTGTTGCTCATCCGTCTGGGTCCATCCACTGCAGCTTGGTCTACCCACTAGGGGCTACTCCCCAAGGGAAACTGACTCACTCTCCCTTAGAAGCCGTATACTGTTCCTAGCTCTCAGCTAGGGGTGCCTCTGCCCCCCACAAGCTGGGATGTATACTGGCTTTGTCTCCTGCAGCACCTGCTGTCTTGGGCCCCCAGCAGTCCCCATGAGCTAACTGGAGGCCCAAGAAATGCACAAGTGGTCGTAGGCAGATAGCGGTTGAGAGCGGTCAGGTGACTCAGGCATCCTCGTGTTGCATCTCATAACAATAGTGGGCTCTGAGTGATGTGGGCTGGATCAGTTCCTCCTTGCTTCCCCAGAGGAAAGGAAAACAACATTCTGAGGCAAAAGCAAGAAACGGAGGCTGTGTGGTGGAATGGTAGAGGCTGTTGGGGTGTGGGGCCCATTGGGTGGAGAAGGGTGAGGGGTTAAGTGAGAGAGATGGCCGACGATCAGTGGTGAGAAGTGACAGACTATATAAGGATTTGGGATTTTAGTTTTTGATTAAAAAAAAAAATCCAGACTTTATGCTCAGATCTCCACAGTCATGCCCTGATCCGTCTATAAGTGCATCTTTTTTCTTCTCGTCATAGCCCAGTGGTTCTCAACCTGTGTATTTTCTTTCCCTGTGCAGTAAAATGCAATGTCTTTGTGGGGAGGGACCTTGTCTTTTTTTGCCCATTGTCTCTGGTGCCTAGAACTGTGCCTGGCATAGCATAGTCTTCAATCAGAATTTCTACATGAAGAAATGATCATGCTCTCTTTTATGCCTAACCTCGAGGACCTATCCAAAGCTTTCTGTGATGGGGAGTCTCCATTGTTCCCTCCAAGTCACCCCCTCCTCCATTTCCACCTGCCTCTGGTACCTTGAAGTTTTGGACTGTGTCAGTGGGCATACCCTGTCTTCAGGCTTGCCCGAAACTGGCTCAGGGGAGCACTGGCTTGCCTCTGAGGAGGAAGAAGGTAAGGCTAGGCTCAGTTTCCCTTAGGGCTCCACGGGATGACCCCCGGCTGTGGTTTTCTGGGATCAGAAGTCTCAGGCCCTGTTAGGGAGAAGTTTTCAATTCTGGTTTTGCTCTTTTCTTTCTCTTCAGTTGTGTGAGAGCAGGAGATGAAGCAGACAGGAGGGAAAGATGTTGAGTCTATCCCTCCACCAAGGCATGCCTGATGACAGTGGCCTTCCTCAGCTCAGAGTCTCTGCTTTTCATACTGTGGTATGCCTCGGGGTGGGAAGAGCTACATGCAGCCCTGGGTGGTGGGGTGATGTCCTCAAAATCTGCCACGAAGACGGTACTTTCATGGCTCCTGGGATCTTTGACTGGGAAGTTGTCTGAGTGTGATGTCCGGCGGGTCTGCATCTCACCTGTGCTTATCACTTTGGAACCCTGTGCCTGGTTCAGAGAAACCAATACGTTGTGTTGTGTAAGAGTGGACACGGTTCTCTCTTCAGAGCACTGCCGGGAAGCTGATAAGATATGGACTATGCTCATCTTGTGTCATTTCCAAACCATTCTAAAAAGCATGTCGTCTGGGAATCAAACCCTGTTGTTTCTGGGAAGAAGCCATCTGGATTCCTGCGGGTTAGAGAGAAATATATATGAATTGAAATAAAGAGAAGACTTTCATGGCTTAATTCTGCGGGCACCTCCTCCTGCCTCTAACAGGCCTTTCTGTATGGAGCTGAATGCCTTCTGTTCTTCCTATCTTATCTGTGTAGATCTTGAACAGACCTAAACAAAAATTCACGGACAGGAGACGATCTCCAGTCTGGTGGAGACTTTGCTAGTGAACCCCAGACTTGTTTGAGCGAGTGAGGTGGGGGTGGACTCTCATAGAATCATAGAGACTTAGGGTTGGGATGGGACCTGAAGCCATGACTTGTTACCTCCACCGGATCAGTTCAGAAACTTGTACAAATTATGCTTAAAGAAGACCAGGAAGTAGTTTTGTGTTTTTGAGATGGTCTGTCTGACCTTGGCTGGAGTTAATAAAGTATATTATTTCTAACAAAGTGCCTGCTTAAAAAAAAAAAAAACAGTGCAAAACCAATCGGGCAGGGCTAAAGATATGGTCCGCTGGTGATAGCTAGCGAGGGTGCGGCTTGTTCCTTTCATGACTGAGTAAAGATTCTGCTGTACATAACCTGGTGGCCATGTTCATTTTTCTGCTGCGTCTCAGCACACTGGTGCCAGTGAATGGGCTTCAAACTTAGTGGACACTGTAGCTCTGGCAGTGGCTGGCAGCAGGTGATCATCTTTGTGAACCTCACAGAGCACCACACTCATTATAATACCCTCTGTGTGTTATATGAGACAATGGCGTGCATTTTGATCTTCCCCTCTACCTCCCTTTCTCCTTTCTCTCTTCCTGTGTATTGGTAGCACTCACCCCCTATTTTCCATTTCCTGTGGTTTACAGATAATCATGATGCAGTCCTGAGGTTTAATCGGGCACCCACAGCCAACTTCGAACAGGATGTGGGCACGAAAACTACCATTCGCCTAGTGAATTCTCAGGTAAGAGTTCTTTTCTGCAGATAGCATATGAATATAAGACAACTACAGTGTGGGCCCCAATGCTGAGTGTGTTGACATCAAAGCTGCCAGCTTAAGTTTCTTGACCACCCGAGTTCCAGATACATCATTGAAGAAAAGACAATGATCCCATGGCTATCCTTGTGATGTGTCCAGAAAATTCTCTCCACACTGATAGTGTACACGATAGAGCTGCCTGCGGTCTAGGGAAATAGGGTTCTGGTTTTTCTTGTAACCATGTAATTGTGCCTGTAATTTTGGACAAGAGACAGCAGAGTGCAGGACATCCCAGGGAGAAGCAAAGATATGCGTGGAGCTCGAGATGGGCTCTAAAACACTCCCTTAGTAGAGGACACAACACCAGTGCCACAGCAGTCTTTAGACTATGTGTAGAACCCACACGTTACCTCATCAGTTTCCTAAGTCCATTTCTGAAGTATTCTGAGCTGCTTTCTCAGCACTAATAGAAACTCTTGCCAAACAGTTCTGATAACAACTTTAGTGACAAAAACTGGATTATACACATAGCCTAAACTGCATGGCAGTCAGGCACAATGGTGTGCGTGTTCAGTCCCAGCTACAGAGGAGACTGAGAAAGAATTGAGACTCGATATATACCCCCTGAGCAGACATGGAAGCCATAAATGTTCCTCTGTGAGTGGATAATCTCCCTATTATTTCTGTCTGCCTCTCAGGACTCCAGGGCCCAGGGCAGATCAGAAAAGCATTCCAGCATAGAATGCAGGGCCTGCTTCTTGTCCTGCAGCAGGGTTCCATGTCACCACTTCTCTCTTCACTTTCTGACTCACTGGGACTTCCAGTCGGACTCTGCCCTGCTTCCTGCACAATGTTTTTTCTGTTTGAGGCCCATGGGCGTAAGAACGGGAGCCAAGGAGCAAAACTGCTGTGTGTGCAAGCTTTTTCCGTCTCTTTCTTTTTCTTTCTTTCTTTCTTTCTTTCTTTCTTTCTTTCTTTCTTTCTTTCTTTCTTTCTTTCTTTCTTCCTTCCTTCCTTCCTTCCTTCCTTCCTTCCTTCCTTTCTTCCTTTTTTCCTTCTAAAATTTTTTTGGGGGGACAGTATCTTGCTGTGTTGCCCAGGCTAGACTTGAACGCTTTTTTTTTTCCCCTAGCCTTGAACTCTTTTTTTCTTTTTCTTTTCTTTCTTTCTTTTTTTCTTTTTTGAGACAGGGTTTCTCTGTGTAGCTCTGGCTGTCCTGGGCTCACTTGGTAGACCAGGCTGGCCTCTAATTCACAGAGATCCATCTGCCTCCGCCTCCCTGTGTGATGGGATAACAGGCATGTGCCACTGTGCCCGGTTTATCCTTGAACTCTTAATTCTTTTCTTCCTCCCTCTCAAGTGCTGAAAACCTTCTTGTTAATTTAATTTAAAAACAGAAGTCACTTTCTATCATGTGTCCTCATACTGTCAGTGTCTCCGTGCTCTTCTTCCCTGGGGTTTTTTCTTGTTTTGTTGAGACAGCATCCCTCACTGAGACCCAGGCCTTGCAGATTAAACTACACGAACCCCAGGGATCTTCCTGTCTCTGCCTCCCCATTACTGAGGTTATAAGAGCATGCCATTATGCCTAGTTTTTCATGTAGGTGCTAGGAATGGAACTCATGCCTCTCTTCCTCCCTCCCAGGTATAGGCATTTTTTTTTTAATTGGCCAATCAGGGAGCGTTTGAAAGGCAACATTCACAGACGTCATTTTGGTTAAGTGAGGATTTGCTCTTAGAACAGTAGGAAATTGCCATCTGAAAACATGGTGTCTCTAGATTAACTACCACAGGACGCAGTTAGGAGGGTCTTGCTACTTGTGAAAATGCTTGTACCAGAGTAGGAGGAGCAATACGCTTTGCTCAGCAAGCATTTTACCGACTGAACCATCTCCCTACTCCCTCTACCCCCCCATTCCCATTTTGGGTTTCCATATCACTTTCCTTAGCAATAAAAGAGATAAATGTTAAAAGAAATGTTCAGTTAACAACATTCTCTGATGCAAGTGGCCTTGAGCTTGCTTGAAAGGGGTCTAGATTTAGAAAACTATTCGTGGGGAGACTTGCTTGAAAAAGAGATTAACAGGACAGAGGCAGTAAGAAACTCTCCTTAGCTCAGACTGCACTGAAGGTTGAAGGAGGCAGGATTCGTGTTGCCTGGCAGAGGGGCATGAGGCTGGCCTCCAAGAAGCTCAGGGTAACAAGTCTGGAAAATGTGTTACTTACTGAGGATCTTTTATTACCCCCTCTTTATGCTTTGTCTTTAGTCCCTCATATTTCGCCTAGTTTTCTCCAGATGCCCCAGGCATAGGAACCCTGAGCTGGCGAGCACCATAGGGAGCGTCAATACCTATCTTCTACTTCCATGTGAGATGAACTAATTACCATGCATGCCTGCATCCATGCCTTCAGCACATCATACTCACCTGCACCCATTCCTTTAGCAAGTTTCTAGAGGATTAGGTAAGCGGCAACAGTCAGTCCCTGGCCTCAGCAGTTGGCCTCGCTGAGGGATTGGCCGGACAGCTCTATATCGTGGTAGCAGAATTGTGTACACGTTTACTCTCTAAAGAGAACAACAGGATTTTCCTCATAGAGTCATTGTGAAATACAGATTGAAAACAAAAATAGTGGGTGGTACTTGGGATAGAACCTTGCATGGACGTCTTAGCTGCTGTGACCGTTTGTATGTGTAGACATGGAGCTGGGAGGGGACAGTGGGGAGAGCGCATTGCTCGTCAGCCTCTCTTCTCTGATTGCCTGTAGATAAAATCAGGTGTTCATGCAAAGACGCTGAAAGCTTTGACAGGGAACTTCAGAAGGGAGAAGCACAGAGCTGGGGTGGGGGTCCGGGTGTGGAAGGGCTGCCGTGGATGGCTTCTTAGAGGAGGTAATACTTAGCGATGTATTTGGGGGACAAGTAAATGATGATGTGATGGGAAAGAGTCAACAGCTCCGGTGAGACACTCTACGGAAGCCAGCTGAGGACATGGAAGGATGTAGAAAGAGGAGGGGGGCAATAAGCTGTGGTGAGAGAGAACGGCAGTCAGACTACCAAAGAGTCCCTCTGGCATGATGGCAATTTGCAGTTTGTAATCGTTGTCTTTATCTGGTCAGAGGAACTGTGGTTACCAGAGGGACACTGTAGTAGAAGAGGGCTAATAATATTTGCTATTAACACATATAATTATTGTGGTGGGTACTATTTAACCCACTATCATATCAATAAAAGACACAGACACCTGTTAGATTTTTAATATACCTACACACTGGAACTGGGCAGAAACTAACCTCCTAAGCTACCTTGTTATCTATCTCCCAGCTCCACATCCCATGGCATTCGCTTTCATTATTCCTATCTGGACTACTTCCCATCCACAATTCCCATCAACGCTTGTACATGTTTTCCAGCTGGAGCTGCTTCTCTCCAGTGTCTGATCCTCAGAGCAAGCTCCTCCTGCCGCACGCTTCCAGATATTCTTTAACTCCCTTCTTCCTCCTCTCCTGCACCTCTCTCCTCTCCTCCCTCTCTCAGGATCCTCTGCTCTCCCAAGCTCACACACCTTTAGCTCTGCACACCTCTCTTCCTTCCTCCCAGGTATAGGCATTTTTTTTTTTAAATTGGCCAATCCGGGAGCGTTTGAAAGGCAACATTCACAGACGTCATTTTGGTTAAGTGAGGGTTTGCTCTTAGAACAGTAAGAAATTGCCATCTGAAAACATGGTATCTCTAGATTAACTACCACAGGACGCAGTTAGGAGGGTCTTGCTACTTGTGAAAATGCTTGTACTGAGTAGGAGGATGCGTTCAGGAGTCACTGGGGGTCAGCTTGGTGGCTCAGCAGGTTAAAGAATTATTTTAAGTACACCAGTGTTGTTTTCTTTCAAATAGTTGTTACTCGGGGTCATCTTGCCCACTTGGCAGAATTTTGCTTTTCTCAGGAAGAGAACTGAACCCCTTAAGAGGAAGGACTTACTTTGGCCCACAATTTCAGAGGATTCAGCCCATGGCTATTTGGCCCCTGTGCTCAGCAGAGCGCAGCAGTGGGGACATGTGGGTGAGGAGCTTCTTCGCCCTCTGACTGACAGGAAGGACAGAGAACAAGGGCCAGTCATCTACTTCTTCACCTACATCCCGTCTTCCAGAATTTTCAGAAGCTCTCCAGACAGCACCCCCACCTGGGAGCCAAGCTGTCAACACACAAGCTTCTTTTGTAGCTACCCCCTATCCAAGCAATGACAAGGGTGACACCCTACATTTCTCGCTGGTCTTTATTTAAGATGCCTTTTGGGTATCTGTAAAGAGACATTAGGTAGGCATTTATCCAAAAAGGGGTCGGGTTTAGGCAGGTCTGGATGGGAGAGGAGCTGGGACCTATCTGCATAGGTGTGATAAGAGCTGATGCGAGTGTCAGAGAAACAGAGACCAGGAGAGAGACAGTGGTGGTGAGAGACAGATGGACAGAGACAGATAGATAGGCAGGAGAGAGAGAGAAGAGAGGGGCCTACCAGGAGCTTTGGCTAACTAAGGAGAGACAGAGGACAAACAGTAAGCTGCATTAGATTCTGCTGAGGGGCCAGATCAGGTGAAGGCTGAGTGAAATCCTTAGCAAAGCCTGCTTTCGAGAAACCAGAAGTCAAATGGGTTGTGGGGCAAAATGAGTGTGTATGCAAAGGTACAACAATTTTTTCTCTTCTCTTCTCTTCTCTTCTCTTCTCTTCTCTTCTCTTCTCTTCTCTTCTCTTCTCTTCTCTTCTCTTCTCTTTCTTCTCTTCTCTTCTCTTCTCTAACTTCGCTTCCCTTCCTCTCTCTCTCCCCTTTCTTCCTTTCTCTCCAACCATTTCTCCACCCCCCTTTCTCTCTCTATTTTGAGGAGTCTAGTTCTGTATGAGAGCAGAGGTATGAGGCTGAGATGTCCAAGGCTGAGATCCCCGGGGCCAGTGCATAAGCATTCTATCAGAAACACAGACATTTGTTGGTGTTGTTACGGGATACCTGAAGAGAGGCCTGAATAAGTCAATTTGTATTCTCTGCCAGCAGGGCTGTCCCATTTAGAATGGCAGGAAGAAGCTCTGACTTCCAATTTGCTTGAGCTTTTAAAGACAGAAAATGCAATTGTGTGATGAATACAGAAAGGTGGCTGTGGTCGTCTGCAGGAAGCAAGCATGGGCTGTGTTAGGTCTCAAACCCTGCAGCAAATGGCTGAGGTGCCTATTGAACATAGCAAAGCGGACCTGGCTGCCAGGCTTCCCTGCATCCCTCAGTCCCTACCTCCTGGCTGCCATACTCCACCCCCTACTCTGAACTCTCCAGCCCAAGTGGCTGGGCTCCCCAACCCACCCACCCAGCTGCCTATAAAATCCAACATTTTGGTTCCTGGCTTTTTTATTTATGCTTCACCCTCCTGGCCTCCTGGTCTGGCTCTCCCCTCTCCCCTTCCCCTCTTCCTCGTGGCTTGGGGTCATGTCCACTCTGAGCTTTCTCAGATATCTCTCTGTGTGGCTATACTCTCCCACACATCTATAAGCAACCTTCTCCCCCACCGAACCTAGGAGCAGCCATGTCCTTCCTTTTTTACTTTATTTTTTTTGATTCAGGTTGTTTACAGAAGTAGAGAGATAGCAGTTAAGGTCTAGGCTGGTGACCAGTTTACCCCCTGCCTCTGCCTCCCCAAGTGCTGGGAATATAAACATGCACCTGGCTGAAAGGTTTTTTTCTTAAGAATACTTTTACAAGCCAGACACGGTAGCACATACCTGTAATCCCAGCACTCAAGAAGGCAGAGGCAGGCGGATCTCTGAGAGTTCGAGGCCAGCCTGGTCGACAAAGCAGAGTCTAGGACAGCCAAGGCGACACAGAGAAATCCTGTCTCAAAAAACGATCCCCCAAAAGAAAAAAAACCAAAAAGAAAGATGGCATAGCTGTAGTTTAGTATCAGTATTCCCTGCTGGTTTTATTAGAATGAGTCAAATTGCCGACTCACAGTATGTGGGACTTAATATTAGGGTTCTTGGTATTTCCAGCGTCTTTTTGTTTTGATTGGTTGGGGAGAGATACAAAGGGGCAAGCATTGCCACCCACAAATGAGCATTAGGATGCATAAAACGAGACAGAGAAAAATAAACGCCTGTGTTACCCGGGTAAAATTTGATAACCACGAAGTCAGCAGCCATGCAATCAGATCTCAGCACCCATCTTGAGGACCCCTTTCTGTGAGTTTCTGTGGCTCTCTGGCTTCTTTTTAATTGAATGGCTGCTGTCAGATTAAAGCAGCATGTTTCCCTAACTTACCTAGTAACACTAGGTAATCAATAGCAGTCCTGTTTCCTGGCATCGCCTGTCCATGCCTTTCTTGATTTTTATTTAATAAGGCAATAGCTGGGGAGGCGTAATTTACCAGCCATCTGGCTAGGCTGCTCCTTTTACTTAATTGACTGCTTCCTTGGCTGTAGAGCAGCTTTTCATTTTTAGCAGGCCCCATTTGTCAACTGTGAGCCTTACTGTCCAAATGACTGGCATGGGGTTCAGGAGTCCTCACCCGTGCCTGTGTCTTGAAGCCATTTCCCTTTGGCTGACTCAGATTTCAGGTCTACCAGTTTATAGTCTTTGACCCATTTGGAGTTGAGTTTTGTACAGGATGAGAACTTAAAGACCTGGATTCATTCTTCTGTGTGCAAATACCCAGCATTCCCAGTACCGTTTGTTGAAAAGAGGCTGTCTTTTCTCCAGTGAGTACTTTTGGCATCTTTGTCAAAAAATCAGGTGGCTGTATCTGTGTGGGTTTGTATCTAGACCTTCTGTTGTGTTTCATTGATCTACATTACTGTTTTGTGCTGTGCTATTCTATTATTGCTGCTATGGCCTAGTGATACAATTTGAAATCAGATATAGTAATTTATCACACCTTGATTTTTCCTACCCCTTCAGGATTGCATTACTTATCCAAGGTATTTTGTGCCTCCAAGTGATTGTAATTTTTTTATTATTATTTCTCTGAAGAATGGCACTAGAAAGTTGATAAGGGTTGTGTTAAATCATAAGATGGCCATTTTCACAATATTGATTCCTCAAGATTATAAGTATGGGAGGTCTTCCTATCCTCTGGTATGATTTTCAGTTTCATTGTCAAAGTTTTTTACTTACTCGGTTGGTGTTATTATTATATGTATAATTATATTATTATAAGTATTATTATTATATGTGTATGAGTGTTACTTGCATGTGCATAAGAATCATATGATTGCCTGGTATCTGAGGAAGCTACAAGAGAAAAGGAGACAGATACCCTGGCACAGGCCATTGTTGAGTTGCCAAGTGGGTACTGGGAACAGAACCCCAACCCTCTGCAAGAATAACAAGTCCTCTTAACTTCTGAGGCATTTCTCTAGCTGCCACCACCACCATCACAACTACCACCATCACCATCATTGAGATTGTAAATAGGATTTGTCTTCCCAATTTCTTCCTTAGTGTGTTTGATATATGAGGACTACTTTTGAATCCTGCTACTTTGACCAAACTGCTTATCAGTTCTAACAGGTTTTTGTTGTAGTTTGAGGAAACAGCTCCCCCCCTCCATAGAATCTTATCATCTGCAAATAAGGATATTTTGATTTTTTTTGCTTTAAAATTTGTGTCCCTTTTATTTGCTTATCTTATGCTCTGCCTAAGATTTCTAGCACTTTATTAAATAAGAACAGGAAGTGCACATTCTTGTCCTGTTCCTGATTTTAGTGCTAATACATGGAGGTTTTCCCCATTTTTTATAATGTTGGTATGAATGTGTTGTATGTATCTTTGATTCTGTTGAGGTAAATTCTATCTGTACTGAGTTTCTTGAAGACTTGGTCAAAGCAAGAAAAACTGCCTTCACCTCAAAGGGCACAGTACATAAATTTCTTCTGGGGCCAATATAGTCCAGAAACAAACTTCATATTCAAGTGCGGGAAGACTTTCCTGAAGTTTATAATAATGGAACCAAGGTAGTCATAAATCAACATGTTTTTCAATACATTGCTAGAATATTAGGTAGGCAGGTCACAGCACAAAGAGAAGATTCTGTGATATGCTTCAGATATTATCTGGTGGTTGGAGGACACAAGGGTTTATCCATAAATTCCAAAAGATTTACGCAGTATTTTCAAGGATGTTGAATCATACTCAAAGGAGGACAGTGGAGGCCAAGATAGCTCAAGATCGTTTGTAATTAGTCTCTGGGTCTGCAACATTCAGGTCTCCACAATTAATGAAATTCTAGAATCTTCAAGGTGCACCTTCTTGCTGAGAACTTTAGTTCACACCTTTATCATGAAGAGATATTGACTGATGTTCTCGGAACTCCTTTAATGTAGCATTTGGCCTCATGGTTTGGAAGTTAAACTGTTTGGGTGGTTTGGATTCTGAGTGTCTTGATTTTGACCATCAGGCACATTCTATTACACCAATGGTTGGAAGAGGGCCATGACTTGATACTGAAGTCATCTTTTTGTTAAAAAGCCCCAGGTTAGAAGTTTGACTTGCTCTGTGTCCTCTCTTCCTTGTATGGACTGTCTATGTGGTATACATCCGGCTTTCTCAGAATCTGTTCAGTCAACTGAAGAAACATCATCAAGACCTCTGCTGCAGTTAAAGAAGAGCACAATACAAAAATGTCATGGGAGAAGAAAGAGCTCCCCATCCCTTACACACACACACACATGCCTGTAAAAGTATAACCCAAAACAAAGTGTCCAATGAGGCCAGGTACCCATGATTTTTGAGGCTGGACAAGGGGACAACAGTTTGGGGACCACAGTTCTGTTTGTGAGGTCACTATTGAATCCTAGGTGATAATCAAACCCTAGGAATTAGAAGCCATCTCTTATCTAACCCATGTTCTTTTTCAGCTTCAAGCCCATAACCGGTATGTTTCTTACTTTAAGTTTCTCCATTGTTTTCTCAGCATTAGACTAATTTCATGCATTCCTGCATGGAAAATTACATAATGGTGCTGTTGTCTGTGTGTGGGGGTCTCTCACCACCAAGGGGAGGCAAGAGGAAACTTGGTTCAGTGCGACTCAGTAACTGGTATTGGTTCAGTCTTCAGGAGTCTGATACCTGGCAGGTTCAGGCATATTTAAGTACGGCACAATTTGGAAAAAAAGTTTCCTGGTGATAAGTAACTCAAATCCCGTATGTCTTACCGAGCTTAATATATGATTGCTTGGAAATTCTTGTAAAGTACAAGGGACACCTTCCAGAAAGATAGGTTCTTTAGATAAACTAAGGAAGCAGGCTCAAGATATACAGTGCTCTCGATAAGGGCCTGCTGGAGGATAACAATAGATTGATCGAGATAAACGTAAGGGCTGGGGGTTAGGCAGTATGGCCCAGATATACAGATAACACCCAGGTCACCAGGCCTTAACTACTTTCGTTGTCAGCTGTCAGGGTGAAAAACAGGTTATACATCTCTTTCTTTATAGAGCCAACCTGCCCGTTTAACATGCCCGGTTTCCCTGGTAACCAGGCTTATCTGTGAGCTCAAGGACCTACAGGCTTCTTAAAGATGCCCCAAAATAACACATGATAAGGAGACTCCATCTGTCTCCCTCTTGTTAATGATTTTATTTTGATCACCCAGATACAGTATTGCCTTTTCTTCCACCAGATAGTTACTATTTCCCCCCGTGGTCCATAACTAAATTCGTTAATATGTGTTGTATTCTGTTCGTCAACGTTTCTTTCTCTACTTAACATTAATAGATCCCTTTTTTGTTTGAAGCTATCTTTGCTCGAACTTGTGGCAACTCTTATCACACTCTACTGGGTCGACCCTCAGAATCCTATTACAGCAACACTTTTTTTTTTTTATTTTAGTTGAAAGTTTTATTAAACTGGTATGCTTCCGTAAAATCAAAAAACAAAACAAAAAAACAACAACAAAAAAAGCTGTAGCTCCTAACACGCAATCGTTTTACATGTAAGCCTACGTGGTTTGGGCGGTTTGTGGCACTGTTTCGCATGGCAGCTTGCAGTGCAGTGTTTTGTGTTCAGACCAACAGCCACGGGAAGGTTCTGTAGTACGGTCTGAGTGAGCAGTCTCCAAAACGCCTCAGATCCCTTGCACTTCTGGGTTTGTCTTAGTTCTTGGTTATTGTGTGTTCTGACGCCTATTTTTAAATTTTTTTTTAATCCCCACAGTTATACATGAATCCACGTGAGGTTGTGACAGGTTAAGAAACGGGTTATCACACTACAAACGAAACAGTTTCCTCCCTCCTTCTCTTCCTCTTTCCCTTCCTTCTTTTGGTAAGGACTTCTCCCCCACCCCCCAGTGGTTTGTAATTCATTATTGTTATGAATTTCTTTTGTGGCAAATTATTCCAGATCTGGCCAGTGGGAACTCCTTCAATCTGCCTCTTATTTTCTTGTGATGTATACAGGCTCACTTTTTCTTTTTCTTTTCTTTTCTTTTCTTTTCTTTTCTTTTCTTTTCTTTTCTTTTCTTTTCTTTTCTTTTCTTTTCTTTTCTCTTCTCTTCTCTTCTCTTCTCTTCTTTTCTTTTTTCTTTTCTTTTCTTCTCACATTTGTGCTTTCTGGTATAGTGAGAGGTTCCAGGGCATTTGTTGGGCTTTCAATATTCCATGGTTACTAATTTAGTTGGGAAGGTACACACGGGATGTTCTTGACCACAGATCAGTTCCTCAGGAAACACTTCACAGTGCATACGAGAGGTGGTCACCATGGTGCGTGCATGGCGCCACAGCTCCCTGATGCAAAGGCGGGCGGATTGCTTAAGCCTAGGAATTCAAGGCCAGCATGGGAAACATACTGAGACCTAGTCTCTGAATAAGATAAGTAAATGAGTTGATCCTGTTTGCCTAAGTCTTTACTGTTAAAGTTGATGCGACAAAAGCCTGGCCAGTTACCCGGATTACTAACCAGATACTGCTCAGGCAAGGACCCCCCCAAAAGTGGTTTTTGTTTCCTCCTTGCTCATGAAATCCAGGTATAGCTGCCCATAAGCCCTCCTAAATAGGTTCCTCCTAAATATGCTAACATAACGTCACCCAGAAAATGAAGTTCACAGGCCTCTCACTTTATCTTGAAATATAAAGACCCGGGAGACTCCCCAACTTCAGTCTTCTGGCCCCAGAGGGCTCACCCTAGATTTGTACTGTGGGCCGTGGCCTTTTGCTGAGTGGGAACCTAAGAGGAAATGTAGTGATCAGAGCGGAGTTCAGGAGACAGCTAAAGATCTGATGGCCATATGAAGAATGTGAGGGCACCGGGCCCTCTTCAGGACCACTGAAAGTTCAGGCACTTTCTTTCCTCGTATTCTCTGCCTGGCACAGGGACCGGCTGTTTCCTTCTAAGTTCCTTTAAACTGACAGGTTCCTTTTAGTGTAAAGTGGTTCTGACACTGGTGTACTCACTCCGGATGGCATAGCATTGGTTCTCCATCCTTTGAGCTGGTAGAGCTAAGATACATGTACATATATACATATACATCATATTTAGTATATACAATACATGTTCATATATATACATAGCACAGACAGTGTATACATATTGATACATGTTCATGTATGTACATAAGTGTATATATACATAACATATACAATATATGAATATTTATATATGTTCATATATATATACAGAGGTGTGGGTAACATGCCTTTTTCTTTGAGAACTTCAAGTGCTTAGATTCCTTCTTTGATGTTCAGGTACATCTTTATGTCTCTCTTTATATCTCACAGAGCGTACACATATGCATGCAGACACACACAGGGAGGATACTTTAGCCAGCCCAAGCTGCCATGGTAGAATACTACATAATAAAACCCACAGAAATGTATTTTCTCATAATCATGGAGGCCAGAATCCCAGGTGATGGTGGGGTCACAGTTGGTTTCTGATGAGGGCCAGCTCCTTACTGTGTCCTCACTTGGCCTTTCTTCTGGCACATGCACAAAAACCTCTGTGCCCCTTTCTTTGGCAAAGACATCACACTTAGTGGATGAGGGTTCCACCCTATGGCCTCATTTAACCCTCAGCACCTCCCTAAAGGCCCTGTCCCTAAAAATAAACATCGTATGAATCAGGTTTTCATCATTTGAATATGGTGGGGCCCAGCCCTACACAGAGAGAAATTGGTCTGGGCAGAAAAGCATCCCAGCTAGTTAGAGGTTAGGTCTGGCCAGTAGAACGGTGTGCAATTGCAGAGTCTCCTCATCATGGTCTCAACCCTTCCCCATCAGCATCCTTTGAGCCAGCTCCTACTGCCTTGCCAGAAAGTACAGGAGCCCTGGTGAAAAGTTCTGTGCTTCCCCTCACTGGCTGGTACCTTAGGCAAGGCCTTAGAGGATGTGGTATGTGTGTGTACAAGACATTTTAGACTTAGAGATGTAGGTCTACCAAGACCACAAAGGGAAAGCTATGGAGGGAGTGGGGCAAGAATTCCCTAGGCCCCAGGGAATCTTTCTTTGAAGTAATGTTTGAACTTGACCTCATAGGAAGGGGTGTGGCTACGTTCCGAACCATGCTGTTTGAGGGGCGTGGGAGGAGTGTGTACAGTGATATTTGATAGCTTTTCCCTTTTCTCTCCTGCCCATCCCAGCCCTGGCCACTTTCTGCTCTCCTACCTAAATCTAACATTTCTCTCCTCTCTCCCATCTCTTGGAATGCTTTCTCGTTCATCTCCAGCAGCTCAGATGAATGAACGGTTGCCTTGCATACAAGAGGATGTGCTTTCTATAAACTCCTGGGGGTTGTGAGAGTGCCCAGTGTTCCTGATGGAGCAGGAGGAGCACCTGGTGGTTAAGCCTATCTCTGCCTCAGATGACTCTGCCTTCTCTCTGGACTTCCTCTCATTTACCTATAAAATGGGACTTCAGTCAGTCCTTCTCGAATCTTCCCAGTGTGACATGGCAACCTCAGGCACCAATCAGTGTTCTCATGACATGTTCAAACTCCTCAGCTTCGACAGCTCTGGACAAGTCTGGAGCCTACTTTGCGTGGTGTGGGTCACTTTAGCGTCTTCATTAGACGCCTTGCCTCTCGAGAGGGAGGGAAGATTCATGGTCTGACTCACACTGCAGCAAGCTGGGTGACTGGGGCCAGTTAGTTCTGTGGCATCTCCGAGTTGATTACAACTTCTTTAAGCTGGGCATGTTAAAGCCTCCTAGGACCGTTGTGAATATTTTTGAGATGATGCGTAAGAACAGCCAGGTTGTAGTAAGCGTGATTCAGCGGCACATTGTTACCATTTATCATAAAGGAGAAAGTTTCTCTCGGGGTTTCTGAGGACAGGAAAGCCACAGATACTTCCCTTGCATGCTAAGAAAACAACTGGATGGGGCGTGACGTTTTAAATCAGTGGTCATGAACACTTCTGATACCGTTCAGTTACGTGACATCAGCGTTCTGCTGACAGAGACAGAGAAGTCGGCAGGAGCCAAGTGGGAGGCCCCTCCATTCTGTATCCCAAAGATGGAGTCAGCTTCTGGCAGGCCTTTTACACTCTAGGGATAGAAGGGATAGGGGAGTTCGTGACGCTGCTATTTTTTATGCCATATAGAGATCTCCCTTGTCATTGTCAGGCAGGGCAGCAATGTCGTGATGTAGGTCTCAGCCCTAACCATGGGGACTGGGGTAAGAAGGGATTGTTGTAACTTTCTTCCTCTCATTTTCAGTCACTTTTCAATTTTGTTTTTGCCATATGCACTATGTGCTTTTGACAGCAGCAACTTCGTGTCCCAGCTTTTCTTCAAGATGTGTATTTTGATGATTGATCTGACTGTGTGTGTGTGTGTTAAAGGGATATGGCTCTCCTCATTAATAAATCTTTGGGGCTACTTTTCCTTCCTGTCCAGCCATATTCCAGATTTGATTCTTAAAGCAGTTCCCCCCCCCCTTTTTTTTGAGGTTATAAACTAATTACAATATTTCTTCTTTTCCTTCACTCCATTCAAACCCTTCCATATACTCAACGCTCTCCTTCAAATCCATGACTTTTTCACTAATTGTTACTGCATGTATATTATTATTAATATGTATATACATATATATCGTATATACTATTGAGTCTGGCTCAGGACAACCTGAGCCAGATTGATGTGCTCTTTCCTGGGTAGGAGCACTCCTCCCGCTCCCAGCTTTACTAAGCTGCCTGTAGTTCTTTTTGTAGGGCTAAAGCGTCTTGAGCTTTTCCCTGTCCAAGCTGGTGTATCTGCTGCTGTCATCCTGGTTCAGCTCATGTTCGGGCAGTCACCTTGGTGAGACTTTTAACACATATAGCTTCTGGTATTACCAGGAGACACAGTCTCACAACAATCTTCCCGAGCCTTTGGCTCTTACCATCTTTCTGCCTTGCCTCCTCTTCTGCAGTGCTCCCTGAGCCTTGGGTGTGGTGGTGTTTTGTAGCTGTGTCCACTGGGACTGGGCTCTATAACTCTGTATTTCGATTGGCTGTGGTTTTCTATAATGATCTCCATCTGTTACAAAGAGCAGTTTCCTTGATGCAGGGTGAAGACTACAGTTATCTGTGGGCATAAAGGCAGATGTTCAGATTGTTGTTAGGTATTATGCTGGTTCAGTAAAGTAGTGGTTGTAGATTTTCCTCCAGTGGCCACTATTCCACCAACACTGAGTAGTTAGCCAAGTTTCCAGTACCAGCCACGGCATCCCTCTTGTTGAGCTTGTCTTCATTCCAATTAGAGAACTGTTGGTTACTGCCAAGGTCTGTGTGCCACTACTGTACCCACAGGGTTATCATGCCATGCTGGCAGTTGATGTGGTTCATAGGTGTCACAGCTGAGTGGGACTGTTGGTTACTATCCTTCCTTGGAAGCACTTATGGAACCTTCTGTTACCATCAAAGGTAGTCCTCAGGGAGGGCACATTCAGGTAGGTTCTAGCTTAGGGGCCCCTGGGCTCTGCAGTTCATGCTGTCTTCCATAACAGAATCTTACCTTACACCTCTCAGGGGTAACATCTGAAGATGTGGAGCTAGGAACCTCCAATAAGAGAGAACGTGTGACATTGTCTTTCTGGGTCTGGGTCATCTCATACAATCTGATCTCTTCTAGTTCTATCCATTTACCTGCAAAGTTTGTAGTGCAAAGTGATTTTATTTTTCTTTAGAGCCGAAGTGTATTCTGTGGTGTATATGTAACATTTTAATTATATATTCGTCAATTGAAGGACATTTGGAAGCACAGTCTCTGCTGTGACTAGAGCAGCAATAAACATGACTGGGCAAGTATCTGTGGATTATGAAATTGAGTTCTTTGGGCTGATGCAAAGGACTGATAATAGCCAGGTCATATGGTAGACTTAAAATAGCTCCTTTAGGAAGAGCGCAATGAGCATTAACGATAAGGACAAGAATGGACCTGGGTCTTTTTGTATCCAAATCTCATCTTTTGGCTTCTGCTACCACACTTTTCTTATTTTGATATACAATTCAGTTAACTATTCCTTGCATGCATTCCTTTGAATTTAGATTCTTTCTGAGGGTAAATTTTTGAAAGTGAAACTGTTGAATCTAAATACAGTTTTTGGATTAAGGTTCTTAATATGATTTGTAAAAGCGTTCCCATCAAAGTTGGCACACACCTTAAAGCCAGACACGTTTAAATGCTTCTCTGCAGCCAGGGCAAATAAGCAACTGAGGTTCTCTCCTCAGCCAGATGAGAAACTGCGTCGGAAAGTGCTCTATCTATCTATCTATCTATCTATCTATCTATCTATCTATCTATTTATTTTTGGTCCCTCCACATGAGCTGCTGACCTCTGGTGCTCGGCCATAGACACAGTGATCTTGGCTTGATGACAGAGAAACTATGGTCTGTATCAGCCCCTATATAATGATGATATAATCATTATATAATCAGATGATATAATCATACTAAATACTAGACTTTCTGGATGGTTGAAAGGCTTTCAATAGATCCTTAATTTTATATATGTATGTATGTATGTATGTATGTATGTATTTTTTAAGGTTTATTTATCTATTATTTAAACAGAATTCTGCCTGCCTGTGTACTTGCATGCCAGAAGAGGGCACCAGATCTCATTGTAGATGGTTGTGAGCCACCATGTGGTTGCTGGGAATTGAACTCAGGACCTTTGGAAGAGTAGCCAGTGCTTAAACTCTGAGCCATCTCTCCAGCTCCTCCTTAATTATAATTAATAATGACTTAAAATTCCACTCATCTGACTTCTCCTGTGAGGCAAAAGGACCTTCACTTCAGAATGTGAGCATTAGGGACCCAGAGTAGCCAAAGCAAGGCAGTCAGTTTATTATTTTGTGACTTTTCGAGACCAGGCATCAGCCCAGAATGGTGGGGACACTGACTGAGTTCAGACAACAGTTTTAAAGCCCAGAGTGCCTATCTCTTCCTCCCTTTCCTCACTGACTGAGTAACCAAGAGGAAATGTCTACATCATCTGGGAATTACCCTTTCCTCTGCCACTTACTTCATCCATTCTTACAAAAGATAAATAGTGGCTGAGATCATCACCAAGTTTTATTTTATTTTTTATATTAATTACAGTTTATTCACTTTGGATCCCAGCTATAGCCCCCACTTTCATTCCTTCCCAATCCCACCCTTCTTCTCCCATGCCCCTCCCAAAGTCCACTGATAGGTTAGGTCCTCCTCCCCTTCCATCTGACCCTAGTCTCATCAGGAGTGGCTGCATTGTCTTCCTCTGTTGCCTGGTAAGGCTGCTCCCCCCCTCAGGTGGAGGTGCTCAAAGAACCAGTCACTGAGTTCATGTCAGAGACAGTCCCTGTTCCCCTTACTAGGGAACCCACTTGGAGATGGAGCTGCCACGGGCTACGTCTGTGCAGGGGTTCTAGGTTATCTCCATGCACAGTCCTTGGTTGGAGCATCAGTCTCAGAAAAGACCCCTGAGTCATCATTATGTTTAATGTTGTATTTATTTAAAGCTTATCAGAAACATGACCTTGTCATGCCCCAGGTGACTAGGCAAGCATGGCTGTTAGTAATTTGGGGTAGGACAGTAGCTGGGCTGGCAGAGGTTAGCAGGGATCCAGTATTCTCTGTGTATCTGTAGCTGGGCCCAAGCTTGCCAGTGGCCACTATTTTTTAATTCCTCCTATCCCTGGCAGGGCATGGCTGTAGGACTAGAGTTCTGTACCATTTTCATTGTAACCTGTTTGACTCAGAGTCCGAGGAACCCTTTCTACTCTGTGGCTGACAGCTTGTTATAAACACAGTTCACACTAGCATCATTCCTTTCTTTCCACTGAGGGTGAGCGCTAAGCCAGCTCAGATCTCATGGGGCTGTGCGCCTCAGGTGGTACCAGCCTGATGATATGTCAGTTGTTATTAGGAGCCAAATATTTACACATAAATGCTCACATCACAGCGTTTCTCTTTCTCACCGCAGTTGATCACTACAGACCGCCACTTCCTGGAAGACCGCTTGTACAACGAAGGAATCTTAATTGTGTGGGACCCATCTATGTATCATGCGGATATTCCAGAGGTATGTGGGTCTCCCATCTGCCCTCAGATTTCCCTGTGTTTGTGAGTCACGTGTGGCTTGAGCCATTCCTGGCTGTTTGAGTTCTAGGAAGCCCACTACATGGGGACTAGGACACTCAGAATTCCTTACCCTCACCAGCTTCTCCATGTGCACAGTCCAGTGATGTGAGTGATGGAGTACAATATTGAAAGTGATGGAGACTGGATCAGCAGTAATCAGGAATAGGATGTGTTCATCACTGTCCACCTGATGAGCCTCTGAGAGAAAAGACAGTAATTGCTGTTATTCCTGTCAATGATGTCACGGTTTTTTGTTTTTTTTTTCCTCATGTGCAATACTTAAGTTCCTCTCATTTGGCTTGTGACACTGTCAAGAAGCAGGAGGAAGCATGATGGCTCCCATTTTACAGATGGGAAAAGCCAAGCATAGGTAGGGGAAGTCACCTGTTCCAAGGCTTGATTTCCTAGCTGAGTGGCACAGCTCTGTGATATCAGTTTTTTTTTTTCAGGGAAGATGTGAGTCTCAGGACCACTGGATTCTCAGGCTTTCTGGAACTGTCCCCCCTCGGCTTTTGTTTATATGTGTAGGTCAGCATCTCTTGACATGGGCTACCGTGGCCTCAGGGGGGTGGCTTTCCAGAAACAGGACAGAAAGTGCTATCCTTGGCATACTTACTCCTTAAATGCCCGCTGACGCCAACAGGCTTTGGCAATCTCCAGTGTCCTCACTTCCTCAGTTCAGCTTCCCCCTAGCTGTTACAGCCCAAGTCTGCCCGAGTCAAGTGAAAAGCCCCTGAGTCATAGATGCGACAGCATGTGCCCCAGTTTCCTCTCCTTAAATGATAAGAATACCTAGGTATGGTGGTCCCAGCTCTGGGATATCTGAGGCAGGAGGATCATTTAACTCAAGGCCAGCCATGGCAAAACAAACAATAAACGTTTAGATGGTGCAGAGATCCCCCTTTCAACTGATACCTTTCCCAGATTTGATGGCTGTGAAATCTGAAACGTTTTCAAGAAATCTACC
Organism: Meriones unguiculatus; assembly: GCF_030254825.1. Classification (NCBI taxonomy): domain Eukaryota; kingdom Metazoa; phylum Chordata; class Mammalia; order Rodentia; family Muridae; genus Meriones; species Meriones unguiculatus. Next base: position 27,543,620 of record NC_083364.1, read on the forward strand.
CCAACAATCCTATAAGCATAGACTAAATCCTGGGCCCAACTGTACCACCCACGAAGGGCGATGATTTGGAGAAGTTGGTGGTCTGCCACAAGGCTGATCCTCCGGGGAGAATGTTTGTGTAAGGAGCACATTTCGTTGCTGAGCACCACACCACTTCCTTCTTTTCCAGTGGTTTGGGAGCCCGGACTACGATTTCTTCGAAACATATCAGAATTACCGCAGGCGGCACCCCAGCCAGCCCTTTTACATCCTCAGGCCCCAGATGCCATGGCAGCTGTGGGACATCATTCAGGAGATCTCTCCAGATCAGATTCAGCCAAATCCCCCATCCTCTGGCATGCTGGGTGAGTCCCTGTGTGGAGATGTCGTGTGTTTGCTTTTGTAGAAGAGATTGGCTTTCTTCCTGGGTCTCAAGTCATTCACCAGAACTGCTCTGCTTGTGCAGTGAACTAAGTTCTGCCTCAAATAAGGTGTCCGCTAAGGGCATTCAGTCAGACATCCAAGGGCGCATTTGTGCCACAAATGTGGAGGCTACCTTGCAATCATAAGAGAGAGGACCCCTGCTAGCTGCGTGGTCAGAGGAGCAGAGGAGGAAGGGTTTGACACGGAGTAAAGGAAAGCACACCCAAAGAGAAGGAAGTGAGAAAATGGGACCTTGGATGGAATGACAAGACCCTTGTCTTAGACTTACAAGTTAGGGAGTAAGCCAAAACTCATTAATCAGGTAGCATCTAAATGCAGTATCTTTAAAAAGAAACACACACACACACACACACACACACACACACACACAAACACACACAATGCCCAAAATTATAAGGCACAGCCAGAATTGGTCACACTGTTCTGCAGGATCATGTTTGGAACCTGAGACAGATGAAAAGTTAATCAGACCTCTTCCGGCTTCTCAGATGCTTGTGTCCCCTCCGGCCCCTCTGCTTTGGCTTTTAAGCTGGTGCAGCTGGGTTCTTCCTGGAGCTTTTACAGTAGCAACAGTTGACATGCTGAGGAACACACTTCATGTGGCCCCATTGCCCTTCTGTTATCTGGGTTGCCACTGTTGGACCTGTTCTCAGTCTTTACTCCCCCTGCACCCCACACCAGTGCTCTCTGGCCTTACTGAGAAGGGTGCTACTGTCCTGCCTGTATCTGTCGGTTACAGAGCTGACTTTTCTCCCTCGTTGAGTTGGGGGCAATCAGAAGGCAGATGTGTTTTTCCGGCATGTGCTTCTTCTAGAATGAAGCAGCTGCCACAGTCTGTAACTCCGCTCTCAGTTGGGAACTGCTCCATTATACCCTATATTAATAAGGCTCTAAATATTTATTTAATATTAAATTGCTCTAAATATTTGTTAATCATACATAAAATTATTGCAGCAGTTAGTTATTTAACCCCCTACCATATCAATAAAAGACACAGACACCTTTTAGATTCTTAATATGCCTTAAACTCTGGGGCTGGGCAGAAACTACCCCCCTAAGCTATCTTTACCTCCCAGCCCCCACATCCCATGCCAACTGCTCTAATAATTCCTAGCTGGGCTACTTTCCATCCAGTATCCCAGAAATACTTGCACATGTTTCTCATCTGGGCTGCATTCCTCCATCACTGATCCTCAGAGCAGGTTCCTCCTGGCCATGTGATATTTGTTCATGTTAACCCATGGCGGCTCTGCCTCCTCTTCTCCACTCCTCTACCTCTTTCATCTCTCTTCTTCCCATGATCCTTCTGTCCTCCAAGCTCATGAACCCTGTCCCTACCTACCTCACTTCTGCCCTTTCCAGATGTAGGCATTTATTCTACCATCAGGAATCATTTGGAAGCAGGGTTACACAATACCATTTTGGTATGCATGAGGGTTTGCTCCTAGAACAATAAGAATCTTGGCGTGAGCAATTAACTAAATACAAAGCACCAGACCATGACATAACAAGGGCTATTTCAACTGAGATCTTACGTAACCCTAACAATAACTCAAACGGTAGAGTATTGCACAGGTCTCCCTATAGGAGCAGCTGAAGAGCCTGAGGCACATAGAGGCATTGTTTCTTGCCCAAGAGAACTCAACCAGTCAAGGTCATGTCTGGGCTTACATCCCACTACATAGCCTCCCTGGTCAGCGCCAGTGTGGGCCATGCTTTGACTCTGCTTTCCTCTTGTCTCATCCCAACTAAGCAAAGAAGTCTTCTGTCCGCAGAACTATGTCCTACAGGTATTCTGTGAAACAGTCTTCTTAATTGTTCTCTGTGCCACTTTGGCAGGGTGAGGCACTGCTAGGAAATGATAAGTACAAAGTGATAGCCTTGTTCTATTGTCTCAGTTACTTTGGCTTATAATAGTTTACTCCATTGATTAAATCACTAATGGAATCCTTTAATGCCAGCATGGTGGAGGGCTTATTCTATCCTGTACCAGAACCTGGTCTTGGTGTTAGGGGTACAAAGGTATAAAATGGACCAGTCTGGTGGCCTTGGCTTATCAGAAAAAACGCGGAGTGGGGAGTTTTAGGAATAGCAAGAACTCTGGGTGAGCGCTCACGTAATTCAAGGTGCTAAGCAGACACCGTCCTGGGGCGGGGTTCTTGGGTGTGCTTGTGGTTGCTGGACATGACCCCCTCGTGCTGCCCTCTCCAGGCATCATCATCATGATGACACTGTGTGACCAGGTGGACGTTTACGAGTTCCTCCCCTCCAAGCGCAAGACGAACGTGTGCTACTATTACCAGAAGTTCTTTGAGAGTGCCTGCACCATGGGCGCCTACCACCCCCTCCTCTTCGAGAAGAATTTGGTGAAGCATCTCAACGAGGGAACAGATGAAGACATTTACTTGTTTGGGAAAGCCACTCTGTCTGGCTTTCGGGGCATGCATTGTCCCTAGCTATGGATGGTCTCCTGGTTACCACGGCTTGAAGGAGTGTTTTCTTTCAACAGGCCCAGCCTACTTTTTGCACTCTGGGGAGTTTTGTTGGCAAGAGCTCTGATCCTCCTCCAGAGCCTGAAGGCAAGATGGTAGACCCAGCCTTCCCTGCAGCCACAGAGTATGGGAGCACAGATTTCTGCCACACACATTTCCTTCTAGACAGCATTCTCCTTTCCTTCCAAATGGATAGGGGAAAGATCCACATTTCCCAACAGGGTTGCCAAACTAGACTTTTTTTTTTTTCCCCAGCTGAGTGATGTCATTCTCACAAATCAGCATACTCTGTGGCTTGAAATCTCTCCCTAAGTATTGATTTCGCATCTTAAAAGAAACTCTCCCAAATCATGATTTGTGCTATTTGCAGGGTGGCTGGGGGTTGGGGAGAAGGAAATAATTGGAGGAGCTTGCTCAGTTACTCTAGAGCAAAGTTGTTCCCAAGGGCACTCCCCTGGGGACATAGGCCTGTTGTCACTGTGTCTGGCTAGGCTGATCCTTAAGCCTGGGTGCTCATGATCAAAGGATCTTAGGTAGCTAACTTCCCACTCCTTGTGGAGACCAAAAGGTACGGAATTTCCTGTCTGTCCTCAGCCCATTCACAGTTGAGCAGAAGAGAGAGACATCCAACAGGCAGCTAGAATGAGGATATTCTGCGTGCTCAGTGCATGGGGCTTTAGAAGAGGGGCTTGTTGTCTGGACACGCAGGAGGGGCTAGCTCTGCCATGTCCTTTTAGAGCTTTGACATTGGGGAAGGTCTTAAAAGAGGAAGAGGTATAGGCCATCTCGGTCGGAAGGTCTGTGTGTTCATTCTTCTCTTTATCACTGATCTTACATTCTGTAAGATATGTTATAACATGGAGGCCCAAGATATTTTTGTTAGAATGCCCGTACCCACATTGGCACCAGTGCCACCCCACAGAAGGCACCTGGTGAGCCAGACTGACTGGGGCTCTTTTTATTTCTATTTTTTAAATGTCTGCTTCCTACCCTTCTCATAATTGTTGCCATGACTCTCCCTGAAAGCAGTCTTTTCTTCCTCAATTACTTTTAATTGTTTTCTGTCTGACAGATATCCTGATTCCAACTTCTTTGACCTTATGGGACGTCCCCTCCCCCCATGAAAGGTCACTCAGGGTGTGGGGAATATGCTTTCTAGGACTCAGGTTAGAATCTTAATCTTAAGCTGATTCTCGAAAGGTGTGAGATGTGTGACCACAGACCTCACAGATGGGCCTGCTCTCCACCAGCTCCCTGCAAGGGAGTGACGTTGGTTTCTGGGCAGGAAGCACCCAGTGGGTTTGGCAAACATACTCTCACAAGGATTTTCTGAGACCTCCCTGTCTGGCTCACCCAGCCTAGCCCCCCCAATGTGGAGTGGTTCAGTGACTTACAGTGAAAATGAATGCTATTGAACCAAGGTCACTCAGACACGATCCACAGGACTCCCGAGGCTGGCCTGTGTGCTCAAGGGGCTCCCGTGTCTGAGCTGCAGACCCCCTGTCTTAGAGCTTAGACACTCGCTTAATTTAAGCTGACCTTATGTGGGCAAAAGAAAACCTAAAGTGAAAAGCCCTGGGTTTTCAGGTTGACCCCCACTTCCTCACTGTGCCACTTTACACAAAGTCTCTTCTTTGTTTCTGTATCTGTAAAATGGGGGTGACAATCCTACCTCACAGGGTTGTGCGGGGGGGGGGGAGGGCGCAGCGGGAAAGCGAATGACTGGGCTGGGTGAGGACCACAGGAAAGCACGTGGCTGGGCTGTGTCCATGCCCTGTGTCCATAGGAAATAGGTACCCTCCATGATCATTCCAGGGCTGGGCCTTGCGGTGAGAGAGGACAGTGGAGAGGAGGGGGCACCCTTTCTGCTGTGAGGCAGCTGCACCATTTGAAACAACCAGGAGCCTACTCTGCCTTGCTGCCTGTACCTCAGGTCTATTTGTGCTTGAGGGTGCACGGAGTGTCAGGCTGCCTGGCTGCTGCCTGGGGTGGCTGTAGGGAGTCCCTGGCTTGATTCGAGTTCTGATCTCACCTGCTCATTGGAACTCATCAGGATGGTGGACGGAGTCCCCAGAGGCTGATGTTCCATCAGTAGGAGGCACATTAGAGATGGAGGCTACACTGGGTAGATTCTAGTTTTTACCTGTTAATTAATGTGAGAGAATAAACTGATAATGTGTAACGTGATTCTGATGTCAATAAGAATCTCTGTGCTCTGTAAATGTGGACAGACGCCTGAGGAAACTGGAATGCAATATGGATGTGAGTGTTGTCCTTAGTCTGGTGAGATATTTAATATTTGCAACAGGTAACTTAAAATGTATGACTGAATGCTACAGGAAAGCCTCTGTCTACACGGGCATTGACTTTGGTAGCCATCTATGCATCCTACGTCATAGGATCCTCTTGGTTTCTTCTGCCAATCAAATCTACTGTTGCTCTTGGTTTGGGGTTTGTGTCAGAAACTTTAAAGACATACCTATTAATTCTAAATTATCCAAAGACTATGTACAAATTTTAAAATAAATGTCTTTTTCAAAAATATGCCTCTTTTCTTCATACTTGCTGAAGGGAATGACTAGACTCTCGTGTCCCAAGGCTACACAGTTGGAATGCCAAATTCCCCTATACTCCTCCAGGAGCCCTGGCCTTAATCTCCCTCTTCAGTACTTCAGGGGAAAGTGTCTATATTTATTGTGAAGGACAGACTCTCAGAAATATTGACAGTTCATTGACAGTTTTTCTTCTGTTTACCCTTGTTAGATACAAGTAATGAAGGTATCATTCACCCCACACGTTGGGAGAGAGGAGAAAGAGAACAGGGCAAGGAATGAAAGGAAAGACCCTTGCTCTGGATTTCAGAACCTTTAGATCAGTGGTTCTCAACCATCCTAATGCTGTAACCCTTTAATACAGTCTCTCCTGTTGTGATGACACACACCCCCCGTCATAAAATTATTTTCATCGCTTCTTCTTTCATTCATTCTTTGTAATTGTAATTTTGCTACCGTTGTAATTGTAACGTAAATATCTGTTTTCTCATGGTCTTAGGTGACCCCTGTAAAATAGTTGTTTGACCCTCAGTGGGGTTGTGACCCACAGGCTGAGAAACACTGCCTTAGAGTCTCAGGATAATAATGTCTCTAGAGAACAACCAAGAGTGTTAGGAGGAAAAAAAAATCCCGAAGAAAGGAAGGTTTTTGGAGGGGAATTTCTTTTTTTTTTTAATTTCCTGCTTTCAAGATAAGGGTGTCTTCCCAAATCCTAAGTAGTGAATTGCCAACTGCAGGACTAAGAATGGGACCTCTTTGGAAATGGGATCGTTGCAGATCTGATTATTTAAGATGAGGTCATGCTGCAGTTTGGTGGGCTGGGTAGTATGACTAGCATCCTCATAAAAAGGAGAAATCTAGAGACAGGCACACACAGAGAAACACTATGTAATGATGAAGGCTGAGGTCAGGATGATGTACAAGCCAAGGAATGTCAAAGAGTGCCAGAAACCGGCCAGAAGCTGAGGAAGCCACCTGGAACAGATTCTCCCCACGGTCCTCAGAGAAACGAACCTCGATCTGGGAGTTCTAGCCTCCAGAAGTTTGAGACAAAACACTTCTGTTGTCGAAGCCACACACTTTGAGGTACTTTACACACGATAGCCCTGAACAAATCAAGCCTAATGCTTCCTCCCTCCACACCCCTGTCTTTTTAACTTCCCAGCTGCAGCCAGCTTTCTGAGCTGGGGTTGGGAAAGAACTGCAGGCTGTTCCAGGGTGGTGCCTGCTACCCAGCTAGGACTCTGGAGAATAGAGCCTTGGATGCTGGGGCTTGCAGGGCTTCTCCTTCAGGACAGGAAGGACCCTAGGCAGCCACTCCTGATGACATCTTGACATGAGTCCTACTGCTCAGCCATAGAACACTGAAGTGTATCCCTGGCCGTGTGTCCAATGCTTTGGCATGGTGAGCTCCACAAACTAATGCATCTCCAGAACGATAAAGAAGCACTGTTTGGATTTCAGGAGAGTGGGAGTTGAAAGCAAAAGTTACAGAAAAAAAATATGTTTATTTGGTCAAATTTCCAGTGGCCCCATGCCTGAGGACCTTCCCACTGGACTGGTGAGCTGGTCGGTGGTGAGCTCTGTCTGTGTCTGGAGGCTGGCTTCTGTTCCTCCTCGCCCCGGAATCTGATTCTGTTCTTAAGATATGCATGTTAACTATGGGGAGGTGGAAAATGAGGGGGGCTCAGTTCCGTGGCTAATTTTAAGAAGAAAGGATAGAGCCTCAAAGAAAGAGACACACGTGGCCCTCTATGCCCACTCCACTGCTGGGTTCTCTTCACTGACAGCCCAGCATTCCGTGTCTGAGAGAATGCTCTTCTGTGTTCTCTCACAACCTATTAGTATGCTGAACTCACACTGACATCTGACTCCTAATGCTCTAATGCCAAAAGCCAGTCTAGGATTGGGGGAAGGGCATGCCAGGTCTCAGGGACTGTTACTCTCTTGTTCCCAGCTCCTCTCTGAGGTGTCGTGACCCTCAGCACAGCGTCTGAGATGCACTAGGACATGCATTATGTCTCCAGGCTGGGTTTCTCTTTTGTGAAACGGGTGTGCTCTGATCCCAAAAGTTTGTCGTGCAGTCTGGGAGACTGGCATAAGTACAGGAGAGTGGGAAGGACCTTATTGTGTTGTGGGGTGCTCTCATGCCCATACTCAGTCCTCCTCAGGATTAGTCAGGGAACAAATTGTAATGGAGGGAAAAATGCCATTCAGTACAGCGAGCACATGAGCACCTGCTGGGTGCCTGGCACTGGGAAGTAATGATGTGTTCAGTGGCTTCCGCCATCTATGAAACAGAAGCTTTCGAGGATGACCTGGACAATAGTGCTATGATTTTTTTTTTTGTTTTGTGTTTGTCCTGTGGCTTCGGGTTTGTTTGGCTGGTTGGTTTTTTTGAGACAGGATTTCTCTGTGTAGCTTTGGCTGTTCTGGAGCTCCCTCAAGCTAGCTTCAAACACACAGAGATCCACCCACCTCTGCCTCCCAAGTGCTGGGGTTAAAGGCATGTGCCACCATTGTCTGTCTTAGCGCTATATCCTTGAACACACATTTGTAACTGCCTGGAAGAAATTACATGTGATCGGCAGGAGGAAAAACATGATAGTACAGCTCAAGTTCAAGGAGCAAACAGACTCATGTTGACAGGGAAATAGGGAAGCTGTGGTAGGTACACATTGAAACACAGGCAGGAGTCCCCTTTCTTTTCTCTTCCTCCTCCTCTTCTCTTTCTTTTCCTCCAGTCTTCTTCCTTTCCTCCATTTTCTAGCCCCCTCCTTTTTCTCTTCCCCCACTTCTGGCAGACTGCTGAAATTACAAGTGTAATTACTCTTGTCTCATTTCCTTTCTTCAGGGAGGCAGGAATTGTCTTGTTTCTGTGTACTCCAGGCTAGCTGGCCCGTGAGCTTCCCATTTTACTATAGGAATTTTGAGCTTACAGATATGCAGCACCTACTCCAGCTTTTTACATGGATGTCTGGGGTTGAACTCTGTAGGTCAGACTGGCTCAGTTCTTTCAAAGGTTCTATCTTTCCACCCACTGTTACTTTTTCTGTCTGACTAGTCTGTGGCCGATGTTTACTATTAAAATATCGAGCTCAGTTACTGTAGTCTCTATTTCTTGGGGCTCCAATTTTCTTGTTTCTATTTTACCATTAATTTGATACTGTGTCAATTAAAATATGTCATCCTTTCATTAATGTGGATAAAACATTTCTTAAAAATAAATATACTTTCATTATGAAAACTTTCAACAGATTAGATGTAGAAAAATATACCGCACATAATAGAGGCTTTTTATAAAAAGCCTACAGCTAACATTTTTCTTTCCCCAGGGACAGATAGTTAAAGTCTTTGCTTTAAGATCTGGAACACTAAGAAACTCCCATGCTTGCCACTTCTTTCCTGCACGGTTTTTGGACATCTTCAAAAGAAATGAACTTACCAGGCCATTCAACAGCAATTCAGTATTTTTCCATGATTAAAAAATAATTTTTCAACGTATGATTTAATTTTGTGTCTGAATCTTTGTGTAGTTCATTATCTTTCTTTAAGGGAACTATTCTGAATCCATTGTTGCTCATTTCGCTTTCCATTTCTTCGGGGTTTACTTTTTACAACTCATTATTTCTTTCGGTGGTGTTCTACTGCCCATCTTTGGTGCTCTGTCCCAGGCACCTGTGAAAGAATCAGTGACCCCTTCCAGCCTCCGATTGCCTGTACGTCTTCACTGTTTGCTCCTGCCTTTCATCCCTGCTGTGCTAGTTGGTAGCCCACAACCTAGCCATTGTAGACTTTGCTATTTTGTTCTCTAGCTGAGCTGGGCTGTGAGATGAAGTCAGTCTCATGCTGTCCAGTCAGGCTTATGACTGTATTACACTGCTTCTTCAGCATTTGGGGACTGAAGCGGGATAGGGAATGCATGTTGGGCTCCAAGGCTCATCAATGTGTCTGGCTTCATGGCTACTCAGAGTGGGCAGAGTCAAAGTCTAGGCTCCACATATATGTGGGTATGTGGGTATGTATGGGGTGGGGAGGGTCTTTCTTTCCAGCCTGTGGTAGTCTTAAGCAGTGCACCAAAACTGGTGCAAAGGCTGCTTCACCACTGGGCCTGGACAAAGCTAGATGCTCCTGCTATGATTAATTGCTTCTTTGGCCCTGCTTTCCCATCTCGTGGAAGGTTAGTGTTTGGTTGGGTTAAAGTCTGAGGACTGGGGTTGGGCAGGGACAGTTTTGTTTGTTTGTTTTTTGAATAATGATCAGCTTGGTCCTGTTCTCTGGTCTAGGGGAAGTTCCAAGGTGAGCATTAAGGTTAGATACGGAAGCCAAACAGGTATGAGCCAGGGAGATCACTGACTGCTTACAGAGTGATCCTACTGGCTTGCCTCCCTGCTGATGTAAAGCAAAGCTATTGCCAAGATCTGAATGTTGGTTTTTGCGAGCACAGCCCTGTTCTCCAACTGAGCCTTGGCATTCATGTGGCTAGACCATAGAGTGCCAGTCATAAAGGGTCCAAGAATGACGGCAAGCTGAAATTTGCCTCCAATTCTCTCCTCCCTCTGTAATAACCAAGGGACCCTGGAATCATTTGTGTGTGGCAGTGTGACAGCTTAGTAGAAGGGCAACACAGACAAAATTATGCTGCTCCTTTTGTCCTTTGTATGTGGATGTTTTGTTTTGCAGTCCAAGTGGATGTCTTTTCTTTGCTTGTGGGCTTTGGCTATTATCTCCTATGCAGTTTTGAATGAGAATGACCCCCATAGAGTCATATGTTTCAATACTCAGTCCCAGTTGGTGGGACTGTTTGATATTAGAGGGTGTGGCCTGTTTGGCGGAGGCATGCCACTGGGGGTGTGTTGCTTAAAAAAAAAATCCCAAATGTTCGATTTTCCCAATAAAGACTCAGAAGTCAGATGCTAGGGTTAAAGCTTGCTAAGAGAAGCAAAGAAAGCTTCCAGCTGGCCTTACTTCTCAGCTCAGCTCCCAAAGGAAAAAGCCTTTCTTACTCAGCTCACATCCCAGATGGAAAAAACCAAAAGGCAAAGCTAAAAGTTCCTTCTTCTCCATGCTGTCTTAAATATCCTTCTCTTAAAGTCCTTCCTTTCTGTTTACTCTCTCTCTGTCAGCTGGTCATTTGCCCTTGACCTGGGTTAACTTTTTTCAATCCTGCATATGGAAACCTCTTGGATTAAAGGTGTGTGCTAGGGCTGAGCCCAAAGTAAACAGAAAGGTCTTGGATTATAGGTGTGTTTTAGGGCTGAGCCACACCAAAGAAGAAACAGATTTTTACAGTTCATAATCTTGGGGTTCACCATGGGATCAAATATCCTGCGACAGGAGTGGGCCTTGAGGTTTCCCTATTTGTGGGTCAAAATATGAGCTCTCAGCTCTTCTTGCTGTGATGCCTTTACTCTTCCATCATGGATCTAATCCTCTGAAACAGTGAGCCCAGACTAAACAGTTTCCTTTATAAGCTGCCTTGATCATGGCGTCTTATTACAGCAATAGAAAAGTAGCTAAAACATTTCCTGAAAGATGTCCTTGTTTTCTTTCCTTCTTGTGGAATAATTACATGGACGCTGACTTCAGGCTATCCCAGTACTCAATGATTCTTTCTGTTTTCAATGATCATTTTTTCTGTTTCATGTTGGGTATTTTGCAGTATGTATGTCTCTAGGCCCTTCGCCCTCCATAATGTTAAGTATGCCATTAGTCCTATACTGAGTACTTTCACTTAGACTACTGAAGATTTCATCTTTCCTTCAGCTTCTTGAATATTTAAAACATAATTTTGGTGACTTTAAAATATCGTCTTGTCTCCAGATTTTATCAAGTTTATTTTTTTTTCTAGTCAGTTTAAACTGATTTTCCTCCTCATTATGGAATGTTTTTTGTTTTGTTTTGTTTTTTGCTTCTTGATGTGTGTGGTAAAAACTTCAATAGTGTGTATTCATTGTCTGTGGTGTTATGTTACATAAGGATATTTTAATATGAGTGTGTTCTCTGACCCCTTCCTGTCTGCTCCTCCTCTCCTGTCAGTCAGGGCTTGGCCCATTCCCGTGAAGGCCATGTGACTCTGGTCAAGGCTTAGGGGGGCTTTTCAGACCAGTAGCTAAGCAACCTCATCTTCCTAGGCCAATTGCCCTGGTCTAGCTGGTTTAGATGGTTTTCCTTCCACTTTCATGTCACATACATGCATGACTCTGTATCTATGGGAAATCTAAGAACCAAAAATGAGAGAAAATACAATATTTTTCTTTCTGAAGTTGGTTTAATTCACTTAATATAACCATCTCCAGCTGTATTCTCTTTCCTGGAAACAGCACAACATCATTATTCCTTATGTGTCTGTCTGGTAGTTTTTGACTGGATGCCAGACATTGTAAATATCTTCTGTTTGCCTACTAGCTACTTTTGTATTCTGATAGGTATCTCTAGATTTGTTCTATGATTGCAGTTAAGCCTCCTGGCAATCTTTTTTTTTTTTTTGTCTTTAAAATCTGATGTCAAGCTTGTTTCCTTCCTAGTTCTTAAGGGTCATTGTTGTTTACTACCTTCTTTGGGCATTCTACTGTTAGGGTCCAGAAGACACTGAAAGAATGACCCAAGACTAAAGTAGCATGCAAACAACAAAAGGCATTTATTCTGCCGAGGTCCAGCATGCTGGGGCTACCACCTTCACAACCTGACAGTGGCCCCAGGGAAGTTGAAGGCCCCTTTTCAAGCCAGAGAAGGGAATTCCTACTGTGGCCACATAACCTGGATTGGAATTGGCTGGTGTCCATAGAGGCTACATGACTTCAGTCAGGGCTTGGCCCATTCCCGTGAAGGCCATGTGACTCTGGTCAAGGCTTAGGGGGGCTTTTCAGACCAGTAGCTAAGCAACCTCATCTCCCTAGGCCAATTGCCCTGGTCTAGCTGGTTTCTGTGGTTTTCCCTGCAACTGAAGTTTCTTTTTCTGAGGAAGGGAAAACTCAGGCTTGTTCTGTGTAGCAAGAAAACAAATATTTAATCAGGCCCTCTCACTACTAAGTTGTTTCAACAGTCAGCACTCGAAACTGAAGAGAATAATTTTGTTTCAAGGGATGCAGTGCACTTCAGTGGAATCTGGGTTCTGTCAACCATTTGCACCTGTAGCGCAGACAGGAAACAGGGAACATGTGGATATCTGTTTGCCTCATTGGTAAGGAACCTCCTGGCCAGGACTTGGCCAATAGGGGGACAGCAAAGCTGAGGGGAACCTGCCTGGCTATGAAATGGGATGGGAGGAAGACAGCAATTGCAGTGGCTCTCTCCATCTTGAGAATGTTCCATATAGAAAATCTGCAAGTTTTAATTCCTTAGATCTATGGGATTTGGAATTCTAGCACAGCATGAACAGTCTATAGCTCCAATGATGGAATATGGTAGCACAGAGAAGAAACAAAATGATTGTTCATAACACTAAGTGAAATGATGATGCACAACAGATATTATAGGAGAGAGGTTTATTGGGTGGAGATGAAGAGAGAGAGGAGAGAGTGAGACATGATAGGGGTGGGGGAGGCCCAACAGAGAAAGGGGAGAGAGCAGGAGAGAGGAAGAGAGAGACAAAGTGGCAGGTTGGTCCTTTTATGGAGCAACTGAACCACACCTGCCAGGTGTGACTACCTGGCGGGGGGGCGGGGGGGCACACATGATGACACCATAGGTTGCTAGGCAACCCAGAAGTAGGCTGCCTAAATATTAACACTAACACAATGTTTAATGCTCATAAAAGAAAAGAAAAAAAAAAAGAGGAATGTGATTGCTGGCATGAAGACAAACCCCCCTCAAACCCTTGCTCTCTGATCTGACTGGATTTCCAATTATTGGAGCAAGGTCACAGCAAGAACCTCGGGAAGTTAAAAAGGCTCCTAATGAGGTGGGGTATGCTTGTGTTTGCATGCAAATAGGTCAGCCAGGATGGGGACAGCAGAGTGGGGAGGTGGTGTGGTTGGGTTGAATAAGGAAAATTTAAAAGTCTTTAGTTCTTTCCAGACTCTTTATCTAAGCTGTTTTTCTGTAGTCACCAGGGATGGTTTTGCTTCTCATGGCCATGTTTCTGCTCTGTGGAAACCCACATCTCAGTTGAGCAAATCGGGGCCAGGGTCTGGCATACCAGAGGCTCTCAATGGTGCCTCCTCAGAGGTCTTTTTTAAGTTTTCGCCAAAGAGGGATTGTCAAAGCATTAAAGCAAGTGGGGAAAGGCCAAATAAGATTCTTCAGGAAGCTCTGAAAGCTACGCTGCCTGTGACATCCTGGTTACAGGATGGAAAAGAGCAGTCTTCATGCATGGACATACTTCTCAGGAGATGGCTGGAAATCGGTTAAACCCAACAGCCCAGGCTAAGAGAAAGACTATGACAACTTTGCATCTCTGTTGAAGAGAAACATCTGCAGAGGCCCTGTAAAAACATCTGTATGAGGACCCCAAGGCAAGCGTGAAGGGGGCACTGGATTCCCGGAACATACTGCCCAGAAGTGTGGTGATGTAATAAAGTGAAAGGCATTCCCAGAAAAGCAGCATCAGGGAATTCCTTGAGCGGACCCTTTCCTAGTGAGATAATTCAACCTGGCAGGTTTGGCTCTGGGAACCACTCTGACCTCACCTCTCCTCTTTTCCCCATTCACTTGAGTTCTCTCTTACCCAGCTCACAGTAAATGCCACCAGAAGCCACACAGCTATAGGGCACGTTTCCCAGCTATAAGAACAAGAGCCCGGCCAGCCTGTTTCTCAAGAGCTGTGCTGGCTTTTCAAATCTGTTCTCACGTTGAAGCCTTTGCTGTCTCCCAGCTCAGGGACTAACAACTCTGAGAGTCTCTAAGACACGTAGAGTGCTTTTTAAACTATTAGAATGGCCTTCCCGACACTCTCAGATACCCTCTCACTGTCTTCAGAACGGACTTTAAGGGTTCTGTAACGGTTAATATGGATGGATTGTGCGTATTAAGAAGGATCAGCACAGTGTTTCAGCCCGTGCAGAAACTGCAGAAAAGCAGTTTCCCCCCATTCCTGGCCTCTGGTTATGACTAATCCCTCTATTGCAGTTGTCTTTGCTGTCACAGATGGAGTACGTGTCTCTCCGTGTCTAGACTGTTTCATTTAACATTGTGCTCTTTCATCCCATCTGTTTGGCTGCAAATGGTAAGATGTCACCCTTTTTCTGTAAGTACGCAATATTCCAGTGCGCGCACGTAGACCACCTCTTCTTTATTCTTGGAAATTTCATGCCCGTATACAATGTTTTTAGATGGTATCCACTGCCCTCTCTCCTGCTCCAACTCCTCTTGGGCTGACCAAATTTAAATAAGTTAATAATTTGAGTACTAATAAACTTATTGAAGTAAATTAGTAGGGGGATGGAGAGGTGACTCAGCGGGTAAGTGTGTACTTGCTTCTCTTCCAGAGGACCCAGGTTTGATTGCCAACACCCAAATGGCAGCTCACAACTGTTTCTAACTGCAGTTCCAGGGGAATCCAATGCCCTCTTCAGACCTCAGTGGGCCCTGTATGCACTAGGTACACAGACATACAGGCAAAATACTCATACACATAAAATCATAAAATAAAATCATAAAATAAAAAGTAAATTAATTAAAAGCAAATAATTAACTTGTATAGCCCTCTGAGTCCAACGAGTGCTGTCCAGAATACGTATCAGTGCGGGACCAGTCCATGGAAGCATGGTCAATTTACCAATGGCCACACCCTTAAAGACAACAGAGCCTCCACCCGCCACAGCCATCTGGCAAGATCTCCTCAGTAAGGGTGAAGCCTCCTCTGTCCCTCTGTCACCTCACTGGAATGTTGAATGGCTTGACCAAGCCCTGGAAACCTGACAGGGGTCACACGGGAATGAAGACACACATACAGAACAGCTGGCACCAGGCGGGCTGCACTCACTCTACTGGAGAGCACCTACTCTATAACCCAGTACTCAGAGAGCATCTCATTTATTATGTACAGCACAAGGAGGAGGGGTTAGCTGCCCTTGATACAAGGTCTCTTTAGGGGAGGAGTCTCAGGCTGTCAACATCTCAGGCATAATATGCCCCCGCCCCCAGGCATGCACGGAGCTGGACTGGTGGTCTGTCTAGCTCCCTGTCTGGGCCCTATGGTGCTATCTAGTAGTCATCTTGCTCCCTGGACCTGCCTTCCCGGGCAGGGTTCTCCAGGTTCTCCAGATCACTTCCTGCCCCAGGAGCTCCTCCAGGGTTGCATGGCACTGGGACTGGTGGTCAGCTCAGGCTCCTTTTTCAGGGAATGTTAGGCTACTAATCAACCAGATGATCACAAGTCAGAACACTGAGTGCAGACACAGCCTCCATCTTCCCTGTCACCTGCTGATGCACGTGTGACACAGCAGCCACACCTGCAACACCTCTAGGGGAGCAGATGGTTCTTAATCCCTTGAGTTATTCTCTCCCTTGTCATAGTATTCTCTATTTTCCTTCTCCTTTTCCCCCCCTTAAATTAACATGGTTAATTTATGGTTTATTTGTTTTTCTTTTGGCCTTTCCTCTTTCTTTATTTCATTATATTTTCCTCCTTACTATAATCCTAACATCTAATATTTTTATTCATTCTTTGAGAAGTTTATACATGCACACATGTATTTCAGGCATATTCATCACCACTCTCTCTTTCAACCCCTACCAGATCCCCACTCTCACCTTCATCTCCTCTATTTTATAATAATATAACCCTCTGAGAACAGATGATGCTTCCCAGATACACATGGGCATGAGGCTATCTACTGGCCTCATGGTAACCTACCAGGGGCCACATTCCTAAAGAGAACTGGTTCTCCTTCCACTAGCAGCCACCAGTTGTCAATAGCCAGGGGTGGGGACTGCTGTGCCTCTCCCTGTCCATGTGGGGACGCTGTCTGGCTTGATGTTGTGCTGGTCTTGTAGAGGCAATCACAGTCACTGTGAGTTCCTGAGTGCCATGGTCTTGTCAGGTCCTGAAGATACTGTTTTGCCCCATTTCTCTTTGACCTCTGGCTGTCATAATCTTTATGAGCCTTCTTCTGCAGTGCTCCCTGAGCCTTGTGGGGAGCTGTGATGTAGATGTCCTATAATCGGCTGAGCATTCTACAGACACTTACTCTCTGCGCTTTGACCAGTTGTGAATTTCTGTATTAACTGCCATGCACTGAACAAAGACAGTTCTCTGATGAGGACTGACAGCTGCACTAATCGATACTCTAAATAATTTTTTAAACTCCACAGTACTTCTGCTTTTTATGTTCATACAACTCTGTGTTGCTCTTGTTGTTTGCTGTTCTGTGGTCATTGCTGGTATGCTAGAGAGCTTTGCTCAATTTTAAGAACGTTTTTATGTCTTGTTTGGCGTGGTATTGCTGTTAGAGAAGTTTTGTTTTCTCCCTTCTGAGAAGTACCGGGGACTGAACTCTCCAAGTAGGCTGCTCACCAAGAAAATCCCCAAATAGAACCAGAAAAGAGACTCAAACCAACACATGCACAGATTGCAACACAGAAATGCAAAAACAGGACAAGATGAAGCCTCCAAAAGATCATAACCCCTCGATTACCAAATCCAAACACCCTGAGATGTTTGAAATGTGAGACAGATAACTCAGAGTATACTTCTTTAAAAAATGATCGATGTCCATTGTGATGGGTAATGTCAGTTGTTAAGTTGACTAGACCAGGAATTGGCTGACAAGCCTCCAGACCTCAGACTATCTGGCACCCCTGTGAGAGATTATCTTATTCGGTTTAATTGAAGCAGGAAGAGCTACCCTTAATGTGGGCAGCCTAGATAAATGGAAACTCAAGAAAGAGGCAGCACCACTCTTTTGCCAGTACCCATTAGTTCATTCACAAGGTTGGCATCTTGCTTCTGCCGCCGCAGCCCCCGCCACCATCATTTGCTAATATTAGAATGCAGCTTCATCAGGAACCCATCAGCCCCGACCGGAACTGCTGAGGCACTCAGCCTCAAAGACTGATGAACTGCAAAGTTTTCAGCCTCACCGTTGTGAAGGCAGCTATTGCTGGGCTAGGGACATGTAAGCCAATTTTTAAAATCCTCTTTTACTGTATGGTTGTCCGGTTGGTTCTGCTCCTCTAGATGACCCTGGCTAATACAGTCAGGGAGATAACAGGCTAGAAGTCGCTGTTGTGAGGCCTGGTAAATGAGAGGTGTCAGGGTAAGGAGGGAAGAGACTATTCCAAATAACGAGGGGAGGAATTTCAAAAACTTACACTATGTGTGAAGAATGCAGAGACACGAGGCTGATGGTACTCTGATGAGACTAGAGCCCAGGCAAGCAGAGCTCCCAAGACACAGCTCTCCAGTAGAGCAGGAGGCTGGCAGAAGCCCAAGCCAGGTAGCCTTGACAGACAGAAGGTCCCAAAAGACCAGCCCACAGCTCTCACAGTCCCTCTCACCCTCTCCTCCCTCCCCCCCTGGATCTTCCTGCCCTTATCTGATGGGATGGGCCTACAGAGGAAAAGACTTTTTACTAGTTTAGAAAGCTGTGGCTGGACGGCCTTAGGGCTGAGTTTAGGGAACATTCCTAAGTCAAGGAACTTGAATTCAACCTGCCATAGCCTCAGGGTGAGAGATATCCTTAAGAGATATCTGCCTTTGGCTATCACACCGTTTAAACAAGGTACTTAAAGGAACTGAGGTGCCCCAGGAATGTCATACAGGGACAGGAAAAGCACCTAAGCCTGGCACCAGCCAGAGGGGAAACTTGCCATCTGGAAAGAGACGTCTCTCACTCTCGGGGTATTATCTGGCTGTGTGTATCTGCATTTGTTTCCATCTGTTGCTGGAGGAAGTTTCTCTGATGATGGATAAGGAAGGCACTTTTTCTATGGGTATAGTAAGGAGTCATTTTAATGCTGTGCTTCTTTAGAAGAACAATAGAGTTTGGTTTTCCCCAAGATCCCTGATTTGTAATAGGTTCATGTTCTTGATCATCAAAGCAGCATTTTGAGTGTAAGTTCTATCTCATGGAGTGGGACTTCACCCAAATCAGATATTGGTTGGTTATGCTCACAAGCTTTGTGCCATTAGCACCAGCATCTATTACAGGCAGGTCATTCTTGTTGATCAAAGGGTTTGTAGCTGGCTCAGTTCTCCTTTGGTAGCATACAACTTAACTCTCAGTGCCATGAAAACAGGGGTGAAAGCCCTAGATGGGCACCAGCTTGACTTCTCCATGTTAAATGAGTTGTGGAGGTGTTGTCTTTAGCAACAGAGCCTTACTGCCAGTTTGTGGAGAGCAACCAATAGCCTTGGCAATAGTCTGGGTTGTTTGGTGGTTTCTATGAGGCCTCATTGGTCAACAACTCAATTAGGTGTAACCCATTCCTGGCACTGGAGGTTTTCATTTGGTAGTGAGAGATGTCTAGGCGGGGCTTTGCTTCCTTGTTATTTGGTGACTTCATTTAGACTTCTTTCTTATATTTATATATTTCTTCTACTGTAATAGGTTTCCATAATGATTCCTCAGATGTCCTTTAATTTCAGCTGCCCTTCCCTATAATCTCTCCTTTACCCTCTCTCCCTTCCCCCTTCATTTAATCCTTTCATCCCAGTCTCCCCACCTTCTCCCTTCATAAGTATATATTCTGTTTCCTCTTCCCTGTGAGATTCTTTCCTAATACCTAGTCCCTTATTCTATACCTAACCTCTGTGGTTATACAGATTATAGGCTGCTTGTTGAAGACTTCACAGCTAACATCCAAAGTGAATACATAGCATATTTGTCTTTTTGTGTTTTCAGTATCTCACTGAAGATTTTTCTAAATCCATCCATTTACCTGTAAATTTTATGATTTTGTTTTTTTTAAATACCCGAGTAATATCCCATTATGTTAATATACCACATTTAAAAAATCCATTCATCCATTTATGGACATCTAGGCTGTTTTCAATCTCTAGCTATTATGACTAGAGCGGCAAAAAACATGGATGAGCAAGTGTCTCTGTAGTAAAATGAAGTATCCTTTAGGTTATATGCCCAAGAGTGGTATATCTGGATTTTGAGGAAGCTACGGAAGTTTTCTGATGGAGTTTTTAGGGTCATTTATGTATACTATCGTATCATCTATATATAGATACTCTGACTTCTTCCTTTCCTATTTGTATCCTCTTGCTATCCTTCCATTGTCTTATTGCTGTAGCAAATATAGTACTTCAAGTACTATATTTAATAGAAATATAGAATAGAAAGAGTAATATAGAATAGAAAGAGTAAGCAACCCTACCTTGTTTCTGGTTTTAGTAGTAATGCTTTGAGTTTCTTTCCTTTTAGGTTGACGTTGGCTATGGGCTTGCTGTAAATCACCTTTATTATGTTGAGGTGTATCTCTTGTATCCCTAATCTCTCCAGGACTTTTTATGATGAAGGAACATTGATTTCAGTTAAAGGCTTTTTCTGGATCTAATGAGATAATCATGTGTTTTTGTCTTTCAGCTTGTTTATATGGTAGATTACATTTATTGATTTACATATGTTGAGCCATCCTTGCATCTCTGGAATGAAGCTTCCGGATCATGGTAGAATATCTTCTTGATGTGTTCTTATATTTGGTTTGCAAGTATTCCATTGAGGTTTTTTTTTTAAATCTATGTTTGTAAGAAAAATTGTTCTGTAAATTTCTTCCTTTGTTGGGGATTTGTTTAGGTAAGGTATCAGGGTAATTGTGACCTTGTCAAATGAATTAGGCAGTGTAGGATATTTTTATTTTGTGGAATAATTTGAGGAGTGTTCATTCTTCTTTGAAAGTCTGATAGAATTCTGCACTGAATCCATCTGGTCCCTGTAGAGGGCAAAAGGTCCTTGTGCACACAGATAAGCACTGAAGAAGCCGGGAGAAGTTAAACACACTGAAATGGAAGCTTCTGGGTTTTTTTCTGAAGACTCAGTTGAGTCCTTTGATGCTTTGCTAGAAGCTATCTTGTGAGAGGCACGTGATGTTTTGCTGTGAGCTATCTCGTGCAAGGGGCATGACTTTGGCCAGCTGGGTGGGCTCTGAGGAGAGGAGACATATAGAAGCCCAGGGACAGTG
Organism: Meriones unguiculatus; assembly: GCF_030254825.1. NCBI lineage: Eukaryota > Metazoa > Chordata > Mammalia > Rodentia > Muridae > Meriones > Meriones unguiculatus. The sequence goes on from NC_083364.1 coordinate 27,564,162, forward strand.
AAACATAGCTTTTTGGATCCACATGCTATGTTCATCTTCATGCTTTGGCACTTGACTTAGCAGAGAGAAGCGTTCCAGAGAACTTCTCCGGGCAATCCAACTGAGTCTTGTGGCTTTTTACTGACTTGTCCTGATCTTCTGAAACATTTTGATTCATGTTGTTGCTTGGTGTTGGCCTTTGGACTGGACTGCTGGTATCTGGACAAAAGAGAGTGGACTCATCCAAAAGAACTACTTCTAAAAAGATCTACAACCCTCCTTACCGAATAACCTTCTTTCTCCCCTACCTCTGGTCAGTGAGTGGAAGAGTAGTAGAAGCATTTAGGAACCCCAAATAAAGTAAGCTTGGTGAGAAATCTAAGCCTACAACATACAGCTGACTTCTCCAGAGGGAGAAGATATTTGGCCATTCTCCCAGAATGCTGGGGAAAAACATACAATCTGGAAATCTTTTGCTCACATGTTGAGCCAGGCTCTGCCCATTATCACCCACAATATTATGTTTGCTAATCCTAGACCTTTCCTCCCTAAATCCTTGAGTATTACTTCCAAGCCATAAAATTCAGCCTTATAAGAGATGTCATTTGTGCTTTACAGCCACCTAAGTGACTTCCATGTTATCTTAGGGCCAGGCCAATCCCGATACTCACAGACATTATGTGAGAATAACCTTGGCCATTCAGTAGACTCTTATCTTCAACATTGTTTCTAAGTCAACAAGAACTCATTTTATGAATGAAGCCATATGTACTTTGCAAAAAGCTTCGATGTAAGCATGTCTTAAGCTTTGTTGTACTCATAGGGCTGAGTTAATTGTTACCAGGAAAGCACCCCGCCCCCTCCAAATTTTCTGTGCTTAAATATGGCAAAAATAAAGGAGCTGAGATCAGACTCCAAGAAGTCGTGGCCCAGCACTGGTTACCTGAATCTGGCTGATGTGAGTTCCATTCTTAGCTCACCCTGGTCATCCATTTTCTTCGCAGACTGTAAAGCTCCTGGGGCCCTCCCACAGGCCGTATGGATGTGTCAGTTTGGGTGACTTTTCATGAATGCTTCCATTTCTCTAGGGGCTGTTGGTTTGTTTAAATTGCTGATCTGATCTTGATTTAACTTTGTTAAGTGGTATATCTCAAGAAATTTATTTATTTTAGGTTTTCCAATTTGGTGGTGTACAAGTTTTACTTCTCTGGATTTCTTTGGTGTCTGTTGTTATGTCCCCTCTTTCATCTCTAATTTTGCTAAAATTTTTTTTTGTCTTTTAGTTAATTTGGATAAGAGTTTGTCAATTTTGTTGATTTTTTTTCCAAAGAACCAATTCTATTTCATTGATTCTTTGTTTTAGTTTGTTTGTTTGTTTGTTTATATTTTATTGATCTCATCCCTGATTTTGATTGTTTATTGTCATCTACTCTTTTTGGGTGTTGTTTCTTCTTACTGTTCTAGAGTTTTCAGGCATGCTATTAAGTCACTCAGGCCACTTCAGCTTTTAAAAAATACATATATAGGCACTACGTGTTATGAACTTGCTTCTTAGAACTACCTTAATTTTGTCCCATAGGCTTAAGTATGGTGTGTTTTTATTTTTATTCAATTCTAGAAAGTTTTAAAAAATCTTTTCTAATTTCTGTCTTGACTTTTTTTTTTTTTTTTTCCAATCAGTAGAGAGTTGTTCGGTTTCCACGGGTTTGTAAATTTTCTGTCGTTTCTGTTGTTGATGTCTAGCTTTCATGTGTGGTGGTCAGATAGGATGCAGGGAGTTGTTTCAATTCCCTTGTATCTGTTCAGTCTTGTGGTCAGTTTTGGAGAAAGTTCCAAGAGGCTTTGAGAAGAAGGTGTATTCTTTCGTGTTTGGATGAAATGTTCTATAAATAACTGTTAGGTCCATTTGGTTTATAATGTCAACTAGCTCTAGCACTTTTCTATTTACTTTTGACCCGGATAACCTGTCTGTTGGTGAGAGTGGGTGGTGACATCTCCCACTATTCCTACGTGAGGCTCGATATGTGATGTGCGCTGTAGTAATGTTTCCTTGACAAAGTTGGGTGCCCTTGTGTTTGGTGCGTAGATGTTTAGAATTGTGCTATCTCTTGGTAGATTTTTCCTTTGATAAACATGTGGATCTTTTCATATTTCTTCTGATTAGTTTTCATTTGAAGTTACTTCGTCAAGTATTAAAATGAGTACACTGGCTTGCTTCTTAGGTCTGTTTGCTTGGAATATCTTTTTCCATCCTTTTACCTTACAATGATATCTATCCTTGATATTAAGGAATGTTTCTTGAATGCTGAAGAAGGATGACTTCTGTTTTCAATCCAATCTGTTAGTCTGTATCTTTTTTGGGGGTGTGTGGAGATTGAAACCATCGACTTGGTGAGTTATCAATAAGCATGTTTGGTTATATCCATTATTTTGTTGTGGTGGTGTGTCCTTCCCCATCCTCTTTGATTTTCTGATCTGGGATTATTTATTCCTTGTTTTTTATTGGGTGTAGTTAACCTATTCCAATTAAATTTTTCCTTCTAGTGCTTTCTGCTGAGCTAGATTTGTACACAGATACCTTTAAAATTTGGCTTTCCTGTGGACTATTTTTCTTTCATCATCTATTATGCTTTATAGTATAGCAGTGTAGAGTAGTGGGTGGGCTGACACATGTGGTCTCAGAGTTTGTGAAACATTTGTTCTTTTTCTCCTGGCTTTTAGAGTCTTCACTGAAAAGTCAAGTGTTATTCTAATGGGTTTGCCTTTGTATTTACTTGACCTTTTTTCATTACAGCTTTCAATATTCTTTCTTTGTTGTATACATTTAATGTTTTGATTATTATGGGTCACAGAAAATTTCTTTTCCTATCCAGTCTATTTGGTATTCTGTATGCTTCTTTTACCTTGTTAAGCACCTCTTTCTTTAGGTTAGAAAAATTTTCTTCTATGATTTTGTTGAAAATATTTTTTGTGCCCTTGACCTGGATTGCTTCTCCTTCCTCTATTTCCATTATTTGTAGATTGGTCTTTTCATAATGTCCCAGATCTCCTGGATGTTTTGGGCCTGGGTTTCTTTAGATTTAACATTTTTGTTGACTGATGTATCTGTTTCTTCTGTCTTGTCTTCCATGTCTGATATTATCTCTTCCATCTCTTATATTCTGTTGATGAGGCTTGCCTCTGTGTTTCCTGTTCATGTTCCTGTATTTTTCATCTTCAGTTTTTCAAATATAATTTTCAAAAATAATTTTTCAAATTATTTTTATTTTTACCTACAAGTCTTAAACTATTTTCTTCATTTCATTCCACTGTATTCTCATAGATTCCTTTAAGGAATTTATTCATTTCCTATATAAGGATCACAAAGCCAATTTTGAAGTCCTTGTCTGTGTTTCAGCTATGTTAGAATACTCAGGGCCTACTGTATTAGGGTTGCTGGGAATCTAGTGGAGACATATTGTTCTGGTCATCATTGATTATATTTGTATGCTGGCATCTAGGCACCTGTTCTTTAGGATGATTGTAATTCTAGGTGCTAGTACCTGGTTATATCTTTGTTGAGTGGGGGTTCTATTCCTTGGTTTCTGTTGCCTTCCCAGGGTCTTAGAAATCTGTGGTGGCTGTGGTGTCTGGTAGGGAGTGCCTTTGAGTTCCTACCAGGTGTAGCCACTGGAGGTTCCAGGTAGAAGGTGTTGCAAAGTATTGGGGACTGATATAAAGGAATGGGGGACTCAGAAGGTCTACCACCAGTTTTGATGGGTCCCCAGGGACTGAAGGTAGCATAAAAGGACAGGTCCCTGGAAACAGTCTGCTGTAAGACAGGGCATGAAATTTCTTCCTTCTTTCCATTTATCTTCTGTCTTTTTTGAAGGAACTGGTTCCAAAATGGAAATTCTTGGATTGCTTGTTTATTTTAGATTCTGATAAAGTCCCATGTGAAACTGTTTTGAAATAGTATTTAGAGGAAAAAAACAGGCTCTTGTGATGTTTTAAATAAGTCTGTGGTAACAACAGATCTATTTAGACCAATTTTGGTTGAGTTATATTTCAATAAAATTAGCTTTATTGGAAAATTATATATTTCATCACTGTTTTCAAATTTAGTTGCCTGGGTTTGCAAAATCATCTTGTGGTTCTGTGTGCAATAGTCGTCTCTATTGCAGTTCAGTTTATATAACTGAATTTCTAATTTTATTAAATTAGACTAATGGCAGATCAACTTTACTGCTTTCTTTCTGGTCTTCTAAAGACCAAGCATTTGTGTAAGAGTATCTTTTATTTATTAGATTAACCTAGGCGTTGGCCTGGAAGATTCTAGCCTCCATACAATCTAATCTAGGCCTAGAATGTTTTCAGCCTCTGAGACATACTGCTGAATAAGCTCACCCTTCTTGCTGGCTGGTTCAACTCAATTGTTTATATTCAAACTCCTCTCCTAGCTGACTGATTCAATCTGGTTTCCTCTGAATGAATTGCTCTGCTTGGCCTCAAACTAACTCTAGCAACCTGTTCTAATCTTCTGGCTCATTGAGACTCTCTGACTTGTTCTCTCTTTACCTAGGTTTAATGTGTTCCCTCTTTAACCCCTCTGTGTAAAATGGTCTGCCCTCTCTCTCATTCTCTGTGCTGCTCCTTTAAGTAGCTTCCCTTTTCTCTCTCTTCTCATTAGAGTTGGGCATATTCTATTCTGTCAAATCTTTCTCTGATTTGTCACTTTGTCACTCAAGTAGACATTACTTTCAAACATGAGTGCTTCCTTCTACAAACTAACCTCATTGTTTGGGATTAAAGGTGTGTACCACCATGTCTAGACCTAAGCTTTTCTCTTAGGTCTTGGAAACTTGCTTTATATCAGACTGGCCTTAAACTCAGAGATCTGTTTGTCTCTGCCTGCTGGGATTAAGGGCATATCTGTAATCCAGCCTGATCACACAGATGTAAAGGTCTTTGGATATAATCTCTTGCCAGAGATTATGTTCTGAATGAAAACATCTGGGCTTTAAAATGCATTCTACTTTAAAAAAAAATTGAATAGTAATATCCCAGTTTTTTTCTACTGAGTTTTTTTCCCCACTCACTATTTATTTTTGTTGTTCTTTTTTTTTTTTACTTGAAAAGGTAGCTGCTTCCTTAGGTTTTAAAGATTCACCCTTGCTGGTTACTGTACACATTCCTTTCATTTTCTCTGAATGCTATTGTTATATCCTCAGGTCCTAGGTATGATTTGATAATTATTATTTGATTTCATTTGTTCTGTAATTATACTTTGAATTTGCTTCAAGAATTGCTTTAAAATTCTAACACTAAAATTTCCAAATCATGGGAGACTTTTATTTAAATTTTATTATAAATGCCATTGTTTTTTTTAAATAATAAAATTATGTTAATAACCTTTATCATAAATATGATAAAAATGCTGCCTGGATAGAATTTCTTCATTTAAAAAAATATATTACTATTTTCTTATGGTCTGGTATGTGATTGGCTTTCATGGTTGTCTTTTTGTGGTTTCTTTTCTTCTTCTTCTTCTTCTTCTTCTTCTTCTTCTTCTTCTTCTTCTTCTTCTTCCTCTGTTTTTTGAGACAGGGTTTCTCTGTGTAGCCTTGGCTGTCCTGGATTCACTTTGTAGACCAGGCTGGCCTCAAACTCACAGAAATCCACCTGCCTCTGCTTTCCTAAGTGCTGGAATTACAGGTGTGCACCAAGGAGTCTGGCTTTTTTGTGGTTTCTGATGAAGAAAAGGCCACTCCATAAGCAATTTGATAAAAGGATTATATATCTTGGCTTTCAGTGACCTGTTATATCATCTGAATCTTTTATATTCTTACTTATTCATTTTTATTCACTTCGGATTTCTTGGCATGGGAGAAATAAAATCTCTTTAAGCAAAACATCTTTATCCATTTCTCCTTGCAACACCTAACATTTTATTTATGAATATAGATATTGTTTGGCGTATAGATACTCACAATTGGTGTTCTGTATCTGTATGCTTTGTTACTGTGTAGTGTTCTTTAAAACATCTCATTTAATACTGTTCTCATCAAGAGTGCTCTCCCCATCCACCTTCCTCTGCTGCAGAACACACAAGCCACCACTTTCAGCTTTATTTTGAGAGAACACCCTGTAGACAGACTGAAGTTGGTTTTGCTTTGTAGGCCACTGCAAAACCTCTCTCCTTATCTGAATTCTATTTATCGCTGCCAGCCTTGCTGTGCCAAAGCCAGGTCAAAACTCATAAAAGCAAAAACAAAACAAAACCAGAAACCACCACCACCAACAACAAAAAACTCCGAAGTGTCCATTTCTTCTCAAATTGACATCAGCAATATCAGATCAATAGCTTGAAACCAGCCATGGTAGGAGTCTGTATACCAGGGAAACCAATGAAGACATCAACCAAGACATTTGTTCTCTTTCCCAGCACTCATTGTCTGTGAAGCATGGCTAGCAGTGGGATCTTTCAACTCGCCCTAGTTCTGTTAGATTATTCTGTTTTTATGTGGTATCGATCATGAAATATATTTGGTAGTTTTTTTAATCCATATGTCTACTTTAATACTTTGGAGTATTGTTTTTAGTGTAAGAGTTACTACTATACCCATGATTTCAGATGAAATCTTTAACTCTTTGGTAGACAGAATCTTCTGACTCATCCCATGAGTGTTCCCAAATTAGCCCATTTCCTCTTTCTTCCTTTTACTTTGTACCTAATGCAATGCTCCACCTTCTTAGCATTTATCTTTGTCTTCTAAAATAACCTTTCAGTGTTTTTACTTGATTTAGCACCCTCTAATGATATCATTCAACCTCTTTCAGTACAAGATTCAACATGCATTAGTATAAAATTATTCTGCCAAGTATTTTTGCCAAGTAAGCTTGCATTCTGTCCTGTTACTGCAGTCCCTGAATTCTTCTAAGTGTTAGCATATATTAAAGTAGATTCAATATCAACGTGAGTTTCATTGGCTTTTTGTTTTGGTCCATCCCTTCACTTCCTGAAGTTCATTACTTAGTATTTTCTATAAGAAAATACTCTTCACATATTCAAAATGTACATGTGTTAGCTTTGTTTCCCTGACATAGGCACTTCTGCATAATTTTCTGGATTGGTGTTTTACTCTAGGGAAATCTGAGGTCAGCCTTTTTTTGTAACTCCTTTCAAGTGACAACATTTTTCCATAGTCCCCTAAAGACTTCTTTGACTTTGAAGATTGTGACTTTTATTATATCATGCCTCTTTGTTCCTTTTTCTTGGGACATTGCATGTCATTTCAATTTTTAATCAAAACTCTTATTTTTGAAAACAGGCATCTGAATAATTCCTTTGCTTCCCCTCCTCATGTTTAAACATGGAGATGCCGAAGCATACTGTGCTTTGTATAGTTTCCCTGAATATTTTCTCCCTAGTCCTGCTGACCTTTATTTCCACTTAATTTGGGTCTATTTTCTATCTTTTTCTCTATGTCCATTAGTGAGTTTTACAGTTTGTACTTTCTCTGTGTTGTTCCCATGGTAATCTTTTTTTTTTTTTCCTGTGATAGTTTTATTTTTGTTCACTTCTCCCTTGAACTCTTCCATCTCTTATATTCCTGTGTACCTGCGTGCGTGTGTATGCACACACGTGTGTGTTCAGAGTTAACGGCAAAATATTGAGAAGCTTGAGAATGTTTCAGAAGTTTCAGAAGCTGACTTTTTCTCTCTTGATAAGCATATTTTGAATTCTGTTCATTTTCCTGTTCCTTTTCTATTGTTCTTATGGTTCTTATAGTCCTTTTCCAGTTCCTTTTTGATGACCTCAGTCTTACAGACAGTAAGCTTTGGTTGGCCCAGATATTGATGGAAATTTCATATACAGTTTGATCTGGAAGGCCTGTTAGCTGAGCAGAATCTTTTTTAAATTCTGAGATTTCATTACGTCTTTACTTCCTGTGATGGAAGAAGGGAGCCGTGGGCCTTTGTGTTTGCAAGCCTCTCTTCTACTTCCACAAAGGTAGACTCTTATCTTAGAGCACCTGTGCATTTGTAATTCAGTCTTGCCAGCTCACCTTTTCATATTAAAACATCCAGTGGCTTTAAACTGCCCTCTCAACCCTTACGTCTGTGCTCGTAGATCTGTGCAGCTCTCAGTCCTCCGAGCAGGCCCTCCTAACGGTGGACTGTGGTTACGGTTGGGTCCCCAGTCGTCGGAGGACAGGGAATCAGTGACTGTGAGGTGCTCAGTCCTAAATGGGACATATTTACCACCCCATCCAAGGTCCAGGAAGCACAGAGTGGAATGGGTGGAAAGGTTGTAAGAGCTGGAGTTTAGGGAGGGGGTACTGCCGTGGACAGTGTCTACTGGAAAGAGCCCACTGCAGTCGGGCGTGTGGTCACTGCAGCTGTGGTTACCTGCACGGTGGAGGGCCCCCGAGGTTCTTCCTTCCCTGAGGGACTATTCACAGTCAATGGCGGTTAGGAGAAAGGCAGCTTTTCTCCTACGTACGAAGGTACTTCCGTCAGCGTTAAACACACAAAAGTCACTCGCCATGTCCAGGGAATCTGTCATTGACTATTTCCTATATTCTTTTGGTTACAAACAAAATTGAGGTTTTCGTAACTCTGAGGGTTTTAGCCTGGAAAGCACGCTTTCTGCACGTCGTCAGGCCTGCGGCTGGGGCACCCCGCACCCCACTCTCTCCCCCACTGCTTAAAGACTTCTAGTGAGTTCCCTCTCCCCCTCTTATGCCCTTTAGTTTCAGCAATCTCCTACTTTCTTTAAAGAATGGATTCACATTTTGCTTTTAGTCCCCCGGAAGAGGACAAAATGGAAACCTTATTGTGCTAAAATGTAGTCACTGGGTTTTCTGACTTGTTATCCGGGCACACAGAAGACCCTTTTATCATGTCGGAATGTGGAGTAGAGGAACGTGATACAATTCCAGTGTAGATGCTGCAGTGTATTCAAACTTCTGTAACAAAATGCAATAGTTTGGGCAGCTTATAAGCATGAGAGATTTGTTTCTCATGGTTCTGAAGGCTGAAGATTTCCAAATCAAGACCTCGACGGATTCAGTGCCTAACGGGGACCACTTCTTGGTTCACTGCCTTTCTGCAGCATCCTCACGTAGCAGAAGGTGCGAGTGATCTCACCAGACTCTTTCTTCTGTGAATATTTTATTAGCTACTTTCTTCATCAGTGTGACAGAAGGCCTGACCGGAGCAGCCTAAGGCAATTGATTTTGACTCATGGTTTCAGGGGTCTCAACCTATCACAGCGAGAACAGTGTGGCAGCAAAACAGCTCTGTCTGTGGTGGGTGGAGCTAACGGAGTGGCTTGTTCACGTCTGAGTGAGTGAGGAAGCAGAGAGGGGGCCTAGAAGCATGGTCAGGGAATGACCCTCAAGGTCTTCATTCCTTCTGCCCCTCTGGCCAGTCAGCTCTCATGTTCAAAGCAATGCTGCAGCCATCAGAAGGGACATTTACCTGCTACGGGTCTTTTTCCAAAAATGGACTTTAATGTTCCCTGTCTCCAAGAGACATCTGAAGTGAAGTTATAAACGGACATTTTGGAATGCGACATTGGAAGCAAATCCACATTCATCCCTGCCATGATAATATCACTTCCCTAGTGAATCCTTTGCTATGTTCGTATATGTAATATATATTATATACACACATATATATAACTTTTGTTTTGTATTAAAGTCTCCACAGACTTGTTGGAGAGTCTCCAGTGGTATCTTGAACTGTGGTTCATAAGCTCTAGCTGCTGAGCCTGAGTAAGCAGCAGAAGCCCTGGCAGAGCGCCTCCCAGTCTTCTAGACCATTTCTGTACATTTTCAGAACTCCTGTAGGATTCTGAAGAAAATACGGGTTGAAAATGCTGTTCTGTGCTATGGTTAGTTGCAGAAAATTAAAAAAAAAAAAAAAGATAAATGGTTGATAATGCTTATTATTAAAAGCCTATCACGATTATGGTGGTATTATCTAATCCACTATCATGACTGATAAAAGATAAAGACACCTGATAGGTTTTAGAAAAGCCTTACTTCACGTGGGGCAGGGCAGACACTAACCTAAACTACCCTTTATCTCCGAGTCCTTCATTCTATTCCAGTTGCTCTAATCATTCCTATCTGGGCTACTTCCCATCCATAATCCATAATTACTTGCACATGTTCCTCATCTGGACTACTTTCTTTCATCCATGCCAATCCCGCCCTGGCAGCTCTCCTTTTTTCTCCTCTCCTGCCTATCCTTCCCGTGATCCTCTGTCCTCAAAGCCCTGGAACTCTGGCCACGCCTACCTCATTCCACCCTGCCCAGGTGCGTAGGCATTTATTCAGTCAATCAGGGATAACTTGGAAACGAGGATTACAAACGTCATTTTGGAGTGTCTGCTCATAAAAGACAGCAAACAGACCTCAGGGGAGAAAAGAATTAACATTCAAATACAAAGCACCAAACCCCCGCTCTTACAGTTAGCGCCTGGCCACTGGTTTCCTCTGCTGAGTAAAAGCGCTCTGCTGAGGGCGGAAAACAGTAAAGTGAGAAGTGAATTATCACTTACTTGTCGCCATCACACATCAAGCGTGAACCTTTAAACAAGCAATAACCAAACCAGATGCCCAAGAGTCTCCAAGAGGTCAGCATGATACATTGTGTAAGCTAGAAGGGGCTTCAAAGGGCCTGTGCTCTGATCCCATCACACTTTCTATATCATGAGGAGAACTGAACGCTTTGCACAGAGCCTTTTCCGCAGAAGTTAAGCAAGTGGAGGTTTCTCAACAGCCCTCTCTTCTGATTGGGCCTCTAGAGTCTTGCTGGAATCACATGAAGGGAAGCATTCTGTTGTGAAAGGCAGGACCTCTGCGTCAGGTCAGTCCAGGAAGCGTCCTGGAGCTGTGTGTGGCTTGGCAGGTCTCTCTTGAGGCTTTGCTTGCTTATCGTTTAGATCAGCGGTCATGACCCCTTTAGGGTCAAACAGCCTTTTCACAGAGGTCACCTGAGGCTACAAGAAAACAGATATTTACGTTAAGATTCGTAACAGTAGCAAAATTATAGTTATGAAGTAGCAGTGAAAATAATCTATGTTGGGGGTCACCACTGTATTAAAGGGTGGCAGCATCAGGAGGGTCGAGCACCACTGCCTTAGATGGTTGTGACTGTGTATCTACCACGGAGGTATTGTATCAGAATTCAAAACTGAAATAAACTCATGTGAAGCAGTTGGCAGAATGCCTGCAACAGCCACTCATAGAACTCATCTGGGGTGACCTTGTATAGATTTTTTTTTTTAAACATCTGGCATCACCACTCACCTCTCAAGGATGTACACCTTGTTTCCTAGGAGTATCTGCACCGGTGTGGCTTTGCTGACCGACACTATTGTCTTCTCATCCTATCATTTTGCCAGATGCTCATGGCTGTCCCTGGCCTGCCCTGACTCCTCTGCTCTGCTTTGGTAGTTCCAAAGCAGTGAAAGAAGCTGATGAACTGACTTGGGACCAGGAACTCTTCCTAACCACCCTGTCCTCTGTAGAGGCCTCCTGCGGGGGACCCCAGAGAGTACAATGCTCAAACAACACATTATCAAGCTCTTCTCCCAGACCAGCCTCATATCTGATTCTGTAAAACTTCAGCCATCAGCCAGCCTGCTCCCAGACGATAACCCAACAGAGCCGCTCCAAGACAGCGCCGATGGGAGGCCCACCAGGGTGTGGTTCCCTGATGTGGCAGTGGATTTGGATGAAGTACCCCGGCACCCCTGGGAGAAGATGCTGTCTGGGTGCTGCCTGGCTCTGGTCCCTCTGGCTCCAACCAGGAGGAGCTCACAGCTCAGCTTCTCCAGGCTGGTAATGCTGAAGTACTCCTGACTGTAGTGAAAGATGGACTCAGGCAGAGCCCCAGCCCGGGCTCCTGCTGTCCCTGTGGCTGCTCCTGCTGCATCCTTCCCTCTGCTTTGCCCTGCGGCTGGTGGCCCAGCCTCCAGCCTCTGTCCTGCTTCCTGATCCTTGCTTTGCCTGAAAATGGCTGATGCAGTCCTGTTTGTCAAACCTGGCCTAACAACTGTCCCACTATGGGAAGAGGAACGATTGTGTTCAAGATGAAATCAGGTATGCCAGTTGTCACCTTCCACAGGATGCTGTGGGCCCAGTTCCTTAGCTGTGGGACTTTAGCGCAAAGGGCTGAGCTTCTGGCATTAATCCAGGTACTTCACCAGGGAAGGACAAAGCCTTCACTGTATACACCGAGTAGGTATATATTTGCCAGGGCCCATGTTCATGGGACCCTCTCTGTATAGAGGGAGCTCCTTACCTCAGCCAAGAAAAACAAAAACAAAACAAAAACAATTCTTGGCCCTACTGGAGGCTCCAAGAGAGGTAGTCATTGTCCATTGCAGAGGGCACCAAAGGGGAAATCCCCTGAGGCAAAGTGAACGGGACAGATGACTTGACCACCCAGAAGGTGGCCCTAGAACAGTGGAGACTCTTCAGATCTTGGTTACCCTGCTTGGTTCTGAATTGCTTCAGAGCCCAACTTAAACACAAAGAAGGCAAATGGATAACAAGGGAAGATGCCAAACAGGAAGCAAACTCAGTTCTTGCCAGATGAGAGACCCATTCTCTCTCTTCCATTATCAGAGTTGCCAAACTCTACCAGGTCACATGTTTGGGGGCAACTAAAACTGTTGAGTAACCCAGATAGTACAGTAAATTTGGGTTGTTCCTCTCCTTGGGGTCTGACAGTAGCCTAAACTTCAAAGCCAATGTTTCCCTACATTTTTCAAAGGTCCTAAATGTTGAGTGGAAAACTACATTGCACCTGGAAGCCACAAAGTTCAGAACAGCTTTACTAAATGTGTTGGTGAGAACTGGTGAAAAACTGGGCAAACTCTTACCCTTTGCCCTCCCATGGGCCATATGAACCCCAGTATAGAAAAGTTCACAGGGCAAAAATTACTAACCACTCTCTCCTCAAGTCCTTATGGGGCTCTGCAGCAGACCCAGAGGACTGTTCATCAGATAGTTCAAGAGGCTGGGTCCTTGTCTTTGTCTGAACCTGTCCACAAGTTCCAGACTGGTGACCTTGCATGCGTAAAAAAACTGGAGTCAACATGGAAAGGCTCTATAATCTGTGGTCCTCACCCCTTCCTTCCCCATAGTGTCATCCTATGGACTCATTACACCCAGCTGAAAGAAGATACAAAAGATAACTATAGATGGGTCATCCCCAGGTCCTCCAACCCCTAAAGAGAAGACTGACATGGGTCCTATAATTATTGTCCTATTGTCTTTTTTTCTTTTTTGTCTCCCCATAGGAAAGGCCCCAAACCCCTATACACCAGGATCTTGGGTATAAAAATTAAGAAATACTGGAACTGGGGAGCTCATAGAAACTTTACTATCAGCCCTAACAACTGTAGATGGGACCAACTCAAGCTTATCCCAAGGGACTTCTAAGGAAAGGGTGCTTCTTTTTTTAAAATTTATTTATTTTTATTAATTACAGTTGATTCATTTTGGATCTCAACTGTAGCCCCTCCTTTGTCCCCTCCCAATCCCATTCTCCCTCCCTCTTCTCCTTCTATGCCCCTCCCCTAGTCCACTGAAAGGGGAGGTCCTCTTCCCTTTCTAACTGACCCTAACATAACAGGTCTTATCAGGACTAGTTGCATTGTCTTCCTCTGTGGCCTGGTAAGGCTGCCGCCTTCCAGGGGAAGGTCATCAAAGAGTCAGCTAGTAAATTCATGTCAGAGACAGTCTCTGTTCTGCTTACTAGGGAACCCACTTGGAATCTGAGCTACCATGGGCTACATCTGTGCAGGGGTTCTAGATTATCTCCATGCATGGTCCTTGGTTGGAGTATCAGTCTCAGAAAAGACCTCTTTGCCTAGATTTTTGGGTTCTGTTGTTCTCCTTGTGGAGCTCCTGTCCCCTCCAGGTCTTTCTATTTCTCCCTTCTTTCATAAGATTCCCTGCACTCTGCCAAAGTTTGGCTATGAGTCTTAGCATCTGTTTTGATACCCTGCTGGGTAGAATCTTTCAGAGACCCTCTGTGATAGGCTCCTCTCCTGTTCCCTGTTTTCTCCCTCTTCTGATGTCCATCCTGTTTGCCTTTCTGAGGGAGGATTGATCATCTTAGGAAGGCTGCTCCTTTAATGACAACAAGATACCCCCTGTTCAGTTCCTCTCATGGAGATTCCAGCAGGTTAATTCCAAGAATAGTGGTTGAGTCTGTTTCCAGGCCCCAGAGACTACCTGGCTTGCTTGCAATGTGGCTTAGCTAAGTGTTGTGCATCTTGCAAATTGTTTGCATTTAGAGGAGACCCCACTCCTTTGTGTCCTCGGGCAGGTTATACCACAGGTGCTTATCTATAATGGAAAAGAGGAAAGGTCCCACCTAAGTCTAGATTCTGGGCTTCCCTGCACTGCGAGCCATCCCATTCTCTTCTGTTGGTGGGGCGGGCACAGCAGACTGACTCCCCTGCAGTTGGAACTTCAGCCTGAGTTATGGGGCACAGAGACTTTAAGGAACTCATTGCTCAAGTAGACAGAGACCTAGGCCATCTGGAAGATCCTGCTTCGCATCTGGAAGCCCGGTGGGACTCCTTAGCTGAGGTTGTTCTTCAGAATCACAGAGGGCTGGATCTTCTCTCTAGGAGACAAGGAGGTCTTTGTGTGACACTGGGAGAAACTGCAGCTTCCTTGATGATCAGTCAGGGACAGTTAGAGAAGGATGAGCCATGGTCAGAAAGAACCTTCAGGACACAGAGAGGAGATGTCCAGAATCTAACAACTGGTCCCAATCTCTGTTCTCCTGGGCCCTTGGTTGACTACTCATGGCCACGGCTGGACCATTAATCCTTTGGCTCCTAGCCCTCACTACAGGACCCTGCTTGCTCAGCTGCCTCCTTAGCTATTGTCTCAGTTTGGGTTTCTATTGCTGTGAAGAGACACCATGCCCACGGCAACTCTTATAAAGGAAAAACAAACAAACAAAAATATTTAATTGGGGTTGGCTTCCAATTTCAGAGGTTTAGTCCATTGATGTCATGGCAGGAAGCATGGTGCATGTAGGTAGATATGGTGGCAGAGAAGGAGCTGGACTGGCAGGCTGCAGGAAGTAAATTGTGAGCTACTGGACAGGCTTGAGCTTCTGAGACCTCAAAGGCCCATTCCCCTAATGATGTGCTTCCTCCAACAAGGCCACACCTGCAGGGTGTGGCTGGCGTAACCTGCCCTACCTTGAGGTGGAGCTTCTCCTCTCCCAGAGGCCTTCACTATATAATCCAGACATTTTGGTTCCGCCAGACCCTTTTCCCCCTCCTGCTCTTTCTCTCTTACATTCCCCCATCTCCCCTCCCCTGCCCCCGTCGCTCCAATAAACCTACATTTATATAATATAGCTTCGTCTCTCCATTAGCTCATTCTGTTTTAGTTAGTAAATCAACACCTACCTCAGCAAGGCGAGTGCCACTCCCTGTGAGCCTATGGGGACCATTTTCCTTCAAACCACCACAGCAGTGTAAAACAGGAAATAAATTCTGTTGAACTACTACTGCTGAGGGGTTTATATAACCCGTTTCCTCCAAATGGGTCCACGACTTGACTCATGCCCACTAGTGGGGAATGTAAAGGTCCCAGACCCTAGTAGCAGCCTCCCCCCCCCCCCCCCCAGCATAACTGACTCCATGACAGAAGTATCATTTAAGCTTTGGAACCCATCAGGTAGGCAGTAACACCTATCAAAACAAAAATAAAGACCTAATTCATCAAAATCCATGGTTTTGAAAAAGTCCCCAGATATGCTAACTTTGTTCTTTGGCTTCTGTAGTTCTACTTCTGGCTAACTCTTCTTGCTAACTGAGGTGAGTCAATCCAGGATGTGCTCAAAAGCTCCTCCTGAGAAAGGCTCTAGTCGGCACTCAGGTCCTGAACACCCAGTGTAGTTGCCGACTGGCTAATACTTTTTACTGTCTTGAACCAGTGTCCAAGTGGTCTTCTTTACCTCACAGCAGCCTGATATAACCCAGGCTGGCCTTGAACTTATTATGCAGACAAGGCTTGCCTGGAGCTCCTAATCCTTCTGCCTTCACCTCCTAAGTACTGTGGTTATAGGTGTGTGCTGTCAGGTCCCAGCACACCAAGCAGCAAGTTGAGATCAGCTCAGGCTGGCCTCTGAGCTCGTAAACACTCCGCATTTCTCAGCAACCTTGGAGAGTGGGTTTTGGTTTCCCAGGACAAACACCCCAATCTCCAGAGAGGGCATCTAACTCTCTGTGAACTCAACAAGCCTCTAGTCTAAGGGATTAGAGCCCCTCTAGTTCCCAGATGGTTGCAGCTAACGTGCCCTCCTCCCACCTCCCATTGTAAGGGGCAGGACTCTTCCACTATCTTCTCTGCTCCTGTAGCCCTGGCAATCAGCAATCTGCTCCTCTTCCTTCCTTCTCTCTGCTCTTTCTCTGTCCCCAAGAGGCAGCCATAGCAGACTCCCCCCCATGCCTCAGGCTATTCTATCTCTTATCTACAATAAAACCCTCCCCCCAATAATGAATCAGTCATGTTGGCAGTTTCTCTACAGTGCCCTCTTGAACACATCTGCCGGGGCCCACTAAGTAATTTATTCATTCCCTTGACCTCTCCTTTCCATTTCCTGTTCTTTCGAGGAAGCAAGTAATTGCAGACTGTGGCTGCTGTTAGGAAACAAGGATGAAGGGGGATGGTTTTACTTGCAGGTCGGCCCAATGTGAGCGAGCGTGATCAAGAGGATGCTTAGTTCTCCCTCTCCATTTCCATAGCGCTGTAGTAGCACTGGAGGCCCATTAAGGAATAATATGTTGGAATCTGCCCCTGGGTGGAGTCCTGGGGTGGAGTCGTGTGTGTGCTACTGTCTCCCCAACTAAGAGCAAATCCAGGTGCTCAAGTCAATCACCTGGCCAAGAACCCCCCTCCCCAAGAATAACCCATCTTAAGCAGGAGGAATAATTATCCCCTTAACGAGGTAATGTATTTTTCCTTCCCAGAATCCCCACCCTTAGCACCGTCTCCTTCAGAGTGCAGCCATGCAGCTTTTAAGCCTGCTCACTTTTCTGAACTACTCACAAAGGCGTAACTTTGGTTTTCTTCTTCCTACTCCATCTCTCAGCTTGCTTCTCCTAACGCGTTGGGCTTTACTTTCTATCTGATGCTCTTCTTTCTGCCATGTGGCTGCTTGCCCTCCCTGTGGCTAAACTCCATACCTGCTTAATTTCGAAAAGCACAGCTGTGCCAGTCTCCAGTCTCCTCCTCTGGGCGAGATTTACAGCTTGCTATCATGTGCAAGAGAGAGAGAGAGAGGGAGAGGGAGGACAGACAGACCCCAGGAAATACACACTGTTAACTTAAGGTGTCAGAATGGTGTGGAGGACTCCTGGAAGGTGAGCCCCTCCCCTGCCTGCCTGTAGTTTTCTTCCCAGCATGAGATCCCGGAGGGAATTTCAATTCTGTGAATCCTTTATTTCAATAGTGTTGACAGCCAAAGGAAGGGCCTAGGTGTCTCTTCTTTGAATCTCTCCTCTACTGCCAGGATGATTACAAAAACGCAAAACCACAGATGTGAAATGTAACAAATAAGTTTGAGTTGGGAACTTGTGTGCCTTCTACCAAGGTCAAGGGCCTGAACACAGCAGATCCCATTTTCCATCTGTGAACCTTCCTGACCCTGGGTACCTCCGCTGTGCCAAGTTCACGGTGGAGATTGTCATTCCTTGCTATTCTTTATAGTTTCACCATCTGTGAATATATCCTAGACAAGATACTTTAGTTTGGCCTATTTCTGATATCATGCTCACAGAAGTGTGCATATATATACATATATTATACATACATGTATATACATGTATATTACATATGTAATATGTATTCAATATACATGTATGTAATATAAATGTATGTAATACATGTATATACACATATATTATATATATACATTATATATATCACATATAAATTTTGTGTCTGGCAGTGTGTTGTGAGAGACTGCTATGTTGCTGATTATAGCTATAGTTCCTATTTTCACTGATTTATACATTCTACTGAACATCTAATTATGGTTATCAGAGTTCCTGAAGTAAGAGCAGGAACTGCTGCCCCCTTGTGTTTTTTGTGTTCATAACACCCTTTTGTATGATTGATTTCTTCCTTAATTCTCAGAGGCAATCAGCTGTCCTCCAAAGCAGCTGGAGTGTCAGAATGCCTGCTTGCTCAAATTACATGTAGAAGGTTAGGAGGCCACGTGACTCAGCTTCGAGGAACTCTCCTGTGAAACGGCTTTTGTTTCCAGGAAGAGGCTCAGCTCTGCCTAACTCTGGCTTCCATCATCCAATTGGAAAAGAATTTGACGTAAGTAGATTTGTGGAGGTGCAGGGCAGATAGGAGAGCTTGCAAAGACAGTGTCGTTTACTGAGTGGTTAGGTCATGTACCAAGTCCTGCTTTGAAAACAGTGTAAGAGAGACATTGATTATATATGCGTGCTTACATGTTCACGTGTGTGGGGGCACATGTGTACATGGTTGTGAATTCTAGAGGTTGACATTGGGTTTCCTCTCCCACTTTATTAAGGCAAGGGTCTCACTTGAAGCCCAAGAGTAGTGACTCAGCTGATCTAGCTAGCTCTACTGCTCCAGGAATTCTGTATTTTACTCTTGAGCACCATGATAGGCAGCCTGTTCTGCCTCCCTGGCACTTACCTGGGTGCTTAAAATCTGAACTCAGATCTTCATATTGGCACAGCAAGCCTTTTATCTACTGAGCCATCTCTCCAGCCTGTCACATTCATTTTAGTGGATGTTTCAGTGTTTTATTTACCTGGTATTCCTGAGTGTCAAATATTCCTGGCAGAAGACTATTTTAAAAATACAATAAATGACTAGCAAATAAGTGCTTCAAATCGACTTCTTTTATTTATGTACTTTTTCTTCTTTTATTGGAAATAGATTTTTTTTTGTACAATATAATTACAGTTTTCTTCTGCCCCTACACCTCCCAAGCTCTCCCCACCTCCCTTCCCATCGGGATCCACATAGCCATCTAAGACATAATAATCAAATAAAATACAATACAGTAGGATAAAACAAAAACAGACTGCAATCCACGTCTAAGTGCACAATAATAATTTGTGGGAACCACTCAAAAAATGACACCAGGAATACAAATGAAATAACAATGCAAGTCAAGGGAAGGGAAAACAAAGTCAAGGAAAGGCCTGGGGGTAGGGATAGGCCTTGAAATGAAAAGGGATCGGTCTCAAGTTTGAGAGATGATGGAAAGATGCTCATGGATCAGGATTAATATGGTAAAGGGAAACCCAAAACACCCAGGATGGCCAAAAGAGTCCTGAATAAGAAAAGAACTTTTGTAAGTATCAGCACCTTCAACCCCAAATTGTACTACAGAGTTGTAGTAATAAGGTCAGCATGGCACCGACACAGTATCAGACACTTACATCAATGGAATCGAATTGAAGACCTAGTTGTAATTTCACACACCTATGGACACCGGATTCCTGATAAAGAAGCCAGATGTACGCGTGGGATAAAAAAGACAGAGTTTTCAACAAATGGTGCTGGACAAACTGAATGGCTTCCTGTAGAAGAATCTAAACAGACCCATACTTCTCACCCTGCAAAAAACTAAACTCCAGATAGGTCAAAGGCCTCAAGGTAAAACCAGATACACTGAATCTGATGTAAGAGAAAGTGGGGAACAGCCTAGGTCTCATTAACACAGGAGAAAAGCCTTTCTGAACAGATCACTTACAGCACAGGCACTAAGATCAACAATTAATAATCAGGACCTTTTGAAATGGAAAAGCTTCTGTATAGCAAAGGATACTATCGTTTGGATAAAGTACAGAATGGAAAAAAAGTTTTTAACAACTACATATCTGAAAAAAGACTAATATCCAAATACATAAATAACTCAAATGACTGGGTTTCAAGAAAATAGACAACCCAGTTAACAAATGAGGTACAGATCTAAACAGAGAATTCTCAAAAGAGGAAACTTGAGTGCCTGAGAAACACTTAAAGAAATGTTCAATATATCAAATGTTCATTCAACAAGGCTGAAGGAATGGCTCAGTGGTAAGAGCACTGGCTACTCTTTCAGAGGTCCTGAGTTCAAATCTCAGCACCCACATGGCAGCTCACAACTGTCTATAACTATAGTCCCATGGGATCCAAAGCCCTCTTCTGATGTATAGATGTTAGATGTACATACAGACAAAACACCCATATATGTAAATAAATCTTTAAAGAAAAAGGAAATGTTCAACATCCCTACTCATCAGGAAAAATGCAAATTAAAACTACTTTGAGATCCCATTTCTAATTAATTAATTTCAATTTATATCTCGGTCCTAGGTCCCTCCCTTCTTTCCTCTCAGTCGCACCCTCCCTCCCAAATCCTCTCTCCTCTATTCCTTAGAATGGTGGGGCTTTCTTACCCAGATACTCCAGCTCATCTGTTCACATGAGGACTGAGTTAATCTTCCTCTCCTGTGGCTTGGCAGGGAAGTCCTATCAGGGGGAAGTGATCAAAAAGCAGGCAACATAGTCCATGTCAGAGATATCCCCCACTCCCCTAACTAGTGGACCCACATGAAGCCCAAGATGCCCATCGGACTTATCTTCTTGGGGTCTGTACAAGAAGATCGTGTGCTATATGACTAGAATACGCTTGTAAGCTGAGTATATGTCTTGTGTGTCTTTCTGGGTCTGGGTTACCTCGCTCAGGATGATCTCTTCTAGTTCCATCCATTTGCCTGCAAATTTCATGATTTCCTTGTTTTTAATGGCTGAGTAGTATTCCATTGTGTAAATGTACTGCAATTTCTCTATCCATTCTTTGGTTGAGGGACATCTAGGTTGTTTCCAGCTTCTGGCTATTACGAATAAAGCTGCTTTGAACACGGTTGAGAAATGTCCTTGTTGTGTGGTGGAGCATCTTTTGGGTATCTTCCCAGGAGTGGTATAGCTGGGTCTTGAGATATGACTAGTTCCAGTTTTCTGAGAAAGCTCAAGATTGATTTCCATGTGGTTTTACAAGTTTACATTCCCACCAGCAATGGAGGAGGGTTCACCTTTCTCCACATCCACACCAACATGTGTTGTTACTTGAGGTTTTTGTTTTGTTTTTTTGCTTTTGTCTTTTTTATCTTAGCCATTCTGATAGGTGAAAGATGGAATCTCAGCATCTTTTTGACTTGCATCTCCCTGATAACTAAGGATGCTGAACATTTCTTTAAGTGTTTCTCTGCCATTCCAGATTCCTCTGTTGAGAATTCTATGTTTATCTCTGTACCCCATTTTTAAATTGGATTACTTGATTTGTTGGTGTTTAATTTCTTGAGTTATTTATAGATTCTGGATATTAGCCCTTTGTTGGTGAAGATCTTTTCTCAATCTGTAGAATGCTGTTTTGTTCTATTGATAGTGTCTTTGCTTTACAGAAGCTTTTCAGTTTCATGAGGTCCCATCTATTAATTGTAGATCTTAGAGCTTGAGCTGTTGGTGTTCTGTTCAGGAAGTTGTCTCCTGTGCCAATGAGTTCAAGGCTCTTACCCACTTTCTTCTATAGCAGACTTAGTGTATCTCATTTTATGTTGAGGTCTTTGATCCACTTGGATTTGAGTTTTGTGCAGGATGATAAATATGGATCTATTTGCATTTTTTTCTCAATGTAGACACCCAGTTAGACCAGCAGCATTTGTTCAAGATGCTGTCTGGTTTTTTTTTTTTTTTTTTCATTGTATGTTTTTGGCTCCTTTGTAAAAAAATCAGGTGTGCATAGGTATGTGGGTTTATTTCTGGGTTCTGATCCAATTCCATTGATTAATCAGCCTATTTCTATGCCAATACCATACAGTTTTTATTACTATTGTTCTGTAGTATAGTTTGAGGTCAAGTATGGAGATCCCTCCAGAAATTTTATTATTGTATAGGATTGATTTAGCTATTCTGGGTTTTTCGTTTTTTCATATGAAATTTAGAATTATTCTTTCAAGGTCTGGAAAATTGTGTTTGTATTTTGATGGGGATTTCATTGAATCTGTAGATTGCTTTTGGAAAGATGGCCATTTTTTCTATGTTGATACTACTGACCCGTGAACATAGGAGATCTTTCCATCTTCTGGTATCTTCAGTTTCTTTCTTCAGAGACTTGGAGTTCTTGTCATACAGGTCTTTGAAGTAATTGGTTAGAGTTACCCCTACATAATTTATATTATTTGTGGCTATTGTGAAGGGTGTGGTTTCCCCGAATTTTTTCTTAGGCCATTTATAATTTGTATACAGAGAGCTACTGGTTTTTTTTTTTTTTTAAATTCTATTAATTATTGTATCCAGCCACTTTGCTGAAGGAGTTTATCAGCTGCAGTAATTCTGTCATGGAATTTTTAGGGTTACTTATGTACACTCTCATATCATCTGCAAATACTGATACTTTAACTTCTTCCTTTCCAATTTGTATCCCTTTGATCTCCTTTAGTTGTCTTATTGCTCTAGCTAGAACTTTTAGTACTATACTGAAGAGATGTGGATTGTCCCTAATCTTAGTGGGATTGCTTTGAGTTTCTCTCCATTTAGTTTGGTGTTGGCTATTGGCTTGCTGTATATAGCCTTTTCTATGTTTAGGTATGGGCCTTGTATCCCTGATCTCTCCAAGACTTTTGTCATGAAGGGGTTTTGTCAAAGACTTTTCTGCATCTAATGAGATGAACTTGTGACTTTTTTTTCTTTCAGTTTTTTACATGGTGTATTACTTTGATGGATTTTTGTATGTTGGACCATCCCTGCCTTCCTGGGTGAAGCCTGCTTGATTATGGTGGATGATGTGTTCTTGAATTCAGTTTGCAAGTATCTTATTTAGTATTTTTGCATCAATACCTGTCAGAATGACTAAGATCAATATAACAAGTAAAAGATCATTTTGGTGAAGATGTGGAATAAGTGGAGCACTCATCCATTGTTGGTAGGAGAACAAACTTGTATATTCATTATGGAAATCAGTGTGATGACTCATCAGAAAGATAGGAATCAATTTACTGCAAGATCCAGCTATACTCTGAGACACGGACACAAAGGACGCTTCATTCTACTACAGAGACACTTGCTAATCCATATTCACTGCTGCTCTATTCATAACAGCCAGAATCTGGAAACAACCTGAATGTCCATCAACAGATGAGTAGGAAAAGAAAATGTGATACATTTATACAATGGAGTATTACTTAGCTGTTAAAAAATAATCATGAAGTTCACACATAAATTGATAGAACTAGGAAAAAATCATAGTGAGATAACAGAAAAACAAATATGGTATGTGTACGTTTAAGTGTGGATATTAGCTGTTAATATAACCAGATTAGAAATATTAGCACCACAGAGATTAGGTATACAGTAAGGAGCTAGGTGGAGACAGATCTCTGTAGGAAAGGAAAATAGAACAGATAGTTAAAGATGGATGAGTGAGGGGTTAGAGTTGGAGGAGCCAGTGAGAAGAGGAGAAGAGGATGAGGGAGGGGAGAGGGTGACAAAAGAGAAAAGGTGGTAAGAGACAGTTAAAATTAAGAGCCATTTCAGGTGTCATATGGAAGCCTAACACAACAGAAGCTTCCTAATACATATACAGATATAGAGGTGATCTAAATGACATTGTCAAATCTCTTGTCACCCGAGGAAGCTTCCAGGACCGAGAGTGTGTTATATATAATTGAGTTGTTGGCCGAAGGGGTCCCACAGAGGCCCTCCCCCCAAGAATCTAGGCTATTGCTAAGACTCTGTGCTGTTCTCTCCAAACTGACAGCAAAGCCCCGCTGCTGAAGCTAACACCCACATGAGTCCTTGAACATGAGACGTCTAACGGGTGGCTACACGGAGCTTTTACCCCTACCTACTTCTAGTATCTTTGGTACAGGCAGGCACTCTACATGACACCAACAGAGAAATGTAAACACCAACCCAGCCACAAACCCTTGATCTATAATGCTGTCCTGCCAGCAAGATATGCTAGTGCAATACTAGCACAAACCTAGTGAGAGTAACCAACCAGCATCTGATTTGACCTAAGACCGACTCCACCATGCCTGACACTGCGTGGCTGGCCAAGAACCAGAGGCTGGACAGCTCAAGCTCATAGGGTAAAACCAAATACTACTTTTCTCACACACCTCCCCTCCCCAAAAGACTCCTCGTGAGATTCTGCTGTACCCATAGATCATTGCCTCACTCAGCCATCATCAGGGAGGTTTCTCCCTGCAGCAGATGTGATCAAATAGAGACCCGTATTCAGCCAGACGTGCAGACTGAGAAGTCTTGGAACACTCGGCCCCAAATGGGTTGTCTTCATCAACTCCCTCCCTTTGGGAAGGGATCAGGGAACTCTGCTGAAGAGGAGGCAGAAAGGGTGCACGAGCCAGAGAAAATGGAGGACATCAAGGGAGAAAGGCCCTCTAGAAATGACCTTCTAGAAAGGTCTAGAGCACAGAAACTGGGGTAACATGTACAGGACCTATGCAAGAAGAGGTCCTAGAGCCAAGAGGACAGCTGGACACACGCCCTCTTCCCTAACCCAAAAGCTATCCCCAATCCACAACCATTCGCAGATGAAAAAGTAATTTTCTCCAAGGGAGTCTCACTGGGAAAACAGACTCTTAAGAGCAGGCTGCACGCCCAGCAGTGGAGGGCCAACCAAAAACAATGGCACCTTTGAAGGTTCCTTGTCTCCTATTGTCATGCCAGGGATTTTCTTTTTTATAAAATATATATACATTTTTCCTGTCTTGTTTTTAATCCTATATGTATACATGATTATATAATCATAATATATATATATGTATATATATATATATACATTATGGCTTCCAGGTTTTAGGGGATTCCTGAGTATGAGAATGTGTGTGTGTGTGTGTGTGTGTGTGTGTGTGTGACTCTATATCTGTTTTATGTGCCTTTTTTGGGAGGGGTCATCTTTCTTCTGTTTGTTTGTTTGTTTTTCTATTCCAGTGTGTTAGTTTTGTTTCATCTTATTTTATTACTGTTCCTTAGAATCCTATTTGTTTTCTAACAAGAGACAGAAAGGGGTAAATCTATATGGGAAGAAAGAACGCAGAGTAGATATATTATGTGAGGAAAATAATTCTTTTTTTTTTTCTTTTTTCTTCCTTTCTTTTTTTCAAGACAGGGTTTCCCCGTGTAGTCTTGGCTGTCCTAGAATTGCTTTGTAGACCAGGCTGGCCCTCAAACTCACGGTGATCCGTCTCCCTCTGCCTCCCTGAGTATTGGGGTTAAAGGCGTGCACCACCACGCCCAGCTAAAAAGATCTATTTTCAATAAAAGAAAACAATAAAACATTTAATTTTATGAAAAAACTGAAAAAAAAAAAGAGAAAAATGATGTGGAAGGCCAGCAGAGGAAGGCTAGGCTATGCGAGAGACGGGTGAAGACGTGCTTTTTCACGGTGGGGTTGTACAGCACAGAGACAGCAGAAAGAAGAACAAGTTGCTATGAGTAGGCTAGGCTATGCATCTTTAGCGGTACTTCCGCCCATGAGGAAAAGGGATCTGGTGTCGATCAAAGAGTCGATCAGGCCACGAAGGCTGCAGCAGCTCTCATTGTTTCTCTAGGATGTGCTAGGCTGGGTCATTTCCCACTGACCATAGCCCTGGTTTCAAAATGTGTTTTCCTGTGCCTACAAGCGTTCTGGCTTTGAAGTTCGTAGGCTATTGGTGGTTTGCTTAACTCAGGAAAGGCTGACTTGTTCACACAGCAGTCCGTGGCATCTTACTTAAACACTGTGTCCTATTGATATGACCTGGCCTCATCACGAGGTTAGGGAATTGTGGTGCTTGAGCTTCAGAGAGGATTCAAGGGCAAGGCACAGAGAACTCATCTTGCCTGTAGCCCACAATAGGCCGCTTTACCCTATGTTAGTCTCGGCCAAAGCATATTAAAATATGATTCACACGCAGAGCTAGGGAGACATCTAACCTGAGGGCTAAGACAGCAAAAGGAATGGACACAATATGAAAATAGAGACAAGTCTTTTATCTCATTTTTTGGGGGGAGGCTACTCTTTAGCTCAAGTGAAGAGTTATTGTTCTTAGCAAAAGCAGCTTCTAAGTTCCTTAAAGAAATCTTAGCAACTGTTAATCCTAGGCCAAAGGCCGGCAGGAAGCAGGATCCATTGCAGGCCTAGTGGTTAACTGACAGTGACAGTGCAGTTCCCAGCCCTGTGACCCCCCAAATTAGGGCCTTACAGTAAGTGCCAACAGATGCCAATCTCCCCATAAGTGGCCCTGGTAACTCACATCAGGGACCGTGCTAGTATCTGAATCGATTTGGGGGCTTAATGAGAACATTTTATGCATCGAGAGCTTTGCCTTCTTAACCGTTCCTACCCGCCTTTGTTTGCTCGTTTGTCTTGAGGGTCTTGGGTCATTTGTGTGGTCCTCTTGAGCCTCATCAGTATTAGCCGTTCTAGCCACCAGAGGGTCCCATGGTCTTGGGCTTTGTGGCCTGCTTCCGTGTTTTATGGCAAAGCCATTGAGGGAATATGAGGATGAAGAAGAAGGAAGCACACATCACTCTTTTAATGAATAGCCATTAAGGCCTGGAAAGTTATTTATTCTTTGTCCCCTTGCAGTGGTCTCCTTCTCAGAAGGTTAGGAGGGGCCTGATAGACATGATTGACTCAAAAGCTAGATTTCTGTAGTGAGCGATAATACTTTACTGGAAACTTTGAGAAGTGTGTTGTGATGCATTTTAAGTCTTGAAGCTGTCTTTTTGGCTGCCAGTAGGAAAAAAGTAGAAGCTAAATAAGAAAGTAAAGTTGTTTTTGTTTGTTTTGTCTGGCAGGAAATCATGGACTTCAGTACTGGTGGAATGGTGGTCAGGGTATATTTTGAAGCAGTGTGGATATGGAATATGGGCTTGGGGAAAGAAGGTTCAGGATGAGCCCTGTATTTGGCTGTGGACCAGGGTGGGAGGCAGTGGGGCCAAGTGGACACACCCAGTGAGTATGTGAAGTGTGTAATTGGGTGCCCACTGCTTGGAACAAAGAGGAGCCGAGGGACTGAGTAAGAATGATTATCCAGCTGGGCACGGTGGCACATACCTCTAATGCCAGCACGTGGGAGACATAGGCAGGAGGATTTCTGTGAGGTCCAGGCTAGCCACGTCTACACAGTGAGTCCCAGACCATCCAATGCTACACAGTGAAGACCTTGTCTCAAAAACCAACCAACCAACCAACCAACCAACCAACCAGTCCATCTCTATCTACAAGGAAGAGAATCCCAGAGATCTAAGTGTCCTGGAAGCCAGCTTGAAAAGGAGAAAAAAAGAACAGGCCACAAAACAGAGGAAAGCCACAGTCAGCTCAAGTGAGATGGCGTGAGAGGGCACCTCTAGTGCTGCTATGGAAGTTGGTGACGCTGCCCAGAGAGATCTCGTGGGGGCCATGAGGAGAACGGAAAAGCTGAGTTAAGACTAGAAAGGGGATGTATAGATTCTATGCACAGACATTCAAGTTTTCAATGAATAAAATTTGTGTCCACAAGGAGATCAAGTGTCCTGAAGATTGAGACATTTCAAGTGCTCATGTGCCCTTTTCCACCTTATATATTCAAAAGGTGGTTAAAAAAAAAAAAAAAAAAAAAAACCAAACTAATCATAGTAAAATTCTCACTTGGTTTGCTTGAAGAGGAAAAATCACTGGAAATTGTACAGGAGTTATCTGTTTTGCATCTACAAGATTAAAAGTTAAGTGGAAAACCGGGCCACCAGGACTGTTCATCATTCAAACTTAGAGTATGACTAGTCTGTGGGATTATTGCTCAGGCTGCCAACAGAGGAAAACTGTGTCTCGTCTGGTTTAAGTGAGTATAGCAATGGCTGTCATTTATCCAGATGGTGATGATGATGATGATGATGATGATGGTGGTGGTGGTGGTGGTGATGTGTGTGTGTGTGTATGAGAGAGACACACACACAGAGAGACACAGACAGACAGACCAACACATACAAAGAAAGAGAGAGACAGAGAGACATAGACAGTCTAGGGTCCCACTGAAGGCATGAAGCTGCTGACCAAAGGATCACACAATTGGCCTTGGCCTCATCCTTAACGGTCCCACCACTTCCCAAGAGTGTCCAACAGTTTTGGAGATTAATTCTTCAGCCACAATGGACCTTGGAAGACAATGAACCACATTCACACATGGCAATCTCCAAAACACAAATATAGTAATCTTACAAAGTTTTTTTTTAAGTCTTAAATTTTCATTGACAGCATTTTTCTCTTAGTATAATTTTAAGAAGAATAAATAGGTTTTATTTATCTGTTTTTCAATAGAAGATTGATTGACTGATACAAGGTCTCACTGTGTAGCCTTGGCTAGCCTGGAGTTTTTTTTATGTGGATCAGGCTAGACTTGAACGCACAGAGATTCTGTGCTTCCAGAGTGAGGAGTCTGAGGAAGTATGTACCACCACACCTAGTATCTCGGTGAAAGTTTTTAAAACTCTTTCTGTGTTGAAACATTTTTGAAATAGTATTTTAACATTTTGAAATAGTATCTGTTTCTATGTGGAGTGCAACATTTACGTTGAGTTTCAGATTTCGACAGGCTCTGCAGTGTACTGCATATCCCAATTTACACCCTCTGCCCATACACCAGATCTGGTTTCCAGAGAGGAGCAGAAGATAGTTATCATGTGCAATCTGAATTATGTATAATACAGCTTAGCGTAAGGAATCGGTTTCATGTTAAGGGAATCCCAGCACCTGCTGGGGAAGTCAGCAGTAGGAGGTTGAGGAGGAAGGTTTATGGAGTTCCAGTCTGAGTCCAAAAGCCTAAAAAGCAGGGGAGGGTCCAAAGCCCGGGTCTCTGGCATTATGAGCTTTCCAAACCAGCCTTATGTTTTCTTGCCAGCTGTCTATGATGATACCCATCCAATTCTATTATAGCCACAGTCTAATAACTGACGCCCACAGTGAGGTTTCGGTGGGAACTTTCCTCAGCATGCGGTCCTTTCCACCTGCGGTTTGAAGGTTACAAATTTGCTCACAAAGGTAAAGGTCTCTGCCACCTGCAGCTTTGGAAGGCTTTTCTGTTGTTATTGGTCCTGCGTCCTTGGGGAAGGAACCCTGGGTCTGGTACATGCCAGCCAAATTCTCTATGCTTGAGCCATACTTCTAGCTCTTGAGAGATTCTTGCATCGTGAATACTTCCGCCTCAATGCACTCCCTCCAAAATTTAAGAGTTAAAACTTAGTGGACGGTGATGATGTAAAGAAGTGGGCCCTCTAAGAAGTGCTGAGGCCGTAAAGATTCCTCCCCCATAAGCAGGTGATGGTTTTCCTCCTGCCTGAGGGCTGCCTCCCAGCAGCATGAAGTCAGGAGAGGTCCTGGAATGGCCGGCAGTGAGAACAGGGATCACACCCTCGGGAACAGCTGATGGCTAGCTTAACTTTAGTTCCAGAGAACAAAGATTATATACTCTTTGGAAGCTGGGGCTCCAAGAATAGGTATACATAATTGTTTGAAACTAGGCACTTCAAGGATGCTTGATTTGCATTATACAGCACGCTCCTATCACAAGAATAGAAACTCAGTACCTAATTAACATATAGGTTCAGGGAGGGGAGCGCTAACAGGGAGCTGTGTCAGAGGCCATATATCAATGTGCTAAGGGGACTGTGGGTCTAAAGACACTCTCCAGATGAAGTCAAGAAGAGAGCTGGGGGCCTCTTCGAGGGGAGGGAGTTCCGCCTTTACCGAAGAGCTCATGACGGCTATCCGGCTATCCGGTCCAGGGAAGAACTGTAACCTTAACCAGCAGGGTACTTCCAAAAAGCAAGTAGGATTTTATTCTAAATTTTGGCATGTGTGGGCATCAGGGAGAAAAGTCTATAGCTTTCTTCAGAAATGTTTTACATTTGACTGTGTCTGGCGATGAGAGGACAACTCGCAGAAGTCAGTTATCTCCCTCTACTTTGTGTATTCTAGGGATCAAACTCAGTTCTCCAGACTTGTCAGGAAGCATATCTTCTCCCTGAGTCATCTCATCCGCCCCCAGTTTTCTTTCTTGTTGCTGTCCTTGTGGAGAGGAAGGGAAGTCTTGCCTGGTGTGGTGGTTTGAATAGGTTTGGCCCCCATAGATTCATGTATTTAAATGCTTGGCCGTAGGGTGTGGCACAATTAGGAGGTGTGGCCTTGTTGGAGTAGGTGTGGCCTTGTTGGAATAAGTGTGTCACTGTGGGGGCGGGCTTTGAGGTCTTATGTATGCTCATGCTACACCCAGTAGAGACCACAGTTTCTTTCCGCTGCCTGCGGATCAAGGTGCAGAATTCTCAGCTGCTCCAGCACCATGTCTGCCTGCACATTCCTGTGCTTCCTGCCATGAGAATGGATGAAATCTCTGAAACCGTAAGGCAGCCCCAATGAAATGCTAGCCTTTATAAGAGTTGCCCTGGTCACGGTGTCTCCTCACAGCCACAAAACCCTAACCAAGATGTGGATGTACATTGTTGACTTGAACGTGGCAAAACCTTCCTCTGGTCAGTGTAGATGTGTGCAGAAAACATGGACCACAGCTTTCTCTCCCCAGATGTTTACAGATATTTATGCTGCTCCCTCCTAAGGCTTCTTCTACCAAGATGACCTAAACTGGGTCATTGCTAACTGTGTGTAACAACCCCACCGCCCTGTTCAACTTCATGAAGCGAACATGCTGAGCTGCTGGGGTGCTGCAGCATCTCCATCTTGAAGCCCAGTCCACACGATCCCAGCTTCTCTGTGTTTGTCATTTCATCATTCCCTTGTCAGCCCAAGTCAGGGTTCCAGGATCAAAGTTGTATAAGAACACGCATGCAGTTTTATGTGGTTTTACTGTTGGAGTAACACTGGCTTTGTAAAAAGACTTTTGTAACATTTTGCTGCTTCTGCTGTTAAATCAAGCCAGCAAGTTTAGAATGACTTTTTAAATGGAGCAATAATACCTGATTTAGTATTGTGCAAGACATTCATCCGGTACTTGGAACTGGAATAGATCGTGAACCCATTTTAGCTTAGCGCATATAGGGTTTTTTTTTTTTTTTTTTTACAGTCATGCCAGTGGATGCACCTTTTAAACATGCTCAAGCAATAACCCCTTTTCCTTTTTCCACCTAATTTTAGCAGTCCTCTAGAGCACTGGACGGACAGCCAAATGTTTCTAGCTATTTTGAGTAGGGCACATGGCTGGCTTTGGAGAAATATCACCTCATTATAGATCTTGTCACTTATATTTCGGTGTAGAACTCATACAGAATTCTTCTCTAGGCATTGAGAATATACATTTTTTACCAGCATTTTAAATAATACATTTAAAAATAATATCACACATAAATAGCACACGAATCCTGTTTTATACACTTACATGCATGTGTGCATATGTATGTGTTCTTCTATAGACAGACATGCATGCAAGTTATCAAATAGTATGCTTATAAAAGCAAACATGCTCCTTGGCTTATCACTGTAGGTTGCATGGTGGTAACTTTATCATAGTTAGACATATCGTCAAAAGAAATATATACACTGCCACTGACCTACCTAATGTCTTAGCGACACAGCACTTTTGGTTATCTGCTGCTGTGGTGCCAGGGCAGACTGGGCCCTTTGGCATTAAAGAGGAACGCACTGCCTGCTGTTGGTTCGGGGGAAGAGTCTAATTCAAGACTTGAACTTTGATTTCTACTGAATGTGTTTCACTTGCACGCCACAGCAAAGCTAAGGCATGTCTGTTGGACCTCATAAATTGACATCCATCTGTAATCTACAGGTGCCCCATTTTATAGGAGCTTATCTGAGGGTCAGCACAGAGGACCCAATTCATTTCAAGGGTCAGACAAATACTGCTGAACCAGCGTCCAGTCCTGCTACTGTCTTCTTGATTAACCTTGATTTTCACTTACAGAAAAATAGCCACAAAAAAAAAAAAAAAATAGCTCTTGGATCCTGAGAGCATCATCTCCCTGGGAAACTACCAGTTTGGGTGTACTTTCTCTGCCCAATAGGCAATTTTGCCTACTCGTTTAGTGCTTTTTACTTTGTTAAGTACCATGGAAGGATATGGAGACAAACTTTGTGGCCCTGCTCCCCCTTCAAGAGGAATGACCTTCTGCCCCGGTTACAACCGAAACCTATCACACCCATGACACCATTTCGCAGAAAACCACTTTACTTTGTCCTGAGAGTTTGATTTGAGCCCCTCGTGCTTTCAGAGATCTGTGCTGTTCTCTTGTGATGTGTTTCATCTTCACACCGTGGTGTGGTTTTATGAACAGCAGCATTTCCCAGGAGACTCTGTGCTCCCCAGTGCAGAAGCACCTTACTTATTAACCATGCTGATGCTCTGTGCATGGATGTGAGAGTTCAGCCATCATCTCCTCAATGTTGAAGGATTGGGTCTTTTGGCCTTTAGAGTATGGTCATTTGGGGTGATGTAGGCACCTGAAACATTTGGTAAATCAAGTTAGGGAGAGAGAGAGGCTTCCTGGGCCTGTTTTGAGTGTGTTTGTGGATTCTTTCCATGGTTCCTTGCTGTATTTCTCTAATGAGGACCCAGAGGGCAGGCAGGTTTTGCTCTGGCCTCAGCACTGGAGTGGAGCTGTCCTTGATGATGTATTTCTTTTCCTGTACAGGCTCTGGGAACCTTCTCAGCATTGCTGTTTCCCTTTTCACGTTAGTGGCTTCAGACACAGCCAGTGTGGCCGCCCTCACACAGACACCTAGGGATGTGTAGAATTAATTTGTACACGAAAGCCCTGTCTTAGATCAATCCCCTTTATCACCCTACTTTGCATCCTTGGGCTTTTGTTTCTATTGCTTAAGCAATTTTTTTTTTTTAGTATAAAACCTTCAAATATAATTTGCAAAATTTTCAGTTTTTCATCATCATTCTTTAAGATATTTTATTAATATTCATGTAAATATATAATGTGTTTTAATAAAATCAACCCCCACCCCCTTTCTTCCTCTCTGCCCGCCTCCAACTTTGCCTTCCAACTTTATGTGCTTTCTCCTTTAAAGAACACCCCAAAAAACCCCTGCTGAGTCCATTTAGTGCAGTCATTTTATGCATGGGTGTGGGTCTCTGCCTTCCCAGCACTGGGGTTAAAAACTCACACACGTACCCAGGTTTTTGTTTTTGTTTTTAACATGGCTGGGGAAGTGGGGTGGGGACGGCTTGAACTCAGGTCCTCATGCTTGCCCTACAACGACTTTCCTAACTGAGCTATCTTTTGAGCCTTTCATGATATCTTAATTGTGTCTTTTTACAGTTGATACAGTTAGTGCCCCCGGCCCACCCCCTGCCACGCCCACACTTCATGTTTGGTTTTATACCTCAAGACTCTTTCTTTTTCTCCTTTATCACTTATTTATTTGGGAAAATCCTGTGTCTGATACTTTCCCACACTGTGCTTTGCTGACAGAGTCTTGCCTTTACAGTGTCGACTGAGCTCTTCCTCCTTCCTTGTATTTCCTCTAGGTTGTCTAGAGGCCTGATCAGAATTTGATTTACTTTCCTCCGGACACAAATGTTGTCTAGCTAGTGTTCTTTCTTTTCCTTTTATTGAAAATAATTTCTTCAGACAATATATTCTTATTGTGGTTTCCTCTCCCCCTTCTTCCAGTGTCTCCTCACCTCCACCCTCCATCACAAGAAGTTTTGATTTGCATTTCTCTGATGACTAAGGATGTTGAAAATCTCTTCAATTGTTTCACAGGCATTTGAGTTTTCTCGAGAGAATTCTCTGTTTAGATCTGTTCCCCATTTTTAAATTAGGCTATTTGTTTCCTTGATGTTCAGTGTTTTGAGTTCTTCATAAATTTTGGATATTAACCCTCTGTTGAATGTGCAGTTGGTAACTGTCTTCTCCCATTCTGCAGCCTGTCGCTTTGTCCAAATGATGGTGTCCTTCGCTGTGCTGAAGCTTCTTAGTTTCATGAGGTCCTGTTTATTAACTGTTGATCT
The DNA here is from genome assembly GCF_030254825.1 of Meriones unguiculatus. NCBI lineage: Eukaryota > Metazoa > Chordata > Mammalia > Rodentia > Muridae > Meriones > Meriones unguiculatus. The sequence continues at coordinate 27,598,186 of NC_083364.1, forward strand.
TAATGCCTGTGCTAACAGACTTCTGTTCAGAAAGGCTATTCCTCAGTTTCTGTTCTATCAGATTCAGAGAATTTTTTATGTTGAGGTCTTTGGTCCACTTGGACTTGAGTTCTGTGCAGGGTGATAAGTGTGGATCTCTTTGGATGTTTCTACATTCAGACATCCAGTTTGACCAGCACCGTTTATTGAAGATGCTGTCTCTCCCCCTCCCCCATATCTATTTCTGGCTTCTTTATAAAAAATTCAGGTGTCTTTAGATGTGTGGGTTTATATTTGGGTCTTTGATTCTAGTCTATTAATCAGTGTGTCTGTTACCATGTCAATGCATGGCGCTTCTGTTTGCTAGAGTTCTGTAGTACAATCTGACGTTGGGGAGGTGATACTTCCAACAGTTTCTTTATCATTCAGGAGTATTTTATGTATTCTCTTTTTATTCCTTGCATTTTTTTTTTCCACAATGAATCAGTGAAATCAGGTGAGGTTGTCCAAGGCATTTGTATACTGAGTTTAGAAGACTTACATAATTTTGTCTTTGTCATTCCTCTAGAATATTTGGGTTATGGTATTGCTGACTTCCTGTTTTCAGCATTGTCGTTGAACACAGGATCTCATTTCCTAGGAATTTACCACTGAGCTACCTTGGCAGCACCATGTTTCCTTATTAGCTTAATTCTTCTAGAAAGACTAACTCATGGGGCTGGAGAGATGACTCAGTGGTTAACAGCACTGGTTAAGGTCCTCCAAAGGACCTTAGTTCAATCCCTAGCACCCATGTGATGATGACTATTTGTTTTTTTTTTTTTTTTTCAATGCAGTTTATTCAGGAACCTTGAACAATCCTCGGACCCTGGGGAAAGCCAGCCCACAGCTTAAATAGCCTCTGGGTAGCCAACCCAGGTGTGCCACGTGGGCAATGCAGATAGGTCCACATACATGGAAGCAAGCCAGATCCTCAGCCTTAGCCAAATGTGGAATTGTTCGTGACAGAGAGCACTCACCATCGGGAAGGTGGAAGGCGGAAACCAGCTCCATCTTTAAGGCATAGCATTCCGCAGCTCTCTACAGTTCCCCCTTTTTGTTTTAGACGCATCAGGCAAGAGTAGAGGTCTGATCTCTGATATTAGAAATAAATTGGGACTTTGTACTGATGTTCATTTAGGTGTCATCCACCCAAAGAGCATCAGACCCGTCCGATTCGATGATGACTATTTGTAACTGCAGTTTCAGGGCATCTGACGCCCTCTTTTGGCCTCCATGGGAACTACATGCATGCAGTACCCAGACATGCACACAAGTAAAACAGCATCACATTAAAAAACTTACATAAAGCAAGGGTAAATCGCTGCTTTTTTTTTTTTTTTGTTGCCTATTTAAAAATAATTGGTTAGTTTTTGGTCCAGTTCCGGGCCTCTGGGCTCTATTTCTGAAGTACATGATGTCTTCAGCAATGGGGACTTACCTCCTACCTCTCTCTGGGGCAACCAAGGGCAATAGCAGTAGTCTGTAATGTTTTGAACAATCTTGACTAAAAACTCAGAAGAAGGTTTTATGTTTTATGTTGGGCTTTTTGTTAGATGTTTTTTGGCTCTTGGAGGGAGCATTGCCATTCCAGATGAGAAAAATCTTATTTAAACTACAAATCAATATTTATACTATACTTATGTGTGTATAGGTTTTTTAAGGTAACTAGCTAATAGTTTGGTTCTTTATGACTTGGTCATACAACCTTACTGTTATTTCACCCTCCTCCATCCTTCTGTAGTCACGTCCCTCTCTCCCTGAACAGAGCTTCTATTTTTCCATTTTCACAATCAGATCACTTGTATTCTGCTAGTCCCCTTCTGTATTGCTCCATGCAGGCAGTGGGCTCTTTTTACTTTACTGCTTTCTGCAGTTGCTCCAGGATATGTGCTCTGAAGACTTGGTGTTGGCAGCCTCTGATGAGAAACAAAACACAATGTTTATCTTTCCTGGGTCTGGATTGCCTCATTCAATCTGATTTTTTTTCTGGTTCCATCCGTTTCCTGGAAGCGGCTTTGGAGAAGTGTCATCATTCTTTCTGATGATTCAATTGTTTCTGAGATGACCCGTTTAAATTTTTCCAAGTGAATCTCATTTGTCTCTCTTAATTTTTTGACATGACTCCAAGAATCTTTGATAGCTGGTACAGTAACATTTTCCAGGCTTGCTTTATTCTTTATTGACCTAGATCTGGAGCAATTATTCCTCCAAGGAACTCTGATCACTTTTGGTGGGAAGTAGGTTTTAGGGAACACAAATGCAGGAATGGAGGTGACCTCTTATGTAAGAATGTGGGGTTGGGGGCGACCGAGCTGTATATATAACCATATATATGTTAAGGGTGCTCATTGCTTCTGAGATGGGGGGACTGATTTCCTGAAAGTCTGCTCACTGAACAAAGATAGAAACTTCATTTTTTGAGATTGGGTCTTATTATGTAGCCCAGGCTGAAACTGGAATCAGATTACTACCTCTGCCTTCCGAGTGCCGGGATTACAAGGCATGCATCATGATGCCCAGAATGTTTCATAATTTTCTTTGGCAACACAATTTTATAATGATATATTATAGATCCAATTAAAATTTCATTTATGGTCCATTTTATAAATTTCTCTGTTTTTTACTGGCATGGAAATCTTGGCTCTTGGTGACAATAATACAATAGCTAATGCTAGGTCTTATTCTTCTTCTAAGAATGGGCGTTGGTTGAAGCATGACAACCTGAGTTTAGAGCCCCAGTGCCCACGTAAAAGCTGTGTATGGGGGCGTGCACCTGTAATGGCAGTGCTGGGGGCTCAGGGCACTGGTAAAGGAAACAGGAGGGTCCTCAAAGCTCCCTGGCTACCAGTCTAGTAGAACTGGTGAGTTCAGGGTCACTGAGAGACCTTGTCTCAAATGATTACAATGGAAAAAGATAATCTACATTGACCTTTGGCTTCCACACACATGTAAACACACATGCATGCATGTATGCATGCGTGTACACACACACACACACACACACACACACACACACACCAGACAGAAAAACGGGGTTACCTGTAATTCTAGCATTCAGGAGGTTGAGATAGGGGATCATGAGTTGAGGCAAACCCAGGTTACATGGGAAATGTCAGGACGGCCTAGCAAGAGCCTGTCTTGAAACATGTATTAATAACTATTATAACTGCTGAAAATAGTTCAACATCTCTTGGCAGTTCTGTTCTCACTCTTACAGGCAATCAACCTTTGGATACATGAAACTAAATCATGTTTTGGTTTCAGTTAAAATAACTCACCCATTAATATTCTTTCATTCTATTTTTTCTCAAGTTTTAAGGATACACAGGAGCTCAATTTTTGCCAGGCAGTGAAGGTGTGTGTCTTTAATCCCAGCACTAAGGAGGCAGAGACAGGCAGATCTCTGAGTCTGAGGCCAGCCTGGTCTACAGAGTGAGTTTCAGGACAGCCAGGGCTACACAGAGAAACCCTGTCTTGAAACCCGTTCCCTCCCCAACAAAAGCTCAATTTTGACACGTCATTGGGTAAAACATGACACGAGGACCTGATAAAAATGAAATAAACACACCTGGTCTCTGTTCTCTCCTCCTGTCTTCCCCTTACTTAAATGGCTTCTCTTAGCTTACTTCATCTCTTTGTTTATCTTCACATGTTCAAATATTTGTATTTCCTCCTTAGATGAAAGGCAGGGCCCTCTATCTACAGTTTGTCTTTCTGCCCCATGTTCTTGGGGGAGAGGATATCTAGGGACATGTAGAGTGTATCTTTAGTCCGCTGTTCAGCTCCATAGTTTCCCGCCAGAAGAGTTTTCCTATTCCAACCCTCTTTGCTTTACTTGCCAGCAGTTCTAAAGCTATTTACTACTACAGATAGCACTTTGCCTAAGAGCCCCCCCCCCACCCGCCCACAGCTTGCTCTGAACTTGCCAGTGAATCGTAGGCATGTGTTTCTAGATGTGGACTGCTTAGTAAAAGGAAGAACATGTAGATGGTTAAAAATACACTTTGGATGTTTTAAAATGCAGACTGTGAAATGCGTGTAGTGGCACACGCCTGTAATTTTAGCACCCAGGAGACAGATGCAGGAGATTTTGAGTTCCAGGCCAGCAAGGGCTGTATCTAAAGAAAAAAGCAGGTAAAGAAAAACTGAAGAAAAAAAAATATTATTACATTCTATACATCTTTAAAAGGAAATTTAAACTCTTTTTAGAGAAAGCTGAGGTATAATTAAGCTTTTCTATAATGCGGCAGAAAAGTATGAGGTAAAATAAACTTATGATGACACACATTAACTCTCCTTTATAAACATGAGACTGTGTTGTGGAAGTCAGTATTAACTTGGATTGTTCATGGATTTCCCCTCTCCTGGCCCACCAAAGAGAATACAGTTACCGGATGGATTTGTCTTGACTTGTTCCCGTCAATTTGTCATTGCCAGACCAAGTTGAGAAGGGGCTGGAACAATAGCTCAACGGTTAAGAGCACTGGCTGCTCCACCGCTCTTCTGGAGGACTCAGGTTCAATTCCCAGCCCTTACATGGTGGCTAACAAACATTTCCAGCTCTACTTTCAGACATCCAATGTCTTCTTCTGACGTCCAAGGGCTCCAGACACACGTGAGATGCACAACCACACATACATACATGGAGAAAAAAAATACTTACACACGTAAAAGTAAACACATCTTTTAAAAAGGAGCATTTAAAATGATTCTGTGGGACCGGAGAGATGGCTGAGTGGTGACGAGCAAGCATACACTGCTCTTTTAGAGGTCCTGAATTTCATTCCCAGCACCGGTACTGGGTGCCTCACAAATGCTCATGGCTACAGGGATTTTTGTGTCTAGCTTCCAAAGGCATATTCACTTATGTGCATATACACACAGACACACACAGACACTAAAAAACAAAGTAAAATCTTTAGTAACAAAAGGAATGATTTTTATAGTAGAGAATCACTTAGGAAAAAAAAAAAAAAAAAAAAAAAAAAAAAAAAAAAAAGGAACTAGAGGCTTGGAGGGCAGAGGGGTCCCATGGTGACAATGCAGGTAGCAAGTGAGCTTCTACTGGATTTACGAGGTAAGAAATCAGGGGAGGAAAACAGAAATGTCGCAATGGGAGCTGTGAATCTGAGCCACCTTTGTCCGCCTTGGAAAAACTGTCCGTCGATCATTCTACAATTGCTTTTTGGATGGCTCTTGTATTGCCTACAGACCTTAAGTGTCATGTAGAGACTAATCTATGTGGACAGCAGCTTCAGCGGGCCACAAATCTTCAACTGGACACACTTAGAGTTCATGGGCATTGCCCTGAGACCTAAACTGGCTGTCAGTAGAGACAGCTTGTGCCTAAGTTAACACACATGTTTGAGTGTCTGTGCTCACTGAAGAAATTCACATTCCTATACCAGAGGTATACTTCCTTTGATTATAAGCAGACCAGGAGGCAATACTGAGCCATACCAGATGTCAATTTACATCCTGATGCTTGATTCCAGGTCTTAGCAAATAATTACATCAACCACTGGCAAACTTCCTTAAAAAGAAAGTACAGCAATGGAAAAGAAAATTTGAATCTAAGTGAAGCCAGTGCAGTCACAAACCAGAAGAGCCCAGGGAATCAAACAGTGCTCAGACTGTTGCTGGAGCGGGGAGGAGCCACATCCTGGCTCTGAGCCCTCTCGCCCAGGGCCCCAAGGGCTCATGGGAGCTCTGCTCCCAGAAGAGCTGTTTGCAGTGTTCTGGGGGTGAGGGTGTGGGTGTGGGTGTGGGTGGGGAGAAGATACTGCCACTCAGAGCTCCTTTCCTCTGATTAGGCCCAGTGTAGGAAACTGACTGGTTTCTACTCGTCACCAGTCCGGTTTTGGCTCTGGATTATTGCGCTGAGACAATGTCCCCTGCTTTTGCTCCCCACTCTGGTTTCAGCTTCAGCTTCTAAAAGTCATTGTAAATTGTTCATATATTTATCACCCACATCCTCTCAAGAACCATGAAGTAACAAAGATTGAGAAACTGCCCACCCTGCCCTCCATGGGCCATATGAGGAAAGGGCTTTTGAGGACACAGACTTCCATAAAGTCACAGTCATCCACGTGGTCAGTCTTGTCTCTCACACTCCATTGTACATGTCCCGAACCGCTGCATTTCCTGTCAAGCCCTCTCTGGGGAGGATAGCTCTTGACTTCAGAGGGCCATGCTGCTGGCGCTCATTCAGATCTACCCTTCAGGCTATTAACCAGCTGCACTCATTAAAACATGGCTGTCCAGTCGCCCAGGCTAGCCATCGAATGCACAAAACCATGCAAAGCACACCATGGCCTTAACACTGGGATTTAAAAATGAGAAACTTCTCCATAAATGAGATATGGAGGGGATTCTTATTGGCCAACACTCTTTCTGACTTGTCTGTCAAACAGCCCAACAGCATCATCATGATGAGCTAGGAAAGCGATTGACACACCCACCCACCCACCCTCTGTGACTCTTCCTGTCCTCTGGACAGTGCCTTTAGTGAGAGGCGATTGTGGTAGAGTCAAGTTTTTGACTGGAGCAAGATGTACAAAGAGTCTAGCAGACAGTTGTGAATTCAGAGGTGGTGAGGTCGGGGGTTGGGAGGGCAGGAATGGGGACTGGGTTCATGGGTGAACACTGCCTACCCTCCAACTCTTTAGGTCAACAGAAGCAGGCATAGCAAGAATTAGAAAGATTGAGGAGTATTATAAATTGGCCATTGAGCCATTCAAGAAAGAGCTAACAGGGAGGAGGATGAGTCAATAGGTTTTATAGAGAGAAAGCACCCAGGTGAACTGGAAGGAATGGGTTGCTGGGTGGAATTTTGGAGAAAGAAAAGAAATTTCAGAGAGACAGCTGTGATGCAAGAAATGCTGGCTGAGACCGAAGCTTATGCCATATGCCACCTGGCCCTCTTGTGAGAGGCAGACCTTTACAACCCTACCAATGATTTTATACTGCCTCCCTGGGTTGGGCTTTTTTTTTTTTTTTACCGTAGTTCTTTCTGTGCAATCAAGAGCTGAACCCCCTTTCCACAGCCATCCCGATGGGCAGTGGGCAGAGGATTCCTTCTCTGTCTGAGTGAGCTGCCTTCCTAGCTGCTGTCCAAATGAGAGGGGCCCAGGCCAGCATGAGGGGGTGCACAGCAGCATCTGCAGGCAGACACGGAGCCTCAGTGGGCCATTTTAAAAAACTGAACAAACAGGAGCGGGGAGGGGACCTAAATCAAGCCAGTAACATTCAAAACACAACCCAAATGGACTAACAGGCCAGAGAAATGAAGACAGTATCCTCAACGTTCAAAGACAATGCTGACTTTGACAAAGATAAGCTACTGCAAGCTTTCAACGGATCTAGTAAGAAATCTGCCTTCTTTTCACACTATCTTTTTATGGCTCCATTGTTTCCCTCCTCCTTTTCTCTCTCTCCTCTAGTCTCCTTCTCCCCAACTCATGTGTCTCATTTGCCCCATTTCCCCTGTTCACTCTTTCAAGGCATATAGCCTTGTTACAGATGGAAGAGATGGGGTGCTTGTCATGAACTCTTCTCATTTGGTACTCTGTGCTATGGCAGAAGTGACTGGGATTGAGTTGTAGGTCCTTTCGGTGCCCAGGCCTCTGGGGTGAAGCCTGTCCCCATGGCTGGCTCTCTTGCAGCATCTGTGCTCATATCTTACATCAGCAGCCCCTTGGTCCTGTGTTCACTTGTTGGAGCTTGTTAAGAGAAGCAAGATGCACCAGGTGTGTGACAGTGACAGGGTGCCCTGTGCAGTCTGAACATGCCATTGCTGGGTTTCCTGGAAGCAGCCTCTGGGATGAGGACAGCCACTTGCTGGGAATTGCCCTAGGGAGATTTACCCCTGTGCGATGAAGAAGGCAGGGATGGCTTCTAAGAGCTAAAATGTAGCATGTGGCTGTTAAGCCTCAGCTAATGCAGTGGGAAACATTGAGATAACACCCCAGTGTTACCCTAGTTAGGCAGAAGGAATGGTCCTTGTATGCTCCAGTTCCCCACTGGTCTTGGGGGCGCTTTGTGAGTGCTAATTCCAAATGAACCACAAAGGACAGGGACAGCTCCTGCTGAGAGAGTTGTGATGGAGGATCTTGCCTTCACCTGCTCAGTGAAAGCGGTATCCACACACCACCCTATGTTCTACAGCCATAGTTTCTAGAGTCTGGAATCTGAGGTCCCCATCTTGCCATCAGACCACAAGAAAATCAGCTCACAGGTACAGTGAAACAGGTGTGTTTACAGTGTGGTCCAGAAGCATGGAGAGAAAAGTTTTTCGTTTCTCTCCATCTTCCCAGGAGGAGCATTCTGACTTTTAAAAGCCAGGAAATATGCACATGTAGTGTTGGCTGTAGGCTGGTCCAGCAAGGTGGTGTGTGGCGCTGCTTCTTCTCTGGTCCCCAGGCTTCAGTCTCTCCTCTCTCTGAGCATGGGGCCCTGGGGAATTGTTGTTTTTTTTATAGTTCCTATTACAGTGATGCTGACGAATGAGTTACAGGCTTATCAGACATGCACAGAACAAAGGGATAATGACTAACTTAGTAAAGGAGCAAGAAGACAGGGGAGAAATTCTTGGCACAGAATCTGGGCAAGTCCCTGGGGTTCTGCGTGAAAAAACTATTCCTGGGGAGATACAACATGCATGCCCAGATACAGATTCCACAACAGACTGAAGCATGAAAACCACTGCAGTCCAACTGGGTGAACCAGTAAGTTTTATTGGGGTCACTTACAGGAACATGGCTGACAGGATACAAGAGCAGAAATGACACAAAGACAGCTGCATGAACAGCCCACCGCTGCATGGGTGACAGTTCAAAAAATCTGGGAACCTGGAGCACATCTCATAGCCTGAAGGCAACTGAAGAGTTTGGAGAATGTCTCTTCCAAGTGACAGGTCTAAACCTCTTCTAGGAAGCTTGGTGGCTTCTGTTTCTTCCAGGCAGCTGGTCTGGTCTCAGAGCCTTCTTAGCAGCTCAGATTCCTTTAGTCTGAGGGACTCTCAGTATTTATTGTTTAGTAGGGGGAGAGTAGGGCCTAGTGAAATCTGGTAAGTTTTACGAACTTCCTTGAGCTCTTTTGAGTTGTTTACCTTCCTGCTTAAGGAGTAACCCTTTAGGATTGAATGTTTCAACCTGGGAGAAAACCATTAACACAACTTGAGATAGCTTTGAACTTAGCTAGACAGGGGCAATTTTCAAAGGGTAGAGATGAGACCTGAGTCAAGAACGCAGACAGAGTGGGGGGTGTTTGAAGTTCTCTGACGTTTTATGTAGATCTCCCAAGAGCCTGAACATGAATAGGGAAGCCATACTCCCAAAACAGCTTGGGGTAAAGCATAGAGTGAGTCGGGGTGCATGGAAGAAATGTGTCCACTGAAGCCATTCTCCTGTGTTAGTACCTGTAACATGGCAGGAGGCTGCAGGTGGGGAGTGTTCCCCCATACCTTTTCTTCTGGTTGGTTTTATGACCAACTTGACACAAGTTAAAGTCATCTGAGAGGAATGAACCTCAATTACGGAAATGCCTTCATAGGATCAGGTTGTAATAGCCAGACATGGTGGTGCATGCCTTTAATCCCCGCACTCGGGAGGCAGGGGCAGGTGGATCACCATGAGGCCAGTTTGGTCTACAAAGTGAGAGAGCCAAGGCTACAGACAGAGAAACCCTGTCTTGAAAAAGCCAAAAACCAAAAACAAACAAACAAACAAAAGATCAGATTGTAGGCAGACCTGTAGGACATTTTCTTAGTGATTGATGTGGAAGGGCCAAGCCCATTTGGGGTGGTGCCGTTCCCGGGCTTGTGGTCCTGGGTTCTGTAAGAAAGCAGCTTAAACAAGCCATGTAAAGAAGCCAGCAGGCAGCACTGCTGTGTGGCTTTTGTATCAGCTCCTGCCTCCAGGTTCCTGCCCCGTTTGAGTTCCTGCCCTGACTTCCTTCAATGAAGAACAGTGAAACTGAAGCGTAAGCCAAATAAACCTTTTTCTCCCCAAGTTTCTTTGTCATGGCATTTTATGATAGCAACAGTAAACTGAACTAAGACACCTCCTAGACTTTCTCTGGTCTCTAGCATTCCATGTTTAGTGTGATTTAGTCACAGAGCCATTTTCTGATCCTGACTTGAGCCGAGGGCCAGGAAAGCTCTGAGGATCTTGACAGTTCCTGCCGTTTAATACCTAAAGCTCGTGAAATAGTGGAGGAAGAGTAAGTGTAAGTTGAACTGGTCCAGGAGGCAAACCTGGGGTCACTGTAGGGATGAAACAGCAAGACATATGGCAGGACTCCTTGAAAGAGTTTAACGAAAGGCAACCGTGTCCAACTCCGGCGGCTTGTCAAGTCACTGTATGCAGAAGCTGCATAGAGCCAAGGTCACCGAGGGCTCATTCACTGTAATCAGTGTTGACCTAGAGAATTTTGAAGCTCATGCTAGTTCAGAAGACATGTGATAATGACTCCCCTTTACTTGACATTTGTCGTGTAAGTCAGATATGATTCTGTGCACAGTCAAGACAGTTTTAAGAACTGCGTTTCCTCATTAGATACTTGTCAGCAAATTAAGAGGGTGCTGCATTTTTTTTTTTTTTCCCAAGACATGGTTTCTCTGTGAAGCTTTAACCATCCCGAAACTCACTCTGTAGATCAGGCTGGCCTCAACCTCAGAGATCCGCCTGCCTCTGCCCCCTGAATGCCGGGATTAAAGGCGAGTGTGGTCACTGCTCAGCTGATTTGTTGATTGTATAGTTAGGAAATCCTGGAGTAGGGGGATTATCCTAATTTGGTTTCTACTGTTGTGATAATCACCATGACCAAAAAGCAGCTTGGAGAGAAAGGGGTTTATTTTCTCAGGAGGGAAGGGAGGGCAGGAACCGAAGCCGATGCCATGAAGGAACACTGCTCACAGTCTTGCTCCTACGTCCGGCACAGCCTGCATATTTATATAACCCAGGACTACCTGCCAAGATGTGGAGCCGTCCATAGTGGGATAAGCCCTCCCACATTAATCGCTAACGAAGAAAATGCGTCTCAGACTTGCTTACAAGCCAATCTGATGAAGGCATATTCTCAGTGAAGTTCTGTTGTTTCAGATGACTCAGCTCATGTCAAGTTAACAGGAAACCAAACCAAACCAAACCAAACCAAACCAAACCAAACCAAACCCAACCGGCACAGAGATCAAGTTAGCCAGTTGTCACACAGCCAATAGAAGGTGGAACCAAGACTTAAACACAGACGGGCAGAGTCCACAGCCTTCGTCTCCTGTGACAGGGTTAAACAGAGCAAGAATGCATACCAGGGAAAGACCAGAAACAACAATAGACTCTGCTAGAGAATTTCCCATCTGCTCCGTGAGATACTTAGCTCAGTAATCTATGAAGTGTCTACAAATATTGACACCCGAGAGACACTTCACTGCCTATTATCTCAGAGCAAAGAGATAATCAGACCCTTGGCAGGCTGTCTCCAAGCAGCCGATTTCTCAGCACGTGCACAATATTTGCAGATGTCTTTCTTTGCTTCTCTTGTAAGGAGGATTGTGCATGTGTGACTCGGTTTTGTGACGTGATGGGAGAGTGTAGGAGGGAAGGAAGTGTAGTTGTGTTTCTTGGGGTTCGCAAGGTCCCTTTACGGCCTCTTCAAATTACCGTCTCATGTTGGGTTCATATTCAAGAGTAATCGAGACCACATGATCCTGGTTAGATATGTGAATTAATGTTACTATCATAACTTGCTCATACTTGGGCATGTGTAATAAGGATAGCAGTGACCTAGAAGAGAAAAATCAGGTTCTCAAGGGACAGACTTGTAAGTCATTCAGTGCCAACTTCTTTTGTATCTGATCCTGAGATCACGTCAACAGGTAAGCTGATATGGAACCTGTCCTTAGTCAGATTACCTTTTCATGGGAAAAATGATGGTTAATCCTGCTATTACACATCCCAGTTAAGAAAGTGGGTGCTGCTACCAGAATGGCCCAGGATCAAATCCCTCCGATCATCACATGTCATCAGATGACCATGGGCAAGTTACTTAATCATTCCAAGACATATTTGGAATCCCTCATGAAAGGAGGAAAGACAAATGGGAGAAAAACAAAAGTCAGCTTCATAGGGTTGGTGTGTGGAGAGACTATAAACCTAGCAGAGTGATTGCTAGGCACACAGACAGTGCTCAGTAAATCCTAGAATGCTTTATAAATGCTGCAGGGCAGAAAATAGAGTACTATAAGAAAACATAGGCACTCCCCCATGCCGCCCCTCCCTAATATTGGAGAGTAGGACTGGAGTAAGTGTGGAGGTTCTATTAGTATGGGGACAGGTTGATGGACAAAGGCATATACATAGGATTCTAGATCCTTTCCTGGGCAAGGGAGAGCATTGGGGTGGTTTGAATGAGAACCATCCCCACAGGCTCATATTTTTGACAATTTGGTCCAGTTGGATTAAGAGGTGTGGTCTTGTTGGAGGAGTCACTGGGGATGCACGTTGAGATTTCAAAAGGCTCTTGCCTCCTTCCCCCCAGTTTTTCTCTCTGTGCCTTTTTCCTTTGGATAAAGGAAGAGGTAAGCTCTCACTTTGTCACTTTGTGGTCCCATCATGGATTCTAACCCTCTGAAAATGTAAGGCCCAAAATAAATACTATTTTTTTTTCCTGAGTTGCCTTGGTCATGATGTTTTATCATAGCGACACAAAACTAATGCTGGGGTGAGTGTGGGTGTGGCAAGTTTGAGTGAGTCCAATTCCCGGAGGAACTTGATTGTCACCATTGCAAACGGAATGGCTCAAGTGTGGAAGGGGGTTCTGGTTTCCACACTTAGGTTTCAATCTTTGTAGACCCTGCTGGGTTTCCATGGAACCAGAACAAAGTTGGAGGGTTCTTTGACTCAGGTAAAGATATAACCAAGAACTGTACCATAAGCTGGTTATTTTTTTATTACTTTGTTCATTCAGTTTTTAGGAAGCTCTCTTTTCATTTATTGGAAAATACCCAGTAAGGGAAAATAAATGATCTACGACGTGTCCTGTTTAGCTTTAACTGTCAATTTGACACAGCCTAGAGTCCCCTGAAAAGGGAGCCTCAATTGAGGGACTGCCCAGAGCAGATTGGCCTGTCTTTGGGCATTGAATGTTAATTGATGTAGAAGGGCCCAGTCACTATGGATTCTCTGCCAGTAAGTCCTGGGCTGTGTGTAGGCCAGGTGAGCTGTGCAATCTGGGAGGGTATCCCAGAGCAAGAGTGAGATCAAGACAGGTCCAAACCCCAAAAATCTCATCTTGAGGAATAAGGACCTTGTTTTGTTTGGGACTTGCATGTCCCAGTGCACATAGCCCTGCGACCCCATCTCCAACACCCCTGAGGCAGTCATGTAGCCTGGCGGCCAGGTTTCAGGTTAAAATTTTTTATTTACCACCAGCTTTTGTGAGTCCACACTTTGCAGATGTCTCAGTTTCTATAACCATACGGGCCAGCACTTGTTGGCATGGAAATGTTCAGTGATCAGTATCAGTGGCAAGAAGTTCTACTTACTGGCAATAGGGCCTTGAAAGTAGAGGAAAGAAAAAAAACATTTAAAAGGAGACAATAGAAGATCTGGGAAAAGAAAGGAAAGCGTTGGACACACATTCTCTGGGAATACGCAGCAAATTAATGGGAGGCTTGATAAAAAACTAACTTTCTTTTTTTCTGTCCTCTGAACTCTGAGTTCAAGGTTCAACCATGGAAAGACATTCTGACAAGGTGTCTTTGCTCCTGCTTACACATTACACGAGACAGGTCATGAGATCCAGTCAGCTGTATGTTCTCCTAAAACCACCAGGGGAAGCTAATGTCAGTGGGAAACTCACCTAACGTTTGTGGGTTCATTGGTCCGTCAGAGCTTGTTTGAGGTTTTGGTGGATGAATGAGGGTACTTCTACAACTCTGACTGAAGAATGATGCTTCCCTGTTGGGGAAGGTCATCTTCTTTGACTGACCATGCAGCTTTGGGAGGAGTATACTTGGAGTAGTGAGACTGGAAGGAGACACCTGCCTACCCAGCCAGCCTACCCAGCCAGATCTGCCAAATCAACTTGGCGATCAAGAGGGTGACAGATGTCATAGCCAGATGACCCTCACAGATGAAACTCATTGGTTTGACAATATAGACCATCATCCTGAAGCAACTGGCCTGATTTTTACACTGGGCCTGTCTTTGGGAGGCTCGTTTATGGAGCTAGCTGTGTGACAGTATCTTGCCGGGCTGGAATGGTATTATCTGAGGTGTGGTGCCTGCTCTGAATTAGTAATGAAGATGCAGTGCTGTACTTGTTTTTGTTGATGAGTCCCAGAGAAGGAGAGGGAAAGGCAGCAGCTCTGGCAAAGCCAGGTCCAGCAGTGTGCTAGTAATGCTTTTCCCTGCATGGGGCAGAGGGCTTGATTCCCAAGGAACCGCTGTTTCTACTGACGAAGAAACACTGTGATTCCTTTAAGCTGAAAACTGACAGTGCCAAGTGCAGGTTCACCAGTACATCAGCACCATGAAGAGGCTTACTACTCTCCCCCTGCACCTGTGCGGCTCTGGGCATGAAAGATCCTTCACTGCAAGATACCAAGCAAGTTCAGGGCTTTGAAACTTGGCCACAGAGTGCCAGGAGAAACTTTTGGTACAATCCCTAAATATTCACCTTTCTGTCCATAAATGCCACCCAGAAACGGGAAACTGCTCCTGGTCATGACTTGCTTTTCATTAACAAGTTATAGTATATTGTTGTATTAAGATGGACAATACTTATTTTTATAGAATCTTGATAAACAATAGCAACACAATGAGATATTATATTTCCTGTTAAGCCAAATACGTCAGAGGCTTGGCTTTCTTTCTTTTCTTTTAATCACTGTATTTTCTATTAGGGATTTAGTTTTAAGCCATTTGTGTGTTTAAAATATTATCACATATTCTCAAAAACCAAACTGAAGCCAAAGGCTTCAAAGGCATTTGAATCCATGATCTGTGGGTTTGGACTCCATCAGAAATGATTTAACAAGGGCAAGATACAGGATGGTTTTTATTTTCTTTTTGTCTTGGTAGCTTTTAAAAATTATTATTGAACACTGTTATACAGAAGGGTTTATTGTCCTGTTCTCTGCATAGCAAGCTCAGGTCTCAAATTAAACTTAATTTGTGCCAATGGGGATTGCATCAGTTAGATAAATGCACGCACACACACACACACACACACACACACACACACACACACATCTGTTGAGTCTTACTTTTGGTATCCTTGTTTTTCATCAGAATGTTTATTGTAGCAACAACTGAAAAATACTTCTAGGAGATTCATTCAGGATGTTGGTTTAACTGTGTCTGTTGTAAGCCTTCCTTAAGCTTTGGGAGATTTTCTAGGAACTTCTCCAGGCCCCTAGCTTACTTTGGCCAATGAATATCATTTCTGGCAGTTTCCATCACACTTCAGAAGTTGGTGAAATCAGTTTACTTCTCTGAGAGTTGACTGCCTTAGTTCAAAGACAAGAGTGTTGATTTAAAGAGTTAACAGTTTGAGGAGATATCCCAAAGAGCTCAGAAGTAATTTCCAGTGTTACTATTCCGTGGTTCCGTGGTTTAATTTCTATCCCTCTTTCTGTTTCCAGTGAAGTGACAGGAACAGCAGGCTCTATATGGCAGGTGCTACACCACCAGCCCCAAGGAGTCAGCACTTGGCTCCAGGCACCCCAACACCCCTCCCCTGACCTCATCCAGTCAGGTTTCCAAAACTCTTGAAACCACGCATGGCGGGAGTCAAGGGTACCACAGGTTTTTCCCATCTATTCTAATTCTTCTTTAAATGAATGGACAAATCAAGGCCAAGAGAAAGCAAATGAGTCACATGGGAATCACAAAATTGGCAGGCAGAAGGTGTTTGAACCCCTGACTCCAGACTCCCAGCTCTTTCCACTGAGCCTGAGTACCTGGCACCAAATGTTTACAATCTCATAGGGTAGTCGTGTATGGAGACAACATTCTGTTCTATATTTTCTTTGGAAGGACTTCAGACTATGTGCTCCCTTTGGCAGCACATACACTAACGTTGGAACCTTCCAGAGAGGGTTAACATGCCCCCTGAGCAAGGGTGACATGTGGATTAAAGGATCTTTCCAACTTTAGAGAAAGATTTTGGACTAAATTCCTCATTTCACCTTGGAATATTTGCACTGAACATTGTGCGTTGGTGGATATGATTGCGTCCGTTAAACACAACATCGAAGGCTGCACCCTGGCAGCAAGACAGAGCCTGGGGATCACTTGCTCTTCTCTCCTCTAGAGGAGCTATTGCCTCAGCTTACCACAGTGAACCATTTGCTGAAAGGCTATTGAGTCACAGTGTCTCCAGTGTTTGGAGAGTGAAATGGGCACATCTAGTGACAAGATGGGACACACACACACACACACACACACACACACACACACTTAGCAAACATTAATGTTCCAGAGTCTACATAGGACTCCAGTCAAAGCAGTCATATTCATTCAAATCCAAGTTCAACCAATACTGAATGATGAGTCTTGGGCAGGCTGTCTAACATCTCAGTGACACAGGGATGTTTGTAAGATGAAGTGGTTGCCGTTTCTTACCTCTACGTCATTACTGTGATGAAATAAACTATTGTGTATAAAGAATTTGGGATTGCACCTGGGACTGTTTTTTAGTGATTACTATTATGCTGCACGTTAATATATAAATATAAATATATAGTCATACAAAACAAGGACCCACTTTACCATAATGAAAAGACACACATCAAATATAACAGAATAGATATGTGTAATTTACAAAGGGGTTCAAAGCAAAACAACAAAGTGCAAACATGGGTCTGTCTGAGGCTCGTGCATTTAATAACCAATGACACCGTGTTCTCATCATCCCAGTGCTAAGCCAACTGAGGTTAAGCAATGCTCACCACGGCATTGTTCATGCAGAGCCAGGAGCACAGGAAGATTGTGTCTGATGCCAGGTTTAAAAAAATAGCTTTTCAAACCTTTTTTATTTAAAAAGTTTTATCAATTCTCTGCCCCCACCACCACTTTTTACAGAGCATACCAAGGCATGTATGTACAGGGCAGAAGACAGCTTTCAAGAGTCAGTTTTTTCCTTCTACCCTGTGGGTTCTGGGGTTGGAACTCAGTCAGATTGTCAGGCATGGTGGCAAAAGCCTTTACCCACTGATCTGTCCTACCTGCCCAGGCTCTTCTTTCTTAACCTCGAGTTTCAGGATTGCAGGCAATCTGTAGGAAATCCACACCATTTAAAGGGTCTGTAGTCCCAAAAAGACTTTGAAGTACAGTCAGGAAATGGTTTTCTTTTTGTAAATCTTGAGACAGGATAATAGCGAACTCCCTATATAGCTGACAATGACCTTGAATTCAATCCTCCTGCCTCTTGACTCCCTGGTCCTGGAATTTCAAGTGCGTGCCGTGATGCCCAGCTTAAAGATGTGCTTTGTGTTTAAGAAGCATTGTTTCTGTTTTCTTTCTTTTCTTTTCTTTCTTTCTTTCTTTCTTTCTTTCTTTCTTTCTTTCTTTCTTTCTTTCTTTCCCTTCCTTCCTTCCTTCCTTTCTTTCTTTCTTTCTTTCTTTCTTTCTTTCTTTCCTTCTTTCTTTCTTTTTCAGGGCTTTTCTGTGTAGCCCTAGCTGTCCTGGAACTCACTTTGTCAACCAGGCCGGCCTCACACTCAGAGAAGCACTGTTTCTCATACTTGGAATGTATGTTTGTGGGCTGAAGTGTTAAACACACAGGGACTCATCTGTGAAGGACTGAACTAATTTTTACAGCCTCAAGAACAAGATGGGCTATATCAATTGTGCCCATAACAGAATGCATGTTGTGGATATAACAGAATACATGCAGCCTGTGGCCTATGTCTAGAGAATAATGTTAATGACCAAGAAGACTATTCATGAGATATTATTATCTATAAAATATGTCACGACGGCCTGTGGTATTTTTCTTAATGCTAACAATAGCCATCTTGGAAAGGGATGTTATGGAAGAGTATTTCCTTTGTTTAATTTTATCTTTATTTTGTAAGTTTTCTGTAAGAAACACACTGTGAATTTTTAAAGGAAAAACAACTTATTACAGATCACAGGGCTAGCCGCCAACAAACAGGATGAGAAAGGCCCCGAGTTCCCACTGGCCATCAGAGGACAAAGTGCCACCCATGTGCTCTCGGGAGCAGGCAGCTGGTGGGCTGTGGATTCCACCATAGACACCTGACTCGAGAAAGATGCCGCCCTGCACTGCCTACCCTCTGCAGCCTGCCTGGCCAGGTTTGAAATGGAATCAAGTCCCCCACTTACACGTCCCTTTTCCTGTGCCTCGGGTGCTTCTCGACACTTTCAGGAAGCTTAGCGGAAGAAGGGAGGAGGCAGAGACTAGCAGAGCACTAGCTCATGCCCATAGCCTCAGGACCCAGCAACTGTCTCATTCCTCAAATAACACACAGCCTCATCCAGGTGAGGTCTTTCTGTCCAGGGTGGACCCTGTCCTCACCTCCCAACCTGTCTGCACACTTAGCCTCTGTCCTGGCACTGCCTTCACAGGGTCTGTCCCATGGGCCCGGCTTTAATTCTTTCTCCAAAGCCTGATCCAGTCTTTGTTCATCTCAGCAGATGCATCTACCTCCTACCCCCAGCCCCTGTACAATCACTTTAACCATTTCCCAGTCTCCTTTAGAGTCTAAGTTTTTTGGTCACCTTTTCTTCTTTGCCTCCCTTGTGCCAGCACCCCCTGTTTAAACGTTGCTTTTTTTTCTTGCCCCCATCTTGTATTCCCCCTGATTGATCTGAATGCATTTCCAAAGAGGTCAGTAAGTTTGTCTTCCTCAGCCTCTGCTCCGTTTTATTTGTTGTCGGAGATTTCTGATGATCTGAATCAAAGTGAATAAAGAGTTATTTTATTTTTAAAAATGTAAACAATTCACAGGTTTCTATGGGCAGGCAGTGTTGCCTCAGATGGTTCTCTTCTGCTGCTCTTCTATAACTGACATGGAAGGTGTCCTGTCCCAGTGCCTGGCTGATGCAATGGCTTCTGTGCACAGCAAATGGTTCTTACAGTATGGCCCTCATTACATTACTGTTACCCGATATACACCCAGTTACAAGCACCTTGCCTAGGGCCTGATGCATCAATATGCTTGAAATAGTAGAATGAGTGGGTAGGAATGGCTCATCAGCAACTCTGCCATTTACGGGGTAAGTTAAGGCCCAGGCTCCACATTTGCACTGTCAGTGTGATTTATGAGAGCTCTGATGATGTGTATTGAATGGCCGTGTTTCAGGTACGAGATGGGTGGGTATGCAGAGGGAGACTACATTATATTTCTACCTACTAACAAGTGCGCATCTTCCCATCGCTTATTTTTTCTTAGTGCCCCAAGGCACAATTGTTACCATAGCAGCCAGGTGCTGATGATGCCTCCAGGGGGCAGCAAGGTGAAATTGAGCCAGCTCTCAAGTCCCCACTTCTCCATGATCTTGCAGGCCAAGGTGAGATGGTCTGAAGTTTAGCCTTTTGTCAGGGCCCCCAACCTGTCTTGGATCGTTTAGACTCATAAAACCTTGCTTCTGTAGAGTGCAATCAGGGCCCTGAGATACCTTTTCAGAGACTCCTTCCTCCCCAAGTTGTGTCTCCTGGCACCCTGCCTGGTTGCCTTGGAAACAGGTTCCACTGAGGACAAAGGAGGGAGCTGGGTCCTGCTTCCTCCTGGTCCTGCCGATGAGGATTTTTAGACCGTGGAGACTTCGCTGCCCTGCCCTGCACTTGCCCTCATTCCCCACGTTCTCTCTGAATTGGAGTCTGCCCTCTCTCGACACTGACGAGGACATGTGTAAGAGCGTGACCACAGGTGAGTGGAAGAAAGTCTTCTATGAGAAGATGGAGGAAGCAAAGCCAGCTGACAGCTGGGACTTCATCATAGACCCCAACCTCAAGCACAATGTCTTGGCCCCTGGCTGGAAGCAGTACTTGGAACTTCATGCCTCAGGCAGGTGAGTAGCCCAAAATGAAGGTGCCTGCAGGCAGCCTCTGGGGACCCACCTAGTCCTGGGGTACCTTCTCAGGAGAGAGAACACACAGAACCCGTGCTTACTTCAGCCTCACGGTTAGGCCAGCGTAAACTAGAAGACAGGTAGTCCCTCCAAGGGGGCTGGGACACTCCATTTGAGTCCGGCTTTTCTGCTGATTGCAGGAGAACTTTTCCTCTTGTGGCTTCTTCATTTGGCAAAAAAAAAAAAAAAAAGAGGTAGAATATGATTATTAGTTTCCGACTCTGACAGTTTACGTGGTTTCAGAGTTTAAGAATATGTTTAAAAGTAGCTGTAAACTGGGAGGAGAGAGGCTTAGGGTCACTGGATCTGTGCTCCTGTATTGGAGAAGTTCAGTTTTTATCTCGTTAATTCAGCCTGATCTGATTTAAACCACTGAACACAAGAGGCATGCTAGAAACTGGCTCTGCGGTTGACCCCATGACTCCTGAGCAGTCCGCTTTCCTCGTTGGACCATGCATCTCCCGTTTGCTGAATGAAGGGTTAGCTGATCTTTGCCTTGTGCTCCAGAGATGGAAGACTAGCAACGATCACCTGAAATTCATTAGTGCTGCAGAATATAGGGCCCCTTCCAGACTCTGAGAAGCACCCAGATTTTAGAAGGCTCCCAGGTGATTCATAGGTACAAACATACCTGAGAAAAACTAGCATTCTAGTCCCTGGGTCCAGTTCAGGGGTCTAGGTTAAGACTTACTTTTGGGATTTGGTGTCTGGATCAGAAGTGAAGGCCTTCCTGCTTAGCTTGGCTCAGTCGACTCACTTCTATTCTGTTCATTTCAGCCAGCATTTCAGGATGCTAGTTCTGCCTCTTTCTAGCTGCGTACATGGGTGGCTAGGTGATTTCTGTGGCCCTCCGGTTCTGACATTTTAAAATCCAAGTGTGGTTTGAGTGAGGCAAACAGTCGCTAAAGATACGAATAAACAAAAAGACTAAGATGAAAATGTGGCGCTCCTCCATCGAATGGTAGGAGGGTGTCACATCCTTGTGGTTCTTTGGGCGCGGAGTGGGAGGGCTTTGTGGGTAACTCAGCCGTGGTAGAGGTCTTGTGACCCCCAGCTGTCCTCAGTCATCGCGGGAGACCCCGGCTTTGTGGGAGGGGGACCACCTTGCGCTCACACTGCCTCTACTTCCAAGGCTTGGGAATGCATTAGCTCTGGCTCTGGGCTAATAGTTAATGGTGCTATTAGGCTCGCCCGTTCAGTGTTGACAGATAGGCTTGTGTTTCTCCGAGCCTGTAAGATTCAGCTTTGCTAAGCAACATCCATGTGATGTGGGCAGAGCGCTCAATACACCCAGACAATTTTATAGAAGGAGTTCCTCAAAGCTGGGACGAGGGACAAGGCCTGAAGAAACCAGAAGGAAGGGACACAAGGTCTCTGGAAAGCAACCAGGGAGCAGACAACTGCTAGGTGCCTGCTGGCAAGTCCGGGCGACTGCACTTGTCCCTTGGGCACTCACATAGACCAAGGAGGGCGGCCCCCTGGGGAAGCTAATGGACTCTGGGGACTGTCAGCACACCGCCCCACCTCCAGGCTGGGCTTCTGCCCGCCTCCGCGTCCCCTCACCCCTTCCCGGACTGTTTTCATCCCTTCACATGGCCCCCTGTTCTTTCTCTTCTTCCCCACTGGCAGGTTCCACTGCTCCTGGTGCTGGCACACCTGGCAGTCCCCCCATGTGGTCATCCTCTTCCACATGTACCTGGACCGGGCTCAGCGCGCCGGTTCGGTGCGCATGCGCGTGTTCAAGCAGCTGTGCTACGAGTGCGGCACAGCGCGGCTGGACGAGTCCAGCATGCTGGAGGAGAACATCGAGAGCCTGGTGGACAACCTCATCACCAGCCTGCGAGAGCAGTGCTACGGGGAGCGTGGTGGCCACTACCGCATCCACGTGGCCAGCCGCCAGGACAACCGGCGACACCGCGGCGAGTTCTGCGAGGCCTGTCAGGAAGGCATCGTTCACTGGAAGCCCAGCGAGAAGCTGCTGGAGGAGGAGGCGACTACCTACACCTTCTCCCGTGCTCCCAGCCCCACCAAGCCGCAGGCCGAAGCAGGCTCAGGCTGCAACTTCTGCTCCATTCCCTGGTGCTTGTTTTGGGCCACGGTCCTGCTGCTCATCATCTACCTGCAATTCTCCTTCCGTAGTTCTGTTTAAGATCCCTTGCGGGGCTGGGGCTTGCGGGTGGGAGCCAGTTGGTGGGAAGGGGTGAGGTGAGGCCTGGCTTGGGAACGGGTCACATTCTAACGTGATGCGGTCATTGATTCAGTGGGAACCCTGGACAATTTACTCAATTTTTCTGTCTTTTAAAAGGGTCTTGGCTGGGTGGTTGACTTTTCAAAAGGAATTTAAGGTTCGAAAGCCCTTCAATGTACCTCAGGGATGTTTGCTTTGGGAGCTGCTTTCTCCTAGTCCAATAGCCCCCCACCGCTGACTTCTGCCTTCTCTCCTGCAGTCACAACAGAACCACTTTCCTTAGTACCTAGCTGTAGCTTTGAAGAACCTCTCTGCCTTCAGTGTGAGCCTGGCCCACAGCCCTGCCTCAGGCACACACGGAAGAGTCCCCTGAAGGCAGAGAGGTGGGGCCACTGTGCTGCTGGTTCCACTGTACCTTGCCTCTCTTCCCCAGACTGGAAGCCTCTGGCCTTCAGGTGGCTCCCACAGTCTGCCTGGCTGACCGAAAAAGATTGACGGTTGGGGGTTAGAGCCACACCATGAGGCCTCCCGCTGGGTGCTTGTGAACTGGCAGAGAATTTAAAGGAGTTTGGAAGAAAAAAAAAAGCCACATAGAGTGACTCTCTATTATAGTGAAAGTTTCTTAGGGTTCAGACTCTCAGCAGGGCTGATGGCCAGAAGAGGGGCCTAGCCGCCTGTGATTTTGTTGAAAAGATTGTTGACTGGCTTTTCCACATTGTCTTTCTTGCCAGAGAGGCTCTGTGCCCGGACCACAGGGATAGGTAATCTCAGCTAGAGAGGGCGCATTAAAGATACAAACAGCTTGTTGGTAGCGAGTGCCCAGAGGCTCGCTGCTCTTCAAAACGGGATGCAATACGGTTTGCAGTAACAGGTTTGTAGACCCTCTGATAGCAGAGGGTAGAGGGAGGCTGGTGGGGAGAGGCGAGAAGCTGGAAGTTGGATGCTGCCTATGCTGAGCCTCACCGTCTCCCTTAGTAACTAACTTACTGTCCTCCTGCCACTCCCTTTTCTAGAAATTTATGATGTCTGTAGAGGGGGAGATAGGAAGTTCCCTTACATACAGGGGGACACATAAAGACCTTAGGGGTGTCATTAATGTACCTCTGAGATTCCCCACGTGGTCCTTGATCTCATGATCAAGGGGCCCCCTCTCAGCATCCCATCTTCTCTCTGACTGAGATGCTTCTCTGTGCAGCTTCCGCTCTGGGCTGATCCTGTCCACAGTCAGGAGTGGATCGGAGAGCAGCACAGCTCAGTCTCACCGCAGCCCTCACTCTGACAGGAGCAGCCAGCTGTGACATCTTCCTTCACAGTATTAATTGCTTCAGCCAGCCACATACCCTGGGCACCACTCCCTAGCAACTTCTGGTTTGGGTCACTTCAGGGACTCTCAGCCCTGGCTGTATTTTAGGAACCCTGAGGAGCTTTTTAAAGAAATAGCAGTGCACCTAAACACAGAGTTAGAAAAAAAAAACCTTCCCTTGCCCTGCCTCTGTGGCCTGGTCTAATAGCTCTGGCTTCATTTGTATCCAGTTTATAAACCATGCCTGGCAATCTTCTCTGATGGACCTCTCTGGCTGCGCTAGAACTGGGAGCTCTGTTTCCCTCCTCCGTTGCTTTACTTTTCACCCCGTGTGCTTGGATTATGATCCTCCTGTATCCTTTCCCACCATGGGGATCTGTTGCTACAATGATGTCACCCTGCTCCTTTTGGTTTCCATCACTGAGTCTTTCTGCCTTGCTGGACCTGTTGCAATCTCTCATTCTTGGATGTACTCCCCATTAGAACGTAAGTTCCACGGATTGCCTTAGCAGATTCCATGTATTGCATTCACCTCTGTTGGGCACATGGCAAGAGCTCAGTACACTCTTGTTATTGACTAAGTCAATAGGTCATCTCCAGCCAGATCTTTGCTTCTGTAGTGTGTGCTCATGACAGTGCGTGTAGTCCTCTTTTCCTATCGCTGCCTATTTTCCTAGGTCTTGTACTCAAGTATCTCAAATAAAATATTTAAGCCAAAGCATTTGGAGGATAGAGTTAATTTGTTTCAGATGGTAGCATGGAACTAGATAAGAGATGCTGAACCCTCCAGGCACTGGAAACTGTGGGTTCTGTTTTAATTCTGGACCGATGACCCTTGGGATTTTTAGATGCTCATTTATTTTTTTTCTCTGTCTCAGGTCCCCTGTCTTGGGGTTTTAAACATCTTTAAACATCCTCCTCCCATCCTGTACTCATCCACACGAAGCCTGGTTCTTCACATGTCTCAGGGCCAGCTTCTGAGCGCCCCAGATGGTAGGGAGATCATCCGTGGTTGAGGCGGCTCGCACTTTCTTTGGCTAGCTCTGCCTGGGAAAGAGACCTTTTCCTTTTTGAGCTTCCTCCGAAGGATTTGTGTACTGCAGTCACCAGTTCACAAATGGGAGCTCACAGGGAAGACTCCTTCCCCTAACTTCTTGCTGCACAGCAGCTAGGGTATCCTTTTAACTCCAGTCAGGCTCTGCCATCCCCCTGCCTCCCTTTTCATTCTGTAAAAGCCACAAACGACATGGCTCTGATCATCTTATGACACCTTTTAGCACCTCCTCACTTCCGAGGCTACACTGGCATCTGGCTGTTCGTCCTGCATGACGGACATGCTATTCCCTAGGGCCTGTATACCCCGTTCTCTCTGCAAGAAATGGTCTCCAGAAAGGTTTTTGGCTCACTTTCTAACCTCCCTCAAGCCTCCTTTGTGGCTATTTCATGCCACAACCTGCATTCGCACCCCACACTGGTCTCTTTGGCACGAACTGTTGTCTGGCTCCCCAGAACTCTGAAGCTAAGAGAGGGGCTTATTTGTTGGTACTTTATGCAGGAATGTGACCCAAAGAAGCAGCGCTTAGGGAGTGGGGAGAAGAGCAAGTGCCCCAGTGGGGGGGGGGTTAGGAGAAAGAAGGGGCGTGGCTTCCTCAGTTTAGTCTTATACCACCTAGCACTACATGTGGGGCTGGGGGTGGGGGTGGGGAGATGGAAAGGCGTAGTGACACTGCCCTCAGTGGACCAGGACTTCCCACGTAGTTGTTAATCAAAACGCCTCTGATGGAGGAATTTTCACCGCTGAGGTTCCTCTGGCTTGTGTCCATCTGACAAAACAAAACAACAACACTAACCAGTACGGGAGGGTAGTGGAGAATGAAACTAAAAGCGGTTGTTATTATTAATAGCCAAAATGGAAGTCTGCTCACTCTCTGCATCAGTCGCTCCCTGTAACCAAAATACCTGAGTGCAATGTGGGGGAGGAATAATTTGTTTTAGCTCATGGCTTCCGGGGGCTCTCGCTCTGTAGTGCCTGCCTCCATGGGCTTAGACAGAAGGCCACAGTGGCAAGAACACGTGGCAGAAAGAGCTTCCATGGAGTGGAGACAAGCAGAATGTGACAAGGAAGGGCCACGCCCTAAGAGCCTACCCCCACTGACCTCCTCATTCCAGCTAGGCCCCGCTCCTGAAAGTTTCCAGGATTTTCCAAAATAGCTTTACCAGGTAGAGCCCAGGGGTTTCACATGTGAGCCTGTGGGGGACAGTTCATATTCAAGTCATAGTATTTCACCCCTGGACCCCAAAGGCTCATGTCCACCTCAGAGCAGTGTGGTGGCTCATGCCTTTAATCCCAGCACTCAGGGAGGCAGATTTCTGTGAGTTCAAGGTCAACTTGGTCTACAAAGTGAGTCCAGGACAGCCAAGACTACACAGAGAAACCCTATATCGAAAACAACAACAAAAAGAGAGAGAGAGAGAGAGAGAGAGAAAGAAAGAAAGAAAAGAAAAAAAATTATATTTTGTCCAATTCTAACACTGTGGAAGCAGGTAATCTGCCCCCTATTCCCAGGGTCCTCCATTCATTTGAAGCCTTATGTGGCCATTATTGTCCAGTTCCTAGTGGCATTTTGGTCTTCTGGGCACTGACCAGAATCACGTACTAAACTCTGCTCAGCAGAATTTGAAGCCTTTTCTGATTTACTTCTTTAAACTCTTCTAACAAAAATTCCAAAGGCAGGGCCAGGTGTTGGTCACATCTATGATCTGAGTTCCCTACCTAGCTTCTCTGTTGGTGACTTTCTTGACACCACAACCAAACTACCTCAGAGAAAACTATAGGGGAAAAACTAGTTGTTTTGCCTTAGAGTTGAAGAGGATTCAGTCCAGGTCTGAAGAAAAGCACAGCTGTGGGAGCAAGCAGCAGGGGAGAGATGCTCAGCTCAGGGGAGACAGGAGGCAGAGAGCGAGGCAAGAAGGTGCCAGGACCCCTGAGGGAGCATCGTCAGTAACCAGCTTGCTTTCGTCTTCCTACCTCCTATTGCTTCTAGAACATTTCCAAGTAGCTTTACCAGCCATGAGCCAACCAGTTGACATGTTTCCTGGTGACAGGCCTCTCATGCTAAACCAACAGCAGCTCCGCAGAAGCATTTGTGAAGCCAGTGGTCATGCACCTGGAATCATTCGAAGCAAACGTGGCCAGAGCCTTTCCATTAGCTCTGATCTCTGACCATTAACTCCAGGAGAGTAATTCACTTGCGGTGGCGCCCTGAGGCAGTAAGTGCTGAAGCAATCTTCAAATAAGGTTTGTCTTCTTTCTCTGACTTCCTTGGGGTAAAAGTTCCAGTTTCTGATTCTCCTTTTCAAGTCCTAATCATGTCTTGCCTCTTTAGGAATCCGGTCCCGCTAGCATGCTGACTTCTTTTTTCAGAGGTAATTTGTCCCTTACGGAATATAGCACTAATGGTATTGAGGAGGTCTGTATCTTTGCCTTTCAATCAAGTGACAAAGTGTTTGGATTTCCAGTGACATTCAAGGCAACAAAGCAAAACAAAATAAAACAAAACAATCTGAAAATGGAGCATATTTATTTTTGCGGTGACCTCCCAGAATGCCTTTAAATGTTTCTTCTATTCTCATGTCCAGTACGGTGTGTGTTTGTGTTTAATTTCATGAACACTTCCTCCCATACTTTCTGAATACATTCCCCCTTATGCTTGGATCAGCTGCTGCCTCTGTACATGCCAACTAAGAGACTCTGACCAGGGTACCAGGCTTTTTCCCTGTGGAATGCTCGGTGTCATCTCTGAAAGTGGGCTACAGCAAGGAGCATTTAATTGGAACAGAGTTTCAGTTTGGGATAATGAAAAAGTTCTAGGAATAGATAGTGATAGGGAATACACAGTAATCTCAGTGTACTAACTCCCACTAAGTTGTACAACGGAAAGTAGTCAGAATGATAAACTTCGAGAAAAGAAAATGAATTTGCAACCCATTTGGATATGTTGACTCTAAAGTGTATGTGAAACTGTCAAATGGAGATGCCATGCAAGAGAAACATCAGTGTAAGACACATATTTCACAAAGGAAATAAAAGCCTTAGAAGAGAGGAGATCATCTAGGAGATATAGACAAATGAGGGGAGGGAAGAACAGAAGGGAACTGGGGCGGGGGGAAACTGCAGAGTACCCTCACACAGAAGTCGGGCAGAAGCAGGAACCCTACAGAAAGGATAGAAAGAAGAAACCAGAAAAGATGAAGTGAACCAGGAACCATGTATTTCTAAACCTAAGCAGTTCCCAGAGTTGGTCATTCATGCTGAACTCTTTGGCAGGGGTGTGGTGTGGTGTGTGTTACAAAAACAAGGCTTAAACTTCTGATGAGAACTGATAGACTAAGATCAGAAAGAAGGAGAGGAGGACCTCCCCTATCAGTGGACTTGGGGAGGGGCGTGCATGCAGAAAGGGGGGGAGGGTGGGACCGGGAGGGGAGGAGGGAGGGGCTTATGGGGGGATACAAAATGAATAAAGTGTAATTAATAAAAGTTAAAAAAAATAAATTAAAAAAAACAAGGCTTAAAAGAATGTGCTGTACAGCACAGGCTCTAAGAGCAACAGTCAATAAATGGGACCTCATGAAACTGAAAAGCTTCTGCAAAGCAAAGGACACTGTCATCAAAACAAAGCGACCGCCTACAGATTGGGAAAGAATCTTCACCAACCCTTTATCTGACAGAGGACTCATATCCAGTATATACAAACACTAAAGAAGCTGAAAAGCAGCAAACCAAGTAATCCAATTAAAAAATGGGAAACAGAGCTAAACAGAGAATTCTTGACAGAGGAATATCGAATGGCAGAAAAACACTTAAAGAAATGCTCATCCTCATTAGCCATCAGGGAAATGCAAATCAAAATGACCCTGAGATATCACCTTACACCCATCAGAATGGCCAAGATGAAAAACTCAAGTGACAACACATGCTGGAGAGGTTGTGGAGAAAGAGGAACCCTCCTCCACTGCTGGTGGGAATGTAAACTGGTACAACCACTCTGGAAATCTATCTGGCGCTTTCTCAGACAATTAGGAATAGTGCTTCCTCAAGACCCAGCTATACCACTGCTAGGTATATACCCAAAGTTTGTTCAAGTACACAAAAGGGATACTTGCTCAACCATGTTTACATCAGCTTTATTTGTAATAGCCAGAACCTGGAAACAACCCAGATGTCCATCAATGGAGGAATGGGTACAGAAATTGTGGTATTTTTACACAATGGAATACTACTCAGCAATCAAAAAGGAGGAAATCATGAAATTTGCAGGCAAATGGTGGGATCTAGAAAAAATCATTCTGAGTGAAATATCCCAGAAGGAGAAAGACAAACATGGTATATACTCACTTATATAGACCTATAAGATATGATAAACATAATGAGATCTATACACCTAAAAAAGATAATCAATTGAGCGGACATGGGGTAAGATGATCAATCCTCGTTTAGAAAGACAGATGGGATGTGCATTGAACGTATGACAGGAGTCTACTGAGCACATCTGAAAGACTCTAACTAGCAGTGTTTTCAAAGCAAAGACTCATGACCAAACCTTTGGCAGAGTACAGGGAATCATAAGAAAGAAGGGGAGTTAGTCTGATGGGGAAAGGATAGGAACTCCACAAGGACCAAATATATCTGGGCACAGGGTCTTTTCTGAGACTGACATTCAACCAAGGACCAGGTATGGATATAACCTAGAACCTCCACTCAGATGTAGCCTGTGGTAGCTCAGTAACCAATTGGTTTCCCATAGTGAGGGGAGCAAGGACTATTTCTAACAGGAACTCAATGACTGGCTCTTTGGCCTCCCCACCCCCGAAGGGAGGAGCAGTCCTGTTAGGCCACAGAGGAGGGCTTTGCAACCAGTCCTGAAGATACCTGATAAAACAGGATCAGATGAATGGGGAGGAGGTCCCCCCCCATCAGTGGAGTTGGAAAGGGGCACGGTGGAGATGAGGGAGGGAGGGAGGGACTGGGAGGGAATGAGGGAGCGGGACATGGCTGGGATACAGAGTTAATAAAATGTAACTGATAAGAAGAAAATAAAATAAAATAAAGAATGTGTTGTGTGTAACAGTAAAGAACCCGCGGGTGCACTGAGTGAGAGCCGGCCTGTCGAGCTGTGGGCGTGGAGAGCAGCCTTCAGCTTTCCTGGGAGCGAAAATGTTGAGACCCAGTATTGACCACCTTTCAGATTCATGAAACATTTGGTCACGAAAAGAAGGGGGAGAGGCTGGATCTGCGAAGGTAGCCCAGGGCAAGTGAAGGAAACAGCAGAGAGCAGACTCAAGCCCAGGCGCCTATGTCTACACACACACCACATTTTTATG
Source organism: Meriones unguiculatus (assembly GCF_030254825.1). Lineage (NCBI taxonomy): Eukaryota > Metazoa > Chordata > Mammalia > Rodentia > Muridae > Meriones > Meriones unguiculatus. The sequence continues at coordinate 27,628,181 of NC_083364.1, forward strand.
TGTCTGCTTATTCTCCGAAGAACAATTCCTTGCTTCTGTCAGTTTTGCTATTCATGTCTATCGAGAATAAGAGTGTGAAGAGTGGTGTACAGATATATGCCCGAATCCTTTTTTAATTATTTTGATGATTTTTTTTTTTAATGGAGCATCTCGAGGTGGCAAGATGGCAGAGTGGGTAAATGTGTGCCTTACTTGGTAGAGGCAAGTAAGGCTTTATATGGTAGAAAGAACTGACTCCTGCAGGTTGACCTCTGACCCGTGCTGGTTAGTTTTTGATTAACTTGATATAAATTAGGGTTATCTGGGAAGATGGAACCTCAGCTGAGAAAAATGCCTCCATCAGATTGGCCTGTAGGGAAGTGTATGGGGCATTTTCTTGAATAATTAATCAACCACCTAGTGGCAGGTGGTTCTGAATTATATAAGAAAGTATACTGAGGGAGCCATGGAGAAGAAGCCAGTAAGGAATATTCCTCCATGGTCTCAGTTCCTACTTCCAATGTTCCTGTTTGAGGTTCCTGTTTGAGGTCTTTGCCTGAATTCCCTCAGTGATGGGCTGTGACCTGGGATGTATAAGCTAAACAAACCCCCAAGTCACTTCTGGTCATGGTGTTTACCACAGTCATAGATAGATTTTCATATATGCACCGTGGCATGCGCACATGCCTGCACATACACCCATAGACACACCGAATAAATAAATGATAGATGAGAGATAAATAGATAGATGATAGATAGCTAGATAAAATAGATAGAGATAGATAGATTATAGATAGGATAGATAGGATAGATAGACAGATGATAGATAAATAGATAATTGATAGGTACATAGATAGGATAGATGATTGATGGATTGATTGATTGATTGATTGATTGATAGGATGGATAGATAGGATAGATAGAATAGACAGACAGATAGATAGATAGAGTAATAAAAATCAGCAATTAGAAAAATAGTCAGAGCTACCAGTCTTTGCAGACTGGCTTTGGGCCACAGAAGTTTCTTACTGAGCATGTGAAGAGTAAAAGCTGAGGTCTCCCCAAATATTCTCCTGTGACAGCCAGAGTGGATTTGAGTTAGCCAAAATGGAGTGCGTATTTGGTGCTGAGTTTGAGTAGTGGTCTCTGGTAAATAAACTTTTGCTTTCTGACTTTGGCAGTCAGCCAGCTTCTGAAAGACTGACCTTGGCAAGCTTTGCATTAGGGAGCTCTGTTCCTGGGAACAAGATAAGCAAGCTCCGTGCTACCCTGGGAGCCAGATAGCTGGTTCCGTGCAACCTTGAGTAAATCCTCGGATGAGCTGCCAGCTGACGCAGATGGATGTTACAAGAAGAAAGTTCCTTGTTCTCTCCTGCTTTTATATAGCTGACTCTCCCTTCAATAAATCGGCACCTTGATCAATGACTTGGTGTCCTTCTTCGTGTCTCCTTGTTCTATCTCCCAGCCCTCCCCTCGGGTGGTATCTAAGTGTGGCTGTGGGCAGCCACAGGTGGTGCTGAAACCTGGGAACCTGAGATGGAGGACCAGCTGAGGCAAGTTATACGGACCAGAGGAGCGCGGGCAAAGCAACTGACTAAGGTAAGAGTCATATGGCCGTCATGGGGCAAGGAACTAATAGGATGGGATTTATCAGATCCCTCAAATAGGTTTTAAGACACAGAGAATTAGGATAAACACCCTAATCCCTTTAATATGTAAAAATAGGTACCATCAATCTGGAGACTTGGGAAAAGGAATCTCACAAGCTAAAGAGTTACTCGGGAAAATTAGAGCCGCCAAACAGGCAGAAAAAAGTACTTCTAAGGTTATTTCAAATGTTCATAAAGGAGCTCAAACATATTTGGGTAATTTGAGAGCAAGAAAATGATTTAGGAGACACGCTCTAGATACTGAGTATAAAACGGAGTCAGAGAAAAAAAAGCTGCCAGGTCTCACAATTCAGACTGGCTCCTGCACCCATGGCTCCTGTGGCTTTCCTTGCTACCTGTGTGGGTGGCACGGGATCACTGCAGGAAGATATCACTGTTCTCCGAGAGAAAATCCAATTAAAAAGAGAACAGGTTCAATTATTAAGTATTTATAATAATAATAATGATTATGATAATTTTAATGTAACACAAAAAAGGATATTTCACTCAGAGTGGACTTACTTTTGTACAGCAATTGGCTTTTGAAAATGTTAATTCTGCCTGTAAAACAGCTATTAGACCCTATTGAGCTAAAGCATACTTAACTGGTTATATTAAACTTTGTGCTGATATTGGGCCACTCTTGACTCTCATGCTTAAAATTATAGCTAAATCCAGTAAAAAGAGTTTTATCTGTGTGTTTAAATGTATGGTCATTATATGTTTATTTTTAACTGATCTTAAATGGTTAATATATATCTAGGTTATAGATAAAAAATAATTAAATATATTTTAAAGTTATGTTCAAACTGTTGTTTAAAAAATATATATGTGTATATGTTTATAAGGTCTATAAACACATATGTTTAAAAGACAACCATAGGGAGCAGCTGATGCTCTCTTCTGTGGGCACCAGAGACAGCATTTCTCTTTGTAGCCTTGGCTGTCCTGAACTTTCACTGTAGACCAGGCTGGCCTCAAACTCACAGCGATCTCTCTGCCTCTACCTCCGTGAGTTCTAGGCATGTGCCACCACGTCCACCTTGTTGTCTCAGGTTTATGATAAGAAAAGTTAATCACATCCAGTGTATAATCTGGTAAGTAGCAAATCCATAGTTTGAGTCTAGGTGTGTTTAGCTCACGTAGAATCCCCCTATCCCAGGGTATCTTATTATTGAAAAATTTGGCTTTTAAGTGGAAAAACTAGGATCATATAACATTAAATCACGTATCAAGACAGTTCTTATTAAATGGTAAACTATTTATCAGCCCTGCCCCCAGGCTCTGGGACCATCATGGAAGAGGTTGTAGAAAGTAAGGCAGAGCCAATGAATGGGAGGTTATCAGTTACTTTTTTGTTTCTGTGATAAAATATGATGACCAAAGCAACTTACAGAAGAAAGGGACAGCGTCTCTTATCTCCACCACACTGCCTATGTCTCTGTCACCTCTCTGTTATATAAAACAAACAGACAAACAAAAATATTCCCAGATATTGTTAATCTCTCCAGGAAGCAAAAGAAAAAGAAGAAGAAGAAGAAGAAGAAGAAGAAGAAGAAGAAGAAGAAGAAGAAGAAGAAGAAGAAGCACACACACAACCTACCTTATTTGGAGAACTACTGATTTAAAGGAAAATTTTAGATGAAAATTCTAGTTTGAAAAAATAAACACCTAAAAATATTATGAGAAAACCTGAAGGTGGAAAACTTGTTCTAAGTAAATGCTATTTGAAAAGTAACTCTAAAAATAAGAATTTACTGTTTATATATGGTTATTAACATACTCAAAGTTTCTTATCAAAACTAAAAGTCTTCAAACTTTCAACTGCAGGGCAGATAAATACATGGAATTCATTTTAATTTTTTTCCACCTCTATTTCTTTCTTTAATAATGTTTTAAGAAACAAAAAAAATAAGGGTCTGTGGAGATGGTGCAGCAGTTAAGAACATTCACTGCTGTTCCGGAGGGTCCAGGTTCAGTTCCCAGCACCCACATGTGGCTCACAAGCCTCTGTAACTCCAATTCTAGGTGATCCAATATCCTCTTCAGGCCTCTTTGGGCACTGCGCACAAATAGTGTGCTGACACACACTCAAGAAAATACTTATATACATAAAATAAAAACAAAATCTCCGAAAATTTAACTAAAACAAAATAACACTCTAATGTAAAAAAAAAAAAAAAAAGCAACCATATGATATGACTCTGCCATCTTTGCTATATGATATGGGTTAAAAAAATTATAAAACCTCTTAGTTAACGTAAATTTTGTTTCCTTTTAGACTAAAAAGACAAGTCTCATTTTAAATTGGTGTTGGTTTTAAAAATTGGATTGTTTGCACTGGTAAATTTCAAAGTTTGGTTTTGACTTTTAGAATTATAAATGTGCTTTATGACTTCACTCCTAAAAAAAGATGCTTTGTTTTAATATTACAAAAACAGGTTTTAAAAAGCATTTAAATGTTTAAAAAGCAGGTACCACGGTTGTTTTTTTGTCTTTGTTTTTTGTTTTGTCTGCCGGCTGTCTGTTCTGATTTCTAGTTTCAGTCTACTCTTGAGGTCTGAGAAAGCTCAGAGTTTCCAATTTGGTCAAGGGAATCTGGAGGATGCTCCAATCTGATTCTGACACATCCTCTAGATTCCAAAAAAAGGGGCCAACAGAGGGCCCAAGGGGCCTATAAAGGCTCTACTCCTTATGGGACCAGGGGAGGGGTCACTGGAATCCTCCTCTGTATAAAAAGATGGCTGCCGGAGTCCGCTCTCCATATGGAAGCTGTGGAGAGGGCCATGGGGACTCTGCTCCTTCTAAAATCTATGTGAGTGGAGAGGGCCCATGATGGGGTCCACTCTTTCTGAAATCTGTGGGACTTCTGTCCAGCAGGGGCCGGTCAAGTCCTGGTATTTGGGTATTCTGGTTACTCCAAGGTGACAATGTCGGATTTCTATGTTCCTTATGTATGTCTCTGTGTGTGTTTATCTGTAGAGTTGGACTGACAATACTGATATTTTTGGACTGAGACAGTTTAAATCAACACCTCTTGAGTTTGGTCCTGGACCATAAGAGTTAAATTCTATAAAACATTTAAAAATTTATCAGGTATTTTAAAATAACAACCCTTGGGCAGTCTAATAAAAAATTTAAAACAGTTTCTCAACCCTTTGGGGGAGGTCAAAAGACCTTGGTATTTATTTTATTAATTTTACAAAGTAAAACCAAGCCATGCTGTTTGAGCCAATTAAAAAAACTGCAGTTATTACTATGTATCATGTCAGGAAAAAAACTATAGAATATGTTGTTCTTCACTTAAAAAGGCTGGAGATTCTTTAATGCAAAATATTTGCTTATGCTCTTTTAAAAGAAAAAAAGGACTGCAGCTCCATATTAGCTCAGGGTTACACAGGGTTATATTCAGATCATTGTTAACCACTATAGGGCAAATAGTTCCCTCTAACCCACCGTAAAACACACCCATATTTGTAATTAAAAAAATCTGACAAGTTCAGATTATTACAAGATTTAAAAAAGGTAAATGAGACTATAATTATGGGAGCATTGCAACCAGGACTCCCATCACCTAGTGAAATTCCTCAAAACACTTACAAGATTATTTTAGATTTAAAAGTTTGCATTTTTTCATTCTTTGCATCCTGAGGATTGCCATAGATTTGCTTTTAGTCTCCCTTCTATTAACTTCAAAAAACCTATAAAACGTTATCATTAAAAAATGTTGCCACAGGACATGGCAAATAGTCCTACTTTATGTCAACAATTTGCAGCCAATGCAATTAGTCTAGTACAAAAAAAGGCCTTCTATTTATTTCATTCATTATATGGATAATATCTTATTCGCCTGTCCTGTAGCTCAAGATGTTATGGCTTGCTATACAGATCTATTTAAGGCTTTATCCCAAACAGGATTAAAAATTGGCCCCAAAAAGGTACAAACTAAAAATCCTTATAGTTATTTAGGTTTTAATTTATTTCCTCTAACTATTAAACATCAAAAAGTACAAATTAAAAAAAATTAATTTAAAGACCCTTAATGACTTTCAAAAATTATTTAGAGATATAAATTGGCTTAGGCCATATCTAAAATTAACCACTGGATGACTTATGCCATTGTTTAATATTCTTAAAGGGAATACAGCTCCTACCTCCCCCCGCCCCAAATATTGACTCCAAAGGCTCGAGATACATTATTATTAGTAAAAAAAGGCTTTAAAAAATCAATTTGTGACAGATACTCCTTTTCTATTACTTGTATTTCAAACACAGTCAACTCCTAACTGGATTGTTATGGCAATCTAATCCTCTATTGTGGATCCACTTGTCAGCTAGTCCCAATAAAGTAATTTTGCCTTATTATAAGGCTATTGCCCAAGTCATTGTGGTGAGACCCACCCAGGCAAGGGCTACTTTAAAACTGAGCCTTCCAAGATTATTATACCATATAGTAAAGCTCAGATGATTGGCTGTGTGCCAATTCAGATAAATGGTTGCTTTCTTTGGCTGTATTTACAGGACAACTAGATAATCATTACCCTTCCAATAAGATTATTCAATTTTTTATTTTACATAGTGTTGTTTTTCCTGTTATAGTTAAAAGTAAACCTTTAAAAAATGCTTGCTCTGTTTTTTCTAATAGTAATGCAAAAAAAAAAAGCTGGCTATACTATTAATATACTATTAATAGACAAAAAGTTACTTTTCAAGTTCCAGGGTTATCTGATAAACTGACAAAACTGGTGGCTATCCATGCAGTTTTACAACATTTTTTAAAGCCTTTTAATTTGTTTACTAATAGTACTTATATTGCTTAAGCTATTTCTAAGCTTAAAACAGCAGGCCAGATTCTGTCTATCACTTGGGCTAGTAAAATGTTTGCTCAGATTCAAGGACTTATTTAGGCTCATCAATCCTTTTGCTATTATTCATGTTAGAGCCCATTCTGGCCTCCCTGGACCTCTTGCTCTAGGTAACCAGACTATTGATAAAGCCTTAATAACCTTGGCTCAAAAACACCCATACAAAAAGCTCAATTGGCTCATAAATTACATCATCTTAATCATTCCTTACATTTAACTTATGGCCTTACCAAAAAACAAACAAAAAAATTGTTAGAAAATGTAACAATTATAATGTTTTCTGTCTAGTACCTCATCTTGGGGTTAACCCCTGAGGGCTGATCCCAGGTCAGCTATGGCAGATAAATATGACTCATTTTATAAAATTAAAAAAATTAAGATTTATTCATGCAACTATTGATACCTGTACAGGATTTATTTTCACTACCTTGCATTCTGGAAGAGCTGCACGCCACCTTATAGATCATTGTTTGGCTGCATTTGCTCTTCTTGGCGTGCCACACCAAATTAAGACTGACAACGGTCCAGCTGATATCAACAAGCCCTTTCAAATTTTTAATAAAAAAGTAAATATTAAACATGTAACAGATATTCCTTATAACCCTATGGGCCAAGGCATGGTTAAATGTGCCCATGTCACCATTGAAATATATTTACAAGAGACAAAAAAGGGGGAATTATGTCCTCCTTGTTCATCCAGAGCTCAAATATGGCAACTCTGCAGCTGAACATTTTTGGCACCCTAAAACCTCCATGGTTAAATGGAGGGACCCCTTAAATAATGCATGGCATGGACCCGACCCCATTTTATTTTAGGGATGAGGATATGTTTGTGCTTTGTTTATTTATTTATTTATTTATTTATTTATTTATTTTGCAGGTTAAAGATGCTGCTCGATGGCTGCCAGAGAGACTGGTGCAACAAGTAAATTACATCAAGGAACAAGATCATTCCCCAAGTGACGATATTGCTGATCCTGTTGCACCTAATTCATCCAGTAAAGGCTGAATTACACCTTTGGGCCTTAGTGTCCAACCTCCCTCTTGTTGCTGGTCTGGTACTATGCATCTTTATAATTGCCAGATGTGTCCACTCAGCTCGACAGCTCCAGGTTAAATTTAATGATACCACACACAAAGTCCTTTTGGCCATTAAACAGTGGCATGCTGTAACTCCCTTGCCCCAGGTAGGGGTTTGGCTTGCCCAGCTCAAACGTCAGCTTCAACCTCTACTTTCCTGTGCATGGGCTGGTTAGTCAATGGCGGTTAACGGGTGATCAACAATTACTCACCTAAGACAACGAGGCCCCCTATAAGCAAGATTCTCCCGTGACGGGTACGATCTTTATTTGGAATTACTCCACCTAAGACAGGCACGGTCCTTTTGTTTTAATTTGAAAGGGAGGAATTGTGGCAGCCAGAGTGGATTTGAGTTAGCCAAAATGGAGTGCGTACTTGGTGCTGAGCTTGAGTAGTGGTCTCTGGTAAATAAACCTTTGCCTTCCGACTTTGGCAGTCAGTCAGTCAGCCAGCTTCTGAAAGACTGACCTTGGCAAGCTTTGCATTAGGGAGCTCTGTTCCTGGGAACAAGATAAGCAAGCTCCATGCTACCCTGGGAGCCAGATAGCTGGTTTCGTGAAACCTTGAGTGAATCCTCGGATGAGCTGCCAGCTGACGCAGATGAATGTTACAATGAAGAAAGTTCCTTGTTCTCTCCTGCTTTTATATAGCTGGCTCTCCCTTCAATAAATCGGCACCTTGATCAATGACTTGGTGTCCTTTTTCGTGTCTCCTTGTTCTCTCTATCTTCCAGCCCTCTCTTCAGGTGGTATCTAAGTGTGGCTGTGGGCAGCCACATTCTCTGAGCACCCCTTGCCTGAGCTTGTGGATTTTCAAGCCTTTTGCATGCACAGCTGCTGCTAAATCCTTTCACTTTGCGGCATCTCCAGGTCTTGGCTATTTAGTTCTATGGTTCCATCTATAATGTCCTGTCTTAAATATCTGTGGGCTTATAGTTTCTCTTCAGCCTTCCAGACGGGCACTCCTGCTGAGAGCCTAGCAAAAACAGAGGCCGTTCGTTTAGGTAGCTCCCAGATTGGTTAGACCATTGCAAGTAAAAGTCTAGGCTTTGTGTGTAAGGTCTGTGCCATTACCTTTGGGAGTGGGGCGAGTTAAGAAAAAGTAAAAACAAAATGCCGTTGTATTTCTTAGGGTTTCATATCCAGGGTGTTTGATATCCAGGGTGTCTATAAGTTTATTTTAGTCATCTGCTGGTCATTGTGTAATGTTCCTGTGGGAAAATACAGGCTTGGAGCTGCTTCGCATGGCATGTTGCTATATAAAGACTTCGAATGTTCCTCTTGTTCTTGGCTTCATTGGAGTCAGCCTTTTCATAGGACCGTAGGGATGCCACCATGGGACCAGCCTCTGCACAGGGCAGTGGGCATGATGCTATGGAACCAAACTCTCTACAGGGTGGTAGAGTTGTATAAAATAATATTTTTTTTAAATAACCATTCTAGATCCTAAGTAATTACACAGAGGCCTATCAGATTTATTAATAAGCTTTAAATACCACCGCTGGGCAGATATTGATGTATTCTAGGGTTAGAATCTATATTAGCCTGACTATTTCCCCAACACCTGCCTCATATTAATTGGCATCTTAGTCTCATCTTGGCTACTTTTGCTCCATCTGTCTGTCCTCATGACAATCTCCTTCTGGCTACCTCCTCCTCTCCCTCTCTTCTTCTCCTTCCCTGGTCCCTACCTGTGACCCCCTGAATGGGATCAAAAGTCCTGCCTCCTGTTCTCTCTCCCCAGCTATAGGCCAATAAGCTCTTTATTAAGCAATCAGAGATGAAGAAGAACCATTTTTGCACAGCAATTAGAGAGGAGATTCTTCATAGAAATGACAATGCCCATGTCTGGACTGCAACAAGATCTCTGGGGTCAGACATCAGCATGTAAATATATAGCACACAAGACCATCTCCCAACAAGGATGCCGCCATAGGACCAGCCTCTGCACAGGGCAGTGAAGATGCTTCTTTCCATGGTGTCATTTGTTCCTCTTTTCTCTCTGTCACATGAATTCCAACAGTCTCTAGTTTCTGGTTTACCTCACTTCCTCTCGATTTCATTCATGTGAGGATAAACCCAGTATTTCTGGTGCGAACGCTTGTTGCTCCCTCTGCTTTGCTTCTCATAGATCCTCTTTACAACCCTAAGGGATTATGATTGTGAAAGGCTATTTAGGTGTGGGAGTCTCTGCAGACACCATGGCCAACAGAGTAATGTGAGAGGCAAGAAGTCACTTTGGTTTAATATGACTCAGTAGCTGATGTTGGTTTGAACACAACACAATTTGGTGGAAAAAATGGTGACTATTAACTCAATCTTATGTGCACAGCAAAGCTTAAGACATGACTACACTGAAACTGTAAAGCACACAGGAAATCTTCCATAAAGATAGGTTCTATAGATGAACTGAGAAAACAAGCTCAAGATAAGGGGGAGCATGAGGATTTGGTGTGGTCTCTGGCCACACAGATAGTGTAAAGGTCACCAGGCTATTAACCATGTCTGCTCCCAGCCTTCTGGGTGGGAAACAGGTCCCTCCCTTTGAAGAGACAACCCTGCATATTTAACATCTTTGCTTCCCCAGTGTTCACCTGTGAGCATGAGGACCCACGTGCCTCCTATGTTTAGGGAAGTCCATATTTGCAAAGCCATGAATATGAGGGCTGGAAGAACCATTAGAGACCCAGCCGCTTCATCACCCAGACAATAACACATGATCACAGCGCAGAAGTGTCTTGTCCCCAAACACGTGAAGAGGTGCGGCTCAAGGACTCTGTGCCTTTTCCTGGAGAGCCAGCTAGCCAGACCTCTATTCAGTCCAGAGAAGGCACTGATGGCAGAGCACAGAAACCAGTCTCCCCGTGACTAGCTTAGTGAAGCACTGGGTTTATTGGGGTTCCTTACAGGATTGCGAGTGACAGATTGCAATACAGAGAAGCCAGTCCAAGTGTGGATGAGGACTCACAAAAGCTGGAACCCTGGTGCTCCCTCACCATATAGAGGCTGTTTGGCAGGTGGGAACACCCCTTTCCCTAGTAGTTACTGCTGCTTTACCTAACTTGGTGAAGAGCCTCGTGCATCTTGGCAGTTTCAGAATTTTCTCAAGGTTTGTGAGTTTTATCTACTTCCCAAGCTTGCAAGTTTCACTTATTTCCTGAAGTTTAAGGGGCTCAACTCTTAGATAAAATGTTTGAATTAGGACAAAACCACTACACCACAGATTCCAACCCTTACCTCTAACTTCAGTCTAGAACTTTCCCAGGACTCTCCCCGCCATGGGAGATGCTTCTGACTTTTCTTATTCAGCCCTTACCTGTCTTCCTGTTGCCCCCTATCCTTGTGGTAGATAGGGAGCCCCAGGCTTGCTTGTGGAATCTTTGTCTTTGCAGAATTCTCCAGGATGGTCGCACATGGCACACGCAACATGATGAACTTGTTAGATGTACTCTATGTTATAAATAAACGCCTCAGGGGACATTTCAGAAACCTGGCCCCTCTCCCACTGGAGTGTCTGCACACTGATTTTGATGCTCACACCAAGAGGAGACCCACAGGCACCATACGCCACTCCAGAGGCTGGAATCCTTAGTTCAGGATCAGCAAGGAGTAATGCTTTGTTTGGTTGCATCCCCAAACCCACTAAGACAGGGCACCTGCCTTCTGGAGAACTCCCCTGAGTTAAGGAATTAAGGAACCGAACAGAAGGCACCTGTAAAGCAAAGACACAAGACTCACATCTTACTGATGAGGACCTGGAGCCTAGACAAATTATGTAATATTAACACATTCCATACTGTCTAGGGCCATGCCTGCCACACAGCACATGCTTACTAAACGCTCCTGCCCTTTCTCCCTTTAATTATATTCTTCTCTTTTGTGCCCTGAGAGTGACTTTAGCTAAACGCTGTTAGTCAATGCTTGGGGAAAAACTAAAAGGAACAGGAGTCGATTTCCAGGCCCGGGTTTAGAACTGGCTTGTTTTCATGCATCCATAGTGATCTCTTTTCTTGTTCTATTTATTTCCCAGCAGTGACTTCACTTTCCAGAAGCATGGTGACCACACTTCATTCTTCAAAGATTACTATTTTAAAAAATCTGAAACAGAAAACACCAGTGGTTTTTGGGCTCCATTCCTACTGCCTAGAATAACCCAGGAGAAATTTAATTCCATTTTCAAGTCTCATTCTGTCTCTCTGTAGGACTCCCAGCTAAAGAATTTTCTTTGGAGTCGTTTCTGGCATTGTTTGGGTCCTGGCACAAGCAGGGAAGAAATGAAAGTGATTTTTTTTTCCCCTCAGACTGCGGGTGGACGTGTGTCTGTGGTGCAGAAATCTCACTGGTTTGGGAGTTAGACACTTTTGCTATAATGGGGGATCCCCATTACCTGGACTGTTGGCTTCAGATGACTTGGGTCTTCTGCATAAAGTCTCAGTTTTTGTATTTGTAAAGCAAAAAAATAAAATGGAGTAACTGAGTGATCCTGCAAATATCAACTTTGCTTGCACTCTCTCTGTTCAGCTATCTCTGCCCTTGGCCATTTGCAGGGGCATCTTGACACTGATCTTCCCAATGAGATATAGAACAGTTACCCCAGGATTTCCATATGCTTTTGTCAGTTTAGAGTTTGCCTTTCTTAGTTAATTAATTCTTCGAAGCTTTCTTCCCCTTCTTTTCTTCTTCTCCCTCTTCTTTGTCTTCTTCTTCTTTAGTTTTTTGAGACAGGGTTTTTCTGTGTAGCTTTGGTTGTTCTGGACTTGATTTGTAGACCAGGCAGGCTGGCCTTGAAGTCACAGAGATCCACCTGCCTCCACCTCCCTGAGTGCTGGGATTACAGGCATGCAACACCATGCCTGGCTTCCCTTTATTCTTTTGAAGTAAACTTTCATCAATCTAATGGCCCTGCTTTTCTCTAAACATGCTTATTTTGAAAGATTTGGCCTTAAGCAAAGACTTGGGTGATAATGATGATGCTTCAGCTTGTGTTGTAGCCTCTCATTTCTTTTTTTATTCCTGTCATTAAAACAATTCAGAACTTTGTACTGTATTTATGTCATTTCCACACCACCCTCTCCTATCCCCAGTGCCTCCCATGTTTTCTCCACTTCCTCTCAAATTCTCCCTCCCTTCTTCAATCACTGTTACACACACGTATGTACATATAGATAGCTTGCTGCATCTATTTAATGCGGCTCATATGCACAATTTTTTAGGGCTGACTGCTTGTGAATGATGACTATTAGGGTACTTATGCCCAGAGAAGACTGGTTCTCCCTCTCTCAGCAGTCATTGATTGCCCATAGCTCTTCATGTAGGAAAAAGACCCTGTGGGATTTCCTACATCTATGTTGCTGTCGTAATTAGGGTTTTATTGCTGTGAAGAGACACCATGAATGAGCACAGCAACTCTTAAAAAGGAAAACATTTAACTGGGGCTGGATTACAGTGTCAGGTTTAATCGTTATTGGTAGGGAAACATGGCAGTGAGCAGGCAGGCCTGGTTCTGGAGAAGAAGCCGAGAGTTCTACATCTTGATCCGCAGTCAGCAGAAAGGAGACTGTGTATCACACTGGGTGAAGCTTGAGCATATGAGACCTCAGAACCCATCTCCACAATGACATGCTTCCTCCAACAAGGCCACACCTACTTCAACAAGGCCACACCTACTAACAGTGCCACCCCTATGGCCAAGAATTCAAACATATGAGTCTATGGGAGGCATTCCTATCCAAATGACCACTGTTGCCATGCCTGCTAGTGTTGTCATTGCACAGGTCTTGCTTAGGTGACCACATGGCTGAGATTTCACGGGCACAGCATCCCTGTCTTACATAGAAGATGCTGTCTCAGAGCAGGCGTCCTGGTCGTCTGTACCTTGCAGCCTTTGTGCTGTCTTTTCTGCAATGGTTCCTGAACATTGGGTGAGGGATTGTGTCCCAGACACAGGCTGGGGCTGGGCACCCCATGATCAGTTGTTCTTTGCAACTTAACTCACGGTAGGTTTTTGGGATGGTCTCTGGCTGCTGAAAAAGGAACTTTGTTGATGAAGCTGAGAGCAGCACTTATGTGAGAGAATAAGGGTAAGTTTTTAGAATAAAGTTAGGAAGAATGCTGGTTTAAGAAAGTGGCAGGTTTATCTCCCCGATATTTTACAAGAAGGCCAGTAAGTCTTTACTTTGGTTTTCCTATAAATGTAGAAATACTCTGAGATGTAATAAGATAGTTATTATATGCAGGATTCATTCATTCATTCACTCAAGATGTGTTTATTTAGTACATATTTTAACAAGCTAGACATTTTTCTAGGCACACAGTATGTAACAGAGGATCACAAGACTAAGTAGCCCCTGCTGATGGTAGACTAACTTGATAATAAGCAACGTAAGGTGTAAGGCAGATTTAAACAGTTTCTTCCTTAACAATTAGAAGGCTAAATTAAGTAACATGAATAGAAAGAGAAGGAGATGGAGTTACGAATTTAGGTTGGTTGGCTAGGGAGGGTCTCAATAATAAAGAAACCTTCAGTAAAAGAAGACTGAGGGACTGAGACCAAGAGCTTGTGCCAATGCCTTAAAATAGGAGCAAGCTCAAATGTTACCTGTGATGGGGTGTAAAGGAACTAGAAATGAAGCTTTGAGCATGGAAATGATAGATCACAGCCCTGAGTCACTGCTGAGAGGATAGACAGGAAGAAACCCCTGGGGTTGAACAATGGGTGTGTTAGTTCCTTTTCTATTGCTGCGTTAAAACGCCATGGCAACTTATAGAAGAAAGGGCTTATTGTGTGCTTAGAGTTTCAGAATGATGAGGCCATCACCATCATGGTGAGGAAGCATAGTAGCAGGTACCAGGCATGGCAGCTGGAACAGCTGAGAGCTCACATCTCAAACTGCAAACAGGATAAATGGATGAATCCTTAAACTCTCAAAGTTCACCCCCAGTGACATAGGTCCTCCGGCATGGCCACACCTTCTAAATGTTCCCAAGAAGCACCAACTGGAAACCAAATATTTAAATGCCAGAGACCATGGAGCCCTTCTCATTCAAACCATTACACTGTACTCCCTAGCTTCAGTATGCTTGTAGCCAAATCATAATGCAAAATGCATTTAGTCCAACTTTAAAAGTCACTAGTCTCTTAGTCTCAACGCCATTTAAAATTCTCAAGTCCAGTGTCTCTTCTGAGACTAAAGGCAATCTCTTAATTGTAATTCCCTGTAAAATCAAAAGGGCACTTACTTACTGCCAAAATATAATGTCACAGAATATCCACTACAATTCCAAAAGGGAGGAAGTGAGGGCATAGTGAGTAAATGCTGGACTGAAATATAGCAACACAAACACCAAATTCTCTAGCTCCATATTCACTTTCAAAGGGCCTAGATAGCACTGCCCTTCCAGCTTTGCTGCCTGTAGTTTGCATCTCTCTTGGGCTGGTGCCATTCCCCGTGGGCAGCTCCCCTTGACAGATATCTCACGGCTCTGGCATCTCCAACATCTTTATGTCTCCAGTGCAACCAAGACTTTACTTTCACAGCTAAACACAGTGGCCTCTCAGGGCCTCCATGTGGGACAACCCTGACACATCCCTGGCAGAGAGCCTCAGAGGCTCTCTGAAACTTCGGGGGGAGATCTCATGGCCTCTTCACTCATATATTCTTCATTACTCTGAAGCCAGTACCCTGTAGACAACACTGCCAAATATGGCTGTGCGCCTAGGATGAACCCTAACTCCTTTAATCTCATTTGCTGAAGCTTTTGTTTGTCGTTCCTTTTCAGAAGCAGAAAATTCTAAGACCTTTTCCTTTCCTCTTGCCCTGAGGGCACCCTTCCCTTTATCCCACTACAGATTTGGCTCCTCCTAACAATGGCATCAAAGTATCTCTTTTAACACAAGCTTTGGCGGTAACATAAAATTTCTTGGTGCAGTTTTGATCTTCAAACTGTACATTTTATGTTTCTTTTTGCCCCACCTGCTCTTTTTCATTGTAGAGTGGCATAAGAGTGATCGTGAATGAACCATGTGACCGGGTCAATATTAGGCTGTTTTGAAATCTCCTCTGGCAAAGAAATTAGTCCATTACTTTTAAATCTATGCTTAGGCAAGTTCTTAGGATAAGGACAAGAAAATAGTCACATTCATTCCCACTATGACGCCTCTTGATCTGGGCCTCCACATTAGCTCTTAGCACTTCTATCTTCCAAGTTACCTGCTAGGATTACCCAATTAAGGCTCTCTTACAATGATCCATCACTTTTCTAGTTCAAAGTCTTAGAGTCTTCCATATTTCTCCAAAAACCGGTATGGTTAGACCGGTCTCATCAGTAGCTCATCTCCTGGTATCAACTCCTGTATTAGTTACTTCTCTATTGCTATGGTAGAATGTCATGGACAAGGAAACATAGAAGGAAGGGTCTACTTTGGGCCTATGGTCCCAGAGTGATTAAGAGCCCATCCCCATCATGACAAGGCAGCAAACAGGCAACATGATTATAATGGCTGAGGGTTCACATCTTAAAACACAGGAAGCACAGACAGAGAACCCAAAATGGCAAGAGTCTTTAAACTCTCCAAGCCCACCCTCAGTTACACAGTTCCTCCAGCAAGGCCATACCTCCTAAACCTCCACAAACAGCGCCAACTGGGGACCAAGGATTCAAATGCCAGAGACCATGAGGGACGTTTGTCATTCAGACCACCACAGCGAGTAATGTTATCTAATTTACTGTCACTGTGTTAATAGGTCTCCGAGGGACAAGATTAAAAAAGAAAAGAGGCGATGGTAGCCTGTGGAGGCTTGAGCTGTGGAGGCAGCAAGTATGTGCATTTTAAAGAGCAAAGCGGGGAGGACTTTCTGGCAATCCAGAACGCTTTATAAGGGACAGAGGTGCAGGGGCACCAGGGGCTCACCTAAGCAACTAAGAGAATAGAGTTGCCACTTTCTAAGGTATGGCATACCATAAGGAACAATGTTGGAGCTTGGGGTGCTCTTTAGCCATTCTCTTAGACATCGAATATAAAAAATGGCAAGGTGTCAGCAGATCAGAGGGAGACCCAAGATACAGAAAACTTAGAGAGTCACCTGTGTGTGTGTAGATGATGCTAAATGTCCAGAGACTAAGTGATACGACTTAGGAATGAGAGCAGATGGAGAAGAGTCTCAAGGATTGGCGGCTGGGGCTCTCCGCAGATAAAGGGGAGATCACCAGGGAGGCTGTGAAAATGGAGACACAGACTGCATATGTGATAGAGCTTCTAAGCTAGGACTGGGGTCAAGGTTGTCACGGTCAGCGTCAGAGCTCATTACAGGCAAAAGCTACCTCCCTCATGGCACTGCTCGGGTTGGAATCCTCTGGGATTCCTCACACAGAGTACTGTTTCATCACATCTGAACAGGACATGGATTTGTGTCTATTTTTTTTTCCAGTGTGTTTGAAGTATTTCATAATTTTAAAAAAATGCACTGAAATAAAAATGACTTAGTAGGAGGCCTAGACTGCCACTTAGGAATTTGAACACACAAGGGCACACCAAAAACAGAGATGTGGAGTTGTTTAAAGGAACAAATTCAGTTGTCTTGGGTCTTACTGGCAGGCCTAGGGCACGTATGGCAGTTAATGGGCATGGATTAAATAAGCCACATGGTTGTGGGAGTTGGGGAAGATAATGTCACATGACAAATAACCCAAGGGAAGATAAAAGTCCTTATTGTCTAACTGGGTCAGTAGCTTCCACAGCCTTGAGTCTGGGCTGTGTCTATATGGCTCCCAGGACTTTATCTGGTTTAACGCCAGCTTCACCTTACTTTAACAAAGTATCTTTGAAGGATACTTAGGAAAACAAAGACCTGTTTTGGCTAAAGATCTCAAGGGCAGGGTGCTTCCTTTGGCCCAGTTCTCATAAGGCCAGTGGCTGGCAATGGTAAGAGAAGGTTTGTTAGACTGACCACTAATACCTTAAACCAGGAAACAGGGAAAGGGAGTGAATGCAATCTTTTGAGGGCACAGACAGCTCCACTAACTGAAACATCTCTCACTAAGCCCTACCTCCTGAAAATTCTCCCACCTTTGAACAATGTTGCCCTGCTCCCTCTCCTGTCTCTGTTTTTTTTTTTTTTTTTTTTTTTTTTTTTTTTTTTACTAGCTGAGTGACCTCAATTCAAGTCATAAGTCTGGGAAAAAACAGGCTCCCACATTCTTCAGAGGGTGCATTCTGGCAGAATAGTCTAGAACAGTGGCTCTCAAACAATGTTCATTAGAACCATGTGGAGATCTTCAAAAAAACCTCCAACGTTCAGGCCTTAGGCCAACCACTCCTTGACATATGAGCAGGGGATTCTACCCATATTCATGCCGGAGAGACCTCTTACTTTGTAGGAGATACCACAGGACTAGTAAAAGCGGCATGGGAAGGACATTCCTGACGGCTCTGATCGTTTGCCACTCATCATGTATGCCCTGAGCACCGCTTGAACTAGACACACCTTTTTTTTTGTTGTAACACTGCTTTGTCCCCCATTCCTCTGGGGGGAAACACCCTCAGAGCCTTTGTGATCTGCCTTGATGTTGAAATGGTCCTGGCTCTTCTACCCTATGATCAGAAGCTCGTTGCTGGGAACTGAGCCTGTGTTTTTACGTCCAAGTGACATTTTCTTGATCTCTTTGGGGGGAAAAATGCGTACCAGATGCAGGAGAGCACTCTGAAGGCCCTGTTTGTTTCCTTGTCTCAAGCTCAGAGTAGCCCACACTTCCTCTGTGGTGCCAGAAGGCAGGGAAAGAGACCAGGGGCCTGGAAAAATATCACCCCTTTTGGGTTTTGGTCCCTGCCCCATTTCTTCTTTGGCTAATTCTCTCTAAAGTATTCACAACTAAGGACATCTTCTTTAGGCCTGGCCCTAGGTTCCCAGAGCTTCAGATATACAAAACTCTCCTCTCCATGGTTTGGCCTCTCCAAGAACATTAAGGTTTCTTGCCTGGTGTCCTGGAACCATCTTGAATCACCCTGGGTTCTCTCTACAGTGACAGCTAGTTTGAAGGGTAAACTCATCACAAATCTCCTTGGTTCAGAAGGCTCAAGCTTTTCCATGCCCCCAAACCAAAGCTTCTAAGGCTGTTCATTACTCCACAGCTCCAGTCTCCTCAGACAGTGTGGCGTTCTTTCCTTTGATATATCTGTCTCTCCAGGGACGGCATGTCACTCAGCTTTCCAGATACCCATGGTTCTTTCATCTCCTTGTTCCCCAATATGCTGCTCCCCAGATCCTGGGGTGCTCTACTTTTCTTAGTTTATTACCGGAAAGTAAAAGAGTCCTGTTTAGGAAAACACCACAGCAGGAAGGCCCTATTGACGGTATTGGTACAGAGTCACAGGAAAGTTCTGGATCACAGCCTAGAACACCAGGCACGTCATCCCATCTCTGCTTCCTATCAGCTGAGGAATCAAAGTCTGCAATCAAAGTCTGACTGCCAAGAAATAGAAGCTCTTGTATTGTCCTGGGAGGGGCATGTCATATGGGCAGGATGCCCGTGTTGTTAGAATCATTTCGGGGTCTTCTAAGAAGCATCAGTTCTCAAACCTTACACCAGACGGGAGAAGGACCGGGAGTCTATGCATCTCTAGGCTCCCAGTTTGACTCTTGCGTTTAGCCCCATTTCTCAAAAGTTGCTGTGTCTGCTCAGGAATTAGACCCCAGCGTCCATCAGAAACTGCTTTTAAGTCCTGTTTCTTATACCTTCTAGTTGACAGATCACATAATTGTTAAAGCCTATGTTTTAGAATTGTTTTGGGGTACAAAGGTCATGATGATGGCTTAGACAGTTACGGTGTATCCTGTGCCAGTTGTGTTTCAGAGATGCTTTATATTGTTTAGAGCACTGCATTGGCTATAATTTATGAGCCACTGTAAATATTACCAGCAATCAAATCCCTACTTTGTTCCAATCTCCTTAGTGTTTGCTTAGCCGCTACCCCATCCCCATTCCAGGATCCCACACCAGATGCATTTGTTGTGAGCTTTCCTATATTAGTGGCCCAAACTAAGTATTTTAAAGCAACAGGCCTTTAAGGTATGGTTGTGAAGCCGGAGGTCTAAAATCAAGGTGCCGCCCTGAGATCTTCCCGTCTTCTGGGGTCTTGGTGGCAATCCTTGGCTCTCCTTGACTTGTAGCTATACCTGCTGACATGGTCCTCTCCCTGTGTCTTCTCTTATGAGGGTAACAGTTGCTCTGCATAAAAGGTTCGCTGGCTCTAGGGTGACCTCTCCTTAATTAATCCCATTTCAAAATAATTCACACATGGAAGTACTGAGGATTAAAGGGTCAATGTCTTGTGTGGGGAGGGAGGGTACAGTATAACCCATTCTAAGCTCATGTTGGCTGCAACAGTTTTTTATTTTTTATTTTTTATTTTTTATGACATCCCTGCCCGCTTTTTGATGACCTGAACAGTTTTGCAGAACACTGGTCAGATGCTTTGTAGAACACTCCTCAGTTGCAATTGGTATGAGATGGTTTGCAGTTAGACAGGAATTGCAGAGTTTGTGGAGAGTAATGGGAAGATGCAGAGCCATGTTCAGTCTCGCTACGGCTTTGTACCATTATTAACCTTCACTCCTGGCTGAGGTAGGGCCCGACCAGTGCCTGCACTGTGGAGTTACTCCTCCCTTCCTCCTATACTGCTCTCTTTCTTCTGTGTGCATGGCGGGGCATTGAACATGGTGCCTTGTCCATGTCAGGCAACTTCTCCTCCCCCGAGCTACACCCAGCCGCATACTATGCTTTCTGGAAGAAAACTATTATGTCCTGCTCACCCTTCAGGAGTGGGCGAGTTTCTGCACATCAGGCTTGTCTGCTCTCACAATTTATGCATTCATTAAACAGTTTATTCATGAAGTGCGTACTCGTGGCTACTTGTTTTCTATCTTGGATCATTATCCAGTACAGCTCTGCCTTGTGGCTCAAATTGTCCCAGCTCTGTCCGCTGGGCTCTCCCAGTTGGCCCTTTGCCTTTTGGAGATGTCCCCATCCCTGAGGTTTTTGGATGCTTCTTTACTTTCTGGCACTTCAAGATGCTCCAGGCTCGTCCTGTATATTTCATGTCTCTGTTCTAGAATCAGCTTCAGTGGGGACCTTGTTTACTGGAGAATTATATGATACAGCGAGATCAGGGGCCTTGGTGTGTTTGTAGCTATGGAAGTTTCTGTTTCTAGGTCTGGTTGTAGTAACTCTTTGGCAAGTTGGCTCACCATAAAACGGGGACCAGAGGAGTGATTCTGTCATGGGTTATTGCCAGGGCTCAGTCAGAGAATGTGCATGTAAACGCCTCAGTATCAATGAGATAGCATATATTGAAGAGTCTATATTGTTTCCTATATAACTTTTATATTTGGGCTAAGTTCATAATTTCTCAATATTTTTTCTTATCTGCTAACTCATGGATTTAATAATACCAAACAAGAAAAGACAAGCATTATCTTTCTTTAGTTTGACAAATAGACTGAAGTCAACCCTCTCTGCTTCAGAACTCATCTCTTGATTAAAGACCCATTCTAGGCTGAGATTCATTGCGCCTCTGTATGCGAGCAATCCTAATTTCCTCCCCCTGTATCTTCCCAACATCTTGTTTGAAAAGCATCTAAGAGATGGTAGGTTCCTTTTTTTTTTTATTAAGTAGAAAAGATTAACTTATAGCAGAAAGAAGGTATGTATTCCAGTCTCGGGCATACCAGTGTAGACATGCCACAATATTTTCTGAAGCAGACACTGAAACAAAACCCTTCTAATCTGGATGTGGGTGGTATCAAGAGATACAATGTGTATGGTGAGAAATACAATGTGTATGGTCTCTTGATAATTTGCAGGGACAATGGTGTCGGGGTTTTTAGGCAGAGTGAATCAATAAAGCCCAAGACATGCTTTTGCATCTATAACTCAGCATTCCCATCAGTTTCTCTCTCTCCATGGTACAGTGATTTTAATCGAACAGAACAAATTTTTGAAACATGTAAACAACTTACCAGACTCATCGGTGCATGAAAAAGCACACAAGCCAAACAGAGCTCTTTGACTCAACGCAGATGTTTATTGGAACGAGTGTGTAGTTTTTCCCATAAGAACAACAGCTTCTTTGGCTAATGAATCCCAGGCATGATTACTGTTCAGCAGTATGAAATCATAGCTTTCGTTATACAAATCAATTTCTTGGGAGGTAGATTTCGGTTGCCTGGAAGACAGACCTTTTTACAGGCAGCACATTTCAGAGTGGTCTAGGAACCGGCTGGATTTGAAGATAGTGAGTCTGTGAGCACGAGGTTGTGAACTTAGACAAGGCCCTCTCCATGGCTACACCACCCTTGCCTGTCTGTGGTTCTAGGTGATCAGGTTTCTTGGACCACAATAGCAACTAGACTTCTGTCTTAGCGTGCTCGCTGGTAGCTCTTACTGAAGAAAACATTTAAATGGGGGCTGGCTTATGGTTTCAGAGGTTTAGTCCATTTTCATTATGGCAGGGAGCATGGTGGCATGCAGGCAGACAAGGTGCCGGAGAAGTAGCCAAAAGTCCTATATCTGAATCCTCAGGCAGCAGGAAGAGAGAGCCCCTGGGCCTGGCTTGGGCTTTTGAAAACCTCAGACCCCACTCCCAGTGTCACACTTCCTCCAACAAGGACACACCCACTCCAACAAGGTGATGCCTCCTGATCCTTTCAAATCTCTGGTGACGCTCTCTGGTGACCAGACATTCAAATATAAGAGCCTATGGGGGCCATTCTTATTCAAACCACCATATCATCTAACGGATACTTGTACTACCAGGTTGGAGTTCCATGGGACATTTAGTTATTTTCTCGAGAAATAAGAATGAAGTTATAATTTGGAGGATGAATAGGATAAACGGGGCCCAGCCAGAAGTTGGTATCTACATGAGAGTTTTGAAGCATTTAAAGTGCTGTTAAGTGTTGTGACTCTAAGAAGAGAGGCCTGTGTACGTGTTGATTGTCATGCTGGGATGCTGGTTTCCTAGAAATGCCATTACTATGGGAGGAACTGGTGTTTTCTGAGAAAAGCCCTTCCTGGACATGGCCTCCTGCTCTTCTAGAAGACTTTCCTTGGCCTCACTGGTGGAAACGTGCACTTTCTGAAGGCCATCTTCCCCTAGGCTGATTTTTGGTGTGCCCTTCCCACAAACTCCATACTGCAACAAGCTTTCTTTTCTCTCTATAAATGAAATAGACTTGTCAGGGTCATGCCCATATCGCAGTAGTGTGTGTGTGTGTGTGTGTGTGTGTGTGTGTGTATCACAGATCTGCTAGGAGCTTCTGGATGCCTTGGTCCATAATCTCCTCACTGCATCATCCTGCAGCATCAGCCAGCATGACTTGGAGCAGCCCATCGCTCAGGAAGAGCTGGCAATGGAGAGGCCCACTGCCTGGAAGCAGTTTCAAAACTGCATCAGAATTCTTAGGAATGAAAAGGGAGTACCAGCCTGCTTGCGAAGGATCTGATTATTGGGTCCAGTTGCCATCTCTTTGTATGATAAAGGCCGTAGAGGTAGGATGACTTGCTCAGAGGGGTAGAGGCAGGCTGTGACCTGTTGTTCCTGAGAGTGCAGCCTTGGGCTTAACACTTCTGTTTGTTTGAAAGTCTTCTGTCTTGGATGAGGTCTCCAGAGGCTTCTTCAAAGCCGGGGTGGGGTGGTGGTTCTTTGGTGGGTGAGACAAAGGGGTAGGGGTCAGGGAAATGGCTGTTTAAGCTCAGCTAGGATGTGGAGAGGGAGAGAGCAGGTGCCTGAGGCTGAGCCTGCCAGGGCCTGCCTTGTGCAACTCATGCTTAGAGGACCAGAAGGGGCCTGGTACACAGGGAAGGTCTTTGGCTGTACTTGGCCTTGGTTATGCCCTTAGGGACCTGGGTGTGGCAGACAACATGAATAAGTGGGTATTTCAGGGGCAGCAGGAGAATTTTGTCTTTGGAACCTAATGAATATTTTCCTTATGGGTTGCTTTGAATCTAACTCATAGAAAACAAGGCTCCATTGGATTCTAGAACGTCAGCACTTGCAAGGTCCTTCAAAACGAGAAAAAAAGGACTTGCAGGCAGGGTCACGTGAGAGATGGGGGTAGACGACTGATTTCACATCCCGCCATTCCCTCCCAGTCCCTGCTTCCCTCAGTCACTCTCAGCATTTTGGTATTTGGCTCAAGCGTCTAATGACCCGGCTGGATGTGTGACTGGGGTCATGCCAGAGGCTAAGAACTTGAGTACTTTTACATTTTTATGGGGGTTTGGGAGAGGACAACCTTTGTGAATAAACTTAGACTTCAGGGGGCAGATTAAAGAAATGGCTGAGGGTGAGGCGGGGGGTGTCCCTAATCGCCCCTGAGACGAAACCAGGGGTTTGCAAGAGACCTCTGCCTCCCTGTTGGACTTAGATGCCCTTTGTTAAGTCACGTTTACGGAAGACACCGTTTAGTTCACACGCTGGGCTAAGCACTCTGCATATATTAACTTTCCCCTCATCATACTTTTGTGAGGTAGATAAGGTATGCCACTTGCTTCTCATGGTTGAAGGAACAGTTCAAAGAAGCAGTCAGGTGCTGGTCATTACAAAGATCCCAAGGGATGGATCCCGAACCCTGTGCCTTTTGCTCTGACCCCTTTGCTATTCCGCTTCTCTAAAGAGCCAGGGAAAGGGGGCAGAACAATTCCCATTAGCACCCGGGAATGGGCGGTGAAGATTGAGGGCTAGGGGGGGAATGGTTGCTCGCATCGTCTTCTGCTTGCGTCTGACCATACAGCGGGTGCTGTGCTGGGGATCCGGACTCAGTTCCTCACCCCAGTGACCTTCTGGATCCAGTCCTTGTTGGGATAGACGTAAGAATACACTCCATAGCGATCTTTCTTCCCGCAATCCTCGCCCCAGGACACCACGCCCACCAGGTACCACTGGTTGGTATCTTCATCTCTGGTCACCATAGGACCTCCGGAATCACCAGCACAGGCATCTTTGCCCCCTAGATGAAAGGGAGTACAGATTAAAAATCCCCTCTGTCCCAGCGCAAACCTGTGTCTGACTTGTAGTTCAGGCAATCGGACACTAGAGGGTGCAGCAGACCAATGGATCCAAACCTGTGCCTTGTAGATCGGGCAAGATGATTCTAGAAAGTGCTGGTTCAGGAAGGGATGCGGAAAGTTCTGTATCTCCCTCTTCTTTTCTCCTTCTCTCTCTGTCTCCCAACCCTCACCCCCCTGACTGTGCTCACAGCGACTGTACATCACCCGGCGTCTTGACTTACCTTCCTTTTCTCCAGCACAGATCATGTTCTCAGTCACTTTCTTCCCAGATGGGGCATAGGCCTCCTGGCAGGTGTTGTAGTTCACAATCGGGATTTCAATCTGGAACACAAGGCTGCGGTTGGTTCCCACTCCTCCCGGCTGAGGAGACCCTGCTGTTCTGATAGCTCTGAGTGGGCCTCTGGCTACCTCACACTTCAGGAACCGCTGTGTGGTACAGGTCTGGGCACACAGATGACCAGACTTGCCGTGACCTTGGTCAAGCAGCCCTGCCTGTTTGAGACTCAGCTATCTAATCTGTGAGGTGGAGGCAATAGTATTGCCTAGCACATCCCAGCTTCAAATATGACAATGCGCAGAAAACCCACCTCAGTTTGCTTACGCTCTGGAGCCTGGTGCACGTGTGTAGCTGTCTCTCTAGCTTGCTTAGACTGCCAAGACTCCCGTACCTGATCTTAAAGATGGACCTCACAGTTTTTGACAAACTAATCGTGAGCAGTTTCACAAAGAAAGTGGGAAAGAAAATGCTTTGGCAGTGTACAGGTACTGTGTACTGGGTATATTTAAAAATTAATAATGTTATTATTTTTAACCCATATCTGGTTTGAGTACATTAGATTCTTTGGAACTGGGCTTACAGACAGCTGTGAGCCAACATGTGGGTGCTGGGTGTTATGGGTCCTCTGCAAGAGCAACGAGTGCCTTTAACCGCGGATTCATCTGTCCATCCCTCAGATGCTAAGTACGTGACACCCTGCCACACTTGCTTTGCAGCCACCTTCACTTATTTTCCCTCACCGCAAGAGCTGAATGGACCGTGTGCCCCAGGCACACTCCCTCTGTTGGTTCTTGTCACAAGGGAAATACAGTCCGTGAGGATTTTCCTTGGGCTGGTGTGGCCTTCCTAGGAAAGTGCAGACAGGGCGCCATGTCACAAGGACATGTTGCCGGCAGATGCTGAAAGTCCCCAATGAACTACTATTCATCATTCAGGTACCACTTAGGGTATCATACTTTGGGAAGACATCTTGAACCTTCAAGATGAGGTCAGATCTCCCCAGCATAGCCCTTCCTCATCACCCTCATCACACCCATAACTACTCCCTGTCTGCCCCACTGGGCTGCAAACACAAGGAGGCCAAGAGCTAGATCATGCCTTTTGTCCCCACTTCTCCCTGGCACCTAGTAGCTAGTTCCCAGGAGACAGCAAGGAACCAACTGGGAGTTCATAAATGAAGCAACAGATGACGGCTACATGTTCAAAAATTTAAACGGTTACAAAAATAATATATGTTCAAGTATTTAGATATGTCGAAGGATTTAGAACCCAGGAATGTCAGAGCCGGGTGGTTATTAGAGGAAAGATGATAGATCTGATGCTATTCCCCATCCACTTAACCTAGAAGGGTAAAAAAAGACTTCTTCTGTGTGACTAAGGAAGTTACTAAGGCCCCGGATTTGGAGCCATGGCTCCTCAGCTCCAGTTCAGCATCCTTTTCTGAAATGGTAGGGATGTGACTTTCAAGTACAGTGGTCAAGTTCACGTTTGAAAGAACTGCTGTTTCTTGGAGACTGTCCCGTCCTTGCTAATCTGGAATGCTGTCCTCATGGTGTACAGATGAGTCATGGGCCCGCTGGGTGCCCACACTTGCTGTGTTCTGGGAGAATTTCCCTATTCTGAGGATTTTACAAGCTTCAAGGGACATAGCATGGTATTTAGAGACTGGAGCCCATGACCAGCTAAACAAACATCAAACTTTCTTGGATCTGGTGTCCCATTAAATTTTGGAGTTGAGTCTGGCCTCTGTCTTTTCTCTTATTATTTCCCTCCTTGTCCAAGCCTCCAAATCCCAGGCAGTATATAGTAGCAGAGCTGAATGCATGGCCACTGTGCCACTGCTTGCAGGATATAAACAAGACCCCACCTCCATCAGGTTCTCTGGAAACCTCTGTAAGAACTGCTTCCCCCAGCCGCTGACGATGACCATGGTTCCTGGAGGAGAAGAGACACCGTGAAGAGAAAGGCTGTGTGGAGTGTGCTGGAGGTTGGCCTTGCCAGTTTCGTTACCCTTTGTTGGAGGAGGAAGGGGATGCATTTGCTACCTCAGAGAAAGACAACAGGCAAGGAAGAGGGTGGGAGAGCTGCGGAGTTGGAGGGCATTTGTTCCTGTGAGATGTTGCCTGGTCTCTTTGCTTATCTACCTCACCCTCAGAGTGAACTGTAATTTCACCCATCTTGTTCCCTGTTGCACCTTCTTGTCTACAGTAGTATTAGGGAGTAGGAAGGAGGTATCCGGTCAATGGCTATGAATAAACAAAGAGCCAGACATGTCAGCAACGCGTCAGGCTACATCTTATCCCCTTCCTTCTCTTGATACTTCAGACTCCACATCCATAACATGAAGACTTGGTAGCCCCTAAAACCAGCCCTGACATTCTATAAGCTTATGAAGTCACAGATCTGGGGACAATGGGAAGTAGGCTGAAGGCAGGGAGAGCAATTGCATTCTTTAATAAGGAGCTTTGGATACTGGAAACAGTACTGGGCTTAAGCTCAGAGAACCTCACCCACACTTGCTTCTGATGACATGCTAAAACTCAGCCTCCCTCCCTCCCTCCCTCCCTCCCTCCCTCCCTCCCTCCCTTCCTCCCTCTTTTCCTCCCTCCCTTTCTCCCTCCCTCCTCCCTCCCTCCTTCCCTTCCCTTCCTTCCTTCCTTCCTTCCTTCCTTCCTTCCTTCCTTCCTTCCTTCCTTCCTTCCTTCCTTCCTTCTTCTTCAGTTTTTAAACCGGAAACATCCCATCTCTGTAGTCTACCTTATTGTTAGGTGTGTGGCCTTACACTGGAGTGTGGTTGCCCCAGCGGAGGCCACACCCTTGAATTAATCTGACTCTGCCTTTACTAGTAGCTATCAGTTACCAGTATCTGCTCAGTTAGGGGTGGGACCTTGTGTCCAACCCCCTTTCCATGCTGGGATTTTGTCTGGCTGGTGCTTGCAAAGGTCTTGTGCATACTGTCACAACTGCCGTGATGTCATGTGTGCTGCTGATGTCATGTGTGCTGATATGTCCAGAAACCAGTCTCCCTGTAGGCATCTGTCACCTCTGGCTCTTACATTCCACAGTGATCCCCAAACCCTAGGAGGGGTGTGATACAGATGTGCCATTTAGGGACAAGTACCCCACAGCCTCTTACTTTCTGCAACTTGACCAGTTGTGGGTCTCTGTGTTAATTTCTCTCTACTGAAATAAAGAAGTTCTTCTGGTATGCATCAGAGGTACAGTAATCTATGAGTTTAGTGATAAGTCACGCCAAAACGTTGTACAAGGCTTCCGGGAGGCATATATAAGTTAGTGAATGCCAGGAGCTGGTCCATGGGAAGTGCGCAGTGCCTGATTAATCAGATCCAGTTTTACCTACACATTTCCTGTTGGCTCACTTCTCTTAAAACGCTTCTCAGATCCCAGCATTTTCTTTTGCAATGTCTTTATACCTCAGGAAATGAGTGAGGATATGACACAGCGAATTCCAAGGAAAAGGAGGCCAGCTGGCCTGGGGAGGCTTCCTACTCTCAGCTGGACATTTTCTGTTTGTGATATTTCATTTAAATGGCATGGCCAGCCTAATGGGGTTCTGTGTCCAGTTTAGAGGTGAGAGACTCGGAGGCTTAATGAGGCCGGCAGCATCTTCATGATGACTCACCAGGAAAGCCGGGGTTGTGATTAGAACTGTACTGATGACCGGCTACTGTGGCTCAGGTTCAGCTTGTCCTGTTGCCATTTTTTATTGTACGGTGCTAAGGATTAATGCCAGGCCCAGAGCGTACAAGGTGAACACGCCACTGCAGAGCTCTGTTGCCAGACTGAGCCACACCCCCCATCCAACCTTCTGTGTGCTGCGTGGTGATGCTGGTGGTGACGGCAGGAAATGGCAGGTTTTCTTGACTGATAGGGTTTTCAGAAAAAGGAGGCCCTTTCTATTCTTGTAGGCCCCAAAGCTCCCGCTTCTTACTCCAGTCCCTTCCCTTCAGACTACTGCTTGTAATGGTTTCTTCCTGCACGCATGTCACTCCCTTCTCAGACTGTCTCCTTTATTTACTGGGCTGAGTAAGCCATGAGGAGCAAGCCAGTAAGCAGCACCCTCTCCATGGCTTCTGCATTAGTTCCTGCCTCCAGGTCCTGCTAGAGTTCCTGTCCTGGCTTCCCTGGATGACGAACAGTGATATGCAAATGTAAGACAAATAACCCTTTTCCTCCCCAGGTTGCTTTTGGTCGATGTTTCACCACAGCAATAGTAACCTCTACTAAGACAGGTACCTTCAGTGGAGGGCTGCTCAGGCAGACAGACGGGCATCACAAAGTTGTTCAGCCTTGGGCTCTCTGACAGCTCCACCAGGCCCAGGTCGTTCTCAAAAGTGCTGGGGTCGTACCTCGGGTGCAGGATGATGCGCTTTACGGGCAGATACTGTTCATCGTCATCTGAGCGGCGTCTCCAGTGCTTCCCTGGGCCGTGTGAAGGAGGGGCACAGCGGAGAGAAAGGTACATGCTTGCTCCCTGTCAGCCCCAGGCCCATCTAGTGTCCGGTCCGGCCCTCACCCCTTCTCTTTCTGCTACCACCTTCTCAGCCACCCTGTCCTACCTGCCGTACCCAGCATATTCTCATGGTTCCACCTCTGATGACCCCGTTGCCACTGTCTGGCGGATAATAGCCACCCTTTAGTGTCTGGGGCCCTATGTTGCCCACTTAATTTAGCCTTCAGAGTACTTCGGTTAGAGGCTTTCCCTGTGTGATAACGCAGGCAGAGAAATAGAAATGCTGTATATTCTCTCACAAGTATATCCTAGCCTTGGACTATTATAAATGCATGTGTAGGTAGGAGAATAGACGAGTAAAGAGTGGGGAACTAGAATGGGACCCATGTGTGACCAGAAAAAAAAAGTCTCTAGGGGAGATGAGGTAGGGAAGACATTAGAGCGAAATGGGACAGAGGAGTACTGAGGGTAGAAAGGCACAGAGAGAAGGGGTCAGGGAGCTGAGAGGTGAGCAGGGTGTGTGTGTGTGTGTGTGTGTGTGTGTGTGTGTACATGTGTGCCATGCACACGCACACAGGTACCTGCAGAGGTCAGAGTCAGAGGGTGTCAGGCTTTCTGGAGCTGGGGTACCAGGTGGCTGTAAGCAGCTGATAAGGAAGAGGAACTCTGGTCCTCTGGTCCTCTGCAAGAGCAGGTGCTCTTAACTGCCCAGCCATGTTTCCGCTGCTCTGAGACTAATTTGTCACTCAAGTTAGCTCACAGGAGACAATTTCAATTCAAAAAAACAAGATTAATTACTGAAGATCTTGGCATGCATTAAGAAGATATCTCCCTACAAACTCCCGTGGCCCAAAAATTCCCGCTTCCCATCTTACATCGGACACCTCTGCTCTCGTTCTATAAGATGGATGGGTTGCTACACTCAGGCACTAGCTCCGGAGGGGACCCTGGTGGACCATTAAACTGAACCGAGCCAGCAGGTGGTCGTTCTCTTATCACGGAGAGCCTTGGAAATGGCAGCAGTGGTACCCTGCTCCAACAACTATAGCTACCTTTAGAGGTCTTGCCCCACTCACCCAGGATAATGTTGAAGTCAGAAGGGTTGAGCAAGTATGAGCTGTGTAGGGTTGGATCTTCCGGATCAAGTGGATAGTGGAGGCAGTGAGCAGCCGTCAAAACCCAGTCGGAATCTGAAGAGCAGAGCACACACATCCTGGTTTTGGCACTGTCCCGTCCTGCCTCTCGCTGTGTCAAGCTAAGGGCCTTACCGCAACTCAAGAGAACCTTGCAAGACCCTGAAAGTGTCCAAACCAGCCTCCACTGTGTTCATGCCCCACCCCGTCAGACACGCACATGATCCATATTTGAGGATGAGTCGAGTCTGTGATTCTATCTCCCTATTTCAATCTAGGCCAGGACTACACATTTTTAAAAGTTTTTTTTGGCCTTTCTTAAGTCCCCAGGGCATAGGTGAGTATCAGCTAGCCCAAAGTGGTGAGCTCAAAAATCTGGTGAACACTGCCTTTCAGAAGGGGCCACAAGTTTTGGTTCCTGATTCTGAACAAATCTCAGCACAGAACATTCTCCTCCCCAGAGGCACATCTTGAACATGCCCATGACCAGGGACTACTGGGGTGGTGGGTAAGGTGGTCTGAGGTGCTCAGGTTAGGAAATCCTGCTTCAGCACAGGGCTCTCTAGATGAGTCTAGGTGTGTGGTCTGACTTCCCCACAGATGAACTCTGACACCCACCCACCCCCTGTTGAACCGCAGTGTGGACACTGAGACAGTATCTTGCCTCTTCCTACGTCCCTTGGAACTTCTCTTTTTGGTCTCTCTGATCTCTCCTATCCACCCCACCTCCATCAGAAAGAATAGCAGCCGCCGAGATTACAGACCTGCAGAGCTACGGAGAAGGCCAAGAGTGAGGGCCTTTTCACTGGACTGATGGTAAAGCGAATTTCAGCTTTCAAACATAAACATGCAACCAGCTCACGCAGGATGAATCTTACTGATGTAAGAAGTCAATGCTTAAAAAGGCACTTCAAGGCCTTAAAGTAATGGGTGACGTCTGCTCTTCCTTCTTTCTAATGAAGTTGGGAACATGACAAACGATCTCCTTGCCTTCCCAAGTCCCTTTTATTTTTGTCTTATTCTGTCTTCAATTTTCTTCCTCCTATGTTCTAGGTCTCACGGATGCTGCCCTATCGTCTCAAGTACACACCCAAGGCTCTTTAAAATCCACTCTCACTGATTTCTAGGGGTGGTGTGTGGTGGTGGGGTGAGGGGAAGGGTGTTCTCCCTCACCTGGCAGCTCTGGCTCATCCCAGCCCCGTGTCACATGGATGCGCCTTGAGTTTCAACCCATGTTCAGCAGTCTGACAGGAGACTGACCAGAATTTGGGAAGTGCTCCACAGCTCAAGGAATTAGAACTGGAGTATGCTTGTCCGGATGTGAGCTGAGGCCTGCCTCTTCCATACTGTCTTTCTCAGGCAGTGATTCTCCATGAAGAAACAGCCAGTTTTTAAGGGAAGGTTGGTCCTTACCTTCTACCCTGTCCCCAGCCCTGGGTCCTTCACCCCTTCATTTTCTCCTTACCTAAAAGGCTACCCCCACAGAAGGGCTGCCCATTCAGGTGTGACAGCATGGCAATCCATGGAGTGGTACCCTTCTGGGCTGGGCGTCCATGGAAGATCCTGGAGATCTGCTTCCGGGAGAACTTGGGGAGGCCACACACTGTACCAAGGGAGGGAGGGACAGGTCAGACTCTACAGTCTACCTTACCCACTAGGGTTAATGGCTTCTCATTCTGTTAGAAACATTTCTAACTGCTAAATTTTCCATAATCCATTGGCTCATGTCTAATAGTGTTATAGTTGAGTTTTTGGTGTGTGTGTGTATGTGTGTGTGTGTGCGCGCGCGCGCGTGCTCTTTCCCCATTCCTGGTCTATGTAGCCTGAGTGTGACTGATCTCAACTCTGGTTTTAGGAGTAGAAATGTGACTTATGGAAGGTCTAGACCCTGGCCATAGCCGTATCTTTGAGATGAGATGCATTGTTGGACCTGCAATTAATGTCTGGGTTGAAGGTTTTACTAAACTTTGGAAAAAGAGTGAAGTTTCTGCTGGCATTGCTGAGCTGCTGTTTGCAGGGCCAGACCCGCCAGCTTTAGTCTTGTGGAGAACATGCTGGTAACAGTGCTGCAGCATCAAGGAAAGCGGAATGGAAGGGTAAGGGCTGAGGCGCCCATCACATCCCAGTGCTGAGCTCCGACAAGGGACCAAATCTACAGCATTTGGCAGTGGTCTTCTCGGTGTGTGAACCTGTCAATCACCCTCCCTTTTGATGTCGATTTTCCGTAACTCAAACATATTAGATTCCTAATAAAGAAACTTCATGTTCCGTCAGCAGAGGGCTCTTGTCCCCAGACAAAGCCTTCCTACAAGCCTGTGGAATTGCACATTCCACCACAAAGGCCTTTCTGCTCTGTCTCCTCATTCTCTGCCTTCCTTGATGTGGATTCACAGACAAATGCTCTTAGCAACAGTCCAGTGTGTTCCTCTTATCATACACCCCAAGAAGTCAAAGTCTAGAGAAAGTACCTGGCTTGCTGAAAATCATTCTATGGGGGAAATGGCAATAATTCTGGGTCACCTGACCCCAACTCTGGGCTTGTTCCACACTAGCTAGAATCATTAACTCTCACCAGCGTGGCTTCCAGGACCCTGAGAACTCTCTGGATCTAGGCAGCCACCACTGGATCAAGGCAAAGACTGGGATGAATCACAGACAGGCACGCTGCACCCTCAATTACATCTCCATCATCTCGCAGTGTTGCTGCCCATAGTTTAGGCAGTGGTCCCAGCCAACATCCTGCTTTATTCCCAGCAGACACTCAGCGCCCTGGGGATTGCTGCCCTTCCGAATGTTTCATCTCTTCTTGTTTCAAAACACGACCAAGGCTTTTTACCAAAACAAACAAATAACAAAGATACAAGCAAATCACCTCTTTCATTCCATAGTTTCGCTTTCTTATCTCTTGCAATAAAGCCTCTTCAAAGAAGACATAACAGAAATCCTTCATATTCTTCCCTCTCTTTGTAACTGGATTTAGATGAAAGTGCTATTTACTGATCATGCTTGGAAATAAGGCAGGCATTGGAATATTCAGTCAGCTTTGGGCCCTAAATGGAACTTCAACAGTGAAATTTACATATATGGGAGAACAGTGGTTTTGAAATTGTGTCTAATGGTGTTCTCTCCATTCTTACAACCTCTCCTTGCCCCGTGCCCCCTCAACCATCGAGGCTGACCAGACTTTTAAGTGATGGGTAGATAGACTTCAGCTTCAAAGAACAAAGCAGAATCCGAGGGAGGGGAAGACAGACTTTTGTTTGAAGTTAGGCACTGTGGTAAGAATGAAAGGTTTGTGTGCCTGAAGAAACCAAAGCCTGGGAACTGAGCGTGCCTTTTCCGGGATGCCACAGAAAGGGGATGATGCCACTGCAGCTTCCTGACTCTCAGGGGAGAGCTGAAAGCCTTTCTCAGGCACAGGAAAGGCTGGAGGGAAGGAGGAGGGTTGCCAAGAAGGGAGAGGGAGGACTGAGGATCAGATGGGATGTTACACAGGGAGCTTGCATCCTCACAGTCCCTAAGAAGGACAATGGCAGCTTGTATCCTACCTTGATGAATGTCCACCCCAGAGGCCTTTGCCAAGACCCTTGGGTCACACTGTGTGGGTAACTACTTTACCACTCTCTAGTCTTTTTCCTACTGAAGCACCGTTTCCTCTCACTCCCCATACCCTGCCTTTAATCCTCTGCCTTGGCAATCTCTTCTATGTCCTTGGTTTCCTGTTTTTTTGTTTTGTTTTCAATTTTCCACCAGGCAGTACTTCTTATCTCCAGGCCTTATTCTACCTACTGCCGGTAAGTATCAGCTCATGTCTTGCAAGCACCCTCTTTTCTGACATTTGTGATTCCTTCCTGGTGGTGTTCATTTCCAGCTGGGTTGCTTGAGAGCCCTTCAATCCTAGCAAAGTTCAGCCCTTGTCCTCATCTTCCACAAGCCTTCCTCCCTTCCCTGTTTATGCCAGAGCTCTTTCAATATCTGAACCGACCACACACTTGTCACCTCCCTTTTCTCCCACCTCTATATGTTATCAGTTATTAAGGTGATGGAAAATTACTAGAAGGAGGATAATACATCTCCCTATTCCACATCACAGCATGCTCTCCAGATAATCCACCCACCACAGTACAAAGTCAACATAGCTAGCGGAAAATATAAATCAGAAATATAGTCAAATTCAAGACAAGGCAGTCTTTGAAACAGCAGAGTGTAAAGCTTTCAAAGGCTAATTCATAATTGTTTTAGTTCTCAACAGCATATAAAGCATGACACACATCCAAAAGTATGATACAAACCCCAGATGAAGGCAAACCATATGTATGCCCCATGAAGAAGCACGGCACTCAGTAGATGATGCTGACCCTGTATCCCCATTTATGTACCATCTTAGGGGATGCCTATGACCCAAGCTTTGCCAACGCACCACTTAAATGAGCCTAAACTGCCCTGTGTGCATTATCATGCATGGTTGGGCTCTCCATGTCTCACCAAGATACTTTCAAGTAGCCCAGTCCTTCCCCACCATGCTAGCTGTTTTCAGACCTGTTGAATTCAGAATTTCCAGGGGGGGAGATTCAGCAATTTGCAATGTTTGACAAATCCCACAACACGTATCTACTGCATAATGTGCTCAAAGAGTCTCAGGGGTTAGAAGACAGTGCAGAACAAGGCTTTTAAGACTGCCTGTCAGCGCCCACCACTCTGTCTTCAGCGAAGGTCTGTTATCTTGCTTTTCCACTCTTGTCCACTGTTCCCCTTCTCTCGTTCCCCCTTGAGTCTTTGTAGCCTCTACGATGCTATTCTGAGTCCCTGTAGCTATACAGAGTTGCACCTTCTTTTAATTACATCCCCACAATATTTCAGTCTCATTCCTTTGGTGACAGTTGGCTCCCTTTACTTCTGTGAACATCTTTATGCACACAGCCCTGTTCTATCTGCCACTGGGAGCTCTCTGAAGCCATGGATGTAAGTTGTAGGCACTTAAATGAGAGGAGTTACAGCCTCACTTCTGAGAAAGAACTCACTAAGCAATAAGGTCTTCCTTTCCCCCACTACCTTGTCTCAGACGATGGCCATATGCCAACAGCTGTGCCTACAATGAGGGTGGGAACTTCATGAAGGCACGTTTCTTTATAAAAGATCAAAATGAATGAACACACTTCACAACAAACTCTCAAACCAAGGTTCTTGGCTATCCACAGATTTATTGCCACCATAGACCCCTGACAAGAGAAACAGTGTACAGAGGCCTCTCATAGAGTAGCAAAGCCTGTGATATTAAATATACAAAATATAGCATCCTTTACATGTACCATTCATAGATATGGGAGTGTGTTTGGATGACCTTTCCCAGTGTTCTCCACATCCCTCTCCTGGCCTTTCCAGCTGCCTTGGTCTGATGGAAATTCCTGGGACAGTGAGCTTGGGGAAGTGAGAATACTCAGCTTGAGAGAGCTGGAAATGCCAGAGATGCCACCACTAGCAATGAGGGAGGTGCCCTCCACCCCATTGAGAGTGCTGACCAGACCCTAAGGGATCTTCTGATTTCACCTTCCAGGTGAGGAGACGGAGGGTCGGAGGAGAAAATGATGTCGAAGGTCATACGGGCAGCTGAAGGCAGAGCTAGGGACATAACCCAGGAGTCAGGGCTCTCTCTGTCTCTTTCCAATGAGTGAGCCTCTGTCTCTTGACCTTGGCCACTGGAACACCAGGGAGCGGATGGCTTGGAGAGTGATACTTGGTAAGTTCTCTGTTGAGTTTAGGCTCCGGGGTTGAGTGTAGTCTGGTGTATTGGAGTGACTTGTCATGTCTTGAGTCCATATTTTCTTCTGTTTTCCTGCTGAGAAGCAATGGGACACAGCAGGGCACAGCCATCTCTTTCTCCAAGGAGTCACCAAGTCTCCATACCTGTGACAGGTGGCGGGCCTCTGTAGATGGTACAATCACGGCTGGAAGGTTACCCTGTGTGGCGTGGCAGGCGCCGACACCTCTTGGTGCCTACTGGTGTTTGAGTAGAAGCACGGGCCCGATGTGTTGTTCTGAGTGGCGGGTGTTTAAGGGGCTTGGGAGAGCTTCTGCCCTTCTCCTTCCTCCATCATTACAACCTCCAGTGTACCCTCTTAGTCATCTGCAACTCTGAGCGCACAAGGCACAAGCCTTGCACTGCCGGGCGCTTTTAGGAGAAGCCCCAGGAACAAAAAGCGTGTGCTCCTAAGTACTCAGGCTGTGCTCTTGATCCCCCAAATCTGAACAGTTCTTTCCTAGATGAAAGAATTAGGCTTAGCACGCACCTAGAACTGGGCAAATACAGAGATGCAGACTTTAGCCGAAGGAATCCTTCCATAATGATCAGGGCCAAGCTTTCTTACGTCAACACTGGGCTTCACGGGCTTGAAAAGTGATTAGGAGTGACTGACATAGAGGATCAACGCTTTCTGGAACAGCTTTCCCTGCATTGCTGGAGAGGTGAGGCTGAGAGAGAGGAAGAGGATTGATTGAAGCTTTGGACTGGGTTCTCTTGCTTAGAGATGCATCACCTTACTAACCCCCGTCTTGGGGGTCGGGGCTGTCTCAGGAGGATGAGTGCCCGCCCAGGTAGGCAGGTGTACGGTAGCATTTTTTGGTCTGGTAAGTAACATGGAGTATGCTGCTGGCAGTGTGCAGTGTAATGTCACTTGAGCTGGGGCGGGGTAGGCAGGCCCCGAGGAAGTGAATGCATTCACCGTTCCACCTGGCGCTCCCCGACACCCCTCA
This sequence comes from Meriones unguiculatus, assembly GCF_030254825.1. Lineage (NCBI taxonomy): Eukaryota > Metazoa > Chordata > Mammalia > Rodentia > Muridae > Meriones > Meriones unguiculatus. The sequence goes on from NC_083364.1 coordinate 27,665,454, forward strand.
GGGAGTTCATCTCCTCCCACACCCAGTCTACATAGTTGGAGACCTTTGTGTAGACTCCATACACCTGTTTGCTGCCGCATTCTTCAGGTCCTCCCCAGGACACCAGGCCCTGGGCGACCCAGCGCTGGCTCAACTCATCGAAGATGACAAAGGCCCCGCCACTGTCCCCAAGGCACGTATCCTTGCCACCTTCATAGTAGCCGGCACAGAACATGTTTTCTGTGACACTGTAGTTGCCAGACCGAGACTCATAGCTGGCTTTGCATTCAGCGTGTGACACCACGGGCAATTTGACATACTGTAGGACGTCCGATAAGGTCCGTGTGCCGCTGATGATGATCTCATCCACTGTCACGTTAGGATTGGAGATGCCCCAGCCAGCCACCAGTCCCAACATGTGAGGGGCCGGACCTTCAGGCTCAGGTCTCGGCAGACAGATGGGCATGACATGGGCTCCCAAGGGCACAGGCTCCCGCAACTGTACCAGGGCTATGTCATGGTTGTAGTTCTGGATGTTGAAGTCTGGATGGAGTACCACACGGGCTGCAGAGCTGTTGACGGCTCCTGATTTGTTCCGCACATCGTGTAGGCCCAAATAGACAGTCACATGTTCCTTCGAGACAGGGATGACCGTGTTGTCCCTGCGCTGGGAGCGCAGCACGTGGGCTGCCGTGAGTACCCAGGATTCTGAGAGCAGGGCCCCGCTCCCAAACCACTTGTCGTTCGGAACCCTCGATGTGTCTTCTACCACTATGAGGGCCTGCCACGGGAAGAGGCCGAGCTCGGCGTTCCGACCTCCAATGATTCTCTTCACCAGGTTTGGCAGGGAGCGGGAGGGCCGCCCACACACTGTAAGGAGGAGGAAGCAGAAACAAGAGATGGAGACAGAGTCAACCATGCGGAAAGGACCAAGAGAAAGTCACATCTCCCCCACTGTGGATTATGCCACCACGGAACCCTCACTTGCTGAGTGCTGCTGGCTCGGGAGAGCTCATCTGTGATTCGGTTGCATCGAAATCTGTCTGAGTTGGCCTGTGTCGAGTTTGGAGTGCCAGAACCAGGGCCATTCCAGCACCAGATCGTTTTATGTCTTGGCCTTGTTAAACCTGAGCAACTTCTGGCTAAATCGCTTTTGGGTTGGACCGTATTTAGCCACTCCATCATTAGTAGAGGACGCTTCCACCCTTTCTTCTCTAGGAAAATGTCTTCTCTCTCAGAGGCCATCTGCACTACCGATACTCAGAGAGCCTCCTGGTGTTTTCTAGTCAGATGTTAAGCTGACAACCCAATAACTCCCCTTTATAAGCCATGAGACCTTTAAGCAAGTTGTGTGGCTTTTAGCAGCTCAGTTTCCTCATCTGTAGAATGGGTGTGTTAAAAGAGCTTATCCTATGACTTATGCAGCATGTGGTACAATTACTAAGTTCAGTGAGAATCTCCTAGATTTCCTGACAGACTGGGACACTTGGGTCCTTCTCTTAACTTTTGTACTTTCCATGAACTGAATCAGTACTCCTGTTGCTGGATTTCAACTTCTCAAAGATGACCTCCGGTTTTTAAATTTCTTGGATTATTTCTTTCTCTGCTGTGTCCACAGCTTACATATCATTGTCATTGCCTAGAAGCTGAGGCTATCTCGAGCTGAGATGACTATCAAGTCAGGTAGCAGAACCTAACTTGGACCGTAAGATGGATGTTTGAGCTGTATCCTCTTTTCTGCTTTATCACATAGTAAGAGCACCGTCATAGGCCTGAATCATTTCTCCGGCCTAAGGGACTCACTGGTGCTGGCGCATTTAAGGCTCTGTGTGTTCAGGCTAAGGACAAGGTGGCACAATCCACAAGCAATGATGTGTGAGCCCTGCTCAAGGTCACCCATCATTGCACCCAGGGGTCCTTTAGTACCTGTCAGAGAGAAAACTTCATTCCTCTGAACCACGCACCCTGAGTACACACGTCACCAGGCCCCCACAGCCGAACCCCTCTGGCTGGGGAGCAGAAGGTCTTCAGTAACAACCCCGAAGAACTGGCTATGAACAGACTCCTGTGGGCCTTCCTGGGGAAGGGTGTTTGTGGTTGGTGTGGGTGTGTACCTCCTGCTGAATGGTCACGCTATTCTCTTTGGCCCCAAGCACTTCTAACAGTTCTTTAGAGACCAAGAGGCATTTGGGTTTTCTTGTGACTTTGGGAGGGTAAACTTTCGACAGGCTAATGTTTTTCGGATGCTCTTCTTCCCAGTGCCAAATGCTTCTTCCACGATCCCGGGCCGTCCTGTCATTTACTCCAAGCCAGACGTAAACGGACCTTCTAACTCTTTTGAAGTTGAGGGCCAGTTTCTCATTACAAACAGCAGACAGCAAGGTGACATTTCAAGGCAGGTCTGTGACAAGCTCTACATAAAATTCATCTAGCAGACAAAGGCCATACTCAGGTGAGAGACAAGCAGATGACTCAGTCACAACAAAGCTCATGGCCAGTGGAGACTGGTACCTCTCCCCAGCCGAGGTGTCAGAACATCCTGAGGTCACAGACGGCGAGAGCCCAGAGAACATTAGGGAACAGCTAATTTATGGATGGAGAAACAAAGTTTCAGAGACGGTAATTTGCTCACTCAGAGTTAAGAAAAAGAAATGCAGCTTGCTTCTCCGAACTAGTGCCATTTGCCTATTACAATGTTTGACTTCTGATGTGCCGTTGAGTTTTCAAGTTTCAAGGGGGTCAAATGATTCAAGAGGTCTTTGGGGGAATTCATGGAAACAGGACCCTCCTCCTCCTCTTTCTCCTCCTCTTTTGCCTTTGCTTCAGCTTCCTAAGCAGGTGGGACTCCAGGTGGGTACCATTGAGCTCAGTGAAATGCAGCAGGTGGTGACGATGACCTCAGATTCCATGCTTGGAATCTTTCATGTTGCTCACCGCTACTCTTCTACCAGTATTTCCAGGGACAGAGATGTTCTTAGAATGTTCTAAACTTTGGCTATGCTGAAGCCAGATTAAGAATAAAAAAAAATGTTGGGTGCCGAAGGAAGTAGGCCCCTTGAAATAAAAAGGTATGTAGGATTCCACATACCTTTGGATGAAATAAAATATGACCTGTCAAGGAAAGCGTGTAGACAGCAATGCTCTGAGTTCAGCCCCAACACTAAAGGTAGCCTTGAAGAAACTCCCTACACCATCCTGATCCTCAATTTTCATGTCAGTAAAATAAAGGCATGAATCCTGTCTGCTTGTAACCCCCTGCCCCAGAAGGGTAGTCATTGTAGTGCTGGATGAAATGGGCTTGTCCATTCTGGCTTGCTACTCGGCCTTTCAGAAGGAAAGAATTTGAAAAGTTCTAGGGTGGTCCAATGATACATTATGGTTCTGCCCAACTTTTGCGTGTTAAAAGAATTTCATGACTCAGTCTATCCAAGCTGCTCTTTACAGAGTGCATCTGGTGTCCATTAACAGCCACAAAACGTGAACCATTTTCTTGGTCTTGCTCACTCACTCCTGAGTGGACAGATAACATAATTGCATACCAAAGGCCCCGAAGAAGCAGCATCATGCTTTCTTAACACCCATCCCAGCACATTGCGTTGTGGCCTTCTGGGATGGGAACTGATCTTAGTTTTCTTGGCCATGTAACCTTTTAGGAATATGGACATCTCATATCCAGCTTGCCACAGATGCACCATTCTGCTCTTTTTTTAAGTCCTCACCACTTTGAGTCCTTGAATGTGCTTGTGGCTAAGCCTAAATCGAGGTGAGTGACATCGTTAAGTGTGAGTGGCGTGACCTCTTCCTCCTCCCATCTCGCCAGCTCCTTTCTGGTGCTCACCCCTCCATTCCTGCACAAGCGTGTACCTCTCTGCTCTCCCTTGCTAGGAGGCCCAGTGCACCTGTGATGGGATTGACTCAAACGCTGCTGTGTTCTTCACGTCCTGAGGGCGAATCTCAGAAAGCGCCTCAGCCTAGCGTTTTAACGGGTAACGTAATGTTTCGAAGCCTACTAAGTGAATACTAGCATGTGCCACTCGTACAGTGCATTATCTCAGTTTGCCCAACATTTTCATTCGGTAAATTACAAAGGCCCCGGGAGGCAAAGCTGTTGTTTATGGAAAGGCGCATACGAAGTCAGGGAGGACAATAACATTTCAGTGTTCCTCAGTGCTGTCTTAAGTGCTACAACATTTGACTGCTGTTGTTCTTGAGTTTTAGACATCACAGATGTAGAAAGTATGGCACTGGATATATGGAAGTGAATTCCTGCGGGTTGTGTTTAAACCTGCAGTGTATGACCTGGGAGTATAATTTGTTAATTGTGCACGTGAAGGCAAAGCTGATCATTTCTACTCTTAAGGCTAAAGCAGATTTCCCAACATCTGTACCCATTCTAACGCCTCTTGTTACCACAAAAATCCTCTTTTTGCTTTAAAGTGGGGCAAGAAGACGAAACGCGGAGGAGGCAGAGTCAGAACCATGTATGCACATAACTCTTTGGGCTCAACAGCACATTATAGTCATCAGTCTTGCGTTGATTTCTTCTTTGGGGCCTAGTGTGTGCCCAAGACTGTCCATTTTCTAGAATTCACTGGCACAACACCGGGTTCACACCCAAACTGTTTCAGATGGAACACTGAGAGGGAAAGGACTGGAGTTGAACAGCAAGGAGGGAGGAGGGATTCTGGGATCTTAAGGTAGGCCGAGTAAAGACACTGGTTAGTTTGAGAAGGGGCCAGGCAACATTTTTCTGACCTTTAACTTTCTGGTGACAATGCTTCAAAAGCAAAGCATTTCCTTCTCAACTCACATTAACAGACCTTGGGTGAGAGACTGTGAGACATAGGACTTGGGGGGTGAGGTACCTGGGAGGCAGGTGGGCAGGCTTCTCTTGAGCACTTCATTTGTCCAGGCCCCATGCGCAGAACACGTATACACACCTTTGTGAAAGAGTGGGAGAGGAGAAAGAAAATGATTACGTGGAACACTCAAGAAATAGGCCTGGTTTCTTAGTTGCTTTTTCACAGTCTCTCTGCTATCATGTTCTTCGAGCCCAGTCATTTCTGCAAACTGAAGAATCTTTCTCTTTCAGCTCTGAATTACTCTCCTCAGAAATAAATGCCAGTCTGTAGGCTGACTTTGCCTGCCCGAGAGTAGTCTGTTCCCTTTCCTACCCTCCCGGGCCATGGCAGGTGTCTCTTCCTCACGGGTCATAGAACATGGAACGTTTGTCCATGAAGCTCTGTGAGCTACGGCATGTTCTATTATTTAAAGGTGAGATTTGGAGCTACAGAGAGACCAAGGGGCTCTTCTCAGTGCTCAGATGCACTCAGAAGAGGGGAGGCTTTCTTCTCTCCATGAGGGCTATTTTTCTGCTGGAGACCATGAGTGTTTTTGAGACTATTGATGGGTTGCGTCCACACAGCCTCGCTCGCAGGAAAAGTGGGGCTTGTCTCTATTTTTTTTTCTTTTGTTTCCTCCCAAACCTTCACTCGCTGGCTTCAAAGGACCTTTAATGGACTGGCTCCTGCAAGTCCTTTACCCTCAGGCTTATGTGCTACCACCTGACCCCAGGGGAAGCCAGAAATCTTGGCCAGAAATTGTGGAGAGGCCTGGATAGCAACAGCTGGGGCTGTTTGGGTCTTGGTCTGGGATGTGTTGGATCTCCTGCTGAGACGGGTCATCTGTTCCCCATTCTCTCAGTCCACCTGACTTCTGAGTGAGACATAAGAATATGCCTCAGACAGGAGCCCTGCAGAGATGCTACAGCTCCACTGAGTGGCTTTGGTTTGGCCAACCCGAAGAGGAGATTCAAAATGGTGGGGTCAGCCAGCCACATTGGCCATTTTCTAGAAATCCTAGCTCTACCTTAGACACAGGAGGAATTTATTTTGAGACTTTCTTGAAAGTCTCAACTCTTCTCTAAAAGGAACAACACCTTGGTTTGGGTCTCAGGACCATATAGTGTGTCTAAATGGACCTATCAGCTTGAGCATATGGGGCGCAGGGGTCAAATGATGTGGGAGAATTCTTTGTATCATAAGGCTTTGCACAGAGACAGGCGACCACTCCTCCTAGAGATGTTTCCTCCCCCAGCTCCGAGGCCTAGAAGGCATGAGGTACGCACAGGTGGGGGGATTACCTGTGGTGTTGTGGAGCATCTTGTAGTAGGGCTGCTGGCAGGAGTACGTTATCTCAGATTTGTACGTTGTCAGGTTGTTTCTTGTGGAGAACGTCACCAGCCCATGCTTCAGCCCTGCTGGGACTCCACAGTCTACAACTGAGAGAGAAGAAGTGAGACCCCCTCAGCTGACTTTTGTTCTTCCTCTCAGGGTTCCCAGAACATCTGTCTCCCCTAGGTGAAGAGTTTAGACACTACAGACAACCCCAGGTAGAAGCAGTCTATTCTGACTGGCACCTCTGCAGTTATGCAGTATACCACCTATAAATCTGGCACCTTCGCTTTTGGCGTCTTTCCCCTGTGGTACTACTTACCTGCCCTGGTGTGAATTTCAGGGCAGGGGCAGGCCTGCAGAGATTTACAGAGACCAAAGTTTCCTTCCTACCACAGCCTCTTTCTTTGGCTTCCAGTTTGTTTTGCAATCTTCCCTGCTTCTGTTGCCCAGGCATGAAGCCCATAGCTCAATGAGAAAATTCTGGCTGACCTGAACCAAGGAAGAAAAAAAAAAATCTTCCACTTTTTCCAAACTCAACCACAGGCTGAATAAGAACATTTAATGGGCTCACATTGGAGCTTAGTACTAAAATAACAAACCCAAACAAACAAAGAAACCCCAGTTCCTACCGAGTATAAGGCCCCACCCTGCTGCCTTCCTCCAGGCAGTTCATTTGTCCACAGCATTCAGAGAGAGTTTCCAGTCTTCACCTGCTCATTTTCTCCTTTGATACTGGCTGGATACTGGGGCTGGCTATAATCTCACTGTAGGACATGACCAAAGATGCCTTTTCCTTAAGATGGATTTTAGGAAGCTTGCTTGTCTAGCCACATCCTAGGTGAGCTACTAGCATGGATGGAGTCCAGCCTGAGTTAGTCCAGTCAGGCATCTTTTAATGACTGCTGCATCAGAGGCTGACGACCCAATCTATTGGTTTCTTTTCAGGGACCTCTTTTAGGGAATGACACTTGCTTTTTATGGAAACCCTAATCTTACGTATAAAACAGTCTATGCCAGAGTTGGAGAAACATTGAAATTCTTCCGTTGGGGGCAAAAAAAAAAAGGGGTGAAGCAGAGCATGTAGAATTTCCTCTTTATGTTACAGATAAGCTCAGAGAGAGGACTCGATTGGTCTAAAGTTACCTAGTGAATTATTGTTAGAGTGAGAAACAGACCCAACCTTGATCTCAGTGTTCTTTCAGCAAGTGGAACTAGCTGTTCCGAGGTTTCTGTTTTCCAGTTAAAGAGTAAACATTCGCTGGCTAACATGGACAGTAGTTGTTGATACTTCCAGAGTTCTGGTAGAATTTGCGAAATTCTACCTCTCCCTCAATTCTACCCACTCTCCTTGAGAAATGTAGAGGGGCAGTTAACCTCTGAGTGCCGGTCAGACATTGAGGTTTTTTAGCCTAGGGTTTCAAACTCACATTTTAGATTGACTGGTGTTACCTAACTTATAATATGTCTGATTTCAGAACCTTCCAGATTAGAAGAAGGACCATGAAGGAAGGAAGTTCTTGTGAGGACTTCTTATCCAAAGGGGTCCTGGCCTTCAAGCCCCTTGAACAAATAACTTCATTTGCATTGATAAGATAGAATATAGATGCTCTTGTAGTTTTCAAAGTAAACTAACCTAATTCTGACCCCTAACCCTAATCTAACCCCTAACCCTTACATGAAGGTTAAAACCAGGATAATAAAAGATAGTAATTTCTTTTTAAAACTGTCAGTAGATTTAAATTTATTCTCCTGATGATACTGGAAGCAGATGTTCATTCTCTCTTCAGGAAATCCCTTAGTTGGGTACCTGGATACTGGTACTACCATTCCCCCCTTCCCCCACCCACCCCCCCAGCCTTCTGGAAGTTCCATTGGCTTCAATAATCCTCATGACCCAACCCTCTTGTCCCTAGTCGAGAAACTGAGCATTTGGCCCGGTGCTTCAGTGGTTGGTGTTATCAGGAGACACTTTCTAAATAGAGGGCATACTTTCACATTGCCCCAGATATGTTAACTCTGTTCACTGACACGCTTGCCAGAGAGAGGGGGTGACAAACAGAAGACAGAGGGCCACATCAGCTTGATTGTAGTCCCTGTGGAAGGAGCGACCTTTTTCCCATGTGCAGAAGGACAGGGAGAAAGTCATGTCCCTTTGAGAGAGGATGGCTTTCCCAAGAACATTAAAGCCTCTCGCATGACACAACTAGCATGCGTCAGAAGCTGTCCCTAGTCAACTGAGTAGGGGTTTGACCTGTTCTGTTTGCCTTTGGCCACTCCTACATCTGGAGTCAGAGTGCTCTTCTCTTCTCCCTTTCCTCAGCCTGCCCTGCTCACCACTCTGCTATAAGCTGTATTTTCCCATGTCTTGCTTCTCCAGCCATTTCTTGCTGCCATTTGCTTTTTCCATACTATGCCATTTGTTTTTGTCTTAGGCTCTAAACCAAGCAGCTGACCCCAGTACTCAAGACCAAGGATTAGGCCCCATGACCTCCTGGCCTCATTTTCTTTCACTGCAATGTCCTCAGACTCCCCAGTATGCCACCTCCTCCTTACAGGCATCGCTCGGGCCACCTCTGCTATGTGGGTACCTTGTTTCCATACCACCACCTCACGAAGACAAAACACCGCTTCTTCATAAAACGCTTGTAACCCTGTTAACTGGACAGGTCATATTCTTGTGTCCTTGAAATGTTCATTCACGTCCCTTAGGTGATATACACCTTATACTGGTTGTTATTACAACTGTTTGCTCTTGTACCAGATCTTCCTCCTAAGTTGTCAGTCCCTCGATCATAACTCATAGTGATTATGAATACTTTGTGGGCTGGCAAACAAACATTTGCCCAGATGACATTTGTGTTTGGTGTCCATCCCATCTCCTCTCTCAGGGGCATCTCTACCTTAAGACAGCACCTCAGCCTCCAAAATGCTCACCACCCACACTCGAAGGATTGTGCCCTCACCAAGTGGCCACCTAATCACCAGACTGGGGGATCACTGACTAAGAGGCGGGACCTCTGATAGGTGAGCTCAGGCAGACATCGGCTTGTCAAATACCATGTAGCATGCATTGCTGTTCTCCAGCCCTTTCTTCACCATTGTTTATGGCCAAGTTATAGCCGTGACCCCAAGCAGAGGACTGCTGCCTCCAGATGTGATGCTTATTTCTTTACGGTTTTTAATAGTGAGTTTTAAGAAAAACAAAATGTATAAGCCCCAGTAGTTCTTTAAAGAACCTCAAGACAGTAGGAGTTCAGCCTAAAATATGTGGCTGGGAAACACACTTTCTGAATGAGAACACATCCAGAGTCTCAACAATCCACACTCTGTGTTATTATTCATTTTATAAACCATGGTTGTTAAGACAGTAACAGAAGTCAAAAAATTGAAAGTCATTAAGTAGTTGGCATCTTGACCCATTTAAACTCATGGTATGAGTGGATCAGTAGCCAGGGCCCATGTTGATCTAGATCACGTGGTTGTATAGTAAATTTGTGGTCTTTGACCCAAGGACATATTTTCCTTTGAGAAGAATATAGTTCACTTAGTGATTAAAAAAAAAAAAAATCACCCATTGTCTTTTCATTGGTTTTTGGAGTAAGTTTGAGTGGTGAGTAAATTGTTAAGAGAGAATTTGTCAGGCAGGCAGCCCTTCCTGCTGATGAGGCTGCTCCACCTTGTTCGGCATCCATTCCAATCCACACTGAAGTGGGCAATGGAGTGCTGGTGGATGGGGCAGGGTCGGGGAGCTCTGGGGTTGGGGGTCTCTGTAAGTAATCCATTCTTGGATGTCTGCACTGTGTGGGGTTCGCGTCATTGTCATTCACTCTGTCATTTGTTCTGACTCGAATTCGTTCTCCAAATCGATCTCGCTTTCTGTCACCATGGTGAAGTCAAAGTAGGATCAGGAGACAAAAGGAAGAAGGCAGAGAGAGGGAGAGGGAGAGGGAGAAAGAGAAAAGGAAGAGAAAGAAAAATTAGCGAGCAAAGCAGAACTAGTTCATGCAGGAAATACAGACACCACTCTCCCAGAACCGAGTAAGAATGCAGGTTAGGCACAGCCAGTGTGAAGGACAGTTTGGGACTGCTGAATTTGTTTCATTTCTGAGAATTTACATAGTCTTACATCCTGGCTCTAGAGGAAGATAAAATTCTGCCCCTGGCTGGGAGCTTGGCATTCATCTGGCCCGAATCCTTATTTGACAGATGGCATTCAGAGTATATAGCAGGACTTGTCACCACAGAGTGGAAGCAGGGCCAGGACAACAGCCCATAATTCCCACTTCGTGTTCTTTTGTATATTCTTATCATTTCCCCTTCTCTTTTCCTTTCCTTTCCTTTCCTTTCCTTTCCTTTCCTTTCCTTTCCTTTCCTTTCCTTTCCTTTCCTTTCCTTTCCTTTCCTTTCCTTTCCTTTCCATTTCTTTTTCCTTCCTTCTTTTCTTCCTGTCTCCACTGTTACAAACAAGCACTACTATGTCTGCTTTATTCAGTGCTAGAGACCGGATCCAGGGCCTGTGTGTTCCATATTGCCATACTACCACGTGAGCTGACTCCCTGGTTTCTCTGCACAGGGAGAGTCACGCCTTGCACACTTTCTTGCCTGTCTCCAACCCCTCCTTGAACATTCAGTCTTACTTGCATGTCTTGCCTTGGACCTAGTGGAGGACACAGAGGCTCAAAGATGCTGGCTTGGGGTTAAGACCTGTACCAGTCCTAATCTAACTTAATACAAATGAATTGGGTCAAATTCTCATATAACATGACAAAACGCTCTGTGGCTTTCTAGCTTAGGTAGTGCCTTTAGTCTGTCAAGGCGCCCATTATGGTAACCCATGTGTTTTTACCAGGGAAAGGTATTAATAGCACGTTTTTTCCATTCCAAAACTATGAAACAGAGATACAAAGGCGCTGCCACTGTTGGGGGATGGGCTGAGTCCAAGTAAGTGCTAATTACACTTGAATATGATTCTGGCTCTCTTCAGGCACTGTGTGGATAGGAACCTAGTTAATTGTCAGCACAGTCTTGAACAGTGAGGGTAAGGCCAAAAGAGCAAATTACCTAGGCACACCCAACTGCTAGAATCTGCATTTAAATCCACAACTTCCTGACCCCAGAGTTGGTTCTGTCCCGAACACAGAAACCTCCACTGATCTTCCTAAGAATAATCCTCGCTTTGCCCTGTACAGTTCTAGCTCAGAACCCGGACAAGTTGCCCACTGGGCCACCTACTGGAGGAGCATATGAGGCCCCTCAGGCTGAGACCTGGTCTTTGCATCTGAATTTTCTACAGGGCTCTGTACTGGCATCCAGTGAGTGCTGAACCTATTACTGAAGCTGTAAAATGACAGTTTTTCCCCTTCACAGCCCTTCACCAAATGAAAAAGAAAGCAAGCACATTTTGATTTTATGTGCTGCCTGGGGTTTGCCTGGGGTGGTGGGGGAGCCCTCCTGCCAGGATTCCTTGGGCACAGAGGGGAGGGATCTGTCTGAATGCTGGGCGGGAACTGTTTAGGAGGAAAGAAAGGAGACAGAGCAGAAAGTCATGAAATGGAAATTGATGAGATTGACTATAGTATCTTGATTTCTCATTCTCTACTCTAAACTAAGGCCCAGCCCTCCTTCCACCCCTGACTCTGCCTAACACTGATGCTATATATAGCTGCTAAAATCATGATCCTTTGAAGTTTTACATTTGAGTTCACATGGCTATGGGAGTAATAGAGTAGTAATTTAAAAATATATACTATCATAATGTTTTATATAATATTATATACATATAACACAAAACTCAGTAAACAATTTATGTGGATTATTCTTCTTTAGAACCATTGGCACATGTTCTAGAATTAAAGCTACCCCAAAGTCTCTATTTTTGAGTAAAAGATCTTGCCCATGGTCACATGATATGTTGGGGGTACACAGGCAAGAACTCTGGGTCGCCAGAGCTGGGGCCCTCTACTTCACATAAGTCCTCTATGCTGACCCCACAGCCCTCCCCACAAAGCTCCGAGTCATGAGCAGAAGACTTGGTGATTGATCAGCATGTAAACATCCAACACCACTCTGCTCGGGGCGTCAGTGCCAAACAAGGTTCCCACACTTGCAGTTCCCAAGCTTGAGCTCATTTCAGATGTTGAGAATATGCTTATACTCCTTCACCACATTTTCTACCCTGTCTGTAGGCGAGGTGGGGGGTAGGGGGGAATTTGTGTTTAGAAAGTAAGCCAGGCCATCAAAAAGCACGCGTGCGTGCATGCGTGCGTGTGTGTGTGTGTGTGTGTGTGTATGTGTCTGTCTGTGTGTGTGTGTGTGATTCCAAAAGCTTATTTCTGAAACAGGTTCTCATATTCATTTGTTCACCTGGCTCTTACATGGTTATCGGTTTGTGCCCATCCCTCTTAGGGAGCTCTGGCAAAGCTTTAAACCCAGCATGGTCATTGCTCTAACCCCACCACGAAGAAATGCATCACTACAGTCAATCCATTTGGTGTTCTTACTTTTACAGGTGGGAATCTTGTTACTCCATGTGCCGTCTTTCAGACACTCAATTTGGAACGTGTCCATTACCTCGTTATCCTGAAAAGAAGCCAGAAGGGCGTGGGAAGAAGGAGGGAGTGGGTTAGCACATACTTCCTTACCAAGATAACTCAGATTTCAAACCTGGCTATCTTCAACTGGGAATTCCCCCAATGAGTCCCAAAGGCAAACTTGCCCAGAAGGAAGAGACAGATGTTCACTTTGTGAGCCCTACTTATACTCTGGGCATGCGCAATTGCCTCTAGAGGAAAGAAAAGGATCGTTTTAACTCTAGTTTTAGGGCAGTAGTTCTCAACTAGAGCAAGCAGTCAGCGTCACCTAGAGAGGGCTAGCGGAGACAGACTGCTGGTCCCTGCCACCAAAACTCCATCCCTGCCACCAGAACTCCAGTTCAGTGTGTCATAGTTCTGACAAGCTCCGTGTTGCTGCTGCTGCTGATCCCGCCCCTTCTTGAGGACAATCCCTCCAAGGCAGTGGGCTTCTAGCTTTGGCTGTACCTTGGGCTCACCTGCGGAACATACAAATACCAACCCACTGGTCCCCGCCCCAAGGCTCGGCAAGGGGGAACTGTACTTTCTCACTACGGCTGTTCTGAAAGTGTAGGTGGACCGCCACTTTGGAGGGTGGCAGTGAGGGGGCGTGCCTTGCTTCTCTTTCAGCACTGCGCCACTCCACCTCTGATGAACTTTCTTAAGGTTGTTGTCCCTGATTACATGGACCCATATTTAAAAATCCAGGCCAACTCATGTCCTGGTAAACTACTTTTGTGCCTTTTCCTGCAGTGAGAGGTGGCAGAAATGCATTATTTTGAATTTCTGGAGTCTTTGGGAAGCTTAACAGGATGCTGGCAAATACTTGGCTGAAAGTATGGCCGCTCGGACGCCATAGGGGAGTTTTTCCGGTCCACATACTCCTCTTCCCGGCCCACACACTCTTCTTCCCAGCCAGGGTTTTGCACCTTTAGCACTTTGTAGCCCGTGTCACAGCTGATGAGCACTTGGTCTTTGAAGGAATACAGGGCTTGCAAGGGCTCTACTTTCCCGTATGCAGGAGGTTGTAGCTTTGGGCACTCATTTCCTGGCAGGAAGCAAATGAAAAGACAGCTGGTGACAAAAACAAGAAAAAAAGCAAACAAAACAAAACAAAACAAAACGCCAGCAAAGGGCCTGCACCTAGGAAGCAAGGCCTGAAATGAGGTGGAAACAACAGGACTGGCTGTCTAGACACAAGATGTTTGAAAGCAGGAGTGAGTCATTTTCTAATGCGGTCTTCCATTTCTTCATTTGTAAAGTGAAGGGATCAACCAAATAAATTTATGAACCCTCAGAGAGTGGAGAAACATTAAAGGCCCTTGCTACACACACACACACACACACACACACACACACACACACACACACACACCGTCTGTACTCGCAGATACCCCCGGTTAAATAATCAAGGTCTTCCTTCAGTTGAAATGTGTGCCCTGGCATTTCTCACTCACTGGCTAATCAGGAATACTGCGGTCACTTGCTTTTCCCAGGGCACCAAGGGGCTATGGTCAGATGCTTCTGCTTTTCATCAGGAGGCCTAGCCTGACAAGAACCTCAGTGCCTGGGCCTAACCATCATGCTTCCTCACGGACAAACCTTCTTTTGTTAATTTCCTGTCACTTCTCTCCCCACGATGCCCTAGATGTGACAATGTGGGCAGAGCCAGGCTTCCTGGTTTTATGAAGATGGTCGGTTGCTCCCGGTTGGGGTCTACCCTCTTTTTCCTTGAGTTATTACAGACTTATTGAGTCACAAAAGTCCCTCTGGGTTTGTGTGGGAACTAGCTGCCTTGGAGCACTAGGAATGGGGGCTGTAGGCTGTGTCGAGCCAGGGGCCCACGTAGAGACAGATCTCTACAGTGAAATCCTCAGAGCTCCGGAGCTCCGGGCCCACGAGTTCCGGGCCCACGAGTTCCGGGCCCACGTTTGGAGACAGCCGGGGTTGGGAGGTCCTCTCAGCCTAACAGATCTCCATATGAGGGGGAAAGAGAAACACAATCTTTTTTCAGTCTCTACAGGATGCTAAAGCATCGCCAGTCTTGAGTATGAGTTCAATCTCTCTGGTGCCCACTCTCTTTTTATAGGTGGGAAACTCAGCCAGGAGCTATATCTTGGTTCCCAGTTTCTCAGCCAGAGTCCCACTAGGCCCTCCAGCTTGGACTGCATCCCTCCTCCCTCAACAACCCTCTTTGTGAGCACAGAACACAGTGGCTCAGTGTGACCTGGGAAGGGGGGAGGTTACCTTCCGCCCTGTAGGAGAGCCTCCAGCCTCGGTTCTCTCCTGAGTTGTCGCTGCGAAATAGGATCTGGACACTGTGACTCTGGGTGCTGATTGGTTCTGGGGATTTCTCTCCACAGAAGGGGCCCCATACTTTTGGACCAGCTTTAATCTACAAAAAGCAATATAATATATATATATATATATATATATATATATATATATATATATACAGAGAGGGAGGAGAGAGAGAGAGAAAGATATCACATCTGAGTAGTGCAGGTCCTGCTTTAGGCAAATGAGTGCTGGAATTTTCTGGAAATCCTAATGTGAATTCATATTATACACTCCTGTTTTTTGTAGACTTACCAATAGCCAAATGGCTTTATGTCGATTTTTGTCATAATTTCAGTGGCCTCTGGAGTTAACAAAGCAAGTTAGTAATGGTGTGATTAAAGATAAAACATTTTGTGGACAGTCTTGAACAGTACACAAAATAGGAAAGGTTCCCACTTTCAAAGAATCTGTTGCTTACTGGGGTGACCAACAATAAATACACAAAGTAGTTATGAGCATGTATAATATATGTAAAAAGAACATGTGTCATATTTTATAATTCCAGTATTGAAGTATATAGAATATATATACATATGTAAATTATATAACCTATAGACATCATCATTTGTGTAATGGAAACATAGTAACTGACAACTTTAGTTGTCTATGACGAAGTGACATTAAATTTGACCCATAGGATGAGTAGAAGAAAAAAAAAGACTGCTTTCTAGGCAGAAAACAAAACAAAACAAAAGAAAACAAAAGAAAGAAAAACAGCATATGTAACAATCGAGGCCAAAGGTGAGAAAGATCTTGGCAGGCTTGAAAAGCAGGAGAAGCCAGTATGGCTAGAATGGCATGAGGCTGGACACACTGGCAAGGGTCTTACTTTGTTGAGGAGTTTAGCTTAATTCCATGTCCAGTCCTGGTCTGATATGTTTGCTACAACGTTCTATGCTGTGGGGAAACAGATGAGGCAGGAGCAAGAGTGGAGCAAGAGTGGAGCAAGAGCACCAGCTGGGAAAGCTGCAGATGAGCAGGACAGAGGCCATAGGTTCTGGCTAAAATGGAGGCAGTAGAACAGAGGATGTAGCCTCAAGCACCACTGACTGATTCAGAAAGCTCAACCCCCAGTCCTTAACTCCTTCCTTGTTTATCCCTCAGAAGCAGGACTCCAGTGTTGGCATTAGTAATGCCTGTCATCCTGGGTGACATCATTTTGCGCAGGACAGAGGAAATGATACTTCAAGACGTTCAGTATCTTGATATCTCACACTGAGCTCCTGAAACACAATATGTAGTAATCCAAGACAGTCAGCATGCTCTTCTTCCTTCTTTGCAACTAGAGAGACTTTGAAATGTTATGTTTTTTAAATTCTTTGAGGATTTTGCATATCTACGGTGTGTTTTGGTTATAATTGCCCCTCACATCCCTTCCGACTCTACCCAAGCCCACCACATCTCCTTTCCAACATAATGAATGTCCTCTTTCCATAATCACGGAGTCTAATCAGTGCCATCCATATGTGCGTTGTGGGGCCGTTCATTATAGCACAGGTGACCTACCAGGGGCCACTTCCGTAAAGAAAACAAGGTTTATCTTAGTAGCCTTCAACTGCCAAAGCTCCTGAGCTAGAACGGGGGAATTTGTGATCGCCTCCCTCCTCTACGATGGACTTTTGACTGGCTCATGTACAGGTCTCACAGAAGCAACTACAGCGACTGTGAGTTCAGGAGTGAAAGAGCCCTGTCATGTCCAGAGGATACTGTTTTGCAGCAGTCCTTCTAGATCTCTGTAGGTGACCATTTAGGCCTGAGTGCAGTTACTCATTTCCTACCCTCTGACCAGTTGTGAGTCTCTGTATCACTCACAGCCCATTGTGAAAAAAGAAGCTTCTGTGATACAGGTTGAGGGCATCACTCACCTATGGGCATAGAGAGAAGTCTTTAGAAGGCGGTGTGGCAGTATGTCCATTTAACAAGATGATAGTAGTGGGCTCTTTGCTGAGGTCCATGACCTTCCCAAGCAAAAGTTCTTTGTCAACTTTACAGGGCGAGGCCTGCGTATTGTCTTGTGGGGTGAGCCTTAAGTCAATTACAAAGCAGCTGGTCACCCCATTAACGTGTATGCCGCTATTGCACCCAAGGGTGTATCTTGCAAGAATACTATTATAGATCACAAGGTTCCCATCGGCGCATGACTGCTGGTGACTGCTCTCCTCAGCAGCACCACAGGCACTGTGAAAACGAGCCAATAAGAAAGGAACTTCTAGGTAAGGACCAGATTGACTTCTCCATGCCCGATGACTCAAGTGTATGGTGTTTTCAGTAAGAGGGTCTCTTATTATTTAGTTCTGATGGGTAGCGAAGAGCAAGCGACAATAGCCTTTTGTTTACTGAGGGTCTATAGGATCTGAATAGTAACTCAAAGGGTGGTATCCTACGCGTGCCACTGGGTTGTTTTTGTTTGAGCCCTATGGCTTCTGAGAAGAGCATCAGTCCCCTATTTGGGTAATGCCATTTAAACCCTTGTGTATTAAATAAATAAATAAACACACAAACAAAGAAATAATACAAAGCCTCTGAAATAGTGCATCTTCATATGGCTCTGTCAAGCATCTTTAGTGTTAATCATTTCTTTTGTCTTCATGAAGGTTACATTGCTGTGACAAAACGCCACTGCCAAAAACAAACTGGAAAAAATTTATTTGGCTTATATCTATACATCCCTGTTCATTATTGAAGGAAGTCAGGACAGAAACTCGAGCAGGAAGGAACCTGAGAAGCTGGTGCAGAGGTTGTGGAGAAATGCTGCTTACTGGCTTGCTCTCCATGGCTTGCTCATCCTGCTTTCCTATAGAATCCAGGACTCCCAGCCCAGGGATGACCCCCCTCACAATGGGCGGGCCCCTTTCCCATCAGTTACTAATTAAGAAAATGCTCTATAGGCTTGCCTACTGCCTAATCTTATTGGAGGGCTTTTCTCAGTTGGCGTTCCCTGCTTTCAGATGAGCTAGCCTGTGTCAGGTTGACATAAGATTAGCGAGCACACCTTCCCTATCCATCCCGTGCCTTACCCTCCTAACCTCCTCACCCACTCAAGCCTTTCTCCCCAGTATCTCCTTTCATTCCCATATCACCCGTCCTCTGCTCTCTGCCTCCCTTAAGCTCTCACCCTGCCATGGCCCCATTCTAGTTTCCTGGCTTCCGCACTTACTCCAGATTAGTCACACTTATCTAAACATTCTTAGTTAACATCACATATGAGAGGGAAAACGTAATGCTTGTCTTTCTGGGACTGGGTTACTTCACTCAATGATTTTTTTTCCAGTTCCATCCATTTACTTTCATTCTTCTTTATAGCTGAATAGAATTCCAATGTATATACGTAACACATTTTCATTACACATTTTTATTTTTATCAGTTGATGGAAATCTAGGCTTTTTCCATGTTCTAGCAATTGTGAACAGACCAGCAATGAACTTGGATGATTAATTATCTCTACAGTAGAATACAGACTCCTTTGAACAGATAGTAATGAGCATGATAACTGGATCATATAGTAATTCAGCTTTTGGTTCTTGAGGCACCTCTAGACTAGTGGTTTTTCAACCTTCTTTGTTTCCATCACCCACCCATCCGTCCATTTATGTATGTATGTATGTATGTATGTATGTATGTATGTATTCATTCAGTTTATAACCTGATCACAGTCTCTCTCCCTCTTCTCCTCCCAGTCCCATACTCACATCTCCCTCCTCTCATTCTCCCCTCTCCTCCTCAGAGAAGGGAAGACATCCTCATGGGTACCAACCCACCCTGGCACCTCAAGTTGCATGAGACTAAGTGCATCCTTTCCCACCAAGGCCAGGCAAGGCAGTCCAGCTAGGGGAAAGGGATCCAAAGGCAGGCAAACAGGGTTCTCAACCTTAACGCTGCAAAACTTTACTGTAGTTCTTCATATTGTGGTGACCTCCCAACCACAAAATTATTTTTGTTGCTCCTTCATAACTACAAAATTTGCAACTGTTATGAATTGTAAATATCTGTCAGTTTGGTTAGTCTTAGATGACCCTTGTGAAGGGTCCTTTGATCTTTAAGGGGGTCATGACCTATAGGTTGAGAACCACTGTTCTACACTGATTTTTCCTTGTGGCTGTATCAATTTATACTCCCACTAATGGTGAATATGCCTTCCTCTTTCATCACAACCTCATAGCAATTATTGTCATTTGCTCTCTGGATCTTAGCCATTTCTGAATGTGGCAAGATAAAAATCTCAGTAATTTCACTTGCTTTTCTCAAGTGGCAAAGGGTGTTGAACACTTAAAAAATTGTGTTAGTCATTTCATTTGTGATTCTTCTTTTGAGTTCTCTATTCTGGTCCTTTTTTTTTTAAGTTGGGTTGTTGGTGTTTTGTGTTTAGTTTTTTGAGTTCTCTGTATATTTTAGACATTAATCCTGTCAGATGTTCAGTACAGATTTGTTGCCATACTGATGCCTCTTGACTAGTCCTGTGGTTTCCTTTACTGTACAGAAGACTTTAGGTTTCATGAGGCTGACAAGAGGGACTCCTCAGGGAGCAATATGGAAGAAAGTGAAAGCAGCTCTGGCACCAGTGTGGGATTTTAGTCCTCCAAAAGCCAGGGATAAAATTCTGCTGCCAGATGATGTTGGAAGTGGTTTGTTTCCCAGAGCCTCACGCCAACGTAAGAATGCCATCAAATTAGCATCTTGATTTTAGTCCCATGAAATGCTAAGGAGAGAGCCAATAGAGCCTATTGGGACTTCTGGTCTACCAAAGTGTGCGGTAAGAGTGGTCGCAAGCTGTTGTGTTGGGAGCACATTACTCTGCAGCAACATAAATATGTCCCTGTGTTTCCTGCCGTGTCACCTGCGGCCAAGCTCCCTTTTAGCTTCTGATGCACTAAGTTCTTGAGCTTTCTCACAGGGGTTTCTGGGTTTCTGATGCTGCTGACAGCTCCCTTTCAGACCTCACTGATGGCTCTGCTCCCTTAGTCTAGCTCTGAGAACTCATGGATTCCAGTTTCTATGTCTTTTGTTTTGTTGAACAGCTCAGTATCCACAGGGCTTAGATAAGCACCTATCCACATACTTGGTGGCACCTTTATTTCTCTCAGGTTCGGCATCTTCCCTTAAATCAGAACCGAATAGTCGCCTTCACTTGGACACTTTAGCTGGAACTCTAGGAACTTCTGATTTTCTCCCCACATGTCTGAGAACTGTTTTTCCCACTATCCTAGCCAAAGCTCAAATTTAGTTACCTTGCATTTGAACGATACTATCAGAATAACCTCAAATGAAAGAGTTATTGGCTTTGGACATTTTCTTCCCTCATTATTGCCTTTATAATTGTCTCTTCCCTCAAACACAACCACCTGTGTTACATATGGGATCTAGCAGAAACCAAAAACATTAGCACCTTGTTCAGAAGTTTAGGATGGCAGCTGTGGCACATTGAACAAAGCAACAGAGCAAGGCCCTACGTGAGTGCACAGCATGCATTCCATAACGCTGAATCTGGCTCAGGGGACTTTTCTAAAATACAGATTTGACTTGTGATTCACAACCTTCCTGTTGACCAGGGAGCCAGTCGGGGATCAGAGGAGATCCCAATCTGGATCTGATGAAACCAAGATGGCATTTTAAATGATGATATTATTTAAAATAATAATGGGAATAATATAGGGATTATTTAGTATTCTATAACATAACAGAGGGAAGCTGGTGGCTTAGCTTCCTCTCCTAAGAGAAGATAAAAAGCCAAAGGCCAGAATGTTGATTTTTCCTGATTGAGCCAAGATGTATCTTTGGGTCAAACAGCCATTACATGCTTACCTTAATGTAGTCATAAGGACAGGTCACCTCAGGATGGTCCTCAATGTCAAAAATGTCCTCAAACTGCAGGCTGACCATGAAGCCATCCTCCAGGTCGATGGTGTAGGAGCATTCAGAGCTCTTGGGGTAAGGGTTGGGGTAATCGGGGCTGGTGATTGTGCCTGTCCTCTGGGTAAAGAGATTGCCACTGCACTCCACTGTGGAAAACAAAACAGAGAAAACGGCACAGCGTTGGCACAGATCCAGTCACTGTGTGATCTTTCTAGTGTTCCCAGGAGGTAAGCAGAGGAGGAATCCCCGTTTTACTGAGAAACTGAAACTCAGTGGAGGGTAATGGTTCACCCACTGTCACCTGTGGGAAAATCTGCCGTCAAGACTCAATTGCAGACCTTCTAAGTCTCTTTCTGTATGGGTTTACCCTAGATGGTAACCTTTGCCATGGGATCCTGTGGCAGGGGGAGCCAGCCACTCTGAGAAAGGACAGTTTTGAGATGATGGGGTCAGGTGCTGGGATGGAGCTCTTTGGGGCTTGCTTTCTCCTTTGCTCAGACTTCTTCGAGATGTGTGCTCAAAGTCACCCTAAGAATGGTCCCTCCCACTCCCCACTGTCCTCCCCACACATCCTCACTGCCCAGCCCCTGCTTTTCCCTTTATGCTTGCACAGGTCCTTTCTTTTTTGACATCATGTCATATACTCTTTTACTGACTCCTTGTCCCTCACTAAACTAAGTTTTGTGAGCCCCAGGATTCTGCATTTTTTCCTGCTATCCAACATCCAGTTCCTTGGAAGCCTGGCCATGACTTAGCCTATCATAAGCTTCTGAACCTTGGCCCTTGGGCTGGCCCCTTCCAGGCCTGGCGTGTCCATGTTTTATAAGCCTTTGCTCATCCTGTTCGTTTTGCAAATGAGGAAACAGTAGCCCAGAACAGCAAGCATGACTAATGTAAAGTTCCAAAACGGACTGCGGAATGAGGCCTCTTGACTTCCCATCTGTTTTCACTTGCTACCTCAAGCATTCTCATGGAGAAGTCTCACCCTCATGAGGATTGGGGATGGTTCTTGAGGGGAGAAATCTCATTCTTATTCACAGCTCAGAGACTGACGTGTGGGTCATAAAGAGATACATAGCATATCTGTAGTATTTTTGAAGGTTTTTAGAATGAAAAAAAGGTGAGAAATCTTGACCCTGAGCTTTCATAATTCTCTTTGAGAAAACTGTCTTTTAAAAGATATTGCTTTATACTGATGGGTTTGTTCAGAAGGCATATGGCTTCATTCAGCGAGTTCTGACGGAGGAAGTAAAGAACTTTGTCTGGAGCCTTGGCTTCCTCCAGGGAGCCCGCTCCTGTGGACTCAGAGGCACAGACCTTAGCCAGTGGTACTAACCCACGGGCAGTTTCCTAAGTGTCCTAAGCTCTACCACACCTCCACATCATTTTAGAATCTGTTCACCCTGTGTGGAATGAGCTTCTTTCACCGTTCTTTACTTCTGCCAAGGGAAGCGTTTGTCACTTCTCGAGGACAGCTCAGGTCTGAATATTCTGTGGCCATGCTCCCTTTATGTAAGCACAGCAAGGGTAGCATTTACTTCACATAAACACTCATGTGACTGTCACCCCGTTAGCCCAGGGAATACTCCTGGATTGCCATCTCTGCCCCAAACTGAAATACCAAAGCAGAAGTCATGATGGTAGAAGACGATATAGCAACAGAAGGAATGGGCTGCTTTCCCGCCGTCTTTATCCTCTCCCCCCCTCGCCCGTTCTTTGGTCTGTGGTTCTCTCTGTTAGAGAGGGACAGAGGGGCTACCGAAACAAAGAAGAAAAAGGAAACTTTGGTTGAATTTATGGCTCAGAGAGAGTGGACTGGAAAGCCCAGGTTTCTCATATCTGGCCCAGGTTGGCTGCTTGCAGTAGGAGAGGAGACAGAAACACGTGGAGCAGACTTTCTGCCCAGGAAAGGAAGCTTGACTCCAGGGGCTTCTCAGATGCTCCTCTGACAATGGGGCCCCGGGCTCCTAGTGGGGTTAGCACCGCTCTCTCTCTCTCTCTCTGTCTCTCCATCTCTCTTTGTGTGTGTGTGTGTGTCTTTGCTTCTCTGTCTCGTCTCTCTTTCTAGTATGTGGGGTAAATGCAGGTGGCATACCTGTGCAATATGATACAGATTCAATGTCAGTTGTCTCCCTCTCTTGGTCTCTCCCTGAACCTGGAGGTCACCATTTCATTTTTGTTAGATTTGGTGTGTGTGTGTGTGTGTGTGTGTGTGTGTGTGTGTATCAGCTAGCTCTTTACCCAGCGAACTCTCTCTCCATCCTGACTTATTTTTTTAATTGTTTGTACTATGCACCTGTGTGTCACCTGATCTTGTTGGAGTGTGCCGCACATCACAACACAGCACAGCGTCATCCCTAGGCCCTACCTCGGCAGGTCCTGTTGTCGGTGTGGAGGATGTAGCCAAAGCGGCAGGAGCAGTAGTAGCCGCCGATGTAGTTGTGGCAGTGGTGGTCACAGGACAGCTCTTCGTCTTCCCTCTCCTTGCACTCATCCACATCTGTGGGACAGACAGCGCCTCTCATCAGTCACTGCATGTGTGATGATTAAGCCACACTTCTAAAACTCTTAAGTTCCTTCATTGTTTGCAGAGGGTCATGCTTATCTTTCCCTTAATCCTGTGCAAAGCCCAGAGCTGGTCATTATCTCCATTTGTCCAATGAGGTAAGCAGAACACAGAGACCTTAGGCAACTTGTCCAGGATCAGAGAGCTAGGCTTGTACCTGGGCAGTCTGAGTCTTGGTAGAGGCAATTGCCACAACTTGGTTATCGTGAGTGCCACACTGCTACAGTCTTACCATCCTCAGGATGATGAAACTGAGACAGAAACTTGGGGAGAGGGCTTTCTTCCAGAGCTTGGCTTACTACCATATCCCTACCCCCTCTGTCCCTGATATAGATCATTCCTGTCCTAGATATTTGAAAATCTATTTCTCCTACAGAAGCATACCAATGGCCAGTAAGTATTAAAAAAAAGATGTCTACAATTATTAATCATCAGGGGATACAGTTCAAGCCACACACATTCACCAGAGTAAATTAAAATGAGGACAAAATGGTTGACAACATTTAATGTGGATGAGGACATGGAGCCATCAGAAATGTCATACACTGATAGACAAATTATATAATTGTTTAGAGAAAATCTGGCAATTTCTTATAAGACTAAACACAGCTGTTCTCAATCCAGTGATTCTGCGTCTAGATATTCACAAATAAATAGGAAACCATATAGTCACAAAAAGGCTGAAAGAACCTTCATTAAGGGGTGTAAAGAAATAAGTGAAACTTAGTTATCCCTCAATGGGAAATGGAAAAAACATTACAGTGTATTCATACAACAGAACATATTTCTGTCAGGGAGCTACAACAAAATTCTTAAGTCTTAGACACATTGTACTCAGTATAAAAACAATCACATCCCCACTATATTTTCTGTGTGCTTCTTTATGTGACATTTTGGAAGCAAAAATAATCTACAGAAGGAGAAGAAGAAAAAGAAAAAGAAGAAGAGAAAGAAAAAGAACAGTTGTTTACCGTGAGAAAATTGGGGAGCAAAGGGATTAATTGGACAAAAATACCAGGATCGTACACAAAAGTATATGTATTTTTTTCAAAATACAACAAATGCATATGTAAGGTTTGCACATTTCATTATAGATATATACTGTACAGCAAACAAAACAAAACAAAATATTGTTAACAGGTGTTGCACTAGGAAGCGGTATAATGATGTCTGCCAATACTTTGGGATGTATCTAATGAGTAGTGGCTGGCTGAGCAGGCGGATCTGGGATGGAAAAAAATGCAGCAAGCCACTGTAGGCAGGACCCATGGGGCGTGTGCCCAGGTGTCAAGCAAGGAGAATGCACAAGGCGGTATTCATCTCTAGAGACAAAGATGAGAGGACTTACCTACAGCCATGTAGTGGGCATCAAAGCCTGTGAATCGTTCCTCATTGGAGAAATCTGACCGGAAGGTGACCGACATGAAGGAGCCAGGGGAAAGAACCACTTCCTGGCCGGGCGTCTCCTCGGTGTCGGTGGTCTCCCTGCCACAGAAGGTTGCCAGCACCTGGTCTTCAGTTTCTACCTTTGGGGTCGAAGTGAAAAGGAATAAGGTGAGTGCCTCCCCATGCCAGCCTCTCCCTGGATCCTCAAGAAGACAGAGGACAGGGCTGCCCACACAGATGAGGCAGTCTGGGAAACTTGACGAGAGGGAGCTAGGAACTCTCTGATCTGAGGATCTGAGGGTCTTCCTGATGTGGCCACACGATCAGCTTCCTTCGTTCTGTTTAGTTCCCTTAGCAGGCACCTGGTGGTTGTCATTCTTGTTGCCATCCAGATTCATTGAAAACAACATACTGCAAAATTTAAAAAGAGCTAGATAACCTTACAGACGGATTCTATATGCAACGGGAACCTAACCACAGTTTCAGGGAAAAGGAACATTGCACGCAACAAGTCATTCACAGGTGCCCAGTGTATGCCTGCCCCTGAGCAAAGCATGAGATGGGTGGGGGGGGGGGGGATGAAGGATGAGCAGAGCTCTGTTATTCATGGGACAGAAATGACACAAGTGGAGCTGTGACAGTTGGACAAGCAAATTCACAGACACAGTCAGGGGGGTGAGGACTACCAGGAGCCAGGGAGTTGGTGAACACTGGAGGAGGAGACTGTGTTTGAAAGGATATTGCAGCCCATTGTGGTTGACCTTTGATGACGTCAATGCTGTGCGTGGAAGTCATTGAAAACTTTTGAACAAGAAAGTCATGTACTCATAATTGTATTTAATAGGTAGTCCTGAAAAATTTAGAAACTGCCTTTTGGAGGCACCCAGAAATTGCATGCATGTATGCATGTTGAAAGCAGATGCAAAATGTCCTTACTTGATAAAAGGATTTCTTAATTTGGAAGGACAGGAAACCCTGTGTAAACTTGGAGAACAAAGCAGAAGTAATCTATCGATCTCCTTAATCTGGTCGGTGTAGGTATTTGGCTATGTATATTTACCCGGCTTCCTTACTCTCACTCTATTAACTTCCAACTCACTTTGATTCCCTTAGGCTTGTATTTCTGTTTGTAACATCTTCACTGATGGTTTACCCAAGCTGCAGGGGAAAATCCCACGGAGAATGGTTTCTGTCACCAAAGGGAAGTTCTCAAAGGCCGTCTGTCTCAGTGGCTTCTAATAAGTCCATTGTCCTGTTCCTAAGCATAGGATGTCAGAATATCTTGACATTTGACATTTCTGTTTTGAAACTAATGGTTTATTTACTTAAAATAAGAAGGAAAGTAATTTGCCCTGGCAACCAAACACAAGGACAATTAATCACTAGTGTTGGGAACTGAAGTGTAAACAGAAGATGAGCTCAGGGCCTTGCTATGTGTTCTTTCTCTCTGCAGATAGCAGTGATCTCCCGCAGCCTTCCACTGGGGAATGTGCCTTTCTTTACGCAGCTGAAAGGCCACTCCTTGGCCTTCCAGCTGCTGTCTATTGTGGTCAGTGAAGCTTCCCAGACAACTGAAGATTTTCTAACAGTAATCCTTCAAATCCTTTTTCTGTTAGGTAGAGCCCTTCCTTTCAAAAAAGTGTTCTATGGGAATCACTATTTTCTGGGGTGAAACACACCAAGCTTTCCTTGATGTGAACCGAACATCATAGATGCCAAGTGCCAGGATACTCCATTAAAGTGGGTCCCTGGGGATTACTAAGCCCACGTGCTGTTTGCCCTGGGTGGAACACTGCTTGCTGTGTGCCTTTGTGGTTCTTACGTCTTCTTTATAAAGTGTTTTATTTTGTGTGCAGCAGTAGCCGTACTTTCTGACTGCGTATTTTTAATAGGTTATAAATTAGAACCGATTTATACTGCTCTTGGAATCTAATAGAAAGAAGACGTAACAGATTTAGAAGAAGGGCTAAGGAAACAGATTCCTCGGTGGGTAAATACAGAAACCCAGTGTTCTAGCTGACCACTTGATGTCAGTGGTCTGGAATACTGCAACGAGCGTAGACTTGTAGAGCTGTAGACCTCTCAACACACAGACCGAGGCTGCCTGGTGAAGATAAGATGACTTACGAACTGCATTGCCGCAACTTTAAAGCTGGTTATGAATGAACTGTCGGGCCTTAAGCAATAAGAGCTGGAGCACGAAAACTTCCATGTAGCCTGCGGCCCCACTGCCTCTTGGGTTTTGAAGTTGGGGGAGCACAGGCTCTTTCAAGCAAAAATCAGTTACAGATCATCTGGAAGGAGCGCTACTGAGGGATTAGAATGAGCTTCCTCATTCTTTGCAACTTCTGGGATTAAGGAGATTTTCATGACGATAAGCAATCGTCACCCGCAGGGCACCCCAACCTAGAAAACAAGGATGCATGCTCTAGCGGAAAGCCAAGAACACTGAGTCATGGACACTTTTAGAAGCAGGCAAGAGACAATCTGAGCTCCTAAGAATGTAGCCTGCAGCCCAGAATAGAAGCTGAGCATTCTGCTTATGAGGGGGACCTGCAAGAGATTCAGTCTCTCTTCTTCCAGTGGAAGCTGAGACC
Organism: Meriones unguiculatus; assembly: GCF_030254825.1. Taxonomy (NCBI): domain Eukaryota; kingdom Metazoa; phylum Chordata; class Mammalia; order Rodentia; family Muridae; genus Meriones; species Meriones unguiculatus. The sequence goes on from NC_083364.1 coordinate 27,692,918, forward strand.
CAGAGGGACATGACTTCAGAAGAACAGCAGCTTTCTGGGACTGGGGGGAGGAGCCACCAACATAGGGAGTGCAACGCAGAGTGTGACAAAAAGATGCAGACGCTTGGCCAAATGATTTTCCTGCTCGAGAGCCTCTTGAAACCTTCTCTTGGATTTATGGGTTTTTCTCCCAGGGAGAATGTGGCTCAGTGATGGTTCGAGCTGTAACCTAAACATGCAGCTCAGTGACCCTGGTAAACATTTATGCGCCGCTGCTAGATTATACAGTGCTACAGGGTCATTTTGCCTCCGAGGGTAGTAAGACTCAGCTGTGGCATCTCTTTTCACTGTCCTGGTATCTCGAGTCATCCTATCAATGTGGTGGATGTCATATTATCAAGGGAAAACCTGACATTCATAACTAGAGGCGTCCGTGACAGAGGAGATCCCAGGCTCTGCCGTTTCTCATGTCTTATGGTGGCAACCATATTGTTGTAAGCTATTGTCATTTAGGGCAGCAGCATGCGGCTGCATGTAGTCAGTTTGGTTTCTTTTAATGCAATTGAGTAGATGTTAATGTACCGAATTCTGTCTGGACTACAATAGGAAGGACGCTAAAAAATGGCTTATTCTGTCACATGAGCTAATAAGCATGCCCCTGCCTCTGGAGGTGTGAAATTTTGTAGGAAAATAATTTAAATGTTCAAATGTGTTTGCTACGATATCACCAGGACATAATAACTGCAATGAAAGATGGGAAGAAAAACAAATGTAACCAGCCGAGGGGGTCCAGGAAATATTTAGGAGCTAAAGACGTAGTTCAGTTGTAGGGCTCTTGCCCAGTATGTGCAAGGTTGTGAGTTGGATACTGAGGACCACAAAACAAAACAAAACAAAACAAAACAAACAAACAAGCAAACAAACAAAAGGAGGAGAAAGGAAGAAAATACCCAGCAAGAGGGAAGACCAAAGAGTATCAGGTGGGTAGGATTTAGGCATCAGGGTGAGGTGATGTGGGTGGCAGAGAACACACAGGCACAGTGAAGACTTAGGGTGTTCAGACTGTCAATCAAGTGTATAGCTCCATACCCTAGCCACTGCACCAGAAGGGGCTCTGATGTGCGGGGAACCGGATTAACACATCTCAGGAGAGAGGCAAGTCTCGTTTTCCATACGTTTTCCCCAAAGACAGACCTCCCAGACAAAACTGACTCAAACACTAGGAAGCATGGTAAATCTCAGTGGAAAGAGAGCTAAGGGGACACAGGGCTCTTGCTCCACAGATGAAGAAAGGGAAGCCTAAGTAATTTTTAGCAAATTGGGCACCCTGAATAGGAACCAGTGAGTTATGCCCGGTCTAGCGTTAGATGAATGTAGGGAGCCATAGGTCCAGGCCTAGAACTATAACATGAAAATTCTCCTGTGTGCTTCTCACTCCCTTTGGTTCTCTCAACTCCCTTGAGCATCTTGCTACCTGAGCCAGACTGGTCCTCTTTCATGGACTGGACTGGACTGAAGTCATCATCTCTCAGAAGCTATACCAGAGCCCTTCTGAAACCTATTCTGGGCCTGTGAAGAACAGTTCATGCTTATTTTAGGCAGAAATCAGCATCTGTGCTGGAAAACCTTATCAACAATTTAGCTGCTCTGGGGCCCAGGATTTCCTTCCTGTATAATTCTAAGGTTGGCCCAGAGAGGAACTTGTGCAAATATGGAAGGCTGTAAACCATTGCTCTGTAAAAGTTTTTGGTTTTTTTTTTTGTTTTGTTTTGTTTTTTTGTTTTGGTTTTTTGGAGGGATTGAGAAAAACCTAGTAAGTTCTAACTTGTCTCCTTATTCCTCTATTCCACACCCTGCTCTCTTCTCCCACTTCAGGCCCTGAGGACCTGGGCCTAGCCTGGGCCTGTCATCAGATACATGAATGTGGACCCAAAAAGGTGCTGGCTCTTTTGAGCCAAGAGTTACAGAGGCCTCTTTAGTTCCATTCCCTTGCCATGGATGCCATGGATTTAGGAGAATTGCTCCGTAGCTTCCTCTGTGGCCCTCTAGCTCTCCATTCCCAACTGTTACTCCCCGAACTCTTCCTACAAGGCATGAGTGCTCACTCATGCTATCACAGTGTTCACAGAGACTGATTCAACTCTCTTGATCGAATGTTGACTGACAGCAGTGAGTGTCAGAAAACAATGTCTATTGCCCTTGGTTTGGGGATTGCCTCCTATAATGAACTCTAGATGCGTGGTAAGGAAACCATTATGGCAGATTTGAGAAAGAGACCATGTGAGCTCTGTAGTGGAGAATCAACTGGCAAAACAGCTGTGGCAGCTTAGGAGCTGGGGCATCAGCTCAGCAGCTGGTGCTCCTGGCTAAGGAGACATCCAGACAGCACTGTGTGTGGGCATGTGCTGTTGGCTGTGCACAGCCATCAAAAAGAAGCAAGAATCCACTGAGCCATCCCAAGTGTGAAAACTTAGGGCTGGAAGGAGGTTGGGAGTTGGTCCTTTCACTAGAAGAAAAGATGGCTGTAAGGTAAAGATGAGGTCAGAGGTGTGGTTGCTACCACTTGAGTGTTAAGCTCTGAAGGACTCGAGGCAAAGCCTGGAACTCCTTATCACCTAAACCAGAAGTCAGCTATGAATCTAACAGACGCACTAAAGTACTCTCCGAGGAGCAAAAGCCAACTCAGAAAACAACTCTGGCTGTTATTGTTGTTGTCTGCTGTTGTTTTGTGTGAAGAATTAGATTCTCACGTCTGGAAAGTAAAAAAAAAAAAAAGTTTCTAAGTGTGCATGTGGGGTTGTACCAGCTTCAGCTAGAAATGACTTGGGGCAGTGTGCAAACTCTAATGCTAGAACTAGAAACTGCAGTTAAGTTTGTATTAACTCAGTAAACATTAGAAAGCCATTAGTTGGCATGTTAACGGAGAATTTGCAACGACCTGGAAGAATTCTTAGGAAATTCTTAGCTAGGAAAACCCTTCCTGCTGTAATCCTTAGATGGGAGGGATGTTCCTGAGCACCGCCTGCGCACTGTTCTTTTAATGTCATTCATTTTGTTTTGTTTTTTTTCAAAACAAGGTTTCTCTGAGTAGTCCTGGCTGTTCTGGAACTTACTCTGCAGACCAGGCTGGCTTTGAACTTACAGAGATCCTCCTGCCTCTGCCTCTTGAGTGCTGGGATTAAAGGCTTTGGGTTCAAGGCTTCAAGGTGCAGAAAGTGGCTGGAGAACCATTGGCTACAAACATGAGCTCTGTCTTGGGGGAAGGAAAGGATGTCTCTGAAGGGGAAGTTATGAAGCCAGAGGCAGAACCAAGGCAAGAGTGCAAAGCCGCAGAGAGCAGTGGACTGGGAACCATGTTCTAAGAGCAGAGCTGGCTCTATCCAGGGAACACAGGTAGCACAGAACTCCTTGCTGCGTTATTGACATCTCGTCCACTTTTTAGTGACGGCTCTACTATGCTCCTCTTATTCTTACAACATGAAGAGAATCAGACCCTTGGTAGGTGGGGAGCGAATAACTTTTCCTGGGGGTTCAGATACCCGTGGCAAAGAGAAGCTGCACACAGGGCCTGCTGTGAGCTTTTCATCTGTACCTAGACCTGATACCTATCACAAGGCCTTGACCTTCAGGCCTGATCTCACAATGCACTTAGGCGACAGGGTGAAGCTGTGTTCAGTGTATGAAGAGGGCACAGCGGATTTTTGTTCTGAGACTGTGGTACATTGTTTCCCAACACACCTGCAGCCGTCTCTCCCATTCCTATACAGAGGGCTTCTGCCATGTGACTTTGCTGCTTCTGGACTGAGCTGGTGACTTCTACTGACAAAAGCACATTGTTTGTTGGAAGGGACATGCCTTTTCTGAACGTAGGCCGCACAGTCTTGTAGCTATTGACAAAGATTCTTTGCTTGTCTCAGCTTCAGTCAGTAAAGCTTCTGAGCGCAAAACCCGCTGTTAGCAAGGAGCCCTGCCAGGGTAGTTTCGAAAGGACTCTTCTCCCCATACCCCATAGTAGCTGATGGGTTTCTTTATCTCCACTGCTGCCCAGGTGATGGTCTGTCTTCACCATTAGCCACGATACTTAGACTTCCTATGTTTCCTACCAATAGTTTTTCTACACTCTGGATTCCTACTGCCTGGGCTGTACTTGGAACAGCATGCAAGCTCTAATAACAGAACTAGAAACTGCAGTTAAGTTTGTATTTACTTAGTAAACATTAGAAAGCCGTTAGTTGACTTGTTAATGGAGAATTTGCGATGACCTGGAAGTATTCTTAGGAAATTCTTAGCTAGGAAAACCCCTTCTGCCGTCATCCTTAGATGGGAGAGATGTTCCTGAGCACAGCCTGCGCACTGTTCTTCTTTGTTTTATTTTTTTATATTAATTACAGCTTATTCACTTTGTATCCCAGCCGTAGCCCAGCATAATATTTTTGTTTCTTTGACTCTTTTCCTTTAGCGCTCTTTCACATGTAGAATCCTGCTCTCAAGCCACCATGGGAAGAAGCCTCAGGAGTTGTATTGGAGTATCAAAGTGATGTAGGACAGAGACGAGTTGTCTGCAAGAGATTTCCAGAGCACCTAGCTGACACCGCTAACCGCCAGGGTATGTGAGATCACTTTGTACCTTCTGTGAACATTGTCGATGCTTAGCTGACCCTAACCTAGCCCAGCAAAGGACTATTTCACTCAGCCCAGATCAAATCCCTGACCACAGAATTTTGAACAAATGGAATGACGCTGCTTAGCCATGAAAGGCTGGAGTGGTTTATTATACTGTGCAAGAGAATGTGTGGGGGCGGGGTTGCGGAGGAAGTGTTTGGGGACAGTAAGTAAGCCTGCAATTTGTGAGTGGACGTAAGGAGTATGGCCCTCTAATAGTTCTTGGAATCTTGAAAGTCATTTGCTCTGTGTCTTTAGCTTTTTCTACACTCTTAGCCTAAATAAATAAATAGATAAATAAATTATCACCTCTATATTAGCATCTGAGGAAATAGGACAGCTGGTACTTTCTAAGAATGATCAGTTTATTTGGGATTGTACTTACAAAGTTATTCCTTGGTCTTATACATGGGGCTCTAACCTTGGGAGGTAGAGTCAAACATGGAAAACATGGTGTGCATGTGTGTGTGTGTGTGATATGTATATATATATGTATATACATACATACATATATATCTATGTATGTATAAATTCCAATTAATTTAGTAAACAATAGAAAACCATTAGTTATCACATTAATGGAGAATGTAAAATGACCTGGAAATATTCTTAATAAGTTCTTAGCAAGGGATATGGTGTGATCATACATACACTGACTACATACATTGCCAAAGTAGAAGAAATTAATGCCAAACTATATGGAATTCTTCTTTGCTTTTAGATTTTAAAAAGAAACGTGGGCTTAAAGGTAATGTTGTTCTATTAAGCCAGACTTGAACGACAAATATTTAATATATTTCCCTTAATATGCAGAATTTAGATTAAAAAAACAACCTCAGTGGATACAAAAATATAATGAGAGCATTTGGTAAGAAGTGGATCACCTTCACCTCCATGGGCCAGGCCAGTGGGTGACACTCTGGTCTTGCTACTCTAGGAGGTGGCCTCAAATTTCAGTTAAAGAGCACAGGTAGAAGCAAATTAAACATGCCAGACACCAGACAAGGACCTGGGGGCCTGGAGAAAAAGGGGGTGGCTCGCTGTGTGTTGGCACGTGAACAATACATTGAAAGCTCTTCTGAAAGCCGGGCCTGTGAAGTCACACAGCTGGCGCAGGTGAAGGACTTCAGCTGACTTCAGATAGACGAGCTGGGGGTAGGGGGCTGTCCATGCTTCAGTCCTAGCCCGCATCATGGGGCCTTGAAAAATAAATGATGAGCAGCCGGGAGGGGTGGCTCATGCGGGTAGATCTCTGTGAGGTCCAGGCCAGAAGTCACAGAGTGAGTTCCAGGACAACCAGAGCTACATGAGACAGCCCTGTCTCAACAAACAAACAAACAAACAAACAAACAAACAAATATGAGGATTCGTCCTTATTCTAGTGGGGCATTTTTATCTCTGTCTTTTTTGCTCCTAGTCATGAGATCATGCAATGAGTGTAACTCAGGCAGACATCACATAGGAGCCTAGAGAGGTCATATGAATTCCCTAAGGCTACACAGTCTATGAGTAGTTCCCACTGAGATAAAACTCACGTCTTCTGACTTCCTACTCTGGCCAAATAATTAGAATCAGACAATCATATAGATGGTCAGATAAAACATAGGTAAAGAAACAAAGCTAAAACATAGTCAAAGTCTACACCTTTCAGTCAGTTTCCCTACCTAATAAATAAAAGGTGTACACTTTGACTGTCTTTTCCAAGAAACTGAGTCTGGTTCAAAATTTACATCATAATGGCCCAGGTGTACTCATCTTTCCAGGGCAGTGGTCTTATTTTACTCTCCTTTTCAGCTAATTCACAGTAAACCCCCCTGACAGAGCTGCTTGGCAATACCATAAGAAGGACCTGTCTCTGTGTGAAGGACAGACGTTGTAAAGAGTGAGGGGCCTGAGAAAGAGCTCCGAGGTCCTGAGAGTCTGTGGACACCACTGGTGCCAGGAAGGATGGCAAACTGAAGAGATCAGCGTGTGCAGGGAGAGAAGAAAAGACTGGCAGGAGAGGGGTCTCTCCCAGAGCCTGGGAATTGGCATCCAGGCATCCCGCAGGTGGGAACCACAGTGCCCCACATCTCAACTGGAGCAGGCCGCACTTCGGCAGCAAGGGGGCTCCTGGTACTGTGGCTGGGGAGGAGGGCCAGGGCGGATTTACAATCCCTCTAGCTTGTGAACGGCTGGGGCTCCTCCATCCCACCTCTTCCAGGATGGGGGTTGCTCATTCACATGCAAATCCCTTTAGTGTGGGGAGGTTGGGCCCCACAGCCCAGTGTGTGTGTGTGTGTGTGTGGGGGATAGCTTGGGGACAGGGGAAAACAAAGGGTGGTTGTGCTCAGCAGCCCAGGCTGCCAGGCTCAAGGTATGTCACAGTCTGGACTGGGAGGAGGCAGTGATCAGCCCTGCTTTGAGCAGCATCTCCAGCAGTCTGTATCCCAGCCCATCTAATTTTTATCCTCAAATCATCACATAGACATCCTGACAGAGCTGGAAATACGGATCCAGGGCCCTGGGTCCTTGTCACAGCCTCTCCACACTCTTGTTGCTTTAATTCTGCCACGTTGTGCTGTGAGTCTGGAAATGCCCATTAGCTTACAAGAGCCAACTGTCAACTTTTCCAGGCTTTCGCTCAGAAGAACAGCCACACGGCCATCCTTAATGGTTAAGTTCCAAAAAACAAAAACATTACAATGAAACAAATAATTTTAAAGTTATTTTAGCATTGCTCTACCATTGTTCCTGGGGTTTTCATGTCTTTTGTATTCAAAAGGAGAATGGTTCGCCAAGGTCCATCTATTGTTCATCCTATGCACCCTATTTTCCTTCATTTACAGAATGTACATACCATTGTTTCTAGGCCTCAGCTTTTCAGAGCGTATAATCTGGACAAGGACATCAAAATTGTCTTCCAAGAGTCAGGGCAAAGGAGACATCAGGTGTAGAATGTTTTCATCCCCCACAGCATCTTGCCGGAGCCCTGTTCCCTAGCCTCCCTCCCTGCCCCTATCTGTACCCTCTTGCCACCCCCCATTTCTAATTCCTTCTTTATTCACACCAGACATTTCCCTTCCTGGGTCTTTGCATTGCCTGTTCCCACTGAGCGGGAGCTTTTCCCCCCAGGAAGCATAAGACTAAGATCCTCATTGTTATCTTTGCTCAAATCCTCCCTTCTCAAGGAGGCTTCCGTACCTGCCATATTCAAGTCACAACACACTCCTCAACTTTCACAGGACCTCTGTACCAGCTCTGTTTTGTTTCTTTGCCCATCTGCTCATTACTCGATAGATAAATAGCGGTTATTTATCGAGTAAGCAGACAATAAACAAGAGGCCCAGCTCCTGTACCCTCAAAACTATGGCTACATAGTGTTTCCTGAATAGATACCTTCCCCACTTTCTCTTCTCTCGTGTAAGGAAATTTAAATTCTGCTTTTTTTTTTTTTTTTTTTTATCAAGAAGATTCCTATGAACACACAAGTACACAGATGCACACCCTGTACGCTGTACCCCAGAGCATGCCTGGTGCAGAACATCTGTGTCACACGCATGTCCATCCACACTCACTTGCTTTCCTGGACCAAGCGTGAAACGCCTCCTTCTGCTTCCCGTCACCCTAGAGCCTGTGCTGTTCGCATGTCCTGCTTAAAATAAGATTTGATCACACTTTTCTGAAGCTCATTTTCATCTCCTAGTTCTCTTCGGTTAGCAGGAATTGATGTTTGGGGCCCAGCACCCAGAGGGAAGAACCAGGCCGGGGACTGCCATCACAATGCAAGAGGAGCCTTCATCCATTCTCATTTCCTCCTGAGGCCAAGGCCTCCTGTCCATTCCCAGAGGATGAGCAGCGCCACTGCAGCAGCTGGGGTCAGCGCGGCCTGAAGGTCATGGGGCATGTTCTAAGTAAACAGAGAGCTGTAATGAAATCAGCAGTTGAGGTCAGAGGACCTCTGTCTTAATTATGCAGCAGGATGCAGACTGACCCTCGTGGCTTGGGGAAAGGAGCACCGGACTGGGTCTCAGACCAACAAAAAAGGGGAAGGACCCGGAAAAGGCGGCTGGTGCACTTCCCTGACTGAGAAGGCAGTGGGAGAGAAAGCACTGGCTGTTAGGTCCCTACCTGCAGCAGGGCCTGGCTGGCATACCCTGTCCTCTACCTAGGGGTCCCCTCTTCCAGATGCCCTTCACTGTATAATCCAGACATTTTGGTTCCTCCTGGCCCTTGCCCCCTCTTTCCCTCTTCCCTGCTCTCCTCTCCTCTCTTTTCTCTCTCTCCTTCTCCTCTCCCCTTTTTCTCCCCACCCCCCAACCACTCCCAATAAACCTGCATTTATATAATATCGCTTTGCCTTGCCATTTAGCTCATTCCGTTTTAATCAGGCACTGGTGACTTGCCCAAGGTCTCATCCCAAGACAATGGTGATTACTAACATCCTGTTCTTTCCTCTGCTCGACTTCCCAGAGACTCGTGCCTTTTTCTGTCCTACCCAGGACAGTGCTTGTTGCTAGAGAAAACGCAGACCTCGATCACCTGGCACTGACAGTCTAGTGGGAGTGGCTTGGAATGCATGCTCCACAAACATCAACCGAGCACTTCCCACCCTCGCTCGGTACCACAGACTTCATTTCTTCTCGCTTCTTAAAACAAATTTCCTTTCAAAGTCAGCGTAAAGGAAACAGTTATTTAACCGAATCTGGACGAAACAAGAAACCTTGATACCATTTTACAAATTTCACTAAAATACCAGGACAAGCAAACGCTTGCCTTAGAAATAGATGTGTGGCTGGGGAAAAAAAATAATCTAAGCCCTTTCTGTACTAGAACCTGCCTGAGAGGTGCTCCATGGGGAAACAGAACCACCCCATCTTGGGCTTGCAAAGACCAGGAACTAGGCTTTTCAACAGGGACTCGGGCGGTTCTGTTTCCTTCTCTGTAAGATGAGTGCGTTAATACCTGCTTTTCTCAATGCCTCGAGGAGAACTGCATGTGGCGGCAGATTAGAAACTGCTGTGAAAGTTGTGATGCTAACCACACAGCTACCTGCATTTAAACGGTCCTTTCGAAGCACTTAGTAGGAATTACCCGGAAACGCCGGATGACTCAGCAAGGCAGAGTGGGAATAGGGAGGAGGATGCTACCATTCACAGCACAGCTGCTGATGCTAGTTGAGCTGCTTGCTATCAGGCTCACAGCCTTGCCGTCACCCCCTTACTTAGCTAGGATGCATAGGACAAGGGTCTTTGAAGCCTTTTCCCTCATTTACAGTCACAGTGAGCCATTGAGAAAGGGATTAAGAGATCTCCATTTTACAAGGGTGCCATGGAGGAGACCCTGCTCCCGTGAGGGGCAGCAGTGGAGCCTGACCTAAGGTCTCACTGTTTCTAAAACGGGTACAAAACACTGAGTCTGGCAACTGTTTTCTGCCTATCCCTCAGAAAACTATTCTGCCTTAGGCTGTGAGGAAGACGCTGTGCCCATTCTGAATTTTTAAAGAGCTGACAACAAGCCCCAGCTAAGCGAGCAGAAGAAGCCTGACCAAGGGGTCTCACGCATAGCTGCATGGTTAATTTTATCCTTTTGTCTGGTTTAGCCCCATCCTAAATCTGGGTTAGCACTTCCAGTCATGTTCCAGATCCACTGCTCTTCAGCACACCCCCTGCCTTCAAAAACCTGTTGATCCTGGCATGCTACTGATATCCAGGCCTTGGGAAGTGGTCAGCATGCTGACAGAACCTGCGTTAGAAGCTTGAATTCCCTCTTCCTGCCCTCTGTGAGCCCATTTTCTGTGGTGCTTCCTCTAGACACACATTCTGTCCATCCAACACAGCTGCACTCGAGCTGTTCCCATCATGGCCTGTGCCTAACTCCTGCATTTATCTATCTAGATCAAACTTACTCAAACATGTTGCTGACTGTATCACCTCCACTTCCTCTGTCCCCAAACAGTACACAGCTTCCCAGCAGAAACCCTAGACTCAAATACCAGATCATGCCACGCTGAGAACATAAAGGACTGGAGCAAGTGGCTTCTCTTTAGACAGAAACATATTTTGTGCATTAAATGCAGACGGACGTTCTCCAATCCACAAAGAATGTTTTCAAATAATTTTCCTTGAAATATAGGCCTTCTCGGGCACTCCCCCGTTTCCTATTTTTGGTAGGCTCACTGGAGGGGAAAGTTTCACATTCTTTACTGGAAGGGAAGTAATGGGGCAAGGAAAATATGAGAAAGCTTTGGCAGGGTGGGGAGGGGTCCGTGTGGAGTGGTGAGCCCTAACTACGTGGTCAGCTCTGCAGGGTGCCAGCTGTTTGCCTGTCAACAGTGTTAGGTTTTCTAAGGGAAATAGAGGTTTTTGTATGAGATCACAAGTTTTACGTTGATATTTTTGTTGTTGTTATTGTTACCAGTTTTCTTTTTCAAAACAGGGTAAACTCAAATAAATATGGCGAACAAAGTAGAGTGAAGAATTAAGTCAACCCATTGATCGCTTGCTTACAACCACAGGCATGCATGCTTGAGTCCCTAAATCAATTCAACCAGTTGGTCACTTTGGATGGCTATGCTGAAACCCAAAGTTACTAGACATTTTCTCAGCCCCTCCATACATAGTTGTTCTAAGGCCTTTCTTGTGTATCTCCCTAAGACAAGTCCTCTCTGACTACTCATGTTCTCACCATGGCCTCCTTTTCAATGTCTGTGCCGTGGTTATCTGCTGTCACAGTCCTTTCCAGGAACTGCAATGCTGGGCTTCTATTTACCCTTAAAGAATGATCTCAAACACCGAGATCTGACTACACAGAAGTGACCACACACACACACACACACACACACACACACACACACACACACGCACGCTACCTTACCTTTCTTGTGTAGGTTTTTTTTAAATTAATTATGTAATTGTCTTATAGCATCTTTTGATATCGTGAATTCCCAGAGGCCTGTAACGCTTACTTTGGGGGCCCAGTTTTAGTAGTGTTCGTCTTAGGGAGAGGCTATCTACAGAATTCTTGGGCTTCAGAAGAAAGTGAGTAGGCACTGAAAGACTGTGAGAATGGCGCCGGCGGCAGAGGGATATGTGAAGACGATCCCTTTGAATATCTGCAAAGGTGGACTCAAAGGAGAAGCAGATATCAAGCAGACATTTAGGAGAGCACTGGGCAAGCTGACTAAGAACTGGAGGCTAGGGGCCCAAACAGTGGAAAGATCATGAGAACTGCTCATTATATAAGGGAGGCAGGGTTAGCAGAACAGTGGCACTGCATCTTAGGAATACTTAGCAGGCACCGATTGAGCTTTGGGGGTGGTAATTGAGAGAAACACACACACACACACACACACAGTGTGGGGTCGCTGAACTGAAGTGCTGCACAGTCTCCTTTTTATCAAGCAGATGGTAAGAAGTGAAGGTGAAAAGGGAGGTGTGAAATGGGAGCTGTGCCTGGAGTTTTGCATTTTCCACAGCTCTCACCTCATGACTCCTTTGTAAGTCAATCATTTGATCTGATGCTCAGATAAACTTTATGTATTGCATTTTCTGAGAAAATCCTGTATTTTCTGGCTGTATAATAGGATCCAACTATATAAGAGTTTTAACAATTTGACTGTAGGCAACATTTGCTACAAATTTCATCTTAAAACCGAGGCATTCATAAGATAGAACTCTCCTATAGCTTGATTAGTTTTAAAAAAGAAAAGATAGACACATGTTTTTTGTTTTGTTTTGAAACAGGTTTTCTCTGTCTAACCCTGGCTGGCCTGGAACTAGATACACAGACTGGCCTCAAACTCTCAGACATCCACCTGTCTCTGCCTCCTGCATGGTGGGATTAAAGGTGTGTGCCACCCCTCCTGGCAAGACTGACAATTTTCAGATGTAAATTCTGCTCTAGGCCTGATGTGTGCCAATGATTTACCCTTTTCCAACCTTTTGACATGATGATGATGATGCAGTTAGACCTTGATTTCTGTGGCCTTTGAATACCAAGCTTGGGAGGATCTTATAGACCATGTAAACCAACTACTTGCTTGACAAGGGAGAGGAGGGTGGACAAGGAGAGATTCCTTCCAGAAGAAGCCGCTTGCCTAAGGCTTATGTAGTACTGTGGAACCGAGGTTTCCAACCCCAAGGCTCTGAATCTGTGCTGCAGCCTTCGTCTGCAGCACCCACCAGCTGTGATTCATATGCCTAATGTGTGCACTGCAGGACTCCACAATGGCACTGCATTCCAAGGAAGCAGATGTTGCTGTGCAGATGTGCCCGTGTCTTGAAGACTGAGGACTGCGGGAAAGGAGGTTGGAGAGGAATTCCCATAACTGTGAGCATCCGGTCCACAGCTTTGAGGTCCTGTGTTTCTTTGGGCTGATGATACTCACTGTCAGCAGTTCCCTTATGGTCACCCTGGCTGGTGTGAGTGGGAAGGGAGAATCATGGAAGTGGGTTGGACTGGGAAGGGTTCCTGTTAGTTGGGTGGCCCTTTAAACCTACCACTTGACTGCAAGGGCAATTCAGCTTTGGAGGAAAAAAAGCCTCAAAATAGGGATGTTATCCTGCCAAAGGAAACTAATGATATTTTTAAGTTACTTTGTAAATAACAGCAGTGGGGTACTGTGATTACAAGTGTGATTCAAATAGTGTATTACTAAAGCATTCCCCAGAAAAATGTAGGCTCTAAATAGAATGTGGATGGAACTTTGAGAATTGGCTAAGTAGCATAAAAAGGACTTGGAGGGGTCATCAGAAAAGTTCTGACAAGTCAGACTGGGGAAAAAAAATCCCAAGATTTTAAGGTTCTACAGGGATCATCTCTTCCCACTTTTTGTTCCATCAATTTTCTCTAAGCTGCAATATTCCTCTCTCCTGGAGGAAGCGTCTTAAGATTCAGAAAGTAAACAAGTATGCAACACCCAGGAAGTTACTGAAACTTAACAAGATTCATTAGGCCTTGCTGGGCAGAAGAGAACCTCTCATCTTCTGAGCTACCTGCAAGAGTCTCTCCAGCCTGTCTCCAACAGTTTACAAGTAACACAGAGGCCCAGAATGCTGCTTTCAAGAGCTGTCACTCAGGCTGAGGTGGGTTTTGGGTGGTTCAGCAGCCTTTGAGTAATTGAAAGTAACCCCTCCTCCATCCTTCTGTAAGGATGGATGAAACTCACTACTTCACTAACTTGGACTTTGGTAGAATCATTCCTTTGCTCAGTTGTGGATGCCTATTAGGCAGAGTAGACATTTTATCATATATCCACAGGAAAAGTGATGCAATCCCTCATTGAACAGATGAACAAATAGAATTTGGGAGAGTGGTGTTGACTTATTCTGGAGCCACGTGGCATGTTTGTGCATGCATTCAGATTGAAGGAGAAGAAACTCTCATTAAAAGTAAAAACATAAACTAATATAATAAAGTAGTTATCTTGGGATCTGGGGTTGTAAAGGCACCAGGTTTCAACTCTGTGTGAGACTTCTGGACTTGAGTGTTCAAAGGAAGAGTGTTAGTTTCCCCTTTCAATTCGGACTTTCATTCTCTTCCTTCAGCCGATGAGAACTTGACTGGAGCTTCAGATTCAAGGACTGGGCCTCAAAGTGCTGTAGGTTGATAGAACAATGCTCAAGTGGAGGAGCTTTAAGGCTCACCTAAACCTGAGCAGTTCCACATCTGTGCCTTTCTGTATCTGGCCAAACTTAAGGGTTATTTAAACATGGTTATCAGGGGAAAAATACTTAAACCACGGTAACGTTTATAATAATCCTGTACAATGTGAAGATTTGGGCCTCTACAGGCCCCCAAGCTTAACTTTTGTGAGTTCTTATCTTGCAGCGAAACTCTATTCCAGATGTTTCTATGTGAGCACCAGCTGCCAGCAGATGTGGCAGCATCTTTCAGCAGGAGCCTGTTCCTGTCTCACGGCTGCCAGAGCCTCTGCAGGGAGCTGATGCTGATGCTAGGAGGGTGTTCTAAAGAGTCGACCATGCAAGCAAACTCTCTCCACCGTATGGATCTCTTTCACTCTAGGAATTAGACAAATATGTCTATTTCACAAGGACTTCCGGTTGGCAGCTCTTTCTGCAAGTTGCCTCAAGCATATTTCAAAGCACCAGGAGCCCTTGTTTTCTAGGCTTATCTTTTCCTGTGAGGTAGCAGATCTTTTGCAAACTAGTAGTCCTCTTGTCCATAGTATGGGGCATGCAGAGAATGGCAACAGCCCATACAGCAATGGTTCTGGGAGAGCGTTAATATCTGTAGACATTGTTGGTTATGGACAACTAGGCAGAATCCTTCAGTGTTGAAGACCCTGTTCCTCAGCAATGATGTCAACAGTGCTGAGGTTGAGAACCCGGACATGGAACACCATCTGAACACCCGACGCTGCGCTAGTGCACTACATAGAAAGCCAGCTGAGGCAGGGGAGGGGCCCACAGTTCCACTCAGCCTTCCTTGTGACTCTTGTAATATTCTGCACCCTGGCATGCAGGGGAGCACAGCATGTGGGTTGTTCGGTGCAGTCAAACAAGCGTGGGGTTGAAAGTCACATGGCATGGGTTGGTATCTGGACCCGCCATCTTCCAGATGGATTACCTTGAGTCACTTAACCTGTTTTACTGTGTAATAGGATAGGCGCTCATGTCTCATAAAACATTTTTTTTTTGTCTGTGCTTTGAATAAGATGATAAGTATAGAGTATAAGTAAGGTGTAAATTTGCTGCTTTGCTGATGATCAGATATTATGGTTAATACAAGGTTAGCTGCTGCTGAATGACAGGCTGTGGAAAAATAAGGGTAGACTAGTGATAAAAATGTAAAAGGCTGCTTGAAGAGTTATTTGGGTAAGAACCTTTTCCAAGAAGTCAAAGGCGGCTTAGTTGGGGTTTCATGAAGCCAGAGAGATGGCTCAGTGGTTAAGAGCACCTGCTGCTCTTCCAGAAGCCCAGGACCAGCACCCACACAGTGGTTCAAAACCACCTGTACCTCTAGTTCTAGGGACTCCAGTGCTCTCTTTTGACCTCCATGGGCCCTGCGCACATGTAGTACACTTATATACATGCAGGCAAAATACTTATGCACATAAAAATTACATACATACATAAATATGTCAAAACATTAAAAAGGTAGATTTTTCAGTTTTCATAAATTTTTGAAGCAGGTACTACTATAACAAACTCGATGTCTTAGAGTATTTTGTACCTTTTCAGACCTGCTTTATTATTATTATCATTATTACTATTATGTTTTTTGTCTTTGTATTTTTTTGAAGACACAATCTGAGTTTGTTCCAAGGCTTTGACCTCACCATTGTCCTGTCCCTAGCTTCTATGCCCTGGAGTTATAGCCATTCATGCCTAGTTTAGATCCACTTTAAAACCAGAACTTCCCACCCATGAAAATTCCAGGAAATATTGTTTCTATATTGTGATACTCTCCTGCCATCCCTGTAGATTTTTAATATTTCCTACTAATAGTTACTTCCCTTCCATGGCCATGTACTTTGATAATAAAATATGAACTTTTGACATGATATTCAAGACACGCAGAATCACATGCTAGCCTTCCTTTCAAGCCTTACCCTTTACTGTTGACTGCTGCAGTGCCTACAATCCTAAATACCTGATTGTTATTTAAGGACTTTGGCAGTGCTTTCTAATATCTCAGCATCTGACATAATTATGGTTCCCTGTGGTTACTGCTTTTTCTTGGGTCTATACTCTTTTTTGGGGATGTTGGAGAAGAGGCTATTGAACACATTATAGGCATTGAAAATAGAGGGGGGCTGGAGAAGATGTGTCTAGCTGAATCATCCCACCAGCTCTCATAGAATCGAGCTTGGCATACTACCCCCATTACATTTTTCATTGCACTGTCTCCTTGGTTGTCTCCCTCACTAGCTGCAACCCCACGAAGGTAAGAATAGTAGCTAATCTATTCCCAGTTAGAGAACATTGGAGGTCCCACCTTCACGTAGTCATATTCACAAAGATAGGAGGATTCCAGGTTGAAGTGCATGAAGTACAGCTTGATCCGAAACCCCTCCGGGACAGTGATATTCCAAGTCACCTCAGAGTCACTTGGATAGGAATCCGGATAGCCAGGTGACTGGATCTGGCCGAACATTTCATTTAGTTCCACAGTATGGGCTGAAATCTCCGACAGGGCGAGGCACAGAGCATGGTAGAGAAGGAGCCGCCTGAAAGACACGAAAGAGGCTTGGTGTCACATCAATGATTGCAGGTCCCCAACACGGAGCTAAATATCTGCTCTCATCATTTTTCTCCCTGGGGCCTTGCTCACCTGGCCCTCGGGATGTTTGGAGAAAGTAGCTAGATGATTTCTAAGATTGCTTTCAGCTTTATTCTCTTGAAAAGCTGAATGCGCCCTGGAGTTTTCAAAAAAGCTCACACTGGGGACCCCCACACACATTCTCTTACTCTTGAAAGCATAACTATTATAAATGCATGATAATTGGTGTTGCTTCATCAGTAGCACCTTACTCAGGAGCCGCAGATTCTTTATGAAGTTTCAAAACTGTATGTAATAATAACTGCAATATTGGGATAAATCCCAAACTCAGTGGTGGAGTCTACGGACATTGAACACACTTAATAGTTTGAGACAGTTGCCTACTGCAAAGCCAGGAAGTGTATGCAAAACCTTGGATAAAGTCAGAATGAACAAAATGAGTCTTGGTGAGTGCTTTTCTATAACAATCGAAAGTTTAGAATTCACTTCTGGAGAAATGAAAGTGATGGAGCATGGAGAGAGCTGCAGAGGGGGAGGGGCGGGAAAGACAGTATCCAACATGGATGATGCAATGCTGAGGCAGAATAACGAAGGCTGGTCATAGTCCTAACGGTCAGGTCACAGCTGCAGCCCTTTCCCAGCAAGACCCGAGGACCTTGAACGCAAACAGCCCGAGTGTGATTCCTTAGCTTCCCTTCTAACAGGTCCCTGTGGTCAGTTTTGTTCCTGTGGGGGAGGGGTGCACATGTGTGTGCGCATGTGTGTGCATGAGGATGGAGGCCAGAGGTCCGCCACAGTCATTGTTTTCCGGGAGCCATCTACCTAGTTTTCGGAGACAGCATCACTTACTGGGACTCGGGGCTCATTGATTAGGTTAGGCTGGCTAACCTCCCCAAGTCTGGAATTACAAGCTAGTGCCCTCCTCGCCTGGCTTGTTTTGTGGACTCTGGGATGGCGTTCAGGTCCTCGTGTTTGCCTGGTAAGCTCTCCGTGGGCTGTGGTGTCCCCCCACCTCCATTCCTGATCTCCCTCCTCCCCCCCATTAATTTAATTTGTTTACTTTACATCCCATCTGAACTTGCCCTCCCTCCTCTCCTCCCAGTCCTCCCTATGGGGAGACCTCCCACGAATATCATCCTGCCTTGCCATATCAAGTTGTAGTAGGACCCGCGGCGGCGCATCTTCTTCTGTTGAGGCTAGACAAGACCATCCAGTTAGGGGAAAGGGATCCAGAGGCAGGCCACAGAATCAGAGACACAGATGTACCACCCCCCCAACGCACCAGACCTGATCTCCATCTGATTTCCTTTCCTGTTATGGCTGCCCGCCAGCTCCCCGAGCATGTAATGTTAACTGCTCCTTTGTGCTTTGACATGATGTGTAATAATCACCAAGCCCTATTGGTTCCGCTTCCTATGCTGTAGAAATCCATCTCTCCTGTCTCCAGTCAGTTGCCTCATTTAGACTGTTAACACGACCTACGTGATCTTTCTGTCCCTTCCCTCCTGGCTTACTCCTCTTCCACTGAAGTTGGCTTTCTGACACAGGTGTGACCCTGTTGCCTAGGAACAGCATCTGCCCCTGAGGTGGTTGGCCAGACCTTTTGCAATCTGATGCTCATCTTCTTCTCTAGGCCCTCTTAAGACCACTTGTGGTTCTTCCTGTGCCTCACCCTCACTCTGCTCATTCTCTGTCCATCCTTCACATTTGCTTCCTCTTTTTCCCCACTTTCCCCCCAGCTATGAATGTCTTTTCATCCTTGCAGCTCTCACGGCTACGAGCATGTCTCTTTTGGAGCAGCTAACACACTGCTTCGCCTCCAGCACAGCCTCTGAAGCTGGGATGCTCATCCCAGTTCCTTCATTGGAAAAACCTGGGTAGCTTGCTCCTCTATGCTCTGGTCCCTTCATGCATAGATGGGGCTGTAATTCCCAATTTGGAGGTCTCATATCATCATTAAAGGTGATGCGTGTAAGGCATTTAGGAGTGAGTCTGACCTATAATAGATGTCAATGAACAAGTAAGAGGAAGGCCATGGAGCCAGAGTCTTAAATAACCCACAAAGTCAATGCTAGGAAGCTCTGAGAAGAATTTGGTTTAACAGTTTTGTGTTTGTTAATCAGGAAGCCAGTTCTGTGCCAAGACCTCCTCCCTTGTACTCTCAGGTGCAGATACGTACACGGACACTTAGGAATTTTTCAGTGTGTAAACGGTGAATCACCACATGTCCAGGTTAGCTAGTGTTTTATGCGATAGTTACATAAAATGTAAACAGATACATAAACAAAGGTCTGGAACCATGTGCCCTGAAATTTTAGCATGGATGTCTGCGGGATGGGAAAGCAAGCGCTTTCATTTTGCGTGAGTAAAATGTTACATTGAGGGGCTGCAGAGATGGCAGGCGAGAGCGCCTGCTGCTCTTTAAGAGGACCCAGGTGCAGTTTTCAGTGGCTGTAGCTCACAGACACCTGAAACTTTGGTTCAGGGGAGAGAGTGCTCTCTCTTCTGTCCTGCATGGGCGCCTGCACACATTGGACCCACACAGACAAGCAGGCAGGCACACATACGCATAAATAAAATCTTTAAAGGAAAGTGCATTGCTCATGTATTGCTTTTACCCCCACCCCCACCCCTACACACACACACACAAAAAAACATTATTTAAAAATTTCCCCAAGGCCCCTGCAAATTGCAACATGTGGGATGTCAGTAAAGAAAACAACATGTTTTAATCCAGGGGCCAATGTCAATATTGTTCTAAACCAATCTATGAAGGAAGGGCTTTGGAGGTAAGAAAGGAGAAGGCACAGGTCCAAGTTACCTAGTGAATTCGCGGGAATTCCTGAGTTCAGGAAGTAACTTTCAGGGCTCAGGCGCCCCACTTCTGAATGAGGAGATGTACTTTTGTTACCGAGGCTGAGAGTGCCCAGCATGGAAGAACAGGTTCAACTCCAGGTCCTGACTTTTTTTCTCCTACCCACTTTAAGATAGTGGGGAGAGTTCTCCATTGGTTTCTTCATCTAGAACTTGGTCACAGCAATGACTTCCCACAGGGCTGGTCTCCACAGGACCATTGGAATGAGCTCCAAGTAGCCAGCCCTAGGCAAAGGCTTGCTCTGATGACTCTATCATAAGCTTTGGCTTCCAAGCCCCAACCCCAGTAGGGACAACCTGATTACACAAGGGTGAAAGGTCAACTTTCTCCAAGGCTGCATTTCCCGGTACACACGGAAGAGAAAGCCTCCTCAGGTCAGCTCTGCTGACTGACCCCTCAGCCCAGGCCCCAGTGCTGTGTGCAGTAGGGAGCTGGTGAGTGTGGGTGAAGGGCCTGTGGAGGTTCTGTTCTTTGCATCTCAAAACAGACTTAAACACAGGAAGCAGTTATCTCCATTTGTGTCAGAGGCTGAAGCATATGCTTGCTTGCTTGCCTCAGGGGCTGGGAATCAAAGGATGTGCATGGCAGCTTTCATCTCTCATCACACTCTTGTTTTGGTTTCATAGGCACCAGTTCCCGGCTGTACAATTCCTGACACCTGTTATCTATCCTCCAGTTGATCAAAAAGTTGAGCTACATTTGCTCGACATGTCAGAAGTGATATAGAGAGCGGGGATTTCACAGTCTCCGTGGCAAGAGCAGGCTATCAGGGATGCATAAAGAAAGCCGCATGTGTCAGATTGCGGGATGAATGGCGCTTCCCAGCTTCTCCATTCACTCCCCTTATTTCGATGTACACACCAGCAACACTCCATTTTTAAGATTCAGAGTTGGAGGAGACTACACGGCTCCCATACCCACCACCCTCACTTGACAGATGATGAAAAGTATATCCTAAGAGATGGCGCATCATGCCAAATACCATATGGTGAATTAACTCCAACAGAAGAAAAGAATAACAAAAGCTCACACAAGAAGTTGGGTCCGTGCCCGTATCATGCCCAGGCATCTGGCCAAAGCAATTAATCCTGTGAAAAAAAATAATTTCAAAAAACCCATCGCTTTATGTGAAAAAATTTAAAAATACTAATGTTTGAACTCCCTCCCCTGTTCGTGAAATTCTGTTCTATTTTCCGGGTGTTGGCATTCCTCAAGTACCATAAACCATTGTAATCTGTAGTTGGCATTGGAGAGCCTGGTAGAATACAGCAGGGAATTGCTTGGAGCCCAATGACACAAGAATGAGTCTGGGCCATTTCAAGATCATCAGTGTGGCTCTGGGCAGGCTGATTAACTGCTTCTATCTATCTATTAACATATCCATTAATCCTTATGTCACACAAAAGCTGAAGCCAAGATGAGACAATGCTCATGAAAGTGTCTAGCCAACTCTGAAGTGCTGTAGTCTGTGAGTCCAGACCCTTCAGACACAGCCAGTGGAACACCTAGAACTTTTCTTTTTGATATTCAGTAATTGAACTCAACGCAGTCCTATTTATTGAATTTCTACTAGGAAAGGAACATTTTTTGTTAGGTGCTGGTCACATCAACGTGAAGACATTCTACAGAGATGAAGACACTGACCACCCACCTCTTCTAGAAGGGGAAGTGGACATTAAAAAGGCCGCCGTTCCAAAGATGGTAAGAAATATGGCCACTGATGAGAACAAAGGAAGAGCTGCCTTGTCTGGGGGATGGAGGTCAGAAAGGGGCCATGATGTTGAGCCTTCCCAGGCAAGGCTAGGTGGGGAAGACCGGGAGGGCTGTTCTAAGTCGAGGGTTAATCATATGTGAGGCTGTGCTTTGGAATGGCTGAGGCACAGGTAAAGCAGAGGATGACCCCGCATACAAAGAAAAGCCGTTCCTTTCCTTTAGGAGAGAGGAGAATGAAATTTTCTGGTAGGTTTAAAAACAAAACAAAACAAAAAACATCAACAAAAGGCTTTCCAAGGCCAGGATGACTGAATTAACTTTTAGAGACTTAGCTTGTCCTCTGAGCCATAGGCAAATGGAACTCAGAGTTGCACAGATTGAAGCCCCTTGTTGGCCCTGGACTGAGCAAAGTTACTAGGTGACTGAGGAAGAGAAACAAACAGAAACTTTCCTAATTTAAAGGAAAATGAATGGGAAATAAGTTGTGGGGCCACCTAACCTATCTACAGAACGTTTTTCTTGCTCTTTTTGAGTGTTTCTGGAGGCCTTGACACTCAAGTGATAAAAATGATTAGGGTAGGTGAGGTTTCAGATCCTGGAAAAACTTAACAAGAAATGCCTGGTGAGCAGCGGCAAGTAACACAAGAAACAAGAAAGGTCGAAGCGCTTCAAGCCCATTAGAATTTAAAGTGGTAGGTTTCCGAATTCCACATGCTCCTTTAAAATGCTGCGTTGTCTCTTTAAGAGCATTTGGTGCACTTCAGAGCCTGATTCATGTCACCAGCTGCCTCTGATTTCAGCGAGAAATGCAGAATTTATAGGGAACTGTAAAATGGGGACAGGTTTTTAGTTTTCTAAATTGAGGTTTAACTGGCAAACTTCTGAAGGCTCAAGAAACCACAAGTGAGGTTGTGGGGAACTGGTTTCTTTTCCGGTCAGGAAAAAAAAATAACAATAAACACACAAACACATTATCTAACTCTGAAAGTGTTTGGAGGAAGAAATGGGTTTTGCTCTTTGCCTAGTAGGAAAATGAAGAATCAGCCTTGTGGGCAAGAGGAGGATTGCATTAGCCAGTAGGCAGCACCCTTTGCTGGCAGAGAGAGAAATCTGAGCCTCAGCCGCGCCAGCCAGGAGCAGGCTTTGCACAAACTATCTGGTTTCAAGTTGCTGAGTCTCCGGAGTCCCTGGGAAGGTGCCCCAGGGACAGGACTCCCTTTGCAGGGCCCTGAGGATAGATGAGAATTCCCCATCCCCAGCCACCGGGAAAACAAGCAGGTGAGTACCTAGATACAAGGTCAGACCCAGCGGGGTGCTTTACCATTGGTCCTGGAGGGGACCCTGCGTCTTCCTCTGACCAAGCACTCACCTCATTTTCCTGCCTTGTGTGCTCCTGGCCTTGGTCCCTCCTGCCGGACTTGTCTGTGAGCTCGTCCAGTCCCCGGTGTGGTGTCAGCGATGCCTTATCTTTGTTCTGAGGTCCCTGTGTGTCTCTGGAATTGGCTGGCATTCTCCATTCAGGTCACGCCTTCCCCTGCCTGCAACAGATCCCCTCTCCCCCTCTCCCTCTGCCTTTCCCTCTCTCTGGCTGAGCCTGTGCACACTCAGAGGACCTGACAGAACTGTTTCCTTGGAAGATCTGCTGGCCAGTCCCCTCCCTGGGAGGGACTGCAGCCTCTGAGGAAAAAAAAATCTGAGACACTTAGAGGTGTGTGTGTGTGTGTGTGTGTGTGTGTGTGTGTGTGGGAGAGAGAGAGAGAGAGAGAGAGAGAGAGAGAGAGAAAGAGAATTAATTTCTCTTCAGCCTCCCTTGCCTGGTGGCTATAACAGTTTGTTCTACTTCAGGACCCCAGCAAAAGAACAATTAAACAGAGACAGCCAACTAAAAAGGCAATTCTAGGAGATGATAAAAAAAGAATGCAGATCCCAAGCCTAAGCCTATCCTTGGACATCTGCAGGTTTTTCTGAAAACCGAGTGTCTGGTACAGACTGCGAGGGAGCACCAGTTTCGGCAGTTGGCTACTTTCTCTCCCCACTTGAAAGGCAGACGCGTGGCGCTGCTTAGCTGCAAGCGTGCAGAGGTCTAGCCCACCAATTTGGGAAAGAACTTCAGCAAAGTCGGAGAGTCCAGTGACCCTTGCGTCTAGGAAGATCTGTGCCTGTGAAGGGTCAGTGCCCCAGGCCTCTGGAGAAATGCTACTGCGGACCTATTATAATAAGAGATAGCCCTCGCTATCAAGACTGCACCAAATGGGACTCTTGCCACATGTACCCCCCCCAATTAACCCCTACCCTGTCACCACACTATAACCTCTGCGTTCCGACGGAGTAATAACTCCAACACACAAAAATGAAGAGAGTGCAAAAGGGACATCTGTGCCAGGCACAGATGCTATCTAAAGTACTTTCACAAACTCCTGAAGGTTCTCTGTGATGCATCTTTTACAGGTGAGGAGTTGACGATGAAGGTTTGGCAAGCTGACCAGCCAAGGCCATCCAGATACCCATTATCATTCCTGAAGCTAGGGCCGCTTCAAGCCAGCGGTGCTAAAGCACTTCCCACACTCATTCCTTCAAGTACCTTTGCGTCCTGTGCACGTCACTGGTGGCATTACAACTCCACTCTCCAATGAAGAAACTAGCCAGAGAAGCTGGTCACGTAGCTAGGAAGGGAGGAAGAATTCCACCTCTTATACACGCAATTATACCATGTCTCAGTAATATACCATAATACATGTGGCATAACCCCACATATCCACAAACCGAATCATCTGGCAAGAGCTTTAGACACTGTGCAGAACTTAGCAGTGATCTGTGTCTTCCGCCCAACCTGGCTGTGCGTGGCACTGGATGGTCCTGATTCTCCCAGCTTGCTCAGCAGAAGCTGTAAGGAGGTGCGGGCAAGGTTCCAACTGTAAAGGGCGCTTTTCAGTCCTGCAGAAGGCTACCTGCCACCGGGATCAAGGTGACAGAGACATTCTCCACCCTTGGATAACACTCCTTTGTCTTTTTTTTTTTTGAGGAGCAATGACTTCACAGCCGCTGTAATTCTTGCCTGTTTTCTCTAGTGTCTCCATTTATTTTTATTTTATGTACATTGGTGTTTTGACTGCATGTATGTCTGAGTGAGGGTGTCAGATCCCCTGGAGCTGGAGTTACAGACAGTTGTGAGCTGCCATATGGGTGCTGGGAATTGAATTCTGGTCCCCCGGAAGAGCTATCAGTGCTCTTAACCACTGAGCCACCTCTCCAGTCCCCACTTCAGCTATCTCGAGTGTCAGCCTGGTGTGCTTGGCATGGCTACCGGCCTCTGGTTGATAATACAGGTGCACATGTGTGCGATATGCAGGGAAGTCTGAACTTAAGCATCCTCTAAAAGAAATGTTCTCTGTCGCAGGCACGATAAAAAAAAAATAAAAAGCCTGTAAAACCCCCATTAAGCAGACTGTCAGGCTCTTTAGACATCAAATAACTCTCACAAAACAACATTTTAATGATTTAAGTGTAAATGAATCAGAAACACATGGGCTGCATTTCTTTTGGAATACACAAGGGTTTTCAAACCAACGGAGAAAGAACTTGGCAAGACCAACACAGTGCGCATTGGCCTTGCCCAGGAAAGGAGTCCCTCAATTCTTCCTGCAGCTCAGCGTGCCCTCCCCTGGCTTTAGCGTATGTGTTAGGAAAAACGTTTCTTTTTTTTTTTTTTTTTCTGGCTCAGGGCACAGAGGGAAGGGCTTGGGAGGGGTAAACCACAAGCCGCCCCTTTGTGAAGTGTCACACAGAGCAAGTAAGCCTCCGGGGATACCTTCCTTTTTTAAGGCTGCCAGCGATCCACGGGAGATGTTTTGAAGGATATTCTGAGCTCAAGTTCTGGCAATGTGCAGCAGATCTGGTGTGTGCCTTCCCTAGGAGTCAGCCAAAGCTCAGTGGAAGGCTCTGGGTGTGGCTCCCGCAGCTCTTCCCTGGCTTGGACTAGTCCTTTGCTGAAGGCTCGCTGAGATGTCCTCATCATCCTCATCAGATCCAGGTGTGGGCCGGATGCCCTTGCTGCCCTGGAGCACTAGGCTTCCGGGTCTGCAGTCTCAGTTGTCGCAGCTTTAGGGAAGCCACCTACTTAGGCGAGGCATCAGTTCACTTGTGTAGGAGCTCACAGAGCAGGATGTGGGTGTGAAAAGATGCTCTGATGGTCAGCAGCTTCCCCGTGCGGGTACAGGAGGCCAGAGGGGCTGAAAGTGCCAATTGCTTCCTCTGTGGTTTTGACAGTGTCGTCATTCATTTATTCATAATCCTATCACGGATATTAAGAAAAACTCATGTTTGGAAAGATTCAATTAGTTTCTTTAAAAGTCTGAAAAAAAAATAGTTTAAAATGCACACAAGGAACCCGTAGTTCTTTAGTTCTAAGCATAGAAATCTGGACCGCAAGGGCGGGTGAAGAGCCCTCGGATGACAGTCCGGAAGCCCTGTTAGAAAGGCAGCCTCTGTGGAAATGAGTCCTACAGCTTTCCTACCCTGGAACGCCGGGGTTTACATTTTCTACCGTAAGTATTTACTTTGTAGCCTCTCAGTGAAAGTTTCTGGAACTCTGCGAATGCGTCAGAAAATGTAAAGAATTTGCTCAGTGGATTTTTCTTCTGCAGGGGGGGGGGGGCAAAGCTTGAAACCTGGGCTTCCTTACGAATGTGTGAGAAGAGAATAAAGAAAGAACGTGAGTGCGGTTTAGAGTTACAATTGTGGTAGGTAGTTCAGCTCATTGACCAGGAGTATGCCAAAGGCCATAACTTCTGATCTTCCAGGTCATCACGATAATGTGGGAAATTAAAAGAATTCCCATGCTTCATCCCAGAAGAGTCAAGTTCACATCAGCTGAATCTGAAATTGTGAAACTCCGCCTGGGATGACTGCACCATTTTATTTTTTAATGCGTACAACACAGAGCATCATTATAAATGGGGCTATTTTTTTTTATTTCTTTCTTGGCACATTGTCTTTCAGTGTCTTTTATGTTGATTTTACATCCTGCTACTTTGCTGTCAGTGTTTATCAGTTCTAAGGGTTTTTTTCTTCTTTCTTCTTTTTTTTTTTCCACAAAGTCCTTAGGGTCTTTAACACACAAAAGACACTGTTTGTTTACAAATATGCTAAAAATTAGTCATTCTTCAAGAAGCAGTTCCAGGAAAACTAGCTATCCACATGTAGGAGAAAGGAACTAGATCCCCATCTCTCATACTGTATAGAAATCAACTCAAAATGTGCCGAAGATGCTGTGTAAGACCTGGAATTCTGATTGTGTTAGAGAAAAACATAAGGAGGATATATCAAGATATAGATATAGGAAAAGACTTTCTGAAAAGGACTCTAGCAGCTAGAAAAATAAAATCAAGAACTCACAAATTATTTTGCAACACTAAGAGGCACCTATACAACAAAGGAGATAATCTAATGAGGAGACAACAGAGAGAGCAACAAAGAGGAAATCTTTGCCAGCTACATGTCTCACAGAAGTTTAACACCTAGACTGCATAAAGAACTGAAAATGTCAAACACTCTGAAGCCAAACATCTCAAGTGAAGAACGAAATGAAGAGACAGTTCACAAAGAGTTCTTCAGTGAAGTACAAACAGCCAATGAACAAGTGAAAAAAATAGTTAGCATCCTTTGCCATCAAAGACATTGATATTAACACTACTTTGAGATTCATTTCATCTCGCCTCAGTCAGAATGACCATCGTCATGAAAACACTCAGTTATCACACCATGGTACAAAGTTCTATCTATTTATGACATACAATATGATTTAACATAGGTGAATATGGAATGTACAGATTCAACACATTAACATATATGTCTACTAGAAGAAAATAGCTGGCAAATGCAAATTAGGTCTTGGTTTCATGGAGGACATGGAAGGTCCTCTGTAGTGGTGGGAACTTGGACTGTGACTTGTGACATTGTCACACAGAGGAAAGGGGGTCTGCTTTTAAACCTGAAGGTTCACCCTGATAGCAACCCACATCTTCCAGGGAATCCCCGTTTTCCAGTGCCTCACAATCTCCCAGACCAGTGCTAGCATCTAAGAAAACAAACCAAACCGAAGATGTTTTCTTCTAATATATTAGTATTTGGTTGATTTAAATTATTCCTTGTGTTGTTGCTTAGCATTATTTATTTTGCATCTCGGGAGTTTTTTTTTTTTTTTATGTTATCTACCGAGGAGCCTGTTTTTCCCATAGGTTATTCTTGACACCTTTGGCAAAGACTTTCATCTCCATTTCCTTATGTACGTGGGTCTCTGCCATGCACCATTAGTCCACATGTCTGTTTGTTGTGCCTTATTATTTATTTTGATTTCTGTAGATTTAAATGTTACTTTCACTATACTGTAAAGTCAAGAGTTGTGCTGCCTCTAACTTTGTTCTTTTATGTAAAATTTTTCTTGAAGCTGCTTGAAATATTTTGTAGTTCCATAAAATGTTTGATATTTTTCCACCTCTGTGAAAAATATTAGAATTTTCAGAGTGACAGCATCATATCTGTATATTACTTTGAGTAGTGTGGGTATTTTATTTACCTGTATATAACTTTGGGTAGTATGGTCATTTTATTTTAGTTACACTTTCATATTTATTCATCTTTGTGCATGTATGTACAGACATAGGTGTCATGGAACACATGAGAAGGTCAGAAGACAACTTGGAGGAGTTGATTTTCTCTTTCCAACAATTGTGTTCCTGGAATTGAAGTTAAGTCTTCAGTCTTGATAGCAAAAACCTTCACCCTCTGGACAATCCTGCTCACCCAGAAATTAAAAAAAAAAAATCATTTCTTCAAATCCATGATAAGGGGCATATATCCATTTGTTTATATTCTATTTACTTTCTTTCACTAGTCTGTTAATGTACAGAAATGCAACTGATATTTGTGCACTGAATCTGTATCTTATAACAGGGTTTAAAAAATTATTTTACCCCTCCCCCCCAAAGGAGGAGCAGCCTTGCTAGGCCACAGAAGAGGACATGCAGCCAGTCCTGAAGAGACCTGATAAGCTAGGGTCGGATGGAAGGGGAGGAGGTCCTCCCCCATCAATGGACTTGGAAAGGGGCAGGGAGGAGATGAGGGACAAAGGGTGAGACTGGGAGGGAATGAGGGAGGAGGCTATGGCTGGGATACAAAGTAAATAACCTGTGATTAATATAAAAAATAAAAAAAATATTTTAACAGTTTTCTTTAGACTTCTAAAGCTTTCTAAGTGTAGGATGATATCAATATAACTTTTCCCTTTTAACTTGTATACCTTAGATTTAATTATTTGATTTTCTTTTTCTTATTGCTCTCTCTAGTACTAGCACTCTGAAAAGTAGCACCACAAATGAACATTCCTGTGTTGTTCTGATGCCAGAGGAAAACAAAAGCTTTGTGCTTTTAACAGTTGAGTAGGATGTTGCCATGAGCACATCATATACAGCCTTTGTTAGGTTAAGGTACATTACTTCTGTACTTTGCTGATAAGAGCATAAAGGGATGGTGAACTTTGTCAATTCTTTTTTGCTCCCCATTGAGGTGATCATATAGTTTTTTTTTAAAGATTTGTTTTTATTTATTACAGATACAATGTTCTATCTGCATGTACACCAGCATGACTGAAAAGGACACCAGGTCTCATTATAGATGGTTGTGAGCCACCATGTGGTTACTGGGAATTGAACTCAAGACCTTTGGAAGAGCAGTCAGTGCTCTTAACCTCTGAGCCATCTCTCCAGCCCGATCATACAGTTTTTGTTCATTTTATTACAATATCACGTTTATTGATTGGCATGTGTAGAGCCATTTGTATTAAGAGGGAGCAAGTTTATTCCAGCTTACAATGAAGGGCTACACCGCCCTTGGAGGGAAAGAAGACGTAATGGCAGTAGCACGAGGCAGCTGGTCATATCGTTTCTGCGGTAAGGAAGAGAAGAGTAGACAGCAGGCTGGAAGTGAGACAGGATGTAAAATCATCCTCCCACAGTGGCCTGCTTCCTACAACAAGAATCTGCGCCCTAAAAGTTCCACAGCCTTCTGAACAGCATCCTCAGCTGAGGATCAAATATTTCAACACCGGAGCCTATGGGGACTTTCTGTGTTAAAACCACGGCATCCCTCCTTTGGCCCTCAAAGACACGTGGCAATCTCATGCTTCAAAATACATTCTTTCCAACCTAAAATGCCCTACGGTCTTGGACACTCCTGTTGCGAACGTTTTGGTTTATGATATGTAAATGTATGTTTATGATATGGAAACATGTTTTTGTTACAATTTCAGGTTGGGGATTTCAGTGTGTCTGTACCTGTTAGGTCTCTCCTGCGGAGCATGGCCTTTGCCAGGTGGAATTAGTTGAATTCTGAGGACTTTGAGGGGAATAAATACAGCGTGGGTGCTTGGGGGAGGACTGCTTGCTGCTGGCTTGTCCTTTGCTGCTGTTTTTGCTGTTTGCTGATTTGCTGGTTACCTCTACTTCTGATTTTTTTTTTTTTTTTTTTTTTTTTTTACTGCTGATATTGGTATTGCCTCCCCCCCAAAGAATCCTACAACCCCATGCAGCAGAAAGTAGCAGAGTGAACTCTGCTCCCTGTTCCCACCTGTTCCGAGGTATTTTCTTCTAGTAGACATGTATGTTAGTGTGTTGGGGGTTGGAAGGGAGGTAGAAGTGGTTAAGAACCCTAAATAAAATAGGTTTGATAAAAAAATCTAGGTCAACACAGTCCAAAGTCTGTTCAAAGGTCAAAAGTCTCTTCTGTGACTCAAGGCACTCTCCTAACTGTGATTCCCTGTTACATGAAAACAATAGCAGCAGCAGCAGCAGCAGCAGCAAAAACAACAACAACAACAACAACATATATATTTTCAACATATTATTCCAAAAGGAAGGAATGGTGGGGTATAACAAGGAAAGATCAAATCCCATTAAGACAAACAAGGAATTTAGCATCTCTGTGTATTTGAAAGACTATGCAACGTGTGATAGATGTGGTCTTACCCTTAGAAAACTTACTTTTTCTTTTCTCTTCTCTTCTCTTCTCTTCTCTTCTCTTCTCTTCTCTTCTCTTCTCTTCTCTTCTCTTCTCTTCTCTTCTCTTCTCTTCTCTTCTCTTCTCCTCCCCTCCCCTCCCCTCCCCTCTCCCCTCTCCTCCCCTCTCCCCTCTCCCCTCTCCCCTCTCCCTTCTCCTCCCCTCTCCCCTCTCCTCCTCTCTCCTTCCCTCTCCCCTCTCCTCCCTTCTTTTCTTTTCTTTTCTTTTCTTTTCTTTTCTTTTCTTTTCTTTTCTTTTCTTTTCTTTTCTTTTCTTTTTTCTCTTTCCTGACAGGGTTTCTCTGTGTAGCCTTGGCTGTCCTGGACTTGCTTTATTGACCAGGCTGGCCTTGAATTCACAGAGATCCACCTGCCTCTGCCTCCCTGCGTGCTGGAATTACAGTCCTGTGCCACCACGCCCAGCCAGAGAACTTTTCTTTTTTTATTTTTTTAAAGATTTATTTATTTATTTCATTATGTATACAATATTCTGTCTGCATGTACATCTGAACACCAGAAGAGGGCACTAGATCTCATTATAGATGGTTGTGAGCCACCATGTGGTTGCTGGGAATTGAACTCATGACCTCTGGAAGAGCAAGCAGTGCTCTTAACCTCTGAGCCATCTCTCCAGCCCGAACTTTTCTTATTGTTCTGGAACACAGCAATATGTTTCTGTTTTATTTTGCTAACCTCTTCAATAGTTTTGCTGCTGTCTCAGCATCTGCTCTGACTCCAACTTTAAATTTGCTCATGCTCTTTGTTTCATAAAATCACATTTATTTTTGTTTTGTTTTGTTTTTAACTGCCGACCTGGAGATGAGTGGTGAGCAATAACAATGTCACAGCCTGAAATTGACTCTGCTCAACCAAATTAGGCTGTGACTTTCGAATCCAGACTCCCTTAGGGTCTCAGAACATGGCCAATATGAACTCATATTATTTTCCACAATATACCATTAATAACCTATAGCCCAGGTCTCTATTTAACCCTCATTCTTCTTTGAAGCCACATGAGGGAGAACTATAGTGTCATATTTCTCTCTGAATTCTCACCTCTCTGACACCCACCAGAATGCTACATTAAGCTCTGCTTTATAGCATTCTAGAGCTCCACTAGCCTGCAGCTTCAAGATCTTCCTGAGTCCTCCCAGGTCTTTCTGACTCCTCCCAAACTGTCTCCAAAGACCAAAGAGCCATATGGTCAGGTTTATCAGAGCAGAAACCCCATTCCTGACACCAACTTCTGTATGAGTTACTTTTCTTGTTGCTGTGACCAAATACCTTATGAGAAGTAATTTAAAGAATGAAGAGGTTTGTTTATTTATTTTTATTATTAGTTACATTTTATTAACTCTGTATCCCGCTTCCTCATTCCCTCCCAAACCTTCCCTTCCTCCCTCATCTCCTCCCTGCCCCTTTCCAAGTCCACTGATTGGGGAGGACCTCCTCCCCTTTCATCTGACCCTGTTTTATCAGGTATCTTTAGGACTGGCTGCAAAGTCCTCCTCTGTGGCCTAGCAGGACTGCTTCTCTCTTGGGGAGTGGGGAGGTGAAAGACCCTGCCATTGAGTTCCTGTCAGAAATAGTCCCTGAGGATGAAGAGTTTACATTGGCTCACAATTTAACGGTTACAGCCACTGAGGCAAGAAAGGCATGGCCATAGGAGTTTGAGGTGGCTAGTCACATTTATTCCTACAGCCAGGAAGCAGAGAACAAACAGAAAGGGGGTGTGGGCTGTAAAACCTGAAGCCCACCTCCAGTCATACACTTTCTGCTGGGAAACTTCATCTCCCAATGTTTCTCAACTTTCCAAACAGAAGGGAGAGCAAGCACTCAAATTACCTGAGCCTATGGGTACTTTTCACATTTAAATCATACCATCCATGCATTACAAAGAGAAATTCCACTTTGTCCTGTCGAATGATCCCTTTATAAAAAATGGTTGAATTAAGTTTGTTAGTATCCTGTCGAGGAGTTGATCACTATGTCTATCATTAATACCTGCATATAAGTTTCTTTTCTTACATATAGTATCATTGTCTGGCTTTGATCACAAGTAATGGTGGCCCTACAAAATGGGTCTAAATGTTTTTAGCTCAAGAAGGATAGATATTAGTGTTTCAGTCATGAACCTCTGGGTTTAGGTTTTACTTGCTGGGAAATTTTTAATTATTAATTAAGTCTCTTTATGTATTATTGGTATGTGATCAGAGTTCCTAGTTCTTCCCGTTAAACTTCAGTAGGTTATTTACCCTATTTATTTTATGTTGCTTAATTGTTGGTGTAAGTTTTTTTTTTATAGCAATGTCTTATGAGCCTTTGTGTTTCTATAGTATTGGATGAAATCTCTCATCCATAATTTTATTTATTTGAAGGATTTTGCTCCTGGATATATACTTATGAGTGGTCTATTTGTCCTTTTAGAAAGACAATTCTTAGTTGTTTTTTTTAAATTCAGTCTTTCTATTTCAATTATTCTACTTTAATATTTATTATTTCTCATTAGCTTATTATTGTCATCATTGTTGCTCTGTTTGGTTTCCTCGAAGTCTATTATTAAATTGTTTGTGATCTCATTTACTTTCTTATTTGTTTAGTTCTGGCTTCCTTTAGATAAAGTCTCCTATACAGCACAGCCTGGCTTCCAACTTGAGCCTCTTACTTCAGTTTCTTGAGTGCTACAGGCACAAAAGCAAGGGTGGCTGGACCTAGCATTTACCTGAATGTGGGCATTTGTTGCTTTAAATTTCCATTTCATGATTGTCTTTGTTGCTTTTCTTAGCATGTGGTGTGCTTTGATTTTTATTTTCACTTTTCAGATACTTTATAAAATTTCCCTTTTGCTGTTTTCTTTGATTTACTGAATTTTTCATTGCTTAACTGACATGTTTTTTATTTTTTAAGTTACTTCTGTCATTGAGTTTTAGCTACATACTATTGTGTTTGAAAAAAAAATGCTTGATCTAATGTCTTTTTTCTTTTAAAAATATTTTTCTTATTTTTAATTGTGTGTGTGTTTACAGACATGTGCACACATGTTGAGTGGGGTTTGTAAGTACATGTGTGTAGGTGCCACTGGAAATTGGAAGAGGGCATCAGATCTACTGGAACTAGAGCAGTTGTGGATTGCCGGATGTGAATGCTGGGACTGAACTCCAGCTCTCTGCAAGAGCAGGAAGTTCTCTTTGCTGCTGAGCTTTCTCTTTAGTCTCCCTGAGTTCCCTTTAAAAAAATTATTTCTTCTCTAAGTTCTATAGTTTCCTGAAGAATATAACATATTTACTTGAGTCACATATCTGTTTTGTTCCTTAGTGAAATATTCTGTATATGTGCCTGCCCTGTTTGGATGATGGTATTATTCAAGCTATTTCTTTCTTTTTTTTAAATATTTTTTCCTGTATAGATGACCTATCCATTGTTGGGAAGGAGGCACTGAAATCACCCAGCATTATTGTACTTCATTCTCTTTCTCTCTTTAGATTTTTCTTACCCTACTGGGTGGCTATTACTTTATGCCACTGTAAACATTAAGGTCAAAGATAAAACTATTGTAAGTTGTTGAGTATACACATTTCAATTTGACTTTTACATGTGTCTTTGAGGTTGGACCATAATTCCAAAATATGCAGTTCTGAATGCAATAATTCTGAATATTGGAGTTCCCAAAGATCAAAATCCTCCAAGTGTGACTTAAAATTTAAGAGGTTTGAGAAACACATGAAACATAGCACCTTATACAATAAAATAGGCCACAAGGAAAGATACAGTTTTACAAACAATGTTCAAGTACTCTGATGACAGTGTCACAAGCATAAGAGTTACCAATAGTGAAATTGTAGTCACAGAGAAAATAGCTCAGAAGTGAAATGCATAAACACAGATCACCACAGCTGGTAACTGTGTTCACCAGCTTTACATGTGCAGTCATCTGCAGTGTGGTTATGGATCATCTACATCAGATCAATCGAAAACAGTAATTCTTGATCACAAGGCCAGCCAGCATCCAGTCCAGACATGGCAAAGAACAGAAGGATTGCTGACCCTTGACTCCAAACCTCTGCTTTCTCCCCTGAAGCCAGCTGGTGACAATGATTACAGCAGAGACAGCGACTGAGCCCCACTCAGATCCTTCCCCAAGACAACAGGCACTATAGCGTGGACTGCATTGAAGGCTAAAGGAGATGGAGGCTGGGGCAAGATGCCATTGCACTGACAATAGTAATGGATGAACAACAACAGTCTCCAAGGATGTTTGAGCCAGATAGGGCTTCAGTCCAGGAATTAGGTTTTTCCCTTGTTCTCTCCCAACCCTCTCATGTTTCAGAACTGTAGCTCCTCCCATTTCCATGTAGGACTGTATTGAGGTCTGAAACATCTCTGGAGTGTGTCTTGGTTTTGGCAGGAGCTTCCAGCCTTCTTTTTGGTAGTGTTTGGAATATCAACCACATTTTGGGCAAGTGAATGAGCCCACACAACTTCACTTGGTTTGCTGGCACTTTCACAAAACTGTCTTCTTCTTCTACCAAGTTGCCTGGAACTAATAAAAGGAACCTCAGTCTCTGAAATAAATTCACAGTTGGTCACCACTGAGTGTGTGCTCAGACAAAATGTGATCACCAGAAATTTCATAGTCCACAAATGTAGATATAACCAAGAGCCTCTCTTTGTTTATTGAAGGGATTTCAATGTTTTTTCAGAACAT
This sequence comes from Meriones unguiculatus, assembly GCF_030254825.1. NCBI lineage: Eukaryota > Metazoa > Chordata > Mammalia > Rodentia > Muridae > Meriones > Meriones unguiculatus. The sequence goes on from NC_083364.1 coordinate 27,728,127, forward strand.
GCAGAATTCTTGCACATGAGGCCAACTTTATGATAATGTATTTTTATGGAGTTAAATCAGCTCCCTCCTCACACACACACACAAAAGCCATGGAATGAAGTAGAACACTCTAGAAGCCTTTATTGTTTATAGCCTCCATATTAGAATCAGTAAAATCTGTAGCACAAAGAATTGTAAGAAATACCAATAACTGAAAATGGTAGAAAAAAAATCTATGAATAAGATAAAAAAAATTAACAAGAAATTTATGATGAAAGGGTGTGGTAGAGTTATAGATCAGGGCAGTTCAATGATGGGGTCCCAGGCCCCCTTTTACAATCATTAACTCTATCTTAAAGTCCTACGTCATGGTGAATCGCTGACAGTTTTTTAAGGCCGTGGTTGTCTTGGGAACATATTCAGTCTCACTCATTCTTCAGTGCTGCTCTAGCCGCTGGTGTGTTTATTCCCTTTGTGATTTTTCCATTGTTTGGGCCACCGTTCTGTGTTGTTTTGGGCACCTAGAGACATCCATTTCCCTGTTTACTCGTAAACAGACTTCAGGTTTCTGTGAAAACCATATGGTGATGAAACAACACCATTGTGTAAGTGCCTTCTTGCCCTACCCTGCATATAATTACTTTCAAACTGGCCAGTAATTCTGCTGGCTTCTCACAATGTGGCTTGAATTCATTAAGGGCTCCTGGATTTTCATCAGCTGGAAGGAATGTCAATGCAGACAAATGACGCATTTTGACATTCAAATTTTTGTCATTACTTATCATGTGGCCAATCTACTTGTTGAAAATTTCCACCAAATGCACTGGGTTGAATGGAAAAAAACCAGACTCCATTGGTAGCACATTGAAAATTCACCTTTAGAATCCTTGCTCATATCTGATTGCATGTGTGTTATTTTGTAACCAGAGATTCGGAAGAAATTCATTTTCTCATCCAAAATTTGCAACATATTCAAATAGCCATCCAGCAGTCTTCACTTTACTTTCATAATATACAGAAACAAATGGCTGGGTTCAATGATTTTCTCTGGTAGGGCACACACTTAGACATAGTGGGGACAGTTTTGAAAGGGCAATACTCAACTGCAGTAAAGCTTGCAATAGTTTGTCTATGTTATAGTCAGTGGTTACTGTAAGAGGTCTAAAGAGCCACATCCCTAACCAAGACTCTACTCCCTATTCAGCCTGCTTTGTAACAGGGAGGGGACTCTAATTAGTAAATGTCTTTGAGCCAAATTCATTTCACTAACTGACAAAGGGCATGACACTACGTGTGAAAGGGGCACAGACAATGCATGAATGAATAATTTGGAAATTGCCCTGGAGAAAACAAACAAACAAAAAAAGCATTAGTTCTTTATCAGTTTTCTATTTCTATTTTTCATGGAAATGGCCATTTTCAGGCTTTAGGCTTTAAGAATTTCAGCATTTGAAGTGTTAAACATTTTATTATTATGACCTGGGATTTTTATCTTTAGAGACTTGTGTCTCAGGATTTCAATGTCTGAGGGGTTATGAAACTCAAAACCTTTTCTTTTGTTATGTTGGTTGGTACCAGTTTACCTTATCAGTGAGTTTTAGAGTTTTAGAAGTTTTAATGTTATTATTTAATTTCATTGCAGTTTTAAGAATTCCATTTAGCATTTCTTACAAGTCAGATGCAGTTCTTGTGAGCCGTATAGGATGATGGTAAACTCACCCAGATTTTTTTAGTCTATGAATATCTTTCATGTTTTTATTGCTATTTATAATCTATGAATATCTTTCATGTTTTTATTCATTTCATTCATTTCTAAAGGATAGCTTTACTGGGTATAGAATTCTTGGTTGGCTTTTGGAGGGAAGTTGTTTGTTTTTGTTCTTGTCATTTGTCTTTTAGTGCTTTGAATGTATCATCTCATTGTCTCTTAAAGTTTCAGCTGATAAGTCATCTAAAACTCATGTGTGTCTCTTTTCTTTTTTCTGTTTGTATTTTTCTTTTTCCTGACTTTTAGATTAAATTAAATTAGAAATAGCATATCCATTGACATTTCTTTCTATCTGTAGCTGTAATTGGTTCATTATCCTACTGTTTTGTTGTTTAACTTATCATTTTATATAGCTTTGACTGATGCTATATTGTTTTATTTATTTATAAGAAACTTCTGATAATTCCCATTTTCCTGCTCTACATCTTTCTTTATATTACTTACTGTGGTCATTAACTCTTAAGGGCACATTATAGTTCCACATTCCGCTGGTTTTATTTAAGTAATAAGCTATCCATATTTTTTAAAAATAGAAATAATGATGAAAACAATCTTACATATTTACTCGTGTAGACCCCATTAGGTGCCACTGTTTCTATATGCTCCAAATTTCCCTCGGCATTGTTTTTCTCTGTCTAAATCACTCTCTTCAATCTTATTTAATTTGGGTTTGCTGGTAGGAATTTTTTTTTTCAAATATTATATGTAATGAAATCTTTGCTTTACTCTTGTTTTTTAAAAGGTATTTTTGATCTCTGTGCTTTCGAGGCCAGCCCGATTTACAAAGCAAGTCCAGGACAGCCAAGGCTACACAGAGAAATCCTGTCTTGAATCCCCTCCCCCGCCAATAAAATAAAATAAATAAAAGAAAAAGAAGAAAAGAAAAAGGTATTTTTACTAGAAGCAAGTGCCTTGTTGTCTATTAGAGCAGAAAGTAGACCAATAAAGACTGTACTAATTACTTTTCTGGTCACTATAACCAAATACCTGATGAAAACGTTTTGGCTTATGCTTCAAGATGGGGAAAAGGAAGGGAAGTGGGAGGGAGGGAGGGAAGGAGAGAGGGAGGGAATAGAGGGAGAAAGTGAGAGAGAGAGAGAGAGAGAGAGAGAGAGAGAGAGAGAGAGAGGTGTGCAGGCGCTGCATAATAGGATTTCCCTGTTTCTTTTTCTTCAGCCTGAGGTGACAGCCCAGAGGAAGTTAGGCTGTGAACCTTTACTATCACAGACTCCAGGAATTCTTCATGCTGGTATTTATGAGGAAACAAACAAACAAAGAAACACCCCATCATACAGTCATTCTGGAATTTTTATTTGTTCCTTTTCTTTTCTCTTCCTCCTTTTCACCCCTTGTCTTCTTTATTTTAGACATAGTCTCATTCCAAAGCTCAGGCTGGCCTTGAATTCAAACTGCTTCAAATCCTGCAGGGCTGGAAGGATTAGCATGTCCCAGAACACAAGTATCAGAAAGAACAGCTCCCCCCAAATATACTTGGAATGAAATCAGTGAAGTTCCACTGTAAAGTGTATGGGCAGGTCTGTAGCTGGTCTTTGCTACTTTGTAGTTTCTGTTCTCTTCTCATTCATTATCCCCCTGGTTTTGCCCTTTGTCACTAGATAGGAGAGAAAGAAGGATGGAGGGGAGAGAGAGATAGAGATCTCTGAATCTGATTTCTTTCCTTTTGTTTCTTCTTTGAGCGTGAATACTAACAAAATGCAAACAACCCCTAAATGACCACCAACCACCAACCCCGCCTCTCGGGGGCCCTAGCTAGCATTTATAGACCCTCTGAAAAGTTCCCAGGATTTCAAATGTCACACAATCGCAGAAGCTATTTGCAGCTGGCATAACTAAAAAAAGAAAAACAAAAAAACAAACAAACAAAAAGCACTGCTAGAACACTAGGTAAATCATTGTCAGCTGCTGTAGACAGTCCGAAGCAGCCCCCCATCCCCACACCTGGGATGAAAACAAAAACACATTTTTATAATATTTCTGAGTTTTTAAAGAAACCAAAATTCCAAAAGTTTCACTACAGAGCTCTACATCAGAAACAGACAGAAATGCCAGTGACTTTCCACAATGTCTGAGTTTGCTGAATAACAAGCTCACAAAAATCAGTTTCCAAAGGCTGAATTTGTCTGATAATCATACTTTCCTTGGTAATTTGGCTGAGGCAAATGAAGTTTTTTTTTTAATTGCAATCTTAATTACTCATATTAACTCTCTATGACACATCACATAGTAAAATTCTATATCTGTCTATCTATCTATCTATCTATCTATCTATCTATCTATCTATCTATCTATCTATCTATCCCTATCTATAGATGTTATAGAATGGTTACAAAGGATTAAAGAGGCTACCGTAGCATTTTACAAGGTTGCAGGAGTAGTTGATAGAAATGGAAATAGAATCTATATCGATAAGTTATGGGATCCGAGTTCCCTGCAGAAAAGAAGCTGCCACTGTAGAGTCTGAATCAGTGTAGGCTCTGAATCAGTGTTGAGAGCAATGATCCTGAGGTGATGGCTCCAGCTAAGAGGTCAAAGCACAGGACTGGGTTGAGGCATGGAAAGCACAGGCTGATGGGTGGAGGTCTAGACATGTCAACAAGAAGACAAATGCCAACGCTTTGTACTAAGCAGATCTGAATGCCCAGGGACAGTACAGAGTTCTCTGCCTGTTGGTCTTAGGAGCATATACCAGGTACCAGATGACAGGCTGATGGGGTCATCGCCATTGTTAGTGGTGAGGGTCCACTTCTTTACGGGGCCTACGGGAGGGGCTTATAGCCTTTCCTTGGTCTAGTGTTTCTGAGAAGTTCTTGGACTTGATTTCTCTGATATGATTTTAATACACACTCATCTGGCCCCTGTGGTCTTGAATACCCTGGTAAATTTAAAGGACACCTTTTCTATTCCTATTATAAATTCTGTCAGGTAATGACCAAGCCAGCAACAGGACGGAGCAGAGGGTCTGGAACGGAGTCCTGTCTCTGCTCCTCTCTGGGCAGCTGTGAGGCTTTGCAAATGGAGTCACCTGCTGAGTGGTAGTGCTCCTCTCTGTGTATGATGATAACAACATCCCCCCCAAACTCACCTTTGTAGGGTGAACATTCCCGCATACTTCCTAGACCACTTCACAGTTTGCCATCTCCTCCAGTAAGCCTTTTGGACTCCTTCCTCCTCAGCCTCTCCCGCTAGAAGTATCTTCTTTGAAATTTCAGAACCAGTTTGCGTTTTTCTCTTGAAGTTATCCATCTCTGTCTATCTTTGCTATGTTCAATTATGTTTGTGCCTTACGCCTTCTGTCAAGCTGCTTGAACGGCATATCTATAGCCCCCTCATTTCTGGACCCTGCGAGGAGACGTTCACACATTAGCAGTTCTTCACAGCCTGTAAACTGTCACGGCACTAGAAGAGTGCCAACATGAATGCAGTTGGGAGAAAATGATAGCGTGAGCATTTTAGAAAGACCCTCCTGGACCCAGGTAAAAACCACTGCCGAAGTGATTCCTCGACAGGTTTTCATGATTCTCACCTTCACTGGTTTTGGATATTAAAAAACAAACCAAACCAACCAACCATTGTTAGCGTCATGCTCTATGGCCCACAGCAGTATTTGAGATGTACTGTAAAACTGTTTAGACATGTTAGGAATATCCTTAAACATTCGTCACACAGTCAACATCTCTTCAGAATACATACTATGAACCCCAAGGACTTTTCCTGTGTCTGGTGGCATATATTTTCTTGTTAGCCTCCATGCCGGGGCTTAGCAGTGCATGGCATTCGTGGTTAAGTGTCTCCATGAACCATGTCTTGTGGTTGTGGTTGAAGTCTTCACTGTGCCACCTGGAACCTTACGAGGATGTCTGAACTGGCTTTCCCCTGCCTAAACTCTAAGACAGTGGCTCTCAACCTTTCCAACGCTGCCAACTTTAATGCAGTTCCTCATGTTGTGGTGACCTCCTCCCCCCAACCGTAGAATTATTTTCATTGTCACTCCGTAACTGTAATTTTCCTACTGTCTTGAATCTTAATGTAAATATCTGTGTTTTCTGAAGGTCTTGGGCAACCCCTGTGAAAGAGTCATTTGACCCCTAAAGGGTTGAGATCAAAGGCTAAGAACCACTGCTCTACTCCATCTACTATTTGGACTAATAATCCTTCTTGAGTACATATTGAGATGTAATAATTGATAGAGTTGGAGGCATGAGCCTGAAGCCTGACATCTCTGGTTGGGAATCTAAAGTCTACCATTTCTTAGATGTTTGGCCTTGAAGAAGAAACTCTCACTTATTGAACTGTCTCAGGATATTTAATCGCATTGTGAACCCATTGTGTAATATACTGGAAAAACCTGTTTCTGACTGTGGTGTGGCTCAGCCCTAACATATACCTTTAAGAGCTTTCTGCTTATTGAAAACAGGATTGAATAAAGTCAACTCTGGGTCAAGAGGTGGAGCAATCAAACAGTTGACAGGAAGTGGACACAGAAAAAACAGAGAGAGTAGGAGGAAGTCAGGAGGAAGGATAGAGAGACACACAGAACTAGCAGGGAGAGACATCCAGTTTGAGGGTATTTGTTTGTTTTTGTTTTTTTGTTTTGTTTGATTTTGGGACTGCATGGAGGAGAGCTTGTATTTTCTTTTGGCACATTGGCTGAGGAGGAAGGTCATCTGGGTGCTTTCTCGGCCTCTCTGAACTAGCAGGCTTTCACCCCAGAATCTGGTTCCACAGTCTTTGTGGGTAAAATTGAACAACTGAGATTTTGTTAAAAAAACAACCCCAACCTCAGCCTTCATCTGCTATGAGCTTTATGTGAGACAGCTCGGGAAACTCTGCTCCATACCTGGGTCCTGGTTTAGCACTTAAATATCATCACTTCCTTTTTCTGTCACAATGAAATGTATGTGGCTTTTCATCAGTCACGCTTTGTCTTTTCACTTTCCCCATATGATAAATGAGTGACTATCACACTCAGCTCTAATTGCTGATAATAGTTCTAGGCATTGATAATAATCTAAGGGATGAACTATGATTTAGACTTAGAACTCAACAGAAAAATCTATACAGGTTTTCACATTCTGATGCTCCAGCAATCCCTCCCAATCCTTGACAGCTATCTCCCGGGTACATTTTGCTCCTCCAGTCTCTTCCACCAGAAGCTCTGGGGCTAACTAGATAAAGATTTCCTCTTTAGAACTTCAGCAAGAGACTCAGGACCCCAGACCCCAGACCCTTCTGGCTGCTTGGTGGGATGGCTATGCTTTGCATCTACAGGGCCCCTCCAAACTTTGAGACAGTCTTCATTTTCGAGGGATATTTCTCAGTTTATCAATATATGTGGACAGGAGAAGAGAGAGGCCACAGTGGGAGCAAGGGGAAAGCTGGTGGCATGCTCTTTTCTCAGATGTGCTGTGGACATCAGCTGTTGTAGGACAAGATCTGGGCAACAAGAGTGGTCTCAGCCCTCTTCCTGGGATATAATCTGAGCATTTCATGTGACTTGTCTAGGCTTGTTTCTTTAAACTGTACTATGGGAGTTGGGTCACTCTTAGCCTAACATTTGGCACTGTACAAAGGTAATGGATGTGTATTAGTGTTTTATTAAGTGTTATAGGATTCTACACAGAACTATAACCAAAACATTTTATACCAAACACTGAAAACTCAATTACACCCAAACAAGTATTTACACCAACTTGGAGGTTGGAACAGAAATTATTTATAAAGTATGGTTTGTTACTGAGTATGTTTTGGTCTTCAATTAAAATTCCTTCTAAACTCAGGCTCCGTGCTACAATGGCTTCAGAATTGGTAATAATAAAACATTAGTTACACTGGTGGGCAATGACTTTATTTAAAAGAAGATGAAGCGTTAACTTACTGTCTCACAGGACTAAGTGAATGTTCTTAAGCAGCTATACAGAGGCCTCCGCCACTGCCAGCAGTCATCCGATTGGTGGCTGAGGTACACAGAACAACTTATGTTTTATGTAGCAGTTTCCTCTTGCCATTGTGTCTGAGCCTCACAATTCCTTTGGGGAATCTTTCGTATAACTCCTTTTATTGGCAGAGGAACTGAGAATCAAAGAAGTTGGTTTGCTTTAAATCCCCGGGGTTAACAGGAAATGACAAAGCCCAGGAAGCCATGAAGCAATCCAGGGATCAGGGCAGGGGTCCGCCGCCAGACCTTAGGCTGCGGGGCGGGGGGCTCCAGCCCCACATACAGTCACTGCGCATGCACAGGAGTCAGGCCTGCTTCACCGAGACAGACTATGCAAAGGGTTTAGCCCCGGCCTGGGCACTGACACTTAACACAAACTGGCCATTCTTCGTCTTCCACCTCATTTTCTATTGGGGCACTTAGTTGTTGACAAATAGAGCCACGGGCAGCTTCCAATTTACGCATTTGCCCAAACCACCCAGGAACAGGCTCCTAGCAAGCTAGCCTGAAACTGACTGCTACTTCCCTCTCATCTTGTGTGCCCTGGGTGTTGGGGACTTCTCCCTTCCTCTCCCTCTGGTATGAGGAGCCAACATTTCATCCCTGAGCCTCCTGGGGTGGCAGGTGGCTGTGGTTGTGGGGTGGGCTAGTGCTTCAATGTGTCAGAAAGGAGATAAAAAGAAAAAGAAATAAAAGAAACAAACAAAACCCTGCAACCTTTCAGGGAGATGCTGCTCCTCCTCCCTGAGGCTCCTCTCCTTCACTCAGAGCCTCTGCCTTGGTCACCTCTGCCAACTTCCCTGCTTTGCTTGGGAGACGAGGAAGTACTTGTTCTCTGGGCTCAGACAGACTCTACTATCTGAGAAGGTGGCAGAAATACAAATTCACTGGTGCCCCACACCATCCCTACAGAATGTGTGTGTGTGTGTGTGTGTGTGTGTGTGTGTTCAGATTTGAAAATCACCGTTTTAAAGAAAAAACATGAGAGAAAGCAGAGAGCCTGAGCATCCTGCTTTGATTCTTGGCAAGCACTGTGCTGACCATTCAGGCTTTTGTCAAAGGCTATATGCTGGCTGCACAGACCGGAGCGTGGTGCTTCCAGGGTGGGGGGAGCTGGGGTACTTATGTGACTACTGTCTACTTTGTGGAACAGGGGGAGGCTGAAGAGGCAGCTGGTCTGCTATTTCCTGAGGTCCTACCACGTCAGTGAGCTTGGCACCCAGCACTGTTTCATTTAATTTTCATTTTAACATTTTGAAAAGAGAATTTACCTGTATTTACAGCTGAGAAATCTGGAGTTGCGCTTGAGAAAGTTAAAGAGAAGACAGAGTGGGGGGGAGGGGGAATGCTGATTCAGGACCACGGAGGACACAGACTCCGCATGAAGTAGGGGACGAGCACACTTACTGAACCATTATGCTACAGATGGGCAAACTGAGGACTAGGAAGCAGAAAGGACTTGCCCAAGACGATGCCAAAAGCCAGTGACTACCAGTGCCTAATGACACGCTCTGCCTATGCCGTACCAATAATCAATTGCTTGCATGTGTAAAACTGGTTTGAACTTTGTTGAACTAATTTTGAATTTGTAGAAAAGTTGCAAAAATATTAGCATTGTTTTTTGCTCTTCCTCCCACCTCTCCTATTTTATCATCACCAAGATCTCAGGATGCCGCTGAAACTCTGCAATCTGAGTAACTGTAGGTTTACACTCAGTTATAAGAAACATTACAGGTACTCTGGGTGTAGCCTTAGGGGCGTACCCCCCAATAGCACTATCTTATGCAGAAAGTATATATTTGTTTAAGCATGCTCTCTCTCTCTTACTCAGGCTCACCCTCATTTAGGACAATGTCCTTTAGATCTCCTCTGAAGAGACACTTGATCCTTTTCTGCAAAAACTTTTATAAGACCTCACGGGCATGGCCATCCATTGCACAGGTGGAGGAGATGGGAAGCTGGGGACAGGGTTGGAGGAATGGAAAGGTTTCTGAGATTGTCCTAGGGAGGGATCCATAACCCAGAGCCATTCTCTGTGAAATACCTGGTGCCGAAAACTCATCATGTCTACACTCTCCTCTGCTGAGCCGAGCATTAGAACTCTTTAAAACTATCTATCTATCTATCTATCTATCTATCTATCTATCTATCTATCTATCTATCTATCTATCTATCTATTTGACTGACTGTGCTCCCTTTTCTGCTGCTGTGTGCCTCTCTCCAGCTGGTACGAGTCCTTGGCTGAATGAATGAACTCCAAGTAGGTGTATTTTGCAGAGGCAATCTTCCTTCAAAGGGTAGCTTTGTTACCTGGACAGAAGAGTAGCCACGACTGGCCAATCAGAAAGAAAGCCAAGTAGTGCTTGCCTTGCTGAGGGAAAGAGCCCCTAAAAGTTGACAGGGATGGAGTACTCCAGAGTAACTCTGGAACTGGGGAGAAGGAAGCTCTTTTAAGTGTTGTGAGTCCTGGGACTCTGTGTCAGCCTGTCGTTGAAGCTCTGGCATACTGTATTCCTGAGTGAGGAATTCAATTCATATGTTCCTGGGCAATTTACATGATTTTCAGCACAATGCCAGGGTTGTGTACGAGCCGCTGGGTGTTGATGGTAAAGCTTGCTTTGTTCCATGTGGAGCCTAGTCCCGGATGGAAAGCCAGCTGGTCCAATACTGGACAATGAGCAAGAGCAGAGGGCACAGTGTCTGAGGCCGGCGTCTGCCAGAGCACTGCAGTGTCCAGCGAGAAGTGGGAGAGGTCACGAGCTCCAAGAGCTCTGCCAAGCGAACTGGCAGGACCTGAGAGGCAGAAAACAGCGTGGGGCTGCAGAGGAGCTGGGAAGCTTCTGGTGCAGAGGAAAATGGGGTCACCAGGTGAACACCAGGCTTGCTTCTTGTTTGGCCTCGAGAAGTTAACTTTCTCCCAGGGGCCTCGGCCTCCTATTCTGCAGAGTGCATTACGGGATCGCATGATCTTTGTGGACCCGAATAGACTGTTAATTTATTCTAAGAGTCTTCAGTGTCTTATTACAAAGATTATTTGGCACTGCCTAAATAAATGTTTCTCCAAGAAAAATTTTTACTCTAGTCCTCAATGAGAAATAAATTTTTTACACAGTAATCCTGTACTGTGTATACTGAGTGACTGAAAGGGACATTTCACAAATCATCACTTTATCTTTCTACAGAATAGGCTGATAAGCCAATGCAGAAGCTCTGCTTTAAAGGCTGCAAGGCTTCCATGGGGCAGGGGGCAGTCTATGTAAGTCATAGTTGAGAGAATTGCAAACCCACAAATAACAAACCTGGGAACTACAGCTCTCCATGCAGTAGGTGAAATTTGTTAAAAATTGTGTGCGGGGGGGGGGGGGGCTGTTGCACCTGAAAAGAAGATCTGAAAATAACGAATAAGTCACACGCACTTGTAAGACAGGGGCCGTCATCAGAAACATCATTGTAAGTGAAGAAACTAAACATCAAAGGCAAATGCTTCATGGTTTCATTTATATGAAATTTCTAGAAAAGCAAAACAATAGAGAGGCAGGAAGCGGACCAGAGGTTTGCTGGGCTGAAGGAATGCACAAAGGAAGGGGCTGTGTGTGGGGTGAGGAGAGGGCTTGGAAACCGGTGATGGCTGCACATCTGTATAAACTTAGCGGAGCCACCACACTGTGCAGGGATAGCGGGGAAACACAGGACGTAAAGGCTGAGGCGCGGGGACCGGCTAAGCGAAGCCTGACGTGGAGGAGGTAATAGATGATCTGGTTCCTTTGCGCTGTGTTCTTCAGACGCGCCAAGTTTGGGCTGAAGCTCTCGGTACTTCCTTGTCCCCTCACATCCCATCCATGGCGTCATTCAGTGACACGTGGTTCATAAGCAGCTCGTGGAAAACCAGAAGAATAGATGAATGTGCTCACATCTATCTTGGAAGGGAAATTCTTTCATAAGCAGTTGGGGTTTTTTATAAATCCAAGCGACTCTTAGATTTATTTATTTATTTATTTATTTATTTATTCATTTATTGTCTCTTGTAATGTTTTTAAGGGCAAGATCTCACCGTCTTGTCCAGGGTAACTCTGACCTCTTGGGCTCAAGTGGTCTTTCTGCCCCAGTTTCCTGGGGAGCTGGCACCGTGGCACCAGCCGAAAACAAGCTTATATGCAATAACCAACAGATGCCAGGGGCAGAGCGTAACAAGAAGCAGTTTTAGGCACATGCTTTTGTCATGTTTGCCGTTGGTTCTGACTACGTGCGAAGCACGGGCAAGAGCATTTCTTTTGGGGGCTTAGGATGGGAAACAGCCGCCTGCAGCTGGGTTCCCTGGTTGCCCCTCCTTCCTTGCTTCAGTTTCATCAAGGCGGTGGTCCTCTGACCTCTACCCTCCCCCTACAGAAACAGAAATTTCTGTCAGGGGTCTTAGTGCCTCATTTATGCCAAGTTTCTCCAAGTGTCGGGGGTATTTGGGAGCCTTATTTGTAACCTTACCTTGTGGTTATTCAGTTTTGAGAGGGAGTCCCAAGGAACTAGCCCCTATTTATGATGAAAATCCCATTGCCTGGAACTAAGTGAGAGAAAAGGCCCCTGTTTCAATAACCACAGCACTCATAGCTTTATAGCTTCAGACAGGGGTGAAAGAGTAGATGCTAGGTAGGAAACCTCAAAGACCAAGACTCTGTATCGTCAGCCTCAGAGCACCTGCTTTTAGAGCCTCACAGCCCCCTTTAGCAGAATTGAAACGCGCCTGTCATCCTTGCATTGGCTGGGATGAAGTTTGTCCAGAAGCAGCTTAAGGGAGGAGAGATTTATTTTGGTTCATAATTTCAGAGAAATCTTAATCGGGGAAGGTCTGGCAGGGGCATGGCTCTGTATGTGGTGGGAGGAGCAATAGAAAGAGTGACTGCCTTACAAAGTGGGACCAGCACACACACACACACACACACACACACACACACACACACACACACACACACACACACGACGGAGATGGAGAGGACTTCCCAGGCCCTCCCTAGTAACTGCTTTATTGCCAGCCAGGCTCCTAAAGGTTCTATACACTTCAAAACAGTGCCATAATCTGGGAACCCAGAGTACAGCAGATGAACTTTCGGGGGATCTCTCATGTTCAAACCACAACAGCGACCAGACCATCATCCATGAATGCTGCAATTGTTTGGCTGCTGTTAATCAATCCAAGCCAACCCTCTTGTACTTGCACTTTGAACCCAGCAGCATAATTTACTTTCATCTCACTGAAGCCATGTGCAACTGTCTGCTTTAGACTCCCAGTGTCTTTTACACTCTCTATTCACTCATCGAATACATGCCATAATTTCACCAAGATGCTTATCAATTCAAATGTTGCTAGGTAAGCTTTTGCCCTATGGCATCTCCCATCCACCCCTAGCTTTAGCTAACCTTCCGTCTGGCATTTGTGCCCACGTTTCCGTTTCATACCTGGTCACTGAAGGAGAAACCATCTCCCTTGGGTTCAGGGCCCCTTTCCCAGCTCCAGTCTAGGCTGTCTGCCTTCTCCACCTCTGGCTCTGCCTCCTGCAGGCACGGCTGTGGCTGTTCATCCTCACAGCAGAGACTCCAGTATTCCTGCCACAAAATAGCATCCATCTCTGTCACTGTGTTACCCCTTCCAGCTGGCCTCCTGCCTCCTGCCACTTTCTTCCTCAGTGGAGTCTCTAGAACAGCTGTCCTAATGCTGCCACCCTTTACTAGAGGTCTTCATGTTGTGATGACCCCAAACATAAAGTTATTTTTGATGCTACTTCATAACTGTAATTTTGCTACTGTTATGAATCATATTGTAAATACCTAAGCTTTCTGATAGTCTTAAGGGACCCCCGTGAAAGGGTCACTTGACACCCCAGAAGTCATGACCCATAGGTTGAGAACTATTGCTCTAGACAGGATTGCTCCCAATGCTAATATCCCTACCCTCCTTCCATCCTCAGCTGTCCAGCTTTGTCCCAGGTGCCCTGAAGGACCCTGAGTTCCCAGAGAGCAGACAGACAGCTGGTCATGCTAAAAGACCTGACAGGATCTGCTGGCTCCTGTATGTGCTGTGCTGCTCCCTGGATGAGGTGTTCATCTCTCATCCCTGCGCGTGTGCCAGGTGCAGCATGAGCCCCGAGCGCAGTGTGAGTGGGGCCTCTGAGAGTCTCTAATAGAGCAAAGGACACTGGAAAGTCAAGGACGGCCACTTTGAATAGAGGATGCTGCTCAGAAGAAAATTCCCAGAAGAGTGGCAGCAGAGAGGATGGGCAGCTGTCCCCATCTCTACTTTGGATGAGATACCTCTGTCACAGGGAGAGGGGAGAGTGTCAGGGAAGTCACATGGAGGTACTGCACAGAAGTGGAGAGAGCTGGGCAGTGAGAAAGAAAGTCTGGCCATGTCACTGCCATCATTTTGAAGATAACAAAGTCTCTGGGTGCTAACGCACAAATAAGCGTTTGGGGTGGGGTTTCTGGGTGGGGTTCGAAGCAGTTTTAGAAAGGACTGGTGCAGACGGGTCGTGAAAGGTGCAGTAGCATATATCAGCCACCAGGTGACACCAGAGGATTTCCTTCAGCGCAGACAGATTTTGTCTATGTGCTCCTAAGTGCCATTGGTGTCATACCTAATCTCTAAACAAGACAGTTCTGAGATTTCGAGAAAATACTTATTTTGGAGGATGCAACGGAGCTATTCATTAGCTGTCTTTGAGTATGCAGATTTAAAACTCAGCCCCTCCCAGAACTTTAAAAGCTCTCAAAGAGGTTGTCCCTGTACTTCTCCCAGGAGCTTTGGCGCAGACTCCATATCCTGGCCACGGGCAAGAAAATGCTCTGACATGGTCCTAATGGGACCACTTGCGTACCCCACAATGTAGAAGACAGGTATAGATGTCAGGAAATGCCATGGGTTGTTAACAGAGATCTGCCCCTTCTTCCTGGGCTCTGAGCAAATGTTGGGCATGGAGCTTGAATTCTAGACCGTTATGAGTCTGGGTTTGAGAACCCTCTCTGATGATCTGGCGGCTGTCACAGACCCTCCCATCCAGAATGTTCTTTATAACCGTGCTCTTTTAGTGGCTCCCGAGACCCATTGTATAGCCACATACGATTTCCGCCAGCCTAATGTCCAGCAGTCACGCTGTGATAGCTACCTGTTTCAGCAGCTTCCTGCAAGAGTAGACTCTACAGTCTAAAGAGAAGCTGTGGAGGAGTAGAGTCCCACTGTTGTGTTGGTGGTACTTTGTAGGCCACTAATTGGAGTTAAGCTTTCCCAGGAGGACTTCGGCACTGAAGAGATGCTGGAGTTTGAAGCTGTACTGCAGCGGAAGCTAAGGAGTCACAGTCTTTAGCCAGGACCTGCCTACTGGGATGGTATCCAGGCTGCACGGGAAAGACACAGCTTCTTGCCAGCTACACATCTGTGTCTCTGTCCTGTAAATCTCTCCCTGTGCCAGGGTGCCCCGGGTACTCTGCCTACTTCTCTCTGTTTTATATAGCTTCTCCATACATGTATATCTGAAGGATTCCATGCATCCCAGAACTAGAATCAGCATAGATCAAAGGAATTAGCAATGGCCTTGGAATTAGGAGTCTCCATTTGGTCCTGGCTGCCATCTCTTAACTGTGAGACTGGCCTCAACTATAAAATGGGAATGATAACTTTTATTTTTTGTCTTATTCTGTTCCTTTTACACTGCCCCATAGATTATTTGTTCTCTTTAGGACAATTGATTAATTACAACATTGGGAAAGAGAACTTCATCTTGAAATGGGGGAAGTAAGGAAAAAAAAATCAGCTATGCAACATGGGAATGATGTTGAAAGATGGGTTTTTGTAACAGCAGCACAGTAAGAGCCCTACATCCCCACCTCCTCCCGGCCATCTGTTATCCAGCTGTCTTAGCGTCTTCCATACCAGTGCCCTACCAGCTGCATGCACTGGTCACCAGATCGGTATATCCTGCGTCCTGGTCACCCAGGCCAGGCTATCAGATCCCGTTCAAGGACAAGTTCGAACGAACCTAAGATTAAGCCCTTTCTTTTCTTGAAACCCTCTTGCCAAGTTCAAGTTCCTGCTGCGAGTTGACTTCCTAGCCTTCTTCTTGTTAATTCTTATACTCATTTTTCTCCTCTAGCAGCGACTGTGTAGAAAGCTGCCTTAGTTTTCCACGGCAGCACATGTCTTTACACTCTGTTTCTGACTCTCCCATATCCTTTGGGTTTAACTGGGAGGCTTCTACAAGATCATTATTAAACTCAGTCACATCAAAAGCTTTCAGAGCATTCATTTTGTCTCTTGGGCCTCCGCTATTGCCAACAGGGTCAGGCTAAGCTGCTGGACAGATATGAGAATGAGAGAGCTGATCACAGAGTCACCAGAAACTTCCCAGGTGACCAACTACAGACATGAAGTCAGGACTGGCCAAGTCCTGCTCAGAGTTCAGCAGAATCACCCAGCTGAACCACAGACTTAAGTGACTAGTTATAGGGTAGCTTGTTAGGTCTCAGGTCCTAGCTGATATAACTGTGCCACTCAAGATAATTTCCAGACTGTGCTAGACTGTGGTAGTGGTAATTTACGGGCCATTCCTTGCAACATATACCTGCTAGCCTGAAAAGTATATTCCTCCATTTACGTTTCTACCTCGCTGTCAGAATGAACTGAATGACAATCTGAAGAAGTTAGAGACCCATCTTCCCATTTCATAGATGAAGAGACCGTGACGTAGAGACGTGATGTGACCTGCCAACAAAGACTCAGTGGTTCCCTAGTCAGCCCCAACCTGGGAAAAAAAAAAGCTCCAGTTTTGCCTGAGGCTCTCTCCCTGCATGGGCCATCTACCTAGATGTGTCCTTCATTCTCACACCAGGACTCCCTATACATAATAGCTACTCCTTCTTCGTTGAAGAACATTTTGAGGTTCAAATACCGCTCCTCAAGCATTAAGAATGACCAGGGTGACTCCCTAAGAGCATATGGGTTTTGGGGGCTGTTTCATCCACGGCTTTCAATAAAGGATGGCAGCAGTCCCCAGTGATGCCTCTAGACAAATGTGGCTTCTCCCATTGCACAGTCCTCTCTTATCCCCTTGATCGTGCTGAGAGACAGGCCTAACTTGCTCTTGTTCTGAGAGGCAGGTGGGTGCTTAGGTTCTGATACAGTCATCCTTAATGATTCCCCTGATGCCTATTTGCCCCAGAATTCTCACAGATATTACTAGGTCACCAGCATTTCTAGCTTGTAGTGCGAATACAAGCTAGAAGGCCGATGGGATGGGAGTAGTGATGTCATTATTAAACCAACAGCCTTGACTGCACCTTGCTAAAGACAGGAGTCAGCTGTTTGAAAACAGCCCCACAGTGAGAATGGCCATAGGGCCATCTGTGAGACACTGGCTGAGTCCCTGTCTCTCTCCTGGCCATCACTGGACTGTCTGGAGCCTCCTGAGCACTGACATCAGCCATGCTGCCACACTGCATGCATTCCTTTCTACAGTGCGCTAAGCACCCCTCTCCCTCAACCTGTCACCACCAAACAACCCAGATGAGGTTTCCTTTGCATAATGCTACTTCATTCACTCTCAAACTTTCGTCACCATTGTTGCAGATAGAAAGTAAAATTAAAGTAATATCAGGCCCTGGGAGACCCTGAATTTATAGTTCCCATTCTTGACCCTTTTTCTTCTTACCAAGTCCCCTCTTTCAGGCAAGCCTCAGTGGACAAGCAGTCATTGAGCATCAGGAATCCTCCTGGTCAAAGGGCTCTGCTCACACCCCAAGTGTTTAGAAGCATAAGAGGTTTCCATAGTCTCTTCTTAAATGCCTTCTGTCATGGAACTCTCTCCTCCCTCCTGCTGCATGGCATTAAACAGACAAAGACTTTCAGACAAGCTCTTCGTGTTGAGGGTTTGTGTTCACTCAGAAGATCTGTGTGTGTGTTGTTGATTTGAGTAATTCTGCTCTGCAAAACTGTTCAGAAAAGTCACATATTTTGAAGAGAGCCAGCAAGCCAGGCGGGGAGGGTCCTGTGGTTAAGGCTCTGAGGTTAGAATGTTTCTTGTTCCCAGAACAGTGGAGGAAAGGACACAGAGTAGAAATGAACATACTTCTGCACAAAACACTTTAGGGTAGCCTGTATTGTCACAGCCACACAGGGGCAAGACACTAGTGGTGTCCTACGGTCACATGGATTCCTTTTCGTCTCATCTAAGTACCATTCTCTTCCTTCAGGGGCTCAGGCCCTAAACTATGCTGTTGTGTGGGAAACCCATGTTTCTCTCACACCAGAATATCCCAACGGACTCTACTTCAAGATACACTTAGAGTCCAACTGTTTCTTACCTTCACCATCACATCTTGAGACTTAGGCCTCCTCCCTTTTACCCCTGACCTCTAAACCCAGATTTACAAATTACAGACAGAAACGTTACATAAAACTGCACTGTCATTAGGCCAATTTTCCACCCCAAAATTATTAAAAGTGGTTTGTATTCTCTGCTGATCATTGGAATTTGGGAGCCTGCCTGTCCTTGTTCAGAATCGAGAACCACTACCAGCTCTCAGGTTTGGGATTAATTTTCTTATGTGGTCTTAATGACTGAAAAACCCTAGAAATGAGGTAATAGTAAAACCAGGCTGAGGTTTCTCTGAGGTTATTAATTTTTATTTCCTGCTGGCTAAATTGGGCCTGTGGTTCTCCCAAGCAGCACAGAGCAGTGATTTCAGCAGAGTCCTGCCAGAGCTGGTTCAAGGGATTCATCCAAGCCTGGCACAAGAGAGCAGTTGAGTGAAAACTCAGAAAACCTCCGCAAAGTCAACTGGAAATAAATGAGTCTTGACTGAGCTTCATTAGACCACAAGTGTTCCCGCTGTGCTCCTTCACCCCTGGTCTTTACTCAAGGGGTGCTCTGCTAGCCACATTCCCAGAGCTTTGAGTCTGAGGAGTGGAGGTTATGCTGATGGTGATGTAGAACACATTCAGTCAACGGCCACGAGGTTGAATGACCCCCTGCAGGCCTTCTAAACCTTTTTTTCTGTTTTCGTTTTCTGATGTGTAGTGTGCACAGCTATGTGTATATGCTTATGTGTGAGTGCACACAGGTGTAGGGACACGTGCATCGGGACATGTGGGGTTGGTATCAGGAGTCAGGCTCAGTCACTCCTTGCTCACTGAGGAAGGTGTGTCAGCCAAAGCAGAGATCGTCAATTTGGAGCCATTTGGTTTACAGTGATGATGATGATGATGATGATGATGATGATTGCTGACTTGGTGGCAGATGCTCTTCTCAACATTGTGACAGTCATTCCCCTGTTCTTTTCTCTCTGTCTCTCTCTTTTTCTCTTGTGTGTGTATGCACTACTTATGTCATCCTCACAGAAACAAGACGGAAACCCAGAGCTTGATGCCTGCACAGGGAGGCAGAAATGTGGTAAATGTCGTGAATGAGTAAAGTGTGTGTGTTAGGAGCTAATTGATGGGAAAAGAAGTGTTTGTGAGCAGAAGCTCCAGGATTAGTTGATTTCCAGGAAACCGTATTGAAGGAAGGGTACTGGAGGAGAGACAAGAGATCAGTGCTCTTGAGAAACTTGTGGCATGGCATATGGAGCAAAGAAACAAGCTGGTACAAGGACTTTGATTACAACCCAGAGGCTCTAGGATAGCAAAGAAGACTCATAGCTGGAGGAGAAGAAGGGGAGAGACAGATGAGATGAGGGACATGAAATGAGAGACCAAGAGGCTGGTTAAAGGGGGTCTTTAAGCCTGTGCATTCTGTCTTAATCAAGAAAAACCAAGAAGGAGGCTAATAGAGGAAGCCGAGGGAAAACTGAGAATGTAGCTTGTGTTTTACATGCTCTTTGACTCCTGCGCTGAGAGTAGACTGTCAGGTGCCAGGGAAGAGAGGTGGCTCGGCACAGATGATGAGAAAGGTTTACATTAAAGAGATGGTTAAAGTGGTAGAGTGATCAGGACTCCTCTACTTGGAGGTCTGAGGCAAAGAGAAAGCAGAATTTTAAAGGGATACTAGATTAAGGCTTGAGCACCTGTAAGATGGAGCTGTCCTTCACTGAGCTGGAAAAATCAACATTTTCTGGCAGGCTTTTGGAGAAAAATGGGGAGTGTATTTGGGAACATTCTAATGTTTGAGTACCTACTAGAAGACCCATAGGCCATGCAAGGCTAGGCTGGCTGCAGGAGTCTTTGATGCATAGATGATAGGGCAAACGTTGCGTCTGGCTGAACTCACCGAGGGATTATATAGGAACAAAGAAGAACCAAACTCAGAACCAAACTCAAAAAATCGGTAGGCTTAGAAAAGATAAACCACCACCCAAAGGACAAGAGAATCAGAGCCATCAGAAACCAAGGGAAGGAAGGAGCCTCAGGAGGAAACAATGAAGTTCCGTGTTGAATATCCCTAGAGGGTCAGGTAGGAACAAGGCTGAGAACAGGAAATCATTGGTGAGCTTGTATAGATCCTTTATATTTAGCAGTGACAGGCCAACCTCCTTTCAAACAGTTAAGAAGTAGGAGAGGAACTGGAGACAGTGCATTAGCACAAGAATTATTGCTGCCAAATGTTGCAGATTAAAAAAGGAAGCCTGGAGCAGAAGAAGGGTGAATGAGAGTTAAAAGTTATCTGATGGACAGATCACAATCTGTGTAGATGCTGATGACGACCACAGAGAGGAAAAGCCCTGCACTGTAGGAGAAGGCAGACTACAGAGCTGGGAGAACACTGTGAGAGAGCAGAGCAGCAGAGTGTGGCAGCTGTGAGGGCTGGGAGCTAGCCTCTGCTGGTGACTGAAGGATTAGCTTACGTAGAACAACAGAGTGGCTTAAATGGCGAAAGTCTAGTCTCCCAGTTCTAAAGGCCAGAAGTCCAGATCAAGCCTTTTGCAGGGCTGGTTTCTCCAGGAACTGTGAGGAGGAGCTATGCTTCTTCCTAGCTTCCTGTGAATTGCTGGCTATTTTTTGGTGTCCTTTGCCTTTTAGGTGCATCTTCATGGATGTCCGAACGTTCATCTGCCTATGCCTTTCTCCCATATTCCTACCTGTAATGATACTGCCCCTCCTGAAACAGCTTTAGCTAAGAAGTGGACAATCCATCGTTAGCCACAGATGGCAAGGCAGAGCACTTGTCTGAAACTATGGGCACGTTTGTGGACATATTGGTGAGAGGACCTAAAAATATTCTTTTGATTGCTTCAATTTTCCCCGTGCTGTGAAAAGCAAGGTCCTCAGCTGAAGGTGTGTGTGACGGCAACTGAGACAGGGAAGTTGTGAAACTGTTTCTACTGGCTGAGAGAGCAGGCAAGCTAGGGAATTGCAATATGGCAGCCAGGCAGCCAGAACATACCCATGACACTTGGGCTTCTTATGTAGGTGGGGCAATTTGTGGTGCTGTATTAGTTACTTTCCTATTACTGTGCTGAACACCATGATGAGAAGCAACTTATAGAGGCAAAGTCTAGTGTGGCTTATGGTTCCAGAGAAAGAGTCCATTTTGGTGGGTGTGGCATAGCAATGGCGGAGAAGCAGGAGGCTGAGCGATCACATATTGACTGCATCTGGAAAGCAGTGGGGAGGGGCCCATCGATTAGAAGCAGGGCAAAGCTGTAAACCATTAGAAGCTGATCCCAGTGACTTCTTTTCTCTATCAATGCTGTACCTCCTAATGGTTTTATAACCTTACCAAATAGCAGCACCAGTAGTGGGCCAAACACACAGGCATGTATGTAATCATTCAAACCACCACAAGCAGTAAGTTGTTTCCAAGCCCCACTCAGCAACACGTGGGCACGAGGATCGGGAGCGTTCAAGTCTTACGAGGTAAATGCAGCTCATGGGAACCAACAAGAGGCAAACGACTTGAGGGTGAGTGCATACAATAAGAGCAAGACGATGGCTCAGAAAAATGAAAGTAAGAGCGTAGAGAAGTACCTGTGTGGGAACCCTGCAGTCACTCTGGCTTTTTAGATGAGGAAGATGGTGTGTGGAGAAAGTAAGGTGCTCTGGGGTTCAGAACCAGATTCCAAACCTTAGGCTTTGTGTGTGGCCTCAGGATGTGTGCCTTTGGCTTACCGTCACAGAGACACAGCCTCAGAAGCTATGTGAGAGAGAGAGAGAGAGACATGGGAGAGGGAAGGAGAAAGGACAGAAGCAGGAAGGACAGACATTAGGGCTGGGCTGTGAGTCTGTCTCACACTGATTCGCTGTGGATCTATAAGTCACTCAGTCCTGATCCCCTACAATATCCCAGGGCCACTGCAGATCTTTTCTCCTTCACCTACATCTCATCCTCCCTTTCTGTTTTCTTAAAACATATCCAGAGTCTCACTACCCAAACAATTCTCTCATCTTCTTTTCTCCCTGTATGTCAGCAACCATTTTCCACGTCAACTGCTATTCTTCTTAATTTCAGGAATGGACAATTTTGAGACAGGCTTGGAATCCTGAAGAGATGAACTGAACATTTGGTTAGCTGTCGGTCTGTCTGGACTTCCAACTTCAGTCTCTAATGTCAGATTCAACTCTCTTTTCATCGGGTAAAGTTCTTCTCTTTGGAAGCAGTGTTCTCCTCCGTATCAGATTGGGCTAACTGCAGGGCAGCTGTATATTGATCCAGAGAAGTTCAGAGCCTGGAGTGAGCATTGAACTACTATAGAACCAGCTCAGTCAATGATCACAAGGTTGATGAGCACTTACAGGCCTTCTACACTTTTTTGATGTATGGGGTGCACACGTAAGTGTATATTCCTATGTGTGAGTACACACAGGTGTAGGTACATGTGCATATGAACATTTGGGCCTGGGGTTGGTGTCAGGGAGCATGCTCAGTCACTCATTACTCTTAGGGAAGGTGTGTCAGCCCAATCCAGAGACTGTCACTATGGAGCCTTGCTAGCTAACTTGTTCTGGGGATCCCCTTTCTCCACCTTCCTGGGCTGGAGTCACAGGTGGGTCACTGTGCCCACGTGGCATGGGTTTTTAGGAATCCCAACTCTGGTCACCCTTTCCACAGCAAATACTTAACTGCTGAGCCCTGTCCCAACTCACATATCTTCTCTTTACTCTAGAATCACCAGGGAGTGAGTGTCTGTGTTCATAGAAGAAAAGCTGGTAAACGATTTAGTCATGATGTACATAACTATTTACAGAATGTTTAACACAGTAGACCACGTTGTCTTGTCTGTTCCAGTGGCTGTATTTCCCTATCAGTGCAAGCACTCCTGAAATACTTGATAGCTATCCAGGTCTCACTTAGTGACACGTATTTATTCAAAAATTTAAATATTCACAAAGCACAGCTCTACTGGTTCAAGCCTGTAAACTCAACATCATTCTAAGAGTGGGTTCTCTGACTTTACCCGAGGATATTAGTACTCCATCTGGTAAGACAGTTCTGTATACAGCCAACAACTCACCATAAATATTACAGGAGAGAGGTTCACTGCTGCACCAGGAGCACTGAGCTGAGCTGCACAAACTTTCTGGATGGAGGGAGATATTTCCTAGAGGAGGATTTTTTTCAGCACAGAGGATTACAGCACCTGCCTAGGTCTTGAAATTCAGGGCCTCAGAATGGTTTGTCATGACCTCCACACTTGTGATGACAAAGCACATGTCACACTAACTTGAAGGCCATCAAAGACCAGCATGATTTCCTCAGCTCTGAGAGACCATGGACTTCAGGAGGCGGATACTACAGGTCAGGATTGGGCAGAATGGAGGTCGATTTGGATTCATTGTAGAAGGTAATCTCCCAGATTTGTAGACAATCGTGTTTCTTCAACTAACTGAAGAAAACAGGGTTTTCTTCTTCAGAGCATACTGAGGCTTATTGGCCCACCATTTCTCCTTCCTCAGCTTCAGTTCTGAAGTGAATTTTTTTACAGTCTTTTAAAACATTTTTATTGAAAGAAACAAACTTTACTCTTAGAATATATTTTGATCACATTTTTCTTTACCCAATTCCTCCCAGATCCTTCCTACCTCTTTGCCCACCTAGCTTTGATTTTTTCTTTCTCTTTAAAACAAAATAAAACAAAGCCAAGGAATGAACATATACAAAATTACCCACAAAACCATAAAGATGAAAATCAAAATAAATAAGCAAAAGACTGATAAGATAAAAACAATCACAACAAAAGCTCAAGCAAAGCAAAATAAGACAAAAAGTCTACAAAAAACACTGTTGAGTTTGCTTTGTGTTACCCCTGAGCATGGGGCCTGCCTTAAGGTGTGGCTAATATTCCCGGTGAGACTTCATTGGAGAAAACTGTTTTTCTCTTTGCAGTAAGCAGCAATTGCAGATAATTTCTTGGTTCTGGAGGGGAGCCCATTTCCACTTCTGCCTCTGAGTTCTGAGATTCCTTCTGGCTTGAACTTGTTCAGATCTTGTTTGTGCTGACATAGTCTCTGAGTTCATATCAATCCTGTTGTCTCTGGCACTATCACCTCTGGAGGCATCCACCCCCCCTGGCTGCTACAATCTTTCCACCTCCTCTTCTGCATAGCTCTCTCAGCCTTGAAGGGAGGAATTTGATGAGTCATCCCATTTAGAACGGCATGTGGAGCTGATATTGTTAATTGCTTCTATATTGTGGGCTTTTGGATAGTTTCTTCAATATATTATTTTTATTATTTTATCTTTTCTGTACTTCTCACAACTTTTACAGAGAGTATGTTGGGTTCTTTTGTGGTTGTTGTTTGGCCTTATTTACTTGAAACAAAAAAACAAAAACTTCACTATGTAACTCCAAGCTGAAACTAACTATATATATCTCAGGCTGAGTGCAACTCAGTCCTACCTTTATCTCTTGAGTACTGAGGTTACAGGTGTACAGGCAAAGTTTCCAGTGGAGGGCTTGGGACATCAATCCAGGCACAAAACCTTTGACCTACTTTTGTCCTGCCTGCAAGATATGTTGGGGGGTGGGGGTGGGGGTGGGGAGGTGGCTCAGAAATTGTGGGAGTGGCTAAGTAATCTCTGGCCCATGCCAATGCCTGAGGGCCAGGAACCAGAGGCCTGTTAACCCAGAGACCTAGGAAAGAACCAAACATGTCCGGTGAAAGAAAGAAAGAAAGAAAGAAAGAAAGAAAGAAAGAAAGAAAGAAAGAAAGGAGTGGCTAAGTAATCTCTGACCCATGCCAATGCCTGAGGGCCAGGAACCAGAGGCCTGTTAACCCAGAGACCTAGGAAAGAACCAAACATGTCCGGTGAAAGAAAGAAAGAAAGAAAGAAAGAAAGAAAGGAAGGAAGGAAGGAAGGAAGGAAGGAAGGAAGGAAGGAAGGAGGAAAGAAGAAAGGAAGGAAGATTCTTAATGATATCATGCTATATTCTCATAGACAGGAGCCTGGCATAATCATTAGGAAAGAGACCCCATCCGGAAACCAATGGAAACAAATACAGAGATCCACAGCCAAACATTAGTTGGAGCCTGGGAATCAGGTAGAAGAGAGGGAGGAAGGATTGTAGGAGCCAGAGGGGTCAAAGACAGCACAAGAAGCCTACAGAATCAACTGAGCAGGGCTCATAGGGAACCGCAGAGACTGAACTGACAATAAGAGAGCTTATATGGGTCTGACTTAGGGCCTCTGCGTGTATGTTATGGTTGTGTGTCTTTATCTTCTTGGTGGGACTCCTCACAGTGGGAGCAGGGGCTGCCTCTGACACTTTTGCCTGCTTTTGGGACCTCTTTTCTCCTACTGGGTTGCCTCGCTACTGAGTCTTAATATGAGGGGAGGTGCCTAGTCTTATTGCAACTTGATATGCCGCGTTTCAGTGATATCTCTGAGAGTGACCTTTTTTGGAAGGAAAAGGAAAAGGAACGGGTGGGGGAGGGAACTGGAGAAGGGAAGGGAGAGGAAACTGTCGTCAGGATTTAATACAGGAGAGGAGAGAATAAATTAAAAAAAATTAAAAAAGAGATTACAAGTCTGTACCATGTTGCCTATTTACAAAAATCTTATTAAGATTTTTATGTATCAACTAACCCTAAAAATACAACAGTGAAGGAATTATAACAAGTAACCTCTAATTCCTTTCTAACTCATGCCAAAATGTAAATAGTAGAGACAGAGACAGTAGAGTATACAACAGCTAGGCATGGTCAATCCCAACACTCAGGAGGCAGAGGCAGAGGCAGCCTGGTCTATATAGTGAGTCCCGGGAAAGCCAACGATACATAATAGAGAGATCTTATAAAACAAACAAACACAAAACCAAAGCAAAACAAACAAACAAAAGCCCCAAAGCAGAAGGCGGGCAAGGGTAGGGGACAGGAGAGAAAGGTACAGCAGTTAGTCACATGGATAACATATAATTGATAATCACATCTTTGAAACAATTTCAATCAGAAATATTTCCGTTAGAGAGCCTAGAAATGGGTCCAGGGAAGCTAGGTAAAAAGAAAACTCGGTAAATGGATTACAGCATACACTGGATGTGAGTGGAGAAAAAGTTAGTGTGGTTACTTTGTGGTCAAACACAGTCTGAAACTAGAGGAAGTGAGTCCCTCTAGCCTGAGCTGATACACAGCTAGGCCGTCTGTGTCCTCAGAGTGACCTTCTGGGAAAAACCTCAGAAGGGGTTTATGTCCTGTGTCTTTGTGTGACTGACATGCATATGACTGAAACTATTAGATATGTGATATCCACGGCTGCATAGAAGGCTCTTGATTTTCTCTGACAAACAAGAGTTTGTTGGCAGAAAACCAACTCTAGCCCAGCTGGCAAGCTCCCTGAGCTCCGTGAGAGAATGCTGGTGCAGCGGCAGAGCCACAGCTTCCTTGCCATGTGTATGCCTTGAATTCTCACTTTTTAATAAAGGTCCTAGCTATTTCTATACTTGCACGTACTTTCTGACTTCTTTGAATGAGATGCCCAGGACCCATAAAACAACTGACTAGACAACAATCGTCAGAACAGACAAAAGGAATGCGAGAAATATCTGTATTTTAATGCATAAGATATAAAGAAATACTCTAACATGGAGTTCTAAGAGTCTAAGACTTAGACCAAAAGCAACCCCCAGGCATATTTTTTGTTAAAATCTTGGGAAAATGGAGAGAAAAACAATTTAAAAGCTTCTGGAAAGAAAACTTCGGGAAGACTCTAAGGACAATGAATCCCAGACTTCTTCTGGTCAGTAACAGAGAGCAGAGACTGTGAACTAATAGCTACCATTCTGAGCTAACCCACAGGGTCACTGAAATGAAAGGTCAAAAAAAGTGCATTTCAGACATATGAGGTCTGTACAGCAATGCTAATTACCAGAGCTTCTGGAGCTGTCCAAAGGAGATGGGAATGAAAGGGAAACTCATCAGAGAAACTTTGCCGAGTAAAAAGCAAAACGAAAAGCTTATGATGAAATCTAAAACATTTGTTGGCAGATCTGAGACCCAAACAACCCTTCTGAAGGACATGGGGAGTGGAAGGCTGACCTTCTTGTCAGTGTGAATAAAGGACTCAGTATAGCAAATGGGAAGCTGGGGCTGGCAAGGTGGCTCAGTGAGTAAAGGTTTTGCTGTAAAGGTTTTGGCCATGACCCAAGTTCAATGCCTGGAGCCCTCACCACGGAAAGAGAACTGATTCCCGAAACTTGTCCTCTGACCTTATGTGCACAGTCCTCGCACACATGCACACACAAAATCAATCCATTTCAAAACACCCTGGAGCTGCAGGGAACAAGGAGTAAGATTAGCTCGATTTGCTTTTCTTTTTGTCTCTCCAGTGGTTCCTGCATCCCTTAAACTTTTTCTTATTGCTTTCAGAAAACAAACCCAGTTTGCTTGCCAGGAATTGTTTAACATTAGGGTTGCAAAGTCTGTTGCTCATTATTGACAGTTTGCCCAAAGAAGCCTGACAAAATAGAAACATCGTGGTTTGTGTTCTGCTTGTGAGGTCAAAGGGCCAAGGCTGGATCAGTCCTAGAATGGGGCAGGGTTATCGCCTTTCTCTCTCTGCAGATATGAAATAAGTCCGTTTGGATTCAGAGTGGGGCATGTGTCAGTCGGTTTGGGGGAGCTCTTTGTTCGGGGAAGTCACACTTAGTGAAGACAAAGACTGGAAAAAGGAAGACTCTGCTCAGTCTGAATGGCCATGCCCGTGTATTCTGGAGTCCCCCGAGTTGTCACTGCCAGCATCCTTTCAGATTACTGTACTCAACCTTGTGCTTAATTAGATCAGTATCATTTTTTTAAATGTACTTTGAAAGTTTCGACTCAATTATGACTTTAAGTTTGAAAATGTGCAGATTATTTATTTTATGTGTGTATATGTCTTTTTAGCCCCTTTAAATAGAATTGTGTATTTTGTTTCTGAGAGACTGTGCTATAAGTTGTTTATTTCAGCTATCAAGTCTCCCCACCCCCAACATGCTAGGCCTTCAGATGTATGTGGTAACCAACTTCACACTAATGTCCAAGGCTAATACAATTCATAAGATGATAGAGTTTAAATTTAGGGTATAGGAAAACAGTTCAGTACATGGTCTGGGCTACAGCAGTCTTAACAGTGTTTGCAGTGTGGGGAGAAATTGGCAAGATGTGCACATACTGAAAAGACTCCTGTTAAAAGGAAAACAGAAACATGTTAGCTGAAACCTTGATCGCTGAGTAACTGTTGCTTAAGTTTTTTAGAGACAATCTTCCTCTACAAAGCCCCAGTTAACCCTAAACTCACTATGTTGTTCCATCTGGCCCTAAGCTTACCACAGTCCTCCTGCCTGAGGATCCTGGATGTGGAGATTCTGGTTATGTGCCACCACAACTGGGTGGATAACTCTTTGATTTGTTTCTAACTCCTGCTTACTGATTGTCTAACCCAGACTAAGAATGGCCTCTCATTTCCCAGGCCCCGGCACAGATTAATCAACATAGAGTCTCTAGGGGTGGGGCTTATGCCTCTCACGTTAAAAACTGCCCAGGTGATTCTAGAGTGTAGTGGACTTCGGAGTTCAAGAGAGAAGGCTACAACACGGCAGGGGTTAGGTGCCAATAGCAGGGTCATCTCCTGTACCAGCCTTTGTCTCTGCGACAGCTGTTATTGAACCTACTATGGGCTTTACTAGAGAGGAACCAATTCTGCAAGACCAATCTCAGAAAGCAAATAAAATCATATGGCTTCCCTTTTCAGGGTACCCTGTGGAGCTTTCGTGAATCCAGAATTCTCTTCTAAAGTTCTGCCCCTGTGCCACTGGTAGAAGCTCACCAATTTCTCTGTCTATTATCTCCACGAAGCCTTCTCAGACCACATTTAAAGTGCATGAAACCACTGTGCTCCCCCACATTGATGCCTTCCATCACTTTGTAACACAATTCCATTTCCTTCATGTTAATTTCTCTAGCTGGACCTCAACAAGCTAGAGGACAGGACTCCATTTCTACTCAAGACTACCACAGTGTCAGTGTATAATAAAGATAAACATCTATCAAATGGATGGATGAGTCACCTAAGACCCTGTCTAGTATCTTTTCTGCTGCTGTAATAAGCCACTCTGACCAAAAGTAGCTTATGGGAGAAAAAAAAAAGGTGTATTTGACTTACCTTAAAGGTCACAGTCCATCAGTGAGGGAAGTCTGGGCAGGAATTCAACCAGAAGCCACAGGGGAACACTCTTTGCTGTCTTTCTCACAGGGTCTTTCCTAGCCAGCTTTCCTATGCAGCTCAGGACTGCCTCCCTAGGGAATAGCTCTGCCCATAGTGGGCAGGACCCTCTTACATGAATTAATAATAATAAAAAATCTCCCACAGTTATGCCCATGGGCAAATCTGATTTCAGCAATTCCTCAGTTAAGGTTTCAGGTGAATCTAGGCTGTGGACAAATTGACAAGTAAAGCTAACGGGGACAGCTGTCCCTCTCAGAAAAACAAATCCTGAGATGGTAGAAGGTCAGAATGAAAGTTTGTTAAAATGGATATACCTAAATTTCAGCTCCAAGTATGTCGAGTCAGAAGGATTAGGATGACACCTTCTCAAGCTGAGGCACATTTATTCTTTCCAGGGCCTTGGGAATGTCTGTCCTTTTGCTCTCTCCCTGGAATTAGTCTAGAACAACAGGACAGGCTACCTGGCCTCTTTTAATATCTTCTTCTCTAGGAAGGCTGAAAAGGCTAGCGTTCGCACAGAGTCCCATACCTTTGTAAGGATGAGTCTTGGAGGGTGTGCCCTGATCAAAGTGTGACCAGCAGATGTGCAGTCCAACTTTCCAGCAGACTGTCATTTGGGCTAACTTCTAAATCAAGAGGAATTGAGGAAACGGAGCCACATTTTGCTATCGGGGTCCTATCAACTCATTGCTCTCTAATGTGAATGACAACCCTGGTAAGAGCAGTCTGCCGTTTAGTTTCAATTTTTTCCCCACCAAATGAAAACTGATGCTGTGCTTACCTTTGATTAACATTCATCACAGTGAAGGAATTGTACTCATCCACTTATAATTATACCCTTCTTCCATAAACAGACTTTTAATCACAGACCTTCCACGGTGGGAAAAACTAGTTCTCTGCCCTCAGCCTTGTCTGGTACCACAGGAAAGCTGCCTCTTTTCTCAATCAAGAGCATTGCACTCTGAGCTGCAGTGGAGAAGGCTGTGGGTAGAGTCAGGTCTGCTAAATCCCAGCTCTCGCTCTCGGTAAAGCTAAAGCTTTTCCCTCCAGTGCTTCAGCCTTTGAATCTGAAAATGGAGATTGATAGCTCCGGTCCAGGCCAGCACACTGGGAACATCCCAAGGAATTAAAAACACCAAGCCTAGACTGTATTCAAGGCCTCCCAGTGAAATCTCTATGGCCAGGGCTCAGCATTAGAAAAGATTATCCATTAAAAAGATACCCTGGCTGAATTCTGCTGAGAACCTCTGGGCTGCTTACTGCTGCTCCAGCTCCATTATCATCAGGCCCTGGGAACTGTGGCTCTTGCTTCAGTTAGAGATTGCATAGGGTCTAGAGGAAGGCCAGCCTGAGCCTCAAGCACTCGCTGAGATCTGCCCTGTGCCTGCGTGGGCTGGGAGATCCTCTCCTGGGACCAGTTTCCTGGTGCTCCCCAGGGGTGGAAAGGAGAGAATAATTCTCACTGAGCCTGCTGAGTGTTGACAAAACCCTGCGTTTCACTGTCAGCAGTGTCTACCGCAGGTCTGTCTTATTTAGGGTCTCTATTGCTGTGAAGAGGCACCATGACCGTGGCAACTCTTATAAAGGGAACAAGCATTTAACTGGGCCTGGCCTACAGTTCAGAGGTTTAGTCATGGTGAAAAGCATGGTCGCACTCAGGCAGTCACAGTGCTGGAGAGCTAGCTTAGACTTCTACATCCGCATTGGCAGGAAGCAGGAAGAGAGACTGATGCAGGGCCTGGCTTGAGCATCTGAAACCCCAAAGCCCAGTGACACACTTCCTTCAACACAGCTGCACCTGTTCCAACAAGGCCACACCCTCATAATTCCACTTTCTATGAGCCTATGGGGTAGGCAGGGGCATTTTCATTGAACCCATCACAAGGTCTAATGTACCAGGTATAGAAATTCAATAGTGATGGATGAGGGGATATCTGACCTTATGTGGCTTATGACCTGGAGAAAGGCTTTAAGCCAATAACAAACAATTATTAAGGCGTAAGGAGATGCAGAATGGAAGTACAGTTGGCCACGAGACCCAGAACAGTAGTGGTGGAAAGTTGCAAAGGGAAACACTGCAAAGCAATGTGTAAGACAGTAAGGCTGAAAGACAGGCGGAGAGAGTTCAGTTGGCAGATGGCACGCCCCTCAGCTGTTTGTTGCTGTGAGAGAGGAAAACAAGTTAAAAAGGAGAGCTTCCTTTTGGCTCAGTTTTTGCAAAGGTTTCAGTGCCCGCTTGGCTGGCTCTATTGCGTGTGTGCAGAGCAGTGAGGTAAGAAGGCCTGAAGGTCCATTTCAATGGGTCTCTGTGCCCACACAGTCTAATTTACAGAAGGATATATTCCAGCGCCTTTAGGATTGATACTGAGCATTTTTATGAAAACTTACAAGTAAATCTCCTGAGTTCTTCTGGTTGAGAATCACTTTTAGACAGAACTTCTTGGATGTCAGATGAGAATCCTAAGGCGTAAGGTGACTAGTCTGAGGTCATTGAAATATTAGACACACTGAGGAGACTGGAGCCATGTAATACTCTTTCATGGTCCAGTACACCTAAATGTTTTCATTAGGAAATGACACGAATGGTCACAATAGCTCCTTATGCTCCCTCACCATTTACAAGCCCCTTTCCATGCATGTAACATCACCTGAGTCTCATGACCAGGGAGAAGCAAAGGAAGGCTGCGTGGAGTGAAATGATGTGCAAACTCCAAGATGTTGTGTCTGAGCTCGACAGGAACTTATTCCTCATTCCCAATCCCGAGAACCTTCTCCCGCTCTAAGCACCAAATTACAAAGCTGGTACCCAGACTTTTCTCCCAGGAGGCAAACCCTGACCTTTGGTCAACCTGGATGGTCTAATGGCCTGCAATCCATTTCCTGTGCCTGTCACCCTAATGGCGTATAGCAATAAAGGCTAAAGGAGACCCCAGTAATTAGTAGCCCAGAGGCATGAATGACATTTGGACAACCTCCCTGTTGGTTACAGTGCATTTGGCACCCCAAGGACTCCAGAAACCAGAGCCAGAGTGCCAGACACATCAAACTCAAGTGTCACCAAGGTCTGAGCTCAGCTGCTCCCTTAACATTTGCAAAATGTCCCGCCCACTCTTTTCCTTCACTCCCTCCCCTGGCCATTTCCAGGAGCAGATGAGCTGAGGTTACATGCAGCTGATCCCAGTGCTGGTTAATTATCTTGGCCTGTAATTAGCGCTTCCGTTCTATCATTGCCAGCTCCCACAGTTAATGCAGCAATTCTCCCTGCGGAGGAGAAGTAGTTGGAAAGGGCTCCAAAGAGGCCATGAAATAAAAGTTTCTAGAAGTGACAACCTTTTGGAGATGTTCCATTGTCTCACCCTCCCATCACTTCAAGCCAACATGCCCAGGCATCCATCCACCCACACTGTCCCATCAGAGAAGAGTATGAAGGACGTCTGACTGCTTTAGGCAAGTGCCCTAAGACCCATCACCCCTGGACTCTCTTTCTCTACATCAGACTGGATTTCAGTCCAAGCCAGCATTTCCTCCTGGACAGTTCTTAAAGGTTTCTGTTTCCTGTCTTTGTGTTCTCTGGTTTTGTTCAGTTGTCATTGGCTCTCATTTGGACTTTTATAGCATCTCTCTAATGGACCTCCCCCAACTGGTCCTGTGGGCTTCTCCTCTGTAGTATAAGGAGAATAATCTTTTGCTGTAGTCTAGACTTGTCACTATGCTGCCCAAAGGACAACCATGTGAGTTTGGCCTGCAATATTGTGTATAAGGCATCCTGCCTATTTTCCAACACTCCTTTCACCTACTTTTTAAACACCATTATAACTCTACAGTGCTGTGGTTCTCCCTCACATACACATTCCAAACACATACATACATATGCACATCCGAAGGACTCAGTGCCCAGGCATCCATCCACCCTCGCTGTCCCATCATGAGAAGAGAGGAGTACGGAGGACATCTGACTGCCTTAGGCAAGTGCCCTAAGACCCATCGCAAGGAAAGGGCACTTGCTCTCCATATATGTGAAGACAGAGCGGAAACTGTAAGCCTATCTTAACATAAAAATGTCTGACAGCCGAGACTGCTGGAGATAGCTGTCTCCCAGACACCAAAGTGAACCATCGAGAGGATTTCTCAGAGCATCGCTCTGAGGTGCTCAGGTTCAGGTCCTGTGCTGGGCTCAACCTGGCGGTGAGAACCCACAATTAACATCTGGATTTCAAGATTTTTTTTATGTCTTGGATAAAAGAATGAAAAAAAAAAGTAAAGGAAAAACAAACAGTTTTTCCATTTCCAAAACCTTTCTTATTTGAGAAAATCTGCAATTTCTCTGATTTGTGACCCCCTAACTATTTATTCATATTCTCTATTCCGTCTCCCTGTCTCTCTCCAGCATGGTACCTGACTTAGAGAACTTTACAACCCATTATGTACTTTCTAAATTTGCTTTCCCTTGGGGTGGGGAGTGTGCCACTGGACATAGGTGATAGGAAAGGACAGTCTTCCCACTCCCTCACCATGACACACTGCCTGTGTGCTGCTTGGAGCCAAAGGCACCCTGAATTACATGGCTGCTATTCCCAAGCCACTGAGATCATCTGAAGCTTTGCCCAAACCCAGAAACTATTTCCAGCCCTGAAGGCCCACTGCTGGGTTGGCTCATTGAGAAATGTTAAGGAGTCCTTTGTGGGGACTTCTGAGAGAATGATGGGAATGGTGCTGAGGTGGAGAGCTACAACTCCATCCTGGAAGGTCTCGCATCACCTCTGGGGCAGATGGTGGAAGGTGTCAAGCCTTCCTCACTTATTCTCATGCAACATGGCGCTGGAGACCCAGTGTAACTAAAACGATTGAGTAATTTTTAGAGAACAAACTGTTTGTTCTTTGGGGATTGAGGTAGAGGGAACAACAATCTAGTATCAGACATCTGGATAATGCTCCCTTAACAACCTTGTGCCTTAGGCAAATCTTGGGCTCAGCTCTTTCATCTGTGAGCTGTGGATGGGATGAAATGGCAGAAGAAGGGGAAGAGGGAGCTTAAACGATTGCATTCTTTCTTCCAAAAGGAGGTAAGATTTTCTATACTTTTCTTTTTCAGAATTTGTCCATTTTTCCCCAGATATTTTGAGCTTTTTGGCTCACACAGTCTCTGTCACAGCAACTCAATACTACCTTCACAACAAGAGAGAATATCCTAGACAATAAATGAACAAATTAGCATTGCTTCGATAGTACGTTACTTATGAAAAAAAGTTTCAAGCTGGACTTGGTTTGTTGGCTCCTGGTTTGTCAACTTCTCTTCTAGTATCTTCTATCTCCTCAGGAAATAATGAGACTTAAAATTCTTTTCAGGTTAAAGTAGGTAGAAGGGACTCCATTCCAAATCAGCCAGTTGTCCACCAGTTCCTTTTTTTGCATGATGGAGGACTTCCAAATAAAGCAGGGCTTTGTGTTTAGATCACCCCGGAATTCCGCTTCATTCAGAAATGAGAACGGTATGGCGAAGAAACTGACAAAAGTTGATCGTTTTCACTTCCCACAAATAAGACCATGCTTTCCAGATTTTCAAATCACTGGAGTGTGGTTTGGGTGAATGCTCACCATAGGCCCCCGTGTTGGTGGCTCAGTGCCAGCTCATGGTGCTATCAGAAGGTAATGGTACCTTAGTACCCCGTAGGGGGATAATCTGGACACTGGAACATGGTCTGGAAGAGGCTATGGGGATCCAGGTAGTTCCTGCCTCTTGTTGCTTCCTGGCCACCGCGAGGAGCTTCCCATCTGATGCCGCCATGCTGCTGCCTCCCCATGGGCCCAAAGCAGAAAGGGCTCCAATAAAGGATTTCTTTTCTTGAGTTGATTGTGTCAGATATTTTGTTACAATAATGGAAAGCTGACTAACACAAGGAAGAGTGTTAACCAGGTGAAGATATGGAGAGTCTTTTAGTCAACTCAAGTTCCAAAGCTAGATCCATTTGCCTCCTGACCTTGTTACCTAATGTCTTCTTGAGCTAGTGCTAGCATTAATACATACATACATACATATATACACACACACACACACATACGTAAATATATATTCCTATAACCAGCACCTGACCTTATATCAACTTTCTCATATCTAAACCGTGTGACTTCAAGCGAGAAGGTTAACCGGTCTCTTATGCTTCACTTTTCCAAATTAAAAAAAAAAGAAAGGCATCTTGCATAGCTCTTGATATTTGGTAAAGTGTTATATAAATGTCTAGAGTTTGCTCCTTGTCCCATGATCATTCACCACATTTACTTGTCTTTCAGGTGAGATGTATTGATTTTCTTCAACTCGGAGGATCTGTGTTTGCTAAAAATAAGAAAGAACCTTTGCATGTTTCACTTGACACTAGATAAGCCTACTCTGCTTGTTGCACTTCTTTCTCCTTTCCCAGTTTCTTGCCACTTGATTCTGTCTATACATCTCTCATTTCTCTATCATCTATCATCATCATCTATTATATATTATATGCCTATCTGCCTCTATCATCTAGCTATATTTCCCATCTCATATCTACCATGTGTTTGTCCCACACTTGTTTCATATCATCTACTTGTTATCATCCACCATCTATCTATCTATCTATCTATCTATCTATCTATCTATCTATCTATCTTTCTATCTCTTATCTACCTATCTTTTATCTAGCTATCTATATTCCATATATATCTATCATCTATCTCATATCTATGTACCTATCTATCCATATCTCATATCTATGTATGTATAATCTGTTTATCTATTATTTATCTTTTTTTCTATTTATCTATTTACCTTCAGCAAAAATATTACCAGTTCCCTCTAGATCTCCTGCAGGGATCTAGGCCAAGTGTGTCAATATATAAAGGACATTCGGTTAATGTTGATTGAATTATTGAATCAAGTAAATTAAACAGACATCTAAAGTCAAATTAATTCTCCATTTCTCTGAGGTCCTGTTCTTTGGCTACAGAAGGAGGGCCTCTGTTCATCATTCAGTGGAAATTTCAAACTGAATTCCTTGGCTTCCAGGACATTTGATGACTGACAAAGAGGCCATTTTCCTTAGGCTTCACATGAACATGGGTGGGTAGATTTTCCTGATAACTGGTAGCCTATAAAGTTATATCACATGTAGGGACAGACTAGAGACTTTGAGTTTTGAGGCTGCAAAGGTGCAGGTAGGTTTGTAGCCTAAGGCAAAAGAAAAATAATTTGGCAACTTTTGCTAATTAAATCTGGGATCCATTGCTCCCTCAGCCTTTCAGGGTTGGTGCCAATGGGCTGCAGCTTGTTATTTCCCTGGAAGAATTCCCACTGTATTTTTTTTTTTCTTTCATTAGTGAAGAAATCTGCATACATCAGCCACACTTTAAGGCCATCCTTTACCCCTGTTTGCATTATATATTTGCTTTTTCTTGATTTCAAATTCACAAAGTTTAATTTAACTTTGGGGAAATTTTTGTTCCCAGGCTTATGACACTTCCAAAGTGCTAGATGAATCACAAACTTATAAAAAACATTGTAACAGGGATCCGAGATTAATGATGCTAATGTCTTATGCATCATTGTGCCCAAGCGTCCCTAACGGGAGGTTGTACAACTTCATGAATACTTCTAGTGACAGGATACTTCTTGTCACAATCTGAGGGCAGTCATTTCATTTACTTCCTAACTCTAATTTTTATTAAGAGTGGCGTTAGTTTCATTCTTGTAGTAATTTACCTCCAGAAGGCATTTTCACGTTCCTACCCCTTGATTTCCACAAGGCTATTGGGGAAAAGGGTCCCTTAGCCTGTGCTGCTGCCGAGGGACATAGGCTAGTTTGGCTCCAAGCTGAAGGTCAGGGTGTTCTACACATATGAAACTATGCCAAGTGTCTCTTTTTAAGCATAATGATCATTTTTACCTTTCAGGTTTTAAATAAGGTAGTGTCACCTTTCTCTACCTCAGTGAATAGGGGAGGGTAAATTCTCATGCTTGACCTCACTTATTTGGTCAGCATTCTTTTGAAGCAGTTAAGCCTTACCCCTAAAGCCCAGGGAGGAAAGGAGCCTAGAAGAAGTGCCTGCCTGTTTGTAGCCTCAGGCTCATGGAGATGGTTCAGGCCACAGCCTGAGCATGACAGCTTGCACCTCAAAGGCAGCAATGGAGCCTGGCTTTCCAGTGTGTGGTAGTGGATAGCCCCAGAGGCACTTGGCCCTTCTGGTCCCAGGCCCTTTGGTTGGGATCAGAGCTGTGGAGTGGGCACTGCTGTTTTTCATGACCCATTTTTTTTCTCAATATGCTAAAGGCAGCTCATTATTTCAATGACTTTTTTTACTTCCTAAATTAAGGAATCCAAGTTTGTCTGTCCCACTGCTGTTGATCTTTCTGCAGAGGCAAGCAAATCTTTGAAGCCCCTTGAAGTTCAGTGCTGTTGGTATGGGAGGTTCTGTGCCCATGTTTATGAGAAGGGGAATACAAAAGAAACTCAAATGTTGTGTAGCAAATAATGGGAATTTGAAATAATGAGAGGCCTAAAGGGAGAGATTTAATATTGGCAAATTAAAATAAAGTAGGCTTGGTTGAACCAAAATGAAAGGAAGAAAAAGGCAGAAATGAGAACACAGTAATGTGACTTCCCAGAGTCAGGAAAACACTATACAAAGAGAAGAAGATATTAAGAAGGAACTCTAAGAAATGAGAAAGTACAATTTTAAAGTGATATCTGAAATTAAAAAAAAAATCCTCAGAGGGAGTAAAAATGTTTGGTGAAATTTTAATTCCAGAAATTAAAAAGAACATTTCGTAAGCTTTTATGGGGGAAGACTAGGTGACTTTCAAGGGGAAAATGTGATTTTTAACATGAGTTCATATTTACAACAGTTGGGCAATATTTATGGAATGGAAATGGAAATTATAAACCCACCTGCCTTTTACAGAAGAAATAAAGCTTCTCTTTATCGCTGCTCAGCCTGATTTCTTATAGGAAACCAGCCACCTGTCCGGGACTACGTCACCCACAATGCGCTAGCTTGCACACAGCAAGAGAATGCCGCACAGACTTGCCTAAGAAGGAGGCCTTTTCTCAGTTGAGGTTCTGTCTTCCCAGGTGGCCCTAGTTTTGTGTCACATTCACAAACACTGAGCAGCACGGCAGCATGGGTAACTAAATAATGTATCTTAAAATCAGAAGCAAGTACAAAAAGACGTATTTTAGCAAGGTGAGGGAGGGAAACAAACAAACAAAAGGCAAGCATCCTGTCTTCTGCTGAGGAAATTAATACAGGAATTTAATGCCTGTGTTTGGATGAGGCTAAGCAGCATTTGCTAAATGTTCAGAACAAACAACCGGAGATGAAAAAGAAATCCACAAGAGGGGAGAATGTGGTGAAAAGCCAAGTCAGATTAGTCAAAGCAAGACACACAGCTAAAAAACGGTAACACAGAGGTGCATACGTGTATCTCCAGGTCAGGGAGGCCAAAGGCAGGGGGATCCCTTGAGCACCTTGGCCAGTCAGCCTAGTCAAATAGAATTCATGAGGTTCGGTGAAAGACCACACCTCAAAAAACAAGATGGAGGGTGATCCAGAAAGAAACCGTGTGTCAATGCCTGATCTCCACAAACAGGTGATCTCATGCATATGGAGCATATGTACCTGTGTACAAACATACACATAGAACACACACAAAAGTGTACATAGAGTCACACACACACACCAGCTCTTGGAAGGCCTGCAAGGTGGCTACATAAACAACTTCAGAAAACTCACACAGCATGGCAAAAGGTTAAAAGTTGCCATTTGCAGAAGTACACAAAGGACAATAGAAAATACAGCCACATCCTACCAATTTTGGTTTTGTTCTTTGTGCTTTTGGGGTGATACCCCAAAACATGCTTGCCAAGACCAATGATGAGAAGCTTCTCTGTTTTTTTTTTTTTTTCTGGAGTTTTACACTTTTAGATTACATGCTTCAGTCTTTAGCCCGTTCTGATTTTTGTATATGGTATGAGCAAGTTCCCAGAAATGTGGGCACTGGATAAAAGGAGAAAATGACAATATAAAGCCTTAGGAACGAGAGAGATGTAACTACATGAAGAATCAAAGTAAACATACAATTTCTTAGGAAAATGAAATAAGCAAAGTTAATTCAGGAGAGTCCTCCAGGGCTCCAGCCCCCGAGAGGATCCATGAAAAGAACAGTGCCTGTGGAGTCAAAACTCTTCTTCAGTCCAGCAGGGCCAGTAATAAAAAGTGTATTGTTTTTAATTTCCTCCTGGGCCGGGTGTCTATTTGTCAATATGTCTGAACCTGGGTGGTAGAGGCATGAGTAACAGCTTTCCAGCATGTTCTGGGGTGTGATGACGTGAAAAAAAAAATCTCCCTAATTGTTTTGTGGCGTTAGCTTAGCTGGTATTAAAACTCAGCAAGAACACAAAATCGAAGTGTAGACAATTCTGATTAATGAGAGCTGTAACAATCCTGCCAAACTGACTTCAGGAAAGGAAGTTTATTTATTTATTCACGTTACCAGAAAACATGACAGTGTCCTTTGGTGTGCTTATTAAAGCTTCCCTGCCCTCTTGTTGTGTTCTGCAGCCAGTTTTCCCTGGCTCGCACACGCTGTTTACCAAGAGGCGCAGGCTCTCTTGGCTTGGGCTCCAGTGGCAGTCCCTAGGAGGGGCTCGCTGGCCCCACTTGACTCCCTCGCCATCATCAGATCATATACCGTGGCCATGACAGCAAGAACTCTCAGTAGACAACAACGAAGGCCTACGGCCTATGGCTCGGGATTGGGGAATTCAGATGTAAATCAGAATGCTATCTATCAAAAATGAAAAAAACAAAAAACAAAAAAACAATGCCAAGAGAGATTGGGTTCATCCTCAGCTTCAGTTAATTGATTCATCTTCTGACAGTATCTCTTGATCACCCATTCCTTCTAGACAGTTTGCTAGGGTGAATGGAGCAGTAAACAGGGGGATTCTGCCTTGTGAGGTTATAGATTAGTAGCTAAAGCTTATTGCAAAATAGTAACTTTTTAAACTTTTGCCAACTTTTCACTGTGCAGCCCTGAATGGCCACAGACTCACTATATAGACCACGCTGACACTGAACTCGAAGATCTTCCTGAATCTTGTCTCCAGGGTACAGAGACTAAAGGCATGTGCTAGCCCTCTGTGATAACACTGAATATTTGAAATATCCTAAATACGGTAAGACGTGTCAGATGCCAATATCACAATGTATAGTAAATGTTCAAGAAATAAAGACTTCCTGATTCCAGAGTTTTCCCTCTCATTATCCTTCAAGGCACATTTCAGCAACGTTTCTGGGGAACTAGTGTAGAGTGTGTGTGATGAGAACATCCTCCCCTCTTGCAGGGAAATGAACTTGGCTTGGCAGCTTTCCGACACTTGTGCGGTTTCCTCTCAAACTCTGCAAATGCTTCCCTTTCCTCCTAACCTAATGCAGAGTCATCTCATTTGGATTTCGTCATAGGTAAACTATGTCATCCCACCTTTGCCTGCTGACACATAGGTCTCCCCCCCCCATTCATATTTTAAGACAATTGTCTGAACGCATGTGGATACACCTCTTTAAAATTGTTATACTTGCTCTCTGAAATCAAACTAAAAACCTAGTCACTCTCAACTTCTTCTTTTTTATTATTTCTCCTTGTTGTGCAATTTTCTCTTGAGCCACTCACCACCTCTCACTCTTCTATGACTTGGCAGCTTTTTGACCCATTGAGAGACAATTGAACGTGTTGTTTCCAGCTTGCTTTAACTGTGCCCTCTTTCCTATTTTTGTGGATGGTATTCACTGTTTTCAGATACTCCTGTATGAGACTGTATAAAAAGAAAACATTTTTTCTTACAGAGATATTCATATGTTAAGAATACAAATTATATATATAATTACTAATATATATATATATTTTCAATAGGATGTTGTTGCTGTGATTTTAGATATCTGTGCCTTTCAAATATCAGACATTGGGAAGGCCAAGATCACTTAAGAATTATTTATTGACCTTTTAGGTATTTTTGTCCAAACATTGGAAGACTGACAAGATTTGGGTTTACAGTGTTTTCCCCTGCTTGTCTGCATTCCTAAGGCCTGGAAAGGGTAGGGACAGGGCATAAGGCAATGATGGTTAGTATTGTTATTCATTTGCTAGAACAGTGGTTCTCAACCTTCCTTAGGCTGTGACCCTTTAATAACGTTCCTCTTGTTATGGTCACTCCCACTCATTAAATTATTTTTATTGTTACTTCATAACTGTAATTTTGCTGCTGTTATGAATCATAATGTAAACATCTGTGTTTTCCAACGGTCTTAGGCGAGCTCTATGAAAGGGTCATTCTTCCTCAAAATAGGATGCAACCCACAAGTTGAGAACCACTGTACACTCGCTATGTAGCCTCGACTCACCTGGACCTCTCTAAGTAGATCAGGCTGACTTTAAACTCACTGAGGTTCACCTGCCTCTGCCTCCTAAGTGATGGGATTAAAGGTCTGAGCCATCAAGACCAACAAACATAGCTTTTCTCCTTCTTTCTTTTTAACAGACTTAACTCACTTGATTTGTCTTGTATAAAAACCCATAGGTGGTGGCCACAATTGGAGCCTGAGTGTGCCTTTTCACAAGATGATCAGTAAATTTCTGATGAGCAGACCCGGTGAATAGTTTCTTTCCAGAGGTCATAGGTCAGGTAGCTGTAGGTGGTGAAGATGGCATCAAAGGTGGCCTTGGCAAAGTTGTGCAGTGTGACAGCCCCTGTCTGATGTGTAGAGTCTTCAATCCCAGTCATCAGCAGCAGCCTCTTGGGCACAGGAGCAGAGATGATGCCAGTGCCTCTGGGTGCAGGGATGAGACGTACTGACACAGAGCAACAGTGACTTGTCACTTTGCACGGAAGACTGTGGGGATTGCAAATGTTGTTCCCACAGTAGCCTCTCCACACAGGGGCCATGGAAAGCTTGACTAAGATGCTGGCACCTTGGATGGCATGGCCTACCCCCTTGGAGCACTTAACATCAAGAGCCACATGAGTGTTGTAGTCCCCAATAGTGACAAAAGCCTTGAATCTGGTCCCCTGGCCAGCTAAGTCTGTTTCTACACTGGCATGATCTTTACAGGCTCAACCTTTAGGGATGGACCCAGGAAAAAGCTTATTATCCTGGATTCCTTGATGGACAGAAAGAACAGGTGAATCTCTTCCAGTGACTTAATCTTTGTATCCTTGATCAGGGGGCGAAGCTTGGTGACAGAGGTCTACTCCTGTCT
The DNA here is from genome assembly GCF_030254825.1 of Meriones unguiculatus. Lineage (NCBI taxonomy): Eukaryota > Metazoa > Chordata > Mammalia > Rodentia > Muridae > Meriones > Meriones unguiculatus. The sequence goes on from NC_083364.1 coordinate 27,770,723, forward strand.
TTGGCCTTACCTTGTGACTGAAGCATGCTTCTGAAACTCTTGATTGTTGCCCCAGATAGGGTCATGCAACTGAATGTGGTGGTAACAAAAAAAAAAAAATTAGTAACAGTTAAAGGTACTACTGCCATTAAAAATGGCAGAAGTAGTTTGTGGGAAAAGGTATAATAATGAAACAATAAAACTCCTTTCTAAAATGATGTCCCCACAAAACTTTCTGACATGAGAAATGAAGAATCTTTTTACGAGGCTTGAGGGCAGCGTAGTCTGTGATTCAGTTAGATGACAACATGATGTTTTAACACTGCAGAGATATTACTGTATATAGGATAATTTTTATGAAGGATGTGTACATGAGGAGTTATTGTTTGTCAGCTCTTTGGATGGGCACACTATGAAAATAGTTATCTAAGAATTGAATATTTTACCAGCAAAAGCTTATAGCGGAAAGATGTAAGCCTTTACATATGGTTTCTAGGACAACTGTACTGGAGTCATTATGGGTAAGAATCTGGGCTTTGGAGTGAGAGTTAAAGACAGTGGCAATGAAAATTCTCTCTCTCCACTTCTCTCTCTCTCTCTCTCTCTCTCTCTCTCTCTCTCTCATGTGTGTGTACTCCCATGTGTATGTGTGATCACCTGTGAAAGCAAGCATATGTGGAAGCCAGTCACTGACATCAGAGTGTCTTTGCTCTCTGGCTTCTCCATGTTATTTCTAAAACATGGTCCTCGCTAAAGCTGAAGCTTGAGGTCTGGAATAAACTGGCTGGAGAGTAAGGCCTGAGGATCCTTCTATCTTTATCCCTCAGCTCTGGGATTAAGACCCTCATTGTCATGCTCAGCTTTTCCGTGGGTACAGGGATCTGAACTCAGATCCTTGTGTTTGGGTATCAGGCACTTTTCTCATTGAGTGATCCCTGTAGCCCCAACAGGCCATTTTTATTCAACATTATACAGTCCACAGGCTGCATTGTAGCCAAGAAAACTCATTACTGGAGTTAGATGGTGTGCTTCAAAATACCACTGAAATCATTGTGGTTTTAAAAGCTATTCTCTTAACAGTTATTTGTATTCAAACTTTTGAAAAGGCACGAACTCCAGTTGCATGCTGAGATAAAATGTGAAGTTTAAACAGATGAAACAAGAAGGTAAAAGTTACATGTTTGGTTTCTGGGTTGTTTTTTTTTTTGGGGGGTGGGGAGGTACTGAGCAGAATGATGATTTTCTTTTTAATTTGCATGGTGATTTTCATCTTTCAAAAATGTTCCAGTAGTTGGAAAACAAAACAGAACAAAAACTCCTGTTTAATGGGAGGGAAGATGGCTCAGCAGGTACAGATGCTTGCTGCCCAGCCTGACCACTTGCGTTTGATGCTTGGAACTAAAGCCCACCAAGCAGAAGCAAAGAACCAACTCCTGTAAGCTGTATGCGACATACGCATAAAATAAAGACATGGTTAAAAATTTCACAACTCAGGTGGATACATGATGATGGCACAGATACACACACTGTCTGAACAGCAGCACAGCAGTGACTGCACAGCGACCTACAGACTGAACCGTGGGCCCCAAAACACCAGCGACTGGGTCTCCCAATCTAGAGGAGACCTCACGGTGAGGGAAACAAGCAGGTCTAACCTCAGGTCACCTGGCTAATCCCTGGAAACGTTCCTGGTTCTTGACAATGTTTGGTATCTAGCATCTGGCCACATGCCTGCATGCTGCGCTCACCGACCAGTGAATACTTTCTGGGTATGAAGCTCCAACCTCAGGCCTCCTAATACCCGGGAGCCACAGGAACAACCCCAGACACTGCTCCAAAGCTCAACTTGTCTCCACAGGGAGACCAAACCTCTAGGCTGGTTAGTTCTCTAAGATGGCTGCACCCAGCACACACAGTGTCTGAGCAGGAGCAGCTTATTAACCTCAGAGCAAGAGAGCCAGTGTTGGGGCAGGTGTCTCCAGGACTTCTCCTGGTGAGAGGGGAGCCCGTGGGCTCTTGAGGAGTCCAGTGGGTCCATAAGATCACACACCTGAGAAGAGCTAAGTAGCAAGGAGGGCCAAGGGAGGGTATCAGAATGTCACTCAGAAGGGGAAATAGAATAGACAGCAGAAGTGGAGAAAGAGCAGGAACTGAGCAGGAGATGGAGTGGGGAGGAAAACAACGGTGGGGACCAGATATGGGGAGAACGGGGCTGGGAGGTAAGAGGGCTGGGAACAGGAAGGGAAACTGAGGGGGACATCTCTTTGTCAAGATGGAGGCCTGTGACAGGGTAGGCTCCTGGGAGGACATGGGTGTGACTCTAGCTAAGACCATCCCCATCAAACCAACATAATTGTTTACAGACCTTCAAAGAACAATTCTCAACTTCATATGGAAAAACACAAAACCCAGAATAGCTAAAACAAATCCTGTTCAATAAAAGATCTTCTGGAGATATCTCTATCCCTGATCTCAAGCTGTACTATAGAGCAACAGTAACTAGCCATATAATACAGGATAAACATACTACAATCCACAGACCTAAAGAAGCTAAACAACAAGGAGGACCCTAGGGAAGATGCTTAATTTTCATTCAGAAGGGCAAATAGAATAGACACTGGAAGTGGCTGAAGAGAGGGAACAGGAGCCTACCATAGAGGTCCTGTGAAAGACTCTACCTATCAGGGGATTGAAGCAGAAAGCAGATGCTGAGACTCACAGCAAACTTTGGGCAGAGTGCAGGGAAGCTTATGGAAGAATGGAGAGATAGAAGGACCCAGAGGGAATAGGAGCTCCACAAGAAGACCCACAGAGCAAACAAATATGGCCTGGGGGGGCCTGCAGAGACTGATGCACCAACCAAGGACCATCCATGGAGAGGATCTAGACCCCCTGCTTAGATGTAGCCCATAGGCAGCTCAGTCTCTGTGTGGGTGTCCTAGTAAGGGGAGCAGGGTCTGTCTCTGACATGGACTCTGTTGCCCACTCTTTGATCACTTCCCTCAGGCCACAGAGAAAGAGGATGTAGGCTGTCCTAATGAGACTTGATAGGCTGGGATCAGATGGTAGGGGAAGAGGGTTCCCCCTTTCTGAGGACTAGGGGAGGAGAGAGATGGGGGGAAGAGGGAGGGTGGGACTAGGAGATTATGAGGGAGGGGGCTACATTTGGGATGTAAAATGAATAAATTATAAAAAATAAATTTAAATTTTAAAAGTTTACAACTTTGACATTTAAAAATGTCACTTCAGAGCACAGATTTTAACAAATTTATGTTAAAAGATTAAAGTTTTACTAAACATGTTAAGATTTGAGGGAAAAGAGTAGAGTAGAAAAAGATCTTTAAAAATGTTAACAGCAACATGTGACTTTATAGTTGAAAATAACTTTCCTCAAGATTTAATCGCGAGAGTTATAATTGATTACCTGAGTGCCTGGAGACATAGTTTCAGAAATATTTCATTTTAAAATTTAATGTTATTTTTAATTAGCATACAAATTAATAGGTTTCCTTATGGCATTTTGATACATCGTGTTGGTTGATTGTCCTGAATTTCTATCCTCTCATTTTTTTACCCTTTCCCTACTTATACACACACACACACACACACACACACACACACACACCACTCAGTAGTTCTCTTTCTACTTTCTTATTAGATGCCCACTCCTCTCTCAGAAGCCTTTTCCAACTTTCATGGTCTGCTTTCTAGTTTCATGACCTTTACACACACTCACTCCAACATAAATAAATATACATAACAATTTGAAGCCAGGATTCACATATGAAAGAAGGAGCATTTGACATTTGTCTTGTGAGCCTGTGTATCTTAGTGTTTTTAATACTATGATAAAAGACCATGACCAAAAGCAACTTGCCTTACAGTTTGTAGTCCATTGTCCAGGGAAGTCAGGGCAGGAACTCAAGGCCAGAACCTTGAGAAATTGATGAGGAAGCCATGGAGGAATGCTGCTTATTGGATTGTGCCTCATGGCTTGTTCAGCTGGCCTTCTTTTACAAGACCACGTGCCCAGGGCAGCACCACCTACAATGGGCTAGACTGTCTCACATCAATCACTAATTAAGAAAATGTCACACAGGCCAAGCTGGTGGGGGTGGCTTTTCAGTTGAGGTTCTCTCTTCCTGAATGACTCTACCTCATGTCATTTGACAAACAAAAGCAAAAAAAACAACAACAAAAAACTTGCCAGCACACTGGAAAACATTATTTTTCAGTTCCAACCATTTTCATTCATGTTTCATTATTTCATTTTTCTTTGTGGTTCAACTATATATATATCTATATAAACACATGTCCAGCCACCTGCAGGGAGGAACCAGCCTTACTGCATTCCTTTCCTGCCCACTATAGATAGAGTTGCCCAGATCCCCCCTCTCCCCTAACAAAGGAAGCCAAACACAGTTAATGGTTTTGGTATCTTCCTAGCCAATCAGTTCAAAATGCGCTATCCCCCTTTGTGTTTCAACCAATAGACGCTTGCCAGGCTGGAATTCCCCTGCTTTGGGTGTTCTGGGAGGGACTGGAATTGAGCTCAAAGCTCTACTCTCAACCACTGCATTGGTGAGGGTGTGGGCCTGAGCTTGAACTTGTAATAAAAAGATCCTCATGTGTTTTGCAAAGGACTAGACTCCTGGCAGTCTTTTGGGGTGGGGGTTAAGGGGTCTTGACAATCAGGCACAACACCTCCGCCTCCTTGAGTGCTTGGATTAAAAGTGTGTGCTACCACGCTTGGCTTCTAGATATTTTTTATTAAGCTATTGTTAATGGGATATTTTCGCTTTTTTTTTTCTGGGCAAGATTGCTATTTGTATATATAAAAGCTACTGATTTTTTTATCCTAACCATTTATCCTAAAACTTTACTGAAAGTGTTTACCAGATGTAGAACTTTTATTGTGGACTCTTCAAGGTTAAGAACAGTGCAGAATCATGCTGTCTGCAAATAGAGATAGTTTAATTTTTTTACTTCTAATTTTTATCTCTTTTGTATCTTTTCACTCTAGCTAAAATATATGAGCACTACATTGGGTAAGAGTGGAGAGACAACATCCCTTTGTTTCATTTCAGACTTTAGAGAAAATGCTTTCAGCTTTTCCCCCATTTAATATGATGTTAACTATAAGATCTGTCGTATATAGCCTTTACAATTATTCCTAGTTTCTTCAGAGCCTTCATTAAGACTAGATGCTGGACTTTTCAAAGAACCAACTCTGTGTTTAATTAATTTATTGTATTGTTCTTTAATTTTCTGCTGTTAATTTTGCCCCAACTCTATTACGTTTTTTTCCATCTGCTGAACTTATATTTGGCTTCTATTTGTTTTTCTATGCCCTTGAAGTCATCTCTAGGTCATTTGAGATTGCTCTGATGGTTTTTAATATAAACACACACAGCTATAATTTTTCTCTTTGAACTGCCGTGGCTGTATCCCAGAGTTTCTGATGGATTGGGCTCTAATGTCCATTTGGTTCCAGGGGATTTTTAATTTCCTCTCTGATTTTCTCCATAGCCACAATTTATTCAAAAGGGTATTACTCAGTTTCTTACTGTTTGTGTGTCATCTGAAGTTAGTACTAGTATCAGCACTTTGTGCTGATAAAAAAAAAAAACGATTTTTTTTTAAAGTTGTTTTGTGGCTTGTGATGTGACAAAATTTAGACAGGAGTTTATGCCTCACTGAAAAGAATATGTATTCTCTATCTGTTGCCTGGAGTTATGGCACATGGGTTGATAATATGCATGCATGTGTGTGTGCGCACACACACACACACACACACACACACACACACACACACACTATCTAATACAAATCTCAGCACCAGACACAGGAAATTCTTTGAGCTACTTATTGGTCAAGGCATGGGCTGAGATTCTCCAAAACAAAATGGTTGTTCCCGTTGCTCTTGTTTGCTTCCTAGAACATGAAGAAAAGACTCTATTGCTGAAGACATCATACAGTTTGAACACAGCATTTGGAGTGATTGAGCTTGAACAACAAACCTGGCCGCATCTTCCCTGAGAACTAGCCCTCATAGTAGCCAAAGCTGCTATGCAAGCTGTCAAAGGAGAAAAGCAATCAATAGTCCTATCCAGCTATTACGCCTGACCACAACAACGACCAGCCTGGCAAGACATCTCCAAGGGTGCAATAGTTGCTCCTTTATCTTGAGGGGCAATCATTGGCCCTCTAATGAGACTTAAGTTCCTCTCAACTGGAATTAATGGTAGGAATTAATGTCTGCTATCATAAACTTAGCCAACTTCACATGGCTGAAGAAGACATAGAACATAGCACAGAACCTTCTACTGACATTTTCCTAAACCAGTATATTTTTAACCATATTCTAAACACACCTTATACTCACAGATAGGTGCAGTCCTCTCCCCTTATCAAAGAAGCTATTTTCTGCAGCGGGCAGACTATTAAACATGCGACTCTCCCTCATTCCTGGGGTCATTGGCCACTGATCCTTAGGAACAAGGGAGCAGAACTGATAAACTAGGGATTCAATGGCCCGTGAGCACCAATGGAAATGACCTCCAGGGGTCAGCTCGGGGCTAAACAAAGGTTAAATAGAACTTTGGGGATGGAGTGGATATCTATGGTGGGTAAAAATCTTCGGCTGAAGGGCTAAGGTACTAAGATGCTTCATTAACATGGAGAGGCATTCCAGGAATCCCTGTCGAATGCTGAACAGATTCTATAGGGAGAAAAGACCCGTAATTTCCCTAAAGACTGTGTGACATTCTTCAGGTAGAGAGCGTGGGGGTCTGGCTTCCCCAGGCAGAGAAGAGGAAGCCTCGCTGGCAAAGGGAGTTCTCCATTTTGCACCAAGCTCAGGGCTTTCTGGTAATGGCCTACTTCGACCTCATCATCAGGGTTTCTGATGGACATGTGATGAAAACACAGAGAATTAATGTGTGGGGTGCCCAATCCCAACTGATACATCTACAACACAACCCTTACAGCTAAGGCTCAGGGGACATCATAGAACAGAGGACAGAATGAGTCTAAAAACAAAAGGACCAGGATGCTTGCTGTGAGATAGTGTCCTTTAGACATGACCAGAAAAAAAAAAATGCACCCAAGAACTATGAACAGTGTGGTTGCTTAAACAAGACCTGCAAAATTTGCAACATTACTTAACAAGCCAACATGAACAGGGAAAGTATCCCAAGGCCCCACCCCTAGATGAAGAAGCACATGCAATCAATGGGTGTTGAGCGAGAATCAGTCTTCTCCAGGGATGAGTCCCTGATGATCCAATTCCAAGTTGTCAACCTGAAACCCAGGTGCATGCAAGCAACACTAAATGGACTCAGTAAGATGTGTGTGTGTGTGTGTTTGTGTGTGTGTAACAGTAATAAAAAAAAAAAGAAGGCCATGAGCTTGAGAATGGGAGGAAATGGAGAAGAGGGAGATGGGTGGAAATGATTGGATGAAAGTTAAAAAAAATTAAATTACAGCTGTATGTGTTAGTATTTAGGCAGCCTGCTTCTGGGTTGCCTAACAACCTGCGATGCCATCATGTGTTGCCTGCCGGGTAGTTGCACCTGGCAGGCATGGTTCAGTTGCTCTATGAAAGGGCCAACCTGCTACTTTGTCATTGTCTTACTCTTTTGCTCTCTTATTCTTCCCTTCTCTTGCTTTCTTGCCCTTCTCTCTATCAGGATGCTCCCTCCCCCCACCATCTCTCTCTCTTTTTTTCTCTCTTTGTCTCCATCCAATAAATCTGTTTCATATAATACCTGTTGTGGGCATGGCACCATTTTAAGATAAATACTAGCATTATGTACATGTAAAAACAGAAAATAAAAATAAAGGTCTCTCAAGAGATAGATCATCCAGTCAGCTGCTTGTCATGCTAGCATGAAAATCTGTGTTTGATCCCCAGAATCCATGCTGCTTCATGGGTATGGCAGCGTCTACTTTAAAAATAATATAACACTGGGGAGAGAGAGAGAGAGAGGTGTGGATCTCTGGGGCTTACTGTCTAGACTAGACAGCCTAGGTTAAACAACAAATTTTAGGCCAAATGAGAAAGGGTTGTGTTGTGTGGGTGCCACTCTCCTCTGCAGTGGGCTTGAGAAACACTGGTTCAGTCTTTGATAATATCTTCTTTTGGTCTCAGGCCCAGTCATTTGCTTCCTGGGACAATGGCAAAAGAAGAGAGAGTAGATGGAAATCTCTTGATTTCAGATTCCTGTAGTGTTTTCTGGTATGTCTCTTGTACTGTGGCTCACTTTTAATCTCTAGCCTGTGTGCTCAGTCTCTACTTGCTCAGCAGTGTGTCCTGTGACTCTCCCATGCTGGAGCCCTTCAGTGTACTCTGTATGCTCCTGTGGCCACTCAGAGTGGTTGGGTATAGCAGACTCTGTGAAAAGCTTCTGTCTGGTCTTATTTCTGCTTCGAGGTTCTCTTTCTACAACCTCTATTGCTGGCTGTTTGTTTTTGCCTTCTTCTGTCTAAATACTCAGATGTTCAGTGAACTGAGATGGGGTGAGCTCAGAAAGGGGTTTACTTTGTTTTCTTCTTCCACTCCCGCACACAGGCTGTCTCTGGCCTATCTTCCTAGAATCTCACCTTCAGAAATATTTCCCTTCATATTGGGTTTGTAAACTACAGTCAGTTTTCACACACACACACACACACACACACACACACACACACACACACACACACACAGCCTAGTAGCTGCCATTGACCATTTAAGAAAAATTTGCAGAGTTCCAAGTGACAGCAGTTTAAAACTTAAATTTTATTTTTGAAAACTCATTAAATATATTTTGGATTGGATTTAGGACAGAATTACCAACAACTTCTGGACCGGCTCTGAACATTCTACTGCTGTTTTGTATTATCTATTTGTGGGCAGAGGCATGTTCAGCTTCTCTGATCATAAAATTGAAATATCTACCACCTGAAATGATGAAGGTGTTCTAAACCCTACAGCACTGAATATTTGACCATGATTTAGGTCTATGTGAAGAAACAAGCATGTCTCTGTCATTAGTGTAAGTCTTAGTGTTTTTGATACTGTGATGTACACCATTACCAAAAGCAACTTGGGGAGGAAAGGGTTTATTTCATGTACACTTTATATCACACTCCATCATCACTGAGGGAAGCCAGAACAGGAACTCAAGCAAGGCAGGAACCTGGAGGCAGGAACTGATGAAAAGGTCATGGCTGGGTGCTCCTTACTGGCTTACTCCTCATGGCTTGTCCAGCCTGCTTTCTTATACAACACACCACCATCTGCCCTTATGGAGGTGTTTTCTCAGTTTTCCCTCTCCTCAGATATGTCTACCTTGGTGTTAAATTGACAAAATCCAGTCATCACAGTGCAAACATTTGCTTCAATACCTAACGAGTGGCAAATTAGAGGTATAGCATCATATTCTTCTAAGATAAAAGGTTTTGATGAGCATCATAAATGTTAGGTTTGTCAACTTATTTTATATACTTACACATCAGGGATTCTATAAAAATTAATTGAGTGAGTGAAAGGGTTCATGGATAGCAAATGCCTGAGCTTCTGACCTTCCTATGTGAGTTACCTGGGCATGGATGTGAGCAATTCATTTGAGAAATGTGCCTAGGATATGAGAAAAGTTATTGGTGGTAGTTGGAAGGGAGTGTGAAGTTTTGGAAATGTGTTTTTTTATTATTAATGTATTTATTTAATCACTTTACAGCCCAAATGAAGCCCCTTCCCTCCTCTCCTCCCAGTCTCACCTTCATACTCCATTTCTCCTTCTTCTTCTCCTCAGAGATGGGGAAGCCCCCATGGCATATCAAGTCTCAGCACATCCTCTCTCACTGAGGTCAGACAAGGCTGGACCTAGGCTCCCTACATATATGTAGCATATGTGCAGGGTCATCATGTGGGTCTCCTAACAATTGGAGTAGGGGCTGTCTCTGATTCTATTGCCTGCTTTTGAAAACCTTTTGAGCCAGGAAAGACAGCAGGATGTTTAAATGGCAAATGCAAGTGGCCAGGCAGGGGTGGGGAAAGATTACTGATATGGAAAAGGAGAAATTAAAATGTAAATATTTAGGAGAAGGACTGAAGTCATTGCTCAACTTAGGTGGAAGGCTAGTGTGGAAGTAGAGGCAGAGGAAGAAAGGACAGATGCAGACTCCAGAGGCTTTCTCACAGTTGTGGCAGGAGATGGTCCTCTAAAGAGATAAGGACTGTGGTCAGAGTCAGCCCCTGCTCCCATTTTAGGAGTCCCACATGAAGACCCAACTGCACAAGTTACATATGTGCAGAGGACCTAGGTACATCCCATGCAAGCTTTGTTCGGCAGTTCAGTCTCTGTGAGCCCCTGTGGGCCCAGGTTAGTTGATTCTGTGTTTTCTTGTGTCCTTGACCACTCTGACTCTTTCAGCCTTTCCTCCTCTTCCACAGGATTCCCAGAGCTCCACTTAATGTTTGACTGTGGGTCTCTGCAGCAGTTTCCATCAACTGCTGGGTGAAGTCTCCCTGGTGACAGTTATACCAGGCTCCTGTCTGCAAGTATAGCAGAGCATCATTAATAATGTCAGGAGTGGGCTCCCTCTGATGGCATGGGTCTCAAACTGGGCCAGTCTTTGGTTTGCCCTTCCCTTACTCTGCTTCATCTTTTACCCCTGCACATCTTGTAGGCAGGACAAATTGTGGGTCTAATATTTTGTGACCGGATTAGTGTCTCAGTTCCTCCATTGGAAATCTTGTCTCGTTTCAGGAGATAGCTAGTTCAGGCTTCATATCCCCTATTGCTGGGTGTCTTAGCTAGGGGTCATCCTCATGGATTCCTGGGAGTTTCTACTGCTCATCCCAGAGATGCTGCACACCTTCCCCTATCCACTTGTCTCTCCCAGTATTCTCTCCCTCTGTCCTTCCTCCACTTCATCCCTCCTGTTCCCCTTCCCAGCCCTCTTCTGCCCAGTTGCATCTCTTTTTCCTGACTGGGCTGCTTGTCTAGCCTCAATAGAAGATGATGCTCCTAGTCTAATTGTAATTTGATAGGCCAAGAGGGTTAGGTGGGGGAGAGGAGATGGAAGGGAGGGACTGGAAGAAAAGAAGGGAGGGAAAGCTGCAATTGAGATGTAAAATAAATAAATAACTTAATCAATAATCAAGGAGAGAGAGAAGAGAGAGAGATAGAGACACTGATGCAGAGAGGGGATCAGTGAAGCAGCAAACTGAAATCTGTCAAGAATGAACAGAATTTGAAACTGACACTGCCAACATGAAGAGATGTGACTAATATGGAAGACTCTGTTGAGACTGAAGACACAACTGTGCGATATGGACGTTGATGTGCGTGTGCATGTTGCGGGGGCTGGTCGGGGAGGGAGGGAGGGTGGGACACGGGGTGGTGGAGATTTCCCAACAGTATTCAGGAACTGGTCTAAAACAGATAGATGCAAATGAGGATGAGGCTTTTGTAGCCAGATGGGACAAGTCAAATAGGCCGTGTTTGCTAAGCTGGTAAAAGGCACTGATGGGCAGAGAAAGCAGCAGATGGCAAGGCCCAAAAACAAGTTTGGTGGAACTAACTGAATGAGAGAAGTGGTCATAGAGGTGAATGTGACAAGGCGGAGTGTATGGCCACGGGCCTGAATGACTTAAATAAGTGGACATTAGGACATTTGGACGGTGACATTTACTTTCTACATGCAGGTTGACTTACCTTGGCAGAAGTGTAAAGGGTTGTGCTAGGCATTACAGAGTCTAAATACTGACTTATTTCAGTTCTCAATTGTTCCATCCATAAAGAGAAACTCAAGAGTACTTGTTACACTTCAGATCTGTCTAGCATTTCATGCAGGGAACAGAAGCACTTTAGATGGCCGCAAATGATACTGATCATTGTGTGCTCGCTGGCCTGAGGGTTCACTTAGACATTATAATCCTTTTCAAATAAACATCTGCTTGATCCACTTATGCTACGCGTTTTTGACTCGCACCAGAACAAGATATACTGGGTTGCTTTTATTTTCATGTTTAATTTTCAGTTTGGAGGAATGATGCACCCTCATATTTCACAGACCATGGATTAGAAGAGGGTTAAAACCGTCACCTCCAGCTGACACTGGTGATGAGTTACGCAATGGACTTGCCACCACGTGAACTGCCTCACCTACGCACTACAGCCCATTCCTGGCAGATCTCCACATCTGGGTCTTTAATTCCTAATGTGCTGTTTGGAATTCCCAGGTGCCATGGGAGAGAGAAGGCTGGTGGATGAGTTAACCCATTTCACTGTTGTTTAGCATTGAGCAAGAGTTTTATTCAGTCATTCCTTTGGATGAATGAATCACTCTGGTAGCTTCTCTCTCTTACCTGTGTAGTTCTGCGTGTTGGCGATATCACAGATAAAACTGCTTGCTCTTGCAATGAAAGGTATTACCAAATAGCTAACATTCTGCTGAAACATCCTTTCTCCCAGGTAAGTAGACTGAGACTGATTTATGCCACCTCTTTCCTCTTCTTGGGAACTGTTTCACACACTGCTCCCTTCTTTCTGTCTCAGTCTGGCCTCCCAGCTTTCTCTGAGTGAAAGGTGAGCTCAACCGTGGATTGACATTCCATCTCTTGGAGTCCACCACACTCAGGGTCACTATTCTGCTACACACTTGGGGCAACTTGGTGACATCAACAGCACTAACAAGAAGCTCAGGGGAGTCTTCTGCACTTGTTCCTGTAGACTCAAAACCCTAGAGCCCAGATCCATTCACCAGATGCCAGAACTCCAACTGAATCTGGAGTTTAGCTATCCCAGTAATGTATTTCGCGGGGAGGGAAATAGAGGCAGAGAGGCCAGGGAGCTCATCCGGATAATGGCAGAGGCTGGGCTCCAGTCCATCTCTACCCATGGTTGATCCAACCCTCTTTATTCACCTGTCTCCCTTTTGGAATATTGTCCGTTCTTCTCCTTATATACCAAGGCCAGGACAGTTTCTCACCTCAGTTCCGTATATTTTTAATTCTGAACATTCGTTTCCAAACCTCAGGAGCTGAACAGGAAAAAAAAAAAGTGAATCTAAAGGTTTATCTGTTAAACCTTTAGACGTGGATTGCAATAGAGACAATACAGGAGAAAACTCACACAAGAGATAAAAATCTCAGTGTGTACAATCTCATGACCTTCATCAGGCTGTAACCTAAATTGGACAGGACAGCATCATTAGTGCCAGGGCTGACGGAGAGGAGCAAGGAGAGAAAATAGCACAGCTGAGTTGCCACCTCAAGCATCACCCCTCACCTCTGCTCACTCGGCTTCTTTGTCTTCAGAACTTGTCATCAGTACTCTGGGTTGTTTTCTGAAGCTGGTAGCCCTCACTAATCTTTCTGTGTTCTTAAGATATGCAAATGACACCCAGTAATTAAGGTTCACAGGGAACGAGTAGCTGCTCTTCAGAAAGAAGTAGGGTTCCACGGTGGATATATATATATATTTTTAAATGGAAATGGAGGTGTCTGATGAAGAGTTGGCAAGAAGAAAGGAAACTACTGACTTCCTTTCTCCCAGCAGCAATGGGAATTCTAACCCAAGTTCCTGGAGCTGCATGGGGAAGGTGCTACACAGAATGGAACATAACATAGGCTGTGAAGTTGGACTGTGAGAACGGACCCAGGAGAAATCAGTGACAGCAATGGAGGACTCTGGGTCAACATGCCTGCCTGCATGAACCCCATGAATTGTCTTGTGTGGGGGAACAAGTCTGAACGCCTGCATGGAAGTCACCATTAGTTGTCCTTTCATGCAGGCACTGAGATTTCCTTGGAGAGCCTGCTTGTTCTTTGGGGTCTTGGCTGCATTTTGTAAGGACTGAAAACTCTGATGTAAGGAAGAACCTTCAAGTACTGGGTTTCCTGCTGCATCTCCATGCTTAGGGTGAGCCTGCAAAGGTAAAAGAGATGATCATTTATCAGGAGTGTAATAGATGGTCTTTCGGCTTTGCATCATAGTGGCCCTGAATGGTCTGTCTCTATTTTTTATAGCTCTCCTCCTTTGCTTTCAATATGGTTTACTGTTAATTAAATCCATGCATTATGGTTGTGGCTGTTTCCATCCATCAGAGGGCAAGGCAGGCCAACTCAGCCACAGGGACTAGACAAATGATGGTTGGCGTCATCTCCCAGAATCACACAGGAGAAAAATGTGTACAGGTGGAAGTGAAAGGACCTGCCTCAGCGCTGCCTCTGCCATTCATGTTTATAGTAGTTTTATCCACTGTGTTTTAATATTATTTAGCTCCACCTGAGACCTGTGCAGTACAAGCTTCCAGAGATGAGCCTGGACATATGATTACAAAGCTGAATTAGATGAACCCACTCAGAAACATCCTTTGAAGAGCATTACTGGCCAATGGGTTATTACAGGGACCATGTAGTCATGGGGATAAAGCATATTATCAGAGATGAAGTGCCGTCAATTTTGTTGCCGATTTTATCTTCTCTGTGTGTGTGCATGTTGTGTGTGTGTGTTTTCTCTCCAACTCAGAAACAGATGCTTTCTTGTTCTAAACATCTCTTCATGTGTAAGTCCTCCATTTGCATGTTCTCTCATCCAAACACCATTATTTCAAGACTTTTACTATTCTTGAAATAATATTCCACAACGATTCACCATTGAGTCCATATTTAAATCATATGACTGCACATATCATCGAATCTAATGGAATATGTATTATTATTTTTATATTTCAGACAAAAAAATATTAAGACTCAGAGAGGGTAAACAGCTCAGCAAATGTGGGGACTAATGTCCCCCGTCTTCTAATTAAACTCAAATAAGCAGCAAGGACCTTAAAAGAGTTTTAAATTATTTTCCATGGTTTGATAGTTTGATGATTCCATTTGTGTGTGCTGAGAAATTTTCACATCTGATTGAGTTCTTTATTTCATCCTCAGATGTTATGAGCTGAGTAGAGAATTAATCTTCAGTCTGTGGGACTGAACTCCTGACCCAGGGAAAAGCACCCAGGCAGCACAGCACTCCCATCACTGCCAGCTGGGACACCAGGCAGACAGTAATCACCCTGAAGGATATAAGGTAGCTCCCCTCTAATGGCTATGTTGAAGGTTGCGAGCCACTAATTTCGGTGTTTCTCTTCCCCGGGTTAGACTCTAGGTATTATTTGGTTTGTCTAAAGGCAGGGGCTTTTGCAGGACAACTATGTTAAAGAGAACAAAGGGCCCTGAGTGGTTTTTCTTGTTGTTGTTTAAATTCTCCTTATCTACACGGAGCATAAGATTCTTACCATCTTCACTATGAAGGCCCAGAAGGGCTTTTACAAGTAAAACTTAAAAGTGAACCCGTTTAGATTTTTAAATTTTCAGCCTATGGACAGGTGTGAGAAATCCAGGTCAAGGTCCTGCTTTGGCCTGCTTGCTGTCTGATATTGGCCTGGGGTGGGCGTGGTGACAGATCCTGCTTCTGTGGGGCTCATGTGTTCACCACAGCCTGAAAACACTGTGCAGACAGCTCTGTCTCTGGCTTTAAGGCCCTGCACTGAAGACTCCTGCAAATGGGTGTCATGTCTGTCTATGTGGTGGCCTTGGTTGACCAGACAGTCCATATAGGACTTTCCTCTCTGGTACACGATTTTTTCAAGCTCATGGAAGTTCTTTGTACCCCTAAATATTCATGTAGTTTTCTACTGATACTGACCCCAAGATCTCAGAGACAGGCCTCGCTAAACCTGAAGCCAAATGGCTTTTACAGAAATGTTATACAGCCTGCCCTTCTGGAGAGCTGAAAGCTTCTTCTGCATTCAGTTTATTTCAGCATGATCTTTGTTCTCTTTGGGGGTTTTCTTAGCAGACTTGGCTCTTGGGCTTGAGAAGCCACCTGGGGCTTCACACCTTGTTTCAGTTCTTGCTCACTCTTCACGGTAGCTGGACGTCATGACAGAGATCAGATATACATGCTTCCGGGAGGAAGAGCCGGACTTGCCCATAGGAGGGGAGGTGTGGGGTGAGGTTAGGAACAAGGTGAAGCGGAACCAAACACTTCTGGTAGGTTTGGACACTTAAATGAGCACTGTGCTCGCTGAGTGTTAGACATGCTACTACCTGCATCTTTTAAATGCATGGAAGATAACCTCAGAGGCTCTACACTGTGTTCCTGTGGCATTAAGGGAAGAAAAGCCAGTACTTCCTTTTGGATTAATTTGACCAATTTACCCATTTCTCTTCCTGCATCATCTGTGTGTTTACAGATTGTGGTTTTCGGCTGGTCGATAGCATCTCTCTTGTGTGTATTTATCAATGCCTGTCTGGGGGCTAACTGTCTGTCTTGCTGTGTCCCCAACAAAAGGCTTCACTCTATATTTATTGCACAACACAGAAAGTATCACAAGGGGAAGGAATGAGGGGATTTTCTTTTTTACAAAAATCACTTTAACAATTTTACAAGGGATTGAGTCACTGACTCTAACTGACCCCAGAGCACTCAGTGCTGCAAACATACCATTATCCAACAGTATCTATCTATAAAAGTTGTTTTTTCGCATTTATGGTAGATATTTGCTGTATAATGTTGCTTTTACTTGCTACCATTACACGCATCCAGACACCCTTGCATTGCTCTCTGGGTCAGGGGCATGAAAAAAGTCCATAAATTAAAATTGAAGCTGTGCATCAGTGTACGCCATCGGAGCTAATTATGTGGGAAATTCAAGGCAAATAAGGCTGGTTGTTACATCGTTCTCCTGAAGGCAGAATAAACAAACAGACTGGGTAGGCAGCAGGATGGCAGGCTAAGTCTTAAATGAGCTCAAGGTACACTAAATCGGCTATGAGGCCCACCAAAAGTTCCAGTCTCTTTAAAAGTAAGAGATGTTTTTACACAATTCTAGCACCATACATATTTATGATTTTTCTCCCTGTTTTATAATTTTGAAATATTGATATTTTATATTCCCAAGACATTTAGCAAAGGCTTTCTGGTACGGCAAAGAAACATGGAACATAGTCACAGCAGCAATTAAAATGTAAATATGACCATATATCAGTGCTGCTAACTATTTTAACCACTCAGTCCAAAAAACAGCCCTGTGACGTGGTAATATTCTTATCCCAATTTTATTTTAAATGGGGAGACTGAGGTACAGAAAGGCTTAGAAACGTGACAAATGATAGAACCAGGACTCAGGATAAGCAGTCTGACTCCGGATCACTGCTCCAATGACGAAATGAGTGTATTGAGGTTAGAAGGAGTAAGTGAGAGACAGGTGAAAAGAGCAGGGATCCAAAAAGGCAAGGTGGTCAATTCTGAAAAAGGATGGTTGTTGGAGGTTGGTATAATCCTAATTACTGGCCCTGAAGATATGGTTACTGCCCACTGCATACACCCATCCTTGTTTGGGTAAACCTACTTAAGGTGTACCTGACTGGTTGATTAAACACTTTATCCCTGGGCAGGACAGAATGGGGTAGGCATGGCTGGGGTTCCTGGGCTTTTGAGGAGAATCACGGAAGACAGTAGATGGGAAGAGAGGAAGAAGGAGGATACCATCATGGGTTAGTGTGGAGAAAAAAAACCATGTGAGGCTGGGAGAAAAGACTCCAATAATGCTGTAAAAAGGCCCAGATGAAGAATACAAACAAATACCATGGGGTTACGGATGGAAGATAGATTAGATGAGGATGGTTAAGGAGGATGGCATTGGATGGGGGCTGAGAAATGGATGATAAGGATATTGAGACAGTATAAGTGAAATATCTGCCCACCCCAAGGTAAATAAGGCAATTATACATCTATCAGGTGTCTGTGTCTTATTATTTGTGACAGCAAGTTAAATTAAACCATCGCAATAATCTTAATATAGCCTGACACCTTTCATTTATTTTTATATGCAACAGAGGGTATAGAAAATGTGATTTTCAGTAGTTCAGAGTGGGACTGAGTCTCTGAGATTAGCCTTTTCTTCTTTGTAGACCCAGCATTACCTGATTATAGGTATTGACTGAATAGGCCATCAGCCGTTCAAAGCCAACTCTCTAATTCTGCTTTTTCTCAAGTTCAGTGGTTCCCTGTTCTGACAATCTATAACAACAACTCTGAGGCTCTGGGGCCTTGGTGGTATAGTTTCAATACCTTCTTTCCCCTCCATGCTAACTTTCTGAGGTGGTGCTAACCAGAGCTGTGGTCCACTTGAGGATGTGCTTAGTGGCTCAGGACAGGAATTCTCAGGGAAGCAGTATGAAGATACTCATTCAGATTCCCCATGCCTCTGATGGTTACTGTTGCCAATTCATCCTGTCTTTGGCAATGTGCATACTTCTGTAGAAAGAATATGTTGTATAGTGTATGAATGCAACACCTGTCAATAAGAAACCTATGGCCTATAGGAAAGGGTAGAATAGAAGGTGGAACTCTGGTAGGCAGAAAGGATTTGGAGATACAGCCAGGCATAGGCAAATTCACCCAGGAAGATGTGAGGACAGAAACATGGTATCTGAGCAGAGGTAACCAGCCACACGGCAGAATATAGATGAGCATAAATGGATTATTTTAAGTTGTGAGATACTCAGAGGGAAGCCTAGCTATATGTCTTAGATATTTGTAAATATATTTTAAGTCTCATGAGACATTATTTGTGGAAGCTTGGGGCCAGGAAATACTATGAACTTCTCTGAGAGTGTGGCATCAGAGAAATCTGAGCAGCTTAGCAGGCTCCTCTGGGTCAGGAAGGAGATGCTAACTTATCATCATAAGCAGTGAAGGAGCCCTAACTCAGAATTACTTGCTCTCTCCTCTGAAGGCCTAAAGCATGTTGCCATTTAGTAACTTTTTGAGCAAGCCCTGTGTCAATTAATGAGGTTTTTAAACTGTGAACAAGATCATGACTTCCCTAGTAACTGCCTCTCTTATTTCTAGTTTTCTCTTTTAACCATGCTATAACTTTCCATCCCATTCTGAACACAAGCCAGAGTTAACAAAAAAAAAAAAAAAAAAGCTAATGTGCAGTGTCTGTTTGGGACAGTGCAGGAGAATGGCTTTACTTGCCATTTATGAACACTGGACTCAGTCCTCAGAACTACTGAGAATCAAAATGTTTTCTTTCAGACTTGATATTTCTTCCTGAGGACAGGAGCCTACTGTCACAGCTGCCTTTCAAAGGTTCTTCACTGTATCTTAACTAGTTAGGGGCTTAGTCAGATATTAGCAGGCTTGAATGTCATTGAGGATGGATCTCTCCCTTCCCAAGTCTTTGTCAACATATTATCTTAAAGAATGGGGAATTATCACAATTGTCTCTTGTCTAAGTTAGGTTTTCTATTGCTGGCTGTGAAGAGATACCACGACCAAAGCAACTCTTAAAAGAAAAACAGTTAATTGAGGCCGGTTTACAGAGTCAGAGTTTTAGTCCATTAGTATCATGGCAGGCAGCCTGTAGGACCACATGGTGCTAAAGAAGGAACTGAGAGTTCTACATCTTGATCTGCAGGCAGCAGAAAGAGACTGTGTACCACACTGGGTGCAGCTTGAGCACAGGAGACCTTGAATCCTGCCCTCACAGTGACACCACTTCCTCCAACAAGACCACACCTATTCCACTAAGGCCACACCTCCTAATAGTGTCATTTCTTATGGGCTAAGCACTCAAACACATGAGTTTATGGGGGCCTACCTATTCAAACCACCACACTTCTCCTTATAATTTAAAATACATAGAAAACAAAGGAAGTCAAGAGTGGCTGGATTTTTACTATGGCCCATTGAAGAAAGGTTATTTCTTCCTGATAAAGCAAGATATTTTAATGGATTTTCCTTTAACTTCATTTTTCTTTCTTTAGTTCTTTTAAATATATTCTTTTACTTGATATTAGGTTAAAAAATAACCTGATTAGTTAGAGAGTGACTTTCTCAACTACCAGGAAGATTTTAATGTTACCAAGAGATTTTCTGGTAAAGAACAAAAACAGTCCCTTCTTCTGAGAGTCAATCTGACTGAGTCCACCATCCTCCATTTCAGGAAAGCAGCATGTTCCTAATCATTTAGGAACATAGTAAAGAACCTGTCTATTTAGAACCTGTCTAAATATGTATATGGCTCAATTGTCCCTCTGGCGATTGCTCACTTTCACCCCTTAACAGGGTGGCCAACACAGTGATACACTTGATAATCACATACAGTTAAGGGCTTTATGTCAACTTGACACTAGCTAGTTATCTGAAAAGAGGGAACTTCAATTGAGAAAATGCCTTCATAAGAGCCAGCTGTGGGGCATTTTATTAATTAGTGGTTGATGAGGAGGACCCATTGAGGATGGTACCCTCTTTGGCTGGTGATGGTCTTGGGTTCTATAAGAAAGAAGGCTGAGCAAGCCATGAGGACCAAGTCAGTAAGCAGCACCTTTCCATGGCCTCTGCATCAGCTCCTGCCTCCAGGTTCCTGCCCTCACTGCAGGTTGATGAACTGTTATATGGAACTGTGAGTGAAATAAACCCTTTCCAAGTGGCTTTGGTCATAGTGCTTCATCACAGCAACAGTAACCCTTCTAAGACTGGCACCATCTATTCTATATCATAAGAATATACTTCTCCATTCTGCAGAAAAGATTTTCCATGTACACACTGCTAAATGGATCATTTGCTACGAGCTAACCTTCAACCTAGATGTCATCGAAAGGTCTTGTTCAGGAGTAATGCAAGCCTCTGTGGCCTCGGTGTCACAAACCTCCACTCCTGCTCCCCAGAGAAATCTAAGGAGAAAAGCAGTGGTATCTTAGAGACAAGGCTGACCCCTTGATTAGGAGCAAGTTTGGAGTACTGACTGCCTTTGCTGCTTCTCTCTCTATAATCCACTGATCATAGCTGAGATGCAGACAGATCATTAAGACATTTTCAGGTTGCAAGCTCTCTGAATAAAACAGTTTAAAGACTTCATTCTTGGGTTTTTGCCTGTAAGAGTCAGAAGGGCTGCTTGCACACTCACACCTGTGGAAATACTTTCTTCCACAATGGCTCCTTCAGTAACACTGACACTCTCACTCTTGAGAGTGCCTCCTGTTATTCTGTAATAATTGCTAGCTGTGTTCTACACCATACTTAGTGTTGTTAGATTTCTGAAGCAATGTAAAGAGACAGGAGTCTGACCTTCAGCAGACGAGACTGTTTACTAACACACATGGTGAGAGACAGCCTCTCTTCTTTGGGAAGTTGAGGGTTCTGCCAGAAGAAAAAGCTGGTTGTGACCCTTTTTTATGGGTGGGGTGAGGGATTTAGAAATGAGGAAATTGAGGATTTGGGGAATGAGGAAATTGTTGCAGCTATAGAGGGCTATGTGTCTCTCATGAAGCTGTTTGTTAAAGGTGAGACAGACTATCTTTGGAGACAGGATATCTCAATAGACATTCCTTTCAGGGCTGAACGTTAGGGTTGAACATAGTTATTTGTAATTTCATGAGAATCCTGTTTTTTCACCACTGAAGCACTCTATCAGGCGTTGCATCTGAAGTCATTTGACAGGGAGTACATGGACTAGGAAATCAAGGGGAGGCAGAGTGAAACCCTGGAACCAAGGATGCTAACAGCCAACAGAAGCTTGAAGATCCCCGTCATCACACTGTATGGGTTGTATGAGTCATTTTCCCTCGGTTTTAATAAGGAAGTAGTAGGCATAATCACAATGATAGCTTAAATGAGACAAAATCCAAGTATGAAAATATATATACGTGCATATATAGAGATATAGATACATAATGTATGTATGGTGTATATATATGGACCACACTCCAAGACAGCTCTAGGTCTGGTAGTATTTAATCAACACAAACTGAACTTGATGGGAGTTTCAGGGTGAAGTTGTGGGAAGTTGGGTGGTAGTTGTGAGAAATATCAAATGTGAACCTTTTGTATCAAATAATATAAAACTTGTGTTTAGTACAAGCAATTAAAATCTTTTTTATCTTCCCCCACCTTGTGAGATTCTCATGCAAATGTCCCTCTCTCCCCTACAATATTATGAGGAGCCAACCAGAGAACACTCAGACACAGTCTAAAGCAAATTGAAAGTCTTTATTCCAACTAGCTGGGACTACACTCAGGTATTCAGGACCCAAGCATAGCACCAAACATTTAGGAAAAAAGGCTTTTAATGGCAAAACAAAAACAAAACAAAACAAAAAACCCCATGTCCTATTGTCTTGCAGGAGGAGGTACAAGCGAGAAGTTTAACAGAAGCTAAGATAAGCAGTTAGCTAGAGGGGGAGATTTGATTAAGCAGGCAGTTTATTAGAAGCTAAGGTAACTTATCTGGGGCATCTTGACTTTGGGTTCCTAGAGTAGAGTTGAGTAACTTCCCATGCGGCTTCCCATCAAGGAGATCAGATTATGGTTAAACCTAAAATGGCCCCAGCAGGAATATGAGATGGAGCAATCTCTACAATGACTGCCCTGTCACATTCTGCACTGGTTATATGAGCATGAGTCAAATGCTTGACTCATCCTGGGGGGCAGAGATGGTCCTAAGGACCAGTAGATTAGTTAACTTTATTCTTTGTTTTAGTAGTTATCCATACAATTGTATATGTAGGGTCCCACCATCAGCTTGGTCAGGATAAAAATCAACTGGTCTCACTAACGTTGACAGTAAAATGGTCAGCTTTGGGAACCACACAGAGATTGGTACCAATTACCTGGTTTATGTCTCCTTCCTTTTCTTTCTTTGAGGTTTCCTCTGATCATGGCAAGGTTTTTCCCTAATTACCCTGAGTAGTTGGTACAGAAACTGCAAGTTTCTCCTAAAGTCATGTGAAGTCCTCCCTGTTAAAAAAAAAAAAAAAAAAGAAGGCTGGTGTCCTTCAGTAACACTACTTTGGCAAGGGAGTCAACGTGGCTTTCCATCCTGGACACAGAATTACTCAAACGTCCTAGGCATTAGTCTATCTGGGAACTTAGTCCCCTAAAGTTTTGATTCTCAACTTGCACCAGCTATTCCTGTCCCTACTAGGATAGGGACCAAATTGGGGCCTGTTTGACCCTCATTGACATTGAGTGTAGGCCAGTATGAGTGCTCCCCTCTTCTCCATTATAGGCATATATCTGGGGATAATGTAGATCAGTATACATAGAGTGGGGGTGTGACTCTCCAGTGAGTCAGAGAGGCACATTTAGTCCACTGTTAGTACAAGCAAGCCAGGTAGTTTTAAGAGCATGAAGGAATATGTAGTCCTCTATGCTAGCTTTGGTTTGCTGGGCATTTGAGCAAACCTTATAAGATGAGGGAGCAAGATTTTAGTTTGAGACACAAAACAGATACCTCATCCTTGATAGGACAATTCACCATCAGCAGGGCAAGAATAAAATTGTGATTTGTGAAGGCCTTTTTCTAGCCAATCTTCTCTACAACTTGAGTTGTTAATCCCTGTCTCTTCCCCTAGGCCCTCACTGTTTCACCCCTAGAAGGGGCAGAAAAAGCAGAGGACCACCTGAAAGAGTTTCCCATCACCGTTTTTTTCTGAGTTCCTATGTCCAGCCTGGATGGATGAGGATTGTGTACCCCAGGTTAGAAAACTCTACTCAGTCTTGCCTTTAAGGTGTCCAAGATCCAAGTGATGGTCTATTTGTTGTTGTCTTTAGTGTTTTTTTTTTTCTTTTTAAATTATGAGTAATGAATCTAGAAGACGACAACAACCACTTTCACAGCAGCTGGGGTAGTGAGGATACCTGGGTAGGGTCCCTTCCTGATAAGTTCCAGGGTCCAGGCAGGGATCCTCTTTATCCAAATTAAGTATCCTGGGTGGAAGTGGTGGGTAAGTTCAGAGGTGGGAGATGACAGAATTCCCTTTACAGTCCAGTCAACAGCCTGGCAAGCTTCCTGCAAAGCATGCAAAGGACTCGAGAAGGGAGTGAGCGCACACATTACATTCTGCTGCCCGGGGAATCTCTCAGAGTTTGGGGAGGGTGGGAGAAGTCTCCCAAACACAACTTCAAAAGGAGTAAGCCCCTCCTGGTAAAGAACACGTGGGGCCCTGAGCAGGGCAAAGGTGAGGAGGTTGGCCCAATTTTTGGCAGTTGCCACAACCAATTTGGTCAGTCTCCTTAAGAGTTCTATTCATCCATTCTACCTGACCCAAGCTCTATGACTTATATGAACAATGTATTTTCCAATTAATATATTACACTTTTTTGTTTGTTTGTTTGTTTTTAGATTACAAGCCACTTTGGCCATGAAGGCCAGGCCATTACTGGACCCCAAAGCTAGGGGCAGTCCAAACCTAAGAATCATTTCTTGAAGAAGTTTTTTAGGAACTACTGGAGGAGTCTCTGTTTGAGTAAGGTAGATTTCTATCCATCCTGAGAAGGTATCTACGAACGCTATATTTATATTTATAGCCAGAAGGAGTAGGCCTGACTGAACTCAGATATCCACTAAGAGCAAGGGCCTTTTTAAAGCAAAAAACAAGCCTATTAGCTTGCTCAGCAGTTGCAGGCAATGGGTTTAAGCAAGCAGTTTAACAGAGGCTAAGATAAGCTGACCTCAAGTTCCTAGGGTAGAGCTGGGTAATTTTCCTTCAAAATGCCTTGCCCTGTGAAACACCTGGTAAAATCTGTTTGCATGAAGTCCACTGTTGCATTCCAGGAATTGGATGGCCTGGAGCAGTGACTCTTTTTTCCCCTCGGAACCATGGTCCCTTTCCCCTAACTTCTTTCATTTCCTGTGTGTAATTCTTTTTAGACTAGCCAATTCAGATAAGACTGTAAGGTCGAACCCTAGCTAGTCAGGAAAGGACACAATCACTACTTGAGTTAGCATAAAAGCCAAGTGGACTTCCAGGTTCTGTGTTCACTCTTCGGGTTACACCCTCTTGATCAAGAGCCAAGTCTGCTTGTCCAGGAATTTCTGTTGGAGTGGTGGTCTCTTTCTTTCTTTGACAGTCCAAATTTATTTCTAACATTAGGGAAGTGGGAGTCGTGGGAGGAGCTGCAAAAGGGCGTAAATGTGATTAAAGTACATTTTACAAAAACTGTCAAGGAATTAATAAAAGCATTATTAAAAACTTAAAAAAATTAAAGCATAAAGGAGAGAGAAAAAAAGAACAAACTGATTCTGAAGGGTTTACCAAGCTCTAGTATTCTGGACAGAATGTATCCTATTCCAAGTTCCCAGAATTCTATACATTCTCCGTCTAGACATAGGTGCTTTCCTATGTTATTAAGGAGAGAGTTACAGAATAGAGTTTACAGGTCAGGCCTCCCAAGAAGTCACATCATTAAAGCTTAGCAGGCTCTGGAAGATAGGCAGATTCTGTTTCCAAGATGGAAGAGTCAATGGGGTTGTAAGGATTGAATGTCCTGCTTGTAGTATGTTTTCCACTTAATGAAACTTCAGAGGGACCAAGTTTCCTGTCTGGAATTTCAGACTGACTTAAGCATGCCTTTAAAAGATCTAGTTCAATTCCTGACCCACCCCTCCCCCACCCAAATAGCAATTCACCCTCTTCTATCAGTTGAGAGACGACCTCCATCTGAGCTTCTATGTTTCATGCTGGGTAATTTACATACGAAAGTAGAACTTGACATGTAAACCCAAGGCTTCAAAAGCATCAAGAGTCCTCTTTCTAAATGTCAAAAAGAAAAAAAAATGTTCACAGTCTGGACGTTTCTACCTTTGCAATCTGCAGAGCCAGCTGGCTAACTTCCGAAACGGTCCTCACCAGGCCTGTAAGGCCCGACAGTTTTCATACAGTCACGAGACCAAAGACAAATGGGATCCGAGGAAGAGAAAGGTGGTAAGATCAGGTAGATAAGCACAGTGCACACATTTGAAGTTAGTGACTGACTGCAGTCCAGAGGACAGGATGAGGCTCTATAAATACAGCTCTGCGTGTCTCTCACAGATACTTCCTTGTAGTGGGTTTTAACTTGTACAATCTGCAGAACACCAGCCACAACAGGGTTGTTGTGACTGTCTCCTTGGAATGTCTCTCATGTGAGTAATACTCTGCTCAGCCCGGTTTTATAGTCTGGTCCCCGGGCCCTAGGGGATTCCTAGCTCAGACTGCTAAATCGGGATTTTACTACGGTCCTCTGTCTCTGTCACCCTGTGTCAGCCCACAGCAAGCTGCTCTCCAGGCGGTGAGTTGGATGCAGACACAGCAGAAATCATAGAGACCCGGGTCCAAATTTTACCTGTGTTTACTTGCCTGTAACTTTGGGCAAGATCTGCCAGCTTCCCGTGTGCTTACTTGCAAAGTACCTGCGTTAGAAAGAAGTTGGAGGTGATAACAAAAGGGTCCAGGACTCCCACTTTAGTATCTGGACAGGGCAAACTTTACTTCCGGTCAACAGGGTCTTCTCAGGAGCGGGAACACACTAAGTCTGGAAGTTGCTTTTGAATCTAACTCAGGTGGAGACTGTGTCTTTCCCTTATTGGTTGGGGATCTGACAACACAGTTTAAAGATTGGCTGGTGTAAAAAGAACCTTTGTGAAGGAAAGAAAGAAAATCTGGTCGGTGTCGGCTTCTTAATTCACTTAAGCTCCCAGAATGAATGAAGCAGTGTCTTTGTATAAACAAAGGCTTTACTAGGTAGGAGGTGTTATTATTTTTAAAATGATGCTCACAACAGATATTATATGAAAGAGAAGGGGGGGGAGGAGGCACTCTAACAGAGAAAAAGGAGAGACAGAAAGGAGAGCAAGAGAGCAAGAGAGTGAAGAGGCAGGGGTCCTTGGATCCTGGGCCTCTGTGGGCAGCAGCCAATGATGACATCACAGGTGCCTAAGCAACCTGGGACTGGGCTAATGCATCAACTTGTGAACTAACATTCCTCCCTTTTTCTACAATTAAGAAAAAAGGAGGGAGGCAGTGAGGTGGGAATGAGGACATCAGACTGCTTTTCATCTAAGACAAATTAAAGCATATAAATGCTTGGCTGCCGTGCAAGGGGGGTAAGAAAGAGGGAGAAAGCAAAAAAAAAAAAAAAAAAAAAAAAAAGTAAGAGCATCAAAATGTCCAGATTACATGGTGAGGAGTAGGGGAAGCCCTTGCCCTGGAAAGTTCAGGGTAGACGGTGGGGTTTGCCAGACATGCCAGCAGCAGGTAGGGATGGAGGAATTCTGGGAGAGCCTGGAGCTGTTGGTCCTGGGCCTGAAGCATACCATTTCAGCCTTTTGTTGATAGTTAAGTGGTGATGGATGAAGAAATCACTCATCTTTAACTACCTCCTGCTGACACTAAGGTGACGATAGGGAGGCCAAAAGGCTGAAATGCTGGCCAAGTCCAGGAAGAACAGGCTGTTTTGATGCTGTCCAGGATCGGAGAACACCTGCGGCTGGGAGGGAAAAGTGCAGGTCCAGCTTGATGTAGTCTGCGAGGTTAGACTGGAGCACCTGTGGTGGCTGCTTTGGCGCTGTCCTGGATGTAGGGAACACAATGTGTCTGGTAGGATACTGGAACATGTAGATGGGCAGAAGACAAAGTTAAGTAGGTTACAGAGAAAATTTCTTTTAGGTGTATGTTACTTTTAGATGTACGTTTGAAATTTTGGGGAAAGCAAACAGGGACGGAAGGCTTGGATCAAAGAAGAGAAGCTTGAACCCATGGAAAATCCATTTACTGGAGAGAACCTCCATTTACCTGATCACTGATATTAATTAAAAATGTTTTGTTTTGGATCTGTCACCTGAGGAATAGTGAGGCCAAATTTGGCTGCAGAAGTGTGTAAACCTAGAGGCCCTTAAAGTGGGCTCTAGGCATATGAATCTGAAATTATTTAGAAGGCATCTCAGAAGAGCCTGGGGGTATGGTGGAAGACATGATTCCCATGGGTGAAGAGAGAAAAGTAAATCAGTTCTGCCAATCTTTGGGGCGTTCCCACAAAGTACAGGAGAACCCGAAATACAGGGGCACAAGCTGGCAAAGCAGGTTCTCATGAGCAGTGCCAGGGGCCACAGAGAAGGCTCCTGGGAGACGTGGCAGGGAGACATGGCTCAGCTAGTACTAGGATTTCCCAATGACATGTACAGCGCACAGGAGAGGAAAGAAAAGACAAAAGACAGTGTAAGTAGAAAGAAAAAGCTTATTTACCCGAGAGAAGGCGCCTGTGTGAGGGTCAGCGAGAAGGGCCAACCATGGGTTTTCAGGCTGTGGTTGGAGGGTACCTCCATTCCCCAGTGAAATGGAGAGATACCGGTGAGTCCCTCAGACATAGTGGAACTCATCAATCTGCTGATGTGGGATATATGGATGTAACAATTGGGTAGCCAGGAAAAAGGAGTCCCCAAACCAGGGAAAGGTGGGAGGAATTCCACCTTTTGAGATAGATAATAGGTGTACTATTTATCTGGAGCCCAATTGACCCGAGAAGTGGATCCGGGTGAATTTTCTTTCAGCTCACAAGAATCCCTTTTGAATTTTACAAAGGAGATAAAACATTAGACATGCTAGCATCACCATGGCACTTCACAGTGAGATAAACGGTGCGGACATACACCTTTGTGTCAGCAGTATAAACACTCTTCAAGGTGAGCTCTGGAAAGGCAGAAGCCGTTCGTGAAGTAGAAGGGGCAAAGGCTCATTTGAACTTAGCTTTTGGTATGATTACCCATTATGGAAGAGAGGCTTCTTTTCTCTATCCAGAAGACTAGTCTAGCAGAACGAGAAACAATTATTATTATGTTTATGCTTAAAAGACAGACCAAGGAAGATTTCAAATCTTGAGCTTGGAACTATGAGTGTAGATTGTATAGTGGAATGTTTTTTCTTTTCTTTCTTTTTTTTAATCAGAGTTCGATTAATAAATCAGGGCTCTAATGATAAATGACAAAGCTCTGGACAGTCACTACAACAAGAGGGGATAAAATATTTGCATACAAGGTGGAGGAAATAAAAAAAAGTTTGAATTCTTTGTTGCAAACACAAGTTCTATAGTGTTTGATAGAAAAGGCTCTTATTTATTTATTTATTTTTGTTTTACCCAGGAGCATTTTCCTGCTAGGGGCTTACACTGCGGATTTATCAGGGTCTGCAGGTGATTGGGAACACAACCTCCTACAGCTCTCCTCAGATCTCCACCAGGCCACCAGCATCTACTGGGACAGGCAATGTTCCTCAGTCACTACGCACTTACTTATTATATAAACAAAAATGTTTGTTTATAACAAAAAATGACTTAGAGATCAAAATGAAAGGTCCACATACACGAGCCCCTAGGATGCAAACCAGGGCTGGCTGCTCCGGCATTCCAGCATGGCCCTTTAAAACAGTTGCCAGACTCTGCTGCCTTCTACCTTCACAACAAAGAACTGTTCTGTGCACTTTGGAAACTGAAAGTTAAACATAGCCAGGAAACCGAAACTGTTCTTTGTTTTTTTTTTTTCCTCTCTCTCCCAGAACTGAACAAGACAGTGAGCTGCTTACTAACACCGGGGCCTCAGCCACCTCTGAGAATGCTGTTCTCTGATTTCGGTACCTGGGAGCAGACATTTCAAGATCTGATCCAAGAGGAGAAACCTGGGGCCTACTGGACCTTGCAGTTAAGTAAGAGCATCGTTCCAAATGGTGTGGCCACGGGATGGAGGCAGTACCAGCAGACAGTACTTGGCAGGTGAGTGGGCTCTGGGCAACTGGTCCTCCTGAAGGTCCCCCCCTAAGCACGGAGGCTCAGCTGAGCTGATAACAGCCTCTGACAGCTTGCTGCAATAAAAGAACACATGTGTCTACCTAGATTCTCCACCCTTGTGGTCATGGAGATGGTTAGGGTCCCCTGAACTCCATGCCTCCATCTTGGTTGGTTGGATTCTTTGTTTTGGGTTTTTTTGTTTGTTTGTTTGTTTGTTTGATTGTTTATTTATTTATTTTTTTAGACAGGGTTTCTCTGTGTAGCCTTGGCTCTCCTGGAACTCCCTCTATAGATCAGGGTGGTCTCGAACTCAGAAATCTATCTGCCTCTGCCTCCCGAGGTCTGGGATGAAAGGTGTGCCGCATCTCGCTTAATGTGGGAAGTTTGTTGCCCTGCCAGGTCTCCTTACAAACATGTTTCAGGAGTCCTCGAAGAGTGCCTCCGGGTTCCTACAAATAAAATATATACAACGGAAAAATGGATTTATCTACAATTTGGGTCCAAACTGGGACACAGCTCTTCCTAGTCTGTTTCCTGCCTTCCGTGTAGCAGTGTTGCAGTTTATAGAAAAGAGGAAAGAAACTCTGCACAAACACGTTACCGGAAATGCTGGAGTGCCCTACTGTGGTTGCCAGCCGATACCAGGGAAGGTGGGGTTTCGTCTTCAGGATCTTAATTTCTCCAGTTGAAGAATTTTAGGAGGGACACTCAAATGGGAGCTTGAGGGTGATTTTATTAGAGTTAAAAGGAAATCGGGAGAGTAGGCAAGCTCTAAATCCCAGCGGCTGCCTGGAGGAGAAGGGCCAGAAGGCCCTACCCTGTGAGTTAAGGTGCTGTGGAGCTGCATGATCTTAGACAGCCACACAGCAGGGGTGAGACATGTTGAGACCAAGGAAGCCAGGCCAGTGTCATGAAAAACATGCTTACAAGAGGGGTAGGAAGGAGAAAAGGAAAAGTTATGTTTTTCTGAGTAATTCGGAAAAGAGAACAGATTTATGAAGCCAGGCAAGGAGAGCTGCCAGGCTGGATTATGTATGCTCCAGCTGTTAGGAGCAGGAAGCCTGGCAAGTACAGAATCATTAAGAGGCTATATCACCTATCTCTCCAGCACAGCTTGCCCTTTTAGGGGTGATCCCTCCTTCCTGATGGGTGGTCTATTGAACAGGCTTGGCTGGACAATTGGAATGTTAAATATCCACGCAGGGCCAAATATTATATCTCTTGACTCAAAGGAGTTTTCCCTTACTGGGCCTCTATTGCTATTCTAAGACGTAGATTTAGTTGTAGGATGTGTGGGATTTGACCTTCTCAGGAGACACAGAGTTCGTATTCAGGGGCCAGAGCTTCTGGGGCAGGCCTTCTCATCCCCAGCATGGTATTTCCTGTAGGGAGCTGGGAAAAGAAGGGCAGAGAGATGGCTCAGCAGTTAAGAGTACTGACTGCTCTTTCAGAGAGTTCCTGAGTCCCATTCCCAGCAACCACATGGTGGCTCACAATCATCTGTAATGGAATCTGATTCCCTCTTCTCCTGTGCATGAAAACAGAGCAATCATATACATAAAAGAAATACATCTTTAAAAAAAGAAAAATGAAAAAGGGGAAAAAAGAATTTCAAGGGCATTTTCTGTGCAGTCACGTGGCTAAGCCTGGCCAGCCCCTTTAGGCTGGAACAACTCTCCTTGCCTGGCCACTGCTCACTATTTGTTCCTCAGAATTGACTACGCTCAAGCAGCCATGTTGTGTATCATTTTACAGAGAGCTTGTGGATATCAAACTGAGGAATGTCCCTGGCTTCTTGGGTATCCTCCCTGTAGTTCCAAACTAGCTCCAGGTTTCCCTTCCTTGTGAGGAGAGTGAGAATGGCTAGCCTGAGAAGTCAACCCCTCTTTTCCTAGAACTCTGGGGCCTTTTTCTAGGACCCCCTAGAACCTTCAGATCTTTTTTAACCTCTTCAAGGGTATCTGCCCTGCCTCCTGCGTACTAGGTTCTACCCATTATGAACCCTTAGCCATAGGTTTCCACCTTCTAATCTGTTAGTCATGTTGCTCATTAGAGGTGATGTTCTATGGTAGGTAGATGAATAAGGTTTGTTTCAGTGGCCTAGGCTGAGAAAACAATCCTTTCCCACTTACCCTTTAGATCCCAAGCAAGTTGTGTGTGTATACATTTTATTATTCACTTTTTTCTTTAAGCTGACAAGGGGATCAGCAATACCTGTGAGGAATGACATAAAGATAAAGGGACATAATGCTGAAAGGTATCAGTATTGCCTGTCTCAAAATAGGCACTTTATAAAAATTTCATGTTATAATGAAAAAGAAAGTTAATTGCACATAGGAGCCATTCTCTCTCTCTCTTTCTTTCTTTTTTTCTTTCTCTTTTTCAAGACAGGGTTTTCTGTGTAGCCATGGATGTCCTGGAACTCATTCTGTAGACCAGGCTAGCCTTGAACTAAGAGATCTGCTGGCCTCTGCCTCCCAAGTGTTGGGGTTAAAGGCGTGTGGTGTGCCATCACAGACTGGTTAATAATTCTCTCCTTTTTAAGACTTCTAGAGAAGCTTTTCTCCCAACAAGGCAGACTCAGTATTAACAGAAAAGTATCTAAAACTGCCCCTTGTTCTTGTTTATCTGTGGCAGTGTCGCTCAAAACAATATAAAGTTCTCCACATTGAAGGAATTCCGAGAATTTTTTTTCTCAGGTGAGTGATCAGCTAAAGACACTGGCCTTCCTCCTTCTTCCTACAGGTTCCACTGTTCCATATGTAAAAGAAGTTGGATTTCTGCCCAAGTGAAGATCTTATGCCACATGCACCGGGTGCCTGGGACATCTCAGGGCCGGGTGCTCATGAGGATCTTTGCTCAGCGGTGCCAGAAGTGTACTGAGTCTCAATTTGAGAATCCTGAATTCTCCACAGAGACCACCAAAAGGATTCTGAGTGGCCTAGTCAATTATATTTTGTATAGATACTATGGACATGGCACCAGGAAGATTCCATCAATTGCACCTTTGGATGAGAGGGTGCCTTTGGATGGGCCCCATGATGCACAAAATTGTGAGGCATGCACTCTCGGCGTACATGGAGGGTGTGCCCTTATACCCAAAGCAAAGCCCCCCCAATCCTCATCTCCTTCACCAAACAGAAAGGGAGATAACGCTGAAAGGCATTCTCTTCTCCACAGTTCTTCTCCAGCCCCTATACCCAAAGCAAAGCTGCCCCAATCCTCATCTCCTTCACCAAACAGAAAGGGAGATAATGCTGAAAGGCATTCTCTTCTCCACAGTTCTTGTCCACCAAGGAGCCATCATTCTTCACCTCAGACTGGGAATAGAGGCTTTCAAGAACACATAGAGCCCTGTGACACATGGCTACCATTGTTTGGGCTTTTGGCTGTTGCTGCATTTACCATTGTTGGTCAATTGTTTAGATAATAGGTTTATCATCTTGTTTTAATTCCACAGCTATCAATAAAATGGATGCCAGTGAATAGTTTGAGATCAAGCAAGGCCAAGTATATAGAATAAACATAGTTTGATGGACATAATCCCAAAATAACCTAAAACATGACCAATACATAATAGACCCAGCAACAAATTTGTAGTGAATTGTTAAATAGTCTGTGTTTGCTTGCTCACTTATTGTTATCGAGCTGTATTGATTAAATCTTGAAAAGAACTAATAGTCATGAGTATTATCATATACTCTCTGTGTCACACTAAATAATG
This sequence comes from Meriones unguiculatus, assembly GCF_030254825.1. Lineage (NCBI taxonomy): Eukaryota > Metazoa > Chordata > Mammalia > Rodentia > Muridae > Meriones > Meriones unguiculatus. The sequence goes on from NC_083364.1 coordinate 27,804,020, forward strand.
TTCCACACACACACCAAAAATGCCCTTACCCTAACCCCTAACCCTTGAACTTGTGAATAAGCTATACTTTGTTGGAAGAATGGACTTTGTAGACATAATTAATTAAAAGATCTTGAAATAAATTGTCTTTATCAGGATGAATAATAACAGAAGGGCCTGTCTTGTTTTGTCTTTTTAATCAGGACTCACCAAAAACTCCATGTTGAAAGCTGGGTCTTAAGGTGATGATGCTATGGTAGGTAGCAAAAACTATAGGGTATGAGCTTAAGGGGGCGTGGTGTGCTAGGGGTTCTTGTAAGCTTATTGAGCCCAAATCCTTTCCCTTCTCTTCCTTATTGGTCACCATAGGGTAAGCAACCTTGACCCCCTGCCTTAGCACAGGTCACCAAACAATAATCAAGTAGCCATGTTGATTCCTGAAAAAAGGAGCTCAAATAAATATTTCTCAGACATTTTGTCAGAGTAAAGGAAGTCCAAGGGATATGTGGCATGCTAAGAAAGGGTCAACAGAAGGACAGAAGGTTTGAAGATGGAAGCACAGGTTGCAGAGATATGTTTCAAAAATGAAGGAAAGGCTCGCCAACCAAGTCACAAAGCTAACTTCTCAGACTCAAGCAGCAGGAATGAGCTCTTCTCTGTGGCTTTCCGTTTGAATCATGTTTTAATTGTTATTATTCTTTGAGTGTGTTGTTGCAGCCTTCTAGTTGAGACAAAGCTGCAGCCATCCTTTTCTTCAGTTCCCATTTTGTTTCTAACGTGAAATTAAGTTCAAACATTTTAACTTCTCAGCTCTGCTTCCTGGCAGCAGCTCTATGATTCAACAATGTTATAACTCGTCCTTGACTGTCTATGTACTTGGCTACACTCTGGTCGCACCCTTCTTATCCACACATGTAGCTACACTTCGGGTGTACTCTAGAACCTAAGCCCTGTCTCATTTACCTCCCCCAGGACCAACCAGCTTAAAGGTTAGCTGATAACACTTATTCTTGTTAGCCAAAAACATACTATTGCTTTGTACGGTTAGGGAGAATGTGTTACCGCCCTCCCCGTGTCTTCTGCATTCATTGCTTTCTATAAAACCCTGCTGTGAGACGTAGCTGATGTCACAGTTTGACTCCCAAGTTCCTTCCTGTGTTCCTGGTCTGACCAGTCTTGGGTGCTGTATTCAATCAACCATCAGTATCTAACTGAGACTGGAGTCTGAGTGGTTTGTGAAGCTATTCTTATACTAAAGCAGTGTGTGTATGTGTGTATGTGTGTGTTTGCTTTTGTGTGCCTACGGCCGTCTATGTATGTGTGTGTGTGTGTTTGTATGTATATGTGTATATTTGTGTGTGTGTGCATGTGTGTGTGTGTGTTTATGAACACGTTATGCCACAGAGCACATGTGGAGGCTCGAGGAACACTTTCTGGAGCCAGTTTTCTCTGTCCACCATGTGAGTTCTGAGGGGTGTGGAGCTGAGCTCATGTCAGGCTTGGCTGTAGGCACTTTTATGAGCTGAGCCCTTCTACTGTCTCAACTCTTAACGTGACACCCACTCAGTGAGGATGACTTTGGACATCGCACCTCCAGAGCTGTGAGCTTGTAAATCTGTATTAAGCTACTAAGTTTGAGGTCGCTTATTCAGCAGCCATAGGAAAGCAGCATCATAGAAGGAATCAGGCCTTAAAATGGCTTGTATATGTTAGAAACATGGATTCTTCCCATTCCCTGTTGCCCCTCTGTCCTATAAAACCCACTCGAATTGTCCCAGCACTAAGGGATTCCCTTGGATATAATACTTCCTGGAGCTATCGTGTTTTCTCGTGGCTTCTAGGAGGGGACTGCGAAGTCGACAAAGATTCACCAACCTGGGACTCCATGACATGACAACTGCATCTTTTACCCATAGATGCTTCTGTGTGGCTGCCTCACTGCCTTCACTATATTACCATGTTTAAAAACAACTTCTTCAGGATATCCGACCTTCCAGTCTAAGTCACCCGAGCTTATCACCTTCGATTTATATTTCACTTCGTCATTTTGATCATTATTATTGAGTTGTCCCCACCTCTTCCCTCCATATTTCCCTGTTGTCCTTGGTCCCTACTCAGTACAGGATTGTCCACAGGCAGTAAGGAGGCACTTGAAGTTTGTAGACAATACTATATACTTCTGGGAAACAATGGTAAATAGAACACTACAAGGTGATTGTACTTTTTAAATTTAAATTTAATTTTTTTTTCTATTATTTACAGCTTATTCACTTTGGATCCTAGCTGTAGCTCCCTCCCTCATTCCCTCTCAATCTCACCCTCACTCCCTCTTCTCCTCCCATGCGCTTCTCCAAGTCCACTGATAATGGAGGTCTTCCTCCCCCTCCATCTGACCCTAGCTTATCAGGTCTCATCAGGACTGTCTTGTCTGCATTGTTTTCCTTCGTGGACTGGTAAGGCTTTTCCCCACTCCCCCAGGGGGAGGTGATCAAAGAGCCAGCCACCGAGTTCATGTCAGAGACAGTTCCTATTCCCCTCACTAGAGAACCCACTTGGATACTGACCTGCCCTGGGCTACATCTGTGCAGGGGTTCTACTTTTACAAGGCAAAAGTAAGCACAGAAAGGTCCCTTGGGGACAATCAGTGACTACTAAAGTAATTTTATCAGGAAGTAGAAGAGGCCAGAAAAATAAAGACAAAAATATCCGTTTCTATTTCCTTTCAGGCTACCTCCACCAGCCTCTATTCAAATCACAAACTAATGACAAATGTGTGTGTGTGTGTGTGTGAGAGAGAGAGAGAGAGAGAGAGAGAGAGAGAGAGAGAGAAAGTGTCCTGTTTCCATGTGGCCTGGGAAACTGACCTGGAGGCTTCATTTGTAGTCTGGTATGTGAATGGCATTAAAAGAGGGAACGATCATGCTTGCAGACAGGAGCCTAGCATAACTGCCTACTGAGAGGCTTCATCCAGTGGCTGATGGAAACAGATGCAGAGTCCCACGTGGAACAATACGGCAGAGTTTGGGGAGTTTTATGGAAGCATGGGAGGAAAGATTAAGGGAGTCAGAAAGATCAAGGACACCACAAGAAGATATACAGAGTCAACTAACCTGAGCCCATGGGGTCTAACGGAGACTTAACCACCAACCAAAGAGCTTGCATGGACTGGACCATGTAACAAATGTACAAATGCACATATGTAACAAATGTGCAGCATGGTCAACAGGTGGGTCCCCTAACAATGGGAGTAGGGACTCTCCATTACCTGCCTTTGAACACTTTTACCCTAGCTGGGCTGCTGTGTCTGGCCTCAATGGGAGACAATGTGCTTACTCCTGTGACTTGATGTGCCACGGTGGGTTGGTGCCCCTTAGCAGCGTCCTTTTCTCTGAGAAGAAAGAGAGGGGGGATGGAGTAAAGGGGGGAGGTGAGGGGGAAGGTGAGGGTGGGACTGGGAGGAGAAGATGGTGGGAGCTGGGATCAGACTATAAAGTGATTAAATATTCTTGCTGAGTTAAGAACCACTCAGCATTTAGGATCCCTGGACCTGCAAGCATCTTGACTCTTATCTACGTGAAGCACAAAGATAGCAAGTGAGTAAATGTGAGTGTTGCTAGGCAGGGCTGTTCCTGTTTGTGCTCCTTGTTTTCTAATAGAATATGCATTTACATATTGGAACCACATTGCCCAATCATGATCATTGATTCAGGCTCCAAGGGCATTATCGATGGTGGTTTATCTTCAACGGAGCATGTCCCAGCTGCACCCAGAGCTAACCCTCTAAGATATTGACCTCCCACCAAGTTTTTACGCTGGCAGCTTCTGCATAATACCGTATTTGACAAAAGTAGGATTTCCCACAGTCATACCACTGCATCTGTAACTTCCGAAAGTTAGGTACCTAGGTCTAAAGTGGTGGTTTATGGCTTGCTCATTTGATATGGCAAGAAGATAGATTATTTCATGCCTGTTGCTCAGCTTCTGTGAGTTTGTTAGTCATCATTGTGTTAGTGGGGATATAGGTAGATACACTGCCCTGATCTACTACTCCTTCACATGGTGTTCTCTGGTGTACATATATGCATACATATTTCCATTTTATTTAAGGACATAATCTATACTGTTTTTTTTTTTTTTAAATAACTTGACCCAAGCTGGAGTCATCTGGGAAGAGAACACTCAAATGAGAAAATGCCTACATCAGATGGCTTGTAGGCAAGTCTGTGGGGGCATTTTCTTGATCAATGATTGATGAGGGAGGTCCACCCCTGGGCAGGTGATCCTGGATGGTATGAGAAAACAGGCTGAGCAAGCAAGCCATGGGGAGTAGTGAGCCAGCACCAGTGTTCCACCACCTGTGGCAGGCAGGCAGGAGACCTTGCTCTAGGGTCATGAGAGCAGGAGAGCTGGCCCTGCCCTTCGGGCAGTAAATGAGAGCTGGCCCTATCCTTTGGGCAGCAAAGGAGAGCTGGCCCTGTCCTTCACCAGCAGCAGCACTCAGGAGAGCTGGTCCTGCACCTTGCCTGAGAAGTACAGTAGAGCTGACACTGGTGGCATGGGCACAGGTGAACTGGCCCTGATGGTGTGAGAGTGAGAGAACTGGCCCTGTCACTTGCCTGCTGTGTGGTGACATAGGCAAAGAAGGAATGTGCTTCACTCCAGCCCCTTGTCACCTATGGATAGGCAGGAGAGCTGGCCCAAAGATCATCAGAGCAGGAGAGCTGTCCCTGCTCCTCGGGCAGTAAAGTAGAGCTGGTCCTGGATATGGGGGTTACAGGTGAGCCAATCCAGCTCTGCCTCTTGTTTACTGTGTGGTGGGATTGGCAAGAGAGAGGCCCTCCCCTCCCATTTTCCCTTATCACCATCAGAGGATGGGAGAGCTGGTCCTACCCCTCACTTGTGCAGCACAAGTGAGAGAGTGGGGCCCTGTACCTCACCTGGACTTCAGGGTAGAACTGGCCCTGATTTTAAGGGTTATTGGTCAGCTGGCCTCAAAGGTATGAGAGTGGAAGAGCTGATACATCTCAGGCTCTGATCCAGGGCTTTGAGTTGACCCATCCCAACACCTACCCCATCTAAGAATTTCTAGAGTGCATTAAGGGGCTGGTTCTACAGATCCAAAACTACAGAATCTGCATGACACAGGGTAACAACAGGATATCCAAGAGGAGTCCCAGTGAGGTTCCAGTGTTGATAGAGTAGCAGAAGTCAGAGGCTTTGAACCAGAACAATGAGTCATTGCAATAAACATTTGCAAACAAAGAAGTGTGGACAAAGGGCATATTTTTGGGACATACTGTGACACACTACAGCTTCCACAATAAGACTTTTTTTTTCTTCTGTTGGTGGAGAAATTGCAAGAGTGGTGGGTGGGTAAAAGAGGAGGGCAAGATAAGTGCAATTGAGGTACATGATGTGAAATTCATAAAGAGCCAATAAAAAGGTTTTTTTTAATCATTACTTTCTGTATATTGCCTTTACTATGTTTAGGTAAGTATCTTGTATCCCTGATCTCTTTAGGACTTTAAACATAAATGAGCGTTGGATTTTATCAAATGCTTTTTCAGCATCTAAGGAGATTATCATGTGATCTTTTTCTTTCAGTTTGTTTATATGGTGGATTACATGGATGGGTTTCCATATATTGAACCACCCCTGCATACCTGGAATGAAGCCTACTTGGTCATAGTGGGCGATATCTTTGATGTGTTCTTGGATTTGGTTTGCAAGTATTTTATTGAGTATTTTTGTATCAAAGTTCATAAGAGAGATTGGCCTGAAATTCTCTTTCTTTGTTGGTTCTTTGTGAGGTTTAGGTATCAAGGTGACTGTGGCTTCATAGAATGAGATTGGTAATGTTCCTTCTGTTTCTATTTTGTGGAATAGTTTGAAGAGTATTGGTGTTAGCTCTTCTTTGAAGGTCTGGTAGAGTTCTGAGACAGTTAGGAATAGCGCTACCTCAAGATCCAGCTCTACCACTCTTGGGCATATATCCAAAAGATGCTCAAGTACACAACAAGGACATTTGCTGAACTATGTTTATAGTAACTTTATTTGTAAAAGCCAGAAGCTGGAAACAACCCAGATGTCCCTCAGTTGAGGAAAGGATATAGAAATTGTAGTACATTTGCACAATGGAATACTACTCATCAATTAAAAACAAGGAAATCATGAAATTTGCAGGCAAATGGTGGGATCTAGAAAAGATCATCCTGAGTGAGGTATCCCAGAAGCAGAGAGACACACATGGTATATACTCGCTTATAACTGAATATTAGACATATAATATAAGATAAACATACTAAAGCCTGTACACATAAGGAAGCTAATCAAGAAGGAGGACCTGGGTAAGATGCTCAACCTTCATTCAGAAAGGCAAACAGGATGGACATCAGAAGACGGAGAAAACAGGCAACAGAACAGGAGCCTACCACAGTCGGCCTCTGAAAGACTCTACTCAGCAATGTATCAAAACATAGTCTGATACCCATAGCCAAACCTTGGGCAGAGTGCAGAGTATCTTATGAAAGCAGGGGGAGATAGAAAGACCTGGAGGGGATAGGAGTCCACAAGGAGAGCAACAGAACCAAAAATTCTGGTCACAGGGTCTTTTCTGAGACTGACTCTCCAAACAAGGACCATGCATGGAGATAATCTAGAACCCCTGCACATATGTAGCCCATGGCCACTCAGTGTCCAAGTGGGTTCCCTAGCAGGGGAAAAGGGGCTGTTTCTGGCATGAACTCAGTGGCTGGCTCTTTGATCACCTGCCCCTGAGGGGGGAACAGCCTTACCAAGCCACAAAGAAAGACAAGGCAGCCAGTTCTGATGAGACCTGATAGACTAGGGTCAGATGGAAGAGGAAAAGGACCTCCCCTATCATTGGACTGGGGGAGGGACATAGGAGAAGAGGGATGACGGGAGGGGAGGGTTTGATTGGGAGGTGATGGGGGAGGAGGCTACAGCTGGGATCCAAAGTGAATAAACCGTAATTAATATAAATAAAATAAAAATTAAAAAAAGAATGCAAAAGGAAAAAAATCACTACTTTCTCTGCGATGTCATATTGTAATATAATCAGTTTGCCACCCAAATTATCTGTTGTGTATACTCGGGGGATACTATCACGTTATGGGCTCATATGTTCATGGGAAACTGAGACATCAGCAATAAGATATGTATCAATCTAATTTAGAAGAAATTCATTCAATGGGGCCAATTCATAGCCTCCATCCCTACTTCTATAGCTAGTTCACAAATGTAATCAAAGTACCAGTACTGAAGGGACCAATGACAGAGACTCCCAATGTCACTCATTCTCTCTAATTGGATGGTTTAGGGTCTTTTCTCTGGTGGGAACTTTCTGGTAGTCATTAACATAACACGTGTTTTGTTATTGTTTTTTACATTTTGTGTCCATCTTAAAAATTCATTCACATTTTTCTTCCTCCAGTCTCACAGCTTCTTATCTGTTATACTTGAAAGTTTTAAATGTTTTTAAAAAGCTTATGTGTTTAAAGCTTGGTTCTCAGCTGGCAGATCAGTTCATTGAGAGATGATTGGATCCTGAGGTCTGACCTAAAAGTATTACTGCCACAGGTGGGGCTTTGGATTTGACCTAACTGGAAAAATGAGGGAAAGAAGAAAGGACAGACACAGACACATGGACTGAAAATCTGGGATTGGATGGGAAACTTCATCTGTGTGTATGTGTGTGTGTGTGTGTGTATTGCTAAATAAGGAAGTGGACTTATTGTAATATGAAGTTTAGAACAGTATATGTTCCCTCTCTCCTTTCTTTCTTTCTTCCTTTCTTTCTTTTTGTTTTTCTTTCTTTCTCTTTTTTCTTTCTTCCCTTCTTTCCTTTCTTTCTATCTCTATGCATCTCTGGCCAATATGGACTGGGATGACCCCCAACTCATAGAGATTTGCCTGTCTCTGCTTCTGCCTCTGCCTCTGTCACCTGAGTGCTGGGACTATGGGCATGCATGGTCATGCAAAGAAATTTACATTTCTTAAGCTACGTACACCTGTGACTACGATAAAAATATATATCTATCTATCTATCTATCTATCTATCTATCTATCTATCTATCTATCTATTTTTGCATTCTACTATGTGCTTCTCCTCTTTCTCCTCTAAAACTCCCCTGTCTTTTCTTGTTCCCTCACTCTTCTTCAGCTCCAGTTTTAGATGTGATTACTGTTGTGAGATTCTGAGACAGAAGGATGTTTTAGATGCTCAACAACAAAACAACCCTGGACTACCACGACTTATACCATAAATATAGAAGTCCATCATTCCAAGGTGATCATTGTGATGGATACTTTTGATCACAAATTTGATTGGATTAAAGACACACCCAGGGCATCAATGAGACTCACTCTTGTTTCGTCTGTGATAGTGTTATGTGAGAGTGGGAGAGATTCATTGTAAAGTTGAGCGGCATCTGTAGTAAGGACCCTGGACCAAGTTAAAGGGAAACGTGGAGAAAACCAGCTGGGCACTTCTACTCCCCTCTCTCTGCTTCCTAGTTGGTGCCATAGGACTCCGAACTATGAACCCAAATTAACCTTTCCCTCATTAGATTGCTTTCACAGTAGTGAGAAAAGCAACTAAGAAAACACTCTATGGCAGGCATGATTGGACTCCGCCAGAGGCAGAGTGTCCCACCGGCTGTAGTGACTTTGGAATCTTCAACAGAACTAGTAAAAATATCTCTCTTTTTTTTTCCATTATCACCATATGTTTCCAAACTCTCAGTGATTTCAGTCCAGTAATATCAGGGCCAGGGATATGGCTGGCAACCTGGGGAGTGTCATTCTATTTACATGCTGGAGAGTTGACCTGATTCCTACAGTAACGGATGGGAACAGTCCTAGAAGGAGAAATTTCAGTAGTATGTCCTGGGCCACCAGTGAGGATTATCAGTTAGACCACGCAGCCAAACTAGGTTCTGAAACACATTTTACTCGGTAAATATTGTAAATACTGAGCTGATTCTCAACCAAATGGGCATTTGACCTGAGCAGGCTCTGTAGAGGCTGCTGTTAACAAGATCAGGCATCCTCTGAAATAGAGAAGGCTTCTTTCCAGGCTAAAAGCTAGATATTTCAAGGATGCTAATGCAGCCTCAGGCCTCTGCTCACCAACCTTTCTAGTTTTCTGGCTTCTAACATCGTCTGCATACTCACTCTGGTGAACAAGGCATGAGAGCGCAAACATCCTTAGGCCAAACGGCAGAAGGAGAGTCGTCTCTGGAGACTCAGAAGGACGGAGTCATCTGGTGTTGGTCAGAAATGATCTCTCAGTGAGAGCCTGAGCCATGCCCTTTAGCAGAGTGCAAGGACTAGCTGCTTGACCCTGATGCCTCAGCAAGGACCCAAAGGCACAGACTTCCATTTAAGCATGTTAGCTATGTAAACACTCAGGGTTGGGGGTGGGGAGGTGACATGCCCTCAGGATTGTGCTAAAAGCTGTAGTTCAGAACAAGGAATATATCTCAGTCTTGCATGGAGACGAGTGATGTGTTAGGAGAATGGAGGTAAATTGGGCAAAGTGAAACAATGTACCCTGGTTCTTAGAGACTTCCAAGTGACCTCAGAGTGGCTGACGGCCTTCAAATGTTCTAACATAATTTTGGTGGCTAAAGAGTGGGGACAGCAGAGGGTGACGTCGTCACTAATTTCCATCGCTGACACAGAGAATAAATGGCTTTTCTCTTGAGATCCTGAGATGCCAGGAAGGGGGGTGGGGGGCTCTCCCAGGTGGTTTAGTGACTACAGTACCTTAAAGTATCTCTCAGGGGCCCTCCAGGCCTAATGCATCATTCAAACAGATGAAGGAAGTCAAATCTTCGGAGGCAGAGCTGAGTTGCTTCTTCATAAAAATCATGTGTCTTATACAGAAAGCAAGTCAACATGTTTCAGAAATTCTGGTAAACTCATTCACGAATGAGGAGAGAATAAGATTTTAAACTGTCCCCCAAACCATTTCAGAAGCTAGGTATGAAAAGACAAGATCAGGCATCCTCTGAAATGGAAACGGCTTCTTTCTAGGCTAAAAGCTATATATTTCAAGGATGTTAATGCAGCCTCAGGCCTCTGCTCAACAACCTTTCTAGTTTTCTAGCTTCTAACACTGTCTTCATACTCACTCTGGTGAACAAGGTGAGTGACTTGCCATATTATAAGTGATAAAAAAATAGCTTATGTTTCTTAACAGGGATCATAGACTACAGCATTTAGGCTGTCAGTAGTGATAGTCAGAAATTATTTGTATTTCTGTGGAACAATTTTTTTTTTAAATGATCCTGTACAGTGAAGCATAATAGTCTAGTCCATGGAGGGTTAAGCCCAGCCTTGAAAATACAGCTAACAATATCTCTGGTCTGTTTCCCAGTTTGTTAGTCAGATTTCCATCACTTTGAAAAATGCCCGAGAAGAACCAGTTTAATGAAGCAAAGATTTGTCTTGAGGTTCCTGGTTGCATTCCACAGTCACTTGACTTCTCTAGTCCTTATGAGATAGACTGCCATGGTAGAACACATGTGCTTCAGTAAACTTGTTCACTTCGTGGTGGCTGAGATGGAGGGAAGATGGAAAAGAAAGGAGGGAGAGAGTAGGAGAGAAATAAATGAAAAAAATGAAATGAAAACATGATGAAGACCGCCAAGGTATGGTGGAGGAGAAGGTTTTTTGTGGATGCCAGAGGTATCTGGAATGGTCCAAACTGAACTTGGTCATGAGAGTAGAGAAGGGGGTGTTTCGTTAATTATGAAGTGAGAGAGGAAGAGAGAGGAACCAGGAGCCAAGGGGCAGGAAGCAAGCCAGGAGACCTGCATAGCCAAAATAGGAGTCAGAGAAGCTGGAGGAAGGGAAACCCAATGCAGGCCCTGGGTTGGAGAGTTCAGGGTATGGGGCCAGAAAGACCCTGTAACTGGTAGGGACGGTAGGGGACTGGTGGCCACAGTCTACTTTGGCACCTCAGTTAGCTGTTTGTCCTGAGTTTGATGCCTAACAAGAAAGAACAAAATACACACTTGGAGAAGACATGCTTGGAGCTGGGCCACACTTTCTAAAGGTCCTGCTACCTCCTCATAACCTGTCCATCTCTGAATCCACCGATGAGTTAATCTGTTGAGACAGTGGAGCCCTCATGTCCCACTTCTAAACAGTGATGTTTAGAATTAAACCAGGGACCAAGTTTTAACACATGATATATTGGAGGAAAGGTGCATTTGGGATCTAAAGCATAGCAACATGTTTTGGGTTGTTAATTTATCCAAAGCAGTAGTGGCAATTGCAGATACATATGGTAGTCAGAATACTACCTTCTATGCTATATTTAACTCAACATTTTTATCTTTAAGAGACAACTGGGAAAGCCAAGATGTCAACTAGCTAACTAGTCACTTACCAGGTGGACAACTTAGAGACATGGTGGAGTCCTTATTCCTCTGCACAGCCCACCCACTCTCCCTAAGGTGTTTTTATACCACCCCTGATCTGTAAGCTCAAACTGGGCCATTGTTTTCATTCTCCACAGCCACAGCACATGCTCTTCTTTCTAGCATCATACAGGACCTTGGCCCATCCTCCGCAACTCACATATACTTCATTCCCACACTCACCTGCCTAGGAGCCTTGCTGGTCCTGTAACTCCTTTCTGCACCTAAGAGATCACACGGCATCTTTCTCCCTTGGACCCCTCAGTGAAGGTGCTCAGGAAGGTCAAAGGTGATCCCTCTTCAGAGCTGTGGAACCAACCAGATTCAAGTCCTGAGTGTGCTCCGTCATCGTCCCTGTCTTTCAAAGTCCTTCCAGTGCTTAAGCTGAGGGATTTTGTAACAGTTGGGAGCGATGAGTTTCACAAAGAACCTCAGAAACAGGGGAGGGTTTCTTTGCAGTGCCCGTGTAGTGTTTTGGGCTCTAGGAAAGTTCAGATTTCCTGGCTGTTCATCAGAGTCAACATCAGTGAGCCTTTTGTGACAGTGCTTGGAGATGAGTGAGCTATTTGCCAAGTGATTTAGGAGCCCCGAGGCAAGTGACACCGAGCAGCTTACTGACTATGACAACAAACAGCCGTTTGTTCTTTTGTTCTTGCCAGATCTGTGTGGGTGGCAGAGGTTGAAATAATTTCATTACCAGAGTCCATCAACCTTGACAGCGCCTCTGCAAGATAGGCGTTTTCATGATCACTTTATTTGTCTGAAATGGAATTCAGGTGCTTAAGGAAAGGGGGAACACAGGGACAGCTATTAACCATTCAAAAGAGAACAGGAGGAGAGTGAGTCAGCTGCCTCCACGGCCAGATTCTGAGGTTTGTTGTTGCATTCTCTTTACCCTTTATTGAATAAGAAGAGAAAACGTCTAGAAGCATAGAGGCTCGTGGGTAGTAAAATTGAGAACCATCATAATGTTAAGCATAGAGTCCAAATCTGGGGTTGGGATGGGAACAGTTTGAAAATGCTGGATACAAGTTTCAGTATTTTCCTCCTCTTTACAGTCAGGCCCACAGCACTGAGATTGATAGTCTACACCTTAGGTATGAAGCTCAGAGAGAGAGAGCACAATTTACCCACATTCTCACAGCTGTTTCCATAGTTTGTGTGCCATTTGTGGGGCAATAGGCTGTAGAAACAGCTCTGAGAGAAGTCAGCTGGTATCCTGCTTACTAAGATGTTACTAAGGTCAAAGAGAAGAGAGACACAGGCAGGAAATGCAAGACCCGGTGTTTCCCCTCTCCTCAAATCAAACCCTTTCCCTCGAATCTCAGGCCATTTTCTTTAAGGCTTCCAGTAGCTGCTGCTATCTGTTTTTGACATTTCTACCAAGCATCTCCGTCATGGCTTGTCTCTAAGCTTCTCCCCTAGAAATAGCAATGTTTCTGGAAGACCCACTGGAAGGACTCGGTTCTATCACTCTCTACTTCTGTCCTAGCTTCTCAGTCTTCACATCAGTGCCAAGGCTAGAAGAGTCAGCTGAGTAAATAAGAGGGCAGGTGAGGTCCAGTGATACTGAGCACTTGCTCAAGGTCCCATGACTGATAAGGAGGGAGCTGGAAACCTGACGTAAAGGCTCTGTGCCGTGCTGAATGATCACCCTCCTACCTTCTCTCCTCCCTTCCCTTCCTGGCCACTAAATTCTGCCTCTAGGTGTGCACGGGGTGCTTTCCTTGGGCCCATGTTGAAATCAGAAAATCTTGGAGTGGTTGAGTTCAGCGCCAAGGGGGGTGGAAAAAAACCTGAACTCAGCATCCATTTTTCACTCACCTCTCTAGGACCTTAACGTTTGTCAGGTGTTTATCTCTTTTACAGTGCTTCCAAGTCTCATCCCTATTTTCAATGCATGCCTTAACTGATCTAAGGAAAAAGGTACCTTCTGGCTGGTGATTGGCTCATAAACAAGCATCAGATACAAAGTCAGTCAGCCAGCCACAAGGAGAGGTTTGCAGAGGCCCTGGGGTACTTGTACCTCAGTTTTCAAATAGAATTTCCAAGAGACCATCTCATGTTACCCAATCAGGCTGTACTTAGATTTGAAGTTTGCAGTGCCCATAACTTTCTAATTTGAAGGTTGAAGGGAAAACCCCAGGAGAATCCATGTGACCATGTGGACCTTGGGATTTGACCCACCTCTGTGTTTTGTTAAGGAACTGATAGATTGTTTGTTTGTTTAAGCCACATAAACAAATGGGTGAAAATGCTTTCATATGGGTGAAAAGCATACAGATTCAGGCAGACAATCTAATGGAATCTTTGATGTAAGGATGTGGTAAATTCTTGGCTATTTGTTGGCTAGCTTACCTGATGCATACTACTAACATAGACTTAGTCTAGATTTCTGGAATCCCTTTCTTTCTGTTTGTTTGTTTGTTTGTTTACTTGCTTGCTTCTGTGTTTTAACAACCCAATTTCAAGTCCTATATAAAACTTACCTCCTCTCGGAAGTCTTTTGCATTGGTTCTGAGCCATTTCCCATCTCTTCTCCTGAGACATCCTTGGGATCTCTTTTCTCTACACAAAACAAGGACATTTGTTCAACCATGTTTGTAGCAGCTTTATTTGTAATAGCTAAAACCTGGAAACAACCCAGATGTCCCTCAACAGAGAAATGGATGCAGAAATTGTGGTACATTTACACAATGGAATACTACTCAGCAATTAAAAACAAGGAAATCATGAAATTTTCCGGTAAATGGTGGGATCTAGAAAAGATCATCCTGAGTGAGGTATCCCAGAAGCAGAAAGACACACAAGGTATATACTCACTTATAAGTGGATACTAGACCTATAAGATAGGATAAACATACTAAAATCTGTATACCTAAAGAAGCTAAACAAGAAGGAGGTTCCAGGGTAAGATGATCAATCCTCACTTAGAAAGACAAATGGGATGGACATTGGAAGTAGGCAAAAAACAAGAAACAGGACAGAGGCCTATCATAGAGGGCCTCTGAAAGACTCTACCTAGCAGTGTATCAAAGCAGATGCTGAAACTCATAACCAATCCTTGGGCAGAGTGAAGGGAATCATATGAAAGAAGGGGAAGTTAGTATGACCTGAAGAGGACAGGAGCTCCACAAGGACCAAATATATCTGGCCACAGGGTCTTCTCTGAGGCTGCTCCTCCAACCAAGGACCATGTATGGATATAACCTAGAGCCCCTGCTCAGACGTAGCCCATGGCAGCTCAGCATCCAAGTGGGTTTCTCTAGTAAGGGGAACAGGGACTGTCTCTGACATGAACTCAGTGGCTGGCTCTTTGGCAACCTCCCCCCCCCCCCCGAGAGGGGAGCAGCCTTGCTAGGCCACAGAGGAGGACATTGCAGCCAGTCCTGATGAGACCTGATAAACTAGGGTCAGATGGAAGGGGAGGAGGACCTCCCCTATCATCGGACTTAGAGAGGGTCAGGGCAGAGATGAGAGAGGGAGGGTGGGATTGGGAGGGAATGAGGGAGGGGGCTACAGCTGGGATACAAAGTAAATAACCTGTGATTAATATAAAAAAATAAAAATTATATATATTATATAAATATAATATTAAATAAATATATATTTATATTTATATATATATATAAACATCTATCAGTCAGTATTTCCACAGGTCCATGGAGTAGACTTGTCACCTAAGGCCAGAAAGATAAATGTCCTTAAAAATTTGCTAATATGAAAAAAATTTAAAAATTGCTCTTTTTTATTGCATGTCTAGCACAGCAGTAGGGTGCCCACCTATCATATACAAGACCTCGGTTTGATTGCAAGCATAATTTCACCTTTGAATGGATAGGAAGCCTGTGCAAGCTGGCTCATCATTTCCTTAACCGCAATTGTTTTATTCATTGGGTTTCTTTATCACCAAAAAGCTAAACTTGTATTGTACCTGAAAATATTTTTTTTTTAAAAAAAAGGTTTCTAAATAAGTGGACATTTTAAAACAGTGCTTTCTCAATCTCCCTAATGCTATGACCTTTAATATAGTTCCTCATGTTGTGGTGACCCCTCAACCATAACATTAATTTCATTGCTGCTTCACAACTGTAATTTTGCTACTGTTAGGAATCCTACTGTAAGTATCTGTGTTTTCTGATGGTCTGTGGATGATTGATCCCTGTGAATGGGTCATTCAGTCCCTCAAGGAGCTGTGACCCACAGACTGAGAGCCACTGTTTTAAAGGGACCGCTACTCACATTGCCACACAACTCCAAAGTTTAAAAACCGCTTTATAGCCTTAAAGGTGCATTCTGGAGGTAGAGTTGTTTCTATGTCAGAAAGCCAGAAATGGTTCTCAGCCTCTATCCAGGGCTGCAATCCCTATCTCCTTGAACCTGTTCCTACAGACTTCCAACTCTACTTATTCAAGAGGAGAAGCACGGCTGTGAACCAGCAGTGTGCTGCCTCTAGTGTGCCCAGGCCCCGTTCCCTTCATAGAGGCCGAGTGCTTTGACTTTTCACCCGCCCACCTCTAGATTTTGAGCTTAAAATGTCCTCCTTAGTTTTAGTTGACAGTGGATTTTCTTTAATGAGGTGCCCCCAAATATACTACCCAATATCTTTAAATATTAACAGACTCTTTTGTTTTCCAAACCTCAGAAAGGGTGTCATGAAAATTAATGAGCGTGCTGCTGGAAATCAATTGTTTTTATGCTAAAAGGTTCTCTGGAATCATTGTGTAGGAAATTGTGTGGGCTTTTTTCCTTTCGTTTAAATGTGGGACACTATGTTTCCAGATAAAGAGTGCATTCTGGTTATATTTATGATGAAAAAAAAAATGGAGACTTGGTAGGAGTCTCCTCGCTCTTCATTTGTAGAAAAAGCAAGTTCAGAAACAAAATAATCTCAAAGAATGAAAAAAAAAAGGCATCATGTCAATCAAATATTTCTTATGGGACCCAGAACGCTTCCCAGCACTTCTTATCTGTATGCAGGTGAGTTTTTACTGAAATAGGAACACATTGCCAGACCTGGGAAAAGGGATCTGAAGTGAGTCTTATAGTCTAGTTACTGAGTCCTGGCTTGTAACTCCTGTAACAGCATTTTCACTGCCTCCCCCAGTCTTTCTAAAAAGAACAGCAACACACAGACCATGCAAGAGGGCAGAAGTTAGCGGAATTCAAAACGTTGAGGCATTTTACTTGTATAGGGTTAGAATTAATAGCCTTTTCTGCTCTGAATTTGCCATCATCCGGCGTTTGGTAGTGTGTGGTGGCTCAAACTAGGCTGATGGCATTTTGAGCTTTAGCCTTGAGGAAGCTGAATTGGGGGGGGGTATATCAAATCTGCAGTCAGTTGAATATCTTTATATTGCATATATCATAAAATGAATACTATTCGCAATTTTATGCAGAAGGGTTAGGTAATGTTTAAATATACCATTTCAACTGAAAAGATACAGCACAATGTCTTAGGATATCAAATAATAGTTTGCTGACTCTTGATCTGGATGCAAATAAAGAATATCATTTTTCTTAAAAGTATTTGTTAAAGAATTGAAGAAAATTCAGAAGAATAAACATGTATTCTAGCTTCAAAAATTATTTTTGTATATTTGAAAATTTCCATCATAAAAATGCAGGAAATGGATTATAAATTAATGGAACATGAAACAGCAATAATTAAAATGAGAAGCAAATTATTATAAAACCCAAAAATAACCAAAAGAATAAATTTATTAAGAGAAAGAAATACTTACAGAACAATAATAGACAGGCTCTGAGATCATTTGGTGTTTGAATTAATGATGGAAACAAATCAGATAAACACACTGGAAAGCTGGGATGTTCTACAGCTTTGATGTGGAAGGCTTATATCGATGAAGATAATTCGAAACTGATAGCACAACAGCCCAGGAAAACAAAGACAGACTCGTCAATAAAGAGTTCTAAAAGTCTCCTTAGCAAGCTTGTTAGTCATCGATTCAAAGGGTATTTAAAATGAGTCACTATCCAAAGAAACATGGAGTGTCCCGGAAGACCCAATGCTAATGTGTGAACGAAACTTAATAACAATTGTCTCTAGTTGGACAGTAAGCCTAAAGTTTCTCATGAAATGTAATATAGAACTGTGAAGCTGAAAGCTGTCTGTCTAAATATCAATACTTTAACCTGTTTGGATTAAACACATTAGTGATTAGCTCTCAGTTACCAATAATGCATTGGTGTCATATTAAGGAAGGAAATAAAAGCACTTCCCTTTAGGGTTGTTTAATGATTATATGTGTTGTATGACTATGTGTGTTACTCTCTCTCTCTCTCTATCTATCTATCTAGACAAATGATGACATCACAGGTCCCTAAGCGACCTGGGGGTGGGCTATTGCATCAAGATTTGTGAACTAACAGCACATTCTGTCTGTCTCTGTCTATGTCACCTGTCTGTATGTCTCTGCCCATCAAAAAGGGTTTTACTTTATTGGACTGTACAAAATGAATCAGGTGTGGGGGGAGGAATGGGATATTTTGCAGAAATCCTTGACAGAGTTTCACAAGGGATTAAGTCACTGGCTCCAACTGACTCAACTTACCCAGACAACAAACTGTATTAGAATCATCATTGATATCAACCCATATATACAAACGGGTATTCATTTTAGAAGACTGCCTTTATCCTCTGTACTTGCTGCTTTCAGCAAATGGCACACATGCGTTACTCTGGGTCAGGGGCATGGAAAAGTATATAACTTTGAGATTACAGAGGTTCATTAGCTGAGGTTGTAAAGGCTGGTCGTATGAGAAATCCGAGGCAAGCAAGGGTGGTTGTTGCACTGTTCTTAAGAACACAGGTCAAACAAACATGCTGTCCACACAGGAGGACAGCAGGCATAGGGCTTAAGTGACTTCAAGGGCTGTTATTCTTTCTGGCTGTAAGCCCAGCAAAAGGTCCAGGCTCTTAGGACGTAAGAGATACCTTCATAATATTGCATTGCCACATAAGCAAACTAGAATGACATGTGAATCATAACTTACAGGAGTGACTACGCGTTACTGACAGAAAAGCATATCACAAAATAAAGAATTCTTCACCGAATTGAGGTGGAGAAGTGCTACAGAGATGTCAGCCTATATCAGACTAGTAGATTTTGTGATACTTGTTTAAAATTTGTTACTTATTTTGAGTTTTTTTTTCTTGTTTGAAAAATTTATTTTCACATCTGATGACATATTCTTAAAGAGGACCCCATCACTTAGAAATGACAAGCACTGTCTCCCCACCAGGGGGCTGCTGCAGACTTGGAAGAAGGGCGTTGGTAGTCACTGGGACCCAACCTCTAGGTGCAAGTTTGAAATACGGTAGAAAAGCAGGTAAGCGTAAGTGAACAGCAGCTTTCTGTTGGGCTGTGGCTCTGCAGGACTCCATCTGTGAAGAGAAAGGAAGCACTTTAGGGAGTAGGCTGCGTGATTTCCAAAGGCTCCTAGTAACCCTGGCCATGGTAACTGCTGCTGTTCCTGAGTACCTCATTCCTCATGCCTGTGTCAGAGGTCAGTGATCCAATCCCACCCTGCTCCCGGTTTTGAACTGAAGTTTTAGTGGAACTCAGCTGTCACAGTTTACTGGATGTTATCTGGGGCTGCTTTTGTGTGTAATAGCAGAGTTGGATAACTGTGGTAAAGACTACAAGTCTTGCAAAATCTCAAAATCTAAAACATTTACTCTTGGCTCTTTTAGAAAGTCGGCTGGTCCCTGTGCTATGTGGCCTTTATCTCTGTGGTGGGCTGTAGTTTTCCAGGTATCTGGAGTGTCCCTTCACCTACATACTCTTGGGAAATGTCTTCATGCCATCCCTACCAAGAGGTAGAGTCTGCATCTGAATGGACTTTGATATTTCCTCCATCAATGAAAACCTTCCTTGGCTCTCCTGCAACCTCTGGTCTATGTCCATAGGAAACTAGCTGGCAGGCAGGAGATACTGCTCTGGGAGACAATCATGTGGTAAGAATCTCAAACTCTATGATGAGGTTCTGGTAGGTAAGACACTACATGAAGAGAGATTAGAGGGCTCCAAGGAGAACCAGAGGTGAATAAAGACTCCAACCAGTGAGCAGCCATACAAACTACTGTTGCCTGTGTGGTTGTCATGTGGACCCCACACACAGATCACCCACTCAAGCCTTTGCAAACAAGCCACAGGGTGGTAAGCTATGGTGGTCATTAGCTAAAACACAATGGCAGTTTTTAACCCAGTGACTTTGGGTTAATTTGAGAAATTGTATCTAATTGGGGTCATCTTTTTTGATCTCTGTAATGCCCACAAGAAATATGATTAATGACCCCTAATTTATGTTTGAAAGAGCCACAGGGCTGAGAACTCAAATGACACAGTCCATGCCAAACAACACAGCCAGGGTATGAAGCCCAAGTTCATTGGTCTCCTGCACCTACTCACCTGATGTGCCTTCCAGTGTTGACACTGATGTGCTGAGACAGCCGGTTAGGCAGCTCTGAGAAGGTCACATTTCCAGTGGCACTGGGTAGAAGGAGCATACGAGCCCCACAGAGTAGAGTCAAGAGTATGCCAAGTACTGGTTTCCTGGTAACTCACCTAACAATGTTTTGGGGTGTTGTTTTTTTCACCCCTGATATATTTTTGTGTACTTTTAAGGAACAATTATCTTTTAAATTGCTTTCTGTTAAAATCAGCTTTATTGTACGTAAAACATACACAATAAATCTCACCAATTGTCAGTGCACTGTAAACCAATTCCTAGTAAATGGATGCAGGTGAACAGCGATCTCCACACTCCACTTGAAAACACTCCCAGAAAGCCACAAAAGGTCCCTCATGCCAGGCTGTGGTCGGTCCCCGTTCCCCAGCCGGTCCCCTCTCTACCGCTGCTCTGCCTTCTGTCTCTACAGTGTTGCCTCTTCAGAGCCTTTGAGGAAACGGAAGCGCACCGCGCTGTTTGCCGCAGTTCGCTTCTTTCCCTCAGCATTTCTCAGCCGTTTCCTACTTCCGGTCGCTGAAGACTGTTCCTTCCATGAGATGGCTCGGCATGGCTTGTTCACAAGTTTTCCACTTCACAGACATACGGATTGTTCGCATTTTGTTTAGTGAGTGTCTGGAGAAAACAGCTAAGAACAAAAGCGATTCTGCCTGCAAACCATTGTTTACCGCAGCAAAGAATCCAAGAATATGGTGTCGTGATGAGAATCAGAATCCCACAGTCTCAGGGCCGAGGAGGTCCTCTTAGCCTGAAAAGAGTTGCGGGGATGAAAAGCAGTGATTTTAGGCCAGGGACTCTCCATCCTCCGATGACACAGACCTGTCAGACTCCAAGGATCCTGGATTTTCTTGCATCCAGCACTCATATAATATAATTTCACCCACTGCCTTTTCTTGAAAATTCAGTTTCTGAATTTTTAAAAAGGAATGTCCCCAAATACTCAGAATCATGGAAAAAAGCACAGAGAAGCTCATGATTATTAGTGTCCGGTACCAAAGTAATTACTCACTAAAATGTTCTTGAATGAAATTTGCAGATTAATTCCCTTTTTTTCTTGGTTATGGAAATTATTCTATTCCACGCCAAAAAAAGAAAAATGAGTTCAGAGAACACTTGAATGAAATAGAAAGGATGAATCAAAGGTTTACCTTCTTCTCTTGATTAGTTGTGTCTGTTGTCCCAGAAGTGGACTCTCCCTAACCACCGTCTCCCCTCTCTAAGTGTGTATTCTAATACACTAGGAGAATTCAGGAAAATGTTCTTGCTGGTTTGAATTGTCATCAGCAAGTGCTTCTACACAAGCCGGCTCATGTACACCTTGTATCTGTTTTAACAAAGATGACACCATGCCTAACAGAGGTCAAGTGATTTGCCCAAGATGGTTCTATAATAATAGCGAAAGGTAAGGCTAGGTGTTCTACTAAATCCTTTTCTACAGACAGACCAGCACACAAAAGTGATCCAACATGAGATACCTTGCCACTGTAAATCCCACTCTTTTCTCTCCCTTTATTCTGTGGGCTTACTGTATCACGTTCTTCAATTACAGCTGTCAATCTCCTCCCACATTCGCTCTGTACACAGGGCTATAATTGTTCCACAAACATCCTGAACCCACCTGCCTACAATTTCCCCATCAAGTTAGCAGTTTTCCGGAGGACTGCCGCTAACGCAGCCCACAGAGCTATGATAGCTGTGATCACTGCCATTTCTCACTTGCTCAGTTAGACCTGGAGAAGCCCTTGAGTGCCTGTAAGTGCCGTGTAGTGACAGCACTGTGATGTGGGTGGGTGGTCGAGAACCATTATCCTGCACCTTTATTGTAAAGCCGTACCTTCAAGGCCTGCAAGTGGGGATGCAGCCTGGCCAGGCCCACAGGCATGACTGAGGGAGGTGACTAGGGCAAGTTCCTCTGCTGTTTAAAATTTTTTTTTCAGTTATTTATTTTAGTTTTTCATGTTTGGGTGTTTTGCCTACACGTATGTGTGGGCACCCCCACATACGTATCTGGAGAACACCGGAAGGAGGTGCCAGATCCCCTGGAACTGGAGTTGTGGGTGGTTGTGAGCCACCACGGTAGGTGCTGGGAACCGAAGCGTGGTCCACTACAAGAGCAGAAAGTGTTCGTAATTGCTGAGCCATCTCTTCAGCCCCAGTCCCTCTGCTGTTGACGTTTGTTTTGTGTGTTTGAGGGAACAGTTCTTCTCCTAGATAATAAAGCAAGCTTCTAGCAAAATAATAGCACCAAAACTTCAGGTGACTGATCTGTGTTGTATAAAAAAGAAAGAGGAATTGAACAAATAAAGAATTTCTTTGATTTATATGAGACATCTTGAGATGCTGGGGTCTGGAGAGGTGGCTCAACAGTTCAGAGACCTGCTGCTTTTTTCAGATGGCTTTCAATTCCCAGCATCCTTGGCAGCTCACAACTGTCTGTTAGGTCCAGTTCCCCGGGGATCTGTCTCCCTCTTCTGGTTGCCATGAGCACTGCACACATGTGTTGGCAAAACACTCTTGCAAAATATCATAAAATGAAATTTTCATAATTATAGAAATACATTTCTTTATTTTATTTTTTATTTTTATCATTAGTTACATTTTATTAACTCTGTATCCCAGATGTATCCCGCTCCCTCATTCCCTCCCAATCCCACCCTCCCTCCCTCATGTCCTTCCTGCCCCTTTCCAAGTCCACTGATAGGGGAGGACCTCCTCCCCTTAGAAATACATTTCTAAAGAACTCAAACAGGTCATAGAACCTGAGAACCAAGATAGCCTTGAACATATGGAGAAACTGGGGTTTGAAGGGAAGCAATGACTTGGCCAAGTTGCCTTCAAGTGGGTGGGCAATTACACAGTGCCAAGACGCCCCAGGGTACCCTAGGATTAGCAGGAAGGATCACTAGTTCCATGTTCAGGCTCATAGGCACACCCTTTAGGGGCAACTGTGAAAACCACAGGTCTCCAGGACAAGTGGGCTTTCATCAAACCAAGAGCTCAGGAAAGGAGAAAACTGACAACAAAACAAATGCTGAAAAGGACAGGAGATGGAGATTGGGTCCTGTCTCTACCCTGGGATCAGAGGAGCTGGCTAGGAAGCTAATCCTGAGCACAGAGACTGGAAAGTACAGGGTTTCCAAGCTGGAAGCTTAATGCATGTCTAACCACTGTTCCCAAACCATGAACCTCTTAGTTTGGGTTTAACCAAAAGCAAGAAGGCTGCTGCAGGGAGGCTGAGTAGATCCCAGGGTGGTGACGGTGCAATGTCAAAGCCAAACTGAAGCCACAGCAGCCTGAACTGCCCCACTCAACAGCCAGCCCAGCCTTACTGGGAGCTCGCACTCCTTGCCAGACTTCTCTAGGTTCCCTATGCTTGGGTCGCTGTTGAGCCTAACTGCTGACTTAAACAAGGAGCAGATGTGTACACAGGAAATGTCCATGCTCTGGCCAACCGCAGCATCAGCTTGAGTTCCAGAAGAGGATGTGAGAGGGGTCTTGATACTGCTTGCATTCTTTCGTGCAGACCAGAAGAAGCCGGGGATCCTCTGTAATGGTGGGATACCAGGTCTGCTTTACAGATAGTTGTATACAGTAGCTTTTAGGTTGGCTAAGCCTCTTTGGTTTTAAGTTTGCACAGCATCTGCACCAGGAAAATGTAAGAAATATTTTCTGGATCAAGCAATGCAAAACAAACGCAGCTTTAGGGAATGGTACTGGTACCAGACTTTTGAATGTCTTGCCCAGCTGTGCCAACCTCTAGGCTGCTTTGAGGTTAAAAAAATGTATAGAAGGAACTGTGGAAAGTTTGACAGAGGGGTCCATTCTTCATTCTGGAAAATGTTTGACAGAAGGGTCCATTCTTGGCACTGATGCCCGAGTGAAGGAGATATGGGAGATAAATGATGAAAGGTTAGACTGAGTGGCTGCTTCCCACCGGGGGCAGTACCACCCACAGGGTATATTTCCACATTCTGTGGACTGTTTGACATGCCACCAGCGTGAGTGAGCCAGAGCTGAGAGTGACAGACACTTAGCTGGCGTGGTTCCGGATAACTTAGGATTGAGCATAACTTTTAATGATACTCTTAGCCTCTATTTTACACAGACACAAAGTGCTAACAGTGTTTGAATAGCAGTATTACATCAGTGCTCATCTGTGCTGGCAGCTATGGCCACTGCAGGGCCGCTGTGCAGACAGGTAACACTTGACTGCTTGTAGGCGTAGATGTTTTCTGGCAATTATATCACTGACACAGAATATCATTATGTTTCAAATGACTTTCTCATGTATTGAATTCAAGGCACAAAGTTGTTTTTAGTGAAATGATATATTCTGGCAAGTAATGTTATCTATGACTTTGGAGGTATGAAATGAGGCATCATAAAATATAGGGTTTGTTTCTTTTCTTTCTCTCCCCTCCTTTGAAGAAAAACAGCACGAGATTTAGTGGTTCCAAAGATGAGTGGTTTCAATGATAAATACAGAGAACCTAGGCAAGGCCTGAGGGGTGGGGGAAGAAGCTGTTTTGATTGGAGAAACAAATGAATTTGGAAAGAAGCTGGATTCTGTTGGTTACAATAATTAAATTCCTTTCAGTCCCCATCTTCAGGCTAAATAAAGCTGGAGCTGCCACCTTACCTTGCTGGCTTCTCCAGCCCTTCATCATCTTGGCTGCTGTCTCAGAAATGCTTCCCTGGCTCTTCAAATGGTCCTTAGCTGTGAATTCCCAAAAGCGAGCTAAACGTATTGAGTAAAAAGCCAAGTTTCCCAGGTTCCACCCAAATTCACCACTTACCAACCCCCAAGCCTGGCTTCTGCATAGACAAACTGTTCCCAGTATCAGTGACTTTTCTGTGTTCCCTCATCTTCAGCATCTTAGGATGGACTTGCAACCACCAGTGTCATTGACGAAGAATCTTTGGCCATGTTAGGGCCATCATGGAGGATGTTGGAAATGCTGGCTTTATGTATCTTACTGGCTCTCAAAGTGCCCTTACCCATGACTAATAGGAGTCAGGGTATGAGTAGTCTAATTCCCTCACCTACTGTGTGGCCTGATCGTTACATCTGTTTCCCCTGCGGTCCCCCAGAGCAATAGCGATATTCTTTATTCATCCGCAGTAATCACAGATTTGGTAACATCTACACAGAGCCAAACAATCCCCAATTGTTGTTGACAACTGTTGTGCCCACATTTGTGGGAGGAGCTCTGCGGCAGAAGCGTGGGAAGGCAAGAAAGAAAGAAAAAGTCGGCAGAAATGATTTTTTTAAGGTACCTGTTGTTGTGAAATTTAAACTCATTTGGATTTGTCTACATAAAGAGAGGTCCAATTTTCTTGTTTTTGAAAAAAGAAAACACATCATGCTTGCTAGAAAATAAGTGCATTGTGGTGGGTAACAGAAAACACCTTGTCGAAATAATTGCTATGGCAGGTAGAGGCTGATCCTAGCAGACACCTATTGTTCTCTCACAGATAGGGGATGGCCTTTTGGTAGATGACATTATCAGCATCATTAGTAAAATGCTCTGCTTTTCTGTGTCACCTAACATTCCTGGCTCAGTGGCTCTTCAGCTCTTATGAGGGTTGATACCCCTTTTAAGACTTTGTTTAGTGAGGGCCTCAAGTGTTTAAGAGTTACTTCTGCTACCCACGAAAGGGAGAGAACACAGCATCGTAGTTATTTACTGGTGCTTCACAAACCACTCAGTGGCATAAAGGAACATTGGCTTGTTGGGCTCACGCATCGGGCTCGAGGCAGGTGTTTTCAGCCCTAGATGGTTGCTGTATGCACACCGGAGCTGAGCTGCTTGGAGACTGCAGTCCAGAGGCTCCTGATACTCCCATATCGAGAGGTTGATGCTGGCTATGGAAAGGCCAAGTGTGGCTTCTCCACCTGGTCTTTTGGCTGTCCCATGGCATAGAGTTCGATTCTGACGAGAAGGCTCTTAAGAGAGGCAGAGGCAGGCAGAACAGCCTGGTCTTCAAAGAGAATTCCAGAACAGCCAGAACTACACAGAGAAACCCTGACTCAAAAAATCAGACACACACACACACACACACACACACACACACACACACACACAGAGAGAGAGAGAGAGAACACAGGTGTCAGCTGTATCATCCTTCATTATCTTTGGACTCAGGTCACATATTTTGCCACAGTAACAAGACTACCCAAACATACTGGTGACAGTCAGCATTGCAGTTTGAATGTTATAAATAAAAGAACGTGTTAGATCTTTTGTGAGAACTAGAGAAAGGTATTCTCACATAATGTTGCTGAGAGTAGTCACAGCTCTTATGAGGAGCAGTCCAGAGGCTCCTCAAAAACCTAAAGGTTGATCTGATTGTGGGAAGATTCGCAAAAGCAGTAAGCACTAGTAAACCGAGAACTAGCACTCACCTGTGCTGACTGTGGAACTATTGACAACAACCACGGTATGGAATAAGCCTATGTTCTCATAAGTGGATGAAGTAAAAAAGCGTTTTATATATATGTACATATAACCCCCCCACACACACACAAATATTCTACACAGTGGAATAACATTTAGCTATAAAGAATGAAATTCTGTCAACTATAGGAGCTAGGGTGAATTGTATTAAGTAAAATAAGCTAAACATGGAAGCTTAAGCACTTTATGTCTTTATGTTCTTTCTTAAGTGTAGGCATTAAGGAATAAAGAAGTGGAAGAGGGGAGAGGAGGAAGGAGCTTGCCACTCGAAGGGATACACCGGGAAGCCCGTGGTGAAGAGGAGCTTGCCCCGAGAACAGGTTGAAGGGGCAGAAGCTGTCCAGGAGTCATAAGATTGGCTGCACTGCACTGAGGAGGAAGGTACAATAGCTCATTGAGTCTCCATTCTTCTGTTCATTTTACTTCATTCTCCAAAAGCACCCGTGTCTCAGCACTCTGCCTGAGGAGGGGGATGTTTAGGAGCAGGAAGAAGAAAATTAAAGGGGAAAGTGAATCTCTTTTTGCCTACAGAGCTCTAAGCTCGGTAGAGAGTGTTGTGGATGGAAATCATCATATCAAATAGATCCCAATGTATCTGCACCTGCTTTTATGACCCTTGCCCACTGGAGAGGTCTCTTGTTCACTTGTGTAGTTGAGTTTTTTTTTTTTTTTTTTTTAGCTTACTCCGTTACTCTAGAGGAATGTCAAACACTCTTTGCCTCTGAGCTCTGTCTCTGAGGTCCACAGCAGAGGTGAAAAAAATGTGTGTTGGAAAACATACCTGAGGACATTTCAGTCTTTGGTCTAATGACAGCATTCGTGTTCCTGGACATTGAGGCCCCTGGGAGAAAGCGAACACTGGGCAATGTGGTGTCAATCCAGTGTCAACAAGCTGTGTGTATAAACACATTTAGAACTGTCCCTGGAATGTATCAGGAGATCCACAGTTAGAAGTAAAGTTTTAAAAGCACTTATTCCAAAATCATGTGCAATCACTGTGTGTTCTATTCTCAAAAAAAAGGACAAATAAACAACTATCAAACAATAAAGAACCAATAACTTTACACTTAATGTAGAATAAGTAATTTCTAGGAGACAAAAGTGGGGGAATGAATAAAGGCTGGCTAGGTTTGAGAGCCCATCACAGTGATCATTGTATGTGCAATGGTGTAAGGTTAAGATCTGTTGTATGCACCCTAACGCACCCTGAAAATGGAGGGCAGAAGGATGGCTGTAAGTCAGGAGGAGGGAAGATGCAGAGAAGTTGAGGGCACAAAACAGACCCCCAACTTAGGAAACAAATACAAAATTAGTCTTTAAGCCGAACACCATAACTACATTGAATGCAAATTGGAAAACAATCAAAAGAAAAAAGTAATTGCCGAATTTGACTATAAAGGAAACTGACAACATGCTGTATATGAGCAAAACACACCAAATATAGAAGTAGAAAGAAAGTATAGGGTAGACAAAACAAAAACAGCCAAGGATCTGGCGATCACGAAACAAAATAGTACAACACAGAACATCTCCAGAGGTAAGTAGAAAGAGTGAGCCCAAATAGAAGTACACTTGAAACCAGATGATCAAACTCATGATCAAAACAAAGTTCACAATTATAGCTGGAGACTTAAGACAGACTGAGAGAGAGGAGAGAGGAGAGAGAGACAGAGACAGAGACAGAGATAAATACAGGACAGAGACAGAGAGAGACAGAAACAGAGATGAAGGGAAATAGGGAGGGAGGGAGGGAGAGAGGGATAGAGAGGGAGAGAAAAAGAGAGCAGATCACTAAAATTAGAGATGAAAATAGCAGTTACCACAGATTTCAGTGAAATTCAGGGAAAAATTAGAGGATCCTTTGAAAATTTATATTCAAATTGGGATTCTTAGACATACATAATTTAACAAAACAAAATCAAGTGAATGTAAACAAAAAAACAAATAATGAGATTAAAATGTTAACGAAGAGCCTCTTAACGAAATAACCCATGTTTCTTACTCTGTCCCCTAAAACAGAAAAGGAAGGCACACTGCCAAATGCAGTCAATGACACTAGTATAATCCTGGTAATAAAACTGTATAAACATACAATAACAACAAAAGAAAGCTGTAGAACAGTTTCTCTGATGAACATGAATTTTGCCCAGAGGCAAAAATTCTCAATAAAATACAGCAAATAAAACATACGTGAGGATGTACAACATAACCAAAGCAACAGGCAACATAGAGACTTAAGGGTTGAGATTATGTCACTAGCTCAGTAGATTGAGGAAGGACCCTGGATAACATATCCTTATCAAAATCTATGAATGCTCTTCACAGAGTTAGGAAAAACAATCCTAAACTTCATACAGAGGCCCAAAAGATATCGAATAGCCGAACCAGTTTTAGACAGAAAGAACAGTACTGAAGGTGTTGTAAAAACCGGGTCCAAGTTATACTACAGAGAACATATGTGTATTTGTAAGGGTCCACACGTGCAAAGGACATGAAGCACATGTGGGAAATGATGGAAGTACATGATGTAAGGAAAGGGAGTCTGAAGGAAGGAGATGAGGGATAAAAAAGGGAAAGAATGACGAAGCATTGTGTGTGTCTTCTCTCATATGTATGTGAGATTTAATTGTGTGTGTATGCATGTGTGCACACATGCATGCGTGTGACATGAAAGGAAAAGGGGGACTATTTGAAGGCGGCTTCAGAATCTGGTGTCCATTCATCTGGGTTTTGCTTTGGGCTGACCGTTTCTAGCTATGCCTCCAGTCCTCCACACTGGAGTGGGAATGCTTTCTCTGTGCCTTTGTATGCTGAAGCATGTAAGCTGTTTTTTTTTTTTTTTCGTTTTGCTTAGTTTTTAATTTACAAGGACTCACACTTCAGAAATTAGTCAAGTCTCAGAAGAAACCTTGGACATTGTTGCTGGTACAACTTATCATTATTCTTTTCAAAGTGTTTCCTTCTTCAGGGTCCTTCTTGTTCTGGTGAGGATACTGAGATGGAGTGCAGAATAAGGATGGTCAGTCCTGGGGGCCTTGCTGCCTTTGTTGGAGAAGGTAAACCATCACAGCCTTCCACAATCAGCCGGCAGCTTAAACTCCCCTTAGAGCATTCAGGAACGGCAAAACTGCGGGCCTATCTTCTTCCTCGAGGGAAACCTCGAGGGGTCTAAAGTGCTGGGACAAAATAAGACTTTGCTGCAGGGCCAAACACACCCTTTGGCATGTCCCTGAGGCTTATCGTAGAGACAGATCTGTGGTAGGCAGTGAGGGTGCAATGGGGAGCCGGGGTGCTGGTACTGAAGTTACTGTTATTGCTGGTACCATTATTGTGATCATGCAGCACATTCATTTAATGGGTCTGGTCTAACAGGAGACACCAAAGTGATGTACTCTCCCTCGGTGTGGGGGGTGTGTGTCTCATTTTTGAGATGGATATTTTCATGGCAATCCGTTCTCACAGGCCTCTGGCGCCTGCTGTGTGTCTGTTTTGCTCTGGTCAGGCAGGCCACATTCATATTTATGGACCGTACACATGGAGGAGTTATTTCTCTCATACATGTTGTTTCTAATGTTCATAAGTCAAAGTCTAGTCCCAAGGCAACATAACAGATTTGACCTGATTATGTAAATGCTGCCATCTCAGAGGCAGCTTGGGTAATCTAAGGGAATGCCTGCTATGGGAAATGGCCTCAGACCTCCAGCTACACAGTGTTCAAGTTCCAGCTTGCAGTCAGACCCCCTGTCTATCATAAATATCCTCAGCACTGGGGTGCTCAGCACATCTTGCAACAAACTAGATTGGAGGGTTCTGGAAATTCTTTCCCTTAGTCCTCACGCACCTGTCTTCTGGGCCACCTTCTCTTTCTGCAGAAAGCAGGGTTCTTCCCAGAACTGCTATGGGCTCTGGCTTCTGGGAATGCCCCTAACAGTGGCCTGTACTCCCATGTTTCTGGCTTCTCCGTGGCTACGCTTCACTTCCAGGCACGTCTATCGCTTGTACACTAGAGCATGGTGGTCTTAGTAAGTACCTCAAATTTACCCACTGAAAACAGCAATCTAATCTTCATCTGCTGTGCTTCTGTTCATTGCCCAGGAAAGTGCTCTGTTGTTTTCAGCTGGGCTTTCTGCAGACTACAGTCAATGAAAAGATGGGCAGGCAGGGCTGGAAGGAACCAGATTGCCTCATTCATGTGTCCGGCCCTTGGTGCTGGCAGTTGCTTGGGATTCCTTTATTCTTCAGGAAGCTGCTTGTCCTTCATCCTTCCCAAGGTTGGCTTGGCCTTTTTACATGGAGACCCTAGGTGATCTCTGAGAAAGTTAACACAGGACTTTCAGGTCCTCCTCTGGCCCAACCTTCAGAATGGCATGGTATTTCTACCACATTTTTACTAGTTAAAGTCAATTTCAAAGACAGCCTGGATTTAGGTTGGAGAACTAAACTCCAACTTGGGTGTGGCAAGTGATGCAAAAATCTTTTCTCATCTCTTGTGCCTTCCTGCTCTTTGATTTTTCTCAGTAACAGTATCCCTGGGGTTTGCAATACATTGGAAAGGAATTATTACACGGAAATAGTATTGTGTAGAAGACATGCATACTGCCTTGGACATCACATGAAGGAGCTTGATATCCCCTGACATTTCCCTGGGTCACTTTCCTGTACTGGTCTGAATTCTCTGCCTTCAGGTTTAGTACTCTTATCTCCTTCTCCTGGCACTTCACTGTCTGATCATCTTTAGTCATACTTCCACCTTTCTTTCTACAAATTTCTTTCACAAAGTATTCCTTACCCTTGCATGATACAAAATACCTTACGTAGTCAGGCATGATGGTACATGCCTGTAATCCCAGCACTTGGAGAGGCAGAGGCAAGTGGATCTCTGTGAGTGTGAGGCCAGCCTGGTCTACCAAGTGAGCCCAGGACAGCCAAGGCTACACAGAGAAACCCTTTCTTGAAAAACAAAAACAAACAAAATCCCCAACAACCATAAAACTTAAAAAAAGTCTTAAGTTTGAATCATGTGATTCTAGAACCTCAAGCCCTTACCATCATGGGTCATCAACCCAAACAGGCAAACACAGGGTAAGGCATGGTCTCTCGAGTTTGGGAAGTTCCCTTTTGATAGGAAGCCTTCTCCAAAAATGCCAGGGTTTATGATAAAATAAAACATGCTCCTAAGAACACACATCAGGTGTGCCTATCCATGCCCATAAGTGCTATAAATTGCTAGAGATGGTTCTGATAGAAAATATTTGCCTTAATTTAGAATGGATTCAATTAGTCAACTAAAATAGCAATCAGTGGGGCTAGAGAGATGGCTTAGGCTGTAAAGTGCTTGCCACACAACTGAGGACCTGAGTTCAGTACCCAGTATGTACACCAAAAGCTAGACGTGGCTCTCCTTACCTATAATTCCAGTGCTGGGAAGGTGGGCCCAGAAGGATCCCCTGGGTTTGCTATCCTGCCTCTCTGGCCAAATCACTGAGTTTCAAGACTCAATGGGAGACTCTGTCTCAGGAAAATAAGGCAGAGAGCGATACAGGAAGATATTTATTGTTGACCTCTGGCCCCGACACACGTGTGTGCATCCAATAACATACATACATGCATACCACATATATTCTAACAATGAATCTTTATGACTTAAAAAATCTTTCTCCTCTACTCCAACCCCTGCCATAATCATAAGGATGCTGTGTCCTAGACTGTTGAGTGAGTGGTCACCCATCCTAACCACACATGCGTAGGCATGGGTGCAGCGCCCCCTACAGGAATGTGATGGCACCTTCTAGTATAGCTTGGAGGGAATCTACCTTCTACCTTCCATCCATGAAGCACGATTTTTTTTTTTTTTAGAAAACACATAGATGATCTCTACTACATGTTTCTGTGAAAGGCTTTTGGGAATTTCAAGATAATTGTCATGTCTTTCACAAGTCCAGCCTCTTAACTAAACACTGACGATGGTTTAATAAAATATGCCCTAGCAAATAAATGCCACTTGACTGAAACAAAAAGAAGAAAACATTCTCAAACCTCAGGCTTATTATTTTATTTTAGACATGGTCATAGTACATCCAGAAAGAATCAATGGTTGGGCATGGAATACAGATGATAGAACATGGGAAAAGGAACACAGGAAATTAAGTCTAATTCTGGTTTTGTTCCCTTTCTTTCATGTCTACTCTATTATGAAAATTAAACATGGAGAGAATAAGAGTATGGAAACTGCTCTGTTTAGTGTAATAATTATTTTCTCTAGATGAACAAGTTTCATAAATCAAATTTAAATGTAGTTCATAAAATTGCATAGTAGTCATTAAATGCAACTATCTATGAACCACTGGCATTTAAAATTCCTTAGTAAAAGTCTCTTGGGTGAATATTAGGTATGGCTTCATTTATAGAGTGATGTGAGTGGGCCAAGTTCTTACATTCAGAAGCTAACTATAAAATGATCCAGATGGTGTCCCTCCTAGTTCAGTACTTCTTTGTTCATTCAGTCCATATCTGTCCAGGCCTCTGGGACAAAAACAGCACAAGTGATTTTCTTCTTTGTGACTGTCACTTCCACGTGAGGAAGAACACTCAGAGCTCGGCTGGAAGAGGAGAGGCTCATGGAGAGAGAGGGCTGGGAGGGAGGGATAAAAGAGACAACAACATGAGGACCATAGGAGGAAGAAGTGATGCAGGGACCGAGTCAGTGTACTCACAGGTTTCAGTAGGCAAGTAAAACTGAGTGTACGAATACTTATTTGAGGGGCTGGAGGGAGAGCTCAGTGGTTAAGAGCATTGTCTGCCCTTCCAAAGGACCCAGGTTCGATTCCCAGGACCCACATGGCAGCTCACAACTATTTGTAACTACAATTCCAAGGGATCAGACACCCTCACACCAATGCACATAAAATAAAATTAAACAAATTATTTTTAAAAAGAATACCTGTTTGAGGACGCTGGACAGTTGGTTTGGACTGTTAATCTGACTACAGACTCTAGCAAATTTTGACTCTAGGGAGTGTTTGGCTATGATTTGGTTGTAGTGTGAGCTCATCTTTCATATGTTGGCACTTGGATCCCAATATATTGATATCATTGATGGATGGTGGATATAAAAAAAAAGGATATTAGTAGAAGATAACACAGGAGTGAACATGTCATCCTGCAGGAGGAAGAGACAGAAAGAATATAAACCTGAGGCCAATCTGGGCTAGCTAGAGAGTTCAAGACCAGCCTGAGCTATATAGGGAGACCCATGTCAAACAAATAGAATTACTTGCAGTTCTTGCAGGACCCCAGATCCTTCCCAGCACAAAGAGCCAGACAGAAGCTTCCCTGTTTCAGCTTCCTGTCTTTCATGTGATTGCTTCCTCTTGCACACACTTTCACCATGGTCTCATCTGTTATAATGCTCTCACAGGAGGGTGGGTTGACTAGGCTATTTAATCTTATACTTTTAACTCCCCAAGTATGAGGTAAATAAACCTCCAGAACTCTTTACTATATAAAACACATAGCTGTAGATATTTTGTTATAAAATGAGAAATAGATTTGTAGCAAAATCTTTGCATAACAAAAATAACATGTCTGTATGGATAGATCATGACAAAGAGCTATGGCTAGGCATATTTCCATGAGCATAGGTGAGTGGGGTCTCTGCAGATATCAAGGCAGCCAGTAATTTGCGAAGAGGTAAAAATGAAAATTTGGTTCAGATTGACTTGTCAACTGGGATCAAACTTTGGGGAGTGTGATGCCAGGTGGTTTATTGCTAGTATATTTAAGCACAATGTAATTTGGAAAAAAATTCCTGGTGTATTAAAATCCCTGGTGCACAAAGAAGTATAAATACATCAAAACTCAACTTAGGGTACCTGTCATTTCTTCCAAGAAGATGGAGTCTGTTGATAGGCTACATGTATTGGCTTAAGAGCATAAGAGAGGATCTGGCCTGGTCTTGGTCATACAGATAGCATAGAGGCCCTTTGTGAGTGGTGCCATCCCTGGGCTGGAGGTCCTGAGCTCTATTAGAAAGCAGGTTGAGAAAGCCATGAGGAGCAAGGCAGTGAGCAGCACCACTCCATGGCCTCTGTATCAGCTCTTGCCTCCAGGTTCCCGGCCTCCTTGAGCTCCTGTTCTGACTTCCTTTGATGATGAACTCTGGTGTGGAAGAATAAGCTAAATAAACCCCTTTCTACCCCAAGTATCTTTGGTCCTGGTGTTTCATCTCGGCATGACGATTAAGCATGATAACTAAGACCAACAGGTAACCCTAAGACAAGGCAAATTCCTTTTGTTTTTATTGTCCTTGAAGTCAACTCTGTGGTGGGATGATCATTCATCCCTTTTGGGTGGTTTTCCTATTGCTATGATAAAATACTCTGACAAAAACAACTTAAGGACTGGTGAGATGTTTCAGTGAATGGAAAACACTTGCCATGCCTGAAAACCTGAGTTTGATTTCCAGCATTCACACCGTGGAGGCAAAGAACTGACTCTGGCAATTGTCCTCTGACCTCCACATCCAGCCTGCCATTGCATGTATATACACACACACACACCAAATAAAATATAATAATTAAAAAACACAAGTTATTAAGAGAGTTCTAGGTCTTCGTCCTTCATGACAGGGAAGCCACAGATTGAAGCAGCTGATTACGTTGTACCCACAATCAGAAACACAGAACAAGTAAATGAACACCTGCTGCTCAGCTTGCTTTCTTTGCTCTTACATAGCCCAGCATCCCTCGATTAGGGAATATTGCCACTCACATTGGGCACATCGTCACATCTCAGTTAACATAATCAAGATAATTGCCCACAGATGTGTTCAGGAACCCTTCAAACAAGTGGTTCAGGATTCTGTGAGGTTGAAAATGAACGCTAACCACCATAAATGGCCAACAAGAGGCTTCAAATTTGGGTATGAAGTAGGACCAAAGAAGCTTCTTAGATATACTGAGTTAGAACAAGAATAGCATGGTATCTGTCATATAAATCTTGGGAGTTTCTAGAAGCATTTGGTATCAGATTTGAGAATCTGAATTCTAAAATAAATTCAACCACTTTATTCAATCTGCCCTTCATTGCAAATCTAACAATGAGTAGAATCAATGAGTCCTCTCAGCAAAACTGTCACTTGATTCATCTCCAATATTACAGGGTTTTGAGACGATTGGCAATTATAGAATTCAGCCTGTCCAGTAAAGGGAAAACAAGTTTGATTATGTAGTGATATCTTTGACTGTCTTTTGCAACATCTTTCATGAACTAGATATAGAATTTGTGATTGTAGACAGAGTCTGCCTTCTGTAATTGTGAAATATGATCCTATAAACCAGCCAATTGTAGGTAGAAAGTGTTCTAACGAAGAAAAATTAAATCTTTAGTGGATATGAATACAGTCTTTTTCTTGTCGTGATTCCCTAACAATACTGTGTAATACACTGTTGACACATCATTCCATTTAGATTTTATAGATAATCTGGAAAGGATGTAAAGTATGTTGGGACCAACAAGAACGAACAAACACTGTAAATGCTGATTTTATAATTTTTCAAAGAGAGCAAAAATATGATGGAAATGGAGTTTGGATCTCAGAGTTGCTCTTCAAAGCTGTTCTCATTAATACTCTCTGCTTAGTGTATTAACCCACATTTCAGTGACTCTTTAAACAACCTTTTTTTCCCCCCAAGTTGCTTTGGGTATGTTTTTAAATTAAAGGAAACTGGAAACTTGTCTCTCACTACATATAAGTACCTTGAAACACAATTCAACCAGAGGTTCAGTTCCTCACCTGTGTAATGTGGCTGATGGTATGTTTTAGGGGCGCTATAAGGTTAAACAGCAACACAGAAACACACCACCACAGAGTTCCTGGTACTTGCTTGTCCCCCAAACTCACCGCTAAGAAAAGCAAAAATAGTTTTAAGGAATGATGCAGGGTTGTATGAACATTTCAGCCGTTAAACGCGCTGGCTGCTCTTTCAGGGGATGCAGCTTTGATTCTCAGCACCCACAAGTTGGCTCACAGCTGTCTGTACATCCCGTTCTGGGATATCCAATCATCCCCATCCTCTGCAGGTACCGTGCATACACACTGTACACAGATGGAAATGCAGGCAGAACGCCCATAGACATAAAATAAAAATGAAAATTAATAAATAAATAGATATATAAATAAATGTTTTTTTTTGTTTTTTTGTTTTTTGTTTTTTTTTTTTAAAGATACATTCTGAGGTTGGAGTGATGGCTTCATGGTGAAGATCCTTGCTGCTCTTCCAGAGAACCCCAGCTGGTTCCTAGCACCCAGGTGGGCAGTTCACAGTTGCCTGTAACTCCGGATCCAGAGGATGTCTTCTGACCTCTGGGGTTACCAGGACACACATACACACAAATAAAAATAAAATTTAAAATATCTAAAAAAAAATCGTAGGAGAAAAGATTGGCTAATGCCTATCCTTTTCTTCATCAAGTTATAAGCAACCTAGGTTGCTCATGTGACCCTTGGTGGGAGGAAAACTCCAAGCAGACAGTGAAGAGGAACGCCCTGTGCACACAGCTATTTCAGACCGTGAGGGGACAAACGCTTCTCTCTTCACAAGTGCCGGTGCCCCAGGCCCGCCTCACTGCAAGCAGAGGCCTCATTACCAGCCTCTGTGTGGCTAATGATGTCCACAAGCTGCCTGAAGGGGGCTTTTCATCATCTGGCCTTGCCTTCCTCTCGTCCAATTTGGGCAGCCTGTGGGCTGCCCTGCTTCTGCAAGCTGGCCCCAGAGGCTGCTAACAGGCAGGGTTGCCAGAGGGAACCTCTGCATGTCTGGCCAGCGTGCGGTGGGGATCTAACTTCCCCAGAGAAGAGAAATGAACGGAAAGCTCAGGAAGATCAGAGAGGCACTTCTAATTAACCGAACAGGGGAGATGTCCGTCACAGGCTGGTCACAGATGCAAATGATGTTGCCTTTCCTTAAGATGTCACCTTCAGATGGCTCCAATGTCACCGCTTCCTGGCCCCTCCATGATACTAAAGGATGGCAACCTGTCTCACAAACACACTGTTTAAGCTCTTTTCAGAGGTGCTTCTGGGAGGAGCAGAGGTAAGGAGCTTTAATGCCATCAGCTCTTCTGGAGCTGCCTTGAGTCCAGACCTGTACTCAGCACAACCCTCCCCTTAACTCAAAGAACTGGGAAGGAGCCCTTCACACCATACATTTCTGTTCTCCTCCCTCAGGTGCGGGAACTCACTCTTCATTCATGTGTTCATTTTCTTTCTTCCTTTTCCTGTCATTCTATTCAGGGAGCGGTGAGTGGTCCCCAAGTTTCAGCAGAACTATGTGGAAAAACTTTAAGCACACAGAGAGCCGAGGGAATCTTGGCTGTAACCAGTTGTCCAGGCGACCTTAGTGGCGACAGTGTTTAGACGGCTTTGAGATGTACTGTACTAGGTTCACAGACCTCGTTCCCCAATGTGCCGAAAGGCAGGAGAGAACTTGAGAAGAGAACTCCAAATATTTGGACAAACACCCATGGTACAAAATAGCCCAAGGAACCCCATTTCATGGTTGCCATGCCTGAATTTCACGGTCTTCCAATAAACCTAGCAGTCTACGCCAGGCAGTCCAGCAGCCAGACAAGTCAGTCATATTACACTCCTAGAAAGGAAACAAAACCTCATTTGACTGTGCCAGTCTCCTGCAATGACTTAAAAGCCCCTAGACTTGTTATTGGTGCAGGGGTAAAGAAAATTGGAGGAGAGGTCTCAATATGAACTGGAGAGGCCACCACCTCCACTATGCCCTGAGCCAATAGTCAGAGAGTGACACTGAACCTGCATTGCAGCAGCATCCTTCCTTATTGACCGTTAGAAGAACAAGAACACAAATTGGCTCTCCTTTACTCCACCTTTCTAAATCTCGAATGTGTTGGAACACCAATGTGGGGCCCACCCAACTTAGAACTACATTCAGAAGGGAATTCTTAGTTGATACAACCTCAGGCCACCACATTATCAATTTCTCTAAATATGTGAGAAGGGCTAGGGCTATGCTTTTCTGCTTCTGCGTTTAAAACCACTTGGTTACCATGTATATCTTCAAGGGGGATCCCTTAAAAATAGAAAGAAGGTTCAAGGAGATGGCAGGTCCACATTCCCTCAAGGCCAGGTACTAGTAGTGCCAGTAGTTCCTCGGTTGCCAACAGTACCAACAACTGTGCCGGTAATCACAACCAAAGGCTAGAGACACAAGTGCTTAACATAGACAAAATGGCGGTGTTTTAGATTAGAGCTCATGAGACTGAAATGTCAAGATAATATCAGGTGCTTTTCACCTAAGAATATCCCCAAATTATCTGTGGCACCCCCATCTCTGTTCTCTTATCCCTTGAAGTTGCCTGATGGTGCAGGGTATATGAGTGATCTCCACCAAGGCTCCTTGCTGCCATCATAGAAAGGGTTCTTCAGTTTTCTCCAACGCCACTCTAAGGAAATCAAGCTAATTTAATTCTTCACCACAGTAGCTGCTCCACCTTTTCCAGATCCAGACCCGGGCTACAGGGCAGTGGTGGGAAGAATCAAGAATTCTACTCAGCGATGGGAAGACATTACTTTTCTTTGCCCCTGGTTAGCAGAAGGCACTGTAGCACTGGCACCTGATAGCAGTGACACAGCAGAGGAATCAGACATGGCATGGAGTTGACACCGTGAATGGCAAAGCAGAGAAATATTGTCTGGTGCAGGCTTCAAGCCTGGGCACTCTCGCAGACTGAACCAATGGGTTTCCCAAGGGTGAGACAATTTAAGTAGGGCTTTCCTGTAATTTCCTATTGAAAACATCCTCTTAGATATATGGCCTTTTGACGATGCTAGATTACAGTCTTTTCTTTTCCAGTAACAGTGCACCTGAGCTTACCCAAGAACACCCATCTTCCGAGAGCTGTATCTACTCTTTCATTCACCCACAATCTTTATAGTCTATTTCCCAAGACTATATCAATTCTCACTCCCTCTGGGGTGGTCTTTTCTGTACTTGGGCATGTAGGGCTTGATGGGAAAAAGGAATAAGAACAAATAGTTCAAAATGTTGGCCTAAGAAGTATGGGGTAACATGTTCTCCAAGATGCTTTGGAATAACAATTCCATTTCCCTTATACTCTGAGAATTCATATGTATTTCACCATGCTCTGTAATAGGTCTTTTGACCTCAGGTCTCCTGTCCTTCACCAGGACTATGTGATTTCCAGTTCACTTGGCCCCTATTGGTCCTGATCTGTCCCTTCTCTAACTATGGGCCAATGGTTCATTTGATCAGCTGTCAGAAATGCTCAAGAGGCAGAATGAGAGAGAACTCTGTACTCAAGGCGTTCATGGTCTGCTATGGAAAATGAGGATGTAGTAAGTATCAGGGAAGGGTAGCGAGTACCACAGAGGAAGTAGTGCAGAAAAAGCAGAGCATAACTGTAGCCATTGCAGCCCCTGGAGGAGATCATGAAATCAAACTGCACTTCTGCCATCTACTAATTGGATGAACTCGGCCCAGTGTCTTACCAGCTGCGGGTCTGTTTCCTCATCTTTAAGCATAAATATGCAACCAAGGCCTTGAAGAATGAGCTGTGATCTGGTGGCAAGAGAAGTAGAAAGGGCAATCCCAGGAAGAACAATGTGCACAAAAATGGTGACAGCACAAAGGAGCATAGCACGTCCAAGACACAGTGAGGCCAGCATTTGCAGCCCATAAGAGGAAAATAATGAGGGATTCACCAGCCTCAGCATGCAACCAAGGCCTTGAAGAATGAGCTATGATCTGGTGGCAAGAAACTAGGAGGTAATCTAGCCATTCAGTCCCCGGGTGGCATCTAAGTGGGCCATCAGGGTGCCCAGCCAGCCTAGTGTCTTCAGAACTGAGTTTTCTAGGTTGCTGTGCTTCTATTGTTAATGCCCATGGGATGAGGAAAGACTTGCAGTCAAACTCAACAGGACCGTTGCCAAGCCTTACCAAGCAGAAGGCCTAGAGTAAGTGACGCACAGCAAGAGAGCAAATCCAGGCTTAGGGTCAGGTGTAACACTCGTCTTGGCCATGATGATCAACTCGTGAAATAAGACATGAGGTCTCCAGCTCTCAGTTCAGGTCCAAATTCCAATGCTTAGAAGTATCTGGTGGCAGAACTGGAGCATCCTCAATCATCTAGCCTTTCCGACTCAGCTTCTGGCATCCTTTTCACCCTCCCAGCTTCCCCCCAATGCTTTCAGGCAGCCCTGGTTTGGGTTTTAGGTCTGGTTTC
The DNA here is from genome assembly GCF_030254825.1 of Meriones unguiculatus. Lineage (NCBI taxonomy): Eukaryota > Metazoa > Chordata > Mammalia > Rodentia > Muridae > Meriones > Meriones unguiculatus. The sequence goes on from NC_083364.1 coordinate 27,844,674, forward strand.
TATGTCTTTGGCTTTGAGTCACTGTGGCTCCTGGCTCTTGTCACATCTGAAGAGGACACCCACAGAGTACACAATGCTATTGGAGACAGAAGTGGGACCCTAAGCAGAAAGGAAGGCACTGGAATCCAGACTTGGTTGTGTGACTGAGATGGCCATTTAACAGATCACCCAACTCTTTGGAGGGAAAGTTTGGAATAAACGGGGGTTCCTGTCAAGACCCTGAAGTTCCATTGTGCAAACATCACATCACATCACATCACATCACATGAATCACTTTCCAGATCTACCAACCAGGGCCTTTGTTTGGCTTGCACAACTAAAATTAGCAGCCTATTCACAATCTCTGATGTTTGCAGAATTATCTCATCTACATGGGACAAAGGAGAGGGAGCTGAAGAGGGGCGTCTCCCCTAAGTCGCATCCATGAGATCTTCTTGTGAAACAGGCACTTGCAAGCATCCAATTTACCGCAATTATAGCAATCAAAAAGGCATTCATCTTCCTTCCGCACCTGACAAGCCAGCTCATGCATTCATTCTCCCTCCACGGTGGGACGGATGCTAATGCAGCTTCTATGTCCCTGGATCCAGCCACAATCACCAATCCTACCCTTATTCCCAATACTGGGATGAGCATTAGCACAGAGGTCAAGGAACCGGGTCATGATGCCACATGGTAGACCAGTAGACCGGGACATGTTCAGAGCCCCTGAACTTCTTGGTTCTCCAGAGAACTTGTTGGCTTAACCTCGCTGATGGTTTATATATGCATATCCACAAAGGCTTGGAAAAGAGCTGATGAAAGACAGCCTTTTTTTTCCCCTTTGGTAAGTTTCTAAGGGCTGATAAAGTAGTTCCTGCCTGACAGCAGGTGCAGGTGTAGCGCTAGGGAGAAGATCCACTGCCTGATTGCAGCATTGTGGCAGATTCCATGCCTCATGAATGGGTGCTTTGTGAAGAAACAGTCTCCCCAGATTGCACGCCTAGGCTGCCGCTGGTAGAGAAGTGGGGGTTGGGGTGGGGAGGGAGAGTCCTGCTGATTAAAGATCCATTAGCCAAATGTAAATAGCCTTCAATTTCCTCTTCTCACCTGTTCCTTTGTTTAGTCCAATGGGTCTCAGGAAAGCTGAAATGTTATTTAATTATTCCTAACCCCCCCCACATCAGTGCTGCTGTGGCCCCTTCCAGAGTATGCAATGCTCAGCAAGCATTTGTAATCTTTCTTATGAATGGCTCTAGGCTTACTAACGGTTGATTGGTGTCCGAAGTGGCCCCTGTCAGGAGTGTTGAGTCATCTGTGTGGCTATGTGAACCAACACCATGGCACCTCCCAGGATGTTGGCTGCCCCTCCTGGGATGTGTTTCCTGCTGCCTTGGCCTGGTGGCTATGGCATTTGATTATTATCAAACGTTCCTTCCGTACCTCTGAGTCTTCAGAGAGCAGCAAATGTTTTATGTGTTTGTTGTTGATTCCATTGAGCATTCTCCACTTCTAATCAGTTCTGTTGTTCATAAACTGAGTATAATGAGGACATCTAGATCTTTTAAGCATTTTATCCTAAACAGTTTGATAGCTGCTGAGTATTTAATACCTAATGTCAGCGGTTGAAGTATTTTCAAATAACTTTCTCCAGATATCCTATCTCCCTGTGTAGGGCACCTTCAGAATTTTCTTTTCATTCATACACTCTCTCAAGCACACACACACACACACACACACACACACCTATACATCAAGCCCAACAGTGAGAAGGTGCCCAGGGATGGAGTTCTGATAGCCCCAGCTATTGGTGTGTGACTACCAGTAAGACTCTGCTGTTGGCTTATGGCCCTTTGCTTCCTCTCTTTCTTCAGCTGTGGTCCTGCTGCCTTGGCTTCAACCTTTCATGGTAAAAACTGAACATTTCTACCAAAAAAAAAAAAAAAAAAGCAGTACTCCTTCCATTTTTGCAAGATTTTTTTTTTCTACCTGTCTTCTTCTAAACTACTTTGGACCAGAGATGGGTCCATTGGCCAGATCTCACCTGCTTTCTCTTTTTGTATAGTATAAAGCTAAGAATTATTATTTTTTATATTTTTAATGGTTTATTTTCAATCATTGAATCTGTTAAATCAAATGATGAATATTATTACAGGAAACAAAAGTTACGTGGGAATTTGAATCTCTGAGTTTATAGGTCAAGTTGTACTGGCACACATGTGAAGCAGGTTCATTGTGCCGTGGTCACCAGGTTGTCTGAACCTGGAGGCAAGGCGCATGGATGCGCAGTTGCAGGAAGTGGGCTCATTACCCACAATGCCGAGGGACAGCAGAAGCCTAAGCTTCCTTATAAGATCCCTCTGGTCAGGAAAGCTGCTCGGCGGAGACGGAGTCTCATCTGCACCACTTTTCCTTGCACAGCAATTAAGAATCTCTGAAAGCAGACCATCTCGGGTTTTATGCCCCAGGGACCATGAATCATGGGCCAACATATTGAAGAGCATTATGTTTCTGTGATGAGGAGGGGTGCTGGGACAGACCCCACACTGTGCTAACCAGTTCCTCATCATCTGAAGAGGTTGCTGCCTGCAGATCACATTAGAACACCCCTGTAATCCCAGCACCAAGGAAGCAGAGCAGGAGCCCTGTGAGCTGAGGCTGCCTGAAATTTCCTAACAGATTCTAGGCCATCTACTTAAATAGCAGGATCCTGTCTCTGGATAAATAAATGGATAAGTAAGCAGATGGACAGATGGCTGCTGCGCTCCCAGCATACCCTAGCTATCTTGAGCAGTACATACTGCGTCAGCAGGAGGACGATCTGGCCCCATTGGTCATAGATTGTCTGAGGCTGATTTCACATTACAAAGGCAGAGGTGGACAGCTGCAGCACATGCTGGGTGATCCACAAAGGTCAATTCCATTCTCAGGTCCTTTACAAAACAAACAAACAAACAAACAAACAAAAAAACCCAGTTTGCTGACCAGAGCTTTGGAGTATTAAAATCTACTCACACGCAAACCTGTTTGATAGTTTGGTAACAACTCAAAACTGTAAGCATTCTGCCCAAGGTGACACAGCTTTGAAGAGGCAGAGTTGATGACCTGGAACCCACCCATTCTGCTGGCGTCTAGATGTACTTCCTTCTTTAAACCAGACTGCATTTCAGGCAACGCTTGCCTTATAATCCATTTCCTATCTCATACGCCACTGAGCACCTCCAAGAAATTTTGGTATTTGGTCCCATGGCCTTGAGTCATTGGCTCCTTAACTCTCTCTAATGGACTTTGGTTAGCAAAACCTAACAAATGAGCTACACTGCTCTGAGTGGTTTTGGAGCAGGTAGGTCCACATGAGCTGTACCCAGGCAACTATAGCTCCTTCTTTGGTTGACTGTGATGAGATTTAATTAGGAGGACTTGGCATGTTGCTGGCAACCACTGGTTTACAAATGAGCAGCAGCCAGTCTCCAGGAGGAATAGACGCTAATGCTGGTTTCTATCAAAGACATCCTCAGGCACCAGCCTTGTGTATGTGGTCCCTTCCCTAGCTTCCTACCTGCTTGCTATTTGACCCCAGCTCACACTGTGAATGCTCAGTAGCTGACTTTAAATTATTCTAGATGTTTGGCCTTTGGCGGGGCTCTCTCTAGGATCACATGCATTTATTTCTCAGAGGCTAGGTGCTTTAGAGCAGGTCAAGTTCCCTCATGAAAACCAGTTTCCATATCCACTTGATGGGGATGATGCTTGCATTTTTCACCATAGTTGAGTCATGTCTTGAATGTGAAGTGTCCCCAGAGGCTCATGAGATGAATGCTTAGACCCCAGATGTTATTGGATATAGGGATTGGAACCTAATAGGAAGAAGTAGCTCATGGGGGGGGTGCCTTTGCAGGTCATTTGAGGTTCTGTTCCTTTCTTACTGTTTCCTACCTGCCATGACGTGAGCAGCCTCTTCTACTGGCTGTTACCATGATGTTCTGTCTCTCTCTGGGTCCAGAACCAACGCGGCCAAGAACAGTGAATGTATTATTTCTACCTGGAAGCTAGTTTTCTCAGGTATTTTGGTCACAGCTATACATACACAAATATATAAAGCAGATGGACATGAAATGAACTTGGTAATGTCCCTGGCGGAATGACAGCATTCAGTAGTTGACACTGCAGTGTTTTTGAGGGATTGTTGCTACACCTGCATTGTGCATTTCAACAAAAGAAGACTCAAACTTATGCTAGGCACCTGTTACTTCTTCTGGGATATTTGCAGCTCAGGTATACCCTTCATCCTTGCTCTGTAGACTTCAATATCCTCAGAGCACATTTATCAAGAAACCAACAGTGTCTCCTACTGGGGGTCCTGATGTGGTGCAAGGAATGGTTCTAGGAAGAGACTACTTGATGACAAAAGTAGACTCAATTGAGGCTGTTGGCAAGGCCTTGCTCCCATACCTTACCCTTCCCACAAAATCCAAGTCATGGGTTTTCATTGGGGAGTACCTGCCAGAAGCTTCATGACATCCACGAGTACAGTGAAATCTACCCATGATTGTCTATTTGACTCCCACGTAGGGAATGGGTATTTGTTAGTGAGGGTTTTCTACAGAATCAGAACTGATATGTATGCATACATATAACATTTATAATAATGGTTAAGGCATTGAGCATGGTGGTGCCTATAATCCAAGCACTTGGGAAGCAGAAACAGGAAGATCACAAGTTCAAGGCCAGCTAGAGCTATATAGTGAGATCCTTTTTCAAGTAGTCAGATTGAGGCTGCAGCTCTAGTGCTTTTCTAGCATGACAAAGCCCTGGGTTCAATCCCAGGGACTCCAACACACATGTGCGAGCATATGTACACATGCACGCATACAGACACATACGCTCAAAAGATTAAGTAAAAGGATTGACTCATATGACTATTGTATTAGTCACGGTTCTCTAGAGCAGTGGCTCTCAACCTTCCCTTTAAAACAGTGTCTCATGTTGTCCCCAATCATAAAATTATCTTGTTGCTACCTCATAACTGTCATTTTGCCACTGTTGTGAATCAGAATATAAATATATGATGGGCAGGATATCTGATATGCAACCCCCAAAGGAGTCGCTACCCATGAGTTGAAAACCACTGCCCTCAAGAAACAAAACTAATAGAATAAATCTCTATTTTAATTATCTCTATTATTCTATCAGAGACAGAATTTATTATAATGGCTTACAGGCTGTCGTCTGGCCAATCCAACAATGGCTATCTCCTAATTGAAAGGCTAAGAATCCAACAGTGGTTCAGTCCAGGAGGCTGGATGTCTCAGCTGGTCTTCAGAATCCTGAGGAAGTAGATTCTAATATCAGCAAAGGAATGTCTGAGCATCAAGATAGATAAACCTTCTTTACTTGCTTATGAGGATTCAGGATGTAACATTGAGTAGGTCTGGGATTCCTCTAATTGAAGATCTATAAGAAAAACTTATGAATAGCTGTGACATTTAATGGTTGTCCTGGCTAGCTCACTGGCCTGGTTTTATACTTCTCTTGCTTTTGACTAAGTCATTTTACAATTCTATTCAGACAGAAAAAAAGGTACAGAGTAAATAACAATGCGAGTTAATTTTGGCCCTACAAATGCAAACTGAATATTGGTAGGACACAACACATTACTCTCCTGCAGTTGTGACACCTTTGCCACCTTTTCTAATTCATGTCAGTATATGGCCCGTTGAGCTCACTGTACCATCTACCAGTTTCTTGGTTAGTGAGCTAACACGTTCTTTGACAATGCACTCACTTTACATTTTACTAGGTTCTTCCCTGTGTATCCCCATGATAGGTCTTAATGCTAGTAATTCATATTCTTTATCTTTCTACCTATACTTCTCTCAATGAATGAATTTAAAATTTCTGTGTGCTTCTTGACAGGTTTAAAGTGGACTCTCCCCACTATAACTTGGCAGCATTGGTGACAATGCCCTAAACAGAAGGACTCCGACTGACCAGATAAACAGAAAGATTGTTATTGAGTAAACAGAAGGCTGAATTCATAATTCTTCAGGAATCTCCTGTTTGGTAAACAGAAACCTCCTTTAAACCACACCAAAGGTGTCAACTATCTTTAGCAAGGGCATCTAATGAATCCCAACAGCTGGTATCAATCAGCTCAAAGACCCCCACCCTGCTGACTGTGATGTAAAATCCACTTGCTTTTCTGTCATTTTACTTATCTCTACCCCCAGAGAGATTGTCTTCGCAGTGTAATCCCCAATAAAACTTTCTTTGTACCCTCGGAGCAGTCTTGTTCAGTGGTTTCACTGTGCCCTCGCTTACACTTCTGAGCTGGGATACCACCATGTTCTCAGGGCACTGGAGAGAAGCTGTGTGCACAAACTGATGGACTGGTCAAAGCTTCACCAACTCTGTAGAGTTTGGAATGTTGCTCATGCAGCAGCCTTTCTTTGGGGCTGTCTTTAGCCCCCTACGGGCCATTCCTTGCTCACTTCTGTATCAGACCCACCAACCTCCTGATAAACTTCATAAAACCCCATTCTCCACCAATGGAAGTGTTAAGAATGCTACCAAATACCATCTGAAGCTTCTGAAGCTTGTGGTGGAGATTCGTCAGCTTTCTGTAACTGCTCAGTTTATGGTTCCACCAAGGTATTTTAAATTTTCCTTGATTTATGACTTTCTTTCTTCTGCTAATATACAACCTTATGAAACTGCCTCCATGTTGAACCGTAGAAAGTGGGGTAACCTAGTTCTATGTTCTTGGGCAATGGCCACTCAAATCTAGCTCTAGAATAAACTATCTCTTGTTGCCTTTGATGTAAGAGGTGTGCCTTGTGAAGTGATGATCTCCTGGGTCCTCTGAGGAGGCCGGGAGGGAGAGCAGACTTCATTCTCATTTCACACACGGTGAAAACGGAGGCTGCAAGAAAAACAGCAAGGCTCTACAGCTATCCCGATATGAAGCAGGGAGAGCATCGGATGGTGTCCAGCTGTACTTGAGTGATGCACATTCCCTCTTGAAGTCACATCTGTCTCAAAGCCTAAAGCACAGCCCACAGCAGGAGAGCCACAATTGCAGAGAGAAAAGGCCAAGAATGTGGACATAATGAAGTTCTGAGAAATGGAGTTCTATTGCCAAGAATGTTATTCAGGTCCCCCCTTCATTCTTCCTCTTGAGAACAAAAGCCAGTTTTACATGTTAATGGATTTAATTACCGCACGGAGATCTGAGCAGATAGGAAAGTCGCAGGCGGCGGCGGATGACGCAGTGACAGTCTATTGAGCAGCAGTTGAATTAATTTGGAGTTTTCAAACCTCTGATTAGTGTATTTATTAGTGTTAATACTTGAAGTTCGTGTTAACAGGGTGTTGCTGTGAATTTGAGGCATTAACGCAGGCCTGATTTCCTTGTATTTGTTTGCTTACTTATTAATCAACCCTGTTCATGATTGCACAGTGTTGACATTTAAAACACCCCCTGAATTCAGCTTCTCAGCATGACTTAATAGAGGATGATATTGGGTCTCATTTAGAGACGTTTGGTGCTAATAGGTTGCTTCATCTATTCCAGTACCTTCCCCACTGTGGACATTCTCTCCTTTGTCCTTAGACCACCACTGAGAGGCAGAGAGAATCTCGGAGTTCATGGAAAACAGCCTCAGCTGGGGCTTAGAATCCCTTGAACTCCAACAGGGTTCTGGGAAAGGCAGACCTTCCCTGGCTTCAGTGTTGTCTTCATGAAATAAGAGGTTTTGATTAGATGACCTCTCTGGTTTCAGCTCTGGGGTTCCATTAGCAAAGCAAGCAAGGGAGAGAGCCATGACAGTGTGCACTGTGACTGAGGAGTCATTTACTCTAATTACACATAGTTTCTGCTGCATAGACAACATCCCATAGGCTAGTGAGGGACAACGAAGTCTACATGGCCATGCAGGGCAGAGCCTGACCCGATCATCCCAATTCCTGAGTGATGCTGAGTGATGGTTTTTTTTGTTTTGTTTTGTTTTTTTTTTTAATTGAGCTTCAGAATGCAGAGTGACTTTTTTTTTTTTTAATTGTTTTGTGTCTCTTTTTGTGGTTGTTGAACCTAACTGAGCCTTGCATGGTTTCGAAAACTTCCTGGACCTAACCTAAACCTCCAGCCTAAAAACTGTTTTGAAACATAATAAATCCTATGTTAAACCACTAGGCCTCCTGGTATCTTACATCATGTTAACACAAATATTAGTTTGGGCCCTGCTTTCTTTCTCTGTCCATAATAGAACATTAAAATCCCCAAGAATCCACAGTTCTCATGATGCCACATCTGAGGCTATGTGCTCTCCCTTTGTTGTTAAGCGTATTTGTATGCATCTGGAGGATTCCTCTGCCATTAGATTTGCTACACTTTACCCTGTTTTTCTTCTCTAACCTCTTTGGAATTTTATCTTCTATCTCTCTTCTTCTAGGTGTTGCCTGGACATTTTGACAGACCTAATGGACATTAAGAGAGATTTCCATCTCACTGGATTCCTTATTTACCATAGCTCATTAAGTCTCCTCTCCCATCCCAGGTTCCTGGGCTTGTTGGCTTTTTGGTTCTACCTCTCCTAAACACCCTGGCTAATTGGTATTTTTAGGGCTGTATTTATTTTATGTATATGAATGTTTTACCTGTGTGTATGTATTGTATGTGGACTGTGTGCATGTTCCTGGTGTCCATGGACAACAGAAGAAGGTATCCAGGAAGAACTCCTCAGTACAGATAGTTGAGAGACACACGTGGGCTACTGGGGACTGAGCCAAGGTCCACTGCAAAAGCAAAGGATTTTTTACTGATGAGCCAACCTCCCAGACCCTCTTAAAAAGTAATTTTGTTTGCTTGGATTTAGCCTCAGTTTCGAAGCTTGCTTATTTTTATTCTCACTTCCTATAACTTTAACAGACTGAAGATAACAGTCTGCTGTCTTTCGCCTGTTACCTAGGGTTGCTCCTGACAAGTTTGTCCTTAGTGTAACTCATGCCTCCCCATAAGTAATTTTTCTTTCTCTCTGATAGCTTTCATGTCTAAGTATCTAGATATGGATTCATTTTCCCCCCCTGCTGCTCTATATACATTATAAATTCCCCATCTCAAGAGTTTCTCAACTCACAAATGTAAGAGAACATAGTAGAACACAAGCATCATGAAAAAAGAAAGGGGAGTATTGAAGGTCAAATGTTTAACTGTGGCTGGGGAAAGGGGCAGAGTAAGAAGTTAACCAAAACCAAGGGTGCATGGAAAAGCTTTATGCAGACCACAAGTTTCTGATCTAATTATAAAATATAATCAAAAGTTAAACATTTAAAGGAATATGAAGGGAGAGACCCAACGTGGGTGGACAATGCTGCTCCCCAAAGGCATGAATTATTAAAGGAAATCTCCCTACAAATTACGGGTCAGGGAGACCTCAGAATTCTCCCTTGTCATCATTCTTGGTTGCAGTGGTAAGACCATATTGCTTAACACACCAGATACTTTGGCTACAAGACACAGAGAAGCCAATCCTGGAAACACGTTAATAAAGTGTGAGCTCCAGCTATTCTCTTGACCTAGAACTGGCCAACCCTTTTCATTCTAAACTGTTGTGTGGAATGGACCTATGGGAAGCCTTTCTTTCAGCACAGAGCGCAGAATTCTAGCAGAGACAAGGGAAGCCTCCTCTAATGTCCCGGGTCTGATTTGTCATAATCTAGAGTGGGAGATCTGTTAGACAAAGAGGGGGGAGATGGTTTCTACAGGGTAGATGATGTCCACCACCAGAAAGTAAATATAACAAGAATATAAAGGGAAATAATGAACAACTGAGAAGCTTTGGGAGGTAGAAAGGTTGTGATGGGTTGCCACTGTCTGTAAGGTTCTGTGGGCTGGGACACACATGTTTTTAAATTTTCCCACTTGAAATATAAAACCCATTATCCCAGTGTGATGCAAATGATGTCAGTGCGTGGCACTGTTTGTGTTCCTGGCTCCACAAGCTCTTCTTGTTCATTAGCTACTACTATCTATGGAAAACTGATCACAGTGAGGGAAAATGTAAGTCAGTGGGCACAAGTCAGATTCAGGGAATTACACCTGTCACTCAGAGACAGGCAGTCCAGCCCTGACGCCTCAGAGGCTTCATCCTCCAGACTCTGGGCATCGAACGTTTGTTCCTTGGCTGTTCTGAATGAGGACACCATGGACCAATGCTGTCACTCTCTTTCATTTTCTGTCTCTCTCATTGTGCTGTCCACCACCCCAACCCCTCTACACCTCCTAATTTGGGCATGGCCCCTCCTCCTGCCTCTCTTGGTTATTCTCTGCTCACTCTCAGTGTCTACAGCTTTTCTTCCTCATTACCTAAGTACATGTAAATTGGCCGTGTCGCTGAGGCGGAAGCAATTTCTTAAATTGGCTAAAATGGGCTAACGTCAAACATGACGAATCCTTCCATTTTTGGACTCCTCATGATTTTAATCATACAAACCCATCCAGTCAGTTAAGAAATGACGGCACGGAAACCAGATTCCGTTAGCATTTTTTTTGGTTGTTGTTTTATCCTTTGATGCTGTGTTTGCATGTGCATCGTGTGTGTGTGTGTGTGTGTGTGTGTGTGTGTGTGTGTGTGCGCTGTTTTCATCAGAGTTTCTAGAGGGTTTGAGTACCATTTAACTTATCAAAAATGCTAACAGAATCTGGCTGTGTGTGGCACTGCCCAGGTAGCTGGAAATAGAAAATATTAAGAAAGAAGCAGCGTTTAGAATCTGCATCCACACTAGGACTTGGGGGCTTGTGGAAGAAAACATGTGTCACAGATGGAAAGAAGGAAGCTTTGGTTACATGCTGATACACAACAGCGTGGTTTCAGCATAGGCTTTTCAAATGTTGCTACACAAACCCTCTCACAGGAGTCGGTGAATCAAATGAGGCTTTGTCTCTGAGGCCAGACTTTGATAATTTCTGATAGGTATTGTTTGGTAAGAGCTAATTTGGGCAGTATGACTACGTATATTAACTGCCTTCCACAGACCAAATCTCCATGCCAGGACCCATTCATTCAGAAATATCCACACAAGGAGAAAGAAGGAAAAATGAGCCCTACAAGGACCTCAGAATTGTTTAATTGGCTGAGAATATAAGGTGAAAATCACCCAAGCTGGTCAATCTGATCGGGAGCCAGACTTTGCCTGGGTTTCAGGCCAAAACGGGGACACAGATCATCCTACATGGCTTTTGCTTGAACCAGGTAAAGTGAGGCATGTGAAAGAAAGACAGGCTCATCTAATGTCTTGGCTTGGACAACAGCTCAGTCCCTTTGTTTGGGGAGTGTCTTTGTCAGTGTTCAGTTTCTGTGAAGAGATACCATTGGCCATAGAAACTTAAAGACAAAACAAACAACAAACATTGGGACTGGCTTACAGGTTCAGAGGTTTAGTCCATTATTTTCATGGTGGGAAGCATGGTGGCATGCAGGCAGCTGTGGTTCTGGAGAGGTAGCTGAGAGTTGTACTGGATCCATGGGCAGCAAGAAGAGAGAGAAGAGAGAGAAATGCTAGATCTGTGGGCTTCGAAAGTCCTCAAGTCCATCCTCAGTGACACACTGTCTTGAAGGCCACACCTAATAACAACACTCCCTGGTGATGGAAACACTCACATCTAAGAGCCTATGGGGGCATTGTCATTCAAAGAAGCCCAGGGAGGGAGGAAGAGCTGGAGAAAGAATGTTCTCCTCCGTCCTCTGCCCCTTCTTCCTGGGACACGAGGCAGGAGCTGAATGTTGTTCAGCGCCCTGTGAGACGTTATTGAAACCAATATTCTTGTTCGTGAGTTCCTGTTGGCAGCCCTCTGGATGTTTATTTTTTCTGTGAATAAGCAAAATTACTGGGGGTGGGGCGATCGGCCTCCGTAATTGACAGCTGTTAGACACTTGCTGGCACTTTGGCTGTCTGGCGCACAGGACTGTCAGTCTGACTACCCTCCTGGCAGCACCTGCTGCTTTGCTCCTTGCAAGTGTCTTGAGGAAGCTGTAGGGCAGTGACACCTGCAGCTGTGGCAGGCCTGTCTTTGGGAGGAGAGGTGAACTTCAAGCTGGAGCCACTTCAACAAAAATTGGGGATTTTTATTCCCCCATCACAAGCCTTTACACGACTTTACAGCTTTCTCCACACAGACCAGTGGGAGTACTTCTGGTTGTCTAGCACTGGGGCTGCTGTACGGCATCAATAAGGTCAGGGACACGACGGGTGTAAGCACATACTTTGTTCCACGGAGGGTTGCTGAGTCTTGTGCAAACAGCTCCTTTGTGGCTAAATAAGCAGCTACTGAGCTCTCCTAGGCAGCTGCCTGGAAATGCTCACCATGACGCCTCTTCCAGTGATCCAGTCTGAGGCTCTGTGAGAGACTTCTCTCAAGCAGGTCTTTGCTGGACTTTTTAAAAGTTACTTTTATATACATTTTAAACTAAAATAGAATTAAACTAAGTTCTCCCTTTTCCCCTTTCTCCCTCCTGCTCCTCCCAAGCCCTCTCCAACTAACTCTTTCCATGACCCCTCCCCCAACTCTCAAATTGATTTTTATTGATTTTCATTGCTAAGAGTGGGCTGAGCCAGTAGCATGAAGAAAAAGGATGCTTTGACAGGGATAGTGCGGAGCAGGCAAAAAACCAAGCTGCAGAAATGGGCATGGGCGGAGCAGGGTAGGGTTGGACAGGAGCAGGGGCCAGGGCAAGTGCAGTGGCAGAGGCAGAGCTATGGGGGAATTCACAAAGGACTCACAGAAACATCAGCAGCAGCCTCAGGAGGCAGCAGCACCCTCCAGAAACACTAGCATCAAGAAATAGCAGCATAAAAACCACGTCCTGGGTTGACACACTTCAGTTAGTAAGAAAAGTTAGCCAGAAGTGGAATGACAGAGGCCAAAAAGTAAGGTTAGTACATTAGGGACTTTCTCAGAACTATGGACTTTGACGGATTAGGTCTTTGTTCTTGTTTTGGAAAGTATCGCTGTCTGTGTGTTGGGTTCCTAGACCTGAGTGGTCTTCCATCATGTCTTCGGTTGTGCTAAGGCCTGGGGCCTGTTACATTCACCCACTAGTTCTGTAGGCATGAGTCAAATGACTCATTTGGGGGCATGGAGTTATAGTATCTCCTTAGCATTAGTAGCTTAACAATGTATTTCCTGTTTTACAAAGCTAAGGAGGCAGCTGAGCAAGCAGGGTCCTGTAGTGAGGGCTAGGAGGCAAAGGACTAATGATCCAGCCATGGCCACGAGTAGTCAGCCATGTGCCCTGGAGAACAGAGATTGGGACCAGTTGTTAGATTCTGGACATCTTCTCTCTCTGTCCTGAAGGTTGTTTCTGATCATGGCTAACCCTTCTCTAACTGTCCCTGATTAATTGACTGACCATGGCTCACCCTTCTCTAACTGTCCCTGACTGATCTTCTGACCATGGCTCACCCTCCTCTAACTGTCCCTGACTGACCATCAAGGAAGCTGCAGTTTCTCCCAGTGTCACACAGAGACCTCCTGTCTCCTAGAGAGAAGGTCCAGCCCTCTGTGATTCTGAAGAACAACCTCAGCTAAGGAGTCCAACCGGGCTTCCGGACCCGAAGCAGGATCTTCCAGATGGCCTAGGTCTCTTTCTACTTGAGCACTGAGCTCCTTAAAGTTTCTAGGCTTCATAACTAGGGCTGAAGTTCCAACTGCAGGGGAGTCAGTCTGCCATGCCTGCCCTGCCAACAGGGGAAGAGGAACAAGATGGGCCCATGCACAGGAAGCCAAGAATCCAGACTTACATGACCCCTCCCACTTCCCCCTTATAGATGAGCACTTGTGGTATTGCATAGGGCAACCAAGCCAGGTAGTCTCTGGGGCCTGGAAATACACTTGATTGCCATTCTGGAATTATGGCTATAGAAGTCTGCAATGAGGGGTAGGGATGGAGTGGGGGAGTATCTTTATGAACTCCCAGGTTCAATCTTTCCTTATTCCCATACCCAGAGCCTCCTTCAGCTGGGTGGGTACATGGGGTGACACAGGCGACCTTTCCTGCTGTGAGGTGAGGAACACAGGCCATGGGCCTTATTATGTTGGCTCTAGGCTCCAGGTCAGAAGCCTCTTTACTCATACAAGGTCCACAGATTTCAGTCTGTGGGCAGGCTCAGACATGGCAAGGATGCAGCCTTTTTGAACCTTCTGATGAGTAGTCCTCTGGGTCTGTTGCAGAAACCATACATAAAGACGAGAAGAGGGAATGGTTAGTCATTTCTACCTTATGCACTTCTTGATTTGGGGTACACCTGGCCTTTAGGAGGGCAGAGGGTAGGAGGTCAGCCAAAGTTATGCCAGTCTCAAGGACACATTTTAATGCTTTCTTTACATTTACCCTTATCATCTGTCCTGAGCTTTGTGGCCTATCAGCACAATGAAGTTTCCAATCAACATTTAGGACCTTTCCCAGATTCAGAGAAGCTCTAGTCATGAAGGTTGGGCCATTGTCAGTCTCCAGGGAGAGGGGCAACCTAAATCCAGGAGTTAACTCTTGGAGGATTTTCACAGTAACCACTGAGGCTACCTCCATTTGCGTGTGACAGATTTCCACTGGTTAAAGTTTCAAACCCAGGACAAACAGCTGAGGTGTTTATTTAACATATCAAAGTGGACCTGGCCTCCAGGTTCTCCCAGCATCCCTCTCAGCCTCTACCCTACAGGATATGACTGGCACATCCTGCCCTCCACCCTGAATTCCGCAGCCCAGGGCTGCCCTTCCCCCAGAGCTTCTTCTAACATTTTAATCCAGATATTTTGGTTACCCCACCTTTCTTTCTTTTCTTTTTTATTTTTATTTTTTTTACCTTTGGCTTCCTAGCTGTTGTACCTCCTTTTCCTCCCCCTCTTCCCACACGGCCTAGCTCAGCCTGGTCATACCCACTCTGGACTCTTCCAGATGTGTCTGCCTCTGGATGTGCTCTCCCACATACCTACAATAACCCTTCTCCTCCACCATACTCAGAGGAAGTCATGTCCTTTCATTTTTATTTTAGTTTTTTTCATTCACAGCCCACTCAGAGAAGGTATCTAATGCAAACTAACAAATACTTATACCAACAACCACGGGGTTTGTCCTTACAAAGTCCACTTTCCAATGTTTTCTGGGGATGCTTCATCCAGAGCAGATTCTTACTGGGGTTTTCCTTTCCCCTTTGGGGTTCACCTTTACGCAAATGGCACATTTGGGCACATGCCTTTGATGAGATTGTCTAATTGAAGGGTGTAATATGGGCTTGAGTAGCTCACCAGTTTCAGCTGCCCCCAGTGGGTGTCCTGGTGGAATTTGGTGACCCTTAGTCTTCCGGTAGCAGCAGGTCATACACTTCTCCCATCCTGGCAAGAGCCATCATCAATTTGCCTCCCATTTGGGATATTTTGTTTTTTTACACTTGGCTTCTGTGTGTATAGCTTGGGCTCTGGAGCAATTCATGCTCAGACAAGGTAATCATGATCTGTTCTAGGACCACCTCTGGGTAGCCAAGTCTGCAGCTCTGTTCACTTGAGCCTCTGGGAATTTTTCTTTTGATGCCCTTGGGATGGGCAATGACTACTTCTGGCAGCCTATGGCTTTTACTAGGCCAGGAATTTTATTTTTGCTTTGTTCTTGATTTTCTTTCTAGCTGAGGAGCACCCTCTCTCTACAGAAAGCCCCACGGACATGGGCTGTGGCAAATACTTACCAACCGTCCATGTACTCAGTGATGGGTTTGTCTTTCTCCCAGAGAGAGAAGTGCCTGGGTTAACGCTCGAAGCTCAGCCCTTTCTGCTGAAGCCCCTTAGCTGAGAGACTGAGACCACACTGTCCTATCCAAGATGAGAACTACAGCCTTGGCATATCTGAGTTCATCTTGAACAGTAGTGCTCCAGTCAGAGTGCAGTACCTCTTCTGCCTCGCATGGTGGGGCATCTGTAAGGTCAGATAGGACTATGTCAGCCACTTTCAGGAAAAGGAGGGATCAGGCTGTGTGGACTGAGGATGGCCTGGAAGCCCTGGGGGAGAGAG
Organism: Meriones unguiculatus; assembly: GCF_030254825.1. Taxonomy (NCBI): domain Eukaryota; kingdom Metazoa; phylum Chordata; class Mammalia; order Rodentia; family Muridae; genus Meriones; species Meriones unguiculatus. The sequence goes on from NC_083364.1 coordinate 27,860,708, forward strand.
GAGCAGAGGATGCGGCAGCTGCAGCATAGGGGCCTGAGGTGTGAACCGAAGCTGCTACAGTCCGTCTTTCACCAGCCAGGAGCACTTCTCCACTGCCAGCATCTGCCCGGACAAAGCTGAGCAGCACGCTCCTGCTGGCTGGAGGTAGTTGGGCTGGGCCGGGGCAGCACCGAGACTGTCTTCCCTTACTGGGGTTCGTATCAGCGGACCATACCCCGTATCCACTGCAGCATCATGGAATCACACCACGCTGTGTCTCCCATCTGGTCCGTGGAGTCTGATGACCCCAACTTGGCTGCTGTCTTGGAGCGGCTCTGTTGGGTTATCGTCTGGGAGCAGGCTTGCTGATGGCTGAAGATTTACAGAATCAGTTCCGGGGCTGGTCTGGGAAAAATGCTTGATAATGTGTTGTTTGGACACTGTATTCTCCGAGGTCCCCTGCAGGAGGCCTCTACAGAAGACGGGGCGGTTAGGCTCAGTTCCTAGTTTGCATGGCTGGAGCAGCAACTGCCCACAAAGAAGCTGGTCCAGCAGGAACAGGATTAAGTGTTTTGGACAAACAGGTATTGATCTCTTTTAAGGTCCAAGTGCCCAGGCAAGGACCCCCTTTTTAATCACTTATGTAAAACGGGTTGTCTTTTTTTTTTTTTTTTTAGCTCCTTTGAGATCACTTATTGGTCTCCCTGAGCACTACCATTACTGGGCAGGTTTTTAAATTTGTTTTATTTTGTTGTTGTGGTTTGTTTTTGTTTTGAGTCATGGTTATTGTATTGCCTCATTTACCTTAAACAGAGCGGTAGGTTTTGTAGCAGCTGCCTTTAATCCTCTTTCAAAGGCCTGGTGAAAATTGTCCAAAGACTCCTTACTTTGGTCAGTGTTTGGGTTCCAGTCAGGTCAGACCAGAGAGAAAAATCTGTTTTATCCAGGTTGCACCGTCCAGCATCGATCTGATCCTCCTGACTAGTCTGGAGGCGGCTCTTATACTCTTCAGAGAATGGTGGGTTCTGAGTTTTCCAGTTACACAGATCACTATTTGAAAAGGTCACATAAACTATGAAAGAGGAAGGAGTGGACCTTCCCCTTGTCCCCCAGGTGCATTGGGGCGAGGGTGGGGGATGGCTCTGCTCAAAGCATGCTGAGGGGGAGTGGAAGAACACAGCTCAGGGAACTATTTTCTCTTCCCTGTGTGTACTCTGCTTCCAGGCATGCTAGACTGCAAGAAGAGAGGCGGGAAGGGTCAGGGAGGGGTGCAGATGAGATGGGACCAGGCTCCTTTCAACCTCCAGCCAGGGAACTGGGCCAGGCCTGCAAGTAGAACTACAGAGAAAGGAGATCTGAGCAAGACAAAGTAGGGGTGGGTAGCAGGAGGGAGAGGTGAGAGAGGATGATGTTCCTGCTCTCAGGACTGAAAGAGGCACTCTGGGAGTCAAGCAGGTGCTGCTTCAGGAAGTCGAGAATGGACAAGGACCGAGACAGCAAATGAAAAAGCAATTGAGTATTTATTCTAGAAGTTTTGTGTGAGTGTGTGTGGGGGGTGGGGGGATATGAGGGTGTGTTTCCAACTTCCTCTGGTGGCTCTGCAAACAGGTAGAGATTTTGGTTTTCTCTGGGTAGCCTGGCTGATCCCAAAAGACTCAGGTCTCCCAAATGAGGACACAGGTCTTAAGCCAGGAGTTGGGGAGGGGTGTCCCACACCAGAGAAAGCCACCTGTTTATACTCAGCACCTGGCCTGGGTGGATAGGCTCTCCCAGTCACCATGTTCCAGATGGCCTGAGCTGTGGCCCAGGCAACCTGACTCCAAGAGGACCAATCGCTTTCAATCCCAAAAAAGTAGGGTCAAAGGAGTAGTTTTCTGTGATATAAATAGGCATCTGCAGACTCTCCCTTGGGTAGGTGTAGCCCCTCCCCCATTGCCTCTGCTGGTGTTGACACAGCAGCAGCTGAAGGAGCCACAGTCACTACTAGAAAGGGAGTGGGTGATGAGGATGGGCAACCCAGCGCGATCCATGGGCCTACTAGCCCTTGACTGCCATGTCAAAGGTGGTGGCGATCCTCATACTGAGATGTCTCACTCCTCCCCCTTCCATTTAAGATCTGTTTCTCCAACCAAGAGAACTGGGAGAAGCACACAGAGAGACACCTAGTAACGACAACCAACCACGGGTGGCCACCACTCAGTCATATACCTGAGCAGATCAGGGAAGTCCAGGGATGTCTCACATGAATCTCAGACACTGCATCCGCAGCAGCATCTGGCTTCTCCTCTGTGTCCTAAACAGAAGCTACCTCCTAACCAGACTAACCTCTGGAGGTGACAACTCGGGTGACGTTAGAGTTTGTTTCCTTTTGGGATGGAATGTTAGATTCCTCCAAGGCATCAGGCCGAGACTGATCAGAGGGAGTGTTGGGGCCCTGAAGCGTCTCAGGTTGTGTGCTTCCTAGGAGTCCCTTGACCACTGGACTCTTCCCTGATAAGAGGGGCTCTGCCACTCCCAGTGGTTAAAGGTCTGGTCTCTGAGGATCTAGCTGGGGCCTCCAGAAATGTTGTGAGGTATCCACTGGCGAAGACTCCTTGGACATGGCTTCAAGTCAATATAACATCTTTATTGTCCAGCCACTGACAATATTAAGTGCTCAGGATTCCAGTGTAGCCCCGGGCCTTTCTCAAGGTGCACTTTTAAGCACCAAAAGCATATCCTGGGTTGACATACCTCAGATAGCAAAAAACAGCCAGAAGCAGAACTACAGAAGCTAAAAAGCAAGGTGAGTAGGTTTAGGGACTTTCCCAGAACTACAGGATTTGATAGATTAGGTCTTTGTTCTTGTTTTGTCATGTGGTGCTGCCTATGTGCTGGGTTCCAAGGCTGGAATGGTACTTCTGTCATGGTGTCAATTGTGTTAAGGTCTGCGGGCCTACTGAGATCTGGGAGCCTGTTACAAGAGCAAGCCCTTTCTCCTCCAAGGGGATTTTGGATATGAAACATTGCTGATAAGGTAGTCAGAGGTAGAGTGGAAGAGTGGTATTGTCCCCATTTTGGGTCACACAAAAAAGAAAGAAAGAATTGGACTTGGAGAATTGTACTCTGATTTCCAGAAAAAAGAAACACTTGGGTGAAATGAACAAAGTGGCTTATCTAAGGCAGCCCTAAAGAATCAAGGCTCTGTCTGTCTGTATGTATGTATGTATGTATTTCTTATTCTCTGACTGGATTATATTAGTCAGGGATCTCAGAGAAACAGATCTGATGGAACGACTCTTATCTTTCTTTCTATCTGTCTGTCTATCATCAACTTTATCATCTATGTCATCTATCTTCTACCTATATCATATTTCTGTCACCTCTGTATTATATAGCTCTGTCATCAGTCTATCTATCATCTGTCAAGAGCAAGACCAAGATCAAGTAGGCCAAGAGAGCCTCCTTCTTGGATGTCCTTTATAGAGGCTGCAGCAGAAGGTGTGGCCCAGATTAAAGGTGGATCTTCCCACTTCAAAGGTCTGGATTAAAAGTGGGCCTTTCTACTTCAAATCATTTAATTAAAAAAATAATCCCTCATAATTATACCCAATCATTTGGGTGTTAATTCATTTTATGTATAGTCTAGTTGACAACCAAGAATCGCCATCTTAGGGGTTCTTTCCATTTCACTACGGAGGCCAGAGTGAAAACAAACCCCTTAGGCACCTGTAGAAATGGGGTCAAGCAGGTAGGCGAAGTGAGGAGAGAGGGCTCAGGTGAGAGATGGGGTCTTTGTTCTCAGAGAGAGAGAACAGAACAGGGACAAGGTTGAGCAAGCGCCTCGACAGAAGTGGTACAGGCAAGCTAGATTTCCATGAAGTTTGAGAGACACCAGACCAAGAATAAAGCTGAGGTGAATTTTTATTGCAAGAAAAAGGCATGGCTTCGGTGCGCCAGGTCAGAAGCTGCCGAAGCCAGTTTGTCCGTGGCTGGGTTCTTAGGTTAACAAGCCGGGGCAACAGGGCATCTGCTGACTCGCCTCGGGCTGCTATATATATTCATGAAAAGCGTGTTGCTTTGAATTGGACACGGACCTCTGGCTGTGCTTAGCTGTGGGCGAAGATGAGTTTAAGAAACTTCCAAATTACTTGGGAGCTGCCTCCTTCCACCTTTGGCAAGTCCTCAGGAAATGCTGGCCTGGTGCAAGCTGCAGCAGAGAGTAGCTGTAAACGTGCCTCCTACACTGGCGTGAACACCAGGGGCCGTTACGGTCAGAGCAAATGCACAGGTGGAAGAAAACACGCCCTCCTGAGAGATCGTCATGCTCACCAGCCACAGAGTTCAAGTTCATGATTGTGCACCCAAAATGGTGGCTTCAGACTCAGGTGATAGCTTGACAGCTGGCTTTTGTTCTTGCTTATTATTATTATTATTATTATTATTATTATTATTATTATTATTTTTAAGATGGGGTTTCACTATGAAGCCCAGGGTATAACCATACCAATCCCAAAGGATGGCTTTACTCATCACCAGCCCCACGAGTTAACTTCTCAGACTTTTACTTTGTTTCTCTGTGAACCATAAATAATTGCTCTTTTAAGGTGGTCAGCTAAGGGTAAAATGAAATCTGTGTGCACAGCATTCAGACACACTTCAAGCTCAGCTTGAAATGTCATTAATCTCCTTGGTACTGTTTGTTGTCCTCCATGGTATACGATATACAAATCTATGATAGAAGTGATGACTGGACTAAAAGGTGCACAACAGTCTATGGAGTTAACATTCTTAGACCCACTCCACCTGAACAGGCTCTGAGGTGTGGTTCTGAAATATGCATCTTAATAAGCAGCTCTGGGTGATCCTGAAGGAGTCATTCACTGCACCCACTTCAAACATTTGGTCTATAGCCCTAGAATTTGTAGTTTTCTGGTTTCTCTTTATAACCCACCCCACCCCTCAAAAAAAAATGGTGGCAGCAGGATTGAACAGAAGCTTCTATAGTTACTAGCGCTCACCAGATTTGGAAATTCCTAAAAGACCAGCTTTCACCTTTGACAGCACATAAAATTCCCCCTGAGAACAGTCACCCATCCTGTTGCTTAAGCTCTGTTCTAGATCAGTGCAGGCAGGATCTCTGGATGGGCAACAGCTTGCTTCATGGTTTCAATGTGCAGCCAAAACAGTTGGAGTCTTCTCCCTTCCTCACATTGTCTACTGTCTTATCTCTATAGTTTCTTCTCAACAAACTTCCTAATTTTGTTGTTGCTGGAGGCTGATACCTTTCACCCAGCTTGAGGCACATCCTGTGCCAAGCTCCAGGACATGACCCATAGCTCTGGACATTTCCTTCTGTCAATACAAAATACTTTCGACCATTTCTCCCTAGTGGGTTCTGTGCCCATTTTGTTCAGATGCCAGAACCCAAGCAGATATTCCTTCACCCTCAAACAACCCTTGACTATCACAGACCAACATGGGCAGACCACTGAATCCTAATTTCCTTAGTGGCCCCAACGTATCCTAGTAGATATAGCTGTGGAGGGTGTCACAGCAGCTACTACATTTTCATAGGGACCTGTATTATGCAAAAACAATGTGAGCACTTTAGATACAAGCTTATATTCAGAGGAATAAAAAAAATATCACAACCTCTTTGCTCAAAATTGAAGAGACATGGCTTATGACTCCAGAGGGGAGAAAGATCATAGTCCTTAATATGTCTGCACTATGATTCTGAGTAAAGCATCCAAAAACCTTATGAAATATGTAACAAGCAATTTCAAGGGCACTGTGAAAGTCCATGTCCAGGATAATGAAAGAATGAAAAACACACAAGTTCTGGTGGGGGAGCAAGACATAGAAAGCAGGACTTGAGACAGGAAGCCTTGGAGAAGTCTTGGTACAGCATGGGCCATGAGATATGGTTATCAGACACTTAAGAAACGAGGCCTCACCCAACATCTGGTTTTCATTTCAGCATCCTCTGTGTCCTCTTACTTTGCATTGTCTGGGTGGGCCAAAGCCTGCCTCCACAATTGTAGCTTTCCTGGTGCCTCATACACTTCTGGGTGCATGTGATGCTCTTCGTTGCTCAAGACAAGAAAAAAATATACTATAGGCTATTTTCCTCTTATCTCAAGAAAGCTCCAGGACATTATTGCTGGGGATGATTCTGTAGCTCAGACTAAACTCTCTTTCAACAACCACTTAGACGGTATTGAATTGTTTCTTCAACCTCTGTTATTCAAAAATTTGATTAATTTGAGCTCAAAATGACATTTCAAAACCCTTATTCCCAAACACATAACTTATCAGAAGTGCCTCCCACTATTTATAATTTTGCTTCATTGAAATAAGATGATGCCAGGCAGACAGCAGTGTGTATTCAGCGGAATTCAATTTTCCTGATCACTGGTTCCATCGATCAGTCTGTTTGCAAAGGGCTGATGCTGCGTCATCCGGCTCCTGTGGGCGGGCTGCGCTCCCGTTGTTTCTGTGTGTGAAGATGGTTGTTAAACTCTGATGATAGGATTCTGTAGGATTACTCTTTCATCCTTGTTTAAGCTTTATGGATTTCCCAGCATGGGTCAGCAGTTTTTACTCTGTGTTCATATTCAACCTTCAGAACTGACATTTTGTGAGCGAAGAACTTGGACCTTGGAGAAGTTGGGGAAATTGGCCATGGCTACAGAGCAGGTAATATGTAGAGGCAAGATTTAAACACAGTTCTGGGAACTACCTTAGGACTGAGGGAGGGCAGGTACAGAGATGTGACTTAAAGGAGTCCAGGGCAATATGAAAGGTTAGAAGGTGGCCCTTATTAACAGACTTATTTCCTGATGATCTTCTCTCCACACTGTGCTTGTATAGATGGTTGTCATACAGCCAAAAGGCTCCCATCTATCTGGCATGCTGTGAGCTCCCTGTGGGCAGCGCACACTAAACCTGCATTCAGGGCAGTGCTCAGGCCCAGATGACCTGGTGGGAATACAGCCAACGAAGGTGGTGCCTGGAGGAGATGCCCTGTGGGACAGGCCTTTGCACTTGCTACAGGAGACAGCTCTTGTTGTCTTTGTCAGAGGCTTTAGACTGGGTGTATGCTCGGACTGGGAAGGAAACAGCTCTGGGAGCGGCCTTCCCAGAAAGCCAGTTTATCAGAAATGTCGCCACCCCAGATCCATCGAGGATACAAGCAAAATTATATGCCTGGTTCTCCAGTTGAAGCAGAGGAAGGAAATCCCTTCTGTGAGGTGCACCCCAGCTCTGGTACATTACCAAACCAGAGTTACTATAGAGGCCTAGCTTCAGAAGACTTTCCTTGATAAACATAACTTTGTCAGCAGATATCTGTTACCTTGTCCCTATTCTGAGCACATGAGATACATGTGGAAATAATGGTTTTGATCCACAGGGGAAATTACAGGAAAATTGGGTTTCAGTAATAATTCTAGTTGATATGAAGCCCACAACTGATCCATAATTATCCTTACTTTCTTTTGAAACCGAATTCACATTGACTGTTTGTCTAAGTTACTTTTCTATTGCTGTGACAAAACACCATACCTAAGGCAACGTACAAAGAAAACATTTAATTTGGGACCTCATGGTTCTAGAGCAATGGTTCTTAACCTTCCTAATGCTGTGACCCCTTAACACAGTTCTTCATGGTGTGGTGACTGCCAAACATAAAATTATTTTCATTGTTGCTTTTTTTTAATTACACTTTATTCACTTTGTATTCCCCCATAAGCCCGTCCCTCCTCCCCTCCAGTCCCACCCTCCCTCCTCCTTCTTCAGGCATGCCCCTTCCCAAGTCCACTGATAGGGGAGGTCTTCCTCTCCTTCCTTCTGATCTTAGTCTATCAGATCACATAAGGAGGGGCTGCATTGTCATCTTCTTTGGCCTGGTAAGGCTGCTCCCCATTCAGGGGGAGGTGATCAAAGAACAGGCCAATCAGATTATGTCAGAGGCAGTCCCTCTTCCCATTACTTTGTGACCCACTTATACACTAAATTGCCATGGACTACATCTGTGGAGGGGTTCTAGGTTATCTCCATGCATGGTACTTGGTTGAAGTATGAGTCTCTAGGAAGACCGCTGTGTTCAAATTGTCTGGTTCTGTTGGGGTGCCTGTCCCCTCCAGAGCTTACTATTTCCCACTTCTTACATTAGATTTCATGCACTCTGCCCAACAGTTGGCCATAAGTCTCAGTGTTTGCTTTGATAGTCTGCAGGTTAGAGCCTTTCAGAGGCCCTCTGTGGCAGGTTCCTAGGTTGTTTCCTGTTTTCTTCTTCTTCTGATGTCCATCCTCTTTGCCTTTCGGGATGGGGATTGAGCATTTTAGTCAGGGTCCTCTCTCTTGATAAGTTTCTGTAGATGTCCAGATTTTAGTAGGTTTATCCTATGTTGTATGTCTATATGAGTGAGTATATACCGTGTGTGTCTTTCTGCTTCTGGGACAGCTCACTCAGGATGATCCTTTCCAGGTCCCATCATTTGCCTGCAAATTTCATGATTTCCTTCTTTTTCATTGCAGAGTAATACTCCATTGTGTAGATGTACCACAATTTCTGCATCCATTCTTCAGTTGAGGGGCATCTGGGCTGTTTCCAGCTTCTGGCTATTACAAATAAGGCTGCTACAAACATGGTTGAGCAAATGTCCTTTTTGTGTACTTCAGCCTCTTTTGGATATATGCCTAGGAGTGGTATGTCTGGATATTGAGGAAGCGCTATTCCTAGTTGTCTGAGAAAGCGCCAGATTGCTTTCCAGAGGGGTTGTACAAGTTTACATTCCCACCAGCAGTGGAGGAGGGTTCCCCTTTCTCCACAACCTCTCCAACATGTGTTGTCACTTGAGTTTTTCATCTTGGCCATTCTGATGGGTGTAAGGTGAAATCTCAGGGTTGTTTTGATTTGCATTTCCCTAATGGCTAATGACATTGAACATTTCTTTAAGCGTTTCTCTGCTATTCGATATTCCGCTACAGAGAATTCTCTGTTTAGCTCTGTTCCCCATTTTTTAATTGGATTACTTGGTTTGCTGCTTTTCAGCTTCTTTAGTTCTTTATATATACTGGATATTAGCCCTCTGTCAGAAAAAGGGTTGGTGAAGATTCTTTCCCAATCTGTAGGCAGTTGTTTTGTTCTGATGACAGTGTCCTTTGATTTACAGAAGCTTTTCAGTTTCATGAGGTTCCATTTATTGATTGTTGCTCTTAGAGCCTGTGCTGTTGGGTGTTCTGTTCAGGAAGTTGTCTCCTGTGCCTCATTGCTGCTTTTTAACTTTAACTTTGCTACTATTATAAATCCTAATGTAAATATTCTTGGAGATAGAGGCTTGCCCAAGGGGTCAGGGCCCACAAACTCAGAACCTCTGTTCTAGAGGATTAGTGTGAATGACCATCACGGTGGGAAATATGACAGTATCTTATCTTTTACATCTGCTCCACTAACACAAGGCAGAGAGAGAAAGAGAGAGAGAGAGAGAGAGAGAGAGAGAGAGAGAGAGAGAGAGAAAGCTCAAAGCCCTAAGTTGGTTTTGGTTATGATCTTTATCAATCACTGACTAAGGCACCATTAGTTATCTCTAAATTGCCTAAGTCTTGCTACAGTTGATGAAGCATATTCGCCCTCCAGCTCTCTCCACTTTGACTTCAACAATACCCCATATGTGAAGTATACAAAGTAAGAATGGTAACAAGTATTTGTAAATGACTTTAAGCCCAGGCCACTTGGGCTCACTGGCTATACTGGCATCCTGTGCAACTTCCTGCCTTATGGTGCTGTGGTCACACTCAGAGTTCAGGGGTACCAGGCAGATGCTCTGTCATGGAGGCCCACTCTCCACCTTCAATATTATCATACTCAAATGAGGAAACAGAATGACAGAATTAAGGGTGGAGTCCTTTTGGGGGAGCCTCTAGTCCAAAACTTTCCCCCACATTGTCATTTCCACCTATGAACTAATCTTCATTATGTACCGTTTTCCTGTACAAAAGACCATTGACCGCAAACCGTTTGGATTTACTTACTATGATCTGAAGTGGAAGTTTCTGGTTTCTTTGAAGACTCAGTTGAGTCATGTGATGTTTTGCTAGAAGCTGTCTTGTGAGAGGGTGTGTGACGTTGTGTTGGAAGCTGGCTTGTGAGAGGGCACATGGTGTTTGGCTGTGAGTTGTCTTGTGTGAGAAGCATTATTTGGGTCACATGAGAACATCTGTGGGTGGACTCTGAGGAGAGGAGGTACATAGAAGCCCATGGACAGTGAGACGTCATCTTTCGGAACAATATCACTGCTCTGATCTTTGTGCTTCGACACTTGACTTTGCAGAGAAAAAAGTTCCAGAGAACTTCTCAGGGCAATCGAACTGAGTCTTGCCGCTTTCACTAGCTTGTCCTGATCTTCTGAATCGTGCTGATTCACGTTGCTGCTTGGTGTTGGCCTTTGTACTGGAATGCTGGTACCTAGACAACGAAGAGTGGACTCATCCCAAGGAACTACTTACTGAGTCTTGTGGCTTTTGCTGACTTGTCCTGATCTTCTGAATGGTGCTGATTCGTGCAGCTGCTTGGTGTTGGCCTTTGGATTGGACTGCTGGTATCCAGACAATAAAGAGTGGACTCATCCTAAAGAACTACTTCTGAAAAGGTCTACAACCCCCTTTACCTAATAACCTTCTTTCTCCCCTACCTCTGGTCAGTGTATGGAAGGGAGATAGAAACCTTTGGGAACCTTAAATAAAGTAGGTTAAGTGAAAAATCTAAGCCTACAATGCTTCAAGTTGAACACTTTGAGTTTTATGCAAATCCACTAAAATAATTCCCACTGTGGGGAAGTTTGTTTGAAAAGAAAACGAACCATCCATTGGCTGTGCAAGGGAAGTTGAGGTGCTCTCTGCTGGAGCTAGGTCCAGCCAGTGAAGCTCAGTGCTGGTGATCATGTGGTAGGTGCTGGGGGTGTTATATTGGTCAGGAGGAGGGAAAGTGAGACAGGAGATGGAGCAGATGGTGGACCCAGGCAGTGGTGTCTCAGAGGGCATTTCTCTAAAGCAAAGTGAAATCTGACTTAAAGCAGTGAAGGGTGAGCCTTCCTTTGGCTTTGTGCTCTGCCGTTACGGATGTCACTCTCTCTTCCTTTCCAGACTTTTACCTTGCTGTGAGTTTCTTATGAATGAAGAAGCTGCCCACTGCAGACACTCTTCTCCCAGAGCCTTCGGGATTTTTACCTGCAATCATAACCCCTGATAAAAGTCTAGCAAGGCAGGAGGTAGAAGAACAGGAGCCATTGTCTTTCCTTGAAGCCCACTGGCTTGGAATAATTTACAAGATGCACAGCTGATGTCTGTTGTGTCCTCTTAATTCATAGTGACATCTCTGCTACTCCCATGGCTGAGCACTGGAACCACCCACCATTTGGTGCTGGCATCTTGGTTCAAAGCAAGGTTATCGAACTGCAACTTCTACTCCATCAAGTCGGCCCAGACTTACCATTTAATTTTCACAGCAGCAATCACTCTTCAAACACCAAGAGCCAGCACTCTGCCGAGAGCTGGTGACAGAGGAACACTTTTTATGTCGCAAACACTTACGCAGAGTTCATTATATGCTAGGCACTAGCCTGATCACTTTAAGTGTGTGATTTAATTTTTTATCTAACAATAAGAATAGTTCCCGTTTCACAGGTGAGGAATGGAAACCTAGATGAAGGAATTTGCCTTAGAGTCACAGACAGTCAGAGTTAGGGCTAGAATTTGATTTATGCTGCATGTGGATGCTACTTACCATTGCCACCGAACATCTCTGCCTTCAGCGTGCTGTACCTAGAAGGACAGACACATACGTAGTCAGGATAGGTTATGATTGTAGGACAACAGAATTTGACCTCATTGCCTTGGCTACATGGGCCTCTGCACCTTTCCAATCTTGATATCTGCTCTCTTTTACGCATTCTGTATTCAAAGTAGCACCCCCCCCATACACTTTAATTCCTATATTTCTCAGGAATCAATCCTGCATCAGGGGTCATTTAGAGCTTATTTTGCCAGAATTAGCAGGTACTGATATCAACACAGCCTAGTTGCTGGCCCCATAACCTCAAAACATGTGGGTTTGCCTAGATATTATTAATAATAATTATTAATTTGCCTAGATATTATTAAAGTTATTATTAATTTTTAAACGTTTGAAATATATTTATTTGATGTGTATTTGATGTGTTTCGTTTGCATGTATGACTGTATACCATATGTGTGCCTGGTGTCCACAGAGGCCATAAAAAGGCATTGGATCCCTTGGATCTGGAGTTAACAAATAGTTTAAAGTCACTATACACTACTGGGAATCAAGTATAGATTCTCTGGAAGAGCAGCCAGTGCTCTTTAACAGAGCCATCTCTCCAGCTCTTTGCCTTAATATTCTTACCAAGACCTACCTCCATCATTTATGCAGGAAATTCAGCCTCTTCCTTGGTCTCTGGTCAGACTTTCAGGAAAGCACACTTGTTTCTTTTAGCTAGGTCTAAGGAAGAGCATTAGCTATAAAATATGAGCCTTATGTAAAGTCTCATTGTATGCTCAAGGTTATACAAGTAGGTTTCCCTTTCTCTCTCACTCTTTCTATACATTGCCCCAACTCTAACACAGCGATGGTATGGGGCAGGATCCACGTTTGAGTTTCAGGGTAATGGAGGAAGTTTCCTATTATAGCATCTATGTAAACTCTTGAGGCCTTTCAGTCCCTTAGATAGAAGGTTGATCATCTCTCTGTATCCTTTCTCTAATTCCGTAGCTGAGCTCCCAAGACCTGCTGGCTGATGACACCACCATGCACTGCCTGTCCAGCACACTGCTTCTCATTTCCTTTACCAGGGACAGTCTAGGACCTCCATTGTTTCCACATCCAGCCCTCCTTGTATGCTGGCTCTTAGGCATTTTGCAAGTATTTCTATAAGACGAGCCTCTTGTCTCTTTCTGCAACTTCTACAGTTAAAATTTGTCAGCTGACTTCATGCTCTGACTGTTTCTATGTAACACAGTTTAATGATTGGTCTCACCTTTATAGACACCTTCCATCTCAAGAAGAGCAACCATTTCTGATACCCCAAACATTGGCATTTTTTCCTTAGCTTTTCATTTTATGCCTATAAAATGACCAGGGAGAGGGAGAGGCTGGCCCCAAAACACTACCTTGACCTTCCTTCAGTAGAGTCATTGAGCACTCCTGTCATGCTTTTTTCCACTTTTTGTATCAATTCTCATAAATCTGTACAAAGTGTCAGTTACCATCACCATCATATTAATGAGAATAATGAGGTATAAAGTATTTAAACAAGTTAACAGGTCTGTTAGTATTTTGGAACACAACCTGCTCCTGTGTTAGTTACCCAGCAACCTATGATGTCATCATGTGTCACCAGGCAGGTGGCCACACCTGGAAGGAATGGTTATCGTGCCCCCTTAAAGGTCCGATACTGACACATGGTCCCTCTCTTACACTCTCTCTTATTTTCTCTCTTTCACACTCTTCTCTTTCTCTCTCTCTCTCTCTCTCTCTCTCTCTCTCTCTCTCGGCACTCCCCTTTTCTCTTCCCTTTTCCCCCTCTCTTCGCCCACCATGTCCCGCTACCCACTTCTTCCATACCCCCCTAATAAACCTCTCCCAGAGAATATATCGGTTGTCCCCCTGCATCATCTTCTTCTTTATGATTTTTAACAAGGTCACATAACAAATACAGTGTAGCGTCAGGTCTCAGTCCACCCTAACTTTCTACTGTATCCTACCAATAATCTAGCATTGCATCTCTCCCTTCTGAGCTCGACATCCCTTAATGGAAGATGTGGTTTCAATATCATATACTTCAAAGATCTCTTTCAGCAATCCCAAAATTTCAAGAAGGAATTTGGGTATCCAATGGGGCTTGTTTCACTTGGCCCTTGATGTTTCTCTCTGAAGTGTTTGTGTGTTCATGTTGGAAGGTTTTCTCAAAGGAAGGAGTTGTCTAAACCTTAGAGTGCCATACCAGTGTATGTGAGATGAAAAATTATATACAATTCCCAAGTAATTTTCTAATAAATGCAACAAACTTAGAATATTATATTTGTTAAGAGTTTGAGGGTTTATATAGATAAAGAATTTAGAACAATTGGGAAGCTTGTAGCCAGGAATACGTATCTGCATCTAATGTAAAGACCAACTCTAGTTAGGAATCAAGTGGATTCCTAACATCTCAAGGATTGACATCTCAAGGATTCTGAGATGTCAACCCAATGAGAAAAAAGAAAGAGAGAAAGAAGGAAAGAAAGATGGAAGGAAGGAAGGAAGGAAGGAAGGGAAGAAAAAATGAAAGAGAGAGAAAGAAAGAAAGTGAAAGAAAGATGAAAGGAACAGAAGAAAGAGGGAAGGAAATCTTTGAGTAGGAATCTTGAGAGACCACCGTGTCCAGGGTCTTCCTCTTAATAAATGAACTGTAGTGTGGAGAGGGTGAAGAGCCGGGTGGTGTCTTGGTCACAGGACATTTCCTTGAGCTATAATAATCATCTTGTCTAAAAAGTGAGAAACTGAATGCCACAAAGCTTAATGGTCAATGGGCTTAACTTGGTTGTTGTATTCCATACAACGGGAGCAATAACTGGTGTCTGAACTGAAATTCTTCCTGCTCTTCACGGGGATTTAAGCAGGGTTTGCTGTTGCACTCACTGGGTGCATCTTCTACTTGAACGCTCTGCAGGGTAGATGCTCATCTCCAAGGTATTAGTTCAAAGGACACTCTAATCCTTTGTGCTCCTAGCTCATGCCTTTGCTATTATCTGGTCCTCTGAAGGACATTTTTAACAGTGTTACACTCACTAAACTGTTTAGCTCAATCTAGTAAATGGATTGACTAAGTCAAACTGGCATTCTCTAACTATTTTAAGTACAAGGCGAAGTGTGTTGAGCAATGATGGCTGCGTGTATTAGAACAACAACAAAAAGGCATTGAATTGCCTTTCAGATTCACATTCTCCCACGCTTATTAAAAAAAATCGAGCAAAGAAGGCGTGGACTGAGAAAGTCAAGATATTTCATCTTCATTGTGGAAGGATCGTGGATCTAAAGTGACGAGGGTGATTTATTTGCATGGCATTTCTCAGAACTGATTCCCAGGAAAAGTTTTGAAAGCAGATGATTCTCCCAAACCAAGACAAGCTCTTTTGAAATCTCAGAATAAGGTCCCCATGAGAAAAGACAGGGGACATATTTGGGACAGGACTGTGGGAACTTTCCTAACTTGCAAGCTGACTCCATATGTGAAGGCTGTTAGTTCCACTTGCGAAGTTCAAGGGAGTATGCACACTAAAGTGCTGTGCCCTAGTAGTTGTGCCTGAGACAGGAAGCAGAAAGGCCAGGCATTGTTAGCATGGGTGAGTATAAGCAACAGAACAGAGTCCAGGGGAATAGTCTGTTTGAACAGGACTTCAGGACTAACTGGGGAAGACAGAGAAATAAAATCCAATGATTAAAAGGAAGGGACTAACAGGGTACAGACAGACTTTATACACACATTTAAATTATTCCAGCAACCTCAGGAGAAACTTACATGCACACAGGCCTGTTTAAATTGGCTGAGCAAACACACAGGAAACAAGCAAAGGCTGGAGCTTGGGTGAGGGAGCCTGTTGGTCCAGGGTCCACCTAGGTATTCCTGTCTACCAAAGCTAAGAAACAAAAACTATTCTTGACCATTCATGGCAGGAATGCCATATTCTAGGCTTGACTTCAAAACGAACAGGCAGGACTTTAAAGCCTACCCCAAAATGGAGGCAAAAAAATGTGGGCTGGGGCTCAGGCTTTGAATGCCTCTGCTCATGCATTTATACACAGTTGAAGATCAATGAAGGGCTTGTGCTCTGTCCCAGGCAGAAAGAGAACATGAGTACCATCCTTCTGAGGCAGTGTCCAGCCTCCTTCCATCACCATCTTCTGCATAGCATGCCAAGTTCTATGAGAAGCTCACCTCTGTCAAAACTGAGTGCTAAGAACCAGGCCAACATGGCACACCTACTCAGCAATGCATTTTCTTACAGCACACACTTACCTGGGTTCACCTGTTCTAAACCCAAGATCATGTATTTTCCAGGATGATACAAATTTTGGATCTCAATGCTCATGAGATGAGGATGAAGGTAAACTGAGGGGTGACTATGAGAAGTTTTTGTTTCAGCGATTGCTGTGGCTCACTGGTACATCTTTTCCTAAGACAGCTGTAATTTAAAAGCAATCATTTAAATGTTCATTTTTCTAGAACTTAAATCTCTCTCTCTATTTATTTATTTATTTATTTTTGTGGTTTCATACATCTAAGTATATAATGAAATTTCTTCCTTTCATCTCCTATTATCGTGTCTTACCCCTCTTACTATCTTCCCAACAGGCCCTCTTCTACTTCCATGTCACTGAATATAAACAGGGTTGCAGCATGACTGTGATTGGGAGATTATTTCCTGGAGAATGGGCAATGTACTTTTCCATGGTCATACCACTGAAGAAAGTGACACCCTTTTCCTCAGCCATCACTGACCATCAATAGCCCTTGAGAGAGGGTTGTGACCTCATGAGCCCTTCCCCTTTCCATAATGAAATACTGAAGGACTAGTCTTACGCAGATCTTGTGTGGGGTTGCTGCAGCTGCAGTGACTTCACGAGTACGTCAGGTATGTCATAGCCAGCACCTCCTCCCTAACTTTTGGGTCTTACATGTCATTCTGGCTCCTCTTCCATGATGTTCCATGAACTGCACACAGGCACGCGCACACTTGTGTATGAGAGGTGCTATTGGATACCCTGTTGCTTAGGTCTAAGCACTGCACAGCCTGTTCTCTGCCAGCCGTCAGTCTCTGTGTTAGTCACCATGCACAGCAAAAAGAAGGCTGAGAGCTGCATTAATCGATGGGTATAAAGAGAGGGATCCAGGAGGCAGTTCAGTACCGTGTCCTGTTAGCAAAATAATAGTAGTAGGTAGGACCTGAACATTTCTACAGCATTTTGTGGTTTCATAACTACAGCAGCTTAGAAGTGTAAAGTATACTCCACCGTCCGCAATTTACAACTGTGAAAATGAATGTTCCCCTGGATGATGGAAGTCATTCGTTCAGAACCACACCAGAGGAGTTCGATAGGCGATGTGTTCCTGTCGCCTAAGACCCTGGATTTGTCACTGGGCTACGTGGCCGCTACAACCAATGCTGGGTGGAAGGAGTTGAAGGCTTCCAGAAATGTTTCTCTGCCATTGGCGAAGTTCATTCTTTCCTTGAAATTTAGAAAAGTCTGAGCCTCCTGTAGGATCCAAGGCTGTCTGCCAGGATTAAGCTAAGAATTGCTCTCTCCTCAGCATTAAAACAAAACAAAACAAAAAACAAAAAAATGAAAGGACCTTTTTCTTCTTGTCCCCCCCATTCTGCCTTAGGTCTAAGAAGCACCATCATCCTGTGGCTCCTAGGAGGAAGCCAAACATTTCAGTAAGTTTATCCACTATGAGCTCTTGCTTAAAACTCAGTGGGAGAGCAAAGACTTTATTATTATTTTCCCTTGTTTGCTTCACGTAGCTTTCATTAGATGATTATAGCTGTTGGGGTTTGATGGATGCAGCAGCCTGTCTTGTCACTACATTTCTGAGCTGGTCTATAGCTACTCAATAATTACCACACAGCCAAGGGAGGGCATGCCCAAGAATGCTAATGAATTATCAGTTTTCTTTGAGCCTCATTAGATTTCTTGATAGCAAAGCCTCCCATTGACAAGTCCTCATCTGAAATGATTTCCGAAAGTCCGTCATTGCTTTTCAGATGTGTGACTATTCATGCATGGAGTAGTTTGGAAAGCACGCTGATGTCTTGAGTTTGTTTTTGTTACAGCTTTTTGTGTGTGCATCTGTGATGTATGTGGGCTGTGCAAGCAGGAGAGAGGAGCTTGAAATCTCTGGAGAGAATAAAATATAATACTTAATTCTATCATAGAATTGAATTGTCTAGCTGGAAAAAAATTTAAACTCAACTTGGGTTACTATATTGTAACCTCCACATCTGCTTTTCTCTGATATAAAATGTCAAGATGAGCCACTCAGTTCTCTGGCCCCAAAGCCTGAGCATCCCCCTTCAATCCTCTCTCTCTCTGCCCTCATATCTGGTCCATCAGCAATTCTGGTTGCCTCCATCCACCGTCCCCAAAGACATCCTAACTCTGTCTACTTCTCCACCCCCATTCCACTTTGGCTAGGCAAAGCCATTTGCACTTCTCCTCTGGCTTACTGCACGTATCTCATCCCTTAGTTTTCTCTCCTGATCTTGGCTCCTTGAAATCTGTTACTTCCATAGCAGCAGGCATGATCTTTATACAGATAAATCCCACTGAATCACTCTTTTGCTTTGAACTCTCTAATGGTATCTTGTGCAGTGAAAATGATGCTCAAACTTTTTTATGTGGCCTCCACAACCCTATAGGGACTGGCCCAGTCTGTACCCCAGGCTTCATCTCTTAACATATCTTCCCCATTACTCCCCATGTAGCATAAGGGCAGGGGCATGGGGAGGAGAGTGAGGAAGGATGAAAAACTAGAACAAAGTATGTATGAAGATGCTATGATGAAACCCATTGTGTTGTATACTAATTCTTAAAACTAATAAAAATAATAAAACTAATAAACATAATAAAGACAAATAAGGCTTTGTTCTTTCACTCAAAGCCTTTTCTAAGTCTCTACTGTGTGCTAACACTTCTTCAGGTACCAGAGCAGCCCCGTGAGCCAGGACAGCAGGACGCCTGCCCAGTGTTGCTTGCAATCTAGGAAACAAGTAGACACATTAAAAGAGATGAAGTTCCAGGTAATGATAAGTTCTGGGAGGGGGACAAAGCAGCAGACTCACAGGAAGTGCCTCCAGATAGAAAACTGTTCCCTCAGAATGATCCTGAGATGACATTCTAGCTGAACCTAGGTGATTAAGGAGTCGTCAGTGTAAAGCCTAGAGAAGAAATGACCCAAGCTGAGATGGCAATCTGCATAGAGGGGAAAAAAGGGGAAGGGAAGGAACTCCCTGCGTATGGTGGATGATGAGTAATGGGGAGGATATAACAGATGAAGCCTGGGGTACAGACAGGGCCAGTTTCTATAAGGTTGTGGAGGCTGTTATGCCCAAGTCTCACAGACACCAGAGACCACCAAGGAGTCAATTCCAATGCAAACACAGGAGCATCTTTATTATAAACTCAATCTTGGACCCACACCATCATCAATGTAGTGGTTCTTGAGTGTAGAGCCTCAAGCTCAAGGAGAGAGGGGTTTTTATTTAGGGTTATAGCAAGGTTTGGGGAATTTCATCTTGGCAGTTCATAATTGATTGACATTTAGCAAATACTGGGTGTTTGGAAGGCCAAACCGTAATTGTTGTACTCATCCTATTGTAAAGAATACTTGGGTAAACTTCAGATAATCATTGATTAGTCCTTGCTAGTGGTGATGGTTAAATATTGCCAGAGGTAAGTGCTCAAAGCATATTTTTGTGGGTTTTTCTCCTTTTGAAACTGGAGTTTATGCCTAGGTCATTTACCCTGAACATGGAGTTTCTTTTTCAGAAATGGGCTTACACAGTACTCACAGAGGCCACATAAAAAAGTTTGAGCATTATTTTCACTGCACAAGATACCATTAGAGAGTTCAAAACAAAAGAGTGATTCAGTGAGATTCATCTTTATAAAGATCATGCCTGCTGCTATGGAAGTAACAGATTTCAAGGGACCAAGATGAGGAGAGAAAACTAAGGGATGAGGTACGTTCAGTAAGCCAGAGGAGAAGTGCAAACGGCTTTGCCTACCCAAAGTGGAATGGGGGTAGAGAAGTAGATAGAGTTAGGATGTCTTTGGGGACGGGAGATGGAGGCAACCAGAATTGCTGATGGACCAGATATGAGGGCAGGCATTGGGACCAGAGAACTGAGTGGTTCATCTTGACATTTTATATCAGAGAAAAGCAGATGTGGAGGTTATAATATAGTAACCCAAGTTGAGTTTAAATTTTTTCCAGCTAGACAATTCAGTTCTATAATATAATTAAGTATTATATTTTATTCTTCTCCCTTAAGATCTCTTTCTCCCTTCTCATGGCCCCTTTCTAGTTTCATGACCTATCCTTCATATATGTACATATATATGTATATCCATATATATGAAATATATGGATATATACATATGTATATTATATGTACTTATATACAATATACATAGGTGTATAATAGATACGTATGTATACACATAATATATACACGTGTATATATTATATATATAAATATATCTATGTGCATATATAGTCCATACATGAGAGAAAACATGTGCTCTTTGTATTATTTTGCCTAACATGCTTCCAGCCCCTTCCATTAAGTGTCATGGCTTAACAGCAAATGACAACAAACGCTGGTGGGTGCGTGGGGTGAGGATGGATTCTGTTCACTGCTGGTAGGAGTGTAAACTGGTCCAGGCAGGTGTGGAAATCAGCATGGAGGTTCCTCAGAAAACCTAAAACCTAAGCTTCCACCTGCGCCAGCTGCACTGCCCCTGGGTCCAGCTTCTTTTTGTATGTGACTTTGTAAAGGACTAAAGAGCGGCGCTGGGCCTGTGTTGCCATCTTTCTAATATATCAGGGACTTTACTTTACTTTCTAATATATCAGGGAGAGAGAGTAGCTCTCTCCCTCTGTAATAGTCACTGGTCAGATGGGGCAGGCTTGTGGGCACGTCCTGGAGGGCTCCAGGGCTGCTTCTAATCAACCTGTCATACAGAGTGGAGTACCAGGCAACCTCAGTAAGAATTTAACTCATCAGAAATGTCAGTGATGCCCGGGTTGAAAACCCTTGGCTGGCAGTTAGAACGCAAGATGATGCTGAATCCTTTGTTTCCTCTGGGTCACAGGAAAACCTCTCACAAGCCAGCCTTCCCAGACCCCTCGGTGTCTCTGTCTGGAGCACACAGCCTCCCTTAATCTGAGAAAGAAGCAGGGGTTTTGTTTCCCTTTGATCCAGGCAGGGTCTTGCTAGGCACCTCAGGCTGGCCCTGAGTTCACTGTGTAGCCCAGGGTACACAGCTTTGGTTTAAATGTGAACTGTCCTCCATGGGACCATCCGTGTGGGTACCTGGTTCCCAGCTGGTGCCACTTTTCTGAGAGTGTGTGGAACCTTTAGGTATTGGGACTTCACTGGTAGAAATGAAGCCATAGGCATGGACCTGAGAGTTAAGAGCTGGTTGTGCTTTTAGCCCAAGCTAAGCTTTCTCTGCTGTCTAGTCCTCTGAGGCACAAAGAACCCCACAATCCTCTTCCTGTGAACTCTGCTACACATTCTCTGAGATGATGGAGCCTACCTTCTCAACCTGTAAACTGAAAAAACACCCTACTTGAAGTTACTTCTTGTCTGGTATTGGTTCAAGGTGTTGAGTAAAGTAACTAATACAATTACCTTGAATTCAGAATCCTCCTGCCTCAGCTTCTGGAATGCTGGGATTACAGGAGAGTGCTACCACACCGAGTAGGCTGCTCTTCAACAACCAGGTTGATTTTCTTCTTCTCTGAAGTCACCCCTCTGAGCTCTAGTTAGCTTGGCACAAGCCACCGAGATAATACCCAATTAACATTAGCTATGATGTTGTTATTGGAGTAAGTGGAGCCTGGGCTATGCTCTCTATCGAGGTAGGCTCAATCAGCTCTCCTCAACAAGCCAATTAAACTGACCAATAATAGCAAAAAGCAGAGAAACAAGTCCCCCCCCCCACCTCCAAATATGGCTACTTTGGGAAGAGGAGCAAAAGGTCCACTGACCCCCTACTACCACCCTTCGTTCATCTTTGGACTTTGCTAGAAAGAAAATGTGCACATCACTCAGCAGTCATGGTCAGGTTTGGTTTTGCCCATCACTGGTCTTTGCTTTTGTTCTAGTCTCTCCTGCAAGGTGGTCTTACAAGCTGTGAGGATTGTGTAAAATCTCTTTCCTCCTCTATCTGGCAGCTTTAACAGGGTTTTTTTTTCTTCTAGCACGGGATTCCTGGGGAAATTCCAATTTCTTGGAAACCACAATTTTAGCCATCTGATGGCTAAAGGGAAGGATACAAGCATCTCGTTAGGATATCTTCCTTCCTTCCAGGACTACTACAAAGTCTGCAATAAATTAATGGTATGAAGTGTCATTTTCCCTCACATGTGTTCTGTTCATCTCTCTGGGCCATTTCCAAGCCTTTCCTGGGGTACATCCAGTGCTCCCTCCGTTTTGTATGCCTTGTTCTCTCTGCTCTCAGTTTATTTTTTCATTTAAATAACAATCTAGGGTTCTTAATTTCTTTCTGAAGCTGGCTTATTAGTTACCTGAGGGCATGAGACGTGTCCTGAGAGACTCCTTATTATACAGTGGTGCTCAGTACATTCTAGGAGGAAGACACCTCATGTGTCCTTGGCTGTTTCTATTCAGGGACAACAGACAAGAGCTTGCAAATGAGCACTACTGGGGAAAGGGAAGATTTCTCGCTTTCAATCAAGCTAAAGAAAGCTATGAGGCAGGCACGTTAATGGACACATCCTGTCTTTCATTGAGGTCCAGATATTCTCTAATTAGGCCATTGGAGCAAGCACTCTGTAATTGTGGACCAGGTAGCGCTCACAA
The DNA here is from genome assembly GCF_030254825.1 of Meriones unguiculatus. Taxonomy (NCBI): domain Eukaryota; kingdom Metazoa; phylum Chordata; class Mammalia; order Rodentia; family Muridae; genus Meriones; species Meriones unguiculatus. The sequence goes on from NC_083364.1 coordinate 27,883,343, forward strand.
TTATCCCCAAGTGCCTGGTGAGGACCACAGCAGCAGGAACAGTCTGGTTCCTGTGATTTGCTAAGCCCTTGACAGCCACAGGGCTAGACACAGGCTGAGGCAGGCTGCCTTATCAGCACTGGGAAGGGAGATAAGGAGAATAAAAGAGCAAGCTTCGCGCTGCTTTCCTGTGGAGCTGCTTGAGGGCTGTGCTAAGCTGGGGATGCTATTTAACTCGACACAGCTGCACATAAAGTTGAAAATGAATGATAGATTTCATGTTTTTAAATGGAACATAAACAAAACGGTTTTATTTTTTATTTTTTTATTTTCTGACACCGAGAGCAAAGAAACGGAAGTGCCTGCTCTAGGAAAACAATTCCAGCACACAGCCCCCATGCTAACCACCATTCTCTCTCAGAGCACAGAATGCCAAACGCAGAAAGGCTTTAGAGATATTACCTCATTATTGCTGCATGGATGAAGAGACTGAGACCTGGAGAGAAGATTTATTTGTTTGTTTGCTTGTTTGTTTGCATGAAAATATTTTTTTTCATATAGTATATTCTGATCAGAGTTTCCCCTCCTTCATCTCATCTCTCGTCTCCACCTTTCCACCTCTCCAACTCCATACTCTCTGTCTGTCTGTCTCTCTCTCTCTCTCACCAGAAAACAAATAGGCAAATAAATAACAAACAAAAAAGAAGAAAACAAAGAAAAGGTAGGAGGAACACATATACATCTACACATACACACACACCATAAAAACACAAAATCAGAAACCTTACTATATCAACAAAAGACTGGTAGGTTAAAAAAATGCTCAGACAAAGCATTATGAGACAAAATATCAAGGTAAAGGACTTATAATCACATGGTACCATTGGTAAAGCTGGCAGAAAACGAGGCTGCCTGTGTTCTGAACCCCCTTTTTCAGGGTGATGTTGAGAGATCAGGGGACCCCAGGGACTGAGGACCCCACCTCTAGAGCTCATTTTATTGAATGACAAAGCATGACGCTGAGCAATGAAATTCTCGTTTTCCATCCCTGAGATGAGGGCTTTGTCTAAATGACATGTAGGGGCCCCTCAGTTCCTCATGATGTGTATGCATGACTTCACTAGATGGCAATTACATGTAATAATGTATTATTAATAAATGAATTGAGGGGATATACTCTATAATAGATACTCACGCCAAATGATTTTATAATTAATTATTTAATTAATAATTTAATCTCCATTTTCCTATGCAGTAGATGTGTTTGTCACTATGAATGTTTGTGACATTCATCCACACACGATAAAGTGCGATGGGGTTAAGTAGCTGGCCCACGGTTACACATCTTGTTTGTAGAGAGAGCGGAGCTGTCTGACTTCAGCGATGGGAATTCTAACGTTGATGAGAGTTCTGATGTTACCAGTTTGTCTCAGGTTAGAATCTTATGTCCATCCAGAAAGCACTCTGCTTTAAGCTTTAGATTTGACCGGGAAAACCTGCCCCTCTTACAGTTCCAACCCAATGTCTCAGATGTCCCAATTCTACTACTCTTATTTTGGGATATAATTATTCCCTCTCCCAGCAGGTGTGACAGTTCTGTTGTTAACTTTCACCTTAATGGCTAGGTTTTCATTTATTCATTTACTCTTTTTTTAAAAAAATATATAACAAAATAAAACATATCACTATGGAGTTACATAAGACAAACCAACAGAAGAAAAAGAGTCCAAGAGAAGGCTCAAGAACCAGAGACCCATTTGTTCGCACACTCAGGAATCCTATAAAAACACTAAATTGGAGCCATAATGTATACACCAGAGAACCTGGAGCAGACTTGTGCAGGCTGCTTCAGGGTCTGTGAGTTCATATAAGCTTTGCACAGTTGATTTAGAGGGTTTTTTCCTCCTTCCCCCATGGCTCTTTCACTCTTTCTGACCCTTGCATGGGGTTCCCTGAGCTCTGAGGGGTGGGACTGGATGGAGACATCCCATAACCCCAACAGGGTTCAGGTGCCAGGGGTAACAGCCAGGGTGTGTAATTGTCTCCCAAGGAACAGACTGAACAGAGCAGACTTCATTCTTGGGTTGGAAGAAACTCTATCGGCTCAGTAGGGTATCATCAGTCTAGTGTCTTTGGCTGCCTCATAGAGAGGTCAGTGAGAAGGAAATACAGATAATAGAACAAGCGGCTGCTTTAATCCAAGCAAACACCTGCAGAAGGGAGAACTCTACCTAAAGCACCTAGAAAGCTCATGTCTGTTTGAACACTGGATAATTACAAAGGAGTGGTTAAAAACTTCCCCCTTGGCCTGTGATTGACCATCCATAGGAGTGACTAAGGAATGGTACATACAACAATGTCTGGTGATGAATAAACTTCTCCTGTGGTTGTCCTTGATTGGGGATCAGCAGGGAAGGGGAGGGTAAGAACTTAGGACATCAAGGTACTTAATGTGTGGGAATATAAATGATGTAGTTCTGGTAGTTACACCAAACCTAAGAAGATCTACAGTGTCCTAGTGCTGACTGTTCCTGGTGTTCCTCATATGTATACAGTACAGACTTGGCTGTTCTTACTCATGTTCCCCTACATGTCCAGTATGACCCTGGCTATTCTTACTCATGTCTCCCTTATATGTATGGTCCAACTTTGGATTTAATGTGGGGTGATTGTTTTGTGCCATCGCATGTTGGAAGATAAATAAGTTGTATTTTGGCTGTATAGCACCTCACAATTGAGAGATTGCTCCGGGTCTCAGAAGAAGCTGTGAACTTTTGAACAGTGTTAAGACTGTTAAAAACTATGGTGACCTTTAGGATGAACTCAATGCTTATTGCATAATTAGACAAAATTGAGACTTTGGGAGATAGCTATGATTCAAACAGATGTGTTTGAGTGTCAGGTTGACAAAGGGTAGAGTATGTGAGTGTTAGCCTCTGCTATCAACGGTGAAGATTTAAAAAATTTTTTATATATGTTTGTATGTGTGAATGCCCATGTTACAACAACTTTTGGGAGTGTGGCTTTCTGGGTGACCACACTCAACTTGTCAGGCTTGGTGGCAAGCATCTTTTCCCACTGAGCTAATGTATCAGTGGAACAATGGGATTTTGAGTAATTGTGAAAACATACCTCAGAGGGTATCAGTGAGACCCTTTCTCTTGAATGGCTTGATTGAATGGCGAAGAACTACTCTAAATATCCGTTACTATCTCATGGGCTTTGAAGAAATGAATGAAAGGAGAAGGTGATTACAGCAGTGACCTTACCTCTCTGGCTGTGCAACCTTCTTCCTCATTCTCCTGCCACTGTGTCTTATCTACCATGGTTGCCTTGTAATCTCCCAAAGTAGGAGCCAAAATAAGCCCTTCCTTAGGTTGTGTTTGCCAGGTAGTTTTGCCACAACAGAAAAGAAGGCAATGAATATAAGAAGGAAATAGAGGGATTTGGGGAAGAGAATTCTGGAAAGAGACTTGCTTTATTATGTACAGACCTGTAAATAGATGTGACTCGATCACCCACCCTTAAATCCTGGATTCACGATCTGAGAAGAGGCCTGGGATACAGTTTAGGATGTAGCCTGCAAGAAACAGATGTGCCTAGCATGAGAAATGACACACTTTCTACCTTCAAGCAGAATCTTTTTCACAGACATCTGGAGAACATAGCTGTTCTAAGGCAGAAGTTTGAGACCACCAGCAGAGGGAATAATGACACGGAGACCTTTTATATTTATTATAAACTTATGGCACTATAGCTGGGCAGATTCTCAGCTATTTTAACCTGATAAATACTGGCCTGGCCTAAGTCCTGTCACATGGCCTGTTACCTGCTCATTTTAGTTTCTAGTCCCAGCTCCTGCTACTTCCTTTCTGTCTGGTAGGCGACTGCAGTACTTGAGATTCCTCCCAGAGTATTCTGCTCTGTTGAAAGTCTGGCCTCCCTCTCTTGCCTCAGCTATTGGCCATCCAGCTCTTTATTCAACTAATTAGGAGATGATGGAGAACAATGTTTACAAAAATTTGATACAGGGGACACTTACTTAACAATACAGAGGTCTGGTCTAAACTCAGCTTTCTGCTGGTACATTTATCAGCATTTGAATATCCTAACACAAGCTAGACACAGTGCACAAAAACTTCACTCTGACACTGTTCCATGGTCTTCGAGCTATGAGCACAATATCAGGAAACGTCTACTCACCCATTCATGATTCTTGGCATCACGTTTGCCTGTCATCTGCCCTTACTTGGTGGCAATGAAAGAGATCCTTTCCAAAGACTCTTCTAGAGACAGCCTGAAGCAAGGAGGGCAGGTAGCTGACCAGCGTCCCCTGCAGTTTCCTCAGATCCACATCAGCATCTGAGCTGAGACTATTCTTTCTCCAGAAACTCCTAGCTTGTGATTGAGCCTTGCCTACCCTTCCCAATACAGAATTTCTTCCCTCATTTGCTTTAGGTCAGACTTCTCCAATGTGTGGGGTGAAATGTTCTTAGAACTTCATCACAACCTGAAGCTTCTCTTTCTCCCTTTATTCCTTCCACAAATACCAGCCACACACCAAGGTTTGGAGGTTTTTCCCTGCCTGTATTTGTCTCCTTGTCATTCACAGGCATAGCCTCCATTACAGCTGTTGCACTTTAAATGGTCTCGAATTATTTTGTTGAGGATCTGACCCGATGTGCACCTCAGTTTTTCTTTCCTGTCATCTGAGTTCCACATCCAATTGAGTCTATGTGCAAATTTTCTCTTGAGTTTCTTTCTTCTTTACTTTAATACCCACTGTTTCAGTGCAGACTATACTAGTCCCACTGTTCTACAGCTTACTTGAGGTTTGGCAAGATGGCTAACAGGTAAAGGCACTTGCCTCCAAGACTGATGATCTGAGTTTGATCCCCAGACCCTGCATGGTAGGAAAAAACAGTTTCCAAAAGTTGTCCTCTGATCTGCGTGTATGAACTCCATCCAGCACACATACCCTACCACACACATTAGTAAATACAATGAAATCACTTGAACTTGCTCTAAATGGATAGAGTGCTATCTGTGTACAAACTCTGTGATTGCCTACATGACCTAATATCTGTAAAAGAGGACCACACGGCTATTAAAAACAGGGTACAAATCGGAATTAGGTTGCAAAGCTGCTCGCTGCTAAGCCCAGCTCTGATAATTAACTGGCAACTAATGTTTCATGCACAAAGGTTATCATCTTTCTTTTCCACCTGAAATGAGAAAAGCTTAATCACAGTCTCTGCTTCTCATAAAGAGAGAGGCTGGTGGAAAATCTTGTTGCTAAGCTGCTGTGAGCATCTTAGAATGCTCCAAGTATCTCTCTGTCGCTGGAAAGATGGCTCGGCCACCATTCTGTATGCGGTTTCCATTTTACCCCACAGAAGGCCTGATTGCTTTTCTCATGGTGGCTGAATCTTCTCAACATCCCCTCTCCTCTGACATATGTTCCAGCCAAATGGAGCTGCCTGCTTATCCCCAAGCTTTATCACTCTAGGGACTTGGCTCCTTCTCATCTCTGTCAGGAATCCCCTTGTCTCTCTCCCCCTCTCTGAAAGCTGCTTGTCTAGATTCTTCCTGTCATCTAGAGCCTCGCTAAGATATGACATCCCTTAAGGACTTCAGAGCCAGTGTCCCCCTCTGTCTCCGCCTCACAGTAGTTCCGTGGCACATTTCTCATTGTGTTCCACTGTGTTTTGTGTTTAATTTGATATTCGTGTCATGCATCTTACACTTAGTCATGCTATTGCAAGCCAGGCATCACAGAGCTGCCCAATACCTCACTTGTAATGGGCACGCTACATCCACAATGATTATGGGTTCCCTTGTGTTCCATGACCAAAGGTAGTCAAGAAGGGTTTTGTGTTCTGGGTATCTTTTCCAGGGAAGTGGGTATCACCCTGAACACAAAGTGTTGTGCCAGCTTGTGAGTCTTCCACTATTAGCACAAACTGAATGAGAGGAAAAATAAGCAGATGGCTGCCGTGATGGTGTCATTATTAAATCAGACTCTCCTGTCTGCAGTGACTGAGCAAAGGGGTCCTGAAGGAGTTGATCTAGGTGGGCAGGGACATTAGCATTCCTAACTCCTACCCTGCCCTGAAGATCTGCCCTACTCTGTTCTCTCATGATGATTTTCTAGTCATCAGTAGACTCGATGCCTGTGCCACTCTCCACGTCACATTCTAAGAGTAGACAGAGCCCCACACATCTCTCCATGAGCCTTGCAATGGTCCTGGCCTTGCCCTGGGATTCTTTCTCTGCTGTATGCATCTTCTCCAACCTCTCTAAGCACTTTCACAGGTCAATAGTTATCCAACAGCAGAGACTGAGGTCTACTGTGCATTGAAAACAGAGCCATGCCTGCAGAAATAAATGAGACCCAGACCACTCAGTGTCCTAGTTTGCTAGTTGCAGTGATAAAACACTGACCAAACCAACTTAAGGTAGGAAAGGGTTTATTCCATCTTACAGCTCTCATGTCTCAAACCATCACTGGGGAAGCCAAAGCAGGAGCTCAAGACAGGAGCCTGGAGGGAGGCACTAAAACAGAAACCCCAGAGGAAGGCTTGCTTCATCTGGCTTGCTCAGCTACTTTTCGTACACAGCCCAGGCTCACCTGCCTAGGGATGGTACCACCTACAGTAGCTCGAGCCCTCCTACCTTAGCAATTAAGAAGATGCCTCACAGACAAGCCCACAGGTCAACCTAATAAATGCAATTCCTCAGCTGGGGTTCTCTCTTGTTAGGTGACCAGAGTCAGTGAGCCCAAATGGCTTTTGTTCACAGAGTAGTTTATTTTTTTCTGGTTCAACTTTCACGATCCCTTTATAAGTCAATTTTTTTAAATAGTTCATTTCTAGGGCAATTTTCAACTGGAAAAACATACTCCCTTGATTCACACAGTTAATAATCCATCCTCCTGTCCAGTACCACAGAATTATCAGCCTGACATGGAAGTTAAGACATACATGTAGGAAGGAAACTATTACCTAGTTCCTCAGTCTTCCACACAGTTCAGTTCCTGGACCGTTCCCAAATAATAAGGACAGCTAAGAACAGGAAGTTCTGGAAGGCAGTTCACAGAGGCCTTGGGAGGATCATCATGTAGACAATAATTTTCTTAGGTGTGGATAATTAACTTTATCCAAAGAGGGACAATTGTGTCCCCCAGCAGAGCATGAAGCAGCCTAGAGTTGGTCTTAATTTTTGGAAAATTCTGTCAGTAGCATCTTCAATTGCCATGCCAGCAGCTGTGACCAGACCAGGTCTGGAAGTCTGCAACACATTCTGACTATCAATTTTCTGAAATCCCAGCCAAAACAAACTTGGATACCAGATTCTCAAGAAATCTCCTCATTGAGTTACAGATCTTCCCGCAGGTTCTTAACCACTTCCTGAGTGCTCAGGTCAATATGATGAGTGTGTCACTTCAGACCCCCATCATGCCACCACAAAGCCTGTCATTGTTCATCAGCAGTGCCAAAGCTTCCTCTTGTCAGCAGCTCAGATGTCCTGGGATTTTCTGTTCTTTGCATCTGTCATTACGGAGACACACATGCATTCATTAGTAAGCCTCTAATTTTTTTACAGAATTGAAAACCAGGAATCTTTTCAAATCAACCCAGGGTTGTGCTTGGCCAAGCACAACTCTGTTGAAATATTAATTCACTGTTTACTCTGGAGAAATTGATCCACTTCAAATCTGTAGACTTGCCTGAAACACAAGGACACAAGCATCTACTTGGCCTGCAGGATGTCTGTGACACTCAGTGGAGATAAAAATGGGAATAAAGTTGGTCAAGGGGGAGGAATAACATAGCTGGTGGTTATTGGCTTAAGTTGGTGTTGGTCAAGGGGGAAAAAATCACTGTATAAGTCTAGAGAAATAACACAGTCGGTGGTTATCTGCTTAACTTGGTATACTGTTCATGCATGTCACAAGGACATGGCCTTGTGAAATAGCAAAACAACATTGGATTTATGGATTAGTATGTCTGTAGACTGGACCATATTTTACTTGTGGCACACTGGCAAGAACCTGGAAGACAGTGAAGACAATTGTCTTTGTTATTTAGAAGTCAATAGTAAGAAATAATCTGAACGTGCCATCTTACTCTCTATTTGCCCTTGCTTGTCAGCTCAAGCTCCATCTCTAACTTAGAGAGAATCTTAAGGGTGGGAGGAATGGCTTGTATCCCCTTGGGACACTGTCAACACAGACCTTGACTCTTGAGAAGGTGTATATCAGGATGTTGGAGCTCAGTGGAGAAAAAGCAACAGATCCAGAAATGGTTATGATGTATAATTGGATTTCTATTGTTTTAGAAGTGAGGAGGACATACAATTAAAAATAAAATTTCCTTCTAAAGTAAAAAACAACACCTAAAAGGAAGAAAAAAAAGTCCACCTCACCAGTAAGTATCCAACCAGTGATGCCATTACTGACAGATTGTTAAGGGATTGTCTGTCAGAAAAGAATAGACAAAACAAGCATTTGCAAAGTAAACAATCACCAAGAAGCAAGAGGACTTGCCAAGAGGATTATTTTCACTCATAGTTCATCCTAATGCTATCAAGATAATTAAGCTGGCTGGTTTTATCTGGAGGAGAAGCAAATTTCCTTTCTCATTACAGCATGAGACAGGGGTTGTAATGGTTTGAATAGGAATGGTCCTCACAAGCTCGTAGATTTGACTTGAAAGATATTAGGAGGTGTGGTAATAAGGAGAGGTACTACATGACAGGTATTAGGAAGTATGGCCTTGTTGGAGAAAGTGTGTCACTTGGACAGGGAGGGGCTTTGGGATTTCAAATGCTCAAGCCAGGCCTAGTGGCACTCTTTTCTTCCTACTTCCTGCAGTTCCAGATGTAGAAATCTCAGTTCCTCCAGTACCAAGTTGGCCTGCTTTCTACCCACGCTGCCCACCACGCTGATGATGTACTAGATGTCTGGAACTATAGGCAAGCCCCAGTTAGATGCTCCCCTTTATGAGAGTGGTGTGGTCAGAGTGTCTCTCTGCAGCACTAGAACGCTGGCTGAGACTTTGTTTCTTTGTTCCTGTGCTGGGAATTGAGCTTAGGCCCCATACAGGACAGTAGGCAGAAAGTACTCTACCACTGACACTCCTCTCTGGCCTTAAAGGGAGTTACAAATGCAAGCAAGATACCCACTAGACTTAGGCTTCCATAAGAACCGACAGATAGGGAAGCCAACCCTCCTGATGTTTGCATTAAAAATAAAAAAATAAATAAAGCTCCCTGATCCCAAGAGACTGTCATGTCTAGTCAGTCTTCCAAATGATATATTTCAAGGATGAAAAGGTTCTCACAAGTTTCCTAATATAAATATTCTCTAAAAACAAAAGAAAGAAAATCTTGTATTTTCAACAGGAAGAATTAACCCTTATGCCTCATTTATCTTTGTTCTTATAAAAGCTGTAGCTTAAAAAGAAGGAAAGAAAGAAAAAAAGGAAGGAGGGAAGAAAGGAAGGGCAGAAGAAAGAAAGGAAGAAAACCAGAAAGGTTCCATTTGAGAAGACAGATAAAAGGTCTTGACCATATCTTGCCACCAACAGTGATATCTAGCTGCTAAAAAATTTTGAATTATGGCCCTGCCTTGGAGGTTTTCTATAGAACCCGAGAGAATCCCTGAGTGGTAGGGATTCTTCCATGTGGCAGGTCCTTAGCTCTTCTGTGAGCCTAATGATGTTCTAATAATCAAATGACAAGTTGGTATTCATGAACTGTAACTGAATCCCTATAATGAAATCAGTGCAAATGTTCCCTTGTAAGATACGGGAATCATTCTCTCAACCTAAAGCTAAAAACAACAGTATACAGAACACTCTTCTTCAAGCATTTAACATTTCGTATTTTTTAGGAATTCATACATGAGTACTACGTTTATGTCACTTCTACCCCTTCCTGTCCCCCAACTCCTCTTGTGAGCCCTCATTCCTTCTCAAATAATTGACCTTTTTTTCTTTAATTACTATTGATGCATACATCTACATATGTACATACACATACTATCTATCAAAGATAGCATCTTCATGGGCTTCTAGACAGCTAGACAGTATCTAGACAGGTATGAATAGATTGTGTGCACACACCATTTAATGTTGCTAGAATGTATATATGCTTAGAGCTGACCACTTGGCAATGTCTTTCAATTGATAAACAGATAATAAAATAAGGAACATCTGCACAATAGAATTCCATTATGCTATAGAAAAAAAGAAAATCATGCTATTTGAAGGTAAATGGATAGAACTAGAAAATATTCTAAGTGAGATAACTCAGGCTCAGAAAGGCAAATCCTGCATGTCACTGCACATGTCAGACTTAGGACTTTGAATAATCAAGCTATAACTGACTTGGAAGCCTTCTCTCTAAGGCTAGCTTTCCTCATATCTGAAGGTGTCATACAAGCTGATTAGGGAGAAAAGCAGACAACAGCCCTACCCAGATATAAAGTTTATAAACCACAGCAATGACCAGCCCTGTAAGATATCCCCAGTGATGCAATAGTGGCAAGTGTATTCTGGGTATAATGATGCAGTCGTGATACAGATATCCTGGATATAATCAATAGTGTCCAATTAGATGTGATGCTGCCTTGGTAGAAGGAAATTCATACCTGCCACTTTAAAACTAGCTAATTACCCATGACTGATGAGCCTATAGATCTCAGATGAATACCTACTCTTACTACTTTTTTAAACTGGTATAATTTCTGACTGTATTCTAAATACTTGTCCTTATACCAAACCTAAATGGAACACTCAACACTCAGCAAAAATACCTTTTTTTTTTCCCTAGCAGGCAGAGACTGTTATAGAAAGCCAAAACTGGTCAAAGCACAGAGAACAAATGACCTTGTAATGCTCTGCTCCAATGGGTACATCTACAGTTCAGTCACTACATGTCAGAGAACCCTGCAGAAGGCAGGATGGAAAGAGTGTACAAAGCTAAGGACTGGGATGCTTGCTGGGAGACAGTGTCTTCCATAAATGACAGGGAAGATGTGGCCATTAAATTTCAACAATGTGGCGACCTAAACAAGACCCGGGTGATGACAACAATAGTTGGCAAGTCAACACATAGAGGAAATCTCGCAAGGCCCCATATTTAGATGAATATCTACAGGTACTCTAGCTGCTGAGAGAGGAAGGACCAGTCTTCTCCAAGGAGGAGTCTCCCTATTGAGTCTCTAGAGCACATTCTTTTTTTCTCCCCAACTTTTATTTGTATTCTTGTTGTTGTTGAATTTATTCCCATGTCATAATTTCCTATTTCTTCAGTTTCCTCTTGGACGTCGTTTTCTTCTGTGCAACCCTGTTTTCTGGCTTAGGAACAAGTTGTTCCTTTAAGGGTGAGGGTAATCACTATGGAGCAGTGGAGTTCACGTATGGGTAAATTGTACCATGACCTCACACAGTACATTTAAGGTACTTTATTCATCTGAATATGTTCAATGACTACAGACTCTACATCTAAACCCTCAAGTTCATCCTTACTCTCTGCATTTTCAAGCAAATGAAGCAGATAGTCACACTCTTTTGAGGCCACCCACTAGACCACTCTGTGTTTTGAAGGACAGCTTATTTGGGAAATCAAACTGCCAGGTTATCTGGAGGCAGCATGTGGCTGTGGTGATAGGGAAGGGTCCGAGAACAGCAGGCCATAAAAATAAAGACTTGTCAGTTTCAAGGGGACAGGCAGCAGCAGAAGAAGAGGTACAGGCCAGAACAGCCTGAGTCTTAGCACATGGGCTTTGATCTCTTTCTGGATGTTTGTGTTAGTCAATAACTAGGTGCCCTTTGCCTGAGTAATGATCATCAGGGTTGGATAAGGGAAGTTAGGCTTTTTTTTTTCCTCTGAAGAACAGTACTTTTCCTTCATGAGATTTCTGACAAGTGCTGAGTTTAGGGCTTTGTTTACTGATAGAAATCCTTCTGCTTACCCAGTCAGGATTCAGCCTGAGATGAGTCTAGGCTGGCAACATTGGCAGCACTGCCATTTTGGGGGTCCACTTTAAACCTAACTCAGAAATGTTCTCAAGTTGAACATGAAGGTTTGAACCTCTGGATCTACATGATTTTGTGAAGTTTTCTATGTCAAGGTAATAATACTCCATTTCACAGGTTGCATTATGCCACTTACAAGAAGTCTTAATTCCCTTTGCTAAAAATTAAATAGACTTTTTTTTTTTTTTTTTTAGCTACCATGTTTAGTAACTCATATGCCTGCAAGCTGCTGAATAGCAGAGGATCTCTTCATCCCTGATGCTCACATCACAAGCGTGATTTCTTGCTGAGGATCTAACCTTTTGAGTGTTTTGGGCCCCTTCTAAGCCCCCTCTCTATTCCTTGAAGTCTAATTGACATCTTGAATATTCTAAGGAGGAACAAATAAGAAGGCATTTGACCTTGTAGGAACATAAAATAAGAGCTGGAATTATCTATGGTTGTATGTGTCCCCAGGCTGCATATTATTCCACTGAACATTATTGTTCTTAAACAGAAAATTTTTTTATGTATGAGGCATTACACTATGGGCTTACTCATGGAGACAAGCAAAGAAAACAGCTTGCAGGGTAAACACACACCAGTAGACACCAAAAAGCAGTGTTAACTTAGGACAGAAGATCAGTTTAAAAACATATATAAAGTAGAACACTTTCTTCTAACAAACAGCAAACAAAGCAGAGTAGTAAAAATATTTTAGCATTTTAATTTTCCTTTATGGTTACTTTGTTGGAAGAGACGAGAACAAAAGGTGCAGAAAGGAGTTTTAAGGAAAAGGCTGAACAAGATGGTAAAATAGATGTAAAACAAAAGCCCTCCTGACACGAACCAATTAAAATACGAAAACCAGCTAGCTAAAATAGACAAACAAATCAGGGCATTATCCAGGCATTGGGAAAGTAAAGAAAGCCAGACATGTGAGAAAGCATGACCTCTTGGGGATGGAACTCTCTGTATGTGACCTCTCATCATCGGTGGCCCAAGGTCTGGCTCCTAACTGGAGACAAAATCCGAGCCTGAGCACGGTGGTGCTGAGATTTGGACCACCATATAATGACTGTTCTCCTGTAGGAAGAACTCAGCCTTCAGGGAGGAGATGATGGGGCAACATGCTGGAATTGTCTATAACTCACCATGGAATAGGAGGGAAAAATAATAACAGAAAGAAAATGGTACTTTTTCCTAACAGATCCCAAATATGGGCAAGCTCAGAGGGTTGAAGGCCAGAACCAATTTATGTGACACCAGAAAACAAGACAAAACAAAACACCCCAACTAAGAAGCTAGTCTGAAATGCCACTGGGGTAATGTGCTCTTCATGGCTAGAAGACAAGGTTGAACTCTCCGGGTACCCCTTTTAAATGTTGGCCTCTTGGTGTATTTATCTATATTATTAGGTTCTTATACCTCTACCTCCCTTCCAATCCTTATTTCACCCTAACCCCTTCCAACCTTCCAACACTAGGTAGGTGAGAAAGAAGATTAGAGGGGAAAGGGAACGTAGACCTCTGTAGGCCACTTCCTGCTGTTCGGGGACTTAGAGTTCCTTGAGGCCAGTCCAATTTCTCTAGCAGTTCAACAGATCGGCAATCCAGCAATAGCAAACACAACAGCAGATGCAGCAGCAGGATGAAGCAGCAGCAGTGGGGATAACGGGGGAATGCGGGAGAAGCAGCAGCCACCTCATGCCTTCTCAAGGTTCTCTCGTTAATGCCTTCTCAGGAGTTCCTAGAATTAAACTATCTGCAGCTAGCACAAATCACACTTCTGACAGAGCATGAGACACATAATTAGCTGCTGTGGACAATCCAAAGCAGCGTCACATACCACCCTTGGGATTAAACAAAAACATATTTATATAACATAACTGGGTTTTTTAAGAAACCAAAATTTTCACTTGCACTGGCCTCCGAGGACATCGGTGACGGATATTCTAGAAGCCTGAGCTGGAGGCTGCTACCCACACAAGTTAGCTGAGGTGCGGGAATGAGCCCAGCAAACCACTGGATCTTATTCATGAATATGGCAGATATTAGAATTACCCAAAATGCAAAAGAAAATAAACATTATTAAAATATCTAATGTGGAAAGGAGATGTTAAAATAAGATAATGATTATGCAATTAGACCAAGCAGAACACAGAGAGAATACCATGGTGGAATGTGTATTTATTAAAAATGTTTAAAAATCCATTAAAAGATTAATGGGTAGCTTAATAGTGCAAAAGACATCACAAAAGAAAGAACTATTGAATCATGAGACAAATTTAAAGAACTACTAGATAGAATAGAAAATAAAAGGACGAGCATTTAAATAATTAGATATATAAAAGATGGGATACATATCCTTAGTGAGATCATTAAAATTCCAAAAGATTCCCTGTACTCTGCCCAAAGTTTGGCTATGAGTCTCAAGGTATCTGGGTATCAAGGGTATCTGCTTTGATACCCTGCAGGGTAGAGCCTTTCAGAGGCCCTCTATGGTAGGCTCCTGTCCTGTTCCCTGTTTTCTCCCTCCTCTGATGTCCATCCTCTTTGACTTTCTGAATGGGGATGGAACATCTTAGCCAGAGTCCTCCTTCCTGATTAGCTTCCTTAGGTTTACAGATTTTATGGCAGTTCAGTATCCAAGTAGACTCCATAGTAATGGGGACAGGGACTGTCTCTGACATGAACTGATTGGCCTGCTCTTTGATCATCTCTCCCGAGGGGGGAGCAGCCTTATCAGGCCACAGAAGAAGACAATGTTGGATCAGAGGGAAGGGGAGGAGGACCTCCCTCTTCAGTGGACCGGGAGAGGGACACGGGTGGGAAAGAGGGAGGGTGGAATTGGGAGGAGAGGAGGGAGGGAGGTACATGGGGGATACAAAGTATCCTGTATACTGTAATTAATAAAACTAAAAAAATTAATTTAAAAAATTCCAAAAGAATTGACAGAATGGGAGGCACAAAATACTTGGGGAATATAGCAAAGAATGTTCTAAAACTGAAGGGCACTCAAATTCAAAAGGCTGGGTGAGTCCCAAGCAGCTGACATGAAAAGAAATCCACATCAAGATATAAATAAAAGTATTAAAGTGCGTTGAGAAAAAAGTTACCTTCGGAAGTGGTGGTTCATTTCCCAACCTCAACAACTTGACAATGGATCTTCAAAGTGCTGAGAAAAAAAATAATTGTCACAATAGCATTTTATAGATAGGGAAATCAAGAACAAATGGGAAATTAAGATGTTTTCAACAAGTAAAAATTGGATTTACTTCCAACAAACTCTCAATAAGAGATCATCTGGGTCGTTTCTTTTTTAGAAGAAGAAAGCAACCACGCAAGTAAGTCGGGGAGGAAATGGAGTGTCAGACAAAGCATGGGCTTAGAGATGATATTAAACAGATCAACTGCAAGGGAAATATCAAGATAGAACTTGACCAGGTTTGACATGCGTGAGCAGAATGAATGCCTCTGGCCATTTTAATTTCCTTTGCTTGAGATTTTAAAAAATGACAGTTTACTTTATAAACAGTGACTATGTATGTCATATTTTTAGCAGAGGCTGGAAGAGTGGAGTGTAAAACATCTGATAAGCTGACGGAGGACAGTTGGTTAAATAGCGTGGGGGCCACAGAGACAAGCTACTAAAAATAAAAAGAAATGAGAATGAAATGGTGTTAGGACCGCGCAGCAAAGTTGAACGGCGGGTTCACAAATCACGCCATGCAACTGGTTCCGCAGGGGAGGTTTATCAAGGGAAGGGGGAAGGGGTCACAGAGACCGTCTCTGGGTAGGGCAAGGGGCTGTGGTGGTGGTGGTGCAAGTTCTCTTATAGGGTGACCCAGAGCATGCGCAGGTGGTTTCAGGTGGTCCACGGGTGGTCCATAGGTGGCTTTACAGATGCCTGATATCTGGTTTGTCAGGTCCCTTAGGGCTGGCCGTAGAGATGCCTGCTTATGGATCTGGACAAATGGTACATTAATAACCAGAGCAAAGGGCTGGAGATATATCTCCTTGGTTAAGCGCAGCGGCTGCTCTTCCAGGGGACCCAGGTTTAGCTTCCTAGCACTCAGAGGGCAGCTCACAACCATCTCAAACTCTAGTTCCAGAGGATTCAGTGCCCTCATCTGGGCACTGAGTGCGTGAGGCACATAGGTGGGGCAGAGACATATATTCAGGCAAAACATCAATACAAATAAAATAAAACAGTCTTGCCAGTTATGAGCCGACATGAAGTCTGTAGAATATGAAGTTCTAAAGAAAGTTCTACAGACCAGCAAAGTCTCAATCAATTTAAAATCATGTCAGGTTGCATTCTCTGTATTATGATCAAGTTTAAATGCAAAACCCAAATCCATCCATCTATTCCTGTAAGCAAGTATTCCCATTCAAATCTTTCTTTTAAATTATTGGATGGATTGATAACTTTCTTTAATATACATCTTCTAAGTATATGGAAGCTTCAGTTTCTCTGATTTTTAGTTGAGGAACAAACATTTTGTGAGTGGGTTCTCCTTATGTGTTTACACTTTGGGTAGTTCATGGGATTTAATTCTGCACACAAGTAAGATAAAACTTATCTTAAAGCAAAAATTTAATTTAAAAATTCCTTTAAGGTATTAACAGTATCTTTATTGATTATTATTAGTATTGTAAAAGTCCTTTAGTTATGAATTCTTAGGACATTTAAATCAGCTATCCCTAAATGTTTCAAATCATCTCATTAACATAATTTCATTTAGTAGAACTAATAATGTAGAGAGTTAGCTTGAAAAAGATAGCAGCCACGAGGTTGGCTATAATAAAAGAATCTATGTCCCATTGAAGCAGACACGCCATTTTTCCCCTTACATAGAGTTGGTTTTCACTTAGTGTTCTATATAGATGTGAGTCCCTCACCATCATGGTGGGGAAGAGTGATGGCAGGCACCAGATATGCATACTGAAAACACAGTCTGGCTTTTGAAGCCTCAAGGTTTGCCTCTATCAAGTCAACACCTCCTAAACGTTTCCAACAGTGTCACCAACGAGGGGTCAAGAATTCAGATGCCTGAGAATATGGGGCAGTCATTCAAACCACCACATTCTACTCCCTTCCAGCACAAGCCTCGCCATTGTCCTTTTGTTATAGCATTTGAATCCAGGGAAAGACCAACGACTTAGACTCAATTCAAATTTAGATTAATAAATTTATTCTTAGTGTTAGCAGAAGGACAGCAGGCCTAGAGCCGAGCAGCAGGGGGTGGGGGTAAGATGGGGCTTTAAAAGCAAGCATTGGAAAGATGGAATAACTTTTGGGTATATGCCCAGGAGTGATATAGCTGGGGTTTGAGGTGGAGCTTTTTCCAGTTTTCTGAGACACTGACAGATTGGTTTCCAAAGTGGTTGTACAAGTTGGCCCTCCCACCAGCAATGGAGGAGGGTTCCCCTTTCTTCACATCTTCTCCAGCACATGGGCTCACTTGAATTTTTGATCTTAGCCATTCTGATTCCTATAAGATGGAATCTCAGAGTCCTTTTGATTTACATTTTCCTGATGACTAAGGACATTGAGCATTTCTTTAAGTGCTTCTTTTTTTTGTTTTTTTTTTCAATGCAGTTTATTCAGGAACATTGAACAATCCTCGGACCCCGGGGAAAGCCAGCCCACAGCTTAAATAGCCTCTGGGTAGCCAACCCAGGCGTGCCACGGGGGCAATGCAGATAGGTCCACATACATGGAAGCAAGCCAGATCCTCGGCCTTAGCCAAATGTGGAGTTGTTCGTGACAGAGAGCACTCACCATCGGGAAGGTGGAAGGCGGAAACCAGCTCCATCTTTAAGGCATAGCATTCCGCAGCTCTCTACAGTTCCCCCTTTTTGTTTTAGATGCATCAGGCAAGAGTAGAGGTCTGATCTCTGATATTAGAAATAAATTGGGACTTTGTACAGATGTTCATTTAGGTGTCATCCACCCAAAGAGCATCGGACCCGACCGATACCTTTTTCTCAGAGGCGGGACCTGGGGCATCAACCCGCATGCAATCAGACATGCTCTTCTCTGGGTCCAAAGCGGCTGACCCTGAGTGCAGTGCTTAGCCTCGCATCCTGAGCGTATCATTTTAGCTTTTTATGGTATCCAACCATGCTTGGGGAGAATGTCCTGCTTCAATGGCTGTAAAGGCCTGAATGATCATGGCTGCATCACACTGTTGTGAGACTCTAATCTTGCATATATACCACAGGCAAACCAAGGAGACCAACACCAGAAGGCCTGCTAACACTCCCATGCCCGCCCATTCCTTCAGATGATTCATGGCTGCAGCAATCCATGTTCATAATCCTCTGGCTAGTCCTGCGTCCACTCCGGTAGAATTTACTGTGACAATGGCCACTCTCAGCTGCTCCATCGTAGTATCGAATTCTCCAGTCCAATTACCTAAAATATAGCTCGACAATTGTTTAGACAGATTTGCAGCGCAGGAAAAATTCTCATGTTGTATGCTAGTGACACAAAGTCCAGCATACTTTCATTGACAGCCAGGTTGAGCGATTTGCCATAGGGTATCAATTTGCTCCTGCAAGAGGGTGCTTCTTAGCCATTTGAAATTTCTCTGTTGAGGATTTTTTTGTTCAGCTCTGTACCCAATTTTAAAATTGGATTATTCGGTTTGTTGGTGTTTAATTTCTAGAGTTCTTTGTATATTTGAATATTAGCCCTTTGTCAGATGTAGGGTTGTTGAAAATCTTTTCCCAATCTGTAGGCTGACATTTTGTTCTATTTGTCCTTTGCCTTACAGAAGCTTTTCTGTCTCATGAGGTCCCATTTATTGTCGGTCTTTGAGCCTGAGTTGTTGGTTCAGAAAGTTGTCTCCTGTGCGAATGAGTTCAAGTTTGATTCCTATTTTTTCTTCTAATAAATTTAGGCTTTCTGGTTTTACATTGAGTTCGTTGATCCACTTGGACTTGAGTTTTGTGCAGGGTGATAAATACGGATCTTTTTGCGTTTTTAGACATCTAGTCAGTTCAGCGTCCTTTGCTGAAGATTGATTCTTTCTTTCTTTCCATTCCATGGTTTTTGGTTTCTTTGTAAAAAATCAAGTATATGTAGGTGTGCGGATTTATTTCTGGGCCTTTGATTCAATACCATTAATCAACCAGTCTGTTTCTATGCCAGTACTATGCAGTTTTTATTACTAATACTCTGTAATATAGCTTGAAATCAGGGGTGGAGCTACCTCCAGAAGTTCTTTTATTGTATAGGATTATTTTAGCTATTCTGTTTTTGTTTTGTTTTGTTTTTTCCATATGAAGTTGAGAATTATTCTTTTAAGGTCTGTTGGCATTTTGAGGGGAATTGCATTGAATCTGTAGATTGTTTCTGGTAGAATGGTTATTTTTACTATGTTAATCCTACTGAGCCATGAGCATGGGAGATCTTTCCATCTTTTGATATCATTTTCAGTTTCTTTCTTCAGAGACTTGAAGTTCTTGTCATACAGGTCTTTCACTTGCTTGGTCAGAGTTACACCAATATATTTTATATTATTTGTGGCTATTGGGAAGGGGGTTGTTTTACTAATTTATCTACCAGCATGTTTGTCTTTTGTATGGGGGAGAAGGGGCGGGCTACTGAATTTTTTTTTTTTTTAGTTAATTTTGTATCCAGATACATTGCTGAAGGTGTTTATCAGCTGGACCAGTTCTCTGGTAGACTTTTTAGGATCACTTAATGTATCATATGGGAATAACAATACTTTGACTTCTTCCTTTCCAATTTGTATTCCCTTGATCTCCTTCAGTTATCTTATTATTCTAGTTAAGACTTCAATTACTATATTGAAGAGATATGGGGAGAGTGGGCAGCCTTGTCTTGTCCCTGATTTCAGTGGATTGCTTTCACTTTCTCTCCATTTAACTTAATGTTGGCTATTTGCTGTGTATTGCCTTTATTGTGTTTAGGGATGTGCCTTGTATCTCTGATCTTTCTGAGACTTTTAACATGAAGGGGTGTTGGATTTTGTCAAATGCTTTTTCAGCTTCTATTACAACTAGAATGAAATCCACAGCTAGGCAGGAAAATTGTTTTCCTTCCCTTAGCTGTTTCTTTTCTGATATACAGCAATAAAAAGACTATTTCATCCCTTCCCACAGCGATAAGCAGGTTTTAGAGACACAGGGCATCTGTTAATACCTTACAGCCCATTATCCTATTCTTATCTCACCTGCAGGCCACTAGGATCTCACAGGCATCTCAGAGTGAAAGGTCAATGGCCCTTAAGGGATGCCTGGCTCCATATTAAGTTTCTTTAATCTTCACAGGGGACCTGCGTAAATTATTACTCAGGTGTGAGCACTGTAATGACTGGGAGAGAACAGTTCATCTCTGGGCAGAGAAAAACACAGAGCCATCAGCTTAGGGTTGTCTATCACATCACCACACTTTCCCCTCCAAACTGTACATTTTGTGTGTGTGTGTGTGTTTTTTCTGTTCCACTTACTCTCTTTCATTGTATACCTGAGTAAGAGTGATTTCTAATAGCCACGCCACAGCCACACAGGCAACATTATAGTGTCTTGACTTCCCCTCTGCCAAAGAAATCAGTCAATGACTTAACTTTAGCATCAGGCAGATTCTTAGGACAGGGCATTTTTTTAATCACTTAAGTTTGTTCTTTGACAATTTCCTTCAGTATATGAAGACTTCTGCTTGTTTTCATCCTGAACTTCTTTCTCCTCCCTACTCCCAATGAGAGAGCTTGGCTAAATAAGCCATCCAACTCCATGATGGGCTTCATTTTCTTGCTAGATACAACAGGCCTAAGAGGTGCAGGAAAAACCACAGATAAAGGGCAACTAATGAGAAACAGCCAAGACATCTGGCCTGGGGAAGAGACAGTGCTTAACTAAGGGTTTGAAAAGCACCTAGTCCTGACCAGACTCATGCATCCTCCATGGGCACTAGCCAATACCAATCGAGGTCACATAGCTGCAATAGAAATTTTCCTCTGTAGAAAAGAGGGGCTTTCACTCCCCTCAGGGCTGCTGCTGCCATGTTGTGAAGGAGGTGGCCCCAGCATACTGGACTTCTGCAGAATAAATGACCTTTGTTGCTTGCATGCTGCTTGAGTCTGGGGTCAATCTTTCAGCGTATTCTGGACCCTACTCCCACCACCGACTTTCCTCTCTGTAAGGCCTTTTCTCAAATGCTTGTCCTGTTTTGTTTTCTGACTTAGAGAGTTTAATCATGGCTGTTTGTGTGACCACAGTTTGAAACTATCCATTAGAGTCCATTGGGCTGACCAGTACATGTACCACTGAGGATGATGACTCCTTTCTCCCAGAAACTGTGACTAGCCAATAGCTCAGCAGAAAGGGGCAGGGTTCCAAGTGCCCGTCTCTCATCCATGACTGACTGTTTACAGGTCAGGTATCTGCAGCTGTGGTGAGTTCATGATTTCAATGGATGTGCTATGCCTAGAGGATGACAGATTTTAGGTTTTTCCCTATCCTTAAAACTTTAAATGGCCCCTCTTCTGCAATGTTCTCTGAACCTTAGAGAGGGGTGATATAATTTGTTTTTAGGCTTGAGACCTCAACTGTTGCTTATTTTTGGCACCTTGTTGGTCATGAGTCCTGTATTGATGCTTTGTCACCAGGCCCCCCATGCAGCAACTGGGCAGAGTTTCAAGGTGGAGAGAGCAGAGACATTTTTTGTTGTTGTTAGTTTTGTTTTGCTTTGTTTCTACTTTGTATCAGTGTTTAACACAGTAATTAGTACAGAGTAGATAGCTATTCTTTTTAAATGGGAAGATAATATAAACACGACAGTTGAGCGATTAAAAGGCTCAATGTGAAACCCAGCATGTCACACGAAGAGAAAAACACATGGTCAGCCTTGTACCTTATCCCATCCTTTAATCAGAACATGCAGAATCAGAACATATTCTACATTTTCTGGAATGTTCATGAGCAGTAGGAATGGCTCTTACCAACATGGAGCTTAATGACTGTTCTGGAAGATGCGGCTGTTATTAATGTATACTATAGTCATAAATGTCCAAGTTTAAGCCTCTGAGCAGTGTGGGAAGAGAATGGAAACTTCTTTCATCTCCTTTACAGGTACCTTACAGTAGATTTTGATCTTGTCAGAAAACTTACCATGTATGACAATTCTTTAATATTCATGGTTGGTACAACACTTTAATATTTATCATTGCATTTGGAGTAGAAAGACTGAATCTCATCCTTAGTTTCATAATGAGGAAAACAAAGTATAATGTACATGTCTAGAACCCATCTAACCCAACTGACATTATTTGTCTGGAATGTGTGTGTGTGTTTAGAAAATAATAAAGAGAACTTATAGTCTCTTCTTAGCAAATATCAAAATATCAAGCTATTTATCTACTAACAAATGCCAATCCCTGGTGACTGTTTTTTCATTGTTGTTTGCAGACTTGGTATTAACTTCTTCGTTATATGAATGGGAGCTCTAAAAACAAGGCTAGTCTTATATAATGCTAGTTTTCTGCAGATTATTTGAGGTAAGGAAACTTGACTCTGTACCTCTGCTCCTAGTGTCCAGCAAGCAACAGCAGTGGCCAATCAAAATAGAGCCTTCAGTAGGAGCCTGTCAGTCCCGCACCCCTTCTGACAGCCACTGTTCCTGCCCAGGTATTGTGACTGCACCATCGGGATCAGCTTCTAAACCATTTCTCTCTGTATCGCAGCTATCCTGGTTCACACTGGGAAGTTTAAACAGGAAATATCTATTTCTAACAACCCCCTCAAAATCTGGAAAGGCCAACATCAAGACTATGACAGGTGGATGTCTAGGTTCAATTTTAGGAGGTGTTTTTTTTTTTTTTTCTTTTTTTTTTTTTGGCTTCTTATTTGATGCTGCCTCAGTGTCTTCTCTGGCAGACAGCAGTGAAACTGAACATGGACGTGAAGAACTCCCTTTCTTCTTTAAGGGTGCCACCAATTCATGAAAGCCACATGCTCATGGCTCCTTTTTCCCCTAAGAGGGGATTTCAATGTCTAAACATTGGAGCAATACAAACATACGTGCTACATCTAAAGCTCTCTGTGGCTCTCACACCTACTGAGTATTTATCATTCCTTTAGTCTATCATTCCAAGTACTCCATAAGCCACTGAGGTTGAGCGTATTCTCTTCTTGCATCCTTCCATCGATTGGTACTTCCTCTATTTGCACCATCACCAGCCCTGTTATTGGCTTACTCCCTGTTGCTGCAGCAGAGTCAGTAGTTACACAACTCCGTATCTTTGCTTGATTTGTTTCTTCCATTTAAAAGTACACCATCCTGCTAGCATGTGCACAGGGTCATCCAAAATTGAGCTCCCCATCAGTCCTCAAAGTCCCTGCACTAAGTGTTCTATTTTCTTTGCCTGTTGCTGCAAAATACTCTGACAAAGGCAACTTAAGGGAGAAAGGGCTTATTTTAGCTCACAGTTCATGGTACATTCCATTATGGTGGAGAAACCAAGGCAACAGGAGCTTGAAGCTGCTGATCACGTTGTTTCCACAATCAGGAAATGGAGTGGTGAAGGCAAGCTTGTTAGTGCTCAGCTTGTTTTCCCCATTTAATACAATCCAGAATCTCTGACACAAAGATTGCTCTTGCCACAATTTGCATAAATCTTCTCATATCAACTAATATGAGATAATCCCTCACAGGCATGACCAGAGTCTCACATCCTAAGTGATTTTAGGTTTTGTCAATTGACAATAAATAACCATCACTCCGAGTCTAAAGACTGAATTGCCTGCATGGCCCTTATCTACTCTACTTTTCACCCACTATTGGGCTATATGTATGTTAAACTTTTATGCAGGATCAGTGGTTTATTCCTGTTGACCACAGTTTGTTCATCACATGGTGTTTTATAAATAGGCCGTAAGTTCAAAGAATTAATCAGTTTTATCACTTAGGAGACCAGACCACCAGGACTCACCTTTGTATGGTGAATATAACCCTGACAAATTTTTTTTTGTCACCAAAACAGTGAGTGCAATGACACAGAAAAGTGACCATGTTGCCACACTCACAAAACGAATGACAGTCTGATATGTTACATCATTCATCTATTCCTTTTGTTTCTTTTATAAGTTTAAAACTTTTAAGTAAAATGTAACTATATAATTTTTCTTCTTTTTTTTCTCCCTCCAATTCCTTCCATTTTCCCCCTCTAACCTTTATCATGCCCCTCCTCCTTACTCCCCTTATTTCCTCTCAAATTGGCTTCACTCTCAAATTGATTATTGTTACATATATATGCATAAGTATGAAAATACAACCCACTGAATCTGCTCAGCTTTCCTGCACACATATGATCTCAGGTCTGACCATTTGGTGCTGGGTAATCAATTAAGAGGCTCATTCTTGGGGAAGACCAACTTTCTTTTCAGTCGTCATTAGCTGCCTGTAAATCTATGTGGAGGAGGGGCTTAGAGATTTTCCCCTTCAATATTAGCATGTTTATTAGTGCTATCATTCTTTGGGTCTTGTTTAGGTAGCTATCTTGTTGCAGTATTGTAGGTCCACATTCCCTGTCTTTTCTAAGACACAGAATCTCATAGCAGACTTCCTGGTACTCTGGCTCTTAATCCTAATCCTAAATTTAAGGTATGGGAGTTTTCTTGGAGATATATCCTTTAGGTCTGGGAATCTCATGATCAGTTGTTTCCTATATTTTATCAGTCTTTGTTTTTTTTAATGGACCCCATCTGTTGTAAAGAGAAGCTTCTTTGGTGAAGGATAAGTGATACACTTATCTGTGGGTATAAGGATAAGTATTTAGAATGCAGTTAAGAATTATAATACTCTAGTAAAGTGGTGGTTTTTATTTTTAAAATTTTTATATATTATTTATTACAATTTATTCACTTTGTATCCTGGCTGTGCCCCCCTCCCTCTTCTCCTCTCATTCCTACCCTCCTTCCCTTTTCTCCTCCTATGCCTCTTCCCTAGTCCATTGATAGGGGAGGACTTCCTCCCCTTACATCTGACCCTAGCCTATCAGATCTTATCAGGACTGGCTGCACTGTCTTCCTCTGTGGCCTGGTAAGGCTTCTCCCCACTCAGGGGGAGGTGATCAATGAGCCAGCCACTAAGATGCCAGAGACAGCCTCTGGTCTTACTAGGAAACCCACGAGGAGACTGAGCAGCCTATGAGCTATATCTGAGCAGGGGTTTTAGGTCCTCTCTGTGCATGGTCCTTGGTTGGAGCATCAGTCTCTGCAGGCCCAGAGGTGTTTTCATTTTTATCTTTAGTCTTATATCACATTCCTGAAATCAGGACAGGAACTCAAAGCAGGAACCTAGAGGCAGGAACTGAAGCAGAGGTCGTGGAGGAACAGTGCTTACTGGTTTGATCTTCATGGTTTGCTTAGTCTGTTTGCTTATACCAACTAGGATCTCCTATACAGGAGCAGCACCAGGTCTAGTGAGCTGGACCTACTCACATCAATCACTAATCAAGAAAATTCACTATAGACTTGTCTATAGGCATATCATTTGGAGGCATTTTTCTTCACTGAGGTTCCATCTTCCCAAAATGACTCTAGCTTGTTTCAAATTGATATAAAACTATCCAACATAATTGACCTCTTGTCAATTTGACACTCAAAGATATCATTATTAAACTTTCCTTTAGCCATAAACTTTCTTCTCTTGTTTGTCTTCCAAGAACTCATATTAATATTGCTATCACAATAGAAAACATTCCAATTTTAAAAGTCTCAAAGTTTTTAAAATTTTAAATACTTTAAAAATTTAATACTCGAAGCCTTTAGAAATACCCAAAGTTTCTTTAAAGTATCTGAATTTCACATTAAATTTCAAAGTCTCTCTATATTTCTAAAGTCTCTTAACTTATATATATATAAGTTTTTATATATATATAAATGGTAGGGTTACATGCTTCTTATTTCAAAAGAAAGAGCCAGGGTACAGTTATAATCAGACTAGAGCAAAACGCAAATTCAACAGTGTAAAACATTCAGTGCTCAATATCCAGGATCCACTCACGATGCTCTCAGCTCCAAAGGGCCTGCAACGCTTCTCTAGTTCCACACCTGGCAGCACTCACAGCTTGTCTCATAGGATCAGGCCAGATCCACTCCAAGGCTGTCCTGTCCTGGGTGGTCCTTCCACGGCACTCTACAATTCCAGTGTCCTACTGCAACTGGCGTGTACCTTCACAAAGAGCCTCCCTTGGGCTCTCTTCAAGGCTCAACCTCTGCCTCTCCTGCCAGATCTCAACCTCCCTTTATGGCCCCTTCAATCTTGGGCCTTTTACTGAGACTGCACTTTTACTAGCGGTCTCTCCTGTTCTCTCAGAATTGAGTTCCAAGCCTCAATTGCTTTCCGTAATCTCTTTATGGCCTCAAAATTAGTACTATTTGGGAGACTTTTACACAACACTAAGTCTAGCTGCCAGTATGAGGTACAGCCATGGCCCCCTCTGGACTACAGCTTCTGTGTGGTCTACTTCTGAGGAAATGTTTCCCAGAATATTTCACCTGAGTGACTCTGGTTTCTTTTTAATCATCATTTTATTTCTCCTGCTAACCAGCATTAATTACCTTGGTAATGCAAAGTTTTACTTCAGTGGTGCTGGTCTTTTGTTAAGTATAGTCAGTTATTCAGCCCTATCTAATCAAAATCATGGATTCTTAATTTAAAATATCACTCAAACATCCTGGTAAAGTCCTTACCTCCCTCTGAAATTATAGAAGCCAAGTCTCTGTCACCTGCATTTCTCTCAACATTCTTATCTTCCAAGCTCCCATAGTAGAGCTCACTGAGCTCTGAGTTGTCAATGGCTTCGCCAACCCAAAGATAAAATGCCACTACAATCCTCTCGAAAACACAGGCCAGGTGTGTCACAGAAGTACCACATGACCTGGTATCAGTTTTTGTCTTTGTTAGATTTCTACTGCTGTGATAAAACATCATGACCAAAAGCAACTTGGACAAGAAAAGGGTTTTATTTCAGCTTACAGGTCTCCTTTACAGTCTATTATTGAAGGAAGTCAGATCAGGAACTCAAGGAAGAAACCTGGAGGTAGGAAATGAAGCAGAGGCCACAGAGAAAAGCTGCTTATTGGCTTCCTCCCCATGGCTTGCTCATCCTGTTTTCTCATGCCACTCAGGACCACCTTCACATGGGTGCACCATCCCCAGTAAGCTAGGCCTACCTACCTTAATTATCAAGAAAATATAGGCACATCTTATGGTCCTTGGTTGGAGCATCAGTCTCTGCAGGCACAGAGGTGTTTTCATTTTTATCTTTAGTCTTATATCACATTCCTGAAATCAGGACAGGAACTCAAAGCAGGAACCTAGAGGGACATTTAATTCACTCAATGCTCTCAGCTCCAAAGGGCCTGCAACACTCAATTAAATGTCCCTCTTCCCAAATGACTCTAACCTATGTCAAGTTGACAAAACAAAACAAAACAAAAACTAACAAAACATTCTCCACAATACCAGGAATGATTCTCCTTTTGTTGAGTAAGAGCAATAGCTCAGTGGCACTACAGCATCTTTTGAGATCTTTTGCCATGCTGGTCATTGTGGTGGTTCACAGGCATCAAAGCTGGGCGAGACTACTGAATACTTTCCTTCCTTGGTAGCTTGCCCTGAACCTTCTAATACGATGAGAGCTAGTCCACAGCGGGAAGGGTTTCTGCTAAGGTCTAGCTTACGTGTTTTGAGTCCTGTGTCAGAAGTACATGTCTTCAGAAACCGGGACTTACTTTCAAGTAGAATGCCTAGATACCAGACAGGCACTAGCAATTAAAATTGTCTGTTCCACAGTTTTAATTTCTGGAACCTTATATAATTTCTGAAACATAATAGCTGGAACACAACTAATGAAAATTCTCTAGAGATCCCAGGGACTGGGGGTCAAGTTTCCTTGCTTATTCGCCCATTTTCTCCATAGGCAGAGTCCATTTGTATCTGCCTCTCCTAAACTTCTGTCTTGCTGACTTTTGGTCTCCCACATTCTAGGAAATGGTGAATTGCTCCTGACATCTTGCGTCCTGATCTTCAGTACATGCATAATTTAAACTGATTTAAAATTTGCCACATTTAAGTGGAAAATATCAGAATCCTCAAAACAGTAAAAGAAAATGACAGGTTCAAATACTGCTTGGTATCACCTTCTGTAACCTCAACAGGTAATTAAGGCTCAATACATGGCTAAATTGGAAATCTGCTATTTGCTGTAGGAATTTTTCTCCTGAGCACGCTGTGCTCTGGGGGAGAAAGCCTGTCTTTAGCTGATCCAAAGTCTTTTTTTTTTTAAATCAGATGTAGGAGAATAATAAACACTTTCCTCAAACTGCTTTGCTTTTCTTCTTCATTAAAGATGCCTCTTGTATTAATTTTTATCTTATACCTTTATTAATTAGAAAATGGTTTTGTTTGGGATACAGCACATGTAGCAGTCTAGGGGCAATGGGACTATCATTTCTATCCTTCCATCAAGCAAAGCCTGAGGATAGAAGCCCAGTTGTCAGGCTTTGCAGCAAGCATCCTTTCCTATCTGTAGTGAGCTATCTCAGTTTCCACTGATTTTACCCAAGAAAACTAGTTGAGAAAATGCTTTTGCTAGTGAGAGTTACTGAAACTGCAAATGCATAAAAACAAAAACAAAAACAAAACAAAAAACAAAAAACTCTTAAAACCCTTGAGATTTCTTAGAAACAAACAGCTCATGACATAGTCAACTTTACTGGGGGTTAAAATTACTCTTGGTTTCTTTTAATTCTAGTTGTTAGTCTCTTAAGACACGTCACAGTCATGATGAGTTAGTGAAGCATGCTCGCTCTGTCTTCATTTAGACAAACTGTTCATGGGGCCTGAGCCCTGCAAGTATGAAGAAATGGCACTTTTCAGAGTCATAGTTACAGCAGCATGACGATAGAAATGACAGAGGTGAGGCTAAATATACCAGAAGTGTCGATGCAAGCCAGAAAATGAAGGCATGGAGGCAGGTGAGCCTAGAGTAATGCCTGGAAGGACGGGTACTTAGGTGTGAGTGATTCTGATCCTCTTGTGTAGGTTGATAATTTTTTTGTTGTTGTTGTAGCAGGTCAGGGGCATTTCATTAAGCCTCAACAAGCCAGAGTATTGCGTAGGGCTCCCAGTTTCTTTTTTCCTCAAAGCTCATTAGCAACAATTCTAACCTTGTTTCTGAGATACTTTGATAGTACGGGTAGGGCTAAAAGTTGTAAGCATTGTCATCCCTGAGAGAGCATATGTCTGAAAAGCATGCCTCACTCGGCAAGTTCCCTGACTGCTTAACAAGTGCAATGGACTAGGGATCAGTGGCGAAGTTATGTGGAGGAGGGGCAATAAACACATGACCAAGCACATGAAGATCAACA
This sequence comes from Meriones unguiculatus, assembly GCF_030254825.1. Taxonomy (NCBI): domain Eukaryota; kingdom Metazoa; phylum Chordata; class Mammalia; order Rodentia; family Muridae; genus Meriones; species Meriones unguiculatus. The sequence goes on from NC_083364.1 coordinate 27,912,756, forward strand.
CTAATCTGTAACAAGGATGACCGCTACTGAGAGTGTTGGCTATGACGACTTTCTATGGGTGACTGGACTCAGGAAGGCAACTGCAGATGAAGAGGCCATGGAAGACTGCTTTGACATAGTGATATTTGAACTGAGACCAAAATGACAAGAAAGATGGACCCAGGCATGTGATGAATGTAGGCAAAGGGATTAGCAAGTATAAAGTCCCCGAGGCAGATGACTTCATCATCAGGCCCAGGAGTGAGACCTCAGCACCGGAAGCAGAGGAGTGCAGGTGTGAGCACCAGGTGGGGAAGCTAAACACACACACACACACACACACACACACACACACACACACACAGAAAAACAAAAATCCATCCATGGCTTCTGTGACTGCCGAGAAGACAGTATGCAGAAGCCTCACGTGACAGTTATTCTTCACAGTCAGCTTGACTAGTTCGGAATTGTCAAGGAGACTGGTGAGCTACACCTGGAGGCACACTTGTAATTATTCCCAGTGAGAACCATCTAAGGCAGGAAAATCAATTCTTGATGTGGACATCACCATTCTTTGGGTTGGGGACCTGGATAAATGAGAAGACCAGCTAAGCGTCCCCATTTCTTCTTTCTCTGCTCCCTAACCTTCCACGATGTGAGAGGTTCTTTCTGACATGCCCCTTCCCACCATGATAGACGGAAGGACCTGAAAGTGTGAATAAAATACATCCTGCTTTAAGTAGCTTATGTCTGTCATATCAGGCACTAATGCACAAAGTAACTAACAGCCCTGAGGATGGGACCAATTCGACTTGAGATCAAAATAGATTAAGATGAGTGTTTCTCCTAGGAATTCTCCTACTACAGCAACCCCACACACCCTCTTTCCAGAGTTTCCTGTTTATAGAACTGTCCAACAATTCTCCTGACATACTGGTGGCACGTGCTCAGGGCTTGTGCAACATGCTGTTCCCTGGCTTGAAATGCTTTATCTCAGGTCTCCATTTAGAGAAATCTCATTGATCTTTCTTCCAAAGTCTCAACATCCCACGTCTTGTAAAAACTTCAAACAGTGAATAATTGTGGTGATTTAATTTTTGTTGTTGTTTGTTTGTTTTGTTCCTTTTTTAGTCAATTTGACACAAAAAGGAGGTAACCTTAATTGGGAAAATGCTTCTGTAAGATTAGCATTTATGTAAGTCTGCTGGATATCATTTTGATTTGAGTTTGATATGGCAGGAACGCAGGCTGAGCAAGCCCTGAGGAACAAGATAGCAAGTAGCACTCCTCCATAGTCTCTTGCTCAGTCCCTGCTTTCAAATTCCTACATTGGCTTCCTTTGATAATTGTCTGTAATTTGTAACACTAACCCTTTCCTCCCCAAATCACTTTTATCTAGTTTTTTAACACAGCAAAAGAGAAGGAAGCTAATACAATGAGTCTGTGGGATTTTGTGTAGCTCCATCTTAACATCTAACTATACTGAAAATTTCTTTTTCTTAGTTGACCAAGAGTAGACAGAATACAGAACATCTTTAATGTGTCTTTTTATCCTTGATGTCAACCAAAGATGTATTAAATAAATACTTTATGGGAAGGGAGACAGAAAAGGAGGGATGAACAGAAAAATATAAAGAAGAGAAAGAACTTAAACTTCAAAATGTATATGAAATTCAATTCAGGAATATTTGTGGTAAAATGGGAATTAAATAGAGCATAAATGTCATTTTGTAATTAATGAAAAGTTATTCCCACTTGAAAAATTGTTCTTCTTGACCTGTTTAGACCAATAACGAAAAGAAAAATCTCTCTCTCACTTATTTTCAAAGACAGTGCATGAGCTGGATTCTGCCATTGCTAAACTACATACATTTGTGGGGAAGTTATTTGGTATTATCAGCTGTCATCAGGGAGATTGGCAGATACTAAACTCTGGAAGGAAGAAAAAAAAATGTCTTTGCAGAATTAAAGCCTGGATAGTTATAGAGAGACTGAGACTGTATATGGCCTATCCAAGAAGCTATCTACAATGTGAATTACCAGGAATACAGAAATTGAGAGTGAAAAAATAAAACAGCCCCCAGTTCAGAGTGGAGACCACTCTACTCTAAGTATGGATCTTATTTCTCAGAGGAGAGCAATGACAGAAATGAAGAAGCTGAGAGTTTGAGCAGACCCTGTATGATGATATTATTTTCTTTGATAGTGGTCCTCAATCTTGGAGTCACTTAAAAATCAGCCAAGAACTTTAAACAATAACACCATGAACACCAGGGCCTTACCTCAGACAGTTTAAGTGAAAATTTCTGGTCCTGCTGATGTGAAGAACCTGGCCATGCTGTACTGTGGTGCGATGTGGATCACTGGACCTTTGAGCTAGAAAAGCAGTTGAATGCTGTAAGCAGAGCTTAAAGGGCCATCCTCCTAAGAGCCTTGAAGACAGTACTTCTGAGATCAGGGTGGAATGTGGGACACCAGCTCAAGAAGTTTCATGGTAGAACAACATCATCAACCAGACTAGAGGCTATTCCTGTGATGTTTTGGCAAAGAGCTGGCAACACCCTATTTTTGTCCTAATAACTTAGCTGAGACTAAAGTGTAAAATAGTAGATTTATTTGTTTGATGGAAGCAATTTCAAGGCAGGATAATATTGAATATGTGGCATGGTTATTACTAATAACCCTTAAGCAGGTCTGCAATGGGAAGGAGCAAGAAGGAAATACAAGCTGTAGAGTCTGAAAAGAAAAGGAGCATCAGGAAGCTTAATGTTGCAGCCCAGGCTTGTGTTGAGATTATGAGACAAGTGCTGTTATGGAGAGTCCTCCTGCTCAACACTAGAATAAAAGGGAAGGACACCCTCAGGGCATAACCTCACCCATCTTAACTTCCAGCTTGTGGAAGAGCAGAAGGCACTTTCAGTTCCCAGAAAGCAGCCAAATAAAAGCCCTGCTGCTAATGTTGTTCAAGGGGCCAGGTTCTACATCCAGTTGGGAGCCATATGTGAGAGTGTCAGTCATGTGTGCTGGCTATAGAGCTATGCTGGATGGTTTTATGTCAACTTGACACAAACTAGAGTCATCAGAGAGGAGGGAGCCTCCACTGAGAAAATTCCTCCATAAGATCCAGTTGTGGCAAGCCTGTAGGGCAGTTTCTCAACTAGTGATCAATGGAGGAGGGTCCAGCTCATCCTGGGTGGGGCCATTGATGAGCTCTTGTGTTCCTGGGTTCTATAAGAACACAGGATGAGCAAGCCATGTGGAGCAAACCAGTAAAACGCACTCCTTCACGGCCTCTGCATCAGCTCCTGCCTCTAGATTCCTGTCATGTTTAAGTTTCTGTACTGTCTTCCTTCAATGATGGACGATGATGTGAAAGTGTAAGCCAAATAAACTTTTCCCTCCCTGTAGGCTTAGATTTTTCAAACTCCTACTTTTATTTAAGGTTCTTAAAGGCCTCTACCTCCCTTCCAATCCCCTAACCTTAAATAGGAGATTAGTAGGGAAAGGGGATGTAGACTTCTTTTAGCTACTTCCTGCTGATAAGGGTCAATATGTTCTTTGTGGATTAACAAACTCAGTCAGGATACCAGCAGTCTAGTTAAATAGCAAAGCAGCAGCAAAACAAGTCCACCAAAGGGGCGAAACACCTCCAAAGCAGCAAGAAAAGTTTCTTTCTGCAAAAACCTGCAAAGCAGTGCAAACCATTGCAAAGCATAGAGATGCAAAAATCGCTGTCTCACTGTCTGTGGGCTTCTATTTATCAATTCTCAGAATCCACGCAAGGATATTTTCCAGCTCACAAAAGCTATGCCCCTTGCTTCCAGCTGACAAACATCTCTCACGTTTTCACAGGGTCCCCCTATCCCTTGGGGGCTGTTTTCCTCCAGGGGGATGGATGGAAACATTCCCACATCTCACACTTGGGACCAAGACAAAAAAACATATTCATATGACACAAATGAGTTTCAAAGAAAGCAGAAACTTGTGCTTCACCTCCCCAAGTTGCTTTTGGTCATGGTGTTTTATCATAATGATAGCGACTCTAAGGAAAGGGACACAAATGATGAGAGGGTAGAGGAGTCATGGATTCTTCCATCTTAGTTTCAGAGAGCTGCTGAGCCAGGTAGTGTGTGACAAGAAGTCCTTGCAAGAGGCTGTGTGAGGTCATTGAATGAAGCTGTAAAAGTGAAGTGTGGGTTTCAGTGGAGATCACAAGATGTTGGAGACCATCAGATATCTAAGGAGAGCTGTGTACAGCAAGTGAAACCAGCACAAAAAACCAGATGTAGGTTGCAGGCAGCAACCCTAGAGGAGCAGAGTATTCTAAGTCTTTTGACACTGGACAAGTAGCTACAGGACTTGCTGTTTATCTTGCTGTGTTTTGGCCTTGCTTTGGTCCAGTAGGATGCAGTCTTGCTAGAGGAAGTACGTCATGGGAACAGGCTTTCAGATTTAAAAGTCCCACCCCCTTCTAGTTTACTCTTTCCTTCATGCCTGTAGTTTAAGAGGTGTAGAGCTCAGCTTCCTGCTTCTGCTGCCATGTCTACCACCTGCTGCCATGCTGTCCCAGCCATTACAGACTCTAAGCCTTTGGAGCCAGAAGCCAAATAAACTCTTTCCTTGATGACTTGCCCTAAGTCATGGTGTTTTACCACAGCAACAGAAAAATAACACAGGGCTGTACCAAGAGGGTTTTGTTAAACTTCCTAGGTGATTCCCTGAGATAAAGATGATTAAAGTTCTTTAACTGGGCAACATTTCCAAAGTCTGTTTACACACACCAGATTATTTAATCTTGCCAGTAAAGATGGGAAGAAACCAAGGACCAGAAAAAAACTCTCAATGTCAGTTAGTGAGGATTTAAATATGAGTCTCCTGGACTTCAAGCTCACCATGTATTTAGCAAGGTGAACTACTTTGGGGCACTCCACCTGAGGATTTGCGGGAGCCCTGTTGTTAGTCAGCTGGCCTTCTTTTATAGCATTCCTCATTCTACCATAGCTTTCCCTCCCACACAACTCTGTTCCCAGGTACCCATTGCCTATCCTTTCCTTGCTGGGATGATGGGAAGGTGACTAACCTCTCAGTGAGAATCCATTCTGTGGGAGGTGTCCCTTGAAAAGAACATTGGCAAAGGTGGGAAATGCAGTTGGTGGTGAGTCTGAGAAGGAGGCTTTGGGAGTTTGCTGTACCACTCCTGAAACTGCCCTGTAAGTTTGAAGTGGCAAAATAAACAGTTACAACAAGAAAAAGGAGGAAGAAGTGAAGAAAGAATTGAAGGAAAGAGATAAAAAAAAAAAAAGAGGAAGAAACAAAACCTGACCTAAAGGTCAGGAGACTCAGTGTTCTCTGACTCACTCCACCCTCCGCGCAGACTTCTGGGAAGCCATGCTGCTCCACTCTACCCTCTGCATTGACTTCCTGGAAGCCATGCTGCTCTAATTCAACTTCTGCACAGACTTCTGGGAGGCTACCCTGCTTCAGATTTTACTTTCCTATTGGTAAAATGAAGGGCCTGGAGTAGACTCCCCCTGTTCTGATGAACTAGTAATTGCTGTCTAACACATCTCCCTGAAATTTAGTGGGCAAAACCAAACATCATTAATTCTCCTGGACCTTTGAACTATTGGAACCTAGCTTGGCGCTTCTCACATGGGGCTTACCTGTAGAATTACAGTGGACAGAACTGAGTCTGTCATTGTCCAGCTCACATGGGCTGCACATCCTAAAGCTTCATCTGCATGGCTTGTGGAAATCCTGGCTGTGGCTGGGAAGCTAGAATGTTGCTTTCTAGCTTATTAGTGGGCTCACGGTTCTTCCTTCAACTAAGCCTCTTTGGGTGCTTATTTCTGAAATCGAGACTCTCACAAACGACAGGTTCTACACTCACATTCACAGCTATTTTGGTTGTTATTTGCACTTTTCCCACTCTGGGCTGTGACTGTCTTATCCAGTGCTATCCAGTTAATTGTCTGTGATTGCTCCTGAACACTGGTCACTACAGAATGTTCAAGAGTAAGAGACTGTGTGATAAGCAGGAGACCGTAGTTCAGCAATGATCTTCACAGACTGAGAACTTATGTCCATCTGAGATTTCCTTCCCACTTTTATGTTTTTATTTTTCTTTTGGTACTTACATTAATAAATATACATCACCGCTGTGGCCTGTATCCAACCCACTCCTTACCCACTTAATAAGTACACACTAAGATCGACAATCTTGTTACCCCAGATTGCTTCTGAAGAACTTTGGGGGACACAGTGGAAGCAAAGCTAATTTGAAGGAGTGCTGATCTATTTGGTTCTGTGTTATTTTTCCTGTTTCACTGAAAATTTGACATGTATTGATGATTTCTTGGCAGCATGAACTAAAGTCAGTGTGGTGGTTTAAATAGGTATGGCCCCCATAGACTCAGGGAGTGGCACTATTAGGAGGTGTGGCCTTGCTGGAGGAAGTGTGTCACTGTGGAGACAGGCTTTGAGGTCATATATGCTCAAGCTGTGCCCAGTGCGGCACACAGTCTCCTTCTGCTGCCTTAAGATTAAGATGCAGAACTCGGCTCCTCCAGCACCATGTCTGCTTGCATGCTGCTGCCATGCTTCCTGATGCTATAGATGTCATCATGCTCCCGTAAGAATAACGGACTAAACCTCTGGAACTGTAATCCAGCCCCAATTCAATGTTTTCCTTTATAAGAGTTGCCTTGGTCATGGTGTCTCTTCACAGCAGTAAGACCCCAAGACAGTCAGCATGATGATTAGTAGTGTTGTTTGCCAACTTAACAGTGTGTAGCTTCATTCCATGATTGTACAAATGGAGAAAGGGAACTGAGCAGCAACATGCACTCATTATTCTCTGTTTCTTGATTATGGACAGGATGTGAGTAGCTGCTTCAAGTTCCTGCTACCTTGACTTCCCTACCATAATAAATGGTACTACAAACTATGATTAAACATAAGCCTCATCTTCCTTTGATCTCTCTGTCAGAGTATTCTACCAGAGCAATAGCAAAAGAAATTGACAGTCAGCTTTTCCGACCATTTTTCTATGCCTGTAATATATGCAAAATATAGATGTCTTCTTTTCCTTCCTTCCTTCCTTCCTTCCTTCCTTCCTTCCTTCCTTCCTTCCTTCCTTCCTTCCTCTCTCCTCCTCCCCCTCATCCTCCCTCTCCTTAGCCTTTCTCTCCCTTTTTCCCTTCTCCTCCCCTACTCTTCCTCCCTTCCCCCTCCTTCCATCCTTCTTCTTCCTCCTCTTCCCCTCCTCCTCCTCCTCTTCTTCTTTCTTCTCCTTCAGGTTATTTTGAATGTTAGGCTACTGTGGTAGTTCCAATGAGAAAGGTCCCAATAGGCTCATATGTTTGAATGCATAGTTTGAAGCTGCTGGAACTATTTGGGAATAATTAAAAGGTGTGCCACTGGGGGTGGGCTTTGAGGTTTCAAAATCCCACACTATTACCTATTCTCCCTCCCCCCACTCTGTCTGTCTTGCCTTCTGCCATGTTCCATGTTCCCTGTTCCCTGCCATGATGGCCATGTACTCACCTTCTGAAACTGTAAGCAAGCCACCAATTCAATGCTTTTCTTTATAAGTTGCCTTGGTCACAGTGTCCTTTAGCAGCAATAGAACAGTAACCAAGACAGCTAGCATTTTCATTCCATTTGTGAATGTCTCTTTCTGAATCTTTTTCTTTTTTTTTAATTTATAGTAGAATTGGCAAAGTATAGCCAGGAGGCTAAATCTAATCTATCATCTAGCTTTTTTTTTTTCAAATAAAATCTTATTGGAACACTGCCACACTTATCTCTTTACTTATTTTCTATGGCTATTTTTGCCTCACATTAGTAGAATTGAGCAGCTGCTACAGAGAGCAGTTGGCACATATAGCCAAAGTTGTCTAGAATCTGCACAGAATATTTACCATCTGTTCTTGACTTCTAAAACCCAAACCTAAAACATTTACTATCTTTACAAAAAGCAGTTTTTCATCAATCCTCATCCTTAGGTGGGTTATTTTTCTTCTTAATTTCTCTGTCTTCCTGCCTCACACAGGATCTGAGTGCAGTGATTTTCTGTCACTCATGTAACATGTGAGATGGTTGTTTGTGTCCAACAGAATTCTCAGCGGTGACAGGTGTGTTAGGACTGTATGACATGGCCAGCACTGACCACAGGACACTTATAAGAACTTGAAATGTGAGTAGTACAACTGAGGAAGTCACACTCTACAGTCACGTGAGGGTAATGGTCAGGAGTACTTGTGTAGCTTCCTAGCTCTAGAGTGCCTTCTTCCTTTGTTTTAGGGGAGAAAGAGGGTAGGAACAGGTGAGAACCAAGGAAGCCAGATTCAGCTATAACAAACCCTGTCTCAGACAACTTTAATCTACCCATGAGGGCTCTGACCTAATTGTCTTTTGAGTCTCCTGTCTCCTGATATCATGATCAATTGCTACATGAATTTAGAGGGAATTTTAAAACATAGCCATTGGGAAGCTAAATTCCTGCACTGCCTCTGAGTCAACACATTGGCTAGGCAATGTTGCAGACATCTCCCATTAGAACCTCACCAGTGATATAAGGCAAAAGAAAAGAAACCTGAAATGGAGACTAAAACACATACATTGCTTAACTCCATTTAAGATATGAGAAAACAGTGACTCAGTCAACTAGACCGACCTAACTGACCTCGTGCTTCAGAAATCTGTGCTAAATATCAGGAAAGGGTGGGAGGAGATAAACAGAAATGCTTGCAATTTCCCTCGCTGTTGAAATTTCCAGAAATTGGCTACTCCAGCTCTTCTCATCTCACGGGCCACACAGCATGTGCGTCAACAAGGTTGAATTCAGAATGGGGGGAAGGGGGGCATTGACAAGGGACAGGTTAGCTGCTGCATTGATAGCATCATGCCTATGGGGAATGTCAAGGTAAGCCTTTTGGAGGCTCACAGGGAATGGCAAGTGAAGCATAAGTGACTCCTCCATCTCCTCGAAAGGGCGCGATCCACTGCACACCATATGGATCCACTAGAGTCTCCTAGCACACTAGTGAAGTCTTACAATGGATCCAAGGGATCCGAGACTAGGGCTGTGATTGCTTCCACCTTCTTTACGGAAGTCTCCTATGGTGACCTTCACCACCCCCTCCCCTCGTCCTTCACCTTCTGTAGTCGCGCTAACCTGATTGATTGTTACTGGCGCTTCAGGCTAGCATGAAACAATTTAAAGGCTGTTATACTGGATAATAAAGTTAGATCTGCATCTTTGAGTCTGATCTCTGGAGTCTGATTCCCAGGATCCTTTGTGGACCCTGTTGCCATTCATCCTCCTTCTCACATGCCCACCACAGCAGTGGGCTCAGAGATGGGTTTTAGGCATCATATGTCTAATTCCTCATTTTATGCAAGAGTAAAGAACTCAGAATTGTGTTGTAAAGGCTGTTTATACATTCACAGCATGGGGAGCAAGAAAGGATGACAGTGACCTCAGAAGTCTGAAGGCTTTTTGCTCCATCGCACAGCCAACAGGGTGAGCTATTACGATTTCCTGTCTCGAGGCTCCCTTGCCTGGAGTCCCTTTGAGAATACTGTCAGATGGTACCTTGAGTGAGAAATATCTACTTAGGTTCCTTGTTTAGCCATGTTCTAACGGCATTGGTTGAACAACCATATATGCCTTCTGTGCCTATCAATTAATCGGACTGTGAAAATGTTGTATGTGGACCAGTCAGGAAGCATGATCCCTGTCTCCCTCCATTCTCTAGTCCGGTGCCTTGAGGAAAAGCGCCATGACATTGTATCAGTTATCCTGGTCCACTCTCCACCGCTGCTGAGACACCTACATACTCACAGTCACTTGCCATTTCACTAAAGTGCAAAGATACGAGTCAGGATGAACGTTTTCCTATTTCTACAGTACCAGATTCCTTTGCGCCTCTCCTTTCCCATTTTTTTTTAAACAAATGAACTATGTTGCATGGGCATTAAGTAATTTCCCTTTAATCAACATGATAAGGATCAGGCTGAGCAGGACAATAAAGCCGCATGTTTATTCTTCCTCTATTCTTGAGCTTATGAATTTTCTTTGGCTGGGAAGAGGGTTGAGTTTAGACATCAGTCCTGCTATTAATTTGAACATGAGAAAGCTAATTAAATTTTTGCACCTTGATTCCTTTATGTTTTTATTGAGGGTAACAAAAAGCACACTTTCTGGGGATATTGGAGAAGATGGATGGAATCAGGTTTACAGATGGGCATTATCACGTGAGAGTGGGAATAGGAAGTGATAAGCAGCTGCCATAGTATGGTAAGTATGCCAAGTGGTTAACGTGGACAACACACTGTGATACAAGAACTAAGCATGATGGTAGAACAGTTATTCATAACAATGATTCCTGCAGCATGTATAACTGAGCAGCAGGAAATGTTTCAGGCAATGAGCAGTCCCTCCCCTCAAGCTGCCCATTGAGTCATCTGAGGTGGTAAAAGCACATAATCCAGGTTTAAAGGAGTGGGCTGGGAGTCTACCTGGGTGGGCAGGACAAGTGACATGGAGAAAGGGAATCCCTTTTGCAGAAGGCCGGAGGAAGGCAAGCTCTCTGCAGGGTCCGGGAATCACAAGAACACAGATCCCTGAAGAAGCGCTGTCTTCTACTGGTTTCTACTTGCTGTGATCCAACACCTGATGGGAGCAACTGAAGTGAAGGAAGATTTCTTTTGCCTCATGAGGTTTGCAGCCCCCCATTGCAGTGCAGTCTCAGAGGGAGCGAGAGGCTGCTGTTCCCACCATGGTGGCCAACTGGGAGGCAGATGCAAGGACTCATTCCTCAAAGGACAACACCTACTGACCCACCTTGTCAGCCTGGTCCCGCAAGGTCTCACAACTTCATCAAAACAAAGCACCCAACCAGGGACCAGATGCCCAAACTCCCATCTCTGCAGGCTGTTTCCCATTCAAACCGCAGTAATCAGCATAGAAGCAGCAAACAGCCAAAGAAAGCTGAGGCTGTGGCACCAGGAAAAGGCCAGATTTTTAAGATCACGTGTCCTTTAAAAGAATTAAGGGTTCCTTTACAGAGAGCGCAAAAACATTACTGGAGGTAGGGGGCATAGTGTTATCAGATTGGTTCTGGTTTCAGAGGATGAGTTAGCGTGGGACCGGGAGACAATGATGAGGTCCAGGCAAAGAAGAGCAGCGTGGGCAGCTGCTAGTCATCCAGGAGAGAAGCGGAGCAACTCCAGAGAAGTCGGAACTAGCTGACAACTGACTGTCAGGTTGAATATGATGGGATGCCACACAGCCTTTGCTAGCACCTAGAGCAGTGGTTCTCAACCTTCCCAGGGCTGCGACCCTTTAATACAGTCCCTCCTCGTGGTGACCCCCCAACCATAAGATTATTTTTGTTGCTATTTCCTGACTGTAATTTTGCTACTCTTGTAAACCGTAATGTAAATATTTTTAGAGAGGGGTTTGTCGGCGGGTTGCGACCCGCTGGTTGAGAACCGCTAACCTAGAACGCTGGAAGAGAAGCTAGGCAGAGGTAGAAGTAGGAGAGACAGTACAAAGACCAGCCACTCCCGGCCGTGCATTAGGAGGTCTATTTCTCTAGATAATAAGCCTGAAAGAGGACCAAGAGCTGAGGTCAGTGCTTACAGCGGGAATGGCTAGCTTATGTCTCCCATAGGACCAGACAGGTTGACAGTAGGTGTGGCAATCTGAGGCTCAGCTGTGTTTTGAGTAGAAAGGTTCTGTGTATATACAAGATGAAAAAGGCGTCTCAGGCACAGCTTTCTGTTCTCAGAATCAACCCTCCTGACCCAGGGTCAACGGCCAGGGCTGCAATAGAGGGTACAAATCTCACAGTAGAGGTAGCTCAGAGTCGCTAAGGTAAGTCATGTGAGTCTGGAAAACGAAAGACTCACAAAATAGAGACACCTTCCGAGTTGATGCCCTTTTAATTTGATCATAAGGACTTCCTATAATGGGTCTTTTAATAGTGTTTATTGCTCACACTTATCTCAGGTTTTGTTCCTGAAAATGCCTTCATTTCACTCTTGTTCCTGCGTATAGACATGTAGGTTGGCCATTGGAGCCTGTCCCATTTCCTGATAGTTTGAAAGATTTTGAAAAGTTGTCTGCTCTGTTTGCATCCTATCCTATCTGTGTGGTGTTTTTATTTTTTTGCTAAGATCTTTAAACTTTTCTTTTCTCCTTCTTCTCCTTCTTCTCCTTCTTCTCCTTCTTCTCCTTCTTCTCCTTCTTCTCCTTCTTCTCCTTCTTCTCCTTCTTCTCCTTCTCCTCCTCCTCCTCCTCCTCCTCCTCCTCCTCCTCCTCCTCCTCCTCCTCCTCCTTCTTCTTCTTCTTCTTCTCTTGTTTGTTTTTTTGAGACAGGGTTTCTCTGTGCAGCACTGGCTGTCCTAGACTCACTTTGTAGACCACGCTGGCCTTGAATTCACAGAGATCTACCTACCTCTGCCTCCCTGAGTGCTGGGATTACAGGAATGTGCCACCGTGCCAGGTTTGATCTTTAAACTTTTCTGATGCTCAGATTTGATTCTAATTTAAGAGTGTGTGTGTTTTCGGTGTTCTTAATTGATATTCTTGGATCTGTAGTTTTCATCAATATTTTTTTGGTGGGGGGGGAGAGAAACCTTTAGTTCTACAGTTCTTAAATCTTCAAATATGTATTTTTTAAGCTTTGTGTTATATGCAGTGTTCTGCCTGCATGTACTCCTGCGTGCCAGAAGAGGGCACCAGTTACCACTACAGATGGTGGGATTGAACTTAGGACCTTTGGAAGAATCAGTGCTCTTAACCTGTGAGCTATCTCTCCAGCCCCAGTCTTCAAATATTTTTAATGTCTTTCAGTGTATGTGTGTTAGACAACATGCTTTCACTCCCTTCTCATTAAGACCCTGTTTATTTCAGATTGCTTATAGTGTGGCCTTTTCAAGGTCATCAGTTTTTTTCTCTTCAGTGTGCACAGTGTTGCAAGACCCATCTGGTATAGTGTTCATTTTTGATATTTTTCTTTTAATTCTTAGAAATTGTATTTAAGATTTTAAAACGTATTTTCCTTGTACTTATGAGCAATTTTTCACCTTTATGCATATTTATAACTATTCCAAGCTTCTCATCTTTTATCATCCTTGTAAATTCTGGGTCTATGTCAGTTGCTTCTTCTCTTAGAAACTTTTAACGTTAGGTATAAGGCATTGTGTTTCGATTAGCTGTTGGATTTTTCTTACATTCCTTTAAATAGTGTTGGCCTTTTAAAAGGTTACAATTAAATTACTTTCATATTGGTTTGAATGTTTGGAGAATCTTACGTTTCTTCGTTCATTTTTTTCCTCTTATTTTTTATCTTTTAATTTTTGAGAATTTCATACATATATACAATGTATTCCAGTGACTGTACCTTTCCCAGTCTTTTATCTTCTTCCCAAATCCTCCACAACCCATCCCTTCACTTTCATCCCTCTTATCCCTTTCCAAGACTCATGACTTTCGAGTTGGTTTTGTTATCCAGGTGGTTTAGCTCACGCTGTGTGCATGAGCACTGGATTGGAAGTGTCCATTGGCACCTGTTAGGGCCACCTGTGGGTACACAACTGAAGGCCATGATGGGGGTCTTACTTTTAAACTTTGTTATGATGGTCCATAATTCCCTTTCCTCTGGCAGGTGTGTCTAACGATTTAACACTTGTCATACAACACGGTCATCTACAGAATTCAAACTCGGGGACTCTGCCAGCAAGCAAAAAAAACGATAATGTTTTAAGTAAGTGTACAATTTTGTTTTGGGCACACTCATAGTTTTTCCTGGGACACTCAAGGCTCCCCTCTCATGGGCTAGAAAGACATTTCATCTCCATGACAAAGGCATCTCAAATATCTAAAACATTTGAAGATTTCTCCAAGAGTTGGTAGAAATACCAACTATTTCCAGCTTCGTGTGAGCTTGGGATGCTATTGTAAAAGATGATTCAGCAACAGGTGGTTCACACGTAAGTGCTGGGAAATGGAGACCCTTTAAAGGATGTCAAATGGTCCTGCTGCTCCCCCTGAAGTAATTTTCCTTACAGGGAAGAAAAAGAGGGAAAGGTTCCATAAGTCAAGGGGCCTCTTTCCCAGTACACCATGAAGACCCTTCATTTTCCAGGGCTGTGATATCTGGCCATCCATGAAATCAATCAAATAATAATATTTATTCTTGTATAGTTTTACTGGAATTTCTTTTCAAGAGAAGAATAAACATCATCTACCCTCCTAAGATCTCAAAGACGAACTGAATTCACAAACTCTGGACACCAGCGAGCTTACTGGCCATACTTACAGAGAGTAGGTGAGAGGTTCCCTACCAGGACAGATGCTCCTTTCCCAAAAGGCATCACTAGGATATCTTTACACAGAAAGAATGAGGGCTTTCTCATATAACCACAAAGATCAAGTACTTCTCCTATTAGCTTCCCCATTCTATACACTCCAGAGTCTTTCTGAGGCCACCTGAAAGGCAAAGTTCCATACAACAGGGGTAGGTCAAGAGAGGGCCTGGCAGCATTCTCCACCCTCCAAGGAGGGATTGTAAACAGTCAACAAACTGGGATAATTCTTTTGCAAGCAAGAACAACTGAACTTCCCAAGATGGAGGTTGCATGGCTCAAGAAATAGTCACATGCAAAATAGAGCCAGTTATTTGACCTCAATAGAGATTGTTGATTACAGCTAAAAGATGACAAAGCCAAGGCCAGAGAGAATTGCTTCTATATCATGTACTGGCTCCTAGTACGAGTCCCGGATATTGGCCATCCTAAGTTCTGACTTCCGTTGTGATGGCCCCACACAACTCATTTTGTTACTTCATTGCAGCAAAAAGTGAAGATTAAATGTTGTTCTGGGCTTTAAAGGTGTTGAGGTTTCTTTCTATTCAAAGACTTAAAACAAAGCATTACTTAAACCCCAGAGGAATTTCTTAGCACGTACACGGAACTGTTCATTAGGAGGACATTCTTTATCTTCCTGGCTAGAGTTTGACGATAAGACTGTGAGTAAAGGAAGTGAGCCACATCCCCTGCAGCTTACGTCACTCCTCCTGCATCTGGAGAAGACATTCCCAAAAGGCGTCACCAGTGAGCCTGTGTGTGTGTATGTGTGTGTGTCCTTAACTGGGAGACATTGCTGTGGACATTGCCTCAATTAGGTCCACTTTGGTGAGGCATACAGCCATCTAATGGTGCCTGCTCAGTACCAGAAGTCAGAGGCAAATATCACACATGAGCTGCTCACCAGTCTGAATTCATACCCATTCTCAATGTGCGCTTGTCCCCAGCACATTATGAAGAGGAAGAAAACTTTAGATAGGATGTGTTTAATCCATTCAGTTTAATCGTTTCTCGCTGTGTCTGCCTGATACATGCAATGTGTTGTGGGACTCTTCTTTTAACCCTTCAGCACCCAGAAATGGGTAGCGCGTGGTCAACACAGTGCGATTACTTGTTCTGACCACTGCTTCAGGAACGGTTAATGTCTCAGTAACCTTGCAGGGTTTCTCCGACCGTCAGCCAGTGGTAAAGCACCCTGCAGTGGAGTGATCAAGGTCTTCAGGAAAGGTAGCCTTGTTTCATAAGCAGGGCTAGCCTTGCTGATAGATTCTCTCGGAGGTCTGACTGGGGAGCTTTCCATAGAACTGTGGCAACAATTAGTCTTGACTGGGATGACTCCTCAGTCGTGGCTTCACATCAGTGCCCCGGTCGGTGCCCTTCTGTCCTGAAAGCCATGTCCCATGCCCACCTCTAGAATTTTGGCCCAGCAAGGAATTCAAAAGATACTGTTGTTTCCTCATCATTTTAGTAGAAAAAAAAAAAAAGCAGTATTTGATTACATCTGAGCTGAGTAGCTTCTCTCTTTTGGGCAGAAGTATGACCTACTGCCCCATTGCTTCCGCCTTGGTGCAGTCTCCTGTGGGCAACCACACAAGCATCTCATCAACCACACAGTTCACATCCACACAGAGGCAAGAAATTGTACCCGAGAGATATTAAACAACTCCCCCAAACCTCATCACTTCTGATAACGGTAAATTAGAACTGAAATATGGCCTTGTCTAAATCTAAAATCATGATTTTCTCATTCTCACTTCAATAAGGGTTGGTAGCTGAAAGGGCGAAAATGGGCCACAGAAGACGAGGTAACGGGAGGCATCCTGGACTGAACTGAGTTTACAGAGATTGGGGATCAGACTTGTTCAGAAGTTCACCATTTCCAGCAGTCGGCTAATAAACTTTACTTTTACAACAATCCAAATATTTATAAAACAGGAATTACTTTTGTTCCCTAAAAGCTGTTCCGCAGTGATACAGTGTGTGGGATGGAAAGTGCACCATACAGCTTGTTCTACACGTAGGAGACATTTGAATAATTCAGTGTGCTGATGGCTGTCACTACTATAATCATCCCCGCCACCCTTCTCACAAGAATCTGGAATAACATGTTTTTCCGCTTACTTGTAACACATATTGTTAAAACGTTAGCTATAAGGATAGGTATTACTGAAGAAGAAATACAAATGGATTTGGCTTCAGAACTTATAAGTATATTACAGGCTTACAAAATGAAATTTAATTTAAATAAGCAATTCCGATGACCCAAACAAAAGACATGAACTTGCCTGTTATCTACCAATGGCACAATTATACAGATCAAAACTATTGCAAGAATCTTTAAGGCATGTGAATTTGATTTTATATCCCTAAAAGGGATACAGTCTAAAAACAAAAGTATCAATAACATATGTTTAAAACTCTCTTCAGTAAACACATTAGCAGGGTCATTGCTGTATTGTTCTTCTAGGAGCATTTTATATAAAAGGTGATGAAAGAAATTCTAACGGTACTCTTCCTGGTGTCCTTGAGAAGTAGTATTCTTTTTGAGAGACCTTTTTAAAGTTGACGGTTAAAGCAAACTATTGATGGTGTTAAATTGATGTGTACTGTTGTAGATTTATGAAATGTTTTATCTTTTTGGAAAAAAAAATTAGATTCAACTAAAAAAAAAAAAGTGGCTTACAGACCATGACCAAACCTCTAACAACATTTTTGGCTCCAAGATTTCAATTTTTATATCTGGAGCAAGAAGGAAAATGAGCCTGGAAGAAGTTGCTACAGCAGATGGTAGGGAAGGCAACAACAGCTGCTCAGGTTGTCCCCAAAGCCCTGCATGCTCAAGTGAGCAAGCACCAGTGGCCAAAAAATGAGGCACTTGAACATCAATAAGAAAGAGACCTCAGTGGTTGTGGTATGTCAAATATACCTTAACCACGCGTTCAAAATGCTGTGGAGAGGGAGAGTAGGTTGTTTACCACTGGGAATCCCAGAAAATCAATTCATTGTTTTGAAAACTGATAAAGGAAAAGGCTGGAGCATTTATCTTGCTTTTCTAAGTCATCACCAGGTGACTGAAGAGAAATTCCACCTTAGGAAAACAAACTCCCTGTTTTGTAGCAAAGCTTTAGCTGACAAATGAAGAAGAGATGACAGAATGCTATTTGCCACTGCTAATGAACTAGATACAAACCCAACACCACAGAAAGGAGACAAACATCCCCCACAGGCCTCCTGGTGAAGCACGGCTCCAGCTGTGATGATGTCTTGCTGAGAAAAGAAGAACCAAGCATAAGAACGGGTCTAGATTCAACTACCAATGCGTAGGAAATATAAATGACAAGAAAAAAAAATTAAAACTCACAGAATTTTGAAAAATGATATCCAGGAGAAAGCCCTAGAGAGTAAAACCAGCTTGATTCCGTCAATAAATAAAGAGCAAGGTAACATGAAGAAATTGAGTTTTGTTTTTTAAACTTAAAAGGCCCACAGAGGAACACTGTATAAAATGAGAAAAAAAAATATAAATATATATGAGAAAAACTTAGACATTTCTATACTCATAATATATTTTAATGTCAATAAGAAACCACTGATGTGTTTGGTATGATAACACAATGGTATTCTTAAGACACAAAATTCACCTGGTACTTGAGATTTTGGATTCTACATAATATTTACTACCATAAGGAACCAGTGATCCTTGGATACCTGACTGAAATCAGGACACTGTGCTTCCAGAAGAGGCTCATGAAGACAAATGTTAATCCCAAAGATGTGAGGAAAAAAACCCCCACTGATTCAAATCATCATGACCAAATAAATTAAAGCAGCAACTAATTAAAGCAAGCATTTTTATTTTTTGTGCCCTGGCTATCTAGCCCTAAAGGCAGAGTTCAAAAGATCAAGGAAGACAAGATTTTAATAGCTCAGGTATAGGAAGATTCCAAATGGGGGATTTGTCTGGCAAACTAGATGGTGTTACAGGAGCAGAACATAAGCATAACAAGTTAGTCATAACAACCTCCTGAAACAAAGATACAGTTTTAAGGTGGTTGTAACAAGGCAATCATAACAATAGATAGTCATAACAACCTTTTGAAACAAATGTAGGGTTACAAGATTGTAGGCTTTGATAAATTTTTTTTGAAAATATGTAATTAATATAAATAAATCATGGCTTATAAAGTAGCTTAGAAAGATATTCAATAGTTTATATAATTTTTATCTCAATAAACATCATTTATCTTTATAAATCTTCTCTAACTGAGGAGCAAATTCTTATATTCGTCAGTTGATTCATTTTTTTAATTTTTATTAAATTTGTTCTTTCTCCACAACCTCTCCAGCATGTGTTGTCACTTGAGTTTTTGATCTTGGCCATTCTGATGGGTGTAAGGTGAAATCTTAGGGTTGTTTTGATTTGCTTTTCCCTAATGGCTAATGAGGTTGAGCATTTCTTTAAGTGCTTCTCTGCCATTCAATATTCCTCTGTCAAGAATTCTCTGTTTAGCTCTGTTCTCCTTTTTTTTTTCAATGCAGCTTATTCAGGAACCTTGAACAATCATCTGACCCTGGGGAAAGCCAGCCCACAGCTTAAATAGCCTCTGGGTAGCCAACCCCAGCATGCCACGTGGGCAATGCAGATAGGTCCACATACATGGAAGCAAGCCAGATCCTCAGCCTTAGCCAAATGTGGAGTTGTTGGTGACAGAGAGCACTCACCATGGGGAAGGTGGAAGGTGGAAACCAGCTCCATCTTTAAGGCGCGGCATTACGCAGCTGTCTACAGTTCCCCCTTTTTGTTTTAGACGCATCAGGCAAGAGTAGAAGTCTGATCTGATTATTTTTTAAAACCTACATTATGTGTGGTTAAGACTTTATCTCTCTTCCAACCCTCCTACTCTAGGTAGAAGAAAAAGAAGGTGAATCAGAACGGGATGTGGCCCTCTTTAGATGCTGTTCCTTGGGGCGACTCCACTCAGGATATCCAGCAGTCCAGCAAATCAGCAAACCAGCAATCCAGCAAGCCAGAAATCCAGCAATCAATCAGTCAAGCAGCAGTACAGCAATAGCAAAAGCAGCAACAAGGACCAGCAACAGGGGCAGCAACAACTTCCTTGACATGATCTCCAAAGTATTTCTCTCTAGGAGCATTTTTAAATACTCTCTCTTTCTCTCTCTCTCTTTCTCTCTCTCTCGCTGTCTATTTATACCATCTCAGTGTCTGCACAAGGATGTTTTTCAGCCAGCAAAAACTAGCTGAACATATGTAAATATGTAAAAACATATTTACATAGCATAACCAAAACTTGTACTAAACAAAATGGTTATGATAGCCTTTTAAAACAAAGACACATGTTGTTTTCTGGAACAGACAGTCTAGAACCATTTGCAGTTAAAGTCACAGGTGGGGCATAACACAATCTTTGAGAAACAGGAATTGGCCTAGTTTGGCTTTAATATTAGATGGTTTTTAAGCCTAAGATGGAGACAGGCTGGTTCATTACTGTGTATCAGTATGACATGGGAGCATTTTGAAGGGACTGCTCTTAGTCAAACTTGTATGTCTTCAGCATTAATATGGGAAAAAATTAATAAAAATAGACTGTACTTTCCAAGACAAAAACAATTCACAATCCATGAAAGGGGCATTAGAAAATTCATGATTTACATGATTTGTAAAGTAAAAAAAAAAAAAAAAAGGTACTAATTGATTAGAGCAGAAATTATCATATAACCCATTTTACCAATGGGTCAATGTTTATTAAAGATAAAGATATATACACTATCTCAAAATACTCAAGGTACGCACAGACTACCTACTAATTATAAGAGGGGAACTTTAACTTGTGTTGTAGAGAAATCTGGAAAATACCACTACCAAGAGGTCGAGTAAAAGGTCACCAATCTTGGAGCAAATAGTCATCAGTTGTATCGTGAAGTGACGTTCTCATTGCCATGAATGTGCTATGATAGCTAAAAATACCCAATGAAGTTAGATCCAAGATAATAATCCAAAAAGCAAATGGAAAAACATTCCTCTCCATTTCAAAACGTTAATGCCATGGTAAACAATGAGAAAAAAATTCAAATTAAAGACAGCTAGAAAAAAAATGACACTATGAGTCCCTCACTGAAATCCAGTTTGATAGAAAAGGACACTACAAAGTAAGTTGTTCAGTCAGTGAATTTGGTCAGCACTATATATCAGGTATGTAGATTTCCTCAATGTTAGACCTCCTGAAATCAATCATTACAAAGTTTCTGTTCTTTAAAATGCATGTCATGTACTGCAACATGGAGAGGTAAAAGGAAGGAAAGAGGATGAACAAGCAACGAAAGTATTAATGGGTGAGTTAATCACTCATTAACGGGTGGTTGAAGATGATATGAAAATCCGTATGTTTTTACACTTAAATTTTTCATGACAGTAGTAAAACACAGAGTACGGACATGAAGAACGTTGGTGAGATGGAGATGCCTCTCGTCCTGGTGGTGGTGATGGGCTCATTGCAAACACACACAAAGAATTCACTTAATATGTGCCTATGTGGGTATGTTAATTATGCCTCAAGACAATTGCTTTCAAAAGCCAACACAAATTCAGAGTAGCAAACAATTTCTTTCTGATATCGTATATAGAAAGGCTAAATGATGATACCATGTTAACCTGTAAATGACCAATAATTTCTATTTACAAATTGCTTCTCAGTGGTCCCTGGAGTAGAAGTTTACTGAAATGCTAGCAGTATAAATGTTCATGTATGTACCACCATGGCCAGATCATCACAAACATAATACATGAGCAGAAACCATTCCCAGATTTTCAAACAGGAAGATAATTTACTTTATTAGTGGGAACTTTGAGGGGGGAAGTAAAAATGTAACATTTGTATAAATTAGTTCACTTTAATACCAAGAAATAATTCTGTCAACTGTTAAGTGTTAAAAGTAAAGAAAAATAGGGCTGGAGAGATGGCTCAGCAGTTAAAAGCTCTGAGTCCTCTTTCTGAGAACCAGGGCTCAATTCCAGCACCTAATAGTGATTCAAAACTGTGTGTGATTCCACTTCTAGGGGATCCAACGCCCTCTTCTGGCTTCCATGGACACCAGGTACATACATGATATATGCCAAAGATGAAGGCAATACACACACACATACAAAAGAAAAGTAAACTTAAAATGAACAAGAATCCCTCACAGTGGCTATTTGATAAATGAGCAGCACTTTCAAAAGCCATGCAGGATGGATAGTGTAGGAAAGGTGAGCTCAGAGTCCCCTACCACAAAACTGGAAGGGAAATGTTAAACCAACAGAAATTCAAGGAATAAAGTCAACACACTATAGAAAACTAGCATACACATCTTGCATGATACAAAATATGATCACATATAATATTGTGGATATTTATATGCATAATTTGTCACCAAGAAGAAAAACCAGGTTATAGAACAGTATTAAAACATTAAGTTGAGCTGGAGAGATGGCTCCGCAGTTAAGAACACTGGCTGGCTCTTCTTCCAGAGGGTCAGGGGTCGACTCCCAGCACCTGGTGGCCCACAGCTGTCTGTAACTCTAATTCCAGGGGATGCGTCTTCTGCTCTCTGTGAGTGACAGGCACACACATGGCACATGACAGACAAAACACCCAAACACAAGAAATGATAAAATTAAAAAATACAGTCATTTTAATCTCCACACAGAAAACATGCCTAGTATATTATACACCAAAAGGACAACAAAAGAAAGAGTAGTAGCGGGAATGTGGGTGAAGATTTGCCTCAGTGTATTCTGCTTTGTCTATAGTGTTTTTGTGTTGTTTACATAACCAAAACAATAATAAAACTGTTTTAATACAAACTACATTGTGAATAAAAACTGGCTTAAGAGGAGCTCTTATCTGTAAGAGGCAAACACTGAAACGTGAATGGAGAAAATCATCTGATGTCTGAGATTCACCTTAAATGCTGGGCGAGGAAGAGGACCTGGAATAAGGACAGAGAGAAAAAACGGGGAGAGTTGCTGAAGCATCAGAGTAAGTAGATGAAGGCTTATTATACTGCTCTGTGCATATATATGTGTATGTGTGTGTGTGTAGTATATATGTCATGTACATACACACACACATACACATATTAAGTTCTCAGTATAAGGCAAGCCAACCGAATAAAGACTTTTGTCAAATCCAAAGGACTGAAAGCTGTCACCACTCGGTGAGACCAGATGGCATGTGGCACCTGTCCAAGAACTGCCCTTCACACACACCAGGCAGCAAGAAGACCCTCTGGAAGGGCCTCAACATCAGGGCTGTCTTGTGCACTTGGGCCATGCCTACTGTTCTCTGAGGATGGCCAGACATCTTCACAAGAATGACAAGGCCATTTCTCCTAGGAATCCTTCCCCACCACATGGTACCCAGGCTAAAAGCAACTCTGCCTCCTTGGTCACCACGTTTCAGGGCCTGGTTTTATGACGAAGCTTGTCCTTATCTCTGCACTGTAAGCCTCTCACATGCACCGCTTCTTTCTGTGTCCATAAGACAGAACCCTTTTGCTGGGTTGCTAAGCAAGCGTTCGTGGAACCAGCCCACAGATCCACTTTTCCTCAGTCCTCTCAAGCCCCTGAAAAATTGCCGCTTCACAATTGGTTAGGTCCCTGGGCAAGGAATGGATGAGCACCTTTGTTCTTTAAAAAAGATGCCTTGCACTGGTGAGCAACGTGGCAGTCGTGGAGCTAGGGAAGCTGCGATCTGGTCACGAACAGTTGATAAGTATAAACGATAACAAACTGAGCACTGCCCTCCGGTTTCCTAAGAGAGTTTTCATTTGTTAATGTAGAAGAAGACTCCCTTCTCTGGGTCACCATCTCACTGTTTCTCTGCTAAGTGAAATTGTCCTTCCCCATCAGCGAAGTATTGTAATGTTAACTCATCTTCCAGCAGTCTGTCCACTACTCCCAAGGATGCCCTTTTCTTGCACATTACTTGATCTTGGCACTTGTACCTTTTCATTTAGAGGACCTATGACGTTTGTCAAACTTTAGGGAGCGTGAATTTTCACCCAAGTGTTTCCCTGACTCCTGTGGCACCTAGAAGTCTCTCTGAATTGTGTATTTCTTTCTTTCTTTCTTTCTTTCTTTCTTTCTTTCTTTCTTTCTTTCTTTCTTTCTATTTATTTAATGTATAGGAGGGTTCTGTCTGCATGAATGCCTGCAGGCCAGAAGAGGCATCAGATCTCATTATACATGGTTGTGAGATGCCGTGTGGTTGCTGGGAATTGGACTCAGGACCTCTGGATGAGCAACCAGTGTTCTTAACTGCTGAGCCATCTTTCCAGCCTGGCAGTCTCTCTTCTTAAAAAGATTCAAACAGTTTTTCATTTTCTCACTTTCCCCCCATGGCCATAATTATTCTTATAAATATCTCTTCTCCTGGAATAGCTTACAACCGTCTCTAGGGGTAAATATCACACCCTAGGCCAGGCTGAATATCCCATCCTGCCTAGATACAATTCTTACACTAAGGAACTCAGGAAACAAATAAAAGTATCTACACACAGGTTTCACTGATTAAAAAAACAAAAACAAAACAAAAACATTTCATCAAATTTTCTCATGGTTTAGGTATAGGCACTCACTGGGATGTTTTTATTCCTTTAAGTATTAAAAAATTTGCTCCAGTATGGCTTCTGGAAATAGTGGAAATAACTGCCTCCAACAGAACACCGAAATTCAAGCTGAGGCAGAGAACATCTTCTGGGGAAAGAAAGTAGAAAACGGCCCAGAGAGTGATCATACTTGGGAGGCAGTCTTGAAAACCGTGGTGAACAGTCCCCTAACCATTCAAGTTATCCGCAGGGTTTCTGAAGCTGTGGAGCTAATTGTTCTACTGGGTAACTAGGGCCTAGGCATTGCTGGCTGGGGGAGGTGAGTTGGAGTAGCTTGTTTTTAGTCACTTTTACAGATTCAGGCATCATTCTCTTCACATCTTTTCTCTCCTCTCTCCAGTTTCCTTCTCCCTCCCCTCAGCTCCTTCGTTTGTTCTTCGTCGCCTCCTACCTTCTTTCAACAGTCTCTCTTCTCCTCTTCCCATACCTTCTCCCCATCAAATCTAAGACCTCAACTCGGATCTAGGCCCCAGGTTGGACAGACAACCGAGGGAGTGGGAAGGAGAGAATCAGCTGTAAAGGATCACATTCAGATGATGCGCCACAGAAGGCATGGTAGCAGGTGACGAGGAGATAGTCGGGGGAAGACTGTTGTAAAAGAGATTAATAAGGTGCCAAGACATCACCGCGCAAAGGCACCCACAGAGCAGGTAGATATGGAGAGAGCCAGACACAACTGGGTACCTATAAAGGCTTCCTTAGCCCAGCCATTTTCCTAGGTTTGTCAGGAACCCAGCGGCAGCAACTACAGCTCTGTTGAGGTGCATTGTGTGAGGTGTGTCTCTGTATCTTCAATTGCTAACTGCTAAACCGGCAGAGTTCTAGCTGGATCTTGGTGTTTGTTATTTCTATGGCCCATCAGAAATCTTATGTTTTGTAAATATTCATTCTTCTTCCCTTGCCTATTGGTTGGAATAAAGAGCCTACAACCAATAATAGCTGGGCAGGAAACGGAGGGCAGAACTTTCCAGGAGAAAGGAGAGAGAGGGACTCTGGGAGAAAGAAAGCAAAGGTGAGAGATTTGCCAGCAGGCATGGAGGTGAACAGATGTGAACAAGAGAGGGAGAGCCACGTGGCGGGATATAGTTCCAGGATTGGTTGGGTTAAACTAGACAGTTGGCTGGGAGATTGCTCTAGCTAAAAGGCCTAAGCTTTAAACTCCTAAAAGGCCTCTGTGTCATTATTTATACTGCTGGCGGGTGTGACAGTCCCACTGTACAGCTCTGAGCATCTCAGCTCTAGTTTCTAGGGAGGGAAATAATCCAGAGAGAGCCTCTTCCTCAAATAAAGGAACAGAATACAAGAAGACATCGTTTTCTCAAGAAACTGAGGTGATTATAAAAGCAAGCTCCCCGGACGGAGGCAGTCCGTGGGCAGGGGAAGCCGGGTTTGCTGTCCTAAGCATCCTTAAGATAGCTGGAGGGGCATGGTGAGGTCTGAAAACCAGAGAAAAGGGTGGCCTCCAAATAATGTACCAGGAGCTCCAGTCACTATAGCCAGGCGGTGGAAAGGCTCCGTCTACAGTTTTGATCATAGACACTGACCTCAGGTCTGCCTGCATTCCGGTCCCACCAGCACACTTCCCAGAGGAGGCTGTGAGGAAGCAGCCTAACCCTTGGTTGTCTTCTCATCTGTACCGCGAGGGAATACAGTAGTAATGCCGTGTGGGTGGGGTGGGGAGTTCGTTCTGAAAAGGGTTGCAATGGTGAACAAGTTAACTTTTCTCCTGTCACCCATTTGAACTGAATGGAAGCATTAGTTTTCAGGGAGAAAAGCATCCTGTTTTGTTTTGTTTTTTTTCCATTCTCTTCAGTATCTGACTTTAATCCCAAAACAAACTCATCAATATTAAAAAATGAAATGGGGCCTGCTCTGCCTGCATGGCGAATACACCACGTTTCATTGAATCATCTTCACTGAATATCGCTGCTAAATCTGTGTGCTTTTTCCCTTTCCTTGGAGCCTGGGAGTAGGCCAACACCACGGCTGGGAACCAGACATAACCAGGTTTAAATATGAGTTCCACCCCTTATCCAGGCTGGCAAAGCTACCTACCCTTGACAGCTTCAGTTGTCCCAGTTTTTAGCTGCTAGGCTAATACTGTCTGGTGGTAGAGGTGCTGTGGGATTAGATGGAGCTTTGCCGGGATAGTGGCCACCCAGACCTAGTGCACAGAGATCACAAACCTGTGGGATCCAGCTTTTTAGTGTTTCCTATCTCTGTCCCTTGCTACCCTATCCTTTCTATCTACCTCTGCTCCCTCCCTCCCCAGTTTTTTTTTCCTTTTTTTTTATTAGTTACAGTTTGTTCACTTTGTATCCAAGATGTAGCCTCATCCCCCACCCTTCCCAATCCCACCCTCCCTCTTCTTCTCCTATGCCCCTCTCCCAGTCCACTGATAGGGGTGGTTCTCCTCCCCTTCCCTCTGATCCTAGCCTATCAGGTCTCATCAGAACTGGCTGCACTGTCTTCCTCTGTGGCCTGGTAAGGCTGCTCCCCGCTCAGGGGAGGTGATAAAAGAGTCAGCTACTGAGTTCATGTTAGAGACAGTCCCTGTTCCCCTTACTAGGGAACCCACTTGGAGACTGAGCTGCCATGGGCTACATCTGAGCAGGGGTTTTAGGTTGTCTCCATGCATGGTCCTTGGATGGGTATCAGTCTCAGAAAAGACCCCTGCGCCCAGATTTTTCCACCCAGCAGGGTATCAAAGCATATGCTGAGATGCATAGCCAAACTTTGGGCAAAGTGCAGGGAATCTTATAAAAGAAGGGGGAGACAGAAAGACCTGGAAGGAATAGGAGCTTTGTAAGGGGAGCAACAGAACCCAGTTCTTGTCAGAACTGTTCGCAACATTGTGGAGTTAGCTTGCTAGATTATACACTTCTCGTGTAGACGTAAGATTCTGTTTATCTTCACTTCCTGTCTAATTTTTATCTTGAGTGAATCTGGGCTCAAACTAGCCTTCAACAAATGTCTGTTGAATGGACTGACTTGATCCCCCCTCCAACCATGTGCTCGATACAATTAGTTGGGAGAATTAAGACAAAAAGTTGAAGGTACGTGGCTGCTGTGGTGATGCCTCAGTCATTCAATGCATAGGAAATAGCTTGGCAACGCAGAATCCATTTAAACCATCTACACATGGTCTCTAAGGCAATATTGAGCTTATTATCTATGCCCTTTCTACAGAATAGCCTGACTTCCAGTTCTATTTAGAGGCTGCATGACATGCTTCTTAGAGAACAGACAACAGTGTTTGTCTCCAGGGAACAGAAGAGGGCAAGGGGCTGGAAACTCCACAAAATAAATGAAGCCACAAGACCAAAAGTCCTGCATTCACATGTATCAATCTATTTCTTTGTGCCAATATTTATCAGCAATGTATATTTTTAACCACAGTACCAATTAAGTCTTGGGCTTTAATTGACAGCTGATGGAAAGCATCATACTATGGCTGTTAAGTCTCATTGATTATGCTATCTGAGCCCTTTTCCCAGTGTTTCAGTGATTTGAAAGCTTCTTTATCGACAGTGTAACTGCTCAGACTTGTATGAAAGACACTTAGGGGATGAAG
Source organism: Meriones unguiculatus (assembly GCF_030254825.1). NCBI lineage: Eukaryota > Metazoa > Chordata > Mammalia > Rodentia > Muridae > Meriones > Meriones unguiculatus. The sequence continues at coordinate 27,940,354 of NC_083364.1, forward strand.
GGAATCAACAGCATGGTACAAACTAATCTTGTTTTAAAAAGACACCAGTTCTTAGTTAATAAGCAGAAAGGCTGCAGTCTTCGAAACAGCCATTGCCAATGGGGCAGGGATGCGTAGAAATACCCGAATTCAAAGAAGCTGACATGCTTTTGATCATTCAAGGCAAAGCAATCTACTTAATTGAATTCACTGGCCCATCTGGTTTGTGAGAGCACCATTTATCAACATCAAGAGATATCTAAGACAGTTGGACTTATTCATGAAAACATAAAAGAATTTCCTATAAAAAAATTATCCGCTTTTCAGTTTCCTGGTTTCCGATTCTGGGTTCTTTCTATTGCCTGGCTATTGTGAATACAGCAGTAATGATCATGGCTGAGCAAACATCTGTGGAGTGGGTGGGTTGTCAAGTCCTCCCGTTCTACCACAGTTGTTAATTCTTACAGAAAAGCTAATCTTTAACCAACAAACAGCAGTTTTGAAAAGAAAAATAAAGAGTCCTTTATTTCTTAGGAAGGACTAGAGCAGAGGAGGTAGGAATGGGGAAGAGATGAGACATTTCCAGTGGACCACCAACAGCCTCAGTTCAGTGACTGGGGGCTAAAAGTAAGCAAGGAATGGTGTCTTTTTAGCCACACAGAAAGCTGGCTATGTGTATTCTATACATGGTCTATAATATGTTCAAAACCCTTTCGGTTGTTTCCTTCCAGTTTTCTATACCCCTACTTGATTTTTTTTCCTCTAAAATTGAGAGTTTTTGTGGCCTCTATGACAGAACTTCATCTTCCTCCAGCCCTTGTACTATATTCTTTCAGCTGAGCCTTACTTTTCTGGAGCCTCAGATTCTACGTGTCCTACCCACTATGTTCTAAGTGTCTAGACATCCACACTCTTCCAAAATGCTGTGTTTGGGCTAATGCTCCTCTCTCTTTTTGGAACTGTTTTCTGTATTTTTTTTCCTACTGGGTAGCCTCGCAGGCATTCTGCTCCCAGAGCTCAGGCTTAAAGTCGGCTTTTTCAGTAATGTTTTGTAGGATACACTCAGCCAGAGTTAATGACACCTCCCCCATAACCCCATAGAACCTGGTTTAGGCTCTGTTGATGATCTTGCTGGACAGGATGGTCTCTGCTCCTGTTCGATTGTGAGGGTGGTGAGTCATCTCCTGCATATTAGAAGTCGAGGACTCTAAGATGCTGCTATTTGGGGCAGCCTTAGGTCTCAGAGCCCTACTGGCGGGAGCCCCAGAAGGAAACACTCCACTGGGATTTGAATGGCTTGACAGCAACTAGGTTTCCTTAATTCCCTGTCTTGTTTTCCTTTAGGATGTCTTCCTTGTCCTCGTGTAACGGGCTCATCCCTGTCACTGCAGCATCCTTCCCTCCGCTTTGTCTTAGTGGCAAATGTAGTAACAGTTGTGGTGACCACTGTTGCTGCCGGTCAGGAGCTCCCAATACACAAATTAGATGGCAACCCTGCATTCAGTGTCCTCATTTTATTGTTCACATCCAAAGAAAGAGGCAGCCACAGCTATCTTCTATAGTAAACATGAACAGACTCCCTTAGATATGTGCCGACTGGCATCAGAAAGAAGTTCGACAAACACCTCGACCAAAAGGATGGCCACAGTGCATAAAAACAATCTCTATTCCCATCCAAGACACGTAGAATGTAAGAGGCTACCTTCAGTGGAAGCAAAGTTCTGAAGCAGAGATTAGCCGTTGGTATGTGGGAATGGCCCTGTGTTGCTCCAAGAAGCATGAAGAATCTATTTAGTTCTGTATCCAGCATTCACTGGTGTGTGTCCACATGGCATGTACAGGCCCTTAGACAGCAAATATGTAGACATCACAGTATGTATGCATTTAATATGGCCATCTTCTCAGCCTCGCTTCATATTTCTAGTCCAGTAAGATATGGGTAAAAATATTTCTCAAATCAAACGAGCTTGGAATGACTTCATACAGAGTTAACCCTATCGATAAGACCAATAGATGGAGCTCTTACAATAAAGCGGCCTGCACCACTGTTGCCTTAGCATGTCCCATGAAGTAGGGAATTCCTTCAGAGGGAGGTCAATACATTCTGATTCCGCCCTCACCCGGCTAACGACGTCGCCCTCCAAGACAGAGGCAACCACAGTATTTTCTTCTTTGTGAAAAGAAACAACTCCAAGTCCAGATTCGCCTGCAGGCTGTAGTATAGTGAGGAAGCACATCCATCCAGGCTTTGCTAATTTTAAACTTTGTACCGAACATATATACCTGTTTTTGTTTAACACTGATCTCAGTGCGACAAGAGAGATGCTGACATTTTCTTCCTGCATTGAGACAACCCAGCCCTCCTACATCCTGTTCTTCCTGTTTCCTGTGTTCCTTGCACTGAGCTAGGAGAACAGGGATGGGAGACTGTAACACATTGTGACACTTTCTGCCTCAGTGCTGGATGATCCTTGGTTTCCTTATAAGCAAACTGACAGTTCTCAGCAACACAAAAGTCCCTCCGGGAGTAATGGCTGCGGTCGATTATGCCCAGAACTCTGCCTCTCTTTGGTAGCATTGCAGAGAGATTCAAGAGGTGTGATCACTGCTGACTAGAAACACGGACACCAGTAACACACCGCTTCCTCGGCCACAGACTGCAGCACCTTCGAGAAAGTGAAGCTGGGGAGTTATTTCTGGGATACGGGCCAGCGCTGTGTGGATTAATGGAGTGTGGAAAGAGCTGGCTCTGCCCGAGGACGCTGGGCGAGACAGCAAATGCTGGGACACTCCACATCTTTCACCTTCAGGGATACCTTGTAGTTATCTTCACACGGGCTCAACTTAGCTACAGTATGATTTGTTATCTAGGAAGAGTTTTCTATCTGTATCCATCAAAGGCATCAACAGCTGCCAGTCACAACCCAATCTTCTCAAGCAAGTGTATCTGCACCAACTTCAGTCAAAAGGAAACTTGTTATTCAGATGGGTCATATGCACACGCGCGCGCGCACACACACGCACGCATGCGAACAGGCAAGCACATATGTATATGTATATAGACACTGACATAGCACACACAAGCATGCCTACACATATAAACATGCTCCTATGAACATAAAAGCAAACAAATGTACCTATGTGCACATTCACAAAGAAACATTCACATGCACACAGAATCACTCATGTGCATTCAGTTCAATAAACATGCACAGGTGTGTGCCAGAAATTTGTATGTACTCACACATCAATATTTCCCCATTCAAAATCACAAGTTCATGCAGCTGAGCACATGGATGCACACACATATGTACACATAGGGGCACCCACTTAAATATGCACACATGAATACACGACATGTAAGCATCATACTCATGTATACAAAAACACAGAAACAAAGCTGAACAGTCATAAACAAAGGCACATATGCACAAACATGCACACAAAGCAAACGAAGGTAAAAACAAAAATGTTCTTCTTACACACAGCCACATAAGTCCACGAATAAGGACACGCTTATAGATGTAACACACACGCACACACACAAATGGACACAATTGGGAACACACATTCTTTCGCATGAGCGCAAAGATATATGTACATGCATGTACACACAATTGCACACATCTAAGTACTCACACCCTTGACACAGATACAAATACACTGAAACTCACATGTATGCATAAAGTACTGTGCACATGCACTCACACACACCCACGTGAACACGAATGCACACCTACCCACTATGACTTGGACACACAAGTATGCACACATATGTATGCATTCAAATATGGCACTCATTATTTCATACATGTGTGCATGTGTCCCAAAGAGGAACTCAAATGCGTGCATATATAAGCCCGCATATAAATGCAGACACAGATGCGCGCACACACACACAGAGGCACACACGGTACACTCACACATTCACTCATGTAACCGCAAACAAGCATGCAAAACAACACAATCACACATGCAGACAGACATGCACAAACTACCACACATGTGCTCACACATACATGGACATTTAATCATAAACACACTTACATATATACTGAAAATGTGTATGCAAATGCACATTCATGTGAATACACATATTTGCATGAACATACTTGCTTATCTACTCAATTACATGTACATAGAAACTTAATATTCATGTACACACATCCATACACGAGCAAATAAAAGCAAGGATATACATAGCACATGCACACGTACATGCATGCCTAAACCCACACGCGTACTCAGACTCAGTCACTCACACAAAATGTGCTTACATTTGTACACACTCATATATATAGCACACAGACATATACATGTGTCCTCATGCAGACACAGATGAACACACAATTGCACATATGTTCATACACTCACAAATGTACACTCTCACATGCACATACAGAGCACCATCTTGACAATTTTACATGTGACTCATGTACACACATGCAACAGACATTTGGATATACATGAGCACATGTGCACAAACAATGTTCTTCAGGATTCTATGAATCTGTTTAAAACCAAATAGCTTCTATTGGTTAAGAAAGCTTCTTAAAACATACACACACACACATAAAACGAGTCAAAACGGAATGTTCTATCACTGTGATAGAACACCATAACTCAAAGCAACCTGGGGAGGAAAGAGTTTTTTTCATCTTATAGCTTGTGGTTCATGACGCAGGGAAATCAGGGCAGGAGCTCAAGGCAGGAACCTGGAGGCAGGAGCTGATACAGAGACATAAGAGTGTGCTTCCTGGATTGTTCCCTATGGTTTACTCAACCTGTTCCTTTTTTTTTTCTTTTTTTTATACCATCCAAGACTTACTTGCCAGGATGAGACCACCCACTGTGAGCTGGGTCTACCCACGTCAATGGTTAATGAGAAAATGCACTATGGTTTGCGTGTGGGAAAATCTGTTGGTGGCATTTTTTTTTTTTTCAATTGTAATTCCTTCTTCCCAGGTAACTCTGCTTTGTGTCAAGTTGAGAAGAAAGGACACAAAGTTATCCTGTAGCAAAGCAACAATAGCTATAAGAGACAACACAAGTTAAGAAATACAAAATGGGTGCCTGAAATGGGTGATTTCTTTTGGAATAGAAAGGAAAGTGGAGCTGGAAAGAGCTTGGAAAGAAGAGTAAATATGATCAAAACACATGAAATTCTCAAAGAAATAATACACTTTTAAAAAGAATAGGCAAAAATCGAGACTCTAGGAGAAAAAAAAACAACCTAATGATTCTGAAATATTGTCTTGTTTTAGGGCTGAAGCAGATCAATGACCAGAAATGAAGAAAACTACCCAAAGCAGGAGAAAGCTCACCAAACAGCTGTGAGTTAAGGTGGGAGTGGTTTGAAGGATATTTTAAAACCCTTTTCCTTCTTATACTTTATGTAGTCTCAGTAGAATAATTTCCTCACATTATTTTGACATTTCCTACCCCCCCCCCCCCATGGCTGTAAGCGTCCAGGAGGTGCAAAGCCAACTTAGATATGTTTACAAAGTGCCTTTTGGCTCAAAAACTCCAAGAAAGAATCCTCTGGATGCATTTTTTAAAAAATTAAATTAATTTATTCACTTTATAATATGAATGCAACCTCTTCCTTCCTCTTTCCCCTTCCCCCTGTTTCACCTTCCCACCCTCTTCTGCCTTTCCCCTGTCCCCTTCTCCTTGGAAAAGGGGAGCTCTCCCAACGCTGTACCAAGTCACCCTAGCTCATAGAGTAGCATCAGAACTAAGCATCCTCTTCCACTGAGGCCAGACAACACAGCCCAGATAGTGATCCAAAAGCAGGGTACAGAGTCATTGTTAGAGACAGCCCCTACTCCACTTGCTAATGGACTTATATGAAGAACAAGCTGCCTTTCAGTTACATATGTGTTTGGGCATAGGTCCAGCCCTTTGGTTGGTGCTTCAGCCTTTGTAATCCCCCATTGGCCTCAGTTAGTTGACTCTGATGGTCTTCTTGTAGAGTTCTTGCCCCTTCCATGTCCTTCTATCTTTCCCCCACTCTTCCTTTATCTAATGTTTGGGTCTCAGCATCTGTTTTGATCTGTTGCTGGGTAGAGCCTCTCAGAGAAGAGTTATGCTAAGCTCCTCTGTGCAAGCACAGCAGAGTAGCATTAATAGTGCCAGGTTGGCTCTCCTCTATCGGGTGGGTCTCAGGTTGAGCCAGCCACTGGTTGGCCATTCTCCCAATCTCTGCTGCATCTTTATCCTTGCACCTCTTGTAGGTAAGACAAATTTTGGATCTAAGGTTAAAGCAAAAATACACTGTCAATAGAAGGGGAACCCTGCTCCATTGCTGGTGGGAATAGAAACTTGCACAACCACTTTGGAAATCAAACTGGTATTTTCTTGGAAATTTGGGAATAGTTCTACCTCAAGACCCAGTTATACCACTTCTGGGCATATATACAAAAGATACTTCACCAGACAAGGACACTTGCTCAGCTATGTTCATAGAAGCTTTATTCATAATAGCCAGAAAATGGGAACAACCTAGATTTCCCTCAACCAAAGAATGGATAAAGAAAATGTACATTTACACAATGGAATACTACTCAGCTATTAAAAACAAGGAAATCATGAAATCTGCAGGCAAATGAATGGAACTAGGAAAGATCATCTTGAATGAGGTAACCTAGACCCAGAAAGACAAACATGGTATGTGCTCACTTGTAAGGGTTATTAGCCATGCAGTACAGAATAATCATACCATGATCCACAGATCCTGCTGCCACACTGGTTTATTCCACAGTCCCTTTTTAGAGTCAGAGCAAAGCTCAAGACAATGAAGGGGTTCATGGAGAAGTCAAACTACCTCAACCACCTGTCTGTGTTATCCTCATGTAAACAAAAGGAAGTAAACTTGGCAAAGCATCCTGCCTATCCCTGTCTCCAGGTGAAGGCCAGGGTGAAAACATGTTTTTTCGTTGAGAGCCCAATAACAAAGCAGCCTGACAAACAAGCGGCTCTCCACAAGATTCAAAGAAGCTAAGTAACCAGGAGGACCCAAGGGGAGATGCTTGAATCCCACTCAGAAGGGCAAACGGAATAGATATTGGAAGTGGATGAAGTGTGGGAACTGGGTGGGAGAGGAGGAGGGGAGGGGAGTGAGTGTGTGTGGGGGAAGGTGAGAGAGCTGGGAGAGAGAAGGTTAACACTGAGGTGGGACATCTCTGGAAGACAGGGTAGGCTCCTGAGAGGCTATGGAGGTGACTCTAGCTGAGACTCCTCGCTGCAGGGGACATGGAGACTGAAGTGGCCACCTCCTAGCCAGGCAGGACCTCCTCTGGCTGCATTTCGTTTTGTTTCTAGAAAGAAATGGTTGCTCTGTCTCCAGTGTGATCTCTGATAGCCGCAGGAGCATCTCTAAGTCTAGAGGGCTCTTTGGTACTCTTGGTGATGAGATATCCTGAGGTCCAGCACTCACTTTATTCCTATGTCTTGCTGGGAAGCCATTGCAATAATAGTCTTCTTACTTTTTTTTTTTTAAAGCCTTCTCAGTTTCATATCACCAAACACAGCCAGAGGCAACAAAAGAAGAACTCCCTAAATATTCCTTATTTTGCTACTTAACCATTTAAGTAATTAGTTTCCTGATGATTGGCTGTCAGACTTTAATGTCTTGGCGTTAATTTTACAACATAGCCTGATTTAAAGCAAACAACTTACAATCTGGGCCTCTTCTGTTTATATGCTTTCGTTAGGTGTACTAAAGAAAAAGAGGACAAAGCCAAGCTCTACCATTACTCTTATTAAGTCTCTCTAATGTCCTCCAGATGCCAGCAAAGTGCCTGAGAGTGGGTGTAGTGGGTGTCTTCACACACTAGCCCCATCCTTGCAAAACCCCCACTTAAGTCGCTACTTTTCACTGCTCCTTTTAATGACCATATTATTTTGATTTTATTAGTTTGGCTTCTTTCTGACTTCCTCTAATGGATGAGTTAACACATGACTCATACAGATACTTCTCTTCATCTTCAGGGATGTAGGGAAGCTTTTTAAAAAAAAAACATCCATCTATTTAAGTGTCTGGACCACTTTGCATTGAAAGCCATATTTGATTGCCCATAAGCCCAAGATGCCATGCTGACAAGGCTCATAATATGGGCAAATAGGCAGCACTTTGGCTTTCCTATGAGTCCTGAGGACAGTGAGTGGGGAAATTGTATACTCTGATTAAATTATTCTTGAGAAAGTGAGGTGACGCCTGAGGTGATACACTTGGACATTTAGGTCACAGTTGGTTTTAGCAAGAACATTAGGATGCACCAAACCATTGCCTGAAGGGACAACACTTACAAACACTAACAACTTTCATCCATTAAGGAAGAGGTTTGCAAACTCAGAAAGGAAATTTAATTCAAACATTTTAAGGACAGATCTTTCCCAAAACTTCATGTTAAGATGCTAAAGATAAGCAGAGGTGTTCCCATCCACATACACTCAGAATTTTTGCACCAAAAGAGAGATGCTTGTACCAAGGCAATATGTAATCTTAGGGAGTCAGAGTCTAGGTTCTATGTAAGATGCCCTAAATCCAAAACTTTCTGCCTGTCCCATGGAGAGTAACTAGCAGCAAGCATGTCTCATGCTACAACTACCTGAGGACTCAGTCAAATGTTGATGCGAAATTTGAGAAACTGTAGGACCTGTGCCAACAGTTATTTTTGAGCTCCAGCACCCAGAAGTACACATCAGGTCAGAAAGAAAGTGTGGAGAAAAGGTTTTTCTAGTCAAAGGAACAGAAAACTATCCCCAGTCAAGAAGAGTGTCAAAAGTCCCTTGAATTTGTTGCTGCTGCTTGCAGCAGTTTGTTCTGTTTTCTGTCTTCTCATTTATCAGTCCCAGAAGCGCCATGGAAGTGATGGTAGAACAGGAGCTGCATGCACAAAGAACAGGGGAGGGAGTCACCTTGCTTCCCTTTCCCCTTTTAAATCCCTCAGCCACTTGACCTTGGAATAAAGCAACATATAACCAGAATATGGGTAACTCAAGGCCACAGTGTCTGGCTAGAAGCCAAGAAAAATGATCCTCACAGCTAGAATGTATCAAGGGAACCAAGCAGCTGAGAGAGCTGGAGAACCCATCCCATGACTGGTAGTAAGTGCTTGACTCATTGTTGACGGTTACATGTATGTACCTGAACTTAAGCCATACACATCATTTTTTGAGAAGTGGGGCATGAAGCCCAATACTGCCTAGGCTGCATTTGTCCCTTGTAGCACATGAGCAAAACGACTCTAAAAGCATTTCAGTGGCTTTCAAAAGTGAATTGACATTTGAACCTTGGGTCTCAGAAACCCTCCTAGAACTTGTGACTTAAAAGAATCCAACTCAGTCATTTGTCTACTTAGATACAATCAGCTTCAATAATTTCCACAAAACTTCAGGCCTACAGCCTCACAACACAATATTCAATGTGCCAGAAATATAACCTGGAAATTATTCAAAGAAGGAAAGATCAGGAAAACTTCATCTTGCCAAGAGATACACCATCCAATACACACAAACATTAGACAACAATATCAGAATTATTGGATATTAAAGATGCTATTTAAGTCAGGCTCCAAAAAGAAGGGGTGAGCATAGCTAGATCAATGTTGATGTGGGAAGTAGCAGCAAAGAAACCAAGCACATTAAAGAGACCCAAAGGAAAAGTTTAGAGCTAAAATGTAGAAAAAGCAAAATTTAAAACTACACGTGTTCTCAATAGTAGAATGAGAAATGTCACTGAACTTAAAATTATATTAATAAAATCATCCAGTATGACCACAGGCACTAAGTGTGGTGGCCCATGCCTGAAATCATAGCACTTAGGAGATGAGAGCAGGAGTGTGAGGAGGTCTATGCCCTACTCTGTGATAGAGTGAAAATGAACTTTAGGACAGCCTGGGCTATGTGTGATCTTGTCTCAAAACAAATGAACAGAAAACAGGGATAAACAGTAATCAATAATGAATAAATAAATAAATAAAAACATGAAGGGATGCTGGATTTATATTAAGGACATTTTTTTGTATCTAATGGCATGATCATGTGATTTTTGTCTTTTAGTCTATTTACATGATGTTGTGTATGCTAAACCACTCCTGGCATCCCTGAAATGAAGCCAGCTTGATCATGATTGCTAATCTTTATAATTTGGTTTCTAAATATTTTACTGAGAACTTTTACATGCATGTTTATGACGGAGACCAGTATGGTAATTTTATTTAATTTTTTGTCTGTCATCTTGCTTTAGAGTTGGAGCATGCACAGAAGCACACAACAATTGAACCGTTATAAAACACTCCACCCTTAAAAATGCAAGTTTTACAGTATTTGTGCATACATGCACACACATATAGCAATAATCAGTCTATCAATTTAAGAGTAGGGGGCATAGAAGGGCTTGGAGGAGGACACCTAGGAAGGACTGGTTGGGGAAAGTAACATAATTCTATTTATAATAAAAAGTAACATAATTCTATTTTAATTAACATTAAGTTCTTTCTTTGTTTGTTTTTAAGGAAATGGGGAAAATAGTTGTTCTTTAGAGGATATACTCACCAGGACAAACTGCAGCCTGGGCCACAAATTCAAAGAAACAAGAGTTTAGTTCATTCACTTTGTAAGGAACAGACCTAAAACAGAATCTGGGACATCTGCTAGCTGAGGCTTTGAGCACTATATTAAATAAAAGTGGAAAGAGTGGGCACCTTTGCCTTACTCCTGACCGTAATTGGAGTGTTTTTGCTCCGTTAAGCATTACGTTGGCTACAGTCTTGTATGGAGCTTTCATTGTGTTGATGTATTCTCCCTTCATCATTTCCCTGTCCCACATACGCAGTAAGTATCTGATGAGCTAGCCCATAGATGAACAAGTGAAATTAAAGCTCATTGTTAAATGCGAAATACAAAGTTTGCATAGTCAGAAACTAGTCAGAAGTGGAAACAGTGCCGGGAAGAGGAGGTCAAGAGGAGGCGGGGATTTTGTTCCTTCTGAGATGGTGGTGAACTTCACCAAAGAACATTTGGAAAATACCAAGGAATACACGAGGGTGTCATAATTATCCATAATCACATGCTCTGAAGGCCTTTTGTTTTGCACAGAGCTATAAAATATATATTGGTTCTATTATTTTATTACAAAATCAAGATCATTTTCCAAGTACAAAGTGTTTTATTTTACTTACATACCAAAATGAACATTCTGCTTCATTATTAAATGCTCTAAAATTATGATTTGTACAGAGCAATGAAACGTTTTTAATATTTTGTATATCATAATTGCGTTCTGTCAAGGAGTATATTTGTTATTTCAAAACTTTACTTCAGAAGTAGCAATGTGATAAACATCCTCTCACACAAATTTCTATACCCACCGCCGTTCATATTGCCAGGTGATCTTTAATAAAAGGGTGTGGTTAATCTCTGGGCATGAGGCAAATATTATTGAATTACCTAGCTGTGTATCAGAGTATTCAACTTCATACTCTTCCAAATCCTCTTCCATATGAAAACTGAAAGGGTAGAGTTTTAAAACCATGTGTTGCCCACCCAGGCCTGCTTCTGCTCTTGGAATGTCCAGACTGCACACTGGGCTGGACTGGAAGGGATGAAGCAGGTAAGTTAGCAGAACCTTGCTTGGTGCAGAGTGCGAGGAGAAACAGCCTTCTCCGAGATGGTTTTTCAGTGAAATAGCTCTCCTTTATTGGGGGAAATAAGGGCTATATAATCCTGGGCCAAGTGAGTAGAGGTTTGGGGGGCTGAGATCCTGAGAATGCTCTATTTGCATGAAAAGAACTGCCTGGTACTGGCTGGACACGTGCTTATAAGGAAATAGGAAGTTTTAACCTGAAACCTTACCACCAGGCTACATGAGTACCTCAAGGGTAGCAGGGGTAGGGGTTGAAAGACCCCCACCAGGGCATGTACATGAGGACATGCAGGCCCAGGGCAGGGAGGGAGCGGTCCTTACTTCTATAGGTCTCAAGAAGAGATTTTCAGGATCTGGACATGGCTAGACCTTTCTCTTGCTCTAGGCCAGATCCCCTGGTCGCACAGCTCACCTGCCCCACAATGTGTAATGAGTATTGTTCTCAATATTTTTCAGCCTTTCGGCTTGTTTTCTTGTGTGCACATATTGATTGATGTATTATTAATTATTACGAACACACACTCCCAATCAGTAGTTACATGAAAACCAACACAACCATCTAGGCAATTCGCTAATGAGTAATGTTTCAACAAACTCATTTCCCTGCCCTCCTATAGCCCCTTCTCTGTAGAACGTGTACTTTGAATGACGCCATCACTATCACTGACTCCTTATGTTATCACTGTGGTCCTAGCTTCCCCACCTAGTTTACTAGGCTCTGCTTAAACACCATTCCCATCTCTATTTTCTCCCAGACTGAGAGCGATGGGGGTGGAATTCTTCCAGTTCATGAACAACTCATACAATTGGTAAAGATCTTTTAAAAAGGCCTGCTACCAGAACCCCAGGAGTTGGTTTAAGTCACAACTTATGTTTGCCTGATTGTCTTGTTTCATTTTTAGCACTCAGTGAGTGATGTGATAGTCTGTTCCTCTTTCTCCTTTAATTCCCCAGTCTCTCTCTTCCTCCATTGTCTCTCTTCATTCTTCCCTCCTTCATTTCACCTTTACCTTTCTTTTTCTCTTTATTCTTTTTCTCCTCCCAGTGTCCCTTCATTGTCTCCCTCCCTCTCTTTCACTTCCTCCCCTCTTCTTTACTTTTATTCTCTCCTCTCTACCCTCTCTCCTTTCTTTCCCTTTTTGTTCTCTCTCCCTCACTTTCCCCTCTTTTTTTTTATCAATTGAGTTTTTCAGTGTGAATAAAAGGTTTCCACATTATCACAGGGAAACTCAACTTAAACAGTGATACCCATAAGGTTCAAAGAAAACTCCAGTTCCCCCAAATTCTTGCACTCTAGACAAAAGCTGTACCAATAGAGCCATTTCCCTTACCTTTTACAGAAGGGACAAATGGCTTATCTGTGCTTGGTTATTTCAAAGTACTTGCTGGCCCCCAGGCTCCTTTAGCATCACTACTACCTGTTACAAATTTCAAAATCCCTGTCTTCTCACATCCTCTCTTATCCTAAACTCCTTCCAGCTCATGGGCTTCCTTCACCCCAGCTACTCATTCTCCATATAACCTTCTATTTCTGCTATGCTCCCTTTGACCTACACTTTCTTTGTTCTCCCCCATCTCACCCCCCTTCTCTCATGGCCAGGTCCAGCCTGCTAGACATGTTCAGTCTACTATTTTCTCTCACTGCTCTAGACTCTTGTAGATGCCTCTGGCTATTCTCTGTTTCTCATATCCACAATAAACACCTCCCCCTTCATAATATAACAAGGTGGTCATGCTGTCAGTTTATACGATGCGTAAGTGTGAAAAGGAAGAGAACAACAACACTTGCTATGTTTTGGAAATGGGACTGTAACACAAAGCCTAATCATGACCAGACCTTAAACAGCTAACCAGGAACTGTTTGTCTTCAAACCTTTATTTCCTTCATGCTTATTTGTCTAATTCACCAACCTTCTTTGGAAAGTTTCCCTTTTTGAGTACTTTTTACACCTTCGGGGGTGAGAGGGGCTACCTTAGCATATGGCCAGAGTACCCCTTTGAACACACTTTGATGGTCACAACGTCTCCTCACACCCACTCCTATCCAGTCTTAGGACTGTCTCTATTACATCCATGGCTTGCTCACCCATAAGGTCCATCTCTTGGATCTACATCAGTTTCTTTATTTCTACAATCCCACTCCTCATTCATTCTTGCTGAGTTAATTTTTGTCTATTTCATGAGTCTCCACTTAAACCCCTTCTCTGTAATCTTCCCCTTCATGCTTTTTAGTGTCCGTGTAATGCTGTGTATATTATTGACTTCTCTAGATGTGGGCCTCTTTAAAAAGGATAATGTTCTTTTTAGCCTATCTTCAATACCAGCTAATAAGCCATTCCAACAACATAGTATTTTGGGTAGAATTTCCACCCTGGATTCTAGGCCCCAGGTTCAGGTTTCAGGCCAGAACTATGGCTGGTTTTTAGATCATTTTAGTCTTTCTCCTACCTCAGTTCCTATGGACAGAACTTTTGTGAATTGACTTCCTTATCTCCATTGTCTTCTAGGACTTGTCCCACTCTGTAGCACAGAGGTCTGTCCTGAAAACCCATTGCCTGGTATGTTGTCCCTTACACTCATGAATCCTGTGAGATGCCCTTTAAGAAATACTTGAACACAAAGTAAACTAAGAGATAAACACTTTTATTAGTCACATTTCTATTGATGTGATAAGACACCATGACCAAGGCAATTGACAGAAGAAAGAGTTTATTTGGGGTTTGCAGTTTCAGAGGGTTAGAGACTATGACGGTGAAGCAAAAGCACGGCAGGAAGCATGGCAGCCAGCAGACAGGCGTGGTGCTGGAGCAGTAGCTGAGAAAATAGGAGGCCGAGAAGCCTGCCCCAAGTGACCTTTCCCAACAAGGCCACACTTCTCACTCCTTTTCAAAAAGTCATGCACCAATGGGAAACCAAGTATTCAACTGGATGAGTTTATGGGAGCTGCTCTCATTCAAACCACTGCCGCACTTAAAACCTTGTGCAATCTGCCCTTTGTCCAACTTTGTAGCCTTCAGTCCGCTTACAACTGACATCCATTGCACGGTCTAGACATTTTTATGTTTCAGTGCCTTTGTTCAAGCTGTACTACCTGGACGGCCTGTTCTTTTTGGAGTTCTGTTTTATTTGTTTTGGGGTTTGTTGTTGTTAGTTTGACACACGTTAGAGTTATCTTGGAAGCCAAACTGCAACCGAGAAAAATTCCTCCACTCAGTTTGCTTTTAGGCGAGACTGGAGGACATTTTATTGATTCATGGGATGATAGTACCACCCCTGACAAGTGGTCCTGAATTATAAGATAAAGCACGGTGATAAAACCAGTAAGCAGCACTAGTCCATGGCCATTGCATCACTTCCTACCTCTATGTACTGTCCTCACTTCCTTCAAAGATAGAATGTGACAGGGAAGATTAAGCCAAATAAATCCTTTCATCCACAAGTTGCTTTTGGTCATGGTGTTTTGTCAGATCAAACCTTAGCTAAACAGAAATTGGTATACCGATGCCAGGTCCAAAGCAAACTCTAATTTCTCAAACAGCAAAAGGCAGCCCAAATCCCAGAAACAAGCTCAACAAGGACTATAAGAATAATTCTGGTGGTTAGATAAAAGTCAGCGTTCTTCAGGAACTTGTAAAAACCAGTTTCCACCTGCCAAAAAGAGTCATTTCCCTCATCTTTGGCAGAAGGGTCATAGGGCTCTCCACTGACCTTTACTTGTGTTTGCATATCAAATCATACCCTGGCCTCCAGGCCTCTTCATTAGGACAAGTATCTTGTTACTATCTCAAAGTCATCACCCTAGCATGCTGGCTTCTCACCTCTCCAGGCTTCCTCCCTCCCAAATACCTGTTTGTTACCTTTATAATGGCAAAGTTGCTCCCACCTACCCCTGCTATTCTCATTATGTGCTCTTTATTCTCTATCCCCTGCTATTCTCACCTCTCTTGCATATAGCCTTGGCCAGGTCCAGTCAGCGGGTCATGTTCACTTTACTTCTTTCTCTCTCTGGACTCTTCCAGATACCTCTGGCTGTTCTCTCTTTCATATCTACAAGAAGAGAACTAGCTATATCATGAAGTGACCGTGCTGGAAGTTTCTTTATTGTGCCCCCTCATACACACCAGGATGGTGGGCTATTTCTCTGACAGACCTAACAACATGTGTCTAGGAGGATTGCAGTAGCATTTGAACTTGGGGCTCAAAAAGCCATTGGGTGGTCAGAGATCAGTGGACTGTCCTGTGGGGGCTTGGGAAGTGAGAAGGTTGAAAGTAATGCAGATGGTGGAGGCCTGTAAAGATTCAGAGGGTTGCAAAGACCCTGTCAGGGCTATTCATGCAATATCTTGGATTAACCAGTGCTTCTGACCAGCTGTGGGTAAAGAATTGGCTATAATTAACAAGAGGCCAGAACCATTCAGGAGAAAACTTTGCTTTTCTGAGACAATCCATACTGGTCAGCTGGGGCTCAAGAATCAGTTGGTGACCAGCATCACCGAGGCAGGTCTTCTTCAAAGTGTTCCTCAGGATCAGCACACAGAAACTGTGATCCAGAGGCAGCCAAGGCTGTACTTTATGCTGGTAGCCAAACTTGGTACTGTGTAAGAGTTTCCGAGATACTGCTGGTTTTGAGGGCATGAAGGGGACATGGAAAACAGCTGGAGCTTGGCACTGTGAGAGGCCAGAGAAGCCACTGGTGAAAGTGCAGCTTTAGTTTCAATAGAAACTTCAAGAAGGGATCATGGAGAGAAGCTGATGTTTGGTACCATGTAGCAGTGTTTGAATCCTTGAAGAGAAGCCAGGACTGGCCACTGATGGAAGGTGGAGCCCAGTTACAGCAAAGACCTCAGCCTAACAGAGGAATGATGACCAAGGACAGTAGCAGGTGTGGGGTGGAGATAGCTTGAGCCAATAAGACATGCTATATGTGCTGTGGATAGCTGAAGCAGAGAACTGGAACTGCCAAGCTCGTTTGGAGTCCAGAGGATCAAGAGTGAGTCCTAGACATCAAACACTGAATTTTTGAACTTTTACACTTTTGAATTGTGACTGTGTCCTTGTTCTTGCCTCTTGGTATAAGAAAGCATTTACCCTTTTCCTTCCAGGAACCCAAATGGTTTCTTGAGAGACTTTGAAATTTCAGAGATTTTGGAATTTAAGAAAGACTTCAGCTACTTTAGAGAGAGTTTGTACTTTTCTGGTGTTTTGATGAGATTGAACTTTTAAAGTGTTTGATTTTTTTTAAGACAGTCTCTTTATGTAGTCCTCGCTGTCCTAGAACTCACTATGTAGACCAGGCTAGTCTCAAACTCATAGAGACCAGCCTGCCTCTGTCTCCTGAGTGCTGGGATTAAAGACTTGTGCCACCACATAGGACTTCTATAATTTGGAATGTTTTATACTATGATATTGGTTTCTATAGTAGCATACAATCTTGGGGATAAAAATAAAGGAAAGGTTATGGTTTAATCATAATATATTGGTGTACCACATTGGCAAGAGGTCAACTGTCACAGTTTTAAAATGATTTATTATTTATTTAATGTGCATTTGCTTGCTTGGATTTTTGTGTACCATTTGCATGAATGACTGATAAGTTAGGACCTGGAGTCACAGGCAACTGTGAATCTCCATGCAGGTGCTACGAACTGAACTTGAGTCCTTTAGAAGAGCAGTAATAGCTCTTAACTAGTAAGCCCTCTCTCTAGCCCCTGGTTAGCTTTGTTGTTTTTGTTGTTTGTCAAATTGACTCATTGGCTAAAAGGAACCTCAAACCAGGAAATGACCTCACCATATTTGCCTGTGGGCAGGCCATGGGGCATTTTCTTAAGTAATGATTGCTAAGAGAGATAGGAATCTAGAGCACTGCAGGTGGCACCATCTCTGGGATGGTGGTCCTGAGTTGTATAAAAAAGCAGACTGAGCAAGCCATGAGGAGAAAGTAGTAAAGTAGCTTTATTCCAACAGCTTCTATTTCAGTTCCCGCCTCCAGGTACTTATCTCAGGTTCCTACCCTGATTTCCACCCAGGGGTACAATGTGACCTGAGAAGTTGCAAGCTCAAAAAATCCTTTTCCTCCCCAAGCTGTTTTTGGTTATGGTATTTTATCACAGCAATAGAAGCCTTACACAAAGACAACATTGATGTTCACAAGGAATTTCTTCACATCAGGTCACCTTCTCTCACTGTAGCCAACAGTGCTGCTTTGTAGGCCACAGGGTAAAGTGTGGTCATCTAGAACTACTAGGTTGACATTTCTGTGATCAATGATCGTTTTGATGTCTAGTGCCCCTTAGTGGCTTAAAACCATAAACATCAGCCTCTGTGTGCCAAGAATCCTGACACAGCTTGTCTGGGTATCTTGGAATGAGGGTCCACAGTGAACTGTAGTCAAGTTACTGACATGCAATCAGGAGAGGTTCTCATTGGCTCAGCTGGAGCCAGGTACTTTCCTTGTAGTCATTAACTCTGTCCATGGAGACAGAATCACAGTTTTTAAACCTGTATCTTCAGCAGGGGACTAGGGAGGTGGGAGATGAGGGACATCTGTTTCCAGTGTACTCATGGAGCTGATGGCAAATTCAGGAGACCTATTTCCAAACTAACTTGTGTGGCCCTTTCTAGGCTTCTGTTCATCATAAGCTGCTGAGCTGAAAGCCTCTGCTTCATGCTGAGCCACATGCATCTCTTCAAAAGGCTGCTGACAGCATTGCATCTTGCTTTACTTCTAGGGACCTTGATAGCAGACTAGTCTCCAAGTCTCAAGGAGACTCTTCTTTTTTTTTTTTTTTTTTTTTTTTCTTTTTTGAGTCAGGTTTTTACAAAGCTCAGGCTGGCTTTGAACTCACTATGTAGCCAAGGATGACCTTGAATTCATACCTTCACTTGTCCAGCACTGCATTATAGGTACATACTACCATGCCCAGCTTTCCCATTCTTTTAATCTAATTTAATTCTTATAATCTAATCTAAGAAGTCTATTTCATGACACATTCTACCCATGAGATAGGACTTCCTCAAAACCATTTGTAGTGAGAAGAAGAGGTGAGTACTGGAGCCGGCACCACTAGAGATCACCCCCAAGGCTGCTTATTTAAAAAATCAAGTCAGACCACAACTTGAATCTTACATGGCCAGGAGAGGCTCCGATCAGCTCAGCTGGAGTCAGGCACTTTTCTTGTAGTCATCAACTCTATCCAAGGAGACAGCATACATTTTTTAAAAATAACTTTTAGTTTCTGAGGTGAAAATGTAATTATATCATTCCCCTCTTTCTCTCTCCCTAGTCTTCCTACAACCCCCTCCACAGCCCTCTCCGTAGGCCCTCTTTCCATCTCTCAAATCCACGCCCCTTTTCTTTAATTGTTGTTACAGATATACTTGTTATATAGTATTTATATTAATATTATTTTAAATATATGAATCTAGCCTGCTCGGTCTGTATAGTGGTCTTTGTATGTACATGGAGCCTGATCAACATGGCTGCCTAAGCAAGAACCGAACAATGACAACACCAAAAGACTGCTTACCATGGAAGGGGTAAATCTTATGGGGCTTCAACTCTATGTAAACAGCAACCGGCAAGTATGGAATGCTGGAGGAGTCGCCAGGGAAGGGCCCTCCAAGGGATTATTGCCAAGTGGTCAGAATTACACTTTAAAATACAGCCCACCTCTGTGAACAGAGTAGGAAATTTTAGGAAAGGCCAAATTGCTAACTTGAATTACTGGTGTTCTCACTGACCTTTACACATGTGCAATCATACATGCATATATGCACACAAAATTATAGACAAACCCAGATTCACTGCCCTGAGCAGCCTGCCTCATCCCTCCTGTGCATACTGGGGCTCTAAAAACACTTCTATACGAGGGAAACAAGACTGTTGAAAGTTTACATTTGAGAAATGGGGTTAAAAAGAAGAGAGTCTTAGCTAAGATCTCAGAGTAAGTTACAGCAGAGATAGGAGGAAGGTCAGGGATTCTGGTACTGGCTGGAGCTGATGTTTGGGGTCCTTCCAGTAATTTCCAGGAGAAGCGAAGCCTTATTTGTGGTTGGTTTTTGCAAGAAATAGAGAAGGAAGAGCTGAAAAGAATAGGCTGATTTTTTAGTACTGGAAGAGAACAGTGAGACGGGGTCATGGCCCCCCGATGCTAGGCCAAGTGCAGGTCCAGTGAAATCAGCCAGACCTCCATCAATGGGTATCTGTGTGACTGGGAAGCAAAAGCAACAGGGGAAGCAGACAGGAGGGAGTGGGTAACAGAGAGTGTTGGGAAGAGCTGGGAAGGATGAATTCGCAGCACAGAGGGAAGGACAAAGTCTGTCTTCCTCACAAGGAAAAGAGATGAAAGGGGAAAACCCTGTGAGCTCCTTGAGGAGGCACAGGCAGCCAAACACTAGATCAGAGAGGTTCTGCCAGCAAGTGAGCACTAGCTGTGCTTGGAGAAACTAAGGTAGGGTAGACTTTGAGACTCAGGATCCAGACGGTAACTTACATAACTGCCAAGGGGAAACAAATGGACATCCAAAGACGGGAAATAAAAGACAGGTGGGAGCAACAGCGTCCTACCATGTGGAATGCTGGGATTTTGGGAGCTGCTGACATGTATCCCTGTCCTAGAATGTAGATAGCCCATGCAGACCTTGTCCAGTCTTCTGAGACAGCTGGATCTTCTCTGCTGCTTTTCCTCAGACCTAAGAAAACTGAAAAGTTAGTTCCTGGAAATAATTATAAACACAGGGACAAGCTGTTCTCCCCTTTCACCCATGGCTCACGGTATGTGCAGAGGGCAAGAAGAAATGGAATATTCACAGCAACAGAAAAAGAGCACACACACACCCCCCCCACTGCCCAGCTAGTTTCAAAACAGTGATAACTTTGTTGCCCAGGAATCTAGTTACAGGATGACACAGTCATCATTCAGTGCATCATTCCATTATGTGCTTAAGGATAAATCCGCCTGGGCTGTAGCTTGAGCTGTTTAAGCAAATGCCAAAAGCAGCGCTATGGGTCTGTTACGAAGCAGTGTGGCACAGTGGTTGTTATCATGCGCTTTGGAGCCAAGCGGCCTGGGTTCTCGTTTTTCCTTCTAAGTAATCGCACGGCCCTGAATGAGTCATGGCCCTTAGTGCTTCCTGTCTCTAGGATGGAGATGACGGCGTGGTCTGCCTCATGCAGTCGCTGTGAAGAGTTCCTGATGAGTAGAATTCAATACTTAACAAGCTTTAGCTGTGTGTCGGTTTGTTTGCCA
This sequence comes from Meriones unguiculatus, assembly GCF_030254825.1. NCBI lineage: Eukaryota > Metazoa > Chordata > Mammalia > Rodentia > Muridae > Meriones > Meriones unguiculatus. Next base: position 27,961,231 of record NC_083364.1, read on the forward strand.
TCAGAGTCCATGGGGAGTTTTGCAGAAGTGCTGGCTGTCAGGGAAGGGGGACTGCTTTCCTCCTGTCTAGAGATAACAGGCGATGCTGCTGTGGTTCCTTTGGGGGAGAGAGGAAGGAGCTGTTCCCGTGAGCATAGCTCTGCTCCATCACTGTGGTAGCCTGGCTAGGCTTATGCCTATGCCTGAGAGGAAGCTTGCAGTATTAAACAAACAAACAAACAAACAATAAAACTCTCCTTAGCTCCACCTGGGTATCCCCTCCCATAGCGTTTCTTCCCAGCAGAATGCTCCGGGCTGCTTATTTCACTTTTTAAAGACTAACTCTATTTTTAACTCTTACTTACATATTATAGCCTGCATACAGATGTCCACTGTGTATCTATCATTCAGAACAGAGTGTCAGGGGATCCATACAGACAACCCAACGCCATTGCATAAGTGGATTAAGAGAACACGGCATACACATGCAGTGGAGCAGGATTCATGCCCCAGGGACAAAACGCTGTTGCTTGCAGGAAAGTAGATGGAACAGGGGACAAGCAACTGGACTCCCAGACAAGCATGCCCTGCGTTGCCCAGATGTGGAGTCTCTTGACTTGATGTGATGGGAAGAACTTGACGTCACTAGCATGGTAGACTATGGCCAGCCTCATCCAGGGAGCTGAGAGGTTGGACACCAAGATGCCAGCCAGCATCCCATGTATGATAAAGGCCTTCTTGCTACAGCTCCTGAGAAAAGCAAATGACTTCCCTTTAAAAAAATTGTCTGTTTGTGTGTATATTGGTTTTGTTTGCATCGTTTTTTGAGGTACAAGCAGTCTTCCTTGGGCTCACACCAGGTGTTTATTGGCTCTGAAGACCTCTGTGATGTTGCTGATGTTTTTTTCCCTCCATTTTTCTTTTCTACCTGTTTCCATAGCCTCATGAACAGCTTCTTCCAGCACCAGATCCTTTCCTTCTGTGTCCACTTTTCCTCCAGAGTGGCCTGCAGCACTGCCTGGCACTCCAGTAGCCAGGCCGCCCAGGTAAACTTCCTGGTAGGCTTTGACCGCACAACAGTGGGGACGGAAGTGACCAGCATCCGATTTTTCTCCTATCATAGCATTGAGGTATCCCAGCCAACACTTTGAGGTGTTCCATGGCAGCTGCCCTCACTTGGTCTTGAGGGACATCGTATGTCACACCTTGTGACAAAAGCTGCTGCTCGGGCTCAGGAGTGGCATGGACCTTGGGAAGGGCTGGTGTCCATCCGCTTTCAGAGAAAGGTCAGGTAACTGAACTTATTTCTATAGTGACTGCCAGAATGTTGATGCCCTCACAACGCACAGCCACTATCTTCCAGTGCAGCAGTATCCTCTTGGCCACGATGGCTTCGAGGTGGCCCAAAAGATGGCCTTGGCCATCGGGCACTAGAACCTCCTCCTTCATCATCTTTCCCACTTGGGAAAGTTGCAGTGACTTAACCATAAGCCCACTACCCTCTTTATTCCCTGCCCCTACTTTGGCCCTTTTTCCAGCATAATGTTTAAAACATCCATTTTTTTTTTTCTAATGGTGGATAAAATATGGCTCTGTTATCATGTCCATCATCTTTGGTTCCAGCGTTAAGCCCAGGGACGGGCACATAGTAGGCCCGGGGCAAACACCGATGTGAACACAGGTCTCCAGGCTCAGGCGGATACACTGAGGGGAAGAATAATTGATGTAGCAGTCACAGCAGTGAAGGAGTGTCAGAGACAGCACCTCCTGTCCCACATGAGCTAATTATTGAGGTGCCTGAGAACTTTTCTCTTCAAGATAAAAAAAAAAAAATGTGCCACACAGGGTTTAATTTTTATTCTGTCATAAAATGCCTGTGGCGTGGGAGGGGGGAGTGTGGGAAAGTGGGAGGGATGGGTGAAGGGCAAGCAGTGTCTGTAAGAAGACCCACTCAGACGCGCCTCGGCTGCAGACTCCATCATTTCCAGGCACGAGGCCTGTATCTGAGCCCCAAGAACCTTCTTCCTGTAAGCATATACCACAGATGATTGATTAGGGGAGACCTTTTAATGAAGGCATTAATCAAAGAAATTCCCCAGCCTCGGAGGGAGCCTGTACTAATTAGGAATGCCGGAACACCCACACAGACAGCTCCAAGGCTAGGGGTGCAGGATGCTGTGGGTCGCTGCTGCCCCTTCCGCCCTTTCCTCCCCGGTTGGGCCTGTTTGTTAGGCTCTGTACCCTCAATGGTCAGCCCCATCAGAAGTGTGGCAGCCCAGCCCCAGCCAAGACCTGGGGAGGCGGAAAGTGTTCTGGCTCTCTGCAGTATCCAAGGAAGATGGAGAGACAGCTGTGCCGAGTTTCCAGCCTCCGTCTCCTGCAGCTTAAACAGTGAGGGTTCTGGCTCCCTCCTTCACTTCTGTCCTTCATTTCCTATCCTTCCATATTGATCAACACTCTCTCCTCCCCGTTAGTGTTCTCTATAAACCATTTGTGTATAGGTGGGCATAGATTCAACATGCTATATATGCATATCCCTTGAAATTATACATATTATACAATTGTGTTTACTTATCCTTACCATGATTGTCCTATGTGCCAAGAAACTGCCATCTGGGTGAGATCAGATGCACTGCTCTTGTGAAAAATCATCCCAGCTGGCTTATCAACGGTTTGCACTGTGGGGGTAAGACACAAGATCTTCTCCTGAGTATACAGCTGCTCCCTTTATCTGAAAATGCTGCACCTGCCCTGGGGCGGGGGCTAGAGTATGTAGAAGCAGGTGAAGACAAGGGTTGGAGGGACTCATCAACACGCTTCTGAGGAAGCCCTTTTCCCTGCTGGGTAAGGCTTTTCGGGTACTGCAGAAGGTGGGGTGCCCACATCCCTGTGAGTAACTTCTCACACAAGCTCTGCAAGAAAGCCCAGGAAATTAGTTGGCTTTCCAGAGTGAGCTCTGGTAGAATCATGCCTCTGTTTGTTGGTTTGTCTAAGGACTTCAGGAAGAGGGTTAGACATTGCTTTACATCTCCCCCAGAGAAAGAATTTCAGCAACATTCTTATGCCTTGACTGAGGAGAAAAATGCGGTGATGGTAAGCAAGAAGGCAAGCCTGTAGGCTCCAGGCTCAGGCAAAAGCTGATCAAGTTTGCTGAGAAAACTCAGTGCCTTGCTTCTAAAGCTTTCCAACGGTGGCCTGCAGCGACCAGACAGAGCAATTTCCTTTTATGCAAAGTCAAACCGACTGTAGATGTGAACCATATTTACAAATACTTCCGCGGTGACACCCAGATTAATTCAGTATTTGATTAAATAACAGAGCGCTGCAGCCCAGCCACATTGGCACAGGACGCTAACCATCACACTGTTCTTCCCCTCACTTAGCTTCCAATATTTCTTTCAGCTGGGCAGGCAAGTTTCATGATCCCTGCTCTACAGTCCCGAGGCTCCTCTAGGTTGTGACTTGTTTACTTTTGCACATTCGTAACTGGTGCGAGAGTTAAGCTGGAGCTTTGAGCCGTCTTGGGTTTTTAATGTTAGGTCTTGGTGCCTCTCTCACATCCAGGCTATTCAGTCTTGTACTCAGTACACAAATATGTTGTTCCTTCCTTGTGCCAGACACAGGGAACTGAGATTATCGGCTAACCCTCTTGGGAGGGAGACATGTTCGCGGACACTGCGCAGGTGTGTGCGCATGCGTGGACACAAGATGATGGTGCGTTGACAGGGCTTCTCTAAAATGACAAGGAGCCTCTGCTGAGGCACTGCCACTCACTAGAGAGGAGAAGACGGGTGGAGACAACAGTAGCATAGCGGCACATTTTCCCTCAGAGCGAGAGCGTCATGTAAAATCATGGCTCCTGTTCCTGGTTCCCACGTGCTAAATCATACAAGAAAAAAAAAAAAAAAGAATATTATGTCTCTGGCTAATTAGGACAAAATAAATGAAAGTATTCTGCCTTAGTCCCACAACTGGCACCTTGTCCCTTCCTTTACCACCAAATATAGACTCTCCTCAAGTAATAAGAATTCAATAGAACTTCAGAACTTACAAAGTGTTTTTGAACGTGCTACCCAACCTAATCCTTGGGGAAAAAAAAATGTAAATGCTGACTCCTACTTCATCGATGAAACTGGGGCCCAATGCCTTGAGTAATGACTAGAGGCCAGTATTACTGCTGATTATATATTCCTAAATCCTTCACCAGCTTCTCCCCACTCACTTACCACAAGCACACACTGGCCGTGGGTTGGTTTCCTCGGGCTGTCAGGATAAAGTCATCCATCTACAAATACAGGCAAGGACACCATAGAGGTTGTGTGAGGTTAACAAAGTCATGTGCAGGTTAGCTGCACACTTTGGGCACATTCACATTTCTTTGTTGCCATAACTACATAGAATAATGAACAGAGCTGCTGTAATCTCAAATAAGATCAAGTATTTAAATATGATTATCTTGGACCAGAAAACCTTCCCAAATGCCATAGAATTATTCTAAAAGGTAAAAGGAATCGGCGGCTACATTGTACACATCACATTTCTCTCATGACTCGTGGAGAGCTGACTGCTGCCGTAGTCTAGAGCAAGGATTTCAAAAGAATGCAATGATTTTTAGGCAGGCAAAGGGTGCCAGGGAAAAGCGTAAGGCTTGCCACGAAGGAGTCTAGCCACAAATCCTCCATTTAGCTTCTAACCAGCTTAGAGGTCAAAATGCAAAGGTCAGACATAGATGGTATGGTCCTACAGGAGTCAGTGACCAGCTATGGGACCTTGGGTACCTCCCTCAAAAGTTGTTACATGGATGGAGTGAGATAGAGCACACTGCGTGCCTCTCATAGATAGACTTGATTTGGACTGGTGTGTTTTCTTCTCTCTCTGGCCCATCCTCTCCCTACTTTTGAATAATTTTGTATTTTGTTTTATTTGTTATGACACCAAATGAAAACTGGAATGATATTTTGGAGGGATTCTAAAGGAGAAAATTAAGAAGAAGAAGAAAAAAAAAAGAACTGTTCTCAAACCTATTTTTATTGGCTTACATAAAATGCTCATGTGTGTAGTATTGATTCAACAAATATAGAACTAACCCAGTTTTGACAAAGTACTTGATTACACTACAGATACTAGCTACTCAGGCAGAGGCATTTTCAGGCATTTCTGGCCAAGTATAACTCTACTTACAGGACCAACCTTGGAGCTTGGAGCCCTTCAGCAAAAAAAAAAAAAAAAAAAAAAAAAAAAAAGACTAAGAAAACTGCGGCATGTGTATGCAATACCCTTTTATTCGTCCAAAAACTCTAATAAAGTGTGTTGTGAGCATTGGGACACCTGGCCCTCATAGTGACATACCTGGTTCAGGCTCTGGAGGACCTCCTGGAGTTTTCTCTTCCTTGTGCTTCGCTTTCATCCTGCCGTGCTCTGGAAAGGACAGAGGTTTTGATTGCAGCCCAGGCTGTCACCAAGAAACAAAGCTAAGCAAAACAGTTCTTCAGTGTGGGGCCTGGGTCTGGTCTCCGGCCTGCCCCTCCATGTTGCCTTTTGGCTTAGAATTATGAGTTCAAAGGCTATCTCAGAGTCCCACGCCAGAGATGGGCTTAATTTCCAGGTAGCAGAGCTCACATCCGTGAACCTGTATTTGCTGGGCCACTAGGCTCAGCCTTTATGTCCCCTTAGCCTACTGCTAACCATCTATGCTCCAGAGAATCAGACTTTCCTCTGGAAGAGAGGAAATCAACTTGTCTCTTACTTGATCTGCAGCCAGTTCCAACATTTGGTCTTCTTTACCAGCATTATATTTTTTTAACCACTGTATTGAATACAGCTGTTTTTAGCCTATATAAGATAAAGAGCATTAAATTAAATTAGAGTTTTATTTAGCATACAGCATGCATTTGCTGGAGTCGTTCCTGGAGTCTTCCATGCTTCAGGTCCTGCCCTCAATTCTGTGGGAACATAAAAGTCACCAAAAGACAGACATGACTTCCAAGGAGCTTCAGGTCTCAAGGGATGATGGAAAGAGGGCCAGGGTTGCCAAATAGCTGTACTGTAGAGTCAGAATCCCAGTCCTGAGCCTATGGGGATAGTGTGGCTTCTACATAATCCTCCTTCCCTGAAGAAATTTATCCCCCAAAGCACTCAGAGCTGTACTATTTGAATTTTCAGCCATGTTGGAAATGTTCTATATTTATGCCACCTGATACAGAAGCCTTGAATACGGCGCATCCACAGCTGCCTAAGCACTTCATAAATTGCCATCATAATTGACGTCACCAGGGTGGACAGTGCCGATGGGAGGCTGCTGTGGGCAGCTGTTTAGGACCAAGTCCTTGCGGGAGGAGCCCTCTGTGCTGGTCAGTGCAGTGCGGCGGCTTTGCGCGCAGTGCCGGGTCTTCTGATCTGTCACCAACACGGAGTTGTCAGCGAGTCGCCAACACTTCCACGTGGTTGCCACCAGCAACACCCCCTTTTCCTTGAGTATTCAAATCGGTAGAGTGTGGCAAGGAGCAGTTTTGGGGAAGTGCTCAGGTCAGACAGAGAGGCAATCAGTATCCCAAAGTCAGAGGTCAGCCCCTGTGGCAGCATGACGTGCGACACTGTTCCTGGGTAGGTAGGAATAACTGATGACAGGCCAAAGGAAGGACATCGCCGAGGTCTAGCTTGGTGAACTTACGTCTTTATTGTGGTTACAGCAGAAGGGCAAGTGGTTATTTGGAGCAAAAATGACTCAAAAGACCAAATCTGCTCCCAGCATGGAACCTAAAAGTTACTGCACAACTTGCGGGTAGATGGAGTATTTCTCAGCAGCTCATACTGCCCCTATAAGCATTGGAAGGAAGGAACCTAGCACATTTAGTTAGTTTCAGGGCTTTCCTGAGGCTTCTGGGTTGTTTACTTCCTCAGTTTTTGTTGTTGTTTGTTGGTTTGTTTTTGCGAGACAGGTGTATCCCTGGCTGTCTTGGATTCACTTTGTAGAGACAGCGTGGCCTCAAACTCGCAAAGATCCTCCTGCCTCCGCCTCCTCAGTGCTGGCACTAAAGATGTGCACCACCATGCCCAGCTTCAATTTTAATGATCCTCCCACTAGAACTTCTTGAGTCTTAAGGAGCTTTCCCACCACTATGAAATGTTGTACCTTCCTTTAGAACAAATGGAGTCTTAACAAGCCTCCTTCTAAGAGGAAATGTTTTGTCTCCGAGGGAATTGCTGCACAACATAGCAGGAAGGAAATGTGAACTGGACATGATGCATCTTGGTCCAGCCCTGCAGTGAGCTGTCTCTGACCCAGGGCAGTCTGCTTCTCTCCATGGGCCTCAGTTTCCTTTTTTATAAATATAAAGGTTACATTTTCTTATTTTTACATCAGCTCAAAATTGCTGCAAATAACCTACTAGCAGAGACAGTAATTTAGATAGCAGGGAAAGGAGAGCCTAGAGATTTATTTCCTGGTATGAAGCACAGGGCAAAACTAATTTAAACAGTAATAAAGAAATGTGAAGAGTTGAAAGTGGTGGTGTTATTGGCAGGAAGCTGGTGCTACTGGTAAGCTTAGCAACAATGAGAAACAAATGCCAAGGAGATTACAGAGGAAGAGAGGAAAGCTGACAAGAATCAAGAGGAAAAGCAAACGGAGAGCAAAGGCCCAGGCCACAGAAGCATAAGTTGCAAGAACGTTACAGGCCCTGCTGGCCAGAAATGGTGAAAACGAGGCAGCCAGTGCTGGTGAAGGAGAGGCAATCGGACCTCTGCAAACAGGAGTGATTGGATCAGGGATGAAGACAGGAGCACACCGTGGCCTGATGCAGATTCCTAACTCCTTCAGACAGTGTCCAAAAGCACAGGGGAAGAAAACACCAGTCGAAGATGCCTCCATTCATTTGCCATAGGCTACTGTTTGCTGAGCCCTCCGCTGCAGTGTCTCCTAGCCCAGAATCCAAATCACATGTGGCCCTTAAGCAAACAGAGGCTTGTCCAACCTCTTCCCAGCTTTAATGTGTCTGTGGCAGGCAGTGTCCTGGGAGGGTGTCTAGCTAAGTTTCCCAGGGGGTCCTAAGAGCCTCTGTTTCTTGTGTGCCAAACCATTATGCTAATAAAGACACACAGTGGCAATCTAGGCAGGAAAGGCACATGTTCACCAGGAGTAGGTGTTTTCCAAGATAAAAAGAAGACAGGGGATGGACTGGAGGAAGAGCTCCATGGTTAAGAACACTGGCACTTCCAGAGGACCTGGGTTCTATTCTCAGCCCCTACGCTACAGCTTATAGTTGCTTGTAACTCTAGTTGTAGGAGACCCAATGGCCTCTTCAGGCCTCTGTAGGTACCAGAAACACATGTGGTGCACAGACATACATGCAGACAAAATGCCAACACACATAAAACATATATTTTTAAAAAAAAAGAGAGAAAGAAGGGATACCCTTATCTTCCCTGTTGTAAACAAAGAAAGCAAAAGTTCTTACCTTGCAGACTATACAAAAATCAGGCAGTAGGTTGAGACTGGAGAATGGGTTATAGTTTGCCAGCCTGTGCTGTAGGAGTGTCACAGCACGGAGATTCAGAGGACCCTCTCAGAGGAAGTGACAGGTTTATCTCTTACAGTTTTTCTAGATGCCCTTCATTCAGCGCCTGATTTCTTGCAAGGAATATGACCTGTAAGTAGACTCCAGTCTCCAGCTATTCATTAGAGGATGAAATTAAATCAGATTTGAAGCCGTTTCTTGGGCACACACACACACACACACACACACACACACACTCATTCACTCATTCGATGCTGTCTTTACATTGAGAAGCCCAGTGCAGGAGAAAGTGGTGTGTGCTTTGGTAGAAGTTAGGAAAGACAATGTGCTAGTCACATTCTCTTCTCCACTGTTACAAGAAAAGCCACACAAACCACTCAGACTCCAATCTCGGTCAGATATGGATGGTATATTGACCACAGCTACCCAAATTCCCAGGACTGGCTATGACTAGGAACACAGAACAGAACTGGAGAACCTAACTGTAACATCAACCCATTTCCTACAGTCAGTTTATAAAAGCAAAAACCACAATTAGCTCACAAAGGGACGGATGGTGAACAGGGTAGCCGGGTCTGATTCAAGTTATTTGGCTAACAAGCAGTTCTGGCTAACATTGAAAATGTGCCTGGCAGTTGGGGCTAGCTGTGCTTATGGTTGGGGGATTTCTAGGAAAAACAAGGCCACAGAGAATGCTGAACATAAACATAGTTTCTGGTTAACCTGACGTTGTACAGGAATTCTTCTATATCAGCAAGAAGTAGAGAGGATGTGGCTGGTGGGCCTGAAACAAATATGGCTATACTTATGCCCAAAGGACCAAGTCTCAACCCCATAAACAGGAAACTGAAAATCAGCTATGTGAGCATCCTCAGTTACACAGTGAATACATGCTGAATGGGGTGCTTTAGGCTGTCCGAAGCAATTTTCTTGGTCATTCCTCCTGTCCTTATCAAATAATTGGAGTTCCTGAGCAAGAAGGTTTGTAAGCAGAACCAAAAACAAATAAAAGCCTTTAGAAATCCTAATCATGAATTACAATGCAAACAAGTACGCTGGAAAACTAACTTTCAATTAGAATCTACCTGAAGAGGGGCTGGAGCGATGGTTCCATCCTTAAGAGCACTGGCTGCTCTTGCAGGGGACACTGGTTCAGTTCCCAGCATCCCCATGGTGGCTCACAACCATGTGTGGTCCCCATTGAGGGAACCTGATGCCCTCTTCTGACCTCTGTGGGCACCAGGTACACGTGATGCACAGACATACGTGCAGGCAAAAGACTCATATTCATAAAATAAATAATTGTGTACATACATACATACATACATACATAAAATACACTTCAGAAAAAAAAGGTCTCCCCCCCTTATTCTGCTTTCCTACTGTGTTAAAATTTCATCTAAGCAAAGAAAGATCGTAGCTAACAGGGCCAGCAACAGCTTTTCCGAAAACTGGTATTTGGGAGAGCAATTTTTTTTTTCTTTTATGATTGGAGCCTGAAAGATCTGTGTTTCTGAAATAACTTGTGTGGGGCCATTTATGCCTCAAAACCTTTCCATGTGAGTCATAAAATTCATGTTACCTCATCAATACTCTCCCTAAGCATCTCACAGTGAAGGATTTGAAGTCAGTTTCTGCTCATCAGTTAGAAAGACCAGCGGCATCATATTTTACTTTTTCTAAAAATGAGAAGCACTTGAAATGCACTAGAAAGCTTTTGAGAAGTAATGAGCCATATACTGTGTTTTGCAGTGGCTCAGGCTTTTGTCACAGGGAGTGTTTGTCAAGTCATCCCCGTTACTCATCCAGTCTTCTGATGACAGCACTCCTTAGACATCCAGGACTTTGCCTGCAGTCTGGTTTTGGGAGAAACTCCCTGCCAGACACAAGCCAACGGTGCACATGACCTGCCTGTGGACCGGTACCTGCCCCCACGCTAACCTATTGTGCTGAAAATGTTGGTGGGGAATGCTGCCAAATCCGCCCGGTTTACAGGCACGTTTCCACAGCACAGGAAAAGTCTGCTGAATCAAGAGCTGACATGAGGAAGAAGAAAAAAGAAATGTCAGAGGAGAAACCACATTCCATCCATGGATGAGACAATACATTTTGCTTTTGCTTAAATTTGAGTTTAATAAAATATAATCCTATTAGGAACTTTAATCCCCTATCTCTTCCCCAAGTCAGTAGCAGAGCCCCTGCTTAACTGCTGCTCCTGACCTCTGTCTTATCAAGAACTATCTCAGGTCCTTTATCTGTGTACCCCCTTCCTTGTACTAACCTGTTTAGTCTCATCTGCAACTCAAAGACCACATGCGCTAAAACCCTCCCCCAGTGTGAGATAAAAAAAGGATACCCATTTTCTCTATGTGCTTGTATGTATTATTTAAGAAACATACAGGAATAATAGGACATTTATTGAATGTTGAAGAAAAATATTTATTATTTACAACCATCTTTTACCTTTAAAGAATAACCCTGAGAAACTGGAAGCATTTTTTATTGCCTTCTCCTTACTGTAAAGGCCTTAGACTTGCAGTTGGTGAGAAAGAGTGGGAGAGGATGTGTGAGGAGAGAAGTGAGAAGAAAGGAGATGAAGGGAGCCTAAGAATTGCTCATGGAGGTAGAAAGCTTCAGGTAAGGGGTTGCATGTGGGTGGGTGTGGCAGTTGTGTACACAAACATGCATGAAAGAAGCATAAGGTCTCGTGGGCAGACGGAGGTGAGGGCCTATGCACTTGGAAGTGTGCCTCCTATGCTTCCCCCATGTTCTGCAGGAGTCTGCCTCTCTCCTATTCCTTTGAGTGAGGCAGAGGGTGGGGGTGACCTGTGAGCAGGTTCATGCATGTGTAGGTATTTGATGCTGAGAAGAAATTGCACTACATACTCACTTTTAATTCTTTGCAACGCTGCTGAACTGAAGCCCTAATCTTGATATGAAAGTTGTTTTGGAACCCCATCCTTCCAACATGCCTATCTACATTGGCGTCTGGAGCTTTCAGGAAAGGAATGGGTCAATGTCTGACTTATATTTTACTAATTTACATTGTAGACAATTTTGTTACTAAATATAGTTCTGTCATCCCTCAACGGCTTTGAGTCCACACATGTATTTAATAAATATATTTATGTTATAGATTTGCACACTTGCTCATCCTCTCTATAAAGGGTTTCACTTAATTAGAAGGAGTGTCCAGACTGAAACAGAAGAGCCTTGGGGTGAGAAAGTACTGCTAGAACTTTTGGAATCTTGGCTTACATTCCATGAAAGGCCTTTCATCCTTTGTTCTTCCTCCTTCCCTGCTGAGTAACTCTACTTTGCACTCAGAAAAAGGCCCACACTGCTTAAAGCATTTCCAGAGTCCCACAGCTAGTAGAGAAATTATTCAAATGGAAAAATTGGCATTCGTTCTTAAGCTGAAATAAAACCGATTCAACCAAAGATCATTAAAGGAAGCTAAAACAGCTAGGCTTGTAGTTGTTTTAAAATTCCTAGGTTGTGAGAAACAGGGAGAGCAGGATATTCCTATAGAACGAAAACATCACCAAACAAGTCACTAACTCAAGGTGGAAGGTTTATGATTGTGCTGAAAAAAAAATAAAAAGCTGATGGTCAATGCAGTTACCACCAATAGCAGAAGAGTCTGTACTAGTGGTTCAATGTACCACAGCTCAAACTGGGACACTGTGATGGCTGTCAGCCTAAAGGATTTTAAGCTGGATGTAATCCAGCCATGTTAAGTCTAACTTCCACTCTGTGGAAGTTCTAGGAACAAAAGAACCAGTTAAATGAAACTCTGAAGGAATAATCTTGGTTGGAACATTGAGCCTAGCATGTGTGAGTCCATCCCTGACTCAAGTGTGTGTGTCCTAATGGACAACCAACCACCAGACTGCTTCAAAAGGCCAGACTCAGATATCTTAAGTGGAAGAGAACTGTTTTGAGTGTAGACACCAGACTGTAAGAAGCAAAGCAAAAACATCACAACAGAGCCTACCGTTAGATCTGACAGGGAAAGAGAGAAAAGCAGCTGTGAAAAATGCCTGAGGCAATTACAGCAAAGGAATCTAGAATCTCTGGTAATTATATGGAATTTACATTAATTTCTCTGAAGTGGCAATGGTATTGTAGGTAAGCAAAAGGAATTATCATTGTCATCATCGTTATCCTTATTATTCCTAGGAGAATACTTAGCTATTTTCCAGCAAGTTGTCAACATCAACAGCTGACTGGGAAACAATACAGAAAAAATGGACACACTGCAAGAAAAGCAAGATCTCACTGAAGATTGTGGAAGTGACCTCATGTTATTACTTTAACTTTCCTTTTTTGGGCAGTGTATACTCAGGACTGAACAATGGCGTCCTTCACCTCATAGTTCTATATGCTAAAAAAAAAGGTCCCTCCTCCTTGGGTTTTGTTTTCATCTCTCTCTGCTTCATTTAGTTATTTTCTGCGGAGCTGGAAACTGAAGCCTGGGTCTTGCTCATTCAACTGTTTGTGGTTAGGATGTCAATGAGCTACATCTCCACTCTTTTCTCTTCACGAGAAATAATCTTAAAGCAGTGAATTTAAAGCTAGACCTTCTTCATTGTGATTCAATTTTTGGAGGTCAAATTTTCCTCTTATGTTCTGTTTTATTTGCATCCCAAAAGTTGTGACACATTCAGTACTTAATATTTTCTAAGTTCCCTTTAGATGTCTCATTTGATGCAATGAATTATTTATGTGTACTCTTTAACTTTTAAATTTGTGTGGCCTTTTAATTATCTTTGGTAATTAATTTCCAATTTATGTGGTATGATTATTAGATTTCTTGAAACATGGCTTGTGAGGAGATGGTCAATCTCTGTAAATATTTTATGTAACCTTGAGAAAATGGTATTTCTAAAAGTTGGATTATATAGAGCTCAGGTTTGATCATCATGAGATTCAAATATTATTTAGCCTTACCAAGCTTTAGCCTCTTTGATTTATCAAACCTAAAGAAGGGGTTCAAGTCACCCACCTTATTTTGTTACTTTCTTCTTAGGATTTGGATTTTTTTTCTACTTGTATATTTTGAGGTCACAGTAGTAGATATGTAAGAGGTACAGAGCCAAGGTTATCTCAGACAAAGACTGTGAAACTGTCCTAATCTAGGGGGGTCTACCAAGACATGATGTATGAGTTGCTGTGGCTTGCCACGTGAAGAAGGAGAAGTTTATTTCAGTTCATTACTTAAGAGGCTTGGCCCATCATTGTGGAGAGGCAACAACGGTATGGAATGTGAGTAGTTTGGTAACATTACCCTGAGAGACAAGAAGCAGAGCCCTCAGGCCAGAAGCAAAATCAGGATGCAACACCCAAAAATCCATCCCCAGTGACCAGCCTCATCTCACAAAGGCTCATAACCTTCCCTTTGGTGACAGCAATTGAGACCAAGAGTGTAAACCCATCAGCCTAGGAAGACATTTCACACTCAAATCACAACACAGTAAACTAAAGGGGCTGTGATTTTTCTGGATGTGATACTTAAATAGAAAGGGACACTGTAAATACTAAGAAAGTGTCAGCGAAACATAGATTTAGATTTTAATGATGCTGGTTCATTAGTTGAGATGAATGTATGGATGTTAGGAGCAGGGAAATCCGAGCATATAGAAGCACACTCTATATTAGCTTCAGGACTTCTCTGTGACTCTAAACCCACTGTAAAGTTTAAGAATTATCTTGGGCTGGAGACATGACTCAGTAGCTAAGAGCACGGTGCTCTTCCAAAGGACCCAGCTTCAATTCCCAGCACCCACATGGCAGCTCACACTGTCTGTAACCTCAATTTCAAGGGATCTGACACCCTCACACTAATGCACATAAAATAAAATTAAATAAATCATTTAAAAAGAACTATCTGCTGTAGACACTAAAAGATGGAATCAAAACAAAATATACAAAAAAAAAAACTAAAGAAAGCTAGGAGGACAAACATTAGCTACACTGTACCTTTATTTATAGAGATGGCTATGAAACCAAAGGCCAATAGAGAGTAAGGTCTCCATTTAACAGAAACTCTGCCATAGTTGGGAATTTACTCTCTGTACGTTCTAAAAAGCCACGTGCCCTGATCTAATGTTGAGCGGCCATTATCATTATCACACTTTAAATAACAACTCTGGTAGATACTGAAGCCCTATACGGAAGCAATTCAGACCAACCTTAAAACATCTGGGTGTCAGTGTTGGGCTATCAACATCTACCCTTAGGAAGCAGGAATCACAACAGACAAAGTCTTCCAGTAGCCTCCAGAATTTGTTTTCTCTACAGGTTTTTTTTTTTTTTTTAGTCTCCAAGTGAGAGGATTTACTATCCAAGAAGAAAATTTTAACACTTCTTCAATAGTAAGGAATTGGTAGGAAACCCCTACCATTTGCTTGCAGGCTAACTAAGGTGTTCGCAGACTCCAAACTGTCTGAAATGGAGGCTGATCTGTAGCTGTCTTTTAGTCTGTGACGTACCAAAATTCTCAATTTCCTGCTATCTGGAACCTGTAAGGGTCTGCTCACCTGTGGAAAATGAAAGGTGAGACCACAGAGACAGGGAATTCACTCCCCCTACATGCACAGTTTGGGCCTCCCACCAACTACATATGTCAAATCAGAAAAAAAGAATGAACAGAGGACCATTTCTCGTAGAGGAATGACAAAGCAAAGAGGGGAAAGTATATTTAAAAGAAGACTTTGATACAAAAAACGTCTCCGTGTTATCCTCTTCATGCATATTTAGTTATGGTCTGTGCAGCTATGACTCAATTAAGTATTAAGTGCCCCAAGCCAAGAGTGATTTTATTTGCCCTCCTTTGTCTAAAATGTAACTTACTCACTTGGGAGCCAGTTAGTCATCATCATTGTAAAAGGGCAAAGAAATATGTTATGGTCTGATTAAATTCAAATGCTCTGGACATCGCTCTCAGCCAGAGGACATCTTGTGCCCCTGCTGGCATTCTTTTGTAGAGACTTTTACCACGTTGCTCACCCTGTACCCGTTGTCTGAGTAAGTGGCAAGGGCTGTTTTCATTTTCTTCCAAAAGTTAAAGGATGACAAAGATTCATTCATGACAAAGATTCCTGGCAAGTAAAGCAGGAACATCCTGAAAGGGGAGGAGGCCCCTGGCAGGGGCCTCTCTCATGTCGCTGTTGTTCTCCACACACTTCTGGGGTGGGCTTAGGGGTGGAGGTTGGGCCTCTGGGCACAGCTACCACAGGACCTGCCCTGCCGATTAACAAGGACTTTGTGACCACGGCCCTGTGTGGAGCTGGGCATGGGTATCCCCCCACCCTTAGGCTGCTTCGGGTGCAGCCTCTGGTCTGGGTGAAGATTGTTGTATCAAACACAGAGAAGAGAACCCCAAAGGCCTGTGGGTTGGCCCTGAAAGAAAGAAAGAGAAAGAAAGAAAGAAAGAAAGAAAGAAAGAAAGAAAGAAAGAAAGAAAGAAAGAAAGGAAAAAAGAGGAACAGATTTCCTGACCCTCTGCTTATAGACGCTACTCTCAAAGACTAAACTAGATACTGAGCATCTGAGAATCACAAGTTGGAGGCAGTTTGCGCTCCTCAGATTTTGTTTCTGTTTTCGTTTTCACTTTGTCTATAACAAATCCTTCAGCAAGCCAAGAACATAGAACTCTGTTTACTCTATTCATCAGTCCTGTTCTCCATTCATCTCTGCTGCTACCTGCAGTTCCAGGCTTACCATCACCCTGTTGGGATGATGATCAACACCTCCTTAGTGTTCCTCTAGACTCCGCTGGCTCTTTTGATCCATATTGACTATAGCAACCAAAGGAAGGGAGAGTCACTCTTCTGCCTCAGATCACTAATGGCTCCCTACTGCCTCCCTGACAGCACAACTTTCTAACCACGTGTCTGTCTCACAGTCAAGCCCATGACCACCCCAGCCTAAGATGTTCCGAAGCACAACCTCACAATGGTCAACTTGTCACTGGTGCTTGAGCGCAAACATGCCATCCTCAAAGAAGACACAAGCCTCAAGACCTAAATAACTTCAGCCATTGTTCTTGTCACCGCCATTTTATTTTTGGTACTGACCACTCCCTCTCTGACCTGTAATTCTTTGAGAAATGTATACCATATATTTTGAACATATCCGCCCCCCAGTTCTTCTTCTTACCATGCACTCACACCCCATTCTTTCCCATCAGACTTGGAGATCACTTATTTTTGGTTTGTTTGGTTTGTTTTAGTTTCTTTCCCCATTGAATCCAGTTTGTACTGCCCAGGTACTCGTAGGCTTGGTGCCTTATCTCCTGTTTGGTCAGCCTACCAGGAATTGCATTATAAAAAATAGCCTTACTTTCCCCTTCCCAGCAACCATTAGATACGAACTTCACAGCTAGTGGTAATATTACATATCTACTCCCACCTCCACTGGAATGTTGTATAACTGGAGTTTTCCAGGGTCTTGTGTATGCCCTCACAATTGCTGCCAGCTCATGTATGCTTCTGCCCCGTTGTGTTTGAGAAACGCTCTGTGTCTTACAAATTCTTCATCACCCCTAGCTCTTACAGTCTTTCTAGTCCCTCTTCTGCAAAGATCCTGAAGCCTTAGGATGAGATATGAGCATCCTGTTCCGAGCTTGCACTGTACAATCTTTTGTTCCCTGCATGCTAACCAGTTGAAGGTCTCTGAACCTACCCCAAGGAACAGATTCCTGATGATGGCGGGTAGACAATCTGATCTATGGGTATTGCAATAAGTCATTACAAATAATGATATTAATTTTCATTTATTCCTGTTTCTGCCCGAGTTCATTAGACTACTGGGATCATGCAAGCAGGCCACTTGTCTATCTTCTTCATTGATGTAACCCTAATACCTAGTAAAAAGCGTAACTGTAAGTGATAATAATAAGGGATCAGTTGTTTTCAAAGTTAATTTTTATAGAAGGAAGGAACAAAGCAAAAATGGTTCTATCTGCATGTGGGAAATGAGACAGTCAGTGTTAATTGTCATCTTGATACTTTACAGTCACATGGGTGAAGGGCCCAAGGATTGCCTGTGGGGGGTTGTCCTATTTGTGTTAATTGCTGTGGGACAACCCATCTTAGCTGTGGGCAGGTCCTAGGCTGTGTATGGAGATGAAGAACACTGAACACTTGCATGCACACTCCTAACTACAGGCCTAATGCACAGTTAAGAACACTCTCTTTTACCTTGACTTGAGTTTAGAGATACTGAGAAAGTGCTCATCTGAGAGATATGGCTGTCTGTCCCGCAATCACCTCACCACCATCTTTGGTGAGGGGTTATGCAGAGAATGTGTTGCCTAAGGAAAGACTATATGTCCTAACTCCCTTCCAGTCAGCCCTCAAGCTCATGGTTCATTGTGAGTGTTTTGGTGAGCTGTAGTCAGAAAAATGTTAAGGAAATGATGGCCACCACTTCCTCCCAGGCAACACTGTCTTATTTCCAAGACTCAGGATGTTCAAGGTCTTGTTGGGAGCCTTGTGTTAAAGGCATCACATTTCCTATACTGATGTCCTTACCCACTGGCACTGTTAACTAAGAAATCTTTTGTACTGTGGATCAGTTTGTACACATTAGGATCTAACTGTAGTGTTTCTAACCTATCAAAGTAATCTTATTAGGCTATAGTAAGTTAAGTGAAAAAAAAATCCTAAGAACAGGACTGGTTCATTGATATTTTTTCTGTTTGACGCTTGACAGGAATAAAGCAAACACATCCCACAGTAAATGTAGTAGTTAGAAAAGAGGGAAGGGTTTCCAGACTTTGGGGATACAAGCTGGAGGTGAAAAGAAAAGGGATTCAAAATAATGTGACAAGTGACCTGAAATTGGCCATTTTCCTGCACAAAGACAAAAAAAAAAATGTTTTAGAAGTTCTTCCATGACATAGTATCTTCAGAATTATGGTGAGTTCAGAATTAAGGGATAAAACTTTACCAGCAACTTACATGTTGTATTCTCTCACTCTCCAAACAATGAAACATCCAATATTTTGGCTATTTTCTCAAAAATAAATGTGACAATTATAAAACCAAGATATTTATCTGGATACTCCATCATTTCCTTGAGGCTGGCCATTTCTCCTCAGTGAATCCAAATATCTTTTCCCTAGAAGGAGCAGGGTCTTGACTGATCACTATTAGGTTGAACAATGTTTCCTATCCTGAGACATCATGTAATAGAATACATTAACAATTATCTAGTCACTCAATGCCTCTAGTTTTATTGTCTTAGGGAAGCAAATCTCCATGAACACAAAAAACGTCTTTGGAGTAGCATTTTTGAGGGTGAGAAAAACCTTTGCCTGTGATGATGACTGAAAAGAAAACTATATCTCGGGTCATATTATTATATGACATGATATTAATTTTGCCTATGTGGAACACGATGGTGGGTTTCTGAGTCCCTGCTAGTCCATGAGAGCTGCTGTTCTACCTTGCCCACCAAAACTCATTCTCAGTTTTCACAGGAACGTTGCCCCATGAAAGATAATGGGAGAAGCTTGGCTCTTCTTTCTGCAATACTCTCAGCGTTTTAACATTTTAGGCGTTATCAGTGAAACGGACTGGGTCATTCTTACAAGTTAATCCCTCTTGTCTCCTTCTATGGCTGTGGGAGGTAGCCTCCTGTCACACTACAAAGCTTTTTCTGGGGTTGTTGATGGGTCTGCTTAAATCCAGCATAAACCAAACACCAGGTCAGTGTGATGGCAGAAATCTATTGTAACCAAGCCACCACTGATCAATCAGGGCTGCAGAAAAGACTCAGGAGCCGGACTGCAACCCTGAGGGGATGTGGTACACCATACATAAAGGATGAAACCATAAAGCAAGGGGGAACGGGGTGGGCTATAGCCTTATCCAACCATGTTTTGACAAGGGGTTGAGCAAGGGAGCTTCCATCAATCAGGATAAGAGTAGGTCCCTGGGCTTGGGAACATGAACTTAATTTGATCCTGTCAGCAAGCTGGAGAAGTTGTCTTTGAGACGTCTGGAGTCAGACAACTGTTTCCTTACAACAGAAGCTGTTCAGATATTGGGAAGTTCCCAGCTCCCCTGAGGCCTGGGATCTTGAATTTAGTTTCTCTCTATGAGTAGATGGAATCTGAAAACCAAATGGTAGTACTTAGAATAAGTTCCTTTTTTTGCTTGTTGTCAACAGGGAGACACAACACACAGGTCAATTCACCCCAGATAGGGAGCTCATGACAGTCCAAAGTATGGATAACACCAAAGTCCAACTTGGTGACTCATGAGTTTTATTGGGGTTACCTGCAGGAATATGGGTGAGGGGTTACTTACAGGAATATGGGTGAAGGGTTACTTGAAGGAGCAAAAATGACTCAAAGACAAGTCCATTACTAATAACCATCCAAGCATCCATGACAGCTCACAAATGCTGGATACCTGGAATACAGTACTCAGCCTGCAGATTGGAGAGCGTCCTTTCCAAGTGACTCGGTCTAAATCTTTTCCAGACAGCTATTGCATGCAGTTTGTCTGGTTTCTGCTTTGTCCAGGCAGCTGGTCTGGTCTCAGTGTTTTCTGTGCAGTTTGGCGCCTCAGAGAGTCTTCTTTGTAGCTCAGCTTTCTTCCCTGAGAGGGGCTCTCAGCTTTCACTATTTACTCTGCCAGAGAGGGACCTAGTGAGTATGGTCAGTTTCAGGGACTTCCTGAAGCTATCTTTAGTTGTTCCTACTCAATGAGATTCCCTGCGGGATGGAATGTTTCATTCTCAGAGGAAACTCCTATACAACACCTCCACTGTGGCTAATATGACCCCACAGATAGTAGCCCACCAAGAATGGCAGGTACATTTTGAGTTCTCCCTTGGAAGACATACTGTTACGTAGGAGGTACTGTGGAGATGGGTGTGTCTGCTGGGATGAGTGGTGGGTTTTCCTCGGGTGGAATTGCTATACTAAGCTGATCTCTCTCCCTGAAAGACCAGAGCATTTCAGTTCATTCTCTCATGCAATCCTTTCTAGGAAGCAAACTTCTGAGAACTTTGTATTTCTGAATAATAACTACAGACACACAGAGTTGGGAAGGCATCCAGCCAGTGACTCACAGTTTGAGTCAAGTCAGCCTTTAGGGTGTTCTAGGGGAAAGAAACTGTAATTGGTCTGACTGGCCACAGTGAATGAGTAGGTGGAGGGCAGAGACGTGAAACCCCTGAGACTTGTTTCTTCCCAGGAAGGAATTATTTGCCATTGCCAGGATGCTTGCTGGGATTAAAGTGGCTCAGGCAGACCTGGGGACCTCTCAGGGGCCGCAAGAGTTAGCTCACAGGTGTACATTTCAGAGCGAAATATTGCCTCAACATTAGAAACAGCTTTGAGATTTCAAATGGGTTTCCTTCAGAATTGAATTTCTGATCACAGAAAAATATTTTTAAAAATATTGACTGGCTCACAGAGAAATAATTAGAAAAAAACCACCTTAATTTGTTTAGGTTTTGGACTATGTAGCTATATAGTATATTATATACAATATATGTGTGTACAATATGCATAGATCATATGTTTATATTATATATAATATATTTATGTTCATTCAAAGGCCTTTTAATTTCCTTTAACTGTGATTACATGAACAATTGATTCTTTTAATTTCTGAAATTACTGTATGCATTTACATACGTCTAAATAAAGTCATATATCACTAAAAAGGTGCACAGAAATTTCCTGCTCTTTCTCTTCATGTCTAGCCATCCTGTACATCTCCTCTCCCCCATCAATCAAACTTAGCTCTTCTGGGCACCTACCTAGCATTTGCAAACCTATCTCTGGATAACAACGTGTTGTATTTTCTCAACTGTAGACATTTTCTGTTGACTGTTACCAGAAAAGAGAGCTTACCTGCCCCCTCTGGCTGTTCTCTCTCTTTTTAATCTCCCATGATCGTCACAGTAAGAATTTGGTTGAGTTAAGGTTGACATTATTATGGCTCCGTAAGTATTTAGCGTGAGCCGATACTGTGCAGTCATGACTGTGTCTTTCTTTGACAACATCCTATTCTTCTGAAGTTAAAAGTTACCCTCCTTTCCTCTTATCAGTATAAAAAAAATGTATCCCTCCCCTCAAATGTATCAATGTACAATCCCAATGCTTCAATGTATATAACGTCTTCACCATCTTAAACATCCCAGGGCCATTCTCCTTCAAAGTGTGTCCTGTGTCCCCCTTCTCCAAGCCGGCTTGCTTTCCTCTCTTCATCTGATTCTGCTCCTATAAACTCTGCTGTCCTGAACCCCACAGCCTCTTTTCTGTTTGTCTGTCACTTGTTGAAGCATGTAATCTGGAGGCATACTCTTTTTTTTTTCTCATTTATTTTATTTTTATTAATTACAGTTTATTTATTTTGTACCCCAGCTGTAGCTTCCTCCCCAACCCCTCCCCAACCCATCTTCCCTCCCTCTTCATACTCTTTTAAAACCTCTTGACAACCAAATTTTCTGAATCCTGGTTTGCCCAATGCCCCCAACTTTGTCTGGTTGTTGCTGTGACCTGATGGAGATTTACTAAGTAGCTCTCCCATCCATTTCCTTTCCATTTGTGAGAAAGCCCTGCTAGGAATAATTTTCCTGAACACCAGTGTAAGTACAGGCAAGAATCTTCTGAAACTAAGAGATTATAGAGACAGTTTACATCAGTCACCCGATCTCTATACTACTGGATCATCTTCTTCAGCCTTCTGGCCCAGTCTATCTGGCAGACATAATTATGAAGCAGGAAATATGAAGGACTTGCTTACCCTGTCACGGCAGAGCTTGGCAGTCAACTCACCCTGCGTCCAAGTCGTGTCTGTTTTGGATAGCATATTGTCTGCAAAGAAAGATGGGCATTTTCGCCCAGTGGCTAGCTTGCCATTAATGAAGCTACTGAGGACTAGATTATGATAGTTTTACAGTTAGGCTTAAGATGTTTAGGATTTAAGAAACTGTTTTCAGGTCTGGAAAGATGTTTTTTAGTTGATAAATACAAGATATGATAGCAAATGATTTAGGTCCAAAACTTTAGAATCATCTAGATAGGATAGATAGTATTTTCTTCAAGGTTGCCAAATACAAATGAGCTAAGCATTTTGAATGTAACTTTTATATATGGCATTCCTAATTGTTTCATAACTGCCCTTTCTTTGTATAGTTTATTAGAAATAAGTAAAAAAGAATCAAAAAAGAATTTGTTCTGTCTCTTCAGCATTTAGAATTTGTTTTAAATATTTTACTATTTTTTAACTTTTTTGAGATTATAATATAATGAAATCATTTCCTTCTTCTTTTGCCTCTCTCCAAACCTTCTTATGTAACCTGCCTTGCTGTCTTTCAAATTCATGGTCTCTTTTGCTTTAATTGGCATGTGGGCACTCGTGCGTGCGTGTGTGTGTGTGTGTGTGTGTGTGTGTGTGCTCCAAAATGCATAGACACCACGTGTACAGTCTGTATAATGTCACTTGTGTGTATATGTTTTCCAGGGCCGATCACAGTGTCCCTGGCTACTTCCCCTGCTCTCACCATTCCTTAGTTGTCTACAGTTGTTTGTGGAGGTTTGAGGCCTGGTGTGCTTTACCTCTCCCACATTGGCCTGTCTATTGTTGTCATCATTCAGCTCATGTTTAGGCAACAACGTTGGGAGACTTCATTCTTACACTCCTGGCTCATACAGCCCTTCTGCTTCCTCAATTATCCCTGAGCCTTGGTGCAGGAGTTGTTTTGTAGACATATCCACTGGGACTGGGATCCACAACTCTGCCCTCTGATTGGTTGTGGCTTTCTGTGATTTTCTCCATCTGTTGCAAAGAGAAGTTATCTTGATGGGAGGTGAGGACCACACTTATCTGCAGACATAAGGACAAGTATTTAGAATGAAGCTGGGGATTGTGCTGATTCAGTAAAGCGGCAGTTGTAGGTTGTCTTCCAAGATCCCTGATTAAGGTTGAAAGAGGCAAGCCTAGCAATAGCCTGGAAGCCTGGGGTCCCATCTTGGTTTGGGCTACACGCACCCCTTTCTAACAATGCTCTGAGCAACTTGAAACACTCACCTGAATCTGGATGCGTGCAAACCCCTCACCCAATAAAACATTTGGGTTACTCCTACCTGTATGTAGCTCCCTAGAAACCCTCCCTTTTTGTGGCCAAATGTAGTGTGAAACACTCTGAAGTCAAGGGCAGTGGGCTGAGCCTGCATATACTGGTTTTGGTTACACACATAATAAGGCAACCCTTACATACTATCTTATGCCTAGTTACAAGTTGACTGGTGTATAATTAAAGTCAGATGCATCATGGGAAAGAGCATGCTTAACGAATAAAGGCCTTTATAATCCAGGCCTGTCAATCAAAACAAAACTACCCAAACTCCACCCACTGCAACAACTTCTCGTCCTGTACCAATAAATGGAAACCGTAGGCAGAAACCAGGGTTATGTGGTAAATCTCACTTAGTCCTTTATATGCCTGTGACATAACTTTACTTCTGAATAAAATCATTTGCTACTCTGTTGCTTGTATATGCTTCTTCAGCTTTTTGTTTGTTTGTTTGCTTGTTTATTTTTGTCTGTTTTAAGATGCCAAGAACCTGGAAATACCAGGTCCAGACAAAGACCTCCAGTGACAGGGACACTTTTCTTTTCTTTTTTCTCTTTCCTTTCCTTTCGTTCTTTCTTCCTTTCTTTTTCTTTTTTCTTTTCTTTTCTTTCTTTCTTTCTTTTTTATTTATTTCTTTTTTATTATTTACAAGACAGGGTTTTTTTCTGCGTAGCCTTGGCTGTTCTGAACTCACTTGGTAGACCTGGCTGTCCTTGAAATCACAGAGATCCTCCTGACTCTGCCTCCCTGAGTGCTGAGATTACAGGTGTACACCACCACACCTGGCTTTGATAGGGTCCCTTTTAGATCACTGAGCTGAGCATTCAATGGAATCTTTCAGTATGAAAGCTGGCAGCTTCCAGGTCTTGAATCCTAGCCTGCTTCATCTTCTCTCATTTTCTCATCTTCTGTTTACTTCTAGGACATCCAGTACCAAGACTACATGTTTCTCTCATTTTTCTATTACTTCTTCTTCTATTCCACAATGTTTATACGTCTGCTTTATAATCAATCCTGATAAATTATTTCATCTTCTGATTCTTTGATATTATTTTACTTCAGATACAAACTATCTCACAACCCAATCAAAATATAGCTAGAGAGACTGTAGAATGCATGAGATGTGAAAGAAGAGAGAGAAATAATGGAGGCTAAAAGATTAAGTGGGGGTGAGGGTAGGAATGGAGCATGGCAGAGGAGTGGGCAGAAGATAGATCAACCCAGACTAAGGTTGTATATAAAGGCCCTATGAAAGCCTAGTAATTAACAAGTTAATTTCAAAATATGACTTAGAGACTTCAAACAGAATTACCCTGCATGGGTAGACAATTCCATTTCTAGAAGATGTGAGTTATTAAATGAAAATTGCTTTGCAAAACTTGGGATACCTATCTACCTGTCAGTGGTTGGGGAAACCCATGGATCTCCAAAACAACAGTTTTTTCACATTGCTGATGGTCACCCGCCATCAGTACATGGTAAGACCATGTGGCTGAATACACCAGTCTCTGGCTGGTGGCCATAAAGAAACCTCAAGCCACCTGGGAAACTTTATTTCTGCAGCTAGCTTTCAGAGAGTTAGAATGGGATATTCGGGCTGCTAGAGAGAAAAGCTCTCCATGGTCTTACCCAGTAATAGAGCCTACATGCCCCACAAAGAGTGCCTATTGGCGGAATGGAGCACAGCTGATTCGAGATAACTGTTTTCCGATTGGATTTAAGCCCTATTCCACAGGTAGAAATTTTATACCTGGTATTGTAATTTGGGTCAAAAGCACCCAAACAGGGAGATCATAAGCTGTTGAATAGGACATGCTATGTTATCAAGTTTCCTTCTAAATAATTATGCTTATATCTGTCATCCCAGGCTTCACTCAACCTTCGTCTGAGTACTACTTCTCTACCGCCTCCTTCTCCTCCTCCTCTGCTTCCTCCTCCTCCTTCTTTGAAGTGAGCAGAAGCCAATACAGGGACACATAACTGGTCAGAATGTCGTGAGTGAGAGACTGAGTGCTCTTCACTAAATGAGACAGCTTTTATATCACACACACACACACACACACACACACACACACACACACCTAAGGGAGCATCTTGGAAGTGAGGCGGGAAGAATCTAAGTAAGTGGGAAGATGAGGAAGAATGTAGTGAAGTCTTCTGGACATGATGTCCTCAGCTCCTTCTGAACTCACAGCAACCATGTCTACCTGCACAAAATCATGCCAGCCAAAATCCTGGTGTAGATAGGGCAGATGATCTCCAGGCCCCAGTCCTTACTGAGGAGCTATTGGCAGTTAAGCAATGCCAGAGGAGGGAAGGTGGTGGGTGTATTTGGTTGGTTGGCTGTTTTAAAGGATGGCCACCCTGGTGGGTTTCCGATGCTCCAGTGGATGGCCCCACATCCATGCAAATGCAGGCAGCAGTAATTAGACTTAGTGAATTATCAAAAAAGAGAAAAAAAAAACCCAGTATGAAGTTAGAAAGAGGAATTACAGGGAGAGATATGGGGGAATTTGGAGAAGAAAAATGGGAGGTAGATATAAACATATTTCATTGTATGCAGGTAAGAAATTCCTAATAATAAAGAAAATTGTAATAAAATGAAATAAAATTATTCTTACTTATTTGTGTGTGTTTTGTGTGTGTAGGTTTATGACCCATGCTGTACATGTGGGAGTTGGTTGTCTCCTTCCATCATGAGGGTCCCAGAAATTGAAGTTATCAAATTTGGCAGCAAGTGCCTTTCACCTGAGAACTGTCCACTGAGCCCTGAATAATGATATTCTAAATTTCCAAAGAGTAATTTTGTTCCTGAGAGTGCTATATTCCATCTCATGTTCTCCACAAATAGGTCTCAGTTTGTGGCCCCAGCTGGTGTCAAACTTAAAATTCTTCTACCTCCATCTCCCAAATTCTGGGATTATAGTCTATGCCATCATACCTGAATATCTTGATTAACAATTAATTATTAAAGTGTTTGTTTGGTCCTGTGTTCGTCTCTGTATCCTCCAGGTTAGTTTTACATTGTATTCTTTGCAATCTCTCTTACGCACTTTTGGAGACTTTTCGGACATCCTGTGTCCTTGGAGGCCCATTATACTCCTCTAAAGTGTACAAGGCATGCTGACTGCGTTTACCCGGCGTAGATCTCAGGCATCAAATCCTCCCTTGTACTAGGAGAGTGAGGCTGCATCAATAGCTGTAAATCCCTCTTCTGCATCTCTCCAATTTCCCCCATGCAAGAAACTTCCTCATAGAAGAAATCATGCTTTCTTGAAGCCAGGCCCTCAGATGTCAGGACTGGAGCGAAGGCTTTGCGAATGAGATACAATTCTGTCCAACCATCCCTTTTCTTGTTCTCGCCAAGGGCTGCTTTTCTTACATGAGTCCTGAACTGCATCTAGCATCCTCAACAAGGAAATTAAACAATTGTTTCCCGAGGCGACTTTTAGGTCTCTAGTAATGTGGACTTGGTATCAGGTAACTTCCTGGTACTCTAGAGTGAAAAAGAGAGCCTGGGTGGCAATTAGTCTCTTTCAGGCTGTCACTAGCAGCACTCTGTCCCCACTTTCTCGGCCAGAGGTTAGATTATTAGCAATCCCATAGATCATGATCTTGAACCCAATTTCATGCTTCTCAAACTCACCGGCTTCGTTTATTTGCTGTGGAATACTTCTTCAAGCCCTTTGCCCTTGGGACAAAGACCTGTCTTTGAGCAAGCTCTTATGTTTATGGGACATTCAGACTATGTATCAAGATAAGATTTAGAAGTCCCCAATAGTCTTCCGGAACTTCGTTTTAGAAACTTCTGGAAACGTTCTCGATAGCGTCTAATTTCACAGTGCCCCTGAGGCATTGTGGAGTGTGAAGCCTGGAGAACTGGGCCCACTGAAGAGTCCTCAGTAGAGAAACAAAGAGAGTGGAAAGCGGCTCAGAACCCAGACCAGCAATCATTTGAAAATCCAGTGTCAGGAAGCATGAGCTTCCTCAAGGTGGCTGTAACGGGCAGACAGAGAGGTCTCTCACACGCTCCTCCCGGCCCAGGAAAGCTGTGTGTTTACTTTCCATATTGTCTCAAGGAGTCCTGAGGATGCTGATTCAATCTTTTAAGGACTGATCAGACTTGAAGTGGCCACTCCTCAAGAAAATGTTTAAGCACCGTAGATGCTCAGAAGTAACAGCCCAAGAAACCTTCCTTGGGAACAATGCACACTCATACACTCACTTATAACTATTCAACCCTCCAAAAGGGCTATGAAGTAAAATATGTTCTTCTGAGTCCAAGCAGTGTTGACGCTCCTCATCCGGCTCCCTCCCTCATGTTGACTCCTGGAGAACTGCGCCAAAGACACAGCTACAGTCTGAGTTGACATTGAGAAGCTTCTTCTATCTAGAACTGACAGAGATCCTCTCAAACCGGGAAACATTTCCCCTGGGGGCTGTGAATGTCTACTTCTCTCTCATTAATAAGAAAACTTTACTTCCTTAGGCAAAATGGAGCAGAGCTGTCAGTTATCCGTGACAGGGAAATCATAATATTATTTTAGTTTATCTTCAACACCCTCCAACTCTCACTGAGTTATTTTTGGCTCTAACCAGATTATTTAGGCGTTTTAGCTGTATTAATCTTTATAAAGAAAAGAGGCAGAAGAACAGAATGTATATGTTCTTAGTGCCAGGCTCTTCTGGATTACAAACCCCAGCTAACTAGCCACAATGTTTTGAGCATATTACATAACCCATAGTATTCATACCCTATCTGTTAAACACATAATAATATATTTTATTGGGATGGTGATGATTACATGTAAAACTATAGACAAAGACTTAAACAGATGTGGCATATATTAAAGGACCCAATGCATTTAGTTAAAGTGTGTGTGTGTTGTTGTTGTTGTTGTTATTTATGGTTACAGAAGGACTAAATACTTCCACTGAAAATTATCAGTATATCTGTGGTAGAGAGACTTCTGATAGCTTTAGTCCAATTTCCATCACAGATCTCCCACAACTCCCTTGCTGAGGAAGGCTAAATCATACTGCATCCCAGAACAGACTCACATAGTGTCTAAAAGTGGTCTATGTCATCCTCAGAAAGTCAGGAAGACTGACTGTCAGAACATCATTTTGATTGTCAGCCACCGTTTAGTTCTCTGTCACTCAAAACTGTGCCTGGATATTATCCTTAGAGGGACATCGATTCAAGTCTGATAGCTCCACTTCTTGGTTGGAGTTGGTACATTTTCTGTTTGTATGATAAAATCAACATGTGGGGCAGGAAAACTTCAGGTAGAAGACAGGTTTATTTGACCAACCTTTGAAGAATGAATGGCAGGCTCTGATGAGGGCCTGCCAGGCAGTATCAACTCATGCAGAAGGCAATGGTAGGACAGTGTGGATCAGTAAGCCATCACATCATTCAGAGTAAGTCACAAGCAATTCTGAGGTCCCACTCTTTATCACCACATACCTTCAGCAGAGCTAAAGAGCCCCACATGAATGGCCTCTATCCCTTCCTTGGACAGCTCTTCCAAGTTCTGAGCACTTTCCACTGGGTTCTACCCCTTACAAGTTCCACCACCGCCATCACCACCCCGGAGGTCATACATGAATCTTTTAGAGATACATTCAAATTCTATCCAAATCATAGCAATGGTCATCTAGAACTTATCTTCTTGGTAAGCCCACTGGACGAAACATGTCTCTTTCCTCCATGGTTTTGCTCATTCTTTGGTCTGAGGCTTCTTCCTTCTTAAGAACTTCCCATTGCTATGAGTGGTACTTTGCTCTGAGCATTACCTAAGGTTTAATGCGCTGTGGCAGGGGTGCTCCACCAAGGCAAGACATAACTTGTCTTTTTGGGCACGTTATTATGTATTTAAACTATAATTATATCATTTCGTCCTCTCTAACCTCTTTACTATCTCTCCTATATCATGCCACTTGCAAATTCATGACCTCCTCCTCTTTGTACATTGTTACATACATGTGTAAATGAATGAATGTTATAAATACAACTGGATGAGCCTATTGAATGTTGCCTGCATGTATATTTCCAGGGACTAACACTTAGTGTTAGATAATCAATTAGTTTAGTTGTTGTAATGTTGGGAATTCAACCCAGAACTTTGTCTTTGCTAAACTTGTGCAACACTCAGACACACCTCCAGCCCTAGAATTGATTCTTTTAAAAGTGGTTTGCTTGCCACTGTTTACTCAGCGTCCATTCAAGGTGAAGCAGAGTTGAGTCTGGAAGATACTGGGCTTGCTAGATTCTATTTCCAATTCAAATATGAGAACTGGTCTCCTGGTTAAAATGAGGTTCAAGTTCTGTTGACATACTTTTTATCCACTTTATTGCTTTCTTATGCCTCTACCTCCCTTCTCCAACCCTTATCCCTCCTATTACCTTCTAACACCCTAACATTAAGTAGGAGAGAAAGAAGGTTAGTGGGGAGGAGTGTAGGTCTCTTTACTGCTTCCAGCTGGTTAGAGTTGTGGGGTTCTTTGGGACAATATCAATCACAGTTGTCAGCATATCTAGTAGTCCAGCAAACCAGCAACAGCAAACACAGCAGAAGGATGAACCAGCAACAAGAGTAGCAGTAGCCTTCTTCTTCTTTTTTTTTTTTTTAGCTCTTGGCTCTGGTATTTATACCTGCTCCTGCTCTGAGTCCTCAGAATTCCACTAACTGCAGCTGGCAAAGACCACTCCCCTCTCCACTATTGGGATAAATTGAAGTGGCCTACTATCCCACAGTTGGGATTAAAACAAAGACATACTTCATAACATAACTGAGTTTTTAAAGAACCCAAAACTTCCACTACAAAGGTCAGTCCGTCCCTCGTCAAAACCAAACTTGACTCTAGTTCTTTGCATCTCTGGAGGATGAGTAATCATTGCTACTGCATGGCACTGCTGTGAATATCCCATGCATGACGCTGGTGGCTCCCACCAGGTCTGAAACAGGAGGTGCTGCCCCCTCTCTGCTGCCGCTCAACATTGCCTTAGAGTATCCTCAGTGCATGGACAATTTCCATTCTCCGTTAGAAGTTTGAAAGACCGTGAAGAGCACTGACTTTCTGTTCCAGTTACGCAGTGAATTTAGGAAGGCTTGACTCCATTCTCACCCATTTCAAAAACCACGTCTGAGTTCCTTTTGAAGCCAGTGCTTCAGTTTCTATATTTGCAGAACAGAGATCAGGTTGTGGTTGGAAAAGTCTTCCTAAACCTGATGCTTTAAGAGTCTCCACTCATCCCTCCCCATTTCTATGATGGTATGCTGTTTCTCTGAAGTATGCATTAGAAAGCTAACTTTTGTTTTAACTCCTTGTATGTATGGAATCAACAGGATTGCTGAAAGCATTCAGGTTTGTGGTCCATAGAACATTTTATTTATTATATGTGACTGATAGAAATTTAGAGATTTTAAAATAAATTAGTATGTACGTCATTTCTACTCCCAGATAGTGGAGAGATAGTCTGAGAAAGATAAAGGTATGGCTCATTTATTCCTCAGCCTTATCTCAGCCATCTTAGAGTGTGCCTAGCTCCTTCCCTGATAATTACTGAGACAGCAATGCTAGGTACAGATGTCTGTTGTGTATCAATGAACTAGTTGTTCTAACTGGTAAGCCTGCCCTGAATGGGTGCCCTAGGAATGACCTCTCCAAAATATCTACAAATGAAGTGACAAATAACAAAATGCATGGGGAAAGGAAAGCAAAACTCCAACATTTTCTCAACAGCATATCATTTCTATTCCTCACAATATTATTAGTCCTCATATCTGTGCCTCGATATGCAAAACAATTTCACTCTCGGTTGATCACAATAAGACCATGGCGGATTGTCCATGCAGAGAAGAGAATTGTTGCCATTTAGTTCAGGTAGAAAATAAAATTTTGTCTAAGTGGAGACAACATATCCTATGAGGTTTCTCAGCCAGAAAATAAAATATGGTAAAAATCAAGATTTGAGATCAGGTCATTTGCCTGAAAGTCCTTTGTTTGGACCTGTGGCCCTCATCACCTCTCACAGTTACCACCTTGGCTCTTACAAAGAGGTTGCATATTGCAAAGAACACGCAGACACAGGATGGGTTAGGTGGAAAGTTCTAACCTCAAGGGAGCATATGATGTCAGAGAGAGAGAAGGGACCATTACAAAGGAACAAGATAGAGTAGTATCAGAGCCTTTTAGGCATTCAGAGACAATGAAAACCACATTTTAGAGGTAAAGGATTTGGACACAGAACTCTACCTGCCAAACCATCATCAAAACATGAAAATGAAATTTAGGTCATTTGTAGTCACAAAACTCAAGTTTACCACCTTCACCCTCTAGGGAAAAACAGTACTGGAGTTGTGGACTTTCACCAATATGAAAAAGATATTAAAGTAAAAGGTACAAGGGACAGAAGTAGCAGAAACAACAGAGATGAGTAGGAAAGAGTAGGAACAATAGAGAATCCATTAGACAGGATACCTAAAAGTTCCTCTTTATCTGAAATATTAGTGTATTCTGCTCCCAACATTATATAGTTCTCTATATATGTATACTCATTGCATTACTAATCCTGGCTGTTCATTTTTAAAAAGTGTTCATCTACTGTACAATCACATAAGCTGCATTTTCAGTTATGACAAAGAGTATTGAATACAACACATTTAGATAGGATAAAATAATTACAGAGGAAAGAAGTTTTTAGAGATTAAAAAAAAAATCTCTACTGAGTCAGATGAGTCTGTGATTTCAGCACTGTGGGAGGCAGAGGCAGGCAGATCTTTGTGAGTTCGAGGCCAATGTGGTCTACAAAGCAAGTCCAGGTACCCAAGGTTACACAGAAAAACCCTGTCTCAACCCCGCCACCGCCCCCAAAGCTCTACTACTGTAATTTTCTTTAAAGTGGAATTTTTAATCTTTTAAGGGTACTAAGTTGTCATATGGAGCTTAGTCATATGAATTAAATGCATGAAGACAACTGGCATAATATCTAAAAATAATAGTTAACAAAAATCGAGTGGTAGAAGGAGAAAAAGTGGGTAGGAACGTGAGTACTCACATTAGCCCTCACACCTAACAGATAATAGCCCCTATTCTAGAGCCAAGAAATAAAAATCAGAACTCAAGTATGTTATATAAGAATGTGACACCAACTACCAATACAGACAGAGAGACAGAGAACTGACAGTGCTTGTCCCAGGTGAGGGAGGCCGTGTGACAAGTTTACTTTATTTTTGTTCTTTTGCACTGTTTGAATATGTTTTTTTTTTAAAAACGGCATACATTAATTCTATATTTAAACAAAAGAAACTTCCTCCTATTTGAATATCTCATAAGATACATAGAAAACTCTGGATGTCAGTTTGGCCAGGTACTATTTAAAAATCATACCAGGAGCAAACAGGAAAGACTGAAAAATCAGTTTCATATCTTTTATTTTAGAAATGAAGTATGAACCAAGAGAAAGGAAGCAGCCCTCTCAAGGATACTTTAATGACTGAATCGTAAAACTGAGGTTAGTGTTTTGTCCGAGAGCAGTCTTCTTCAAGATTCAATAAAGAAAAAAGTTCAAAAGAGCCAACTCTGTACCAACCTGAAACATCTGTCTAGTATCTTTGGTACAGTAATACCACCATTGGCTGCCCTACCCCCTTTCTTCTTGGCCGCTGAGCTAGGAAATGGGAGAACGCGAAGGTCTACTAACAAGGAGAATCGTTCCAGGACCTTATGCAGCCCAAAGCCTCAGATCGATGTCAGTAATAACACGTTCACATGCCATCGTACAGACACGACCCTGCACAGACACTGGCTGGAGTTGTACACTTCCAGGTGTGCTTTTCTGTCCCTTAGGAAATCTGCCACGGGGACTTATGTGCCTTATGCTCAGACCACTGAGCCTTGAATCAAACTGTTTGTATGGCAGGATGCAGTTTCTCAAGGGGCCTCCTCCGTTTGCTCTTTCCAAGCAGAGGTACTGAGTAGGACCACATGCCTGCTCCAGGCTGAGGTTCTCCATCCCTAGTCTGTTCCTTGTCTTCCTCCATTTTTTTCCTTCTCTCTCTTTCTTCTTCCTCCTACATGAACCCCTACAAATAGCTTAGACTTTTCTAGATTTCTGTTCTGGACTCTGCTCCTTCCTACCTCGGCCTCCTCCACCCGTAACACTGCCCTCCTTTGCTTCATTGTCTGTCCCGGAGTTAGCAGGTTTCTCAGTTCTTCGGCACAGTTTGCTTTGTCCTCCATGCACTGGATCACGGAGTTCCTTCTGCCTCACCCACCTGCCTACCACAAACTCTGCTCACAGAGCACCACCCCCAATTTTAACTTTCCTTGGTCTCTGCATGTCCACACAACTATGCTCTCTTCAGCGGCTGCAACTCTTTACCTAGGTTTGATTTGTGGCACGTGTCTCTGCGACCCTCCCCTGGATGCTATTTTATGCAGAATCTGATAGCTTACTTTAATGGAGTCTATCTCAGTCTGCTTTCCTTCTGACGCAAGGCTTGGCATACATTAAGTGAGGAACGCAGACCTGCTAAATTCGACTGCTTTGTAAAGGTTGGCAAAGCGGAGACGAGGGGCTAGGGTTTTGATTTGGTTTATTTAGGATAAAGGAGCGCACAAAATGTGGATAGCATGCGGGGGTCAGAGGACCGAAGAGGCAATTCTCTCTTTCTGTGATCTGGGTTGTCACCCCAGCTTGAAAACAAGCACTTTCACCCACTGAGCCATTCTCCTTGGCCCTGGTGCCAAAGTTTTTGACTGCTGCCAATGTATTACACATCGCTCTGCGCATCTGAAGAGCGGATGTGCACATTTTAAACTGTAATAGGGAATCAGAATGCAGTCACGACCTATCCCATCCTGACATCAATTCAAGGTGACAAGGAAAAACAGGAGATATTTAAGCATCCTTAGACGTGGCAAACATCAGGATGTGCCATTTTGATGTTTCGTACATAGAGAAAATGTGTCAGATCCCATTAGACACTTCCCACATTCTCTGAAGAAGGGACAGAAGACGTCTAGTGAAACGTCATGGCTGCTACCTGCTCTTAAATCTGTTGTCCTCAGGTGAAGAGAGTAAACTGCTCACAGAAGTGATTTGCACAAAGTAAGCTTTCCATGTTTTAGTCAGGGTTTCTAATGGCTGTGATAAAACATCATGACCAAAAGCAGCTTGAGAGAGGAAAGCACTCATTTCACCTTCCAGCTTAGTGGTCCATCACTGAGAAGTCGGGACAGGAACTTGGAGGCGGGAACTGATGCAGAGGCCACGGAGCAGTGCTGCTTACTGGACTTGCTCCTCAGAGCTTGCTCAGCCTGCTTTCTAACAGCACCCAGGAACACCGGCTTGGGGTGGGCACCGCCCACAGTGATCTGGGCCCTCCCACATCAATAATCAATCATGAAAAGGCACCACAGGCTCACCCACAGGCCAGTGGGTGATGGGAGCATTTTATCAGCTGTCCTCCCCTTTTCAAAAATGACTCTATCTAGCTTGGGTCAACTTGACATAAAACTAGCCAGTGCACCATGCGTCCCCTCAGTGAGGATGCCTCAGATCCCTGGGTGCTTTCAGTTAGTTAAAGTTTAAAAGTTATGAGCTAAATTACTGAATGAGTCCGTCTTCCAGGGACCAGGTCTTTCAAAAAGCATTAAATTTTTGCTTACTATGAGTAGCTATTATTTGACCCAGAAACTTCCACAGTGCTTTTATCTTTTAAATCATTGAAGCCATTATCTCAATTTAAAATGATTAGGTTTCCTTTTCTGCTTCATTGTAGCCGGGCAGTGAACTAAAAATTCACATTTTCCAATTCTGACCACCCAGCCCTGTGATCACATACAATGAGCAACACTAAATGAACTCAGCAGGCTATACGTGCATATTCATTCATTTATACACATACATAACAATTAAAGAAAAAGGCATGAGTTTGAGAAGGAGTGATGTAGCTACATGGAAGTGTTGGAAGGAGGAAAGGGGGATGAGAAAAGTGATGTCATCCTATTTAGTTAGAAACCATACATTTTGAAAATCTGTTGGTCTAAAGATGTGAACCATTGGAGATGTTTTAGCTGGATTGATATTTTCCACTTTATCTTTGGTTAAGGAAAATATTAGCGGAAGCTACAAGTGAATATGGAGTTTTCCATCCCAACTTCTACTGTCTGCATGTCTATTCTTGCATGCACCCAAACATGCCTTCTCATTATCTGCCTACCTCACTATCACAATCCACTCTCACTAAATCTCTCCCACTCATGCAAAGTGGAGTGCCTACTTAGGAGTTTTGTAGATGGATGGAAGGAACTACTGTCTGAAGTACACTGACTTGACCAAAGCTGACCAAAAAAAAAACAAAAACAAAAACAAAAAAAAAAAAACCCAAGACTGCTTAAGAAATGTAAGTCCATGTACTTGATAAAAGGACAACCCAAGTCTCTGAATAGTAGGTAATATCCAGACACTTGCAGTCCAGGCACTTTTCCAAAGGCTCAGGGCACCTTATAACTGAGAGACGAACCCAGACCCCAGACCGATGTCTTTCCACACATGCCCAGTTCTTGGGCTGGAGAGCTCATTCACCTCCACCTTTGTTTATACAACCAAGACACTCCCTTCTTTCACACTGAATGTCATATCTTTGAGGTCAGTATCTCTTTCACTATGAAAGACCTCCACCACCACCCCCCCAACCCCTCCAAAGAGGACAAAACCTGTTGTACCTTGACTTCAGGCTTTAGATTTCAAAACTGAGAGGACAAGTATGTGGTTCTTCATGATGGCAGCCCCATTGGGGTACAATTATATATGTACAATTACCCACACGTTACTGTGTTTTCAAAGCTCCCAACCTTGTGGTGGAGAATGGTGACGAGGGCGACAGTCTATAAATATTCGATCTACGCACAACACATGCTACAGCGATGCTCAGCCACTGCTCCTGGGAGACGCAGATCATCTCCAGACTCTCTGAGCACGGAGGAAGGAAAGTAATTGCTTGATTCCTCTTATTTTCTACACTATATTTTTGACTCAAAAAGCCACCAAACTCTTCTCCTTAAAGACTCTCTGCTAGACCTAACAGCACAGGCCTTTAGTCCTAGGGAGTCAGGAAGTTGAGACAGATGGGTTGAAAGGTCAGTGACTGCCTGAGCTACAAAGTCACTTTAATTCTAGCCTGGGCAACTTAGTGACTAAAAATAAAAAAAAGTCAAAGTAAAAGCAGAGATCTTCCTGAGATGCACACACACAGATATAAAATTATCTTTCTGATCTTTTCTCTTGGGCAATTTAAAGAAATCCCTACATCTGAATTCTCAGAGTCCCTCTTTGTTTGGGCCATTTGTGCACCTACGGCCTCTCAACAGTAAACTAAAGAGACAGAAAACACTCCTGCGCAGCAGAAAGAGGTTACGTTTACACCAGGACACAAAAACCTCTTCCCACGCAATCCAGACACAACTGCATTTTCTTGGCACCAGTTTCCTTGGTAAAGTAGGAATAAAGTTCTCTGCCAGACACCACCTCTGCCATCTTTCTGGGAGTTGTAAATAAAATAACTTGGGTGAAATGATAGCCAGAAAGAGCATCTGACAGGAGAAATATAAAACAGAAATGGCAGTCAGCATTAAAAACAAACTTAAACCCTTATTTGTCTTTATATCCCTCAAAACACAGTTCAGTAGAGCCCTGCAGGGCCTGTGTCCCTATGAATGTCTGGGGTAGCACAGGCCATGTCCAAGGGGACATTGTGTTAACTCATATTGAATTGTTAAGCTTTGGAGCAGAGTGTTTTCTAAAGCCTCTTGAAAATATACTAATGAGCCAAGTAGACAACCAGACTTTTTTTTTTTTTTAACTCCACAAAGGGCACCTTGGGGAACAGCATAAGCCAGAACTTCTATTTGTGAAGGGACTGCTAGGCAATGGGTGCCCTCAAGGTCATGGGCAGCTTTGCCAAGGGCCAGCAGTCTGATCCTCCTTCTTAGGGTTTGAGATTGTTAGCATCTTGCATTTGGCCTTTCCTTGTTTTGTGGAATCATAATGAGACACTGCATTATGTTTTCCCCCCGATAGCTGCTAACTAGATTCTGAATTAATGTAGAATTTGGGGACAGTTTATTTCTTTGGTCTAAGTTTCTATCCTTATTCTATTTCAAGCTGCCGTTGGAGTCTTTCTTGCTGTCTGATGGTTAAGTCCGTTTGGGTAACATCTAAGAAGCACCGTGGTTGTTAGGTAAATGGAAATTTTCATTGAATCACTGGTAAGGCAGAGCCATAAAGGGATATTCTCTAGTTCTTGATTAGGATCCATAAGGTTCCAAAGCCCATGGTGGTTTCAAAAGTGGATTTGTTGCTGATATTTTGTTTTGTTGTGTTGTGTTGTGTTTTTTGAGACAGAGTCTAATCACATGAATGAGGCTAGCATCAAACACAGGATCCTTCTGCTCCAGTCTTCTATGTGCCTAGCCCAGTTTTAAGCCCCTAAATTGTTTGTACATCAAAGTATGCACTTATGTGTGGGGAAGGAGATCACCATCTAGCTGATTTGGAACAGGCTAGAACCTATGGCCTACTTCACCTTTCTCATGGAAAACAGTGATACTGGGATGCTACTAAGCTGACTACCTTATCCTCCTCTGCGTACTAGACTTCTCTGAATACTCTGTCTGCACCATTTCATTTAACAGCCTGGTTAGGTTTGTGTGTTTTCACTATCAGTGAAGCTCACAGGCTGACTAAGTGGCTTAGATGAATTTCACTGGCCGGGAGCCATTCCATTTGGAAGAGAAGCATAGCTTCCTTCATCTTGGGTACTGCTACCACTATTGCTCATTCTAGATGGAAAGGAAGACCACCTCTGTCAGAGTTTGTCCTAGCCTATTGCTGTGATGAGGACCATGGTGAACAGCATCTTGGTAAGGAACAGGTTTTTCTCATTTTCCAGATCATAGTCCACTATGAAGAGAAGTCAGGGCAGGAACTCCAGGCAGAAAGCTGGAGACAGGAACTGAAGCTGAGGCCACAAAGGAATGATGCTCACTGGCTTGTTCTTCATGGCTTGCTTAGTTCATTTTCTCATACAACCCAGGACTATCTAGCCAAGGGTGACACTGTGGCAGTGCCTTCCCTTATCAACCATTAACCAAGAAAGTGCCCCTACATACTTGCGTGCAGGCCAAGATGATAGAGGTAATGCCTCAGTTGAGGTGCCTTCTTCTCATACGACTCTGCTTGAGTCAAGTTGAGAAAGAACTAATTTGCATGCCCTCCCATCTGGGTGTGTCCACTTTTAAGCTAGATCAAGGCCCTACTTCCTCTGCAACTCATTGCCATAGACTCGGATCCTGGAATGGGAGTCTCAGGGAAAAGAGAAAGGGTGCAGCAGATTGGTGGGCCAGTCTGTTTGTGGTTTTGTTAGGCAGTGCCAAAGCAGAATCTTGGTCCAGCCTTCTTAACAAATGAGGACAGATCCCCAGGAATGATTTGAGCATAAGATGGAGTAGAGTGGGACCCCAGGACCAGCTGCAGGCTCTGCCCCATGGATGACTGTGGAGATTCTCTGTTCTGTATCTGAAAAGCAAGGAGAGTGAGTCTCCCAATCCTGCTGTCCCCTTCTACCTCCCTATGCCAGAGATGTTGACCCAAGCCGTTCCCCATTATACATTCCGAACATGTACCGCAAAAGGGCAACACATTAAAATAATAAATCAAATCTCATGTGGCTTTCAAGGTCAGGAAGAGAGGATATTTTTATTTATAAATCACCCCCTTTAAAAAGCCACATAGAAAGTTGGAGTAAGTCGTTATTGGTGAAATCATCAGGAAAAAATAGCAGGACGCGATGTGGGGTGGGCGATTTGAGGTGATGGATTCCCAAGGAGCTTGTCTGCTGTCAATTTAAAAAGCTTTTTGACTGCTTCCTCTCCACTTCCAGGCTTCAAACCCAAATAGCTCTTCACAAAAACAATTGCACTAGACAAATTGATGTAGCTGCTTCACCAAGCCTAGCACCCACCACCCTTTCCTGCCCCAAGAAGAGTGAGCAGTCAGTCATCAGACGCCGGCAATGGGCCAGGCACCACATTTAACACATGCCATTCCAGGAATACACTTAAATGACCTTTCCCCAAAGCCTTTAAGATTCTAGTTTTATTCATAGAAAAATGGAACCCTTTGAAAAGTCAAATATGTCACAAGGTTACAATGTACTTAAAGTAGAATTGGAATATAACTTCGGTTCCCCAGTTCACTAGAATCAAGGGGAGGACCTCAGCCCTATGTCTGCAGACTAAAGATAATCTACTTACTCACTTCCTGACTTTCACTCCCCAGCATTATGGGCTGAATTAAGTCCATTCAAAACTCATTTGTAGAAATCCTAACCCCCCCAGTTCCTCCAACTGTGACCTTATTTGGAGGTAGGATCTAGATAACGGAGTTAAAATGAAGTCATTATGGAGGGACCTAACCCAATATGAGCAGCGTCATTATCGAAAGAGGAATGTGAATGGAGAAGCAACAAATGCTGTGTGAGGAAGATGACCATGCACGGTGGTGCCCAAGATGTCCAGAAAGCCACCAGACGCCAGGAAAGAGGTGTGGACAGAATTCTCTGTCACAGCCTCAGGAAGTCACAAGTCTGCCCACACCTCTGTAACAATCCAGCCTTCCTGGACTGTGGGACTGTGGATTTCCAGTGTCTTGTCTACAGAGTTTTGTTATCACAGCCCCGGCATGTGAGCACATGCCGTCAGGTGAATTTTCTTAAAATAACCATATTACTGCCTATCCTGTCGCCCTGATGATTCCCCCCTATTATCTGAAAGGTTCGTCACGGCTTTGAACCTTCTCTGAGGGAGTATGGCATAGAGGAATTTGAATGACTGCCTCATCTTTCAGAAGACTCCCCCGTAAAAAGGCTTTTAGCAGAGGAGGTGCTATGTTTTGTTTTGATCTGGCCAAGGAAGACATGTAACAGATGTACTCCAGAATAGCTGCTCCCGATGCAATACACATTTGTCGTCTACGCACCCAGCTCTGGGGATTTACAATATAATGGAATCTAATGCACATACCTTTGGTTCCTAACAAGGGAGAGACAAACATAGGAGAAACTTTCCCGCAACTACATGTGGCCCATTGTAAAGAGTATAGTAAAAAAAAAAAAATGTCTTTAATAGCTTAGTCAGGAATCCCACACACCCAAGGCTGCCCCTGACATAACTCACTCAGGACAATCAGACACAGTCCTAGAACCCCAGGATGCCGACTGGACTGTAAATAAGCAGAGACGTAAAGCAATGCTCTGCTCTGCACATCTGGAGGGATTCCAACTTGATGTGCCCTATGGTTGGGTAGTCTCCCCAGAACCCTGACTTCTGTTAGAGGCTGGACTTGACCTTTGGCTAAGACACATCACACAGGGAGATAGGCTTAGGACAGAAGTTGGGAACCTAGAGTATGAACCTTGTGTGATGACCTTCATCATAATAAAACATAACTTTCATTATAATAACTACGTGTGTCTACCTTCTTGCTTGCGGCACCCAGACTGATGATGCAGAGATGTCTCAGTAGATGTAATGGTTGAGGTGAGAAACTGACTTAAGCACAGAGATGGTCAGTGGTCAGCCAGCCATTGACCGTAAGTGCCAGCATTGACTCTAGGTCCTCCTATACTGATGCTTAGCCTTCCCTTGTGTGTGCAACCTGACCTGATGGACCACTAGATCCATGCCTCCTACTTACAACAAGAATGTGTTACCTAATGTCATCACTTGATAGAGAATAGCCCTCAGTGTTTCCATTTATGCAGCCACCCCCTTGCTCTGTTCCTTTTTCCTGCAATAGAAACCATCCTCTAAATAAAACACATCAACAGGTCTGCCAGGAATACTCCTGGAATACTTCTGGTGAACGGTGAACTCCACGTTTTTACAGCTATTGGGTCCTTTTCTTTCTTTCTTTCTTTCTTTCTTTCTTTCTTTCTTTCTTTCTTTCCTTCTTTCTTTCTTTCCTTCTTCCTTCCTTCCTTCCTTCCTTCCTTCCTTCCTTCCTTCCTTTCTTTCTTTGTTTTTCTGAGGCAGGGTTTCTCTGTAGCATTGGCTGTCCTAGAATCACTCTGTAGACCAGGCTGGCCTCGAACTCACAAAGATCTGCCTCCCTGAGTGCTGGGATTACAGGTGTGAACCACTGTACTCGCCTCAGTCTTTTCCTGAAGAGCCGGCTTTGGAGAGAGGGAAGGACAGTAGTACATTCAGAGTGTAATATTAAACAAGACAGTAAAGTATCATGTATGGGACTGAGGAGAAAGATCTGGAAAAGATTCAGCCTGAACTCTGCTCTAGCTTGGGTGTTGAAGAGTACCAACCTTGAAGCAAGTCATGGCTTGTCTTTGAGCCATAGCTGTTCCTTCTTTATGATGAGATGTTTGGTCTAGAGATCACTGTGTTTCTGAACATAAAGGAGTAACTAATTTCCAAGCCCCATAGAGACCTCCCCATTCTCAATGACTGGAAATAAGGTGATGTCTAGCCCTCTGTGGAGACATTGCCTGTTCGGTTAGGGGCTCTCTGGTACTCTTCCACCTCTCCCTGCACTCCTGTCATGACCAGAAGGTAGACACAGAGTCCTGTTTATATGTACGAAGTCCTCCCTGTGTGCCCACAGGCCCTCCCCCGTGCATGATGTCCTCACCCCTTTTTAAGTGTGCTTATTTACCATGTTTTCACACACTCAACAAAGCTAGTAGATTTGAAAATTCCACTTCTATAGAACTACTTAAAATTTTTGCTAAGTTTAAGGAACATCACAAGAATTGTATTTTCTTTCTCAAATGTCCCATGAATTTTACAGCTATTTTTCCTTTAATATATAGAAATATATTGCCTGCAGTTGATATTGTTGAGCTCGGAGCTCCCTTTAGCCAACAAAGCTTGTGTGAACAGTTTGCAAAAGTATAAAACAACTGCAAAGGTTATAACAAGAGAAACAAAACCACAAAAAAAAAAGACAGACATTTTTTAACCAGTACAGTTAATATATACCACATGATCTTCCCCTGCTGCCAAAAAAAGGGGGGAGGGGGAAGAAAGAAAGAAAAAGAAAAAGAAAGAGAGAAAGAAAAAAAAAAGCTGCAAATATGGTCCTCAAGTTCCCTGCTGCTGGGGCAAAGACAGTCAGTTATGTCAAAAACACTAGTTTCCTAAAGGTCATGAAGTCACTTGATAAATCTGTAGCTACATCAACCAGGAAGTTTGGTGGCAAAGCCTGAACCCCTGTACCCTTTCCCATAACTAAATCCTGTGCCTGGTATACCTATTAAATGTACCTTGTAGGCAAGGCAGCCAACAAGCTGAGGCACTAATTGAGGCCTGGATAGCAGAGCTGCTTATGCAGTAAATATGCAATTGGTGAAGTCATTAGAGTCTGGCATTTGGAGAACATTATGCTTCAGCCGATGTGGGTAACTACCACAACAATCAGGCTCTGGTAAGAACTGAAGTAGAGAGCTGAGAGCATTGCCCAGTGGTAGAATGCTTGTTGCATGGTTCAAGGCCCTGGGCTTGACCCTCACACCATAAGATAGAGGGAGAGAGAGAAAGAGAAAGAGAGAGAGAAGGGATGAAAAAGAAAATAAAAGTTAAAAAAACAAAACAAATCAGGTTTTAGGCAGGAGACAGAAAAATGGCTAGTCT
The DNA here is from genome assembly GCF_030254825.1 of Meriones unguiculatus. Classification (NCBI taxonomy): domain Eukaryota; kingdom Metazoa; phylum Chordata; class Mammalia; order Rodentia; family Muridae; genus Meriones; species Meriones unguiculatus. The sequence continues at coordinate 28,004,550 of NC_083364.1, forward strand.
GAAAGATAGCAATAAAGAGGCTCACAGACGGGAACATTGTTGATAATGCCTGTGCTAGCAGTGTTGTGGAGAGGGAAGCCTTCAGAGCACAGACCCAGGGATGGCAGATAGATGACCTGATGCAACTGACATCTGATCTATGGGTTTCTTTTTTGTAAGAGGCCATCTTTAACAAGCAAGCTTGTAACTCAGGGGCGGTTTCCAGGGTGGCCTTCGGCAGCAAGGCAGCTCTGTTGTACAGAGTTATGTAAGTCCAGTCTCGGTGGACATTGCCTTCCCCTGGAAACGCACAGTTTTATACATGAACTTCATAACCCTGACGAGTGCCACAGGGTCTTGGGGAATTCAAACTGTGAGTGGTAACAAAGGTAGCCCTGAGGCTACTTAACTGAAGACAGGCCACAGCTACTTCCATGAAGGAAGAAATGACCCTTTCAAGGATTCTTGGGAGACGCCAACCTGAACACTGTCTGAACTTTCTTGGGAGCAGCACTCCTAAGAGTTTACGTGCCATGCCAGCCTTTGGTTTCTTCCTCCACTCTTCCTCTCCTTGTTTGGAAAGCCTATGAACCATCTTGAATCTTGGGTCTGAGCATGGCAGGACACATTGCTTCTGAACATTTGTGCCTGCTTCAGCTCTTGCATACTGATGTGAAAAACTATTTCATCTCAAACAAGCAAAACCCTAGGACTTTGCATTTATCACGTGCATTATCCGCAGACAAATCTGAAAACTATAAATCTTTTCCGGTGTTGTATACTAGATTTCAAACGGTCCAGCTCAGTGTGAAGCTACAAGCAATTAAAATGGGCTTGGAGGCAGAAATTGGAGAAGGGTTGTCTTTATCTTCTGATTAGCAGAGATGAAAAATGATTGGAGAGATCCAAACAGAATGACAATAACATGGTTCATTGCCCTGGTAGCCTGTTGTTCATAAACAGATAACAGTGCCCTTGGAAGCTTACATGGCTTAAATCTGCTTGGAATGACCAAACAGGTCTGACCAAGCTGTTTTTACAGTGAGCTTCCAACACTCAGATTAATATAAGTGCCAAGAAAAATAGTAAGAAGTGAACAAAGTAAATGAAGAATTAATTATATAGTGATAAATCACTAGAACGGAGGTGAATCAAGACAAATCTCCTAGAATTCAGTTGGAAACAACCTTTTCCAGAGGACCACAACCGATATCTCTCCAGGCTCCCAGTCAAGAAACAGTCTCTAATCCCTGCTTAGAGCAGGGAAATAGCTTATTTCAGCCTCCTTGCTTCCTTCCCCCACAATAACAGGAGAACCTCAGTTTCTTCCATCAATCTCCCTTCATCTGACCCTACCTTAGAGACACTCAGGATAAGTAGAGAAGGAAACCGCAGAAGAACTGGTGGACTAGCAGATCCCTCCTGTGTGTAGAGCAGTTTACAGGGCCCAAAGTGGATTCACAGATGTAACACGTGATCCTCCCAAAGCCCTGGGATATCCCCCCGGACACATCCATCTTTCATAGACTTGTTTCATAGACAATCTCTAAGATGGGAGTCAGTGCAGCCCCTACATCATAAAACTGCTTCAGGGACTAAACGGAAGAGGAGAGTTGCTGTGGGTAAAATTGCTCACAGCAGAGCCTGGAATGCAGGAAAAGCTAGATATTGTTCTAGCTAGAAATTCTGAAACAATTTGTCATTTCTAGCTTCTCTAATCAGGAAGCAGAAGGCTAGAACCCAGAGGTTCAGTTCCCTTGGCCAGAGTCCCTCAGGTGCCTTCAGGACACTAGAGTGGCACAAAATTCCTGCCTATTTGGTGAATTACCTCCACCTCTATTTTGAGTGGCCTCCACGTCCACACTGAGGGTTCAAAGAGGGCCTTGAATTAAGAGCCCTGACTACTACGTTCAATTGCATCCATTTCCTACAGGCTACATTTTCCCACCTTTTTAGGCAGTGCCTTTCCCTCCTCTGGCGTTCAGCTCTTCCTCCTTAAGAAACACAAGAACACCTGATCCTGAGTCCTGAAGCTTTTAGAGTCTGAAAAATAGCCACCTACTGTCCGGCTGGAGGCCAGGCAGGTAGTGCCTCCACTGGGCAGGAATTTCAGCATCGGCCCTTGACTGCAAGATCCACTGGGCCACATGAATCAAGAATCAATGAATCAATGTTCACAATTGTGATGTCTTCTTGGTGGAATTTTCCTTTGATGAGTATGAAGTGCCCCTCTCCATCTCTTTTGATTACTTTTGGTTGACTATTTTATTAGACATTAGAATGGCCACTCCTGCTTGCTACTTGGGTCCATTTGCTTGGAAAACCATCTTCTATCCCTTTACTCTCAGGTAATGTCTATCTTTGTGACTTAGGTGTGTTTCTTGCATGGAACAGATTGTTGGGTCTGTTTGTCTGTGTCTTTTTATTGGAGAGTTGAGTCCCTTGATGTTGAGTGGCTGTTAGCTCCTGTGATTTTGCTGTTGGCCATGGTAGTGTGTTTGTATGCTTGTCTCCCTGCTGAAGAAGAGGGGCCCTGCAGGCAATCACAGAGCTAAGACCAGCCCAGCTGGGTTCACTCCAGAGAAAGGAGAGCACAGCTGACATGGCCCAGCATGGCTACGCATTTCCAGATCATTCTGAATGGAGCTGCATATGGTGGTGATGGGTGAATGCTGCCTTAGAGCCTCAAAAGGTCAAATGCAAGAAACGAGCAAAACTATTTGCTACAGGAAGACAAGCACAGTGCCACGACCCTGACACAGACCTTGGTTGCAAATATAACCCAACGCGACGGAATCCTTCCTCCATTCTCACACCCAGCTATCATCCCATCAAGTTGTGGCTGAATGCCTTTGCTTGCTAGATTCCTGTCTTAACACTTCTTAGGAGAAATAAATAGCAAAAAAATAAAAATAAAACTTTCTTCCATATGAATGAACTCCCACATCTTCTCTGTCTTCTCTCTTGGGACATTTTATCACACCTTTTCTGCCTTGATAAAAGCTGTTAGTCTACACACTTAGTTTCTTGACCTCAAACATCACTCCATTCTGCAGTTACCTTTGCTTTTTGAGGGTGCCAGAGCCACCCTTCCCCAGGATCCTCCTACAGCAGTTGCCTCATTACCTGTTGGTTGTTTGCTAATGTGGAGCCATCTACTCTTCTCTTTCACAATCCTTGAACCCCACTAGGCCAGGGGGGCTTTGTTTTCAAACTTAGTAGTACCCAAAGCCTTATGCAGTGTTAGTGATCATTAACTAGGTTCCATAGGATCAAAAACTATGGTGCCTACAACATAGACTCTTCCTTACTATTTACTAATAGAATGGAAATTTGAAACTAGTGGCAATTTCTAAGCAAAGTTCCACTGCTTTATGATTTTTACATGATTAACAGGCAGCGTTAGTTATTGACGAGTGTGGCACACAGGAGAAGGAATGATTTTTGGGAAAGATTTGATTTAGTCTGTCATATTTCATGAAAGCCTGATGCTTCTGTAAAACAGCCAAGACTCAGAGTTTATGTCAGAGTAGGAAGTGGCCTTCAAGCTCTGGATGTAATTAATTCTCACCTAATGCATTAACGTCCAGTCTAAAGGCTAGCACCTTCAGAAGTCAACACTTTCAGCTTTCAGGTTAGAAAGGGTTCGTGTCTACTCAGCCACTATAGATAGTGATTAGCGGACCCTTTGGCCTAAAGAGTATGTTTTCTATAAGAGCAAATGCCACACAGCAAAAGCAATGTACACAAGGCAACATATACATTACGAATATACGCCTGAAAAGCAGGCATGAAGAAAAAGGAATAGAGGAAATTGTGACCAAATTGTAGTTTGTGTATCCACTGCTGTCCAAACATTACAAAAATCCTGCTATGTGGGGGCATCGTTTTAGGCAGTTCAGACATCTCATGGGCAAGACTGGTGATCACCCATGGCTCAGTTGTGGTGGCAGAATCAGGATTAACCGTTATTATCTCTGGATCCCACAGTTCTGGTGTGTAAGGTACTGTGACATGTAAAATCCTTTAGGGCTTAAGTCCTCCTTTTCAAACACAAAGTGAATCTTTTGTTTCTTGAATACTTGGTAGTTTAGCAAAATGTATCACACCAATAGTTCATCTCATGAAGGTGCTGAACTTACGACAGAAGAATTAATCAATTATGCCAAGGCAAGTAGGACATGTCTGCAGGGTACTTAGCATCTAGGTAACACCTGTCACTGATCTCAAGATTAGCATGGTTATAGAATTCTCAAATTGTAAAGTTTTTTCCAATATGTTTACTCGAGTTACTTGAATTAACAGCAGAGCTCTACCAAGAAATTAGAACATGAGGTGCTGAGAAGAAAGTAAATTCTTTTTTTGTGTTTGGTTAAAAGGTTCTGTAGATGTCTGTTAGGCCCATTGGATTCATGACCTCTGTCAGAGTCATTGTTTCTTTGGTTAATTTCTGTTTTGTTGACCTGTCCTTTGTTCAGAGCGGGGTGTTGAAGTCTCCCGCTATTAATGTGTGGGAATCTATGTGTGGTTTAAGTTTTATTAATGTTTCTTTTACAAACGTGGGTGCCCTTGTATTGGGGGCGTGAATGTTCACAATTGTGATGTCTTCTTGGTGGAATTTTCCTTTGATGAGTATGAAGTACCCCTCTCCATCTCTTTTGATTACTTTTGGTTGAAAATCTATTTTATTAGACATTAGAATGGCCACTTCTGCTTGCTACTTGGGTCCATTTGCTTGGAAAACCATCTTCTATCCCTTTACTCTCAGGTAATGTCTATCTTTGTGACTTAGGTGTGTTTCTTGCATGGAACAGATTGTTGGGTCTGTTTGTCTGTGTCTTTTTATTGGAGAGTTGAGTCCCTTGATGTTGAGTGGCTGTTAGCTCCTGTGATTTTGCTGTTGGCCGTGGTAGTGTGTTTGTATGCTTGGCTACTTTTAGTTTTGCTGTAGTGAGGTTACTTTTTCCTGTGTTTTCCTGACTGTAGTTAGCTTTCCTGGGTTGTATTTTTTCTTTTAGTATCTTCTGTAACCCTGGATTTGTGGGTAGGGATTGTTTAAATTTATTTTTATGTTTGAATATCTTGTTTTCTCCATCTATAATGACTGAGAGTTTTGCTGACTATATTAGCCTGGGCTGACATCTGTGTTCTCTTAGGGTCTGCATGATATCAATCCAGGCACTTCTGGCTTTCATAGTCTCTGTTGAGAAGTCAGGTGTGATTCTGATGGGTTTGCCATTATATGTTACTTGGCCTTTTTCCTTTGCAGCTTTTAGTATTTTTTCTTTGTTCTGTATACTTACTGTTTTGATTATTATGTGGAAGGAGGATTTTCTTTTCTGGTCTAATTTATTAGGTGTTCTGTAGGTCTCTTGTATGCTTATAGGCCTGTCCTTTAAGTTAGGGAAATTTTCCTCTATGATTTTGTTGAAAATATTTTCTGGGCCTTGGAGACAGAACTCTTCTTTTTCCTCTATTTCTATTACTCTTAGGTTTTGTCTTTTTATGTTTTCTTGAATTTCTTGGAAGGTGTCAGGAATTTTTTAGATTTAACATTTTCTTTGATGGATGCATCAATTTCTTCCGACGTATCTTCCACACCTGAGATTCTTTCTTCCATCTCTTGTATGCTCAACTATACAAGGACATTTGCTCAACCATGTTTGTAGCAGCTTTATTCATAATAGTCAGAATCTGAAACAACCCAGATGTCCCTCAATTGAAGAATGAATACAGAAATTGTGGTGCATCTACACAATGGAATACTACTCAGCAATTAAAAACAAGGAAATCATGACATTTGCAGGCAAATGGTGGGAACTAGAAAAGATCATCCTGACTTAGGTATCCCAGAAGCAGGACACACATGGTATATACTCACTTATAAGTGGATAATAGACATGTAATATAGGATAAACATACTAAAATCTGTACATCTAAAGAAGCTAAGCAAGAAGGAGGACCCTGGGCAAAATGCTCAATCCTCATTCTGAAAGGCAAACAGGATAGACACAGAAGAAGGTGAAAACAAGGAACAAGACAGGAGTCTATCACAGGACCCTCTGAAAGACTTTACCCAGCAGGGTATTAAAGCAGATGCTGAGACTCATAGCCTAACTTTGGGCAGAGTGTAGGGAATCTAATGAAAGAAAGGAGAGATAGAAAGACCTGGAAAGGTCTGGAGTGCCACAAGGAGAACAACAAAACAAAACAAAACAAAACAAAAAAAAATCTGGGCCCAGGGGTCTTTTCTGAGGCTGATATTCCAACCAAGGACCATATGTGGAGATAACCTAGAACCCTTGCACAGATGTAGCCATGGCAGCTCAGCCTCCAAATGGGCTTGCTAGCAAGGAGAACAAGGGCTGTCTCTGATATGAATTTAGTGGCTGGCTCTTTGATCACCTCCCCCTGAGTGGGGAGCAGTCTTACCAGGCCACAGAGGAAGACAATGCAGCCAGTCCTGATGAGACCTGATAGGCTAGGGTCAGATGGAAGGGGAGGAGGACCTCTCCTATCAGGGGTCTGGGGAAGGGACCTGGGAGGAGATGGGGAGGGAGGAAGGGCAGGATTGGGAGGGGACGAGGGTGGGGGCTACAGCTAGGATACAAATTGTAATAAACAAAAAGTATATTAAGAAAAAGAAGAAAAGAAACAAACAAACAAACAACAACAAAAAAGAAATTAGAACATAACTACAGAAAACGCTCAGCACTGGAGCAAAATGTAATGAGGAACCCAGAAGCCAGTGCTGCTGACTGCTCATCTGACATCATTGAGAAGTCTGCTTAGGACGAGGCATCCTTGTGTTTGCTGGGATGCAAAAGAGAAGCTTTGCTTGTTAAAACTGTCATGACTATCCCATGGAGGGCAGTTTTATGCTTCACGTAGCTTTTCCCCTGGTGCTGTCTGGAGGAACTAACTTACAGTGTACGTGAGCACTTACCCCCCCCATCAATCACGTGACACACTCCACAAGCAGCACCAGAGATTTACATGACCTGCAATATGGCCATGGCTGATAAGGAATATCTCCTGCATGAAATGCTTACCGAGAGACAACTGCCAATCAACCAGGGTCGCTTTACTTAGAGGGACAGCGTAACATTTACAGAAGGGCGTTGATGCAGGCTGAAGCGCCCCCCCCCGCCAAAACGCACTGAAAAATCAATAAAAATATTGTTCACAGTTTAGATTTACCCATAATGGAATTCATTTAAGCATCATTACTGGCCCATGCTGACAGCTTCAAAATTGAATTTTTCTTTGCTTGATGGGGTGAATAAATCTCCCCCTGGTAGGTAGTTGTTTGCTTTCAAAAGCTTATAACTCACATTCCCACAGCAGTACAGTGTCAGGAGCAGGAGTGGGCTGAGGGTATAGATCGAGATGAGACACAGAGTCCATGGAGAGATTTTTGCACTGCTCTGATAAGATTCGTAAAGTAGTCTTCATTCGGGAAGGGTTTCTTACTGACCACCAGAGGCGGTCTGAGTCTTATTCCAAGCCTTGCAAACATCTATGACCCCAAGTTCAGGCACTACAGGCTGTGGAAGTGGCTGGTTTGAGTGGATGGTCCCTTAGCAAGCTTGTCGAGGGGGAATGGGCAGCGAAGTTCAAGGCTTACTCACTGACCTGCTGGAAATGTTTTGTTCCTGGGTAGGGTAGAATTTTTTGTTGTTGTAATGTTTTTAGCTCGTGGAAATTTCTTGCTTCAGTAGATTTAGTAAAAATGAAGAATATAATAAACTACCTCAAAGTTGTCTAGAGAAGCTCTCAGCCTGCTTGGAAATGGAAGGAACTGTTTCTTATTGATTCTGTTTCCTTTAATGCCAAAATTCATTTATTGGGAGTTCCTAGCAGGGTTCTAATGCTTAAGAAATGAAAACAGTGTTAATTACCATTTCCAATCACGGTGTCACCACTGATAAACAGGCTCTCCATAGAGATGTGAGGAAGGTCTGGACAGAACACATCAAGATGCCGAAATCAAATCTGTTTCGCAGAAGCCAGAATGAATGGCTTTTCTGCTCGGATTCTTTCAGAGCTCAATCTGTACTGTGAAAACTGCAGAACACTGACACTTGAGCTAAACTTATTGTTAAGCCAAATTGTTTGGTTGATTGTTCTTTATCAAGGATCTAGCCTCCTGCTTACTCTTTTAGATTTAAACAAAAAGAATTTCTTGCTTTTGACCCAGCAGCAATGTGCACAATGTGAGAGATAAAAACACTCAAGTCCAACTCTGAGCCATGGTCCAGCCTGGTAAGGACAGGAGATTCTCAGAGACTCAGTTTACCTCTCCTTTAAATGTGGTTCATTCCTAAGATGCCCACTCCATGTTTTATGACAAACACCAAATGAACTAATAGATAAAAAAAAGAAAGGATGGGAGTTGTTCATGCTCCCACTAAAATCATCGTGATCACATCACTTTTGGCACAATTTACCTGACATGTGTCCCATAATATGATGTCTTTTATAATTGAGTTTCATGCCAGATTAACAAGATACGTCAGTGAATCTTTTTTAAAGGCTTGGGTCTGAGTGGCCCGAATGGTGTACGAAGGAAAGAAGATTCAGTACTCAGTTTCAAATCAATGAGAACAGACACCCAAATATTTTTTTTCACATGCTCTTATCCCTTTTGAATGCCAGCCAGCCATTTGTCACTTAGTCTCTAACCATGGAGGGATTTCTCACCCCTCACCATGAATCCACATAGAACTGATGGGGAAACTGGCCAACGCGTGCACTTACAGCCTGCAGAGAGGCGGGAGAGGGGAGGGTAATGGGAAGGGGGCAAAATGGGAGCAAAATGAGACAGCGTGATATAGTAAGAATAAGGAAAGAATTTGTTGTTGTTGTTGTTGTTGTTGTTAGGCTACATAAATCAGGAAAGCAGAAAACAACAACAACAACAAAATAAACCATAACGCAGATTGAGTCTGTTAAACATACTCCCCTCTTCCAGGCAAGCTCCAGCATTCCCAGGCACAGAAAGGTGGACCCCTTTACCCTGTGGACCCCATACAAGCCCTGAGTTCTGATGAGAAGTCGACAATGCAGTCTCAGTAATTACAGACATTTGACTCTACCATGCCAGCATCAGTAAAAGATTTTTTACAAAGACAAAATGATGCTGTAAATGAGGTCTGTCATCCTGGTGCCCAGGACCTTCCAAAGCACTAAGCAGTAAAAGCTTGAGTGTACCACGTAATGTTCTCGGATTAAATTTCTCTCTCTCTCTCTCTCTCTTGGTTTGACGAGACAGGGTTTCTTTATGTAGCTTTGGCTGTCCTGGACTCACTCTGAAGATCAGGCTAGTCTTGAACTCACAAAGATCTGTCTGCCTATGCCTCCCTGAGTGCTGGAATTAAAGGCGTGGGCAACTACACCTAGAGAGGAAAGACTTTATTTACTTTGGTTAAGGCTTTTGGTGTATTTGTGCATTTATGTCCCTGTGTACATGAGTGTATGTGTGTGTATGTGTGTGGGGGGGTAGAGTATTAAGTACCAAGAACATTGCAACTTTTCAATAAATGTAGGCTGCTTTCCCTCTGCAAAGGCCCAGGATTCGAAAGGAAGCCAGTGTCACCCTTGCCATATGTGGGAGGTGGCTTGACAATGAGGCTTTGATCCAAATTCTGTGAGTGTAGTGGGCAGACTTTTCATGGTCAAGCCCAAACTTCCATATCAGCCTTTGACTTGGTGTCTCTAATGAGCCCACTGGGTGAAGAATTAATCCATAGTGGAGGTGTGTTGCCTAGCTCTTTGCTTGCTTGCTTTTCTTCTGCTCAGCAAGCTCCCAGGCATTAGCTACATGAATAGAGTCTGCATTGTGATAAGGGGTGGGGGGAAAGAATACACACAAAACCAACCGCCTGAGAAGCTCATCCCTTCAAGGAAGTCACTTCCCATCAGCAAAGCCTTGGTGTGTGGGGCGCCACAGTACTCATGAATTTCAGAGGCTTATAAGAAATTATCTGTTTTGCCGGACTCTCGCTGGGATTAATCATCCCCTCAGTGGTTGGTGCCAATTAAGAGCCTTTGTGATGCAGAGGGGATATTTTAAACACTGTTTGACACTAAGCACTTCCCTGTCCTATTCCCCCTCCCTTCACTCTCCTGTTGGAGACTGCCTCGGTCACTCTCTTCTTCTTCAAAGGAGGCTTTACTCTGGAAGTCCAAAGGTGTAATGAAACTAATGTCCTCTGTTCCTTTCTCCAGAGGAGCGCTGTTTACCGAATGATCTCTCATTATCTCACATGCTCGCACACAGAGCATGTGAGCTGTCGCTGCCCCAGCCTCCTGCCTCACTCTCATTCCCGGAGCCCTGATCTATCATAATACAGCTGCTGAAAGAACTTGTCGAAGATCACATTGAATCACGCCATTCTTCTTCTTAGAACGTATCTCTTAGAACGTATCTCTGGCTCTCTCCATTGCCTGCAGCTTAAAACCCTTCAATACTGCTCTTTACCTTCCTCCCCAGCCTTGTCTCGCCTCTCCCTGCCTGTTCCACTCAGTTTTGCATCCTCCTCATGAGTACATTAAGTGACTCTGATTCTCCTGTCCACATCACTCCCAAGAGACAACCTGCACACAGACTTCAAGATTCAGCTCTGTTTGCCTCATCTCTTACCGAACCCTCAGGACGTGGTTAAGCAACCTATGCTATGTTTTTTTGTTTGACACTTATATTTGTTCCTACCATAACGCTTAACAGTTGACTGTATCCTAGGTGGCTAATGTGCCTGCCCCATCTTCCAACTCCAAATAGCCTGCAACTACCTCGAAGGCAGTTGTAGGCTCCATAGGTATCAGTACCCTCGTGTCTGTACAACAGCCCACCCAGGCTAAGCCATGAATTCTCTGCGCAAACTGAATCTAACTGCTAGGTTGGTTAGATTTTTGGAAACTCAATCTGAGTTATCTGGAAAGGGCAACCTCTACTGAAAAAAAATACCTCCACCTATAGGCAAGTCTGTGGGATGGACATGCTCTTGATTAACTCGATTTGGGAGGGCCCAGCCCACTGTGGACACATGGGCCTGGGTAGTATAAGAAATCAGGCTGAGGGCTGAAGAGATGGCTCAGCTGTTAAAGGCTAGGCTCACAACCATAAATATAAGAAATCAGGCTGAGCAAGTGTGTAAGCAGCCATCCTCTAGGGCGGCTGCTTCAGTTCCTGCCTCCAGGCTCCTCCTCTACTTTAGCCCCTTCCTTGGCTTCTCTCAGTGATGGACTGTGACGAAGACGTGCAAGCCAAACAGAGCATTTCCTCCCAAGGTTGCTTTTGGTCGTTGTCTTTCTCTCCCGAAATGTCCATCTCTCCGAAAGCCCGAGGGAGGATGCCAGGCAAAGTTTACCGCTGCCTCTGTCTCCAGTCTTCCCCCTCCCCCTCCCCTCAGAGCCCTGCTCCATTCTTACTTGTCAACAAAAGCTCTTCAGCTTGAATCTAAGGAAATCTAACATATTGTGGCCCCACAATGTTTGCTGACATGCAACCACACAGGGTTAATCAAAGAACTCTCACTTGGAGTTAGAAGCCTGGAGTCTGATGCTGTGTCATTGTCTTAACTATTGCTTATGTTAGAGCAGTGGTTCTCGATTTGTGGGTCTCGACTCCTTTGGCAACAGAGCAACCTCTTCACAGGGGGGGTCACCTACAACCATCGGAAAACACGGATATTTACATTACGATTCATAATGGTGGCAAAATTTTGCAGTTACGAAGTAGCTATGAAAATAATGTTGTGGTTGAGGGTCACCTCAACGTGAGGAACTGTATTAAAGCTCGCAGCGTTAGGAAGGTTGAGAGCCACTGGTCTAGAGCGTGGATTTTCTTCAGCCTCTGATTCTTCATCTGTGTAATCAAAACAGTAGGCTGGGTGGTTTCCACCGCTGGTATTTCCAACCCATCGTACAAGAGAACTTTGGTCTAGAGCTAGGTAAGAACTAACATGACGATTAAGTGAAACAGCACCTGGGTCCCAGGACCTGCCTACACCCTCTTAATTCACTGGGAAGGTGACCAGACAGAAGCACCTTCTCTAGTTCCGAGGAAAGACTAGTGATGATTCAGCCCGTAGCATCCCTAGGGCTCTCCTGAGATGCTTGCCTTGGTGCTCAGACACTACTCATGATCACATGGAACTGTCATCCCAGGGGCCACATTGAAGGACAGGAGAGGGACGATGGAGGGATGGTAGAGGCACAGTGTACCCTCTAGAAGATGCACTTGGCCATGGTGTTCAAATTACAGACAAATGAGTCATCTCAGCTAAGTTTCATACCCTTGAGAAGGAAAAGAGCAAGCATGCCCACTTGCAAACTAAGAAACCAAATTTCAGCGAAATTCGAAATCTCAGAATGATGTCTGCATAAGTACCTCGTGATTAAATGGTGAGGGCTGCAAGCCAGGTTTTCTAGCTCTGAATCTAATGTGCTTCAGCTACAACGTGTTTCTTCTTTTCCTTATCTCTTCTATTGGACCTGAGAAAAATTCTACCAGGAAAGAAGGGCAGGTATATGCGTTTCCATTTTATAGAGAAGTAAGTTTAAGCTCAGAGGGACTTTTCAGTTGTCATGGTAAACAGCAGAGACATCCTGTGTCCTTTTTACTATGTTGCTACATTGTAAGAAATATGTCTTCTATAATTCTGTCTTGTTGGTAAGGCAGAATAGGATAGATTGTGATTTCTAATAGATTAGCAAGAAGACTGAGGTCCCAAAAAGGAACGGGATGAATACACTTTAACAACGATATGTGAATTTCTATAGGCTTGAGAATGACTTTCAAACCACTGAATTTGTCCTCCACAGAAATGATCTGCTGACCCAAGGACAAAATAAGTTGAACTGGCTCAGATTCCTACCAACATCCACTAAGCTCCTTCCTAGGCATCCGTAGTCCAATAGCCAGCATGTTGGGTTTGGACCCAAGGACTCCACCTCCTGCTTCATGTAGTATACTTTTTAAATCTGAATCCATCAAATTCAGTTGCTTAATTTCTCTACACATTTTAGAGTCCAGTCATCCTAGGTCGAAGTATAACTTTCATTGAACATTAGACAAAACAAGAGGCTCTCTCATGGCTATACTAAGTAAAACGGTGATGGACAGACCACTCAACAAATCACACACTGGTTGACATGGAGTAATAAGCTTCTTAGGCAACATGAAATGACAGGAGTTCCTAACAGAATACAGACCAGGATTCTAATCCATCCAATCCTTGTAGGAATCAAAGTGAACAAAGGCGCCTCTTTTCAACGGCATTGACCATCTTTCCATGTGATCCTTCAGTAATAAATCATTTTAATGCAGCAACAGTGAAACTCTGACACATATATTTGTTACCAGCTATATCAAAGATATGTTTCCAGTAGACATCACCTCGTCCTGACCTAAGCAGATAATGGAGGCTCAGTGAAGTCCGGCTCCCATTACCATCCCTTTGAAGCTGAAAATCAAGAGGTAGCCTGAATATAGTGAAATCATAAATACATCCCCCAAGCCTTTTAAATCCTACATTATGATGTATGGTGGTTTGAATAAAAGTGGCCCTGTAGGCTTATATGTTTTATTTGAATGCTTAGTCACCAGGGAGTAACTAATCTTTGAAAGAATTAGAAGGATTAGTAGGTGTTGCCCTGTTGAACTTGGGGGTTGGCTTTCAGGGTTCCAAAGGCCCATGCCAGGCCCAGACATAATACCCTCTATCTCTGTCTGTCTGTCTTCTCTGTCTCTCTCTGTGTCATCTCTCTCTCTCTCTCTCTCTCTCTCTATCAGTTAGTGGAGCAACATGTAGCTCTCAGCTACTTCTCCAGTGTCATGCTTGCTGCCATGCTCCCTGCCGTAATGGTGATGGACTAAGCCTCTGAAAATGTAAGCAAGCTCCATTTAGATGCTTTCTTTTATAATAGTTGACTTGATCGGAGTGTTTCTTCACAGCAATAGCACAGGGACTTAGACAATGTGCCTCTGGGATCCATTCCTCAGCCTCAGATAGGTATCACTTTATGTTGGTAGCTAAAGCATTTCTCCCGACCGTAGTCCATCTGTAACAGCTCTATCTTCCATCTCCCTGCTCACTTGCCTGTCATTTCTTGACTGACAATCAATTTTCCTACCTGTCATTATCAATTCTGCTCATTAACTCTCCCACCTGTCTCAGCTGAGGCCTCCCGATGCTGAAAAGCATTTCTGAAAAGTTATTTTCTTAGGCAGAATAATTGCAGCTTCTTGTACATCTAGAGAGCTGCTCGTCTGAAGCACTCAGAGCCATTTCTAAATGTCAGTGAAAGCATTCATTTTATACTAGGGAGGTAGTGCTTCTATTCTGGCACAACCAAAGGAAAAGTGAAGGAGGAAAAAAAAGAACATCCCACCATGGTGAAGCATGCACTCAGGATATGCAGAAGAATAGAAAAAAAAATTTGGCCACTTGACAGGTGCTCTGTTTTTGTTATTTGGGGCCCAGAGAAATACAATGCCAATTTCATCTGTGTGTGTGTGTGTGTGTGTGTGTGTGTGTGTGTACATGTGTGTGTTTAATCGAATCATTTCATGTCCTTTTAGACATGACCCTGGAAGTGCTTAATGCAAGAGAGATGCTATAGAGACTACAACAGAAAAAGAGGACTTGTGCCTCCTGGGAAGTGCTGGTTTCCTGGCATCAAGGATATAATGGCCAAAACCATGCATGCAGACAAGCTCTTCCCCTGATCAAGGGTCTTCGTTTACAGCATCTGCTGCTGGTCTTATTGGCTGCACTGGGAACACCCTTCCTTTGGCTTTGCTCTGGCTTGTTTCACCTCCTTCAGATCCTTTACCACATGTCATCTTTCTTAGAGGCCATATGAAAGTGCTACCAGCGCTCATCCTACTTCTCCATGTTACAGGTCCCTCCACAGACCCCTTTCTATTACTGTGCATTGGCCTTGTAAGATGGCCAGTTTCCTGAGGGCCTGAGCCTTTACTGTTTCACTGCTGTGTTCCTGAGACCCGCCACAGTGTCCTGAATGTGGCAGTTGCTCAGTTGACATGTACTGAGGGACTAAAGGAATAAATAAATCTCAGTAGCCTTGCTCGGATTTGGCTACAACCCTCTTCCTATTTTGTTGATGAAGTGATTGAGGCTTAAGGAGGCCAAATGGCCTGGCCACGTGCCCGACAGGAGGAGTCCCTGTGGGTCTCATACTGCCTTACTCTGCCCTCCAGAGACTGGTCTCAGAAATGACAAGAAGGGCTTGTTCCAGTTCAAGAAGGACAGTACAAGCAAGAGGAACTCTAAGAGTCTATGCCCACACCTCTGCATTAGGCCTCTCCTGGCACCCTGCCTTACCCTCCCTCTAGGGAGGCACAGCACCCGGTACATTTGTTGACAGCCCACAGGTCTAATCAGTCCATTAAGACAGAGCAAACAAAGAAAAGGAAGGAAGAAATAATTGCCAAGTCAACAAACCTGAATAGTTTCGAGGGACCAAGGTCAACACTGTAATTACACTGCTCCAGGAAAAAAGGCAGGGGAACTAAGGCTTTCCACCTCCCTCACTTACCTTTCAAAGGGAATCCCCTTCTCTCTGCTGGATGCAGAGCAGATATGAGTCTTATTGCCTGCACTGGGAACACCCTTCCTTTGGCTTTGCTCTGGCTTGTTTCACCTCCTTCAGATCCTTGACCAGATGTCATCTTTCTTAGAGGCCATATGAAAGTGCTAACAGCACTCATCGCACTTCTCCATAGACCCCTTTCTATTACTGTGCATTGGCCTTGTAAGAGGGCCAGTTTCCTGGGGGCTTCCCAGTCTGCAACTTAGTCCTCCCTCTGCTCTAGGCAGAGCTGGGTCGCGCCCCCCACTCAGTCACATCCACACATCGGAAACTTTCAACCTCTTGATAGCAAGATCCTAGGATGCTGTCTGAGCTGAACCCTGGTGATTTTCCTTTCACACACATGAACTGCAATCCTTAAGGGGGAGGTAACGGTTGTGTTTCTCCAAGATCAAGACGAAATGGGCACCTGGTAGAAAGAAAGCAATCTGAAGTCTGACACTGTTGTGTGTAAGAGGTGGTAAGCATCATATATGGTTTGTTACGGGCAGTGCTCCAAGTGTACCGTGGGTAAAACCAAACTTCCCTACAGCCCTAGGAGGCTGTGATTCCCTGACATTTAGAAGACAGAACTAAGAGGCTTGTCTCATAGCTTGCCTAAGTCCACACACACCGTGTAAAAAAATTTTTTTAAAAGCCAACACTGAAATCCAAGTTTTTCACTCTACATGAAGTGATTTATGCCAGTGACATGGGGAAGAGGGGAGAGAAGAGTGGACTCTTCTCAAACTGTCTGTGTCAGGGGTGAGTTCATAATTTCACAGAACTTCACCTTAGAGATTAACCTTTCGAGTCAGCCAAATGGGGTTCCAGTGGAAATGGATCACCCTGAACCTCATGGTCCCTGCCTGCATCACAGAGCCATGGACACTCGCAGAGACACCACATGACATTTATCATAGTACAACACACACCGACTACTCAATAAACATCCTCCTTGTAGTGCCACAGAGCCAGGTCTGTGACGAGGCTGGAGCAGCGGACTAATTACATTAAGGTTCTGATGCCTTGGTCAGTCATTCTCTGGGCATGAAGAAGCAGGGAAAGAATAATGCCCTAACCTCTGACTTCTAGTGACGGAGGCAGAAAAAATGGGGAAAGCACTCTCAGTTACCAAACAGTTGCTAT
Source organism: Meriones unguiculatus (assembly GCF_030254825.1). NCBI lineage: Eukaryota > Metazoa > Chordata > Mammalia > Rodentia > Muridae > Meriones > Meriones unguiculatus. The sequence continues at coordinate 28,021,278 of NC_083364.1, forward strand.
GAGCTGTGAGTGCACTGACTCTGTCCCCACTGCTGTCAGGTAGAAGATGCCACCATCCTTATTTAGATAAATCAGTACCTCTTCTTGTGTGGATAGCTCTGTTAGTCACTTGCTCATGTCCCTGCCAAACATCTGCTGAAACATAGTCCTTAGGTGATGGTGCTTGGAGGAAAGGCCTTTTGTGGTTGGCTAGGTCATGAGCGTCATGCTCAGTGTTAGTGCCCCAATGAAATGACCCCAGAGAATGTATTTGCTCATTTCCACCATATGAGGACACATCAAAAAGATGGCCAACTGCTCAGCAGAAAGCACGGAATGCTGAATCTTCCAACACCTTGACTGTTGACTTCCTGGCCTCCGGAACTTTGAGAATTAAGTTCCGGTTATGTATAAAACACCTGGTCTGTGACGTTCTGTTATGGGATCCCCAACGTGCTTAGACAAGCCCATCAAACAAAGCTATCCTTTCTTATAGAAAGGAATACTGAGGCAATGAATGATTCAGAGCAGGACAAAAGTGCTGACCAGGAAGGTCTCCAGAAGGCAGACTTTCAGACACAGCAGACAGGCTCCCTGGGTTGTGCCATCAGCCACAGTGACAAGGTGGAACCTTTCCAAGCACCCTGTCCTACCTCACAATTCTACACGGCCTGTCTGTGCCCCCGCTGGAATAAGGACGTTCGAAAACTGAGCCAGGGGTGGTAGTGCACGCCTGTAATACCAGCCCTAGAGACAGGATGTTGTCTACACTGCAAGGCTGGGCCTCAAAGAGGATGAAACAAAACTGAATGCATGTGTGCGTGTGCGTGTTTGTGTGTGTGTGTGCCTAAATCCAAATGAATGCAGAGACTCTCCCTTAGTAGCACCCACATGAATATTTTAGATGAAGACACTTGAGCCCAGGGTAGACGAGCTGCTTAGGGCCTCCAGCCAAGAGCTTTGTGAGGCTGTGAACCTTAGGCAGATGGCTGAATCTTACTACTTGAGCTGTCTAGTGAATCTGCAGTGTCTCTAGTACCTTCCGTGACAGTCAGCAGCTCCTTGCCTTCGGACCAGAGGAGGTCCTGCCATGACTCTGCTTGTGTAATTTTTCTGTTTTATTTAAGAATGCACACACACACACACACACACACACACACACACACACAGAGAGAGAGAGAGAGAGAGAGAGAGACCAATTTATCATTTAATTACTCTTTCTGGAATTCAATTTGTGAAATTCCTAAGTACAAGAGAGCAAAACAAATCTAGCAGGGAATGTGGCTCAGAGTACGCTTAGCTAGAGAGGGAAGGAATAAGAACAAACCTGGAGTTACTGCTCCTCAGAGTAGCACAGGAAGCTGTCCTCACAGGTGGCCTACTGCCTGTGGCCAGTATTGATGCCGCTGCTAAGGGTGGAGCACAGTGCTGTGACTATGGAGGAAGTCACTGTCCCCATGGAGTTTTCCTGACCTTCACATTCTCTCCAGACCTGTGATCTGGCCGGAAAGACCCTACCTGATCCCTCAACCCATTTTCTGTCTGCCCCAAAACACTGGTGGTGCTTTGCATGGATGGCTGCTTTTGGTCACCCCCAGTTCAAACTGGGTTGTCCCCGGCCATTTGCAACTTCCTGTGTCTGTTCAGGCAAACCCTGCCTCAAGTTAATTTGATCACGACGTATATCGCTACCCATGTTTGCCCATGTCTGCTTGTTAATTGTGTGTTGGTACAACTGAGTGAGGTCCATGACCACACGGGCCTTGTCTACCACACACATCCTCTACTGTTCTCCTGGAGATGGGAGTTGAGCCTAGCACATCCTCAAAATAAGACAAGAAATGATTTTCAAATGGAGATTGAAAATGAGCATTTCATATTCTAGATCAAGAACCCAATTCACAAGCTAACCAAAACTCTTCCATCAATCAATATGTAGTTAGTATCCCGCGTGTTACATGTGCATTTTAGGAAGCAGAGTTGGATGGAGGAGCTATAAAGACAAACGTGACGAGTCCCTAGGTCAGACCATGACTAGGCGGTGATGATGTACACAACTAAAAACATGCCGAAACACCAGCCAGTCCCTAAGCACAGACGCAGAAGGCAAAGACCATGAAGACTAAATACAAGGCAAGGGTCACAGAGCTTAAGTATCCCCCGCCCAGGAATGGAAGAGATAGAAAGATGCACTCTTCCATCTCCCCACCTCCTCCTGGCTCCCCCAGTGCCTCCAGCAAACACAGAGGTAGCGCTAACCTGGCCCCTGGAGAAGAGCGTACCTTGGGCAGCGTCTCTTCTGTGGGCAAAGCTCTGCTGGATGGTGTTTGCCATCTCAGGCAATCCCCGCTAGAGCTCTGCCTTTGGGGGGAGGGGGTGCTTCTCACCTGTTACCTGTAAAAAATGAAACGCTGGGATGGCAACTATTTCCCAGAGCACCTCAGACAACCACGCCTACGCCTCCACTGCAAGGTCTTACGCCCTCCTGGTTAACACCTCTTCCCTTGCTGGCAGCTACAGGCCTGTTCAGAGTCTCACAAACACCAGGGACCGAGCCCTAGGTCTGGTAGACTGCAGAGGCCTTGGGGAACAAGGACTAAGCCACCAGGACTGCTGAGACCCCTTTGTAAGGAGAAGGGCCTGCCGCAGGTTCCGGTGTCACAGGCGAAAGGAACGGTGGTGAAGACACAAAGTTTACTGCCTTGGAATTCTCTTGCTTTGTTCCTACTTTTTTTTTTTCCTGATGAAATTGTCCCTGAAGGAGCTTTTTAAAGAATTTCTGTCAACTCCTTTCTGCAGTATGGAGTAATTGTATGTCATCAGGAGCCTAGGAATAGTCAAGATTGCAAAATCCTTGCTGTGCTCTTGGTAAAATCATTACTCACCAGCTAATGTTTAGAAATCAAAATGCTCCCCTTAAGTGCCATTAAGCACAAATATTTATCAGCGCTGCACTCAGAGGTTGAGCTGGCGGAGGCTGGGTGCTTGTGGGGGTGTGAGCATGCATGGTTGTGCGTGCGTGCCTAATTAGATATAGGTACTCTTGCTTAGAGGAGAAAATGTTCAAAAGTGTCAGCAGCACTGTCTGAAGATGGCCAGGCCAATTCCATTTCTCAGCATCATGGAAGGTTCTGTCTGTTATAAAACAAAGTTGATTTCCTTGCATTGGGTTTCTGTGGCTAAGCTGGTCCCTCGGCAAGGCTGGCGGGAAGCAAGGAGAACATGGTTCCGGACAGGAACTGCTGATGGATGTGTCACAGTAGCCTGAAGGAAAGCAGGCTGTCAACCTGTCTTCATTTGATCCCACACACCGCTGCTAGCATTGGTGTCTCCTCAAACAGGTCAGCACATGTCTTACTTAGCTCAGGCTGTCTAGAAGTTAAGTCAGAGACTCGGGCTCTTGTTTCCATGACTTATTAGTTGCATTTTGCTTGAGATAAAGGGGAAAAGAGAAGCAGAAGAAAGGAAGGGCTTAGCCAGAAGCAGGCTGCACTACCCAGGCAAGGGAATTAGCTCTTTGCACTTCCAAACCAACCTGTCAGCAGCTGAGGAAGGCTCCCATTCCAGAGTTGAGCAGCTAGGGTCAGCACACATACCAGGATGAACACAGTGCCATGAAACCATCTGCGTCCTTGCTACAACCTCACCTCTCTGGGGTACGTGTCCTGAAAATCCTAGGCTGCTGGCCTAAGTGTTCAATTGCCTAAGCGTAAGCTGTACACAGGCCAGCCGTGCAAGAGGACATCTGGCCTCGCATAGCCGGTGACTCCTCAGGCCATCCAGCCTTGCCTTTTGACGGTCCCTGTCCAGCCCTCCATCTCTGTCTCTTCCCACAGCTTTTTAGCCTTTGTTGGTGCAGTAGCCTGAGTCATTTCCCAGAGACAGGGGTAGTATTTCCCCTCCCACTTTGTGTCACCTTTGATTAACCGAAACAATAGCACAGAAAGCTAAAACCTCGGCCAGCCCATCCATCACTTAGCAGCACTTCTGTCTGAAGTGTGCTGTGAAGGTGTATAAATCTCCAGCCTTTCTTGAAGATCTCCCAGGCCCGGCCCAAAGAAGCTATCCAAATCCCTTATTGGAAATATCCTTTGCTTATGTGTCTGTCTTCTCTTCATCCCCGGATTCCAGTCCTGGCTCAGGTGCTCTCTCCACGCTACTCACAGCCTTCCGAATATATGAACGGATTTTCTCCTGTCTGGCTTCATTCTGCAGCTCAGAACTGTCTGGAAGGCATGCTTCCCGCAGCAGGCCTTGAGCTTCCTGCTTCCTGCAGGCAATGTCCTTCAGAGCACCCAGCAGCTCACTGGCTTCAAGGCCTGTCCCATCCAGATGTGACCAATCTGTGAAGAGCAGGCTTGCTGAGCATAGGAAGCAGGGACAGTCCTCACAGACATAGTAGGACTTCCACACTAAACTCACTTCTAAGGACTTTCATACTAAGAAACACAGCAGAAACAACAGCAAATGCCAAAACCCGGTAACTCCCAGGACAGTGTGATCCTTTTAACTTTTACATGGCTGTGTGAGCGGATTTAACTTCTCCCATAGGTACAGTTTTAACCTCCATTTTACCAATGAGGTGACCATATATTATGAGGGTTACACAAGTCCGTATTCAAGGTCACACAGCTAGCCATAAGTGATGTATCCAGAGCCTCAGAGCAGAGCTAGAAGCTGGACTTCAACTCCATTCTCTTAACCACTAAGTAAACACCCGTGAGTGGAGATTACCATCGCTCCGATGCTCAGGGAACATCCGATTCCTTTTTCATTTGCTAAATTTTAGTGACTCAAATATTTACTGAGCATCAAAACAAGGGCTGAAGTTTATTAATAAAGCTAGTATCATGATGCTGAGCTTAGGACGTCCGCTGTAAAGCTCTTCATTCATGTATTAAAGCTCAACCCAATCTCACCTACTGGTTGAATGAAAGGGCGCAAATAATAGAGGTGCATGCCACCGTTTCTTGAGATCACCGGGAGCACCATTTTAATTGGGGAAGTGATCCAGGATGGTAGCCTTCGGGGAGGGGGCTTCCGAAAGCAGCCAGTGCTCATAAAAGGTTTTACAGCCGAGAAGCGTGTGAGGGGCAAAGAGGCGGACAGAGTCCAGTGGGCTGAGGAAATGAAATTGTGTGTGCAGGGTGCTTAAGGCACGCTGAGAAAAATCAATAGAAGATGAAGTAGAAGAGAGACCGAGGCCAGTCAGTCAGCACACTTGAAGCTCGCCCTCCGCCAGAAGACAAGCTAAGTGTGCTTCTAGGGAAGATCAGAGGAGACAGATCTCAGTTGCGCTCTGCCCACTGTCAGACAGATAGCCAGCAGTCCTAACACTTGGCTCTGCGCTTCAGCTGAAGAAAATAGCTTGAGTTACACAATTTGAAGCAAAACAGAAATTGTTTTTTGGAGGGGGAGCAAAGTTATCATGTTTCTATTCCCCGGCTAAACAGAGCCCTATGAGTTTGTGAACACAGGTCCCCAGGGTCTTGTCAGGAAGGTGTCTACTTCGCGCCTCCTCACCTTGGTGTCACAACCCCGAGGGCCTGTTTTGTGAGAAGAAAACATCAAGTGTTTCTTTGGTCGAACAGGCTTCCAGGAGCTCAGAGCCAACAGAACAATGTTAACACTCATTACCTGCATTCCTGGACCATGAGGCAGTTACTGGGCCCTCAGAGCAAGGTCATTCTCTGTGCCCCATAAGTCTCTTAGAGCTAGAATATGGGAAAGTAGCAGAAGATATCCGATTCCTTTAGACCCCTGCTTTCTCTTGGGGAGACAAACAGCAGGACAGGGTCAGCCAGTATGGAGTGTCAAGGGTGACATAGAACAGCGTTGCCCAGGGACAGCATGAAGGTGGAAGAGGTATCGCATCAACTGAGACCAGGGCAGTGGAGCTGTTGGAAGGGCCCTGCTGTTTAAGGTTGCAGTCTTCCCAGTCAGGGTAGCCATTCTGAGCTCTGTGCTGAGGTGCAGGACTCCCTCTCCCCAGCAGGACCACCTGCTCTCTGCCTGACTCCATCAGGAGAATGTTTTCGACATAGATGCCCCTAACCACATTTGATATATGGCCTTTGACACAGCTCCCGGTAGCTCTCCTCTCCCTGCGCCTATAGGAGAATTAGGCACTGTGTCCCTGTTTAATGCAAATCAAGCATCCTTGAAGTGCCCGGGGTTTTAACCAATTTATGCACACCTATCCTTAGAGCCTCTCACCCACTCCCCAAGGGGTATGTAGCCTTTGTTCTCTGAAATTAAAGTTGAATTGAAGTAGTCCCCAGAGTGCCTGATCTCCATTGTGCTGTCTGGCCTTCCAAGCTCTGCATCTCGTCTTCTGCCCCTCCTGCCTTCATGGGCTGGTGGGAAACAGCCCCCAGGCAGGAGGAGAACCACAGGGAACATGAGTGCATTATCCCTGTGTGACTTTCTCTTCCTACCACATGTCCACGGGAAACTTCATAGACTGCTGTACTCAAGACCCCTAGGATCTAGATAACCGTGGTGAATGTCCCCCTTTACTCCACCTTAGCTTCATGCCCTGCACACTGACACTTGTATTTTTAGAGTACCCGATCCCCGTAGTAACTCATTTTAGTGAGGGGTACACCAAAGGCTATGATCATCAGGCCTTCCCCAATCATCTGTAGCACAGAGCGCTGGATCAGAAAGTGAAATCCCTACATTCTACTAATGGCTCTGCCACCGAAGGACTATATCAATTTAAGCACCGCCTTAGTCTGTTTATGCTACTATAACAAAGGGCCTGAGGCGGGGTATTATATAAACAACAAAACTTTATTTCTCAAAGATCTGGAGGCTGGAAAATCCATGACCATTCCCAGGTTTGGTGTCTGGTGAGGGCTACTTTCTGCTTTCAAAGCGGTACCTTTAAAAAAAAAAAGTCTTGTTTTTATTTTTTATGTACATATATCTGTCTGTTTGTGGTAAGGCGACCATCAAAGCCAGAAGAGGGTGTCAGATGCTCTGAAATTGGAGTTGCAGTCCCTTGTAAGCATCCTGGGAACTGAACTCAGGTCCTCTGGAAATGCAGCTGGTATGCTTAAGCACTGAGCCATTTGTGCAAACCCTCAAAATGTCACCTCCTTCATGTTTCTTTGTAGTAAGAAGGTTATAAGTGGAAGGACAAAAGGCTTGGTTGGTTCCTTCTGGTCCTAGAATGGGTCCTTCTGCTCCCATTCTAAAAGCCCTGCCTCTGACACTGCTGTGTTGAGAATTCCCTTTCAGTGTAGATTCGGGATGTGTAAGCATTCCAACCACTGCAGGGAGATTGTCTAGAGCTTTCAGGTCAAATCCCCGTGCTTTGCCTCGGAAGTGGTCCCTTTCTTTATCTCACAATGTGGAAGCACTGTGTGGCTTCAAAGACTTTTGGGAAGATGACATCACCTCGGAGCAGTGCTCATTGGCCTGCAAGCCAGTCAACTTCCAGGAAGCTTTCCAACAGAGTCCATGGCTCTGAGCAGAGATCAGCTGTTGCTATACACTTGAATTTTCCACCCCTCCATGCACATACACAGTGTAAATGGCATACGTTTCTGAAACCCCCAAACAGTTTTTTTTTTTTTACATGTCCAGATGATGACCAATTCTAGATAATGTCTGTTGGGCAAGGTACTGATACTGATTTAAGAGCTTTGCAGTCATTAATATATAGTCTATATTTATATATAGACTTAATATACAGTCATTAACATATAGGTTCTTACAGACCTTAGTAAGGTACTATCAGAATTTCTGTTTTGTTTTTATATGGTATCTCTGTAAAGGCTTTATATTCTCCAGCCTCCTGCCTCAACTGCCAATTTTCTGGGATTTGCATTTTAAATATATAAAAATGAGCCTGAAAGACAAATGATATTTCTAAAAATCTTATAGTTATTCAGTAGTAAAGTTCAAATCTAAAATGAACCCAAATACTTTGTACCAGGCATCTAAAGCCTTTCTAGACAGTCCCTGAATAGAAGCACACTTCCATCTCTCAGAGGTGGATATGGCATTCACCACCATTTCTGTGATTTGTTTTGTGCTGTTCTGCCCCTCAAGAACGTTCTTGACTTACTTTATCCCCATGGGGACCCCCTTCCATCCATACACCAGCCCCAGTGTGACATCTCTTGGTTCCTTGTGCCCTGTCTTAGTCCATTTTATGGTATTATGACAAAATACACGATACTGACAAACTTATAAAGAATAGAAGTTTCACAGTTCTGAAGGCTAGAATGTCTGCAAGCCAGTCCCAGCTTTAGCTCAGCCTTCTCACTATATCTTAATATGACAGATGTTATGCAGCAAGATACAGAAAGCATGGCACTTTGAGCCCGTCTTCCTGTTCTTATAAAGCCACTAATGCCATCGTGGGAGTCCTACCCTCATGATGTCTTCTAACCCTAATCATCTTCCAAAGACCTCACCTCAGAACAACATTAACTTGTGAGTTTGGAGAGTTAAGTGCTTAACCCATGACCTGTTGGGGATTCACATTCTGACCACAGTACCCTCTTTTATTTGTGCTGTCTGTCTTTGTACATCTGCACAAACACTCTCATAAAGTAGCAAGCCCCTTTGAGCACAGGATGTGTATTGCTTATTTCTACCTTCTAGAGTATGGGGGAAAGCATCATGCCCTCAGGTACCCTTACACCATAATTCCAGCCATCCCAAGCTCCTCTTACGTACGGTAGCTATTAGTCCTCATAGTAGGTGCAAAGGATAGCAAGGCACCCACACCAATTCACAGGTGTGGACTAAAGCTTAGAAGGGAGAAGTGATTTTTACACAGGTGCTAGCCAGAGAGTCAGCTGAAGAAAGCTGGGTGGAGATGCTCCAGTTCCCAGTCCCATACTTCTTTGCTACATGCAGAGCATATTTTTGTTTTGTTTTGTTTTGTTTTGTTTTTGAGACTTTACAGAAGAGTCAACCAACATGGTATAAAAATGAACTGGTAACCATTGGTAACCTTGGGCATGGTGGCCATTTTCTGAAGGATTCACTGCAGTGGTGACTGCTTGACGCAGGTTCTATTGTTATTATCAGCTGGGTAAGAAAACTGCACATCTCTAAAGCAGGGAAGAAGAAACTTGTTAAACACTTTTGCCGCTGGGCAAGAGAAAGCCTCGTTCAGTGCTGTGCTCGACTCCAAATCCAATCTGAACAATTGGGAATTTGCAGGCACTAAGCAAATTGGGAAGGAACGAAAATTAGTAGATGGAAAATTACTAAGCAGGGATGTAAGAGCTGGGATCCTGGCAGGACCAACCCACCAGGATCATCGCTGGAGACAAGCCAAGGTGAACAGGCAATGTTAGAAATTAGGTCAGATATCCAGAGCAGGAACTCTGCCCACGCTGACTTATCAAGAGTCTTACTAAATCAACTATTATAGGAAAATGAGCAGACAGGTCTGTTGATAAGGGACTTAGGATAACCTGACTAATGTTTAGAATATCTGCCCCAATCTCCTTTTATGAGGAAAAGTCACAGAGAGGCTTAGTCACCTGCCTGAGGTCAGACAGCAGTGAAGAATAGAGCCTGGATTTAAACACAGAAATCCAGACTCCAGGAACTGTGTGTGTAGACAGAATGCTCCACTGACTTAAAAGGAGCTAGGTCTGGGCTCCAAACCTGTGGGCCCTTGGACACATCAGGGCCCAACCAATATAGGTTATCAATGCAAGGCCCTGACTGGGATAGGTCCTCATTACACGGTGGTGCTAGACTGTGCTGTGAAGCATGGCACAGGAGCTCAGATGGGCAAAAGCCTTTCACAGCAATGAGAGGATTTGGCAAATGGAAAGTGTAATGAGCCACTCACCTCCACCAAGCACACATATGGCCTTAAGTGCTCCACTCGGGCCCCGAGGAAGAGGAGGGTGAGAGCTAAAGCTTGACACTGGGTTTTAAAAGCTCCTAAATGATTGCGGTGTTGAGAGCAAACAAGGCCTTTATGCTTCATTAGGCGATGTGTATTACGCGCCATTAACACACTGCAGAGGCTCTCTGTTTCCCATTTTCCGAAACACGCTGTGAAGGGAACCGAAGTCATCAGTGTTAATTGATAGCTAACAGAAACAAACTTCCTAAAAGGGAAATTATTTTTAGGTCCTAATTTGATTAATTATTAAAGCTTCTGGTGCTTATCTTGGAGAAAAAAGAAACGGAAGCCAGATGGTGTTAATATTTACTCAGGTGAAGACAGCCTGGTTACCACGTCCATGCGTCTGAACCTCTTAGTGTTTCTGGAGTGAGTAGGAGAGCCACGGACATTCAGAGGCAATTAAAAATAAAGTGTTTGCTCTCCTTTTCATTATCCATAAAATCCAGGACATATCTTAGGTAAGGCGACTCAGAGAGAAAGACTCCACGTTTCCCCTAGAATATTTACTCTCGGGCCGCCTTAGTGTTTCACCACCTCTCGGGGCTCACTGTTTTAGTTTATAGTGAAAACGGGGCCCTCAAGCAGGACCAGTGTCCATCTAACAGCCATCTTTACTAACACCCTTACTCTTAGAGATGAGCACAGAGATATGTAGAGAGATAGACACTGCATGGATAGAGAGATGGCAGGGTGAAAATAGACATGTAAACAGGGGCACCGATGAGCAAAGGCATACTCATCCCAACACACTCCCCACTCTTCTGATAAGTGGCTGACTGGAAGCCTGGAGCCAGATTCCCTGGTTCCAGTTCTGGCACAATTACGAACTAGCTGGGTGCCATTGGGCCAACTACCCAACCCCAGCAATGATCTCACACCAGTGTTGTAAAATTAAAGGAATAAATCAGTGTGAAATGTTTAAAAACAGCTTGTGGCATTAGTGAGTATTGTGTTGGCGTGTGCTGTCACCATGGTTATTATTTTCTTCATATGCCTGGCTGCTCCATGACCAAGGGAGGGGATGGAATATGGGTATTAATCAGACCTGAGTCCTGTTTGTCACCATGTGAGCTATGACACTTTTACAGATAGGCAGTACAACTTAGAAAATGGTATATGCCTAGGAGAGGAACGTAAGAAAAGGCTCTGGATGGTCAGAGGTCATGAATTGAGACTCGAGCAGGGGAGGAAGGGATACTTTTCAGAGCCGGGAGGCTGTCTGGAGGGCATATGTGTGAAAGTGCCCTTGAAACAAAAGAGGTCTGCCAGGAATGGCAATGTAGATTATAAAGAAGCGTTTGACACCACGTATGGATGAAGGATGAATCCATCACTTTTGGAAGGGGCGGAAGTGTCAACCTCTGATAGGAATGCACAAGAGCAACAATAGGAAGTGCCAGCATGTTTAGCACGAAGCCACAGCAGAAGGAAGTCTCAGGCTTCCTTGAGGGCAGAAACATCACAGCTCCCGGCAGAGCTGAGAGTCAAATCCCTGATCTCAGCTATAAGCATTTACATCGGATAAGCATCAAAACCTGTCTACATTTGGTATACTAGGACTTTACAGTTTGGCCGAGAGACTGTGGTATCTGCCCCTCTGCCCCTCCATGGTTCACTCACACACGTTTGCTCCTCCTCCAATTCTTTCACCAGTACCTAAACGCATATGGTTCAGGTCACAGTTTATAGGAAAGAGCATGCAAGTAAAAAACACTTTTCTTATGTCAGGGGTAGAAGTATGAAAATGCAAGTGGGGCCGGGGCTGTACGTTTCTGAGGCAAGATGAGGCAAGGCCACCTTTCCCAAGCCTTCATGTCTGAGAGTGACGCTATTAAGTAGCTCGAACCACTCTTTCTTAATGAAGTACTTCATTTGGACAAACACTTCAAGCTAAGAGGCACTGTTGCGGCAGCTAGAATTAGAGTGCTCTGCAAAGCGCTAATGCAATCGCTCGCTGTCCTTTACCACCCCCACCCCACCCCCCCGCCACTCTATGGGAAGTTGAGTTATTTGAATTAGTATTCAGCCAATGGCATTTTGAGCCTTTCTGTTCCTCCTCGTTTCTCAAGACTCTGCTATGTCACGTCTATTGACATGATTAACTTCTCATTAACTTTAATGGAAGCTGTGGGCAAGAAGTCCATTTTGTCCCCTGAGACTTTTGCTTCTTGTTGGTAAATTCTGAAACTTTATTTGACTCATCATTATAAATACACAGTGGGTAATTACTGCCAAGTCACCATGGTTTCTGAACAAGATGGACTGTCTTCTTCCAGTGCATTTGGTAGGCAAGTTCTGAAGAATCGCAAGGTCCATGTATCCTGCCATCACTTGAATCTGGAATCTCTCTTTTAACATCCCAAACAGTAGTAACATACAGCCTCTCTCAAGCCAGGTCAAAGGCTGGCAGCTAACTTCTTTTGAGTGTTTATTATGTAGCAATCAAAGGTGTTTAGTTATTCTGCTCATGTTCCTTTGAGCATGGCCCTATTTGTAACTATGGACTCCATTACACTTGAACAGCGTCTTCCTATAACCGTCCTAAGGTTGTCATTGGCTTTCTCGGGTCATTTCAAAGAGAATAACCTAGGGGAGGACACCAAAATTTAAAGACATTGTTCAACTAGGAGTTCACCTTGATGTGTTAGGCAAAATGTACTAAGACTATCTGTGGTAGACAAAACGATACCTCCCAAAGACAGTTATAACAAAACCCTTAGAGCAGAGGTTCTCAACCTGTGGGTCAAAACCCCTTAGAGGTCAAATGACCCTTTCACAGGGGTCACCTAAGACCACCAGAAAACACAGATATTTACATTATGATTCATAACAGTAGCAAAAAATTATACAGTTATGAAGTAGCAATGAAAATAATTTTAGGGTTGTGGGTTACTACAGCAAAAAGAACTGTATTAAAGGGTCCTAGCGTTAGGGAGGTTGAGAATCACTGACTTAGGGCCTCCAAATATGTTAAACTATATGACAAAGATGTCTTTCAGATGTGATTAATCTGAAGGTCTTTAAAGGAGATTATCTTGGATTATTCTAAAGAACCCAGGGACAAGTTTGCTCTACAGTGGAGGAACCACAGGCAACCTAAATTCAACCAGCCAGGGCCATGGCCAGATGCCTTGTCCATCTCCCAGTCCCAGACCCAGATGCCTACACTTTTATCTATAACCATTTAAGCACTGCCACCTATTTTGATAGCAGTCTATGCTTGTCCAACTGTCTTATCATCTCTTCCTACAGATCTTTTTGTGGGTGTGAGATTTTTTTTACAAATCTCATACTATTCACTCTGCAGATCTTATCTAACAAGATACATCAAAAGATTGCCAACAGGGATCTCCCTCCAAAATATAAGTGAGGCAGGAGGAGGGGCCCAGGGAATCATCTTACACAAGGCCTTCCTTGCTTGAGGTCAAATACAGCAGAAAAGTCCAGGCTCTGCCACGAGCTTCTTAACCCTTGTCTGTTACTGTGGCTCTATTGCTGTGATAAGACACCATGACCAAAAGCAACTTGGGAAGGAAAGGATTTATTTCATCTCACACCTCCACATCACAGTTCATCACTGAAGAAAGTTAGGGGAGGAACGCAAGTCAGGGACCTGCGGATAAGAATTGCTGAAAGGCCATGGAGGAACATGGCTGACTCCCTTGTTCCTCATGGCTTGCTCAGCCTATCACCTGAGCAGGGGTGGCACCACCCATAGTGGGCTGGACCTCTGCAATCAATCATTAGTCAAGACACTCTCCCACAGGCTTATCAACAGTCTTATGGATGTATTTTCTGAACTGTGGTTGCCTTTTCTTTTGTCAGATGACTCAAACTTATGTCAAGTTGACCAAAACAAAATGAAAACAAAAGCAGGCATTACTGATAATAAGCTGAGCATTTGGATTTCAACCTGAGGGTCTGTCCAGGGCAGAAACATATCTCTACAGATCCTGAAACAGAGGCCTCCCCAGAAGGAAGTCCCCGCAACCAATCTCTCTGCTCCCAGTAGCAGCCTGAAGCTGCCCAGATAGTTTAACTGGTTCTGTTTGCCTGTTTCTACTCCAGCTCTACAGAAGATGCATACTCAAGCCATTGCTTCTTTTTGATTCTCACCTTCTTTCCATGATGGCAAGATGTGTGTGGTGATATCAGGACCTTTGTACGTCATTCTCAGAGGTCCATAATAGAATGTAGCCCTCAGTCCTTTATTACTGGATCCTTCATGACCCCTACAATGGATGTAGCCTGCCAGGGAAACTGACCATTCCATATGAGTCAGGGCCAGAAGAAAGTTGCAATACAAGTTGCCATGTATGTTCCCCAAATCCCCATACCTTCACTTTCTTTGATGACCTAGACCGTACTGCCAATAAGAAGCAATGATTGCCCCACCAAAGAGAGCTTGCAGGGCCCCTAGTATCCCTACAAGTTACCACATTTCAGATCTTATCTGCTCTCATCTCACATCTACCATGGGGCGTGGAGCAGGATCCCAGTCCTTTATGTCTTCTGTCTTTAATGTTGCTATCAGAAACACGTGTCATAAAGCAGTTAAGTTCAACTCAAACCAAACCAGCATGAAAATCAGGGGTTTTATTGTTAAATATTTAAGCAAGGAGAAATTCTGTGTTTGATACAGGCTAAGACAGAATTTTTTTAAAAGCAATAAAACAGAGCCACCAAACCTAACTCCCAGGTCTGGAAACACCTTGCTTTCTTTTCACCTCTTTGCCAAAACAAACAAATCCCAGCTCTGTGGCTGGAGTGGTCTGTTCATTCCCTGTGTCTGTTATTGACTACAAATACTGATACATAGCAACATGTATATGTTTGGTTGTTTTGTTTTTGTTTTTTGAAGATAGGTTTTCTCTGTGTAGTCCTGGCTGTAGTCCCTGGTCTACTCAGTCTGTAGACCAGGCTAGACTAGAACTCAGAGACCCACCTGCCTCTGCCTCCCAAGTGCTGGGATCACAGGTATGCACCATCACTGTTGTTCAGGGCAGTTGTTTACAATTCAGCAGATGAAATCTGAAGTCAGTTTCACTGAATCAAGATCTATGCTCCCTACAGAAGGTGGAGGAGAAATTTGTTTCCTTCATATTTTCTTCTTCCGGGGCTGTACCCTCTGGCTCCTGACTCACTCCAGTTCCAAAGCCAGGAGTTTTGCTTATGCCTCGGTGCAGCTTGGCCTTCATTCTATACCATATCAACCCTACCTCCCTTTTCACTGTCATTTCATGTGTACGAGTGCTTTTCCTTCATATACATATATGCACCATGTGTGTGCCTGGTGCCTGAGGAGGTCAGAAGAAGACATTGGATCCCGTGGAACTGAAGGTACAGACAATTATGAGCTCCTGTGTGGGTGCTTTCTTAAGGCAGGTCCTCTCCAGGAGCAAACAAGTGCTCTTAACCGTTGAGCCAGCTCAGCCTGCACCAGGGATACCCCTTCCTTTGATAAAGGCCCTGGAGATTGCTTTAGGTAATCTAAGATCATCTTCTCATCTTAAGGTCCTTAACTTAATGGCATGGGAGGCAAAACTCCTGCTCTATCAGCTAACACACATAGGCTCCTGGCATCTGATTCTGAGCTTTTTGGGAATTACTATGCAGCCCGCTGCTAGTGCCCTTAAGCTACTTATCTGTGGAGGTGGAAGGAGAATTGAGGAAATGAGGAAAAGTGCTGACTCCATTGCCTTCCAAAGTTAGGTGAGGGCTGAGTGGTAAGAGCACACACTGCAAAGCCTGCACACCCCTCCTTCCCATAGCACCCCACCATTGCACTAGTATGAAATGGGATCTAGGTGAGCTCTCACCCTTCCATTTCTGGCTACATTTTATGCTTTCCCCTAAACCTGGGCATGGACCTAACCCTCCTTGCTTGTGACTGTCCCTGCCAAATCCTTGACTTCTTTGCCAAGTTTTAAGCTACTTCTCTCGAGGGCAATGGAGAGCAGATTCGGGGGGCATTAGGCTATGAGATCTTCAAAGGACTGGAATTGCTACAATGTGAGAGCCATCACGATGGAACTCGAGACACCCACTGGAAGATTCTGACTTCCCAGGATAGCATCAACCCCAACCTCAGGAAGCACCCAAACCTAGAATAGCAGAGCTTGCAGCGTGCATGGGGACTGCTTGTCTAAACAAGAAACTCCTGGCCCCTGTGAGAGTCTGAAGACCAGAAATGAAAGAAAACGAAAGGGAAACAAGCTTCCGGTTACGCTCCCCTATTCCGGATGTCTTCTTCCTAAACATCCCGCACTGGAGCGAGAACATCGCTCAGAGGGTAAAGCGCTTGCTGTGGGAGCTTGAAGACCAGTGTTCGCTGTTCAGATCCCCAGCATCCACATCTTATGATAAAAATTATACACTTATAATAATGTGTATATAATTTCAGTTCTGGGAAGGCAGGGACAGAGCGACCCTTGAGGATTGCTCAGCCTTGAGGATAGACCCAGCCAGTCTAGATAAATGGTGAGTTCTAGGTTCAGGAAGAAATCCAAACTCAAAAAGGACGAAGAAAAGGGATCAAGGAAGACACTCGATGTTGACCTCTGGCTCCTGCAGGTAATGTGTATGCATACACACACACACACACACACGCACACACACACACACAGAGACACAAATAAAAAGATTACTAGTACTGGAGAGATGGCTCAGCAGTTAAGAGCACTGGCTGCTCCTTCAGAGAACCCGAGCTCAATTCCCAGCACCCACATGACAGCTTATAACTGCCGGTAACTCCAGTTCCAAGGGATCCAACACCCTCCCACAGACATACATGCAGGCAAAACACCCATGCACATAAAACAAAAATAAATAATTTTAAAAAGATGAATAAATAAAAATTTAAAATAACAAATATTCCATCCTAGTGGAAACTAGCCATTGCTTTCCTCACACAGCTCCCCTCCAAGCATCAGGGAGCCATTAAAAAAGCCAACAAGTTTGGTGATATTCTTTCTCCTCTCCACAGAAAAAGATGACATTGCCACAAAAAAAATACAGTCCATCCCACTCTGTGCTCTTTTTATTGTTTCCATTTCTCCCTGTTGAATCCCCTCTTTCTTTAGTGGCCAATAGTCTGTGTGCTGGGTTTGCTTGTAAATCAAGTCTTCTGCCTAGCTTATTTTAACTGCCAGGATTTTAACTGCCTTTCTTTTTTTATTATTATTTGATGTTTTCTTTTATTTAATGACTTCTAAGGGCTCCCGTGGTATCTAGATTATGTAAGTGCCAGTGCTGAAATAAATGATGCCAGTAGCTTTACGGTCTGGAAGGAAAACACTTAAGTAAATTTAATTTCATTCTTCTTTAACTCCAGAATGCAAAGACTAAAGAAAATGGTGACATTTTTTTCTCCTTCTGCAACATGGGGAGGATTTGCGAAAGGAACACTTTTTTTTGTCTAAAATCAGTTTATTTAAAAAATAAAAATGCACTCAGGACCTGGAGTGAGCTTGCACAGGCATTTCTTTGTTGTTCTTAATTTGAACGATCCAATGAGCTTGCTTCCCAATGCCTCTCTGGGGTCTCTGCTGTTTTTAATTAGTATGGCTTCATTTTTCATAGCTATCACTCTACATGACTTGTTTTTAATCACTGAGCCTCACCAGCCCCTGCCTCCTTACCCAGCTCGCCTGTTACCCCATCAAATTCACCCATGCTTTATAGAAGCTGGTAAAATTCTGAATTATCAGTGTCCATAAAGACAAAGGTCTCTGGTTCTTCCTCTGCCTCTCATCTCCTCTCACCTTCATGTTTAGAAACAGAATTGAAAATTTATGAGTATGTGTTCCCTCCATAAAAAAGAAAAACCAATAAACCGTGTCATAAAATAGAACCATAAAACCAGAGGTGGGATTATACAATTCAAAGTCTCAGCTTTACAAAGAAGAAAAATACAAACAAACAACAAAACAAAACTGGGGCCTAGCCCAGCTAACGTCAGGGCCAGCTAAAGACTGAGCAGGCCTTCAGGCTGGTGCCACACCTGAGTGTCCTGTCCCCCTTCCACTTACCTCTCACTTCTCTTCTCTGAGAACTGGGGACACACA
This sequence comes from Meriones unguiculatus, assembly GCF_030254825.1. Taxonomy (NCBI): domain Eukaryota; kingdom Metazoa; phylum Chordata; class Mammalia; order Rodentia; family Muridae; genus Meriones; species Meriones unguiculatus. Next base: position 28,039,215 of record NC_083364.1, read on the forward strand.
ACAGTATCAAGGAGCAGCTTTCCTTAGAAGCCTGGGAAGGCTCAGTGGCCACCCCAGCAAGACTGTCAGGGCAGTCCTGGAATTTTGTGGGCTCTGTCCCTGAAGGCACACAGTTTTTGCAGTTAAAAGTTCCAGCTTCTAGTCTTCCTGTTGCTACTAATCTACTGTGAATGTGGGCAAACCGTTTTGGCCTTTAAATGTCAGTTTGCTTTGTAAAACAGGAATGATGTCTCCCAGCTCTCCAGCACAAAGAGGAGGCAGCAACTCCCCATCTCCCGAAATAGTTCTTGACTTCCGGGATACCTTTTCTCCTTCTCCTGCTTCATTTTCTCCTCCTCCTTTTTCTGCCACCATCTTCCTCTTTCTTCTGCTCCCTTTCCTTCTCCTGTCCTTCCTCTTTTTCCTCCTTCTCCTCCTCTTCTTATTACTTGACTCCATGATCTCGTTTCAACTACTCCTAAGCAGCCCTTTGCTCCTTCAGCCTCTCCCTTTCAAATCCACCTCCACCCCACAAGATAATCTCAATCATTTTACTCTTGTACATAGGACGACCGTATCATCTTTAAAAAAATAAAGCAAATGATGTCTTCCGCATCTGTTCTCATGTCACCATTAACTCATTGCCCCAACTGCTATTGGTACTAACAATAACTGTTGACTAGAAGCCTCACATTATCTTCAAATAGACCAGAAAATTCCTTGGAGTCTTTTCAGCCTTTGCACCCCTTCCTTTGATGTTTGACCAATGGTGGAGAGCTTTACAAAATATGTCTCTACCCTGTGGTCATTACAGTGTGGCTGGAGTAGATTCTAGGCACTGGGCCAGGTAGTTGATCTCCATCAAGAATTTGGATCACAAACTGATAGCTGTAAGCTAGATATCTGTGGATTAGTGAGTTGCTTTTAAGTTCTTGGATCAGCCTCTCCTATGGCTTGACAGCACTTTGACCTCACAACCCATGGCATCCTCATGGGTTCTTTCAAGCAGTCAGGGTTTTGTTTAAACAAGCATAATGTAGGTCCCTTTCATTTGACACAAATGAGCCTAAGCTACTTCTCAGTTGTGTCTCTTAATTACCCCTTGATTCTCTGACTGAATCCTTTTCCAAATTTCTACTTGTCCTTGAAACTCAACTGAAGAATCGCAACTTGTTAACAGTGACCTATAAAGTAAAGTCCACACAATGACACAGAGAGAAAAAAATTAAGAGATGAGTAAAGCAAACCAGTGTTGAAACTTCCTGTGTAAAATAAAGGCTTTTCACATCTATGGAGATCATTCCAAAGTTCTGACTTATGGTGTCTTCCAGTGTTTGAACCTATCATAAAGTGAATAGCTTTCCACAAAAATTAAAACAAAGACTGGCCTAGGTTTGATCCTCAGCAGTTAAAGCAAGGAAATGAAAAATGATGAACCAAAAATTAAGATAAAAGAGCAAAGAAAGGTACTAAAGGAACAATTTAGAGAAACAAAAGACTCCAGGTCAATGGATGGACTTTCCAATTGACTTTGTCCTATTTGAAGTACCTTTAAGGCTGAATTGTCAAAAGCCAATTGACAGACCTCTTAATTTTGTTTCCTTTCTGGTATTGCAGGGTATTGCAAAATCATCTTTGCTATGACCTCCAAAATGATTTTTAGTTTCAGCCAGAATTTGGAAAATGTTCACAGGACATCTCAAAAAAGAATACATATATCCTCTGTCCTTTCTCAGGGAAGAATTTATTTCTACGTCAACTTTCTCACAAATAAATGAACAGGAAGTTGCCTAAGCTATGCTGTGTGCAAAGAAGACTCCAAATCACCATAAGACTTTGAAACTGACCCTCCCTCCCCAGCCCGTTTTCCTATCTTTCTTTGTATTTAGGACCGAATATGTGTGTATATGTGTGTGTGTATGTATGCGTGTGTGTGTGTGTGTGTGTGTGTGTGTGTCCTACATAAATATAGGACCAAATGTATGTGTATATACATCCATATATACATATATATATGGCCCTAAACACATAAATATAACCCTCTCAGTATGTATACTAATTGTATACTTATTGTATGTTTTCACTACTGACCTTTGGTATTGAATCACCAGTTGGTATGCTCTTCTATTTCCCTTGCTCTTGGCATTCCTTGTTGCCTGTAGTTCTTTATGTAAGATCAAGGCCTTTTGGGCTTTCCCATATTCACTTTAGCCTGTCCATTGTTGTCAATGTTATGCTCATGTTTAGGCAGCCATGTTGGGCAGCCTTTATGGGTGTAATTTCTGACATTCTCAGGAAACACAATTTCTCAGCAAACTCCCTGATCTTCTGGCTCTTAATTCTTCCTCCTCTTCCTCAATGATCCTTAAGCCTTAGGTTCATGAATGTTTAGGAGATGTATCAGCTGGGACTGGGGCTCCACATCTCTTCATTTTGGTGGTTTTCTGTAATGGACTCCACATGTTTCAAAGACAAGTTTCTTTGATGAGCGGTAAGGACAACACTCATTTGTGGATGTAAGGACAAATAGCTGGAATGTAGTTTAGGATTATGGGGAGTTGGTTAAGTGGTAGCTGTAGGGTTTTGTTTTGTTTGTTTTTTGTAAGATCCACTAGCTTTGAGTAGTTGGCAAGACTCCCACTACCAGGCATAATTTAAGAAAAAGAAAACCTGGAAGCACAGAACCACGTTGATTATGCTACAAACAGGAAGCGAAAATGTCATAGTGGAAAGTTTTAAACAAATAATAACCACTCAATTTCTATTTGTCAAAGATTCCCAAACTCAAGCTACCCAAAGGTCATCAGGACATGGGGCAGCTGATGACTTCCTTCAACATGAGCTGTAAGGAGTGAGGAGACTACATCCCCAAGGGGAGACACTTGGTGAGTGCAAGGAGGTAGCTCACACCTGGGTATCCCTGGGCCTGACCATCTTCACTTTTGCCTGAAGTACAAGTGCTTTCTGTAGAGGTTGCCTTCAGGACAGATCTAGAAAACCCTCGGATCGTGAGACCACTAGGAACTTCCAGGCAGAAAAGCTTATTGAAAAGGAGGAAATGTGTATGCAGAAGTGAGAACAAAAGAAGCTGAAACCCCATGGGGTGTACTGGAGAAGTGCACAAAGGGCTCAAAGCTGGAGCTGGAGGTGCAGGAGGAGATACAGAAGATGGAGGTACTGGAAAAGCTGCTGGATCTGAAATATATGGACCATCAGCAGGAACATATGGACATCTAGGCCATGCTGCTGCAAGGCTGCCTTCTCCAGGAGGAAGAGGACCAGTGGGAATTGCAACCCTGCTGGAGAAGGCTCACCTGTACAGAGTTCTGGAGTATTTTAACTCAGAGGACTGGGATGTTCTTGCTCTATCAAGGTCAACCACAAGGCCCATAACCACTGTCATTCTGGAGGAGACCCCAAAGGCCAAGAGCTGATGTTTTGGACATCTGATATAGCTGACCAGCTTGATTGTGAAGAAGATGAAGACAGAAGCCAATGATAACCCAGAGTGAGGCTGGGCACATGCTCTGAGCTCCCATCAGAGCAGGAAGGCAGCTAACTCCACCCCACATGTCCAGCTCCTCCTCCCATAGCCAATAGGTTGTCTAGCTTGACAGCAAGGACACTGAGAACTGTAACTGAGCCTGGCTGGGTCTTTCCCAGCTTAACCATGTCAAGAAATCATCTTCGGCCACCCTAGGAGCCAGAGGAGGTGCTAGGAACTTTGTCACCATAGATGGGATCAGGCCCTATGGCAAAGGCCTCAGGAACCTTGTCTACCATGGGTCCTGATTGGGTGTAGATGGCTAGGTTGTTCTTGTAGCATTCGGGCACCACAAAATCAATGATATGTTCCACTCCTCTACTCCATGAATGGTGGCCTGTACTTCTGGGTTCAGGGTGACTCACTGTCCCTGTTGGCCCCATCCCTTCACTCTATGCCAACACTGTTTGAAATGGGAGGGGCCTCCGTGGTGACCATGCACCTCCACACTGCAAAAAACAATACAGATTACAGGACTACATGGAACATTTTTTAAGTATATTTTTAAAAGAATCAGAATTAGGTTTTAGCCTTGAATGCTGCAGTGGACATGGTATTTTTCCTCCATAAATTTCGCTTTTCTCTCATCTTTAAAACTGAGTGTTAAGTGTTTGAGGAATTATCTTTCCATAGTCTGATGTCAGTAATGGACCCAAAAAGCCGGCACATTTCAACCAAGCGTTGATCAATGTAGTCAATGTACCAAAAGTGGTTCATTAAAAAATAATAAAAAGAAACCAATGTACTTAATCCTATAGTTAAAATCCTTTCTCCCTAGCCCTCCATTATGCCTCCTTGCTTTCAGAAATAAGCAAAAACAAACACAAAGTATGTACAAAGATGAGTGAAAGGATCTTAACTCCCCTCCCCTGCATACACACCACATACATACACATACCACATACACAAATACACATACACACATACCACATATACACGCACATAACACATAAGAATACACATATCACATACGCATAAACACACATCACATGCGTACATACATACATATACACATCATGCACACACATCACATACATACACACATACACCATACACACAACATGTACACACACACAGAGCTGCAGACAGAACCTAAGGCATGGACGCCACTGGCAGTAAGTACAATCACCAGAAGCACATAAGCACAATGTAAATGACTCCTGGGCTCTGCCAACAGATGAAAGTGTTGAAGGATGTGTTAGTCTGAAACCTAAGATGCACTAGCAGACAGATCTATAGATGCGTATGGAATTTTTCCAAATGAAAATTCAAATGCAACAGTTGCCTATTCCAAAAGCATGGGATTCTCACAGTCAAATGAAAACAGACCATTAGGACCAGCAGCTCCTTAGATGTGCGACTGTTCCCCTTAATTAAGACAGATCGTCCAGTCTGACAGTGCTAGGAAGGCTCTGACGACTTTGAGGTGTGCTTGTGCAGTGGAATCCTATGCAAAATAACATAGGATAAATGTTTAAAATGCTTTTTTTATTTTGATTTCATCTATATATAGCAAAACCATGGAATTGTGGACAGAAAGAACCCAAATTGTCTCAAGCACATGTTCAGCCCTGGCTGCTTCCCCTGGTCTTCTCAGAATAGGGGTTCCTAGAATTCAGTGTACATCTGAACCTCCTAGAAGGCTTCTCATGTATTAAAAGTTACTTTTGTCCCACAGAATTTTCACTAGCACATATCTGATCTCAGGAACAAGCATTTAATTTACAAAACATTTTTTTTTTTCTTTTTTCCTTTTCCTTTTCATTTTTGGAGACGAGGTTTCTCCGTGTAGCCCTGGCTATCCTGGAACTTGCTCTGTAGACCAGGCTGGCCTTGAACTAGCAGAGATCCTCCTGCCTCTGCCTCCCCAGTGCTGGGGTTAACAGCACGTGTCACCAGTGCCCAGCTAGTTCAAAACTCTCGTGTGATTCAGAGTTGGAGTTGGAGTTGTCTGAGAACAAAGATGTTAATTTATTCATATTGGCATTTTCTACACATAAACAAATAGACCTTCAAAGCCATTTTAAAATGAAAAAAAAAAAAACCTCACCATAAACACACACTCACATGCATAAGCACATACACAAATACACATACGTATATATACATGCACACACATGTTACACACTGTTCTGAAGCCTGTGAGCTGGCTTTAGAGTTTTAAAGGTGCTTTTACTGGTCTGCCTGTACCATAAGAAGACTTTTCTCTTGACCTTGCTGACCTGAAGGGTCAGATCGGAATGCCGGACCCACTTACGGTTGGAAATACATTACTCCCAGCCTGGCGCAGTGATGCTCACCTGTGATCACAGTTGCTTGGTAGGACGAGGACACTCAAACACAGGATCTCACCGCAACCCGGGCAACACAGTGACAACAATTAATAACACTTGGCTGTGGTGTTCATGTCGTCTTTGGAGGTGACTGAGTTTGGTTTGTTTGATTGTGTTCTGGTGAAGATTTTCCTCATCTCTGCCCATGAGAATTATTCATTTGTAGCTTTTTTTCCTACTCTGCACACTGTTTGTTCTGGCTGATTTACTTCCCTGTGCCTTTGTGTCCTGAAAGGGATGTATTCTCAACCGCTTGGTATTAGTCAACAATAATCCCTCCTGGGCCCGCTGTTTTGTTTCTGAAAGGTTGTTTAATTTTTGTTTAGCATTCAGTCTGTTCCTCCTGTGTGACTTCTATGATTTTTTTCAAAGGGGTGGATCTAGTGCATCAAAACGATGAAACTGTTATTTCCATTCCTTTACTTCACTGCGATGACCATGGAATTAGTTCAAATTGCTGTTTTTAATTTTTATAATAGTCATTTTGGATGTTTTTTCTCAGTTTTCCTGACTTGAGTTTTATTAATGTATTGATTTTTTTTAAATGAGCCAATTCTTGGATATATATTGCTTCTTAATCACTTGCTCTTTTCAGCTGTACCATTTTTTTTTTTTTTACTTTTTTTTTTTCAATGCAGTTTATTCAGGAACCTTGAACAATCATCTGACCCTGGGGAAAGCCAGCCCACAGCTTAAATAGCCTCTGGGTAGCCAACCCAGGCGTGCCATGTGGGCAATGCAGATAGGTCCACATACATGGAAGCAAGCCAGATCCTCAGCCTTAGCCAAATGTGGAATTGTTCGTGACAGAGAGCACTCACCATCGGGAAGGTGGAAGGCAGAAACCAGCTCCATCTTTAAGGCACAGCATTCCGCAGCTCTCTACAGTTCCCCCTTTTTGTTTTAGATGCATCAGGCAAGAGTAGAGGTCTGATCTCTGATATTAGATTAGGTGTCATCCACCCAAAGAGCATCAGACCCGTCAGATACCTTTTTCTCAGAGGCGGGACCTGGAGTATCAACCCGAATGCAATCAGACATGCTCTTCTCTGGGTCCAAAGCGGCTGACCCTGAGTGCAGTGCTTAGCCTCGCATCCTGAGCGTAACATTTTAGCTTTTTATGGTATCCAACCATGCTTGGGGCGAATGTCCTGCTTCAATGGCTGTAAAGGCCTGAATGATCATGGCTGCATCACACTGTTGTGAGACTCTAATCTTGCATATATACCACAGGCAAACCAAGGAGACCAACACCAGAAGGCCTGCTAATGCTCCCATGCCCGCCCATTCCTTCAGATGATTCATGGCTACAGCAATCCATGATGATAATCCTGTGGCTAGTCCTGCGTCCACTCTGGTAGAATTTACTGTGACAATGGCCACTCTCAGCTGCTCCATCGTAGTATCGAATTCTCCAGTCCAATTACCTAAAATATAGCTCGACAATTGTTTAGACAGATTTGCAGCACAGGAAAAATTCTCATGTTATATGCTAGTGACTCAAAGTCCAGCATATTTTCATTGACAGCCAAGTTGAGCGATTTGCCATAGGGTATCAATTTGCTCCTGCACGAGGTCAATCCTCTGATTGAACACCATCAAGCCTTAGTTGTACATAAAGGAATTAATGCTCAACTAAAAGGCAGCTGTACCATTTTTGCTCATTTTCATTGTTAATGTATTAACTTTCTCTAGCTTCCAGGGAAAAGAGCTTAGCTGGTTAAGCTTCCTTCTCTCTGCACTCACACCCAAGCTTTTCAGCCAATCATTGCTCCTGCAGCTCCCACTGATCTGCCTAAGTCGTGCTTCCGTTTTCCTTAAGTGAATTTATACCTTCCATTAGTATAGCAGCAGTATTTAGTTTTCCCCTAGGTCGCTGGACTATCTAGTCAGATTCTTGGTCATCCAAGCAGTCTGGGGCATATGTTCCATCTTGTGGAATCGATCTTAAGCCAAATCAGATATCAGTTTACTCCCACAAGCTCTTTGCCACCATTGCACTAGCCTAACTTGCAGGCAGGACACCAGTGTAGAGAGAAGGGGTTGTAACTAGGTCTGTGCTTATGTTTCTCCTTTGGCAGTGTGCAGATCAGCTTCTAGTACCATGTACACTAACTAGTCCGTAGGGGTGATGGCTCTGTGTAGGCACCAGCTCAACTTCTCCATGTTCAGTGAGTTGTGGAGGTGTTGCCTTCCTCAGTGAGGCCTTGCTGTCAGTTTGTGGAGAGCAACCTATAGACTTGACAACAGCTTCAGTTGTTTGGAGATACCCATGAGACTACTTTGGCCAACAACTCAATTAGATATAAACCATTTCCAGGCCAACAACTCCATTAGATATAAACCATTCCCTGTACTAGAGGCTTCATTTCATGATAAGGCATGTCCAGTTGGGGCTCTGTCTCTTCTATTATTTGGCAACTTCATTTAGTTCACCTTCACAATATGTATATAATTCAGGAAGATTCTACAGTATTAGGTTTCCATACAAGCAAACGGCTCTTAATTTTAGCCATTTTCCCTCTGTTGCCTCCTTGCTCCCAAACCCTCTTCCCTACTTGATCTTCTCACTCAAATCAGGAACTAGGTTGTAGCCTTGAAGGTAGCAACGGACATGGTACTTTTCTTCCATAAATTTGGCTTGATCATGGAATGTCTTTCTTTCTCCATCTATTGTGATTGCAAAGTTATGTTATGCACAATAGTCTGGGCTGGCATCTGTAGTCTCTTAGAGCTTGTGGAACATCTATCCAGGCCCTTCCGGCTTTTAGAGGCTCCATTGAAAAGTCAGGTGTTATTCTAATAGGTTTGCCTGTATATGTTATTTGGTCTTTTTTTTTTCTTACAAATTTTAATATTTTTTTCTTTGTTCCGTACACTTAGTGTTTTGATTATATGTGACATAGGGAATTTCTTTTCTTGTCCAGTCTGTTTTGAGTTCTGTATGATGCTTGTATTTTGATAGGCACCACATTCTTTAGGTTAGGGAAACTTTCTATTTTGATTTTGTTGAAAATATTTTCTGGGTCTTTGGCCTGAGTTTCCTCTCCTTCCCCTATTCCCTTTATTCATAGATTTGGTCTTTTCACCATGTCCCAGATTTTCTGGATGTTTTGTGCCTGGAGTTTTTTAGATTCAACATTTTTTTTTTTTACCAATGTATTCATGTTTCTCTTTTTTCTTCAGTGACTAAGATTCTGTCATCCATCTCTTGTATTCTATTGCTGAAGTTTGCCTCAAGGTTCCTGTTAAAGTTCCTAAATTTTTCTTGTGATATTTCCCTCAGTTTGGGTTGTCTTTATTGATTCTATTTTACTTTCAGATCTTGAATTATTTTATTCATTTTCTTCCGTTGTTTGTTTGTGTTTCCATAGATTCCTTTACTGGATTTATTAATTTCCTCTTTAAGGATCTCTATCATATTCATAAAGGCTATTTTAAGGCCTTTGTCTTTTGCTTCAGCTACTTTGAATTTCTCAAGACCTACTGTAGTAAAATTGTTGGGCTCTAGTGGAGACATTTTGTCCTGGCTGATATTGTGATTTTACATCGGCATCTAGGCACCTGGGTTTGGGATAATTGTAATTGAAGGTGATGATGTCTGGTCTAGTCTTCGCTGAGTGGGTGCTTTGTTCACTGGTTTCTGTTACCTTTCTCTGTTTCTTGGGAGAGCGCAGTGCCTGTGTATTGTCTGATAGGCAATAATTGCACCAGATGTGATCACTGGAGGTTCCTGGCACAATGTGTTTCCAAGTATTGGGAGCTTACACTTAAGAATGGGAATGGGCCAGAAGTTAGGGCCTAAGGTGGTCCACAAAAAGGAGGAAAGCCACATATTCTACAAGGATCTTCTTAGTTCACTGGGAATGCTGGCAGAGAGAGAGAGAGAAGAGGCGACAGGAAGTAGTTCACCTAACTGCTTAGCTGTCTTACACGTTTCTCTTTCTCTGACAGGCTCGCCTTGGGCCTTCCCAGGAAATGCCCACTAGAAATGAGCACTGGAGAAATGGGATAAGTGGGAAAGAAGGTTCAAAAACAATGTAATCCCTTGGAAGTGGGGCAGCAATGGAAGTGGGGGATGACCCTAGAGGACTGGATTTGGAGAAGAGGAGAGGGGAAGAAGATCAAAAATTAGCTTACCTGCTTCTCTAGCCTGTGTAGCTGATAGGTCTTCCCAGTGTTATGGGCATAGCCCATTTTTTAATTGGGTTTCTTATAAGCAATTTAGCTTTATCTCTTGAAGCTTTTAGTAACTTTTGCTGTATTTTTAATGTTTCACCTATAATATGTCATGAAGAGTTTCTTTCCAAGTCCTGCCTATTTGGAATTCTATGCACATCTTTCTCTAAGTTTAGGAAATTTTCTTCTATGACTTCTTTTTAAAATATTAAAATATTCTCCATTCTTTCACTCTGGTGTCTCTCTCTCTCTCTCTCTCTCTCTCTCTCTCTCTCTCTCTCTCTCTCTCCTCTATGCTCATGACCCAAAAGTTGGGTCTTTTCCTAGTGTACCAAAGTTCTTCGACTTTCTGTTCATGTCTTTTTAAAAATGTATTATTTATTTTTACTGAGTGATCTAGTTCATCAGCTTTGTCTTCTCATTGATTCTCCACTTTCCACATTATTTTTTCTATTTCTGGGTCTTCCCATTGAGGTTTTTATTTAGTTTGTTGAATTTTTCATTTTCAGAACAACTCAATAAACCAAATTCTCTTTTCCATGCCTCAGATTGACTTCATTTTCTTCATCCCTGATTTCTATCTCTTGGAGTATACTTACAGATTGTTTGAAAATACTTCCAATCATTCCTTTCAATTCATTGTCTGATATTTCTTGCAAGTCATTTTTACTAGGTGCCGTTACTATGGGGGCAAAGGTTTGTAGAGGAGATATGTTACCTTGATTTTCACGTTGCTTTCGTTTCTGTGCTGGGACTGCAAATCTGGAGTTAGCTCATTCGTCAAGTTTTCCTTTTTTCATTGTATTTCATATTTTTTAAAATTCTAGTCATTTCTTTCTGAAAGAAATGTTTACTGAACTTTTCAGTGTTCAGTAAGGTTGAGGTGGTCTCCCCCTCAGTAGGACTGGCATTTAGTATCAGAGGCTCTATCTGGGATCTTCCTCCTAGAGTCAAGTATTGTTCTCTGTCACCCAGAGCTTCCTCCTTAGGTGAGTCTTTACTGCTCCTTGTGAGTTGTGGGATTATCCACACATCATTGGGTCTTACTGAGCGTCAAATTTGATTCCACCCTGTTTCCTCAGCTACCACTGCAGCTTCAGGAAGCTACGAAGCTTCCCATGTGCCTGTGAGCTTAACCTGGAGTTAAATCTGGTCCCCACCATGGGTCTGCAGTTTCTCTGAAGCTGCTGCAAAATATGAAACTTCCCAAACGCCAACAGGCCTTTCTGTTTCTCAGGACTGTTCCACCCCCTACCCCACCCCCTGCCCTCAGTCTGCAACAAAATATGGAGATGCTGGGAGATGCAGAACTTCCTGCTCAACTGTGAGGCTGTAAGACTCACCGTGACAACCTGTTATAATTTGTATGTATTCTGTAGGTTAATTTCCCACTTTTGGCTCTCGGGTTTTTTTTGTTTGTTTGCTTTGTGAGTTTCTTGTTAATAACAGGTATTTGGCTCTTGTTTTATAATCCAGTCAGTTAGTGTGTATCTTGAATTGGTGAGTTAAGATCATCATTATGTCAAGTTGTTATTGAAAGGAGTTTGCCATTACTGATTATTTTGTTGTTTGTTCATTTTTTCCTCTCCAAGTAGTAATGACTGATTCCTTCCTTAGACTCTCCTGTTTCTTTGTTCTTTTAATGAAATAAAATTTTACTGTGTTCTCATGGATGAAACTGTACTCCTCCTTTACCTCCTCCTGCTGCTCCTGCTCTTCCTGCTCCTCTTCCTCTGCTTCTTCCTTCCCCATCTTCTTCATTTTCCTCCTCCCCCTCCTTCTCCTCCTCCTCCTCCTCCTCCTGCTCTTCTTCTCCTCCTATGTACAGTATTCTTTTAAGAATCTTGTGTGCTTCTAGCTTAGTTGTAATAATTGGCCTTAACTTGTGTTTCTTTTGAAATACTGTTAGTTTCCTATAAACTTTTGATATATAGCCTTGCTGAGAATAGCGGTCTTGGTTAGCAATGTTTTCACTTTCAGGGATTGAAATACATAATTCCATTCTTTCCTGCCCTTTAGGACTGATGGTGACACATCTAATTATTTCGTGTTTCTACTTCTGTGGATGTGATAGTTCTCCCTTACAGCTTGTAGAATTGGTCCTCTGCTTTGTGTTTTGTCATCCAGTCTGTGATGTGTCATGGACAGATTTTTTTTCCCTCTGGTCTACCTAGCTGGGGTTCTGAATGCTTCGTATACATGAAAGTCTCTTTCTCAGGTTTGGGAAATTCTTGGGTATAATTTCATTGAATATGTTGTCCCAGCCGTTTGGCTTTGTCACAGCGCCTTCTTCTGTGCCCTGGATTGTGAGGTTCCATCTCTCGAATGTTTCTCTGACTTCCTGGCAGTTTTCATCATGTCCATTGACTTTCTTTTGTGTCTATGTTTACATGTATCATCGTCTTGACTTTACCTTCAGCTTCTAACATTTGTTCTCCTGCTTGGTCTGTCTGCTACTGATGCTCTCTTCTGTGCTTTCTGTAGTGGATTGTTTCCTTAATTTCCAGAATTTCTGTTTAGTTCTTTTTTTTCAGTATCTTGATTTTGTTATTGTTGTTATTGTTTATTCTTCTCTCAGTTTTTTCCCAAGGTGAAAATTCCTTAATCGATTTTAGTAAAAGTCTTGAATTGACTTTGTAACTTCCTTGTCTAGGTCCTGAATTAATTTCCCTATCTGTTTATTAGAGACTTCTCTTTGGTCATAGGTTCTTTCCAATGGTTTTGTATTTCTGCCATATTACCTATCTTTTTGTTATTCCTTTAACATACTAATGATAACAGTTTAATTTTTGTCTAGTACAACGTCTTTTTATATGAGTCTGGTTCTGATCGGTGCTTTATCTTTTAGAGTGTGTGTTGCTTGCCATCTAAAATGTGTTTAAATCTGGTCATATATCTGGAAATAGGAATGATGCAGGCATCTGAAGGGAGGTTTTGTGTAATTCTATTTGGGAGCTGAGCTGTGCTTTGTAATTGCGTTTGGGGTAGCTGTGGAAGGCAGAGGGGTCAGGTCCATTTACTCTCCTTGTTTCATTTTCCCTTCTGTCATCCTTGGCTTTCCTAAGAACTCCTTTTAAAGTAGTTTAGGGTTTGCATCTATTTGAGCTATTATCTAATGTAATTATACTACAGATGTGACGGTAAGATGTCTCACAGAGGATTCACTCCGTAATCTTACTGTGAAATCCAGCTTAGGTTCACTGACCTGAGTCTCTAACCTGTGAATTTCAAGATAATCTCCTCTTATGTAAGACATGCAGGTTAGGTGTGTATGGAGTTATCAAGTTCCCCTCCCCCAAATCAGATAGGATTCTGGTAGTTTGCTTTGAGAGGATATAGTGTGACTAAAATCATTTTTCCTGGCCATATTTCAGAAAGATTTCTTTTTCCTGTCTTAAGCAGGAGTGAATTTTTCTTCATGCTACACATAATAATCTGGTGTGCCTCCCAGGCCTAAGATCTAGGAAAGTATGATTATCTTCCTAAGACCAGGTCCCCTGAAGACTTAATTCTGCAATTATTCCTCACTGAGCCTTCAGACGAAGGACAAAATTACAGTCCAGTGTTCCTGCCCAGAGGGCTTACAATAGCTTCTGCCTCCAATAAACTGACCTGGCTGCTGGCATCTCCATTTGTCTACCTCTCTAGTTTTGAGGATGGAAGCTTTCCTTTCCCTGTAGTCTCAACTCTTCCATCTCTTTCAATAGCTCTTCCCTTCTACTATCCATCCTCTCCAACAAGAATGATCTTCTCTGAAACTGTGTCCCCTATAGCTCTTCTCACTGAATACCCACTACAGGCTTTATGGACTCAGCCATGTGGGTATAAAGTGACTTTCATACATTCAGGGAAAATTCATTCAACACTTAGACAAGAAATAGATAGATCGATTCTCCCTCACATGTTCCCAGTATAAAGCGCCATTTTATTAATCCCAAGGAAGTCTCAAGTGATAGCATTTTCCTCATCCTTCATGTTCTGTCTTTTCTGTACAGAATCTCTTGATTCCATCTTAAGTTACTCTTTCCTTCTATAGTCTTCTGTGATCTCTTAAAAATATGGATCTACAAAAGCACTTATTATTATGGACCATAATTATTATTATTTTCACTATACAGTGACCATCTTGTGGAATTAATCTTCACAAAATTCAGTGTTTTATCAAGTGTTATTATGCAGAATATTGAAACTTTTATCAAATCTAGAACCACCTCACAGATCTGGAATTATTAAGACATAGATGGTAAATTGATAGACAATAGATAGATAGATAGATAGATAGATAGATAGATAGAAGGATAGATAGATGCATAATTAGATAGATAGGTTCATAGAGAGATAGGTTCATAGAGAGATGACAGAAAACTCACTAGCTAGCTAGATAAATAGAATGATAGATAGATAGATAGATAGATAGATAGATAGATAGAATGATAGATAGATAGATAGATAGATAGATAGATAGATAGATAGATATGGATGGGAAGAGGGGAGGGGGTAAACTGACTTTTGGAGCATCATTTTGGTGTACTGAACTTTTTTCTTACTCCCTTCTTTTCTTTTTTCCTCACTTGTTCCCCTTTCTGTTCTTCCAATTTGAGAGCATCTTCAACTATAAAAAAAAAAAATCTGAGCTTCGGAATATGAAAGAAGTTAAAAAGTCAATAAATTTCAAAATCGGGAGTGTTCATATTTAATTCAGGGCACTACTTATACATATTTACTTTTCCTTACAAAATGGCTCATTTCTTTGAGTCTCCTGTATTCTTGTGTGTTAGGAAAGACAAATGCGGTCTTCTCTATTTTGTGAGGGAAGAGGAACCTGAGCTCGCCAACTGGTGCAAAGCTGTCACTCACTTGCTGCACACAGAGAGCAGTAGGTAGAGGCGGTCAGCATGGAAACTCTCAGAAACCTGCAAACGGGATTATAGAATCAAAAGTAATAAGTGTGTGCTCCTTATAGTGACACAAAACAAAATTTAGACTGTTTACATATGAAACAGTTCCTGGAACTGTATTCTAAAATAATGAGATTTTATGTTTTTCTGTTAAAAAAAAAAAAACAACAAAATCACTGAAATTCACTGCTATTTGGAAAATTGGCTGTAAATTAGACTTAATAGCACACAGTGCTTGGGATGTTACAAAACAACTTAAATCCAGACATGCAGAGCGATCCCAGAGGCATCCCAAACCACACAGACGATTGCCATTGCTCTTGGTTGCCCACTGGAACTAAATAGTAAGAACTTATTGCTGATGACAGCACACGGGCTGGATATGGAACACAGGGAGATTCAGATGGAAATGAACTGAAAGCTTCCTCCCTGATGCCTAGCATCCATAGTGCCAGAAGGGGAGAGGAAAGAAGTACGGGGCGGGGAGGGGAAGAAAGGTTCACCCTCCTATGCCCCCTGGCTGAACAGGCATTGTGTTCCATATCCAGCCCGTGTGCTGTCATCAGCAATAAGTTCTTACTATTTAGTTCCAGTGGGCAACCAAGAGCAATGGCAATCGTCTGTGTGCGTTAGTGCACTGGTCACATGATCGTTCCAGGTAACCAGCCATTTTCTGATTGAATTTGAGGCCTGCTTATGGGATGAAATGCATGGTTGGTACTGCAAGCCTGGTCAAAAGTCCATCAGTGAGGGGGTCACTGGCCCCAGAAAAGAACCTAAATGGGTGGGCATGTAATCGAAGTGCTTTCTAAGTATTTATCTGTATATAAATACTTATATATATTTAGATATTATATTTATAGCTATATAAATACATATATGCTAGACTATATATAGATATATATATAGAGAGATATAGACTATATATAGTATCTATATATAATCTAGCATGTAAGTGCTAGTGCTGTTCTCAGTCCCAGTCAAAGAATGTGCTTTTTGCAGTAGGTGACAGTTAATACAGGATATGCGTGCATGCATGCACACACGCACCCCTACACATGTACCCCTACACACACATGCACAGGCATGAACACCAGCTCCACCACCACCACCAAACTTATCAGAATGCTGAAAACTACGAAATGTTGAATACCCGGCCCTAAATGGGACAGATATGTCGCTGCCTCTCGAGGTCCAGGAAACGGAAAGCTTGTGGGAGGCAGAGGAGGGGTGGAGCACTGTGAAAGACTGTCTTCTGGGCATGACATGGCTGTCACAGTCGTGAACACACAGCAGCCATGCATGTTTGTGACCAATAACAAGGAGGAGGGTTAATTGGGCTCAGCAGGTATGGAAGGATAAGAGAGGATAATGGGGTGAACAGAATTGCAATACATTGTGTACATGGAAGAATGTGTCAAAAAATCCCTTAAAATAGTAAAATGAAATTGTAGAAAGTAGAGCGAGCATTCAGGTATGGTGAGGTAACTGTAATTCCAGCTACTCAGAAGGTTGAGGCAGGGGATCACGTGAGCTATGAGTACACGACCAACCTACCAGAATAACAAGACTTTCCTCTCAAAAGGGGAGATCACTACTAATTCCAAAGGGACAGTTTCTTCACTTAGTCCCTGATCTAGCCTCCAAAATTTTTCACATATAACGTGACAATAATTTTTTTTCTCTCTGCTATGCTCTGTGCCTGGACACTGTAATTCCTCTGCTACTGTATGAATGTATACCACATGTATAGCCAATCCTTCCAATCAAGCTCCACGACTATTGTCTTTGTCTCTACGACAGTTATAACACTGTCCTTCCAATGTCTCCAGAAGATAAAGTACTTTATCCTCTTGGAAAATGTATTTCCAAAAAAAAAAAAAAAAAAAAAAAACACAAACAAACAAACAAAGAAAACCCTTATGATGTTTTTCCCAATGTGTGTCAACAGAAAACTGGGGGATTTGAATAAACATGAGTGTCTGTGATGAAAAAAAAAGAGTATAGAGTCAGGTAAAGCTAAATTTGTGGAAACAAATTTACAAAGACAAAATCGCTTTCTGCGGATGCTGTGTGCTGGTTCTAGTGGCTAGAGTAGTTCCCACACTTTTCATGCTTAATTAGTTTAATCCTAAAGTCTGCATTTTGACTTACACTAAATAAAATTAAGTCATGTTTTCTTGGTTTACTGCAGAAAAAAATATTATCAAATAACAAACTACCTGAGGAAACGAACTTTGAAAGGCGAAAAGTGTATTTGAGCTCTTGGTTTCAGAGCTTTCAGCCCAAGGTCACATGGGTCTATTGCCTTTGAACAGCTTGAGTTGGGAAAGAGTTATAAATAAACAATTAAAGCCTTTCACAGCCTGACTCATCAGGCTGTCACACATACACTTGATGGCATCTGTGTGAGGTCCATGAAATAGGATGTTTCCTTGAGACAAAGACAGTATGACCTGAAGAAATACAAGAGAATTCAGAGTCTGATAAATTTTCTCTTTCTGTGTTGATAGAATATTGTATGTTTAGTAAAGTTTATGCTTCTCATGTTTGATTGGTCAGATAGTAACTAGAACTTTGTGGTTTGTGATCAAGGTCAAGCAATCAGTCTCTACTGGATCCCAGGAAGAAGCTGAATTGTTTGTTTGCTTGTTTGTTTAAAGAGCATAGATATTTGTAAAGAGAAAATAAGCGAATTCCATCATGTGATCCGTCATCTATCTTTAGCAGCAGCTAAGTTGTCACACAAAAACCTTTCGATGTGCCACGTACATCTCAAGCACCATAGGTTATGTTTAAAGCTATAGAGTTGTTTGCAAAGAAGCCTAGACTATTTCCAAGACTGTTTCTTTTGAGTTTTCAGAAAACTTGAAATACTTGTAAATACGCCTTGGTAGCATATCCAAATAAGGTATATATGGTTTTAAAAATTCACTGACTTTTGTTTTCTGGAGGTGGAGAGAAGTAGTAATATACTCCAACCAGCAGGCTCCTAGAAATGTCACCAAAGATTCTTGAATTGGACAAGTGTATGCATGGTTTTGTATGTGTCTGCCTTTGTGGACATGTGTGGGCATGTGTGTAGTGGCTGGAGGCTGACCTTGGGTACCATTCACCGAAGCCATCTGTCTTGAAATGTTGGGACAGTGTCTCTGACTAGGACATGGAACTTGCTCACTAGTCAGTGAACTCCGAGGACTTTTCTGTCTCCATCTCTCCAGTGCTGGAATTACAAGTGTGTGCCACCACCCTTGAACTTTTACATGGTTGCTAGGAAGCAAACCCATATCCTCATGCTTTCATGGCAAGCGGTTTACAACTGAAATATCTACCCCACCTCAGATTTAAAAAGAATACTCCATTTGTTTCTTTATGAAACATCTTTATCAAGGTGTTTGGAAAGGTTGCCATGTCCCATTCCATGTTCCAATCTCCACATTTACTGTACTAAATGTGACTTTTTTCCTGTGAAGTGAGCCTTCTATCCAATTGGCTAGCATCAGGTTACACTCATAACAGTTTTGCCAATATTGCACAAATAGGCTCATTTTGCTTGGCATATTGGCATGTGGCATGTAGTCATATCAAGATATTGCTGATAATTCTCCACCAGAAGTTGATATTCTGTTTTCTAGAACCGTAAAAGCCAGCCAGCAGGAAAGGAACTTCCGTCTCACTTCCAACCTGATTTCCCTATGTCCTGTAGCCAAAGCATGCGGTAACCATCCAGTTCTGGTTGGCAATAAAAAGCAGTTGCAATAGCCTTATGGCTTGTGGGACCTTAAGAATCTTCTTGGCCAACAACCCATAGGGAGATAACCTACCCTTGGCAGTGAGATTTTTTTTTAAAACTCAACAACTGTTTGGCTCCTGGGATCTCTTTCCCATCCATGCATATGTTTCTTGAAATTCATAGTTTGCTGATTTTGATTTTTTTTTTCAGATAATTTTCAAAATCACTAGGACACTCAAAAGTTATAATTATATAAAAGAACTTTTTAAAAAAAAATAACAAGATCTGTGAAGGCCCACTGTTATAAGGGCAAGTGTCAGTTGGTCTTGAACAGCTATGGGTATTCTAAAAATAAATTTCATCAAGGCCCAATGCAGCATTAACATATGGCACATATGGCATCACTTGTATAAGTTGTTTTTTTTTTTTTTTCTCACAAGAGCAGTGTCGGACATAGCAGCATGAATGGGAGAGATGACCTTGTCTAGCCCTCTACAATCCACAGTCATTTTCCATGACCCATCCAGCTTTCTCATGCTGCCATGGGGCCACTATTCCTAATGGTTTTGGTGAATCTGGCTTGTACTGCTTGGCCCAGCAGATCCAAGAAGGACTAGGGTTGTGCTCTACCCAGCTACCCTGGAACTGGCACCATGAATGTATACCATACCCCAGGAAAATAACTGCCTACTCCTAGGACAAGCTTGATCTATTAAAAAACAAAACAAAACAAAACAAAAAAAAAACTTCACTGTTTAATCATTGATGTCCTTTGTGGGGGTGTTTGTTTGACTTTAATGTCTTCCCATAGTTTCCTAGCATAGTATTTGAGGTTCTGTTCATATTTTCTCTAGGAACTCCATCCTGCCACAATTCTTGTAACAATTGCCGTAGAGTATCCAGGGCAGGCCCCCTGTCTGCTCTCTTTTCCTCATTTCTTCTTAATTCTTTTAGGACACACACAATTTGCATACCATTCAAAGTCATTCAGACCTGTAAGGGATGCTTCTGCCTTATTGGGATCACATCCCACTATGGAAGTTAGCAACACCAGTAACGTCCCTTACCAGTTCTAAGATTTCTGATGAACTAACTTCTTCCTTAAATCTCTGTAAATACAGTTAGTTCCTGCCAGTGAACTGAACGTGAACCTCTGTCTCTAGTACCCAATTGTTTCCGCAGTGCCTCCCCCCATCTCTTGTCTCCCAGTGACAATCTCATCCAGTGATAATCAAGTGTCTCTAATGTCTCATATGAGCCAGTTTTGTTTTTTTCCTTTGTCTTGTTTATCACTATGCACCCTTTGTCTCAAGGAGAAGTGTATAGTTTTATTACTGCTTCGGTTTCCATGGACCTTGAATGATGCCATCCACCATATGCCCTACTGCATAAAAGACTTGTGATTGCTTTATTCTATATATTTAGTGTTTCAACAATGATGTGACATGAGGATTTTCTTTTCTGGTCTAGTCTGTTTGGTGTTCTGTAGGCCTCTTGTATGTTTATGGACATCTCTTTCTTAAAGTTGGGGAAATTTTCTTCTATGATTTTCTTGAAAATATTTTCTGGACCTTGGAGACTAGAATCTTCTTTTTCATCAATTTCTATTATTCTTAGATTTCACCTTTTCATTACGTCTTTGATTTCTTGGAAGTTTTGTATTTGGGACTTTTCCAATTTTACTTTTTCTTTGAGAGAAATATCAATTTCTGCAAGCATATCTTCAGCACCAGAGATTCTCTCTTCCATCTCTTGTATTCTGTTGGTGATGCTTACTTTTGTGGTTCCTGGTCTTTTCTCTAAGTTCTCCAAATCCAGGGTTTTCTCTGTTTGTGTTTTCTTTATTGATTCTAATTCTATTTTTATGTCTTGCACCATTTCCTTCATCTGTTTGAATGTGGCTTCCTGTCTCTGTATAATGGCTTCTATTTTTTTGTTCATTTCTTCTCTATATGCCACTAATTTTGCCTTTACTTGTCCCTCTATTTGTTTGGCTATATTTGCCTGTGTTTCTTTGAGAACTTTGTTCAGTTCCTCTTTCTTTGCCTCTACCTGGGAGGTCAATTCTTTGAGAGATTTATTCATTTCCTCTAACTGTCTGGATTTCCTTGGCTATTTCTCTGAGAGATTTGTTTGCTTCCTCTTTATGTGACTCTAATAACTAGATAAGCATATCTTTAAGGTAATTTTCCTGTGTTTCCAGTGAATTGGAGTATCCATTGATTTTGGGAGTTGCTGGTGAAGCCATGATTTCCTGATTTTTGTTGGGTGTGTTCTTTTGCCTACGTCTGGCCATTTGCTTAACTGTAACCTTCACTGTTTGTTCTTAGGTTCTGCAGTTCAGATTGTTACCGTCTTTCTCTGGCATCTGGAGAATTCTTCAGGGAGATGAGAGAGGTCCAATGGTTTCAGTGTGTGTGTTGGTGCTTCAGCTGTACCTGTGGGAGGAAAGTCTGCCGGCACAGAAGGACAAATGCGGATGAGCCTGTGTGTGTGTGTGTGTGTGTGTGTGTGTGTGTAATTTTGCCTTGAGGGACAGGGTGCTAGAGAATGTAGAGACCTTCAGTGTGAGGGAGGGGTGCCTTGTGGTCACCGAAGGGGTCACATAGGCGCTGAAGTTATTGCAAGTGCTGGTGATGATTGCATGCACAAATTGTCTGAGTACATCAGTGGCCTACAGGCTACTGGTAGTCATCTCTAACTGAGCTTTAGGAGTTATTTGCCTAAACTCCTCTGGTAGCTTCACAGAGCCGGGGCTTCCTTGTCCCAAGAAACCCTCTGTTTTCCACAGTGGATGTGTGGGTGGGAGATTTCTGATGTCTGCTGCTAGCTTAGAAGCACCCTGAATCTGGGGCTCTGCAGGCACTAGGGGTTACACTCACTCTCTAGCAGGTCAAATCGTAATGCACACGGGTTTCTCCTGTTCTCTACTGGCAGGTTTGGACCTGCTGAGCCAAATGTGTGCTCAGACTGCTCAGTGGTGTTGCAGCTGCTGTACCCGGGAATCCAGTTGTGGCTGGAGAACTGGGGTGTCTAGGTGCCTGCCGGGAAATCTTGTGCAGCCACTACTGTGGCTTGGTGCTTGGTGTCCCTGGGCGGTTTTGCAGGTCTGCAGGACTTCGGTGGCTGCACAGCCACTGAGGGACTGAACGGCTTCTACAGTCAAGGCTCTGTGGAGTTGGTAAGGCTGGCCGCTTGCAGGCATGAGACACAGGCAGGATTATTTCGTGGGTGATGCTGACTGCTGAGGCTGAGGTGCTAGTATTCCTGCCTCTGCTGTCTCAGGCAGCAAGATTTGTGCCACTGGTACTGTGGCTTGGCTCTTCTGAGGGGGAGGGAGAAGGAAAGTTCCTCTCTCCATTCCCAGAGAAGTCCACGTCTGACCTGAATCAAAAAGTTCTCTGCTCCTGTGGTGTCCCCACTCCTTAAGGGAGCCACAATGTCGATTTTCCAATTTCAGTTGCCCCTCCACTCATCCTTTGCCTTTCAGAAACAGTGCACGCTGATCACCGCCATCTTGGATCCCTCTCTTGTGATTGCTTTAAAGCCCCAACTCAAGCAGTTTATATTCAGCACATTCTCAGATTGTCACCAGTTTTCTGAACTGGACTATTCATTATTAAGTCCCCCATCGACATGAAAATCATGAATTTTCTCTTCCTCTGTACTGAAGGTCAGGTCTGAGTGTTACCTTCTAACTCTTCTACCTCACTGTCTTCCTCTCTATAATTCATCATATGAATTCCATGTTTATGGATCCTAAGAAGGGATCTTTAGCATGGATCTAACTTGTATCCTCTTCCCTATTACATCAAAAGAAATAAAAACTCCAACACCTCTACTTCATTTTCCCTTTTCCCAAATTTTCTTCCATATAAAAGGCTAAAGCATAAAACAGAATAGAGCCTATTTTCCAATTGTAATCCTTCCATTACTTTAGCAAGTTTTCTATGGAAAGACAATTGAGGCTCAGTTGTGTTTCTTATCACCTGTATATTAACTGCCATGCAAATGAAGCCACAATCTACTTATCACCCCTTCCTATCCATGATACTTTCAGGAGTTGTAATATATTCTCAGGTCCAGCTTATGGTTTGAAGACCTCCTTATATTGGAGTGTTGCCTTGTTGCCCTTCACTCATCAAAGAGGCATGACACCCTCATTCTAAACAGAGGAAGACAGCCATTTGGGGAATTCTCCCTGGGAGGAGTCCACACTCATGCTTTCACCTTGGCCACGGCTCTCATCCTACCACTCATTGCAGGGAGTGATTCCACCACCGCTAAAGCAGGGAGGCATACCATCCTATACCACATGAGAAAGAAGAGCAATATTGGGCTGGTCTATGCATACTCCACCCTCATAGGACTCAGCCTTGAGTTCATGTCTTAACACCACTGCAGAGGCTGTATGCTCACTGCACCCCAACTCATTCCTAGTTCTGTCAGTTCCGGTTCAGGTTCCAACTGTGGTCTGTGCACCCTGACAATGACAAACCAAAAAAATGGTCCTACCTAAGCTTAGTTTAGTGAAAGCACTGTTTGTTGGGGTTACGTACTGGAGCATGAGAGAGTAAAGGCAGCTGTGTTCTGAGAGCCCACCCCAACAGAGATGTAAACTAATGAAAGCTGCAGCCCTTGAGGTCCTACAACAGTTTCAGACAAATCTAGGACCACAGCCTCCTCTTTCTAGCCATTGTTCATTGCATCTGTATCCTTGGGGAAAGGCCTTTCAAATATTAGAAGTTTCCGTTTCTTTTGGGTCTTGCAAGTTGTATTTATTTCTGATCCTTGTCAGCCTCCCTTCTGTCTCCAAGAAGGAATCTTTCAACTCAGTGGAAGTAGACACACAACAGAGGATGTGAAAAGTCTCATAAAGTCACTGCCTGTCAGCCTAATCTTGGGAGTGGCAAATGGAGATGGAAAAGAAGGACAAAGAACTAAAGCCTTTGGTTAAACTTATAAATCTCACTCTCAGTACTTACATTTTATAGCCAGTAAATTGCTATCCAAGGATGGCAATTCTAGGGCAGCTTAATGTTCTCCTTCATAAAATGTGCTGTCTGGTCTTAATGCACACTGCAAATGAAATTTTACATTTTTATACAGGAAATGTTGAATTAAGCAGCAATTAACTGGCAATGCACTTCATTTATCTTAACTATTTTGAACTCTGTTTTAAATGCATGAATTTCTTTGAGGTATTTATTTTGATAATATGACTTAATATTGATAATGATGCCATCACCTTAATGCACCACATATGTGAAGCTAATAAAAATGAGATGACCATTTGTGTGATCTAGAAAATTTACTTGAGACCCTATGAAACACAGTAACTTCAGTGACAAAAATGCATATTTATAAAAGTTGGTCTTACAGGTTTCAAGGGTTAGAAATGTGGTTTTGAGAGAGGTGAATTGGGGGAGAGGATAATAGTAGATTACAGATAAAACATAAGTGTAGAGGTGGAATACTGTGAGCAGAAAATCTTAAGCAGGAAGGAGTGTTGAAAGATGGGAAAATCAGGGAGAAGAGGGTTAATTAAAGGAAGAATCCATGAAGAAGACATATGGAAACCTACTATCATGCAGCTCAATTAAAAAATAAAAATTGGAGTAAATAGTAGAACACATATGAAAGAATGGGGGTTGCTAAGCATTGAAAGTTTAAACACAGTGGAGATGCAGCAGAGTGGAAAGTAGAAGGTGAGGAGTGAATTAACCAAAACTAAGAACATATTTTTTTAAATCCCATGGAAACATGCTGACTTCTAATTTCAAGTTGTAATGGTTGTTTTAAAGAATTGATTTCAAATGGAGGCACTCTATACGAATACCCAATGCTGTTTCCAGAAAAAATGTGGATTATTAAACAAAAATTTCAGTACTGTACATGGGATCCTGCCCTAGGAGTAATATATGGGTCAGAGAGGCCCAGCTGCCTTGAAGACAATAAAAGCTACCTTCCTTGCTCTTGATTAACCACCGTAGCTAAATGAAGATGCCGTATGTTTTGGTTGCAGGACATAGAAAAATCAATCTCAAATCGGCAGGGAAATTCCTTCCAGTTGTCTAGTGTTCATAGTGCCAGAATGTGCTATCCATAGTGCTGGGGAGAAAGACATTAGTGATCATCCCGGCTACTCTACCCTCTGTGCAACAGTACCAACCTGCCCAGCAATAGGTACCATTAGCACAATGGTGGCATAACGGTTACACAGTAACCATCTGATTTCTCATAGGATCTGAGCCTGATCCACAGGAGAGAATCCATGTCTAGGATGGTCCTGTAAACTCTGTCCAAAGCCCATGGCTGATAAGGTGATCATACTAAATGGGCATGTTGCCAAATTACTTTCTAAATATTTATGTTTATACTATGGGCCTGGGCTGCTGTCAACTTTGATTGAAAAAAAGCTTCTTTTAAAAATAGGCAGCAGTTAAAGAAGAGACTGTTAATCGGTCAAAGTGCTGACAGGAAGAGACTCTTGAATGTTCAGCCCTAAATGGGACATCTTCGTCAGCTTCTCCACAGGCGCTCAGTAAACATTGTGGAAGAGGAGCAGGGAAATGCCAGAAGATTGGGAAGGCTGCTGTGACATGCTGTCTTCTGGAAATGGTGTGGCTGTTGGGCTCTTGGGCCCACAGTAACTGTAGCTAACCACACAGGAACGTGCCTGTCAAAATTCCAGCATGTAGGAGAGAGGATCTCCTGAGACCCATGCCATCTGAGGTACTATTTATTGGCAATTGATTGCAGCTGGGAGAGGACAGTCATTTTATTTCCCTTTTGTCATACAGTGTGGCCACTACTAAGTTGCCCACGAACGTATATGTACTGCTAATTGGACATGGTAGTCTAGATTTGGTTTGGTTTGGTTTTTATCACATGAAGTAGGGAGGGGTAAATGTAAAGGAGCTGAGGAAGGAAGTAGAAAGGAAAATGGTGGTGATGGATGTGATCATGATAGGTTATATACGTGTATGAAGTTCTCAAAAAATAAATTTCAATTCAATAGTCTAATAAAATAAAGAAAGGAGGAAGAGGAAGAAGAAAGAAAGAAGGCAAAAAAAAATCACAACCTCTGAATCTCAGGTGTAGCTCTTCCTGTATTTTAGATTCAATTAAAAAAAAAAAAGAAAACAAAAAACTCCAAAGGGCTGGAGAGATGACTCAGCGGTTAAGAGCACTGTCTGCTCTTCTAGAGGTCCTGAGTTGAATTCCCATCAAACGCATGGTGGTCTTCAACCATCTACAATGAGATCCGGTGCTCTCTTTTGGAGGGCAAACAAAACATTGTATACATAATAATTAAAAAAAATGCTACTGCATGCCTGTAATTCCAGCTACATGGCTGACTGATACTGGAACTTCAGAACTCCAAGCCAAGCCAAGGTAATAGAGTGAGATTCTGTCTGAAAATAAGAACAGACATACAAACCAATAAGCAACCAAAATACTATGAGACTGGAGACTTTACAAGGGGAAAGAGGTTTAGTTACCTCACAGGTGTGACGGCTGAAAATTCAAGATCAGGAGGCTCCATCTGCTAATTGGATTGGTGGACATCATCAACTTCTGATGTCCACCGTTCGGCTTTGTCAAAGCACAGCAGCTGGTGTCATGTGGCACGTGTGTCAGAAACGGGTCACAGAAGGAGAGAGATGAGGAGGAAGCACCAAGCTTGCTCTTTGCAACAATTCACTCGTGTGGGAAAGAATCATCCCTTGTGAGACCCAGCCCACTTTACAAAATCAGCATGCTCCTCCAGCATGGTGCTTCCATGGCCTCATCCCCTCTACTAAGGCTGCACGTGTTACTGTCATATTGGTAGACAAACACCTAACCCATCAGCCACTTCGGGACAAATGACAGCACATGGCTCCTACCCAGTCGTACGTAGAACAGCTGACATGGCCTCTACATATATGTAGGACTGCAACCAATAGCTCTGT
The DNA here is from genome assembly GCF_030254825.1 of Meriones unguiculatus. Lineage (NCBI taxonomy): Eukaryota > Metazoa > Chordata > Mammalia > Rodentia > Muridae > Meriones > Meriones unguiculatus. The sequence continues at coordinate 28,065,839 of NC_083364.1, forward strand.
AACTGTGTCAAGCCTAGCTTTCAGTAAAACTTGTGCAGGAGAGAAAAGGAGCATTTAAAGCCCCGACGTCATTCATGCTGTTGCTTGTTTTTCATTCACTCATTTAGCAACGGCAAGAGCCTGATGCTTAACATGTGAAAAGGAAAAGTTACAGATAATTCCTCAAGACACAGGGCTTCTGGCAAATTCAGAAAACCAAACCCCAGTCCCAGAGCTCAAGTCCCCTGCTCCTCTAGCAATAATGGAGAAGTAATCTCATTTGTATTGTATAGAGAACTAAGTCAAGATGGTCTAAAGCCAATCTGTTTTTTTATTCACTTGACAAGTTACAGTATTCCTTTAACTCCACCCCTTCCCCTAAGAAATAGTGGGAAGAGAATCGGATTAAAAATTAGACACTCTGGTTCCAGCTCTGTATCCTTTAAACAAGCTGCTGAGTGAGTCTGTGATTCATTTCCCTCATCTACGAAAGAGGAGTATTAACATGCTGCAAGTTATGGAAATGCATACCACATCAGTATACCTATAGCTTATTCATTCCATCTGGAAGAAAATCATTGAGGCATGTAAGCCGTTCTTTTAAAACTAGTAAGAAAACCAGCTTAGAGAAAAGAATTTCCGATGTCCTCCGCTTTCCTAGCACTCTGAGCAAGCCTCCACAGTCCTTTCGATTTGGTCATTCCTGAGGAATGTGTCTCAGTCGCCATCCTCGGTTCTCTGAAGGCTGGAAGCTTATTACACAAGCATTGCTTCTGAGTTTCCAGAAGCACTTTAATGAAAAAACAAACGCCAGAACCAACGCATTCACTCTTGCTCATTAAAGAGCTGAGGAGGGTTGGGAAGTATGTGTTCCCTCCGTTGTGAAGATGTGGAACAAGACTTCTGGGAAGGTCACTTAGAAAGGCATGCCAGATCCCTGTGGAAATCCATGCCTTCTGGGGCAGCCTATTTCTATTCCAAGACAGAATCCCTCTTCACATGGTAGGTTTAACGTGCTTCCATGCTTGAGTTTCTTTTCTCCTCAATCAGTACCCTCATCATTTCTTGCTAATGTTTCTCTGTTTTATACTACTTTCTAGTCTCTTCCAAAAAGCAGACCATTTGTCTGGCAGAAAGTAAGGACGCTGTAAAGTTAAATTGTTTATACCAGAGGAATGAAACACACCAATTATGGAGAAGGTCAGACTCCTTTGGGGCAATGGAATAGAATGATGGAAACCACCTTGGGGGGAAAACAGGGGTAACATAGGATTTTTCCCAAACTCTGCAACAAATTACTGTGTTATTCGGCAATTAAAATCATTTCTGTCATCTTTCAGCAAAATAAGCAAGGCAAGCAAGATGATTTTACAGTGTTTACCCTTCCATGCTGGGCATCCAGAATGACAGATGTGTGTTGTGTCACCATAAAACATTATTGTGTATGCATTAAGAACAGGTAGAGCTACAGCCAAGAAACTTGAACTGGTAGCTCTTTGATATGTATTTCAGATTTTATTTGCCTGCTTTCGAGCAATTTTAAATGATGTTTTTTTGTGTTTGGTCCCTTCCTGTCTCACTACCTAGCATGCATTCTTCTCTTCCTGAAATGTCACTGACGGTTCTTGTCTTCTAGTGCCCAGGAAATTACTGGCCATATGGAGTCTTCATTCAATAACTGTTTTGTTTTGTAAATAGGCACGTAAATGAAAAGGGAGAGCTGGATATGGGGGCACACATCTATAATTCCAGCATTTGGAGAGCTGAAGCAGGAGGATTGCAAGTTGAAGGCCAGCCTTGTCTACATAATGAAACTACCCACGCCACCACTCCCCCAAAAAACCAAGAGTTAGTGATACAGCTTAGCACAGAGGCGTGAAGACTCTGTTTGTTCTTCTTTAATTGAAATAGAAGGGGGAAAAAACCCTGCGTTTGTATGAGGAATAGATCTTCAGTATCTCAGAATAAACAAACCTAAGAAAGGGATTAATGTGTCTGGTTTTCCATATGTATCTCACTAGTGACGCATAACCCTAATGTCATCATCCCATGCCAAATCAAGCACTGAAGAAGAATTTTGTCAACAAGCAAATAGAAATTAGCTGTAGATCATGTTTTCTTTTCAGTGAACACTGTCAAAGTACCATGCATAACGCGCCATATGAGGGACTAGAGAGATGATGGCTCAGGGTTAAGGGTACTGGCTATTACTGCAGAGGACCCAGTTAGATTTGCTGCACCCATGCTGGGTGGCTCACAACTACTGTATCTACAGCTCCAGGCATAGCCAACACCTCTGGCCTCTGCAGGCACTAGTATAAATGCACACCACACCACACACGGACACACACACACACACACACACACACTGTTCAACATAAAATTTATTTTTAAGGAGCAACGCTGTGTGAGATATTGCCTGGACATATGTTTGCCCCAAAGAAGTTCATTCATACAACCATAGCGAACAGTAGAGTAAACAAGGTAAGCAACATGGCAGAGATGCATTAAACGATCAGAGAAGGCAGCTTTCAGTTGACAGCATAAAGCAAGAGTTTTATGGAGTGAAAAGCTTATAAAATGGGTCTGTAAGGCTGCCTTAGGTTTGGCTCATGGAAACAGAGAAAAAGCAAAGACCCTTGTCATAGCAGCAGCTAGAAAATACATCACAAATGGCAAAACACTAGAATTTAATGAGCCCAGTAGACAGGGCTCATCTGATCCTAAGAACTTTAGAGACTTGCTCAAACAAAGCCTCACCGTGCCTGGAGAAGGGGGAAAGTTCACTGTCTTGCACATCTTTTACAGATGGGGAGGCTAAGTTCTAGAAAATAACAATGTTTACCCAAACTTGCTCCCCGAAAGCTACAGCAGGTCCTTCAAGAATGCCAAAGCGTAAAGGAGGGAAGAAGAAAATATCTGAGAGGTTTTCTTTCTGTGTGTGTTTAGAGGATAATCAGGCAGAACACTAAGGTGATCTTCTAGAAAATCCAACATAGGAGGAGCTTGAAAAACAAAAGATAAGAGCCTCTGTATGTTTAAATAAAGCAAAATAGAATGATAATACTCTGTGTAGTTTTCTTTCTTCCTAACTTCTAGGCTAGCATAGAAAGTAATGGCTTTCATTATGGCATTGTCACACGTACATACCATTCTGTCTTCCAATTTGTCTCCTTCCCCTACTGTTTCCCCCATGACCCATGACACATTATTTTAACTGAACCAAAAGCAGCACTCCTCAAGCACCTTTGTCACTGTCAGGAAGAACGGGAAGGGATGTGAGTTGCCTTTATTGACAACATGACTCTCTTTATGGAGGTGGAAACCCTGGGGCTGAAAGACAGGTAACACTGTTCACGAGCCTTATGGCATATAGACGGTACAGAACCTGTTTACTCGCAGGCGCATGGCTGTAGGATCCTCGCTGATTCCTGTGCTGCCGTTAGGAACTGACAGCTAAAGATGATGCTAGGAATTTGAAATCTCCTCACACTCATACAGTTCATTTGCTGCTCATAAAACAGTGCTGCTGTGCTCTTTTACGCATAATAACATGAACATATTCCTCTGAAGCTTATTGGCAGCCAGCAGACACAGGAGCCAGCATAGACCCATTCCTCAAGTGGACATGCACTGACACCCCCTGAAGGCCCACCACGGAAGACAGACCCAACCCTCGGAGCACATTGTTCTCATAGAGATTAGTAGGGTAGAGGGGGGCACTGTCCCCATTTTTTTTGTTCAGCTTCTCAGGAATTAGCACCCACAAAACCACATTCTTACTTAAGATATGGCTTATTGAGCCCCAGTATTTCTTACAAAATGTGAAATTCTTCTTGAGCCTTTATTTGCTCCTTTAGTAATTTTTTTTTATTTTTGCTTTTCTGTTTATGCTCATTTTATGTTTGAATTGTTATCCCAGTAGCTGTGAGAGTTAAAAAACAAGTTCCCTGAGGACCTCTGTTCCTGTACTCAATGAGTTAAATTGTCACTGTTTTATCCGTCATCTTGAGTCGTCCCGTTTAATAGGTTGTTTAATGATAATTGCAGATGTAATTTATTGATGATTTATCATTGGAATTTTGCTTTTTATCTGATTTCTGTGTTGCTAAAATCAAGACAGCTTTATATGTCGCCTCCAGTTATTCTGTGGTAAAGGCTTTGAGCACAGATACCTACAGCACAGTGCTGAAGTTAGTGGGTGACCCAACACACATTTTCTTGTGACCCGGTGTCCAAAGGGATAACCTCCCCTGTGAACATGAGGGGCGTTCTTTTAAAATGGAGGCCATCCAGACACAGAGAAAATTGTCAAAGAAGATATACAATCAACAGCATTTGATTTTCTGAAGATAAATGTCCACAAACCAAAAAACAACTTTTAAAGACTGAAAGCCTGTTTTAGCTGCTTGAACCAAGTTCTTTCCCCACTTTTCAATCATTTTCTTTCCATTTAAAATAAAATGTTATGTGTTTTGTGAATCAACACACTACACAGTTGAACACTTCAGCCTGCCTGCCCATAAGTTCTAAAGGACATTTTGGTACCCCAACATCTGTTTCCAAATGTCCTTAATATGTAAATGATGTTTATGGCAGCTGTTCCCAATCGCTATCACTTGGATACACGCTTCAATTTATAAACATTTGAAGTTATGTAAGTTTTAAATGAGCCATCATTCAAAGTCCAACCTTTATTCCCACAGGAAATTTTAAATAGGTTGTTTGTGAACATCGGTATGTGGACCTAAAATATGTTTGCAAAAGCCACGATTCAAGTTCGTCACACAGGTCTGAACAAGACAATTTACTGAATAAAAAGTCAAACCAGTTGTTCTTCATAATTTCACCATAATTTTATTTTGTATTTACAGTCTTCGATTGCTAACACAGGGTCTACTTGAGCATGGGGGCTGGGGGCTAAGGAGGAGAGATGGGGTTGGGAGGAGGGGGATCAGAGGTCTGGCCGAGACGACAACGTCGGAGCTAACAGGATGTGAAGGTCTTCCAGAAGAAGTTCTTGCAGCCAGCCTTGCGTTCCCGGGGTGCCATGGCTGGGTTCGAGTTAGCAGACCTCTGCAGCTCCAGCCTCATTTCATCCTGCTCCGCTGCCTGGGGCAAATCCTCGGGCTCCAGGGCATCATTCTCTGTCTGGTTGGGCTCGGACAGCAGCTCTGCCAAGAAGTACTTGGCCAGTTCCTGGATGGGGCAGAGAGAAGAGCAAAAGGAGGAACGGGAGAAAAGGGGAGAGGCGGTTTGAAAATACGATTTAATCATTCAAAACATAGTTTTCAAAATAAGATGGGTGGTTGCTATATTCACTAGATTAAGGGGGGGAAAAGCTTCCCCAAACCCAAATCTTTCATAAAGTGCTCTGCCCATACAGGCTGAAAACACAGAGAAACCACAGATGATAAAAAGTGGTTTTATAGATAAATAGAATGGCACCCGTTTGCGCAGCTCCATTTTCCTTTTATGGGATTACGAAGGGGATCTGAGTCCTTGCCGTATTTATTTTGCAAGGTAAAGGCAAACTTCCCTCCAGGCTCCTTTGCGGAGTAACGTTGCATTTCAGCACCTGGGTCAGCAGCCCCAGGCGCAGCATCAGGGATAGAGTCCAGTCCCTCCAGGCTTTCTCTGCTATCCCGGTTCTGAATTTTTTTGAACGCCAGGAAGGAACTTACCTTCAAGGTGACCAGCTGCGCTGAGGAAGTCTGGAAAGGGTAAGAGGGGACCCGGACCCTGGACTTCAAAAGTTTCCCTAGGAGCTGACTCTGAGAAGCGCCAGCTAAACACCTGTCGCGGGCGCTGCAGCAAGGGCTAAGGGGGAAGGCTGGGGAATTCGCAAGAGGGGCAAGTCCCAGGCATTTCCTTACCTGTTTTCCGGTAGCAGCCGCCAGAGACTTCTGCAGAAACTGGCGGAGTCTGGGGTCCGAGGGCGCGCCAGTGACACCGCCCAAAGCCAGGACGATGCAGAGCGCGGCCAGCGCGCACTGGAGACGGCAGGACAGCATCTCCCCGGCCTCAGGCAGCCTAGCTGGAGCGCGGTGGGTCAGTCTAGACGCGGGTCCGCAGGCAGCAGCGACGGCTCCGTGTAGCGTCTCCTTCAGCCGCTATCGAGCTCTCCACGGTCTCCCCCTTTTAAACTCTCTCCCTGACGTCAGCCAAGGAGGCGCCCCCAGATCTCACCAGTGCTTTTACGCACCATTAGCCTCGCAAAATCAATCACAGAAGTGAGGGGAGGCGACACCACCTAAAGTGGCTTATTTTTAAAAAGAAAGCCTGCACCCACACAGGCACATGAAATTCCCCCACGCCACACAGACCATACAATCTTACTTTCACTCGGCGCTGACACGCATACCCCATATTTCAGCCACATATGTGCACACTCAATTACACAGACATTACACACCATCACACACAGTTGGGTATCTGCCAGTGCACCCAGATTACTGGACTTGCCATCATTCTGAACTATGTTGTATGGCAAGTGAGGCTTAGAGCCGTCCATCTAGGAGCAGATCTGAGGAAGAAATTTGCAATTAAGAGGACTGGACTGTCTCCTCTCTCTCCGTCTCTTAAAGCCTTGTAGGAAAAGGGGTGAGATTGTGCTGTAATGAGCCTCACTTCTGTCCAATCTTCCTATCTTTCTATTGTGACAAAAGGACACTGGAGAGACAGACAAACACACACGGAAGGGAGAGAAAGGGAGAGGAAAGGAGAAGAAGGGAGAGAGCCTACATTTTAGCACCCAGAAACAGCCATAGGAAGCAGTCTCAGAAATTACCTAATAAGCCTTAGAATTTGAATCAAGAAAGCTTAAGAGATTAGCAGACAGTTGCTCCTGTACAGCTGGAGCAAAGGCCAGACAGCTAGACTCCAAGACCAGGGTTCCTGTGCACAGCTATGAATGTCCTGACAGATTCCTGGCCAGTAGAAGCAATTCTAAGTTAGGAACCCCCAGGGTGGTCACAGACAAGTCAAGGAGCCCCTGGCAGTATGTAGCCATTGAATATCTGTGTAGGGAAAGAATCAGCCCACTGTCTGAGCCTCTTTCTTCTACCACAGAGGAGTTTAAGGATGTCTACTTGTCACCGAATTGAGTATTTGCATCTAGTTGTGAGCTCTGGCTGTGGTTTTCAAAGTGATTACTTATTATGGAAATGCCAGCTTCGTTCCTGGCACGGGTGATCTCCACGGGCTCTTCAAGGACTAATAGTTTACGATTGTCAGAGAAGCCAATAGTAGAGTTGTTTGTTTGTCCTTTTAAATGCGCAGCTTCAGAAGTCAAGTGAATCAGAGGGTTTGCCCAATGCTGCTTTCAGCTATGCACCATGAATTTGATGCGTTCGAATACTGTTCTCAATACTTGCATCCAAATCAAGAAGTAGACAGGTTGATCAGTAGCTTGAATCATGAACAGCACGGAGTGATAAAGCTTCCGGGACCGAGCAATCCCACAGACAGGGTAAGCACAAAATAAGGCATTAAATTGAAAATCACTCATGCTTTGGAACAGTCTGAGAGAGCAGTGGACCTAGAGCTATAAAACCCAACCCTAGAAAATAAGTCATCTCCCTATTCATCCTAAGATCTTTTCAGGCTCCAGGCTGGGGGCTCAGAGTCTGTATCATTTACCTGTCCTGTGGCATCCCTACGTGACTTTCTATCTCTCCTACTGTGGACCCGGCCCTTGGCAGCCCCACAAAGTAGAAGATGAAAGCCAGTAAAGGAACAGACAGTATCTGGCCATCTCACTGTCTACCTCCCTTCCCAGAGCCTGAACTTCCACATTCCTATCCTTTTCCTCTACAGTTTGTCCTCTCTCTTCTTTCTCTTGTCATACCTTCCTCTGACATTTCTCTCTCAGGCTGTTTCTCACTCTCCCTATCCTGGCTTCATCTCTGTTTTGATTCTCACGTTGCAGTTACTTTCTGACCTTCCTCTGATTTGATCTGGCTGTTTTCTGGTTTCCTTGCACTTCCCCCTCCAACCTCACCTTGCCTGACAATGCCTAGCTCAGATTCTGTGTCTAGACTGCTCTCCTCTCTCTTCTCCCCTTCCTTCTTTTGTTTCCTCAGCTGCTCTCACCAGAGATGCTCCTGATCAGGAGCAGTCTGAGCACCTACTCAGGAACAGCAGAGCAGGGAGCTTATTCTGCCACACTCCCAGTGAAGTGCTAAGGCTGGGAATAAGGTGACTCCTGGGGTTTGAGTTGCTTTTATAATCCTGGGATTGTTATGATATACGATCCATTTAAACGATCTTATTTAAAAGAGGCGGGGCAGTTTTTTTTATTTTATTTTAGTACAAAGGATGGTTTAGCATTAAATTGCTTCAAATTCTCTGTCCCAAGTCTCAAGGCTTAGAGAGGAGGGTGGATTGTGGTGCTGGTCACCAGCAGCCACCTGGCCTCTTCATTAAGCAGTCAGCATGAGTTACCAACATTTCAAGATAAGTTGAGCATGTCACAGAAGGAAACTGAAAGTCCTGTGAATATAAGGGCTTTGCACTAGGCCTGAGGTAGGGTGCAGTATGATAAAAGGCGAATGCTTTATACTTCTCCCGTAGTGAGGATTCACAGGTCCCGGAGTCAAGGGGCAGAACTGAGGTTTGGTTCCACCAACTATCACACCTAGTGACTTAGGAAAGTTTTTGCTTGCAGTTACCAAAACCCTGGAATTCTGCATGCCTAAAAATGTTGGTTCCAGGGGGATCACAGCTTCTGCCTGGAGACACAGTAAACATTCCACTGAACTGGAAAGTCAGATTTCTCTCTGGCCACTTTGGGCTTCTTATGTCCTTAAGCTGACAGCCTACGAAAGGAATAAGAGCCTATGAAAAGGAATAGTGCTAGGAGGGCTGAGTGACTGATGTAGACTCGGGGTGGAGAGGTGACTGAGTTGCTTCTCCACCGTGGAAGTAAGGTTGTCCCTGGAGTGTATGCAGGAGGTCATTTAAGGAATCTCTTGCAGTTACCATGTTCTTTGATTAAAGCCAATGAAAAACTACAACAACCCGATCTGGGCAGGATGACAAAGGGCCCTTCAGGAATGAAGGAAGGTAGGGGTCACTCCTCCAGGAAAAGAGCCCAAACCTGCTGAGGTACTGTCTGAGGGTGGACGAAATACAGAATGAGTAGAGGAAGCTGGTCATAAACATCAACTAAGGACACACGTGGCCTGATGCAGAAACATGGATTGTAATTAACATGAGTGTTTGTTTAGTTACCTAATGATTATTAGCAATACGTTTGTGCACATATGTGCATACTTTAAGCAGTATTTGTTTTCTTCTAAAATGCTTTCACATTTCACAGTCTCCTGAGATTTCAAGAAGCCCCAGCTTATGCTGATAACCTCTCCTGGGCACCCTGCAAATGGAAACCCCTTTGATGTTTCAGATAGAATAGAGTGGGAAAAAAAGTCAGTTTAGAGAGCCACAGATCCTGTGTCTGAAACCCTGGGCACGAATGTTCAGGGGTTTTTTTTGTTGCTGTTGACAGCCACCATAACAGTCCTCATAAGATCTGAAAACTTGGTCAGCCAAGTGAGAGTGCTTGATAACCATGAAGCAGTGTAAGACTATGAAAGCAAGGCTTGAGATAGCCAGTCCTGTCTTGCAGAGTGATAGCCAATGAGCCAGCCAAACACTATAGGAGGTAGGCTGCTCAAGCCGATGTCATGGTCCAGCTAGGCAAGCTTTCCTCATCCTGAAAAATGTAGGGCAAGACCTGGAGGCTGAGCAAGAGATTTTCACAAAAGGCAACAAATGGATGCTGATAACCCCACCTCCACTGGAAAACAATCTTTTCTCTCTCTGACAATTACCTTGGAAACAAAAGTGTTGCAATTTGGAAACTATAAACTCTTTTGTGCAGATTCATTAGAGTTGTTTTCTGGATGTAGAGCTGGCTAGCAAAGGGTTTAAGTAAGGAGGAGGGAGATGGACTCACATCATGCAATACTCACATTGCAGAGGGCAGACTTGCCAAGGTGAAATGTTTGGGAATAAGAGCAGGCTGTGTACAGATATTACCTACTCTTTCCCCAAAAGCAAAGCCGATTGGATGAAAATCCAATGAAAACCTTTTCGCCTAAGTGCTCCTATCCCCAAGGAGTGCAAGAATGAGAGTTTGCAGTCCTCCAAGGATTGCTCTCTGCTGGAGGAGTCCAGCTCACACCTCGGAAACCGATGACTCCAACAGAGTCAGATGTTGCTGCAAGCTCCCACAAAGCCCATACCACAGTGACTGCCATAGATAATTAAGAGTGGAAGGCTTGTAGATTTAACATCTCCTACAGGGAGGGATGTCTTAGGCCTAGCCACATTAATATTGTATCTGTTCTTTCTTCTCTCACCTTTCACCCCAAAAGCTTGAATGAGCTCCCCGAATACCAGCAAGTCCAAATGCAGACACACCAGCCAGTCAAGCATGTTTCTTCAGACCCAACTTTTCCAATCAGGCTCACACCAAGCCACTCCTCACCAAATAGCCTTTCTGGTCCCCCAAGAACTTGTTCCTCAGTGCCATGCCCTGTTCTCTACCACATCCTTTTGTACTTGTTATTTTCTCTTCCTGGAGTATCTTTGGCCCCTTTCTGACAGCATAGCTCATTCTAAGATATTCCAAGGACTCCCAGAATTACTGGGCCTTCTTCTGTGCCCAAAAGTGGATCTTCTGCACCCATCGTCAGGGTCTCTCTCAGATCATTTTATGAGCTTCTGGGTTTTGGGAGTCTGTGTCTCATCCATAAGCCTAGAGACTCGTGGAAGGGACACACCTAGCCCAACCATGTCTGCACCCTCCTCGGGGAACTTAAGAAAGGCAGACACAGGCCAGCCTTGATGACCCATATCTAGAACCCCAGCACCCAGCAAAAATAGGTGACTTGTGAGAGCAAAGGTTAGTGAAGCCACAAAGCAAATCTAGTGTCAGTCTGAACCTGATAGTGAAGTCCCTATCTTACAAACAAACAAGACAAAAAGTGAGCTCAAGGCGGCTGTTGAAAATGATGGTTAGGTTGCAGACAAGCTTCTTTCTCCTTCCGCGTGACACCTCTGTGGCTTCCGCAGGTAGGACAAGCACCCGCAGGTCTTGGCTTACTAAGGACTACATCGCTTGCCATACCCTACCTACCACATACGATCTTCCAGAGCATATACATATTGGTCTCTTCATTGTTTCTGAGCTTTGAAAAAGAAAAGAAATAAAGTGAAACGTTACCCACTGTGATTGCTTCTTATGAGGAGAGCTGATACTGTCAGATGACTATGCAAATAGAGTCGCTAAAAATACAAGCCCTCCTAGTCACTGAGAGGTCTGGGCAGAAAACATCCTCAACTGCCGAAGCAGGCTTATGTTTGTAATCCAAACTCTGGGCTGTGTTTCATGGTTGACTGGGTGTGTTAATGCCAACCAAACAGGGACTCATTCTGCAGCTCTCTGTGCCTGGGCTGTATCAGAGCAATTTCTGCCACTCCAACCTGTCCTTGCTAGTATTTATATACAAATGCCATGCACACAACCGATCTTATATGAAAGAGTTTATTTGGTGGAAGGGAAACAGAAGAGAGTTAGGGCCTGAGTGAGCCATGAGGGCAGAGAAGAAAGAGAGGCAGAGACGGAAGAGGGGACTTCCAGACAGACAAAAGGGGAGAGAGCAAGAGAGGAGAAAGAGCAAAATTAGAGTCAGAGGCCCTTTTATGCTAGGCCCCTGGCAGCAGCAACCGATAATGACATCACAGGTGCCTAAGCAACCTAGGAGTGGGCTAGCACATCGACCTGTGAATTAACATTCCTCCCTTTTTCTATAATTAAAAAAAGGAGGAACTAGGGAAGGGTGGAAAGGCATGAGGATGTTGGGCTGTTTCTCATACAAGGGAAGTTAAAGTATATACATGTAGATTCATTGGAGGCAGCTCTTGTCTGCCATGCAAGAGGGTAACAGAGAGAGAGAGACTAAAAGCAACAAAATGTCCAGATTACATGGTGAGGAGAGGAAGCCCCTGCTCTGTAAAGTTCAAGGTAGAGGGTAACGTTGTTAGCCATGCCCAGCAGCAGATAGGGGCTGGGGAATGCTGGGAGAATCTGGAGCAGTTTGTCCCTGGCCTAAAACACACCAGTCCTCTCAGAGGGAGGAGTTAGGAAGGGAACTCTGCCTATCATCTACTCGAATGTCTCCTGTCTCTGCTAGTTCACTGGTTCCCTCCAGAAACGCCCCACCTGTTTCTAAGATCTGCTCAGGACTTCGCTGTGAAATGAAACCAAGCCAAGACCTGTGCCTCTGGGTCACATGGTAGATCCCTCCAGCCTGTGTTCCCACTTTAAGGGCCTTAAAACTGAGGTGTCCAAAGAATGGCCATAGTGCAATCAGCAAGGAGGAGCAGTCTTGGCCAGAAACTCCCATCTATGGGTCTGAAAAATGGGACCAGACATCACTGGCCCACTCCTCAGAAGAGCCGGCAAAAGACATCTTTAGGGTGCTGTGGAGGCTTCCTCACTGAGACTGAACGAGAGAAGCCATAGGAACACAAAGGGTCCCTGTTAAATCAGCTTTAGCTTTTCCACACTCTGGGTATGCACTCTCAGCCCTGGCCTCGTGCCTGGCCTCACTGGGCACCACTGTGGCAGTCCTGATTTGAGTGGGGCCCACACTGAGGAGCTTAGGTCTACAAAGGGAATCTCACCACACTGGAAAACTGTGGTCCCAGGCCAATGTCCCCTGCCATCCCCTGCTTCTCTTCCTCTGCTCTCTCTTCTCCCCACCAAGCTTTTCTTTCCCTCCCTCTTCCTGTTTCCTCCGTTTCCATCTGTGCTCCCTTGCTGTTTTCCCTGCCAATCTTTTCTCCCAGCTACCCTGCTATTTTCCCATTGTCTCTTCTGCCCCAATCACAACTCTCCTCTCCCTTTTTCTTGGGGGCTCAGCTTTGTTGGAGTCTGAAGTGCCTGTTTATTCAATTTCTTCAAGAGTTGAGGGGGGCAAGAGGCAGGACTGGGGTCAGAAACAAACCTAGCCTAGACCAGAACCTTAAAAAGTACCTAATGTGCATACCGGAAAACTGAAGCCAAGCAAACAAGGAGTGCTTTGAGACTCGCACCCTTCAGAACATTGATCTCCATTCCTTAGGACGCAGGTTAATCTTTGGCTCTCTTTCCCTGAGTGGTTGGAGATCATAGTGTGATCCTGTTCTGTTCTTTAAGGACCCACAGCGTGAGGAAACCAGAAGCCCGACTTCCTGAGAAGGGTATCACCCAATGGGAGAAGCTTTGGTGATTAATGGGCAGAGATGTGAAAATCACTCCTTCGGGCTTCCATGCTGTGTCTGTGTCCTTTGGGGTGTTTCCCAATCTCGTAAAACCAGCCAGACCTGCTGGGCTGCCTTGGGCTGCTCTCCCTGGAGAGGACACAGTGGTTAGACTGAGCTCCTCCGCCCTCTGCTGGCTCTGCGGAGAGCAGACAGCCATCCTAAAAGCTTAGGGCAGGTTTTATTCATTGTTTCACTGAAAAGCACTCTTAAGGTCATAGGCGCTGTGCTTGATGCAGGAGCCACACAGAAACTGAGGAAATCGATTCTTCCTTCCAACTTCCAGTTTTGAACACTTTGTGTCACGCTCTGTGCCGAGCAATAAAACATGAGCAAAAACGCCGTCCTTGGTCCTTGACTCAGGAAGAAGCCAAGGTTTGGCTAATATCACAGTGTGTTTGTTTGTTCCTTAGGCATGGAATGAAAGGATTAACACTAAAGGAGACAACCAAGCTTTTCTAATGCAATGTACCTCTATGTCCTTCCCAAATAGGTTTGGGGCTGCCAGAAAGTTTCCTAAAAAGAAGAGCCAAATAGGAAAACTAAGGTAAAAGGTAACGCTTCCAAAACTAGCTCTACTCCTGCGTGGGGATGGGTCACCCCTGTAGGACCCTATGTTTGCAATCAACGTCACGTTTCTAAGAAGCTGCTGCTAGAATTCACGAGCCTAATTGCCCTTTCTCACCTTGAGGACAACAGATCTTTCTTCTCTTGCAAGCCCACTCTCTGGGCTGGTGGCGGAAGGAAAGGGGTCTCGTGTGTTGAGGGCTCCCTCTTGTGGCTCTTCTCTCCATCGCTGTCGTGCCTAACCAGCGCTTTCACGGCCTCCCAGTCCACCCCCATCCCTCTCCCAAGAACCAAAGACACTTCTCCACCCGCGGGTTTCTCTCCCTAGTGCTCACCTGCATGCAGTTTTAAAATCTTGCAATAAATTCCGACGCTTCCTACTTAATCTTCAATGAAGAAATATGTGACCACGGGACCCGAACCCTCAACACTGAAGATGGCTAGACCACTGGAGTTCCCTGCTCAAAGTTTCCCCTGCAGCCCCTCAGTCCTGCTTGGGCAGCGGCCAGTCCACTTTGGGATGCTGGTGCTCACCTGTTCTTTCCCATCCTTTTAGACAATCTCATTACAGAGCTGCCTCGCTCTCTGCTAACTGAAAGGCAGAGTTTACTAACAGCAGGCTCAGTGCTGCTCCCCAAATTCATGTCTCTATCCTAATCCCTAGAAACTTCCAATATGAACGTATTTAGAAATGGGAGTTTGCAGATGTAACTCAGTTAAGGACCCCCGCAGAGTAGGCTGCCAGGGGAACCCAGGTGGAGACGATGGCCAATTTCAAGCAGCCTTACTAGAGACAGAAGAATGGACGGTGGAGAAGCATGTGCAAAGCTGGAGACAAGCACGGAAGCGGCACAGTCACGAGCCTTGGTATACATGGAGCCATCCCAGAAGCTAGATGGGACTGTGAGCATTCTCGTCTCTCACCTTTGAAGTGTGGACTTTGCTCACACCTCCGTTTTAGATTTCCATCCCCATGCCCATAGAAGAAAAGACATTTCTGTAGTTTTAAGGCACTCACTTCACAATGTATAACCGCAGCCATGGGAAGCACAAGCACTGTGCCACTCTCCACTTCCTCCTGGCTCTGAGAGGCCCAGAGAGCAGGGTGAGGCTAGATCCATTCAACTCTACACCGGGACCATGCTACTGGCCCACCCCAGTATATTCCTGGAGCCAGGCTTAGACCTCCAGGGGCTTTCACCCAAAGATTAGGCTTTACTCAGGCCTCTGGAGTCTATTACTAACACTGTCACTTAGGGCAACCTCCACGACAGTTATCTGACTCCATCTTAATCAACTCAATTCCAACTGAGGCCATGTTGCATTCCTTGTTGATCTGGAAGCCAGGCTTAGCATTGCCATAGTAATGGTGGGCTTGTGTGAAGGTTTGGGTCCCCAAGAGTGAGATTTGTTCAAACTATACTGAATAAAAGACAGGTAGCTGTTTACCAGAATGTTGGGAACATAATAATGACGGGTTTGGGGGTATTTTCTCCCACTCCGATAACGTTGTAGGAAATACACTGTTTAAGTAGACAAGGTCAGAGCAAAATTCAGCAGGGGTATTTTGTATCTACTCAGCTTTGAACCTGTTCAGGACACCATCTGCTTCGGTTGCTGAAGGGGATTCATCACTCCCACTCTCTCATTTACCCTAGCTCTGCACTTCTTACTCATGAAAACTTTCAGATAAATTGATGAACCGATGTCACGCCTTGGGAAAAAATAAACCATTGGCTAAGCAACATTTGACAGCAGGAGTCACGGGGAAACAGATGTCAACTTTGGGTTTCTACCGAGAGGACTGGTTCAGCAGAAAGCTGGGTTTCTTAGGTTGCCACAAGAGGAGGGATGAGCCCCAGGCAGGACAGATTCCTGCAAGGAGTGCAGAAGGTGCTCTTGGGTTTCCAGTGCTGTGTCTTCTGCAGGCAATCCCAATTTTCTTCTTTTAAAAGGAGGCCGGGCATTTTTTTTTTTCTTCTTAATCCAGAACATTGTCCATGCCAGGCAAGTGTTTTCTCAGTGAGTTATAGCACTGGCCCTCTGTGCACTTGTAACAGCTTCATAGGACTGAGGTAAAAGCATGCGCCCTGTCCTTTAAGAAACCACAAGACAAAGGGCTGACATAGTCCTAAATAATTCTTAAATGGGACATGTTTGTCTGCTTGCTTGTTTTTCCATTATAGCAATGATTTTATTATCTGTCGGTAGTTTGCCTGTCTGTTGTTTCCTTGTTTAAAAGGCTTTGCCTTTGTTGCTAAAGAGCTTTTCTCAACATCAGGGACAATGCTTTCTTGTCTTGGTCTGCCCTGAAAACAGCCTGGAATACAGTCAATGCTTGCAAAAACACTTACGGAGCATTGCATGAATGTGTGCCGTCAATCATAATCTTTAGCGATCAGCTTTATGCAAATGACTTCTAAGTTGAGGCTTCTCCCCTTCCTCTCCCCTCTGACTCCCTTTATCTCTCTGTCTCTCCTCTCTATCTCTCCCCTTTCTGTCTGCCTCTTTGTCTCTCTCTCTCCTTTGTGATGTTGCTTTTAACTACTAGCTCTGTGTTGTTTAAGTGTCCTTCGTGTGTTTCTTCTTAGTTTCTCTTCATTATCATCAAATCGAGTCCCCCCTCTAACTCAGGACCACCGTGTGTTCCTGCAAACATTCTTAAAGCTTTCTAACCAGCCTTCCCATGGACGGGTTTCCCCAGCAACACCACCAACTCTGTCCCTTCTGATTTGCCCTACATTCCACAGTCTCAGTACTTCTAAGTACTCATTAGCTCCAGTCAATAGTTCAAATAGATGTCACTGCAATGTGAGAGAGCAGGAGGAAGTCCCCCCTCCTGCACTGAGTTTGAAGGCCCTTCAGAATGTCCTTCTACCTTTTTAAATTTTGATTACCTTACACGCAGCAACCTTCAGAGAACATGCGTGCCCACCATCCCCTAAGTCTGTTTGCTGCAGGGCAGCCATGCCCATCTCCTCTCTCACACACACTTACTCTGGGGATTTTCTACATCCTTTTCTCCACAAGGAAGTTCACCTATTACAGTTTGCTGTGGGGTGACATGGGCTCCTAAAGAAAAAGAACTTGAGAAACACAAAAATCTCTTTCCAGAGAGAACTAATAGAGAGTCATTGCACAGAGAGATTGAAATATAGTAAGAATCAACATTCTGAATTGAATTCCCGGGAAAATTCCTGGGTAAGAGGATGATAAAGATGAAGGTAAGAAGTCACTCACCTCTACAAATCTCAAAATACAGCAGGGAAAGGCGGTATATCAGCAGCTATGATGTAGGACAAGATGCACTTATTAAGAACAGGTTTGAGAAAGAGGTTATGGCGACGTGTAGAAGAGATCCTGCTCTTTTTACTTCTGCCGCAGGCACACAAAAAAGTTTCCAGTAAAGAGATATTTGTTGATTGGAATAGCTTTTGCTGAAGAATGAGGAGTCGTTGTTACAGGCAGGAAGCTCAGGCGTCCGAGCACAGGGAACAGTTTAAAGAACAACATACAGGGTCATGTAACCACAGCTCCAGTCAGACTGCTGGTCACCTAGATGAGACCAACAGAATGGCTGTGATGAGGTCCACCTCAGGGGACCCAGATAAAAATGCAGTGACTTTTAAAGCAGAGTCTCTTGTTGTGCTCTTGAATTCTTGCTTGATGACTGAAGAATGCCAAGGCACTTGGTGATATGAGGAGCAAGGATTCCTTCTGTCTCATTCCTTTGCTGAGTGTGGTCTTGACTCCAAGATGAGTCCAAACATGAGAAGATTGGTGTTGAGACAATAGGATGAAAATAGGAGTACTGGAAACCAATGGTCATTACATATGGATGATGGCCTAAGCCTGGCTGTCCGCTTGACTACACGTGGGATCAACTAAATCCTAGGCATCTGGGCCTACCTGTGAGGAATTATTTTTATTTGATCATTTGAGGTGGGAAGACCTGCCCTAAATCTGAATCTTTTGGGGCCAGAAGACCCACCCTTAACCTGGGCCATAACTTCTGTGGGTGGCTACCCACATCAAGGGGCATAGAAGGAGGAAGGTTTTGCTTTGCCTGCACACGCTCACTCTCATTAGCAAGTTCACCTACCCTGCCCCCACGGCATTCTTTTGCTGATATTAGAAGCTACTTTTTTAGGACTCCAACAAAGACTGAAGATCAGCTAAGATGTCCAGCCTTGAGAAGTATGTAACTACTGGGTTCTTGGCTTTTCTATTGGCAGGTAGACTTTTTTTTTTTTTTTAAAACTACTTGGGCCATAGACTGTAAGCCATTCTAATAAATCCTTTTCTACTGATTCATTCTATCAATTTTGTTCTTTTAGAGAACCCTAACTAACATAATATGGGGAATGGTTCGTTTCAAAGATAAGTTTGACAGTATTCCTTTTTTAAAAAAAAATAAGATTTATTTAGTTAATTAAAATATATGAGTGCTCTATCTGCGGGTTCACCTGCATGCCAGAAGAGGACATCAGATCACATTACAGATGGTTGTGAGCCACCTTGTGGCTGCTGGGAATTGAACTCAGTACCTCTGGAAGAACAGCCAGTGCTCTTAACTACTGAGCCATCTCTCCAGGTCCCAACAATATTCTTTTTTAAATGCAATTTTGATATACTTTATATTTAAAGGTAGGGTCATTGACTCCTCTATTTAAAATGGGCCATTTTTTATGACTCTTCTTCTTATTAGTAGGGTTCTTAGATAGACCTTTATTCCTGTGAAGAGACACTGTGACTCTTATAAAGGAAAATATTTAATGGGGACTGGCTTACAGTTTCAGAAAATTAATCCATTATCATCATGGTGGAAGCGTGGCAGCATGCAGGCAGACATGGTGCTGGGGTAGGAGCTGCACATTCTACATCTTCATCCTCAGGCAGCAGGAAGAGATTGTCACAATGGGTGTGGCTTAAGCATCTGAGATATTGGTCTTCGCCCCTATATACTCAAACAAGATCTGGAGATGAATCCATTGGAGGGGCGCAAATTGTATTCCTTCTTCTGGCACTATAATAGGTTCCCACATAGGAATCACCTGGCCATTGCACCAATTTTCAGTTTGAATTCACACACAATATAAACCATACTACTGAGGCTGACTTCTAGTAATGATCTTCATGCCAGTACGTGGGACTCCTGAACCCCACCTGCAACAAAACATGGAAAACAGAGCCTTACCATGTTCCTATATCCATCTATAGCGCTACATCGCAGTGAAGGCCCGCTGCCTCAAACATGTGTAGTAACAGGATCTCTGTCTCCATTAAAAATACTTTGACAAAGGGACTAGAGAGACGGCTCAGAGATGAAGGTGCTTACAGCCAAGTCTAATACTATGAATTCAGTTCCCAGAAGTCCACAATGGAATGAAGGTACCAACCCTCACAACCTGAACTTCTCACAGGTTCCACGACACGTGCACACAATTAATTGCTTAAACTTTGGTGAGCAAAGGCATCTTTCTTCTTCTTTTTCTGAGGCCAAATTATTTTTAAAAAGCCTCACACAACATGTAAGTGAATTCTTCCACTTCTCAGCTCTAAGAATCAACAGAGTGAAACCATTAAGCAAATGAAAAACTGAGACCCAAGAACATAAAAAACAATATAAAGAGTCAGAGTAAATGTCCTCTTCTTCCACATACTACAAACAAATCCCTACAAGGAACAATAAAACAGAATCTCTGCAGCTTTTATTCTCAATGTAGCCTGGGAGGCTACTGAACCAATGTGGTTTTTATATTAGATGAAGCAATATATAACAAAAAAAACCCATTAGATTGATACTATAATATTTCTTGGTCAAAGAAAATTCCAGAAGACACTGACTATAGTAACACCTTCTGAGTTTTGAGGCAGGGGGAATATTTAAAATGAACAAAACAAACAAAAAAAAATAAAACTGTTGTCACAGAATTTAGCACTTGGCCAAGCAATTTTTATAGATGAAAACAACAAAAATGAATATTCATAAAGAAGCATTCCATCCACATTCTTGGCCTGAATTACTGAAGTCCTCCAAGTGAAAGGAAAAAAAAAATAAGTCCAAATAAAGAGTTCAAGAATGAATTAGGTTGGGGTTAAAAACGATGATCAAAGAAACTTGTAAAATTTTACAAGTTGTTTCCTTAACATCTTATTGCTGTTATGAACTGTAATTTGTTCCTAAAATTGTTTAAAAAAGAGAACGTTGGTACTATAGATCTTGTGGGCCTAATTATAAAACACTAAACCATTCTAAAAAAGGAGAATTAGTTCAGTAGGAAACAGAGCGTATCCAATTCCTTCCCATCTTTTGGCAAAAGAAGTGACAGCCTGCATAACTCTCTAGAAGTACCTATGAGAATATAGTTGAAAATATGTTCTGTAGTTTACAAACATCAGCAGGTGTGGCAACACATACCTATCATGACAACACTCAGGTGGCTGAGGCAAAAGGATAGCCATGAATTTGAGGCCCACCTGGGTTAAATACTGAGATCCGGTCTCAAAATAAATAAATAAATGAAAAAAAATGTCTGCTATAACAGACATTTGTCATGTACATATTTTGGCAGTTTCTTATAAATATGTTCAACAACCCAGGACCTTGCGTTCTCCCCTTTACTTTCCATCTGGACCCCATTTCACAGTATCCCACAGACTTTGTATCCTCTACTGATACTTTTCCTAAAATTTGTCATCGATTTCTTTAACTGAATGATCTAGTCCTTATCTTCAAGCTCTGAAAATCTGCCCTCCTTATGATCAGTTGTATTGATTAAGCCTTTCATTTGACATGCTGGATGTTTGGTTTCCAGTATCATTTCGTTTGGGTTTTCTTCAATGTATCTGTCTCTTTGTTGAAGCCTTTTTTCATATCTCGAATTGCCTTTCTAATTTCATCCATCTATTTATGTGTTCTTTGAGTAATTCAGGTTATCATCTACATCCTCTTTAAATTCATTCACACATTTATTCATGTCCTCTTAGAATTTTTTGAAAAAATCAATTATCTACAAACTAAAAAGAGAATGGAGCTAAAACTCTGACTAACAAAGAAATAGCAACTATTCTATTGCTCACAAGAAAGAGGAACTTTGTGTTTTTGTTTTTATTTTTTATGCTTCTGCTGTATTCAGACATAATTCTGGAGTTGACTTGGTCTTACTTTGCTTGCTCACCAATCATGGCTGTGGATGAGAATGGTTTTCTTTGGAATTATTTGTGCTTAACAGAAAAGCATCACATCCTGGCTATGAGTGTCAGGCCAGATCCCAAAAAGGAAGGGTTGTTTTCCTCTTTCTAATCTTGTGCAGACAAACCTTGACAAATAAGTACAAACATATGCATATTTGATCAAAAGGTATCATTCTATTGGGTGTGTTCATGCATACTTGTTCTCCAGCACTCAGGAGGCGAGGCAGGATCATTAGTTCCAGTTATAGTCTGGGCTCTATGACAAAACATTGTATTGAAATATTCCATCTACAAAAAGCTATTATTGCTCATTAATTAATTATTTATTGTGAGAGGTTTAAAGAAGAGGGATTTAACGAACTCAAGTAGATGATAAAAGTTAAGGTTATGTATACATTATTTATCTTGAATTTATTATTTTCAATATACACATGAATCAAAACATCACATCACAGGCTCATTATAGGTGCAAAAACTGTGTCAGTACAAACTTTTAAACCTAAAAAGTTTAAAGTTGTTACACATTTTATTTCATTAAGACTATTTCATCCTTCTCAATATATCTAATATATTAAATATAATTACATATGATAGATGATATTATTGTGTATAAACTAGATATGGGTATACATATATTTAATTCTTTAAGAAATAATTCATTTTTGCTGTAAAATGGGCAATACACAAGGAAAATAACTTAAAGTTGTCCTAATTGAATTTAGCAGTCATGAACGATTGGAACCAGAAAGAAAGAACATGTACTAATTATTACATTCATTATTTGTATTAAATTATTTAACTTAATTTGGGGCATTAAATATTCTCTTGTGTGATTTGACTAACGTTATTAGCTTTGTTACTAAAGTAATTGGTTATTTACAGCTCAGATTATCATTGCGCTCAGGGCACTTGAAGCTGTCGTTCACTTTGGCTAACAGTGAGAGCTGGCTACCCAAGGAAGGAACACAGCTGGATGGCAAAAGCTCAGATGGAGGAAGAAAATGTTTCTTTTAATGGGTGCCTACACACAGACAGGCAGGAAAACCGCTGGAGAAGATGGGAGGCCAGAGCACTCTGGTTTGCTTGTTTTGCTTCTTTTGTTTTTAAAGAAAACTTGACAATAAAATGAGTAACATAAATCAGAATTCTCCTTCCTGCCACAGGACTTTACCCATTGCTTGAGTCAAGGGGATTCTAATCACCACCCCAGCCTACCTTACTTTCTTACCCAAGTCTAACCAGTGTTCCTAGACCCCAAAATCCCCCCTTATCTCCCTTTATCCTCTTGCCTTTTCTGGTGCTTGAGTACTCATTCTCCTTGATTATAGGGTTCCCTCAGTTTGGGATCCACTCAGCTCCCTCTTAGCCCAGCAAAGCCTTCCTGTCCTCCTCCCACACACCCAATGAAACATATACTTGTCACTCCTCTTTATAGAAAGTCCCTAACACCCCACTTCTGAGTATGATCAATGTCTCCCCTCTCCTAGGAGAATACTGCCTGGTAAGTGCTGGACTCTGTCACTAAAAGCCCTCCAAGCCAGGGACATCTGAAATTATCTTTATGAATCTAGAAATTTTGGACAAGTGAAAAGTAAAGAAACTGGAAAGAGGTAAGTGTTGAGTTATGAGCGAAAGTGTATACCGAAGCACAGTTGTATTGCTTAGGAGACAGTTTAGGCTTTGTTTTTCCATGGCTGAAAACTATCTGTCTTAATTCCTTTGATTGTCTTGGCTGAGCAGTGTGAGATTTCTGGAGCCCTGGCACAGCATTCCTTTCCATGTCCTCTTTACCAAGCAGTCTGTAATCATCTGCCAAACAGTACTGGGTGAAGAACGCATTTATTCAGTGGTGCAAAGTGAGCAGAAAGAAACACAAGACATTTAAAGGAACAGTGCCTCTCTAACACCTTTGGCCATGGAGGCAGCTACAGCTGATATACAAACAAACAAAACCAAGAAGGGTCTTCTAACAGAGAGAGCTTGGAACACACGTGAATGAACTCCATGTCATACCAGGAGTCTACAAGGGTCCTTGCCTAAGCTTCTTTATTTCCCCTCATTATTAGTTCTTTTAGAATTCTGTATAGTTTATTGACCATGTTTACAAACTCTTCCATGAAGGAAGAAAATGAAATAAAAGAAGGAAGACATGACTGCTCCTAAAGTATGGTTCAATTGTATTGTACATAGAAGAGAGAAAGCAGGCAGAGGGAAGAGTCTAGGCTGATCAGGCCAGCAGACTAAACCAAACCATGAGAGGAGGATGGGGAGGGAGGGCAAGAGAGGAGCTGCTGACCAAGAGACTAGGGTAGCCAAAATGACTGAGTTTTATAGGGATACAGAAGGGAAGGGAAACAGAAACCCAGCCCCTGGGAGTGGAGGTTTAGGGTAGGACAGGGTAAGGAGTGCTGGAAAGAACCACAGGTTCTGAGTGAGATTTGCTGACAGTCCAGCCTTTTGTTGATGGTAAAGGGGCAACATCATCTCATCTATATCTATTTCCCACTGAAATTGGAGCAACATTGTCGGGAAGCCCAGGAAGGCTGGGATGATGGTTAAAAGACAAGGCTGGGGAACCTCTGTTTTACTCACTGCCCGGGTTCTATGGGACCACCTGGGGCTAGGAATGGTCAGGCAGTTTTGGAGCCATCTGGGATGTAGGCTCCAAGGAACACCTGGGGCTGGAGCATTGCAAGAAGTTCTGGAGCTGTCCACAGTTGATTGGAAATCTGCTTAGACGATATAGACAAGAGACAGAAAGTAAAGTTAAGGAGCTTAGGGAAAACAATTTATCTTTGGTGTACCCTTGACACTTTCAGAATCACTGTGTGGCACATGAGAAGAGGAAAGATATCCCAAGACCAGGGGAAGGTGAAATCTTACCCTCAGGAATGGGCAGGTGGGTAAACCTAGGATTACTTATCTGGAGTCCATTTGACCTGAGAGGTGATCCAAGTCGACTACCCGAGGCTTACGTGAACTTTTTTAACTTTACAAAAAAGAGATAAAATTTTTTAGATAGACTAGTACACTGAAATGCATATTGTAGAAAAGGCAATAGACTCAAGCATAGCAAAAGCTTGGGAACCCCCGAAATGTTTCTGGGTTAAAAGAATGAATGCTTCTAAATTAATAGCTTATCAGAGGTCCATTGATTAATGTTAAAACGCTGAACTTTTAAGTCTTAGTATAACAATAGCATTGGTAGAAAAAGAAATCTGCAGCACTTTAAAACCTTTTTTTGTGAGTTTATCTCTTTCAGAGTGAAGCCAGTCAGCTAAATATCTCCCTTTCACAGCAAGACATCTAGTAGCTCTGGAAAATGAGGCCTAGTTTACATTTGCAATGAACTGAACAGGCAGGGCTGCCTTGAGTGGAGGAACATAAAGCTACAGTTAGCCAGCAATATCATCAGAGATCTGAGAAGAACAAATTATGGCAGGAAGTATAATCCAAATAGCCTACGCATCAAGTAAAATGACAGAGACTTACTGTCTGGGTGGTTAACCCTAGGCTGCTGTGGTCTCAGTGGCTTTGCTGGGGCAGAAATCCTGGGGCAGGGTCAGCCCTCAGCTTCCAGGCCCAGAAGATCTGAGAGACTTTGCCATGCAAGAGGAACATGAGGGGATGGCCTATCTTGACTTAGGCAGAGCAGAGCATACAATCCAAGAACGTCCACAGTTTGGCTGAATGTCCTGAAGGCTGGCGGGGCATGGGACAGTTTCGCCCAGTGGTTAGCATCACCACAATCAAGGTAGAGTAGTCATGCCCCATCTTTCTTCTCTGTAGACCTTAGGGTTCCCACTGGGAGCTGACATTTCTGTCTGTTACAGGAAACTTTCTCATTAAACATTTTAAATGCCATATTCAGTAGGCCTCTGAAGAGTTTGAGGACAACTATTAAGTATACTTGAGTTAGTTACTTGCTTTAGGTTTAATAAAGACACATTAACTTGTATGTCTTAGCTATTTTTAACATTTCATAACAAGTTAGCAGCTTATATAAGATGAAGATTTTATAGCCTTATCCCTGTTATGTTTGAGCTTCAATTTTTTCAGTTGGAGATTTAACTGAAGATCCTTTAGAATCAAAGTAAAGGTTTAAGCCATAAAAGCAGTTCATAGAGAGATCAGGAACTTTCTTGATCTTTGTCCTACTATACTATTATAGAATATTCCATTTTTCTTGTATGACTCAGTTTACCCAAATAGCTAAAGCTGAAAAAGTGAGCAAACACAAAGAGGCTATATTATTTTGTGCAAATGTATATTGTTTCTTATTTAAATTTGGAAGACTGGTGTTTAATATAGCTAGCAAAGACTTAATTAGTTAAATGTAATCCTTTAAGCCAGTTTTCGTAAACCTGAGAACATCTTTATAAACTTAGAAGTTTATCACTTTTGATTATATTTAATCATAAAAAATCCATCCTAATCCAAGATACTTGAAAGACTGATTGTTGTCTCTCTAGTTGAAAAAGGAGATACCATGATAAGCAGAGGGTCCTTTAGGACTAAGAAGTTTTATAATTGCTTCTTAACTGCTTTATACCACATGGTCATCTTAACTGAGAGGATGAAGTTATGTGGCATGTACCCCTCAACCTTAGTAAAGATGGCTGCCAGGCATGTGGGTACTTCCATCATGATGAAGTCACCAGCCAATATGGAGGAGAGTCACAAACTTAACATTTAAAACATCTATATTCCTAAACAAGAGTTGAATTCAAGTTAGATAGTTGAGTCACACATAGCAAAGTAAGATCCAACCTGTTGTTACAAGTTTTAAGTAACTTTTTGATTAGAGATTTTAGCCATATCCAGTGAATTTACAAATCCCAAGATAAGGACTGATTACACAATTGTTTTAAAAGATTCTTGAGAACAGAGTGCAGAGAAATCACAGAGATAGAAGATTTCACAGTGGAAACTTGAAAATGCTTACAGATCAGAGACTTTAGGAGCCCAGGCTTGTGTGGTAGAAGATGTTATTGCAGTCTTCAAGAATTTGGAAATCAAGTGTGCCATCCTTGGACTTTGAGCTGTACTGAGGAAAAGCCATTTGTAATAAGACAGCCAGGTTTTAACAAAATCTCTGAGTCTGTGGAGGAAATTGAGTCTTTGGAGAAAAGGAGAAAGGGTCGTGGGGAGGGTTTCAATAAGCTTCAAGAGGGAGCTGAAACAGAGAACAGTGTCACCATGAGGGACAGAGGAACAAGCAGGAACTTCACCTAAGGGACGGTTCTGGTGTCAGAGAAGCCACGAGGGCACAGAAAAGCTGTGGGATGTAGTAGGCAGCTCCTAGGAGGAGATAGGAAGTGTCTTATGCCCATGTGGTGGGTACCCTGAAAGTCATAGCAGGAAGATGCCCATGTGATGGATGTCTGAGAGGGTGTGGTAGGGAGATACCCACATGGTAGTCACCTTGGAGGGCATAGCAGGGTCCAGGGAAGAGAGAGACAGAGGGATGCTCAGATGATGGGTGTCCCAAAGGACATAGCAGATTCCAGGAGCCAGAGAGAGGACACTTACCAAGGAGGCAAGGAGAGGCAGGTGGTTAGAGCAGGTGGAGAGAAGAAACGGTTGAAGACTTTGTAATCAAATACAGTGGGTGGCAGAAAGCAGCAAAAGCAAATGATCCATACCTACCTTAGGTGAGTCACATCAGCAACTTCATTCGGAAAGGCCGAGTCCCTCGGAAGGAGCTCATTTATGCCATCAGGAACAGATAAATGAAAAAAAAAAAATGAAATAGGAGGAGGACATGCTCCTAAAGCATGGAGAATATTTTTGCTATGGATGTAAGGAAGAAAGTAGGCAGAGTGAGGAGTCTGGGCTGAACATGGATGGCAAGGGAGAGCAAAAGAGAAGCCTCTGACCAAAAGAGGCAGCCTGGGCCGAGAGACCAACAGACTGCTGTAGCCAAAAAGGCTGAGTTAAATAGAGATTGGGCTGGGAGAATGGAAGCAGAAGCCCAGTCCCTGGGAGGGAGGAATTTAGAGTAGGGGGCAGGGTGAGGAGTGCTGGGAAGAGCCATGGGTGCTGAGAGACTTGTCATGGGTTTGAGACCAAACAACCCCACTCCTCCCAGATCCAAACATCCTTCCCTACCCATCCAACTTCGTATCCCTTGGTCAGAAAAGAAAACCAAGCATATTTGGGCCAACCACATATTCTTGGATGTGGCCTTTTCACTAGACTGTGTTCAAGCTTAATGAAAACTAATGCTCCCCAACTCCTTAGCTAAGGGTGGGACTTCATGCTCACCTCTCTATGATGGAATATTATCTGGCCCGACCCCGTAGAGGTCTTGTGCACGGGGCCTCACCCTCTGTGAATTCATATGTGCAACTGCTGTGTGAAAACAAAAACAAAAACAAAAACAAACAAACAACAACAACAAAAAACCCAGTTCCCCTGCCGTGATCTAATGTAAACTTTCTGCCCACTTTCTTTCAGTGATCCCTGAGCCTTGAAGAGAGCTGTGTGATTTAGGTCTTCCATACAGATGCTGAGCATCTGTCATCTCTTATTCTCTGCACCATGGCCAGTTGTGGGTCTCTGTGTTAAGTGCTATATACTGAAAAAAAAAAAGCTTCTTTAGTGAGGGTTGATTGATGGACTAATCTATGCACATAATGATTAAGAGTCAATTTAGCACTATGTCCATTTAGCAGAAATAGTAGATTAAGTCTGCTCTCTTGACAAGGTGCATTGGTTCTTGCAATAGCCTTTGAACTGAGCCTCATTACATCATGTGATTGTGTTAGTTAAGGTTGCTACTGCCGTAATGAAACACTATGAACAAAAGCAACTATGTGCTTAATTTGCACATAGTTCCATATAACAGTTCATCATCAAAAACAGTGAGGGCAGGAACTCTTGTAGAGCAGGAACCTGGAGGCAGGAGCTGGTGCAGACAGAGGCCATGGAAGGGGTTGCTGCTCACTTGCTTGCTCCTCATGGCTTGCTCATCCTGCTTTCTTGCAGTTCCCAGGGCAGCCATCCTAGGAATGGTAGCACCCACAATTGGCTGGGCCTTCCCTCATCAATTAAGACAATGCCCTACAGGCTTGCCTACACCCTGGTCTTACGGGGGTATTTTCTCAGTTGAGGTTCCCTCCTCTCGGATGACTCCATCTTGTGTCAAGTTGACATAAAACTAGCCGGCATCGTTATGTTACTTCTGACAGGCTTAATTTTTCATTTACAAGACTTAACACTACTGAACCTCTCACTAAGCATCAATCTCCTGTTTCCTCCGTCTCAGCTCCTTACTGGTCACCAGTGGCTTTCAGGTGTTTTTCTTTAGTCTAAGCATGAGCGCTGGCTCCCAGTGAAGCAAGTCGCGGCCTCAGACAGAGGAAGGATCCCACCATCTAGAGGCTATCTCTGCTTCTGCACTCATCATTTCTATTGTCACTGCCTGCTGCCAGGTGCATCCCCTGTAAGCTGTTCTTCATCTTTCTGTCGCCAGTACTCAATACAGAGTAACTGCTTAATTAGCATGGTTCACTGACTGCTTCTTGTCTTGTTGGGCACAGTATTCCTTATGTCGTCTTCTTTCCCCCAAAAACAAATTTCATGGATTGTGATTCTTTGAGATCAGATGAGAAGCCAAATCTTGACCTTGGGCCATAACAAATGTTTAATTTCTTCCTAGTAACTGATGATTTAGATGCTATAGTTACTGACACAAATGGAAAATGGAGACTTAGTGAGAAGAAGTTCAGTATTGTAAGTCCTGTAACTGGCTGAAACCCAGTGCAGGAGTCCAGAAAATGCCGAGATATGAAGAATTAAGCATGGTAGGCAGTACAATGGAGTGGGGTAGAGCAATGAAGGAGAGCAAGAAAACAACATCAAAATAACATGGAAAGGGGTGGTCAAGTGAGGTGGGCTGGGGTAGGGCCATGAAGAGAGACAAGAAGACAACACTCAACATGACATAGGACATGATGGAAAAATGCTGTTGGGTGGAGTGTCGTGGAGGTGAAGAGAAATAAAAGGATAACACTAGAGTGCTAGAAAGCTGAGGACGGGGTTTGGCCAAGCTGCTTTGGAAGAGAGCTCCTGGTGGTTGCGTAGTCTGGTCTCTGTGTCTGGAGCTCTGTGTGAAAGCTTGCAAAGCCGTGAGGACTGAGAGTTCATACATGGTGAAAATCCAGGTTCTGAGGGGAAATGAGCAGAAGAGAATCGGGGGCACCCTCAGCTTACAAAGCATGAACGAGAGAAACATGTCCACAAAGTACATTGCAATGGAGAGAAAAGGCAGCTAAACTATGCAGTGCGGGTGCTGTCCACTGTAGAAGCTCCTGGAGGGGGGAGGGGGAAATCAAGAATATACTTGGGTACATACTCAGAAGAATGGGAGTCAGCAAACCACAGAGGCACCAACACATCCATGTTTATTACGACACTATTCACAATAGCTAAGTTACGGAATCACCCATTAACAGACCAATGGGTGAAAATGTATGTAGCATGTACACAATGGAATATATTCAGTCATGAGGAGAAATGAAATAACGCCACTTACTGAGAAACGGACGGGACTGGAGATTATGTTAAGCAAAATAAGTTAGACTAAGTGAAAAAAAAATCACATGCTTTCTCTCACGTGTAAGATGTGTTTTAAAACACAGATAACAAAAGCAGGAAAGAGGAAACCAGTGGTCGGAAGGACAAGAAAAGGTGATAGATATATGTGATCAAAAATACATGGTGTGCGTGTAAGGGAAATGTTAAGAGTAACGCTCACTTTTTCAATTAACAGAACAAATACGGAAAAGGAGGACTCTAAAACATAGCCGACCCAGGAAGCAGATGCAAACAGACAAGCAGCCAATGTGTTGCCAGTGGAGTATGGAGGGCTGGTTGTAGGGACATAAAATGAGATCTTCTTGAATTAAAGAGAAAAAAAAGTCTCGGAAACAGATATAACCTTCTCTGTCAGTCCTGAAAGGATAAAAACATTGCAGTAGTTGCGGGGAGGAGAAAGCCAAGTCAGGAAACTCCAGCGAAATATGAAAATGCAGGAATCATCACCGAGGAAAACGAGCTGGAGGAGAAGCTTTTCCTCTGGCAATGTTTCCGACCTTGTTTCTCGTCACCTATTCTAGCTCTTTTGTCCTCACAGCCATCTTCAGCAGCATTTCCTCCCTCTGGTGCAATGGTCAGATACCCCACCTTTTATTTATTATTACTATTATTATTATTATTATTATTATTATTATTATTTATTTATTTATTTATTTTTACTTCTGATACATGACCCTTGGCTGATTTTTGGCAAAATCTATTTCTAAACCCAAAACCACATTTGAGCAAGAGATGCTGGCTGGCGCCTCTTTATCCCAGGCCTGTTGCTCAGTGTTGCCTTGAGGGGTTCCCATGGTAGACAAAACAGGGGGTGGGAATCCTCTGAGGAGCTCCTGATGCCCAAACCCTTGACGCTCATCTTCCTAGAAGCCACCCTTGCCTGCCGTTGAGCAATGGCCCCTATGGGGACAAATTTTGTGTAAGCCCCAACTGGGCTTGGAACTACTAAGGAACAATTTTTATTTCATTTTAATTAATTTAAATCGAAACAGCCACATATGGCCAATGGCTAATCCACTGGACAATGTGCTCTTAACCAACCCAACGCCCGCCCCCAACCCACTCCTGCTTCCGCTGATGAGCAGTGTGCAGAGGAGGACCGCAGTCATAGATCGAATCTGTAGCAGAATCAGGAGGAGACTGAGTTCTCCCCTCTCCCCACCCCTAAACAGTTCCACTAAAGGAAGCCAGAGCGGCCTCGGAAGAACTGCAGGTACACGATGACCAGGCAGAGGGCGCCCCAGAACAGGCACCAGCGAAATGAGAAGAAGTTGTACACAAAACTGGCCTGGGCCTTCCTCTTGGAGGCATCGGTGCAGGGGGCGTCCTCCTCCAGTAGCTTCTCGCTGGGTTTCCAGTGAACGATGCCTTCCTGGCAGGCCTCGCAGAACTCGCCGCGGTGTACCCCGCTGTCTGGCCGGCTGGCCACGTGGATGCGGTACTGGCCACCGTCCTCGTCGTAGCACTGCTCGCGCAGGCTGCTGATGAGGTTGTCCACCAGGCCCTCGATGTTCTCCTCCAGCATGCTGGACTCGTCCAGCCGTGAGGTGCCGCACTGGTAGCACAGTTGCTTGAACACGCGCATGCGCACCGAGCCAACGCGCTGGGCACGGTCCAGGTGCATGTGGAAGAGGATGACTACGTTGGCGGACTGCCAGGTGTGCCAGCACCAGGAGCAGTGGAACCTGCGGGGAAAGGAAGGAAGGAAGGAAAAACAGAGCAGGTGAGATTCTCAGGGACAGCCTGCCCTGGGGAGCACAGGAAAGAAAAGGCCAGTGGGTTAGGCAGAGGCTGAAAATGAAAGCACTTTGGATGTTTATCGGCCTGCGGGTTCCTTAGCTCTGGAGGTCAGCAGTCACCACCTCCCCCTGGGGGTCACCTGGGAGCCACTGGGGCGATTGAGCAACCGGAGCTGCCTCCTCTGTGCCATCTTAAAGCCTCCTTCCCACTCTCGGTCCGTTACAGTTATGGCTAAGTCAACCCACAAAGAGTGCGGAAGCCCGTTCTCTGCAGCTCGTTTCTCATCCCTGAGCTGCAGTGCGATGGTATGCATGCTGGACCTTGTGCTCGGACCTTTCATGCCTCTGATAAGCGTGGTAATGTCCCCATCTGACCCCTGCATCTTGCTTGCTAAGAGATGGCATGCAGGCTCAGAGCCTGGCACACTGTAGGTCTGCAGTAAGCCATCCAGAAAGAACCAGTTATGTTGGAAACCTTGGGGGAGCACGTGGTACCTCCCCTCATTCTGAACTTGGTAGTCCTGGGTGTAGGCTAATGCCACAGTTAGTAAACCGGGAAGGTCAGCGGACTGCCGAAGATTGGGTGGGAGCTATGCTAAGTTTGGCTCTTACATCTGCAGAGACGCACACCCCTTGACCTGACACACCTAGGCACACAGCAGTCCTGCTTGAGAATGGGAAAAGTAGACTTTGTTCCCTGACATACCTGCCCCCAGCCTGGCCTTCACACAGGCCACAGCCTCAGAAAGCATGGAGGTGGGTGGCCGAGGGCCGAGCCTTGGTCCTCCTAGCTTCTCAGCAGTGCTTACATACCTTCTGTGAGGGAGCGCTCCTTAACTCCAGACAGGCTCCTATGCCCCTGAAATGGCCTCTTCCGAGACCCTGTTTCAAAGGCTTCCGAGGCATTTGCATGTCCACCGGGCTGATTCTGTCTTCCTCTTTGGCTCTGCCTAAGTCCATTGCACAATGGCTTTAAAGGACCTCTGATGACGAACCCAGCTCAATTCATCAGGCACCGACTGTATTTTAAGTGCTACTCAGCCACGGTGGAATAGCAATGAGACCAAGCCAGCTTCTGAACTGTGGAAGCCAGGGACAATCTAAGTGTAGAACAAGACCCAGCTCCACCCAACACACGGACAAAGGGCAGAGGAGTCTGATTGGTCTTCTTCCCAGCCCTATACTGGGTCAGTTCTGTCAGGCCCAAGAGTTAATACAGCTGAAAGATTAAAAGCAAATCTATGCTCCAGCCCTTCCTGAGGCCAGCTGGGACTAAGCCCTGAGGTGAGAAGATCTGTGAGCCTTTGGAGCGGTCCCTAAACTCCAGAAGCCCCACACACCAGTTCCCAACCATCTGCACTTTATCCTCCACGAGGCTCAAATGCTTTGTGCTTTCAGTCTCCTAGGTTTTATTAGATAAGCCAGTCCAGAATAATTTCCCCTCCCTCAAGGCAAACCCCATAATTTCCAAAAGTATCCGACATGGGTGAACATTTTGGGGGGAGATGTTACAGAAGCATAGAAAACATGAAGCTACTTAGAGGAATATCCAGTTCCCAGTGTCTATAATAGGAGCCAACACAAACCAGTTGACCTCTGCTCTCTGTCTTTTATCAATACAGGATCCATTTATTTGTTTGTAAGGCCAGTGCTAAGAGTCCAGATGCCCACTCTCCACTCATAGCCTTTTTTTTTCTTCTCCTATTGTCATGTTGTTCTGTTCTCTACTCAAGAGGCTTCACACCCACACACTATGGACAACCCTGTCTCTGCCGTATTTCGTCCACACACCTCCACAACACAGCCACCAGCTGATCTCCTGTGAATCCAAATATCCAAAGAGGAGGAGTGGTTAGTTCCTGCAGGTAGGCTGGAGGCTGTGTGAGCAATAAACTGTGGCTCCAGTCCCAAACCACCCGGCTTGTAAGAGGGAAATGATTCTGGCTTTAGAGAGCTGCAAGGACACTTTGCATGGTAGAAATTGAGGAACCCTTAGGAAGCAGAAGATGTAGGGGAAGTCCTGCCTGAGGTCAGCAGTTTTATCAGCCACGGATATTAGAAGTGGAAGGGATTTGCAAAACGTTTTAAGATCAACTAAGTTGAGCCCCCTTGTTTTGTGAATGTGAAAACTGGGAGCCAGAGAAAAAAGAGGACATACTCAAGTTCACAGAGCTACACAACCAGGTTCCACATAACCTGTGGTCAACAGCAAATGTATTATGTCTCCAAGTCTAGTTGCATTTGATGGAACAGAGGGATGCCGCAGCCCCCAAGCACTAGTCCCCTGACTTCTAGGTTGAGAATTCCAAGAATCCCCATTGAACCTTCTCTCCATTCCAACTACACTAAGCATCCGAATTTTCAGGGAACTGAAGATTTCTCCAGTCTTGGGTTTTCTGTGGAAAACTGAGTCTCACGGGCAGAGCACAATTTGCCCAGAAGAACCAAGGAATCTGAACAGCTGTGGTTAGAAGCAAAGCCCCCATGGCCCTCCAGGCAGTCCAGTCTCTTCCAGGTGAGACCTATTGCAGGCCCGTACTTGAAAAGTCTGTGACCCCCACCCCACCCCACGGGGGCTCCCTCTCCGAACTCCCATCTGCCTCTCACCTGCCTGAGGCATGCTGTTCCAGATACTGCTTCCAGCCTGGGCCCAGCTCATTAGGTTTGAGGTTGGGATCTATAATCAGCTCCCAGCTGTCAGCTGGCTTTGCCACCTCCATCTTCTCATAGAAGACTTTCTTCCATTCACAAGTGGTCAGGCTGGTGGACATGATCCTTTTGGCTGGTGTGGGAGTGTGAGCTCAGCCTGAGAAAGAAACACAGAAAGATTAGATAGGTGCAGCCCGGGCAGTCTCTATGGTCCAAAAAGCCTTACCCATAAGACCCAGCTCCCTCTTTTGTCACCCTGGAACCTGTTACTATGACAGCCAGGCAGGTGCCAGGAGCCGGAGCTAGGGAGGAGGGAAGCCCCAAGGGAGAGTCCTGAGCTAGACTGTGGAGGCAAACTGAGTAATAATACTGACCAGGCAAAGAAAGCAGATAGTTGGTGAGCTTCAGCCCAAACTGCCCTGGGCTGACAGAGATTCATCCAGAGGATAAGGGCTGTGTGGTGGCCCTGCTTCACCACACTGCTCCTCCACGCTTTCTCCAGCTGTGTGCCATGGCAACCATAATACCCCAGGGAACCCAGAAAAAAAGCAGGATGGAGATGTGGGACCTGATGCTCCCACACTCCTGATGTACTGTGGCCACTGTTTGCCATGTGCTGGGCACAAGCTACTTGACCTGTGCCCTAGCCCAAGATGGACCAGGAAACCGGCTTACGTAAAGTCCAAGTGCTCATCCACAATTCAGATCTGGCCCTTCAGAAATGATACCTGTTCGTTTAATTATTGCAAGAGTGTTAAGCGCTTAACAGAATGATTAAGGGAGAGGTGACCCGTACCACATCTCTGGAGAATTCTCGGTCCAGTTGGTGAGACAGAAGTAATTTACTACCCCATGAACAGCCCAGTGATAACAACTCCCACTACAGGGTTGCAGCGCTTACTCTCTGCTCCCAAGGCTCACTGCTGCTGCCTGAAGGAGATCTGTCCCCTTTTGAGCTGCAGGTTGCTGCTGACTCGGCTGCTGCAGGGCAGAAACAGTGAGCTCTGCAGCCGCTCCCTGATGCCCAAGTTGAAGTCCTTAGAGACCAGAGGGGACTTCAACTCCGCGGCGTTTGTATAATCCAGGAGAAGGTGATCTCCAAGGGGGAGGCAGTCCTGAGCAGGGAAGAGACCAGAGGGTGGGGTGATACCTGGTTCTGCCCAGGACACCATGGGGTTATCGCGATGCCTGTGGTCTGGCACCTGTCGCTTCTTTAACCTGCAGCTCTGGCAACCTTGAACTGCGGAGACAGCAAAAGCTGGCAGAACTGAAAAGGGTTGCTAAGTGCTGGAAGTTATCAGTACTGGGTTCCAGATTTGCCTCCGTATGGTTTCCGAGTGGGGTGAGGCTAGGAGGAGGGCCACTGGATGTCCTTCAGGTCAGAGGAGTGTTCTTCCACTAGCTCTGGGTTAACCTCAGAAAGGACGAATCTGTGCTGTAAAGCCAGAAAGAAGTACCGATTTCTAGTTTCTCTATCGACCTCAACTCAAATTCCCCCACCCCGGCCTTCTTCTCCTTTTCTCCTTTTTTTATTTATTTACTTTTTGACAGGGTTTCACTGTGCAACCTTGGCTGGCTTAAACTCACAGAGGCTGGTTTTCTTCTGCCTCCCAAGTGCTGGGACTAAAGGCATGGATAACCACACTCAAATATTTTCATAGTGAATTAGGACAACTGAGGCCTAGAAATGGAAAACTGTTACCAAAAGAAACCCTGGACTGGGTCGCTCACTGAGGACTGTTCTGTAACTGGCTACAAAACAGGTAACATACAGGGCCCATGTGTTCCCAGGAACTGAGGGAAGCTGGGAGGAGATTTGACCTGACCTAAAGCTATATGCCATCGTCAGCTCTGAGAGGTCCTATGCCATTGTTCCCAGATCAAATGACAGTGAAGGGAAAAATAAAAGGACAATGAGAATTGCCAGGGCTCATCTGTTTTGCTTTGTTTTGTTTTTGTCTCCGATGATGCAATCCCCTTGGGCATCGGGTCATACTTAAGTTAGAATGGAATTGTCTAAGCAGAGACCAATATCATTCATCTTTCTGTGTAACAGCGCTGTTTGCACTGGAAAGTCTTTCTTGGGATACCATCAATGAGTATAATAATTACTACACAATGAAGTAGCCACTAAAACCTCAGTCTTTGGGCTGCACCATTAAAAAGCTCGCCATGTGGGCGCATTGCTCACTGGCAGTTCGCTATTACCAGCTGCCTTATCTTCACTCTTGAGGATAGTCTTTTAAAGGAACTAACGTTAGCCTTCATAAAATAATACTATCTATATCTCTCAAGCCTGTCCTTTGTATGGAATGTCAAATAATAAATGTTTATTTTTCAAATTTTGTTAAAATCCTCTGTGACAGAGGTTAGAGCGTTGGCTCAGTGGTTAAGAGCACTGGCTGTTATTACAGAGAACCCAGGGTCAATGCCCTGCAACCACATGGCAGTTCACATCAATCTATAACTCCAGTTCCAGGAGATCTGACACCCCCATACTAATACACATGAAATAGCCAGGAAAGGTGGTGTGCACCTGTAATCCCAGCACTCAGAAAGGCAGAGGCAGATCTCTGTGAGTTCAAGGCCAGCCTGGTCTACAAAGTGAGTCCAGGACAGACAGGGCTACACAGTGAAACCCTGTCTTGGAAAAAAAAAAAGACATATTTGTTTTAAAAATGGTAACTAACAAAATAAGAAGCAGATAGTAAACACTCTGACTCCTAGCATTGCTGTGACTGTTCAAAGATTCGAAGACACATCAGTTGTGAAGTTGGAAGCAAGGCTTCTGTTCTGTCTGGTTCCAGTCACTGGAAGACTCCATTGGACATGCCAACCATTTCTCTGAGCATCATTTTAAAATGTGGCTTAAAGTATTATTTGTAAGAGCACCAAAGACACAACAGGTTGGAAAACACCATCAGCCCAGCATTTGCATAATGAATGAAATCCGGTGTGTGAGCAGAAGGCGACTGCCAGTGTGAAAGAAATGAAGCTGTACCTTCTTCATTCGTCCTTTCAGAAGACCCAGATGTGGGGCTCAGGAAATAGCTCAGCTGATAACGTACTTGCTGTGGAAGATGATAACGTGGGCAGGATCCTCAGCACCTGTGTAAAAAGCCGGGCCTGGCGGCATGCACTTATAATCCTAGAGCCAGTGTGGCAGAGACAGGCAGCTCTCTAGGGCATGTTTGCCAGTAGCCTAGCCTAATCTGTGAGTCCCAAGCCCCAGCGAGACACCCTGTGTCAAAAGAGCAAGCTGGATGGCTTCTGAGTATAGATCATCTCAGGATGACCTCTGACCTCCAGATTGCAAGTATATGCATGTGCAGAGTCACATACATAACCACATACATATATACCCACAAACACATACATACACATGCACAAACACACACATATACACATGTACACACATACATGTACACACACACACACATACATGCACGCACACAGAGAGCCAAATGAGATACCAAAGCCCACATAGAGAGGGACTATAAAAAGGACCCCTGAGAACCCTCCTCCATTGCTGGTGAGAACGAAAACTTGTAAACCACTTTGGAAATCAGTCTGGTGATTTCTCAGACAATTAGGAGTAGTACTACCTCAAGATCCAGCTATACCACTCCTAGGCATATATCCAAAATATGCTCAATATACAACAAGGACATTTGTTCAATAATGTTAGTAGCAGCTTTATTTGTAATAGCCAGAATCTGGAAACAACCTAGATGTCTCTCAAGGGAGGAATGGATACAGAAATTGTGGTGCATTTACACAATGGAATACTACTCAGCAATTAAAAACAAGGAAATCATGACATTTGCAGGCAAATGGGGGAACTAGAAAAGATCATCCTGAGTGAGGTATCCCAGAAGCAGAAAGACACACATGGTATATACTCTCTTATAAATGGATACTAGACATGTAATATAGGATAAACATACTAAAATCTGTACACCTAAAGAAGCTAAGCAAGAAGTGGGACCCTGGGTAAGATGCTCAATCCTCATTCAGAAAGGCAAATGGGATAGACATTAGAAGAGGGAGAAAACAGGGAACAGGACAGGAGCCTTCCACAGAGGTACTCTGAAAGATTCTACCCAGTAGGTTATCAAAGCAGATGCTGAGACTCATAATCAAACTTTGGGCAGAGTGCAGGGAATCTTATGAAAGAAAGGGGAGATAGAAAGACCTGGAGGCGACAGGAGCTCCACAAGGAGAGCAACAGAACCAAAAAATCTGGGCCCAGGGTTCTGAGACTGATACTTCAACCATTCATGGAGATAACCTAGAACTCCTGCACAGATGTAGCCCATGGCAGCTCAGTCTCCAAGTGGGTTCCCTAGTAAGAGGAACAGGGTTTTCTCTGACATGAACTCAGTGGTTGGCTCTTTGATTACTTCCCCCTGATGGGGAGGCAGCCTTACCAGGCCACAGAGGAAGACAATGCAGCCAGTCCCAATGAGGCCTGATAGGCTAGTGTCAGATGGAAGGGGAGGAGGTCCTCCCCTATTAGTGGACTGTGGGAGGGGCATGAGAGGAGAAGAGAGAGGAAGGGCAGAATTTGGAGGGGATATGGGAGGAGGTCCCAGCTGGGATACAAAGTGAATAAATTGTAATAAATTAAAAAATGAAGTTCCTGAGAGCTGGAACGGTGAAAAGTCACACCCAGTTTAGTGGTGACAAGAAAGCAGTCCAGGCCCGACTATCACTCCCAGAGGATACTAGAACATCACACCCATGACGAGTGCTTGTGACAATAGAGGAACTAGAAACAATACACACAGCTTTCAAACTAAACAAGAGAAAGCAATGTTCCTGTTAGAAAACAGACAGCCCCCTCAGAGCAAGAAAAAGTTAAGTTATTCAAACTAAAAAGAAAATAAAAGTCGTATGCTAGACAGAAATAAAAATGTATGGGTACATACTCTAAATATAAACAAATAAACCCGGGAGCTGGAGGGTTGGCTCAGAGGGCTGCTCTTCCGAAGGACCCGGGTTCAATTCCCAGCACCTACGTGGCGGCTCACAACTGTCTACAACTCCAGTCCCAGGGGATCTGACACCATTACACAGACATACCAGCAAGCAGACTGCCAATGTACACAAAATAAGAACAAATGAACGAGAAAACAAAACAAAACAACAAAGCAAACTCCACCTCTTGGTAAAGTGGAGATCAAATGACTTAAGAAGCAAGCAAAAACAAATTCCAGTTTCAATGGGATATTGTTGACAGCAAGCTGATTGGTAAAAAGAAAGACAGCTGATGGTGCAGAACGAGAGCAGGAGTATGGATCCACAAGAACCGTCCACACAGGTAGTGGAATTTTATAAAAACTTTGGGGAACAGATGACTCGAAATTTGCAAGCCGGACCAGTCAAAGGAGCTATATGGTTTGCGCTTGTTCCTCCAAAGTCATGGCTTGGAAAATTAATCCCGATATAGGAATGCTGTTGGGAAGTGGGGTCTAATCAGAGATGGTTAGGTGGTCATCTGTCTCTGCTCTCTTGAAGGAACCAATTTCACGAGAGTAGATGAGCAGTCCATTAGTTATCGTGAGAGTAAACTTGTTATAAAGAGTTCGGAGCCAGTGGTGAAGAGAATGCACCACTCTTGCTGAGGACGGAGTTTGATTCTCAGCATCCACATCAGGCAACTCGATCACCACAGCCTGAGTCCAGATCCAAGAGACCCTGTGTCTTCTTCTGGTCTCTATGGTAATGGCAGTCACATAAACATAACCACCTACCCCCACCCCGCCCCCACACAAAAGAAACAAATTTGCCTGAGCTTGGTGGCATGTGTTTGTAGTCCCAGCATTCCGAAAGGCAGTGGGATCACTGTGTGTTCAAGGCTAGCCTCAACTGCATAGTGAGTCTCTTCCTCAAACAAAGCCAGACACCAAGTTCAGCTCCCTCTTGCTCTCCGGCTCTCACTGTCTCTTTCCCTTCTACCTTGGGATGAGGTCGAATAAAGGCTCTTTCCAGATACAGCGGCTTGCCTGGGATTTCCCATCTACTCTAACTATGAGACAAAAGGATCTGTACTGTCTCTAAATTACCTGTGCTCTGGCATTCTGTTACAGCATCACACTAAGAGAGAGAGACCTGCAGGGTATATCCGTCACATTGCCTTTAATCTCCTAACTAGTTTTCAAAAAAAGAATGATATAGACTAAGAACAGGACAGTCTTTTACAATTTTATTTACTTTTTATTTACAATTTTATTTATTTATAGACTAAGAACAGGACAGTCTTTTACAATTTTATTTACTTTTATTTCCAGTGTATGTTGTGGTGTGCATGTGTCCATGCATGCATGCCTGTGTGTTTGTTTGTGTGTGTGTGTGTTCTCTACATGTATTTATGTGTACCGCATGTGTGCCTGGTGCTCTCTGAGGCTAGAAGACATCCTCAGATTCCCCGGAACTACAGTTATAGAGCACTGTGAGTCAGTTGCCTTATGGGTCCTGAGAGCCAAACTTGGGTCTTAACTGCTGAGCCATCTCTCCAGTCTTGACCAGGGCAATGTCAAGATAGATTTATCTTGGATATAAGGGAAATTAGAATCTTGACGCTAACTTAGAAGAATGAGTCAATTTGGTGATCTCAAAATAGAACCTGTGGTTTCAAGAGCCACCCCAATAACAATCTGTCTGTGAGGTGCCCTCAAAGGCAAGTAAGAAAAGTCCAAGTGGCTGAGGGAACACTAAGGTTCAATCAGGAATGGCCTCAATGTTCCAGCCGGATGTCCTAGGAACTAGGGACTCCTGGGTACCTGTAATTCAATTCCCAACCAGGGAATCCAGGACACTCTTCCAAAACACTTTGTTATGATGTAAGAGTGAGAAGAAGCTGCACCTGAGGCACCAGGAGCCAGACAAGAAAGTGGTCGACTGTTTCCTCGCCCAAGTACCGACACGTGCTCTCTTTCCTCGCTCTCCTATCTTTCTGTGTCTCTCCTCCTCCTCTTCTTCTCCTCCCTCTTTCTTCTTTTTCTCTCTGCGCTTTTCTTTCCCCTCACCCCTGCATGGCAGCCGAGAGCTGCTCCTGATAAACCAAATACCAACACATGTAGGGGAGAGGTCTTGCTAGGCATCAAGGATAAAAGTTAATGGTACCACACTGTCCCTGCATCATTTCATCCAACACACAGGAACCCTCTGAGGTCATGTGCATTGTGATGGCATCCTCCACTTTTCACGTGAGGAAACTGAGGCTCATAAAGGTTAGCTAATGTGCTAGAAGTGGCTGAGGGCTTGTTCATTCTAGGATTTGGAGCCATGTCATATGCTCACCTGCATACATTTCAATATGGCGCTTCCTTGGTCATCGCAAAAATTCAAGCAGTTCAAAGTATATTAAAGTTCAAAATCTATTTGATGACAGAACTCATTTTTATTTTAAAAGATTTATTAATTTATTTTATATTATATATGGCACTTAGAAATATTTACCATTGATGCATTCCCAGTTTGGTACAGAATGGCCTATGAGGCACAGACTTGAACCTTGTGAACCTGTGTCTACTAACAGACGATGTGATGGTTAATAATGACTGTCAGCTTGGCAGGATCTAGAATCACCTAGAGGACAAGCCTGTTAGCATGTCTTTGGGAGAGTATCTAGATTGGGTTGACAGAGGTGGGAGGCCCCACCATGTGTAGGAGTACCAAAATCCCATGAGCACGTGTCCTGAACTGAAAAAAAAAACAGGGAAAAGTGGCCTGTGCACCCGACTCATCATTCCCAGCTTCCAGACACATGGGCAAATGTGGCCACTTCCCTCAAGCTCCGTCATCATGATGAGCTGTACCCTTGAATTCTGAGAAAACATGAACCGATGGCCCCTTAGATAGGGCCCAAGGTTGTCCTTTCTATCCCTTAGGTGCTTAGACTGTCCTGCTTCTTATCAGGTGCTTTGTCACTGCATGAGATGAGTAACATCAGGCGCCCTCTTCTGGAAGCTGCCATCAGTGCCTCAGTTTCAACACTTCATGGTGGCTTGCATGCTCTACTGCACAAGCCATACCTTGTAAAGTTAAAAGAACATGGCTTCTCCACTACAGTTCCACGGCAATCATTAACCGGTAAGATGAGGACATGCCTTGGCATCCATATGTGATAACTGACTTTATGTCAGCCTGGTGGACACAGAGTATTGACTGACAAGGTATCTATGGAAGAGGTTAGCATTGAACCTGTGGCCAGAGTAAAGCAGGTGGCCCTCTCTAGTGTAGGAAGGCATCCAATTTACTGGGTCTGAGTAGAACAAGATGACACTGCAGGAGGGTTGTGCCTGGCTGCCTGGCTGGGACTTTAACTCTTTCCTGCCTTTGCTCCTTGGCTAACCAGCCTGTATACCACATACCAGCTTCCCTGGCTCTCCACCTTGCTGAAGATGATTGGACTTTCCACCTGTTTGGTATTCTGTTACTATTATAAAGACCATGATCAAAAGCAACTTGAAAAAGAGAGGGTTTATTTGGCTTTTGTGTCCTGGTCACAGACTATCATTGAAGGAAGCCAAGGCAGGAATTCAAGGAGGGCAGGAACCTGGAGGCAGGAACTAATGCAGAGCCCATGAAGAAACACTGCTTATCTGCTTGCTCTTTTGTAACATTCTCAGCTTTCTTTCTTTTTATCCTCCTCCCCTTTTCTCCTCCTTCTCCTCTTTCTCCCCCATGTAGCCTGGCTTTCCTGG
The DNA here is from genome assembly GCF_030254825.1 of Meriones unguiculatus. Classification (NCBI taxonomy): domain Eukaryota; kingdom Metazoa; phylum Chordata; class Mammalia; order Rodentia; family Muridae; genus Meriones; species Meriones unguiculatus. The sequence goes on from NC_083364.1 coordinate 28,108,593, forward strand.
AATTCACTGTTTAGACCAGGCTGGCTTCAAACTTACAGAGATCCACAAGCCTCTGCTTCCCTGGTGCTGAGATTAGAGGCACCACACCTAAGTCATCTTGATTTCTTATATCTCCCACAACCACAGACCACTGGCCTGGGTACAGCAGCACCCACAGTGGGCTGAGATCTTTCACATCAATCACCAATCAAGGAAATGCCTACAGGCCAATCTGATGGAGATAATTTCTGAGTGGAGGTCTCCAGATAACTGGCTTTTGTCACGTTGACAAAACTCTACCCAGGATACCACCCTCCATAATCACATAGGACAATTCTTCCCCCTTCCCATTGGTTTTGTTTCTCTAGAGAACAATGAGAAATATAAGAAGCATATGACATACACATGTCTGTAACGTAAGATATCACCACATCTATCCTCTCAATAAAGGATGTATTATTTGTATGTTACAATCACCAGTACAAACGCAGAACTCTCACCTCATTGTGAAGCTGAACCCAAGGAGTCATGACCCGGAAGCACAGATTCAGCTTACCTAAATACCATGTTCCAATGTTGCTGCAGGTTCATGAAGTTCTGGTAGTTAAGGAAGTTAAAAATCATAAATCACAGTGCTCTTCAAATATGATAGTGGAAACCTCAGGTTAGAGCGAAACAGGGAAAACTCCACTATAGAGTTCAGATGTTCGTCTGATGACGCTATTGCCTTTTGGGTTGGTGGAAGCTATCGGACTACATTAATACACTCCAGGGAGTTTCATGTGATAGTCACAGGACGTTAGACAAGATACAAGTTGGCAATGAATAGCTATTAATGGAACCAAAGATAGTTCAAGATAATTTGGTTTTGGGTCTCCAAAATTCCAATTCTCTGTAATCACAAAATTCTAATCGGTCAGTCATCTTGCAGAATCAGTTCACACCTTAAATATGTGTACATTTATAGTTGAAGACAATATATAGACAGACAGACAGATAAATATAGGTGATAGATGGTGATAGATAGATAGATAGATAGATCCTAATGTTTCTGTTTTCTGAAAGTCCTTCACTCATATCACGATTCTTTCTAAATGTGACATTGGTTAAAAAAAATGTTATCTTTTACGTGGAAGATTCCTCTCTAGGCAAAATCTCATGTGATATCTATGATCTTCATGGTTGGATTACACCTCTCATCTAAATTTGTGAATAACTTTCTGCTCCCAAGTTTGAAGATGCTAAAACCCAAAGGCCCACTCCCTGATCACATGGAGCATGTAGGGCCCAAATATTCTCACACAGATAGCCCTCACTTAGGGTCTCAATACCTCTCTACCTAATTTGTGGTGTTCTTGTTTTCAGAGCCTGCAAACACCTTCCAGCTTTGTCTCTGCCGTGAATGATCCAGAGAAGGCAGGTGTGTGCCCTGGGGTACATGTTGACTTTCCCCAGAACTTGAGTCCAACAGCCTGTGTCCAGTGTGTGAGTCTATGTGGTCTACAGCTCTGAGGATATGGGGATCTTGGAACACAATGCTGGTGCTCAGGGATGTGATTTAGCACAAAGCTGGTAGCATGTTCATCATCACGGTCGGCAAATATATGATGCTCAGTGCACTGTGTCATCAGTCCCCCTAAGGCTGTCTGGATGAAGCCTATTTCTGACCTGTGAATTTTTCATAAATTTTTTTGTCTTAAAAAACAAAAACTTTTTATGTACTTTTAATTGCTTTAAAAATGCTTTATTCTTCTTAGAAAATGCACTCTGTGGTAGTAAGCCATGGAAATTTTCTGAGGCTACTATTAGCCTCTTGTAATTGTAACATTCTGTGTTGCATTTTTAATTTTCTATTATTTTTTTTGAGATGGGGTTTCTCTGTGTAGCACTGGCTGTCCTGGAGCTGACTCTGTCTACCTGCTTCTGCCTCCCAAGTGCTGGGATTAAAGGTGTGCTTGGCTGAAGTTTTAAAATGTATATTGTATCTTTTAAGATAAGCTGTGTTTTATATTTGAAACTCCAGACTGTAGAGCCAGATCTAGATGCGAATCCCAGCTGTGCCGGCCATTCACCACATCAGTTGAATGAGGAACTCAGCCTCCTGTAAAACCTGGAGGCTAATGGAGGCTGGGGACTGGGGACAAGACCAAATGCGCTCACACAGCAAAGGCTTAATAAATGACACAGAATCGATTCACTGACAACATTCTCAAACACACACCGGTTATGGAAATGGAAGACAAATGAGTGACTACAGAAAGTCAGGGGTGTCGGTGAAAGGTACAGAGGGAACAAAAGACACCTTAGTGGGGATAGAACAGCCGTGTATGGTGATTGAAGCAGAAAGTTCCATAGAGGGAACTACATAAAAACTCACATCGTTCATACATACACAGACATGTCCACACACAAACATATACATACACACGGACATACCCATATACACATAGAGGCACTCATACAAACACACACATATACATATGCACACATACCTACATACTCAGACATACTCATGCACATTGCACGCATCATATACATGCGTGTACATGTACACAGATCTACCAAAATACATACACACATGTACAAACCACACACATGCATGTATACACACACAGATCCACCCAAACACATACACACACGCATACACAAACATACTCTCACACACACAAACACACGCGCGCACACACACATATAAAACTGGCGAAGCTGGGTTAGGCCTGTGAATGGTATACCATGTGACTCTCACTTTGATGCTGAGCAGTAGGCATGTACCATATTACCACTGGGGAGGACAGGGAGACCAGAATTCTGGCTGTCTCTGCACTCTTTCTGTAACTCCCCCATACTTGCAAATTATTTCAGAGTCAAAAGCTGTTCAAATGTTCCTGTCATATTCTGAGTGTTTCACAACTGTTCTTTAGTGCTATTGTTTATGTCATAGTAGTTTTCAGCAATCATTATATACATATATATATTCATTTTAAAGTTAAAGAAGTGTTTAAAATGTTCTTTTTGGGAAAAAAAATAAAACCTATTTCAACAGAGTTACAAATTGTTACCTATACAGGGACTCTGAGTTGCGAACTGTAAAAATCACTTAGCGTGGATAGCTAGCATGATTTGCAAGTTCCTTCTCAGTTTCAGCGGCATTAGGGGCCATGGCCAGAGAAGACTCAAGTCCTGAGTAGCTGAGTGGGCAGGAAACTCTCAGAACGGTAGGTGAAAGGGATGCCTTCCAGGAATTTAGAGCTCCGTGTCTCAGTGAGTGCTCGGCATTCCGGGAGCATTCCAGTGAACAGCAGACTCTTGGTCCCAGCACTTAGCTAGTGTTTAAAGAATCCAGACTCTCCTGGGAGATGAACCTCTGGGCATGGCTGTGGGGAATGTCTTCACTTCACTATTTGAGATGGGGAGACCCTCTACACACACACACACACACACACACACACACACACACACACACACACACACATACACACACACATTGGCTGGCACTTTTCCCTAGTAGCGTGCATTCACAGACCCTTCTTTGCTTCCTGATTCTGGATGTGATGTTACTGGTTGCTGCAAGCTCTCACCACATGAATTGTACCCTGGAAGGGTGAGACAGAACAAGCTCCTCATCCTGAAAGTTTGTTCTGGAGAGTGTTTCGTTACAGCAACAGAAAAAAAAAAAAAAGAACTGAAAACAACCAGCTTTTGGGGGTGGGGAGGAGGGTGTCCTTGAAATCACTGGTGTGGACTTTTCAGTCGCAGCTAGACACTCAAGCCTGGGGAACATCCCCCACCGAGGCCAGAAGCTGGTCCAAAGTGGAGATCTTGAGCCAGGACTGTTTGCAGGAGCTCATAGCGGTGGGTCTCTGCTCCACAGACATTGGATAGGTCTCCACAGCCACCCACAGTCTCCGGGCATGGCCCGAACAGTGCTTAGAGGCGCGTCTGGCCTGTCACTGAAGGGCAGCAGTGAGAGCAGGGTTGAGCCCAATCCACAGCCTTGGCAACAACAAAGGGGGTGAGTTCGGGGTGTCCCCGGTGGCTTCCTCTCCGGCTCCACTCAAAGCTTGCAACGTTAGGGCCTCCAAACCTTCCAATTCCGAAAACCTTCGTTCTCTTTTTGGACTATGCTGTGCCCTGGGGAAGCCGTGCCCTGGGCTGCACAGAGACGCGGGGCGTGGTGTTCCAAGGAGCGGCTCTGCACCAGCGCCCCAGCCTGGCCACTTACAGCCCGGAGCGCCTCTGCACCAGCGCCCCAGCCCGGCCACTTACAGCCCGGAGCGCCTAGCGCCTTCTAATCACCGTTTGCTCGTCAGTTAAGATGGGTTTTTCTTGTGTTGTTTTCCTTTATCCGGCAAGGTTGGGGTGAGAATCAAAGCTCTTGGCTCCTAAGGCGCTTTTCTGACCTAGAAAGTGCACTATGCTTATGAGCGGTATTAGAGACTGGCCTCTTTTGACAGGGAACTGGGACAGGACTTCCTCCGGGTTTGTTTGTTTTTTCAAGGAAAATTGAAAACCTATAATTCAAAGGAATGCCAGAGTGGAAATTTACCCTCTCAAGTCAAGACCTCGACTCACACCCTATAGGGGCACTAAATACTTGGAGTAAAAAAAAAAAAAAAAATACCGGAAGGAAAAAGGATCCTATGCAAGACCAGTCCCAAAAGACAGCCTGACCCAATTCACACTGTGTGAGTGTGTGTATGGGTGGGGTAGCGGTGGTAGTGGGGGGGGGGGGGGGGGAGGGGGAGGGGGGAGGGTTTAAACAGCCACTGCTTGTCCTACCCTGCCACCTGGTGGCCATTTTCCAGGCTGCATGACTAAGATTAGCCTCAAAATGGGAAGCCAAAACAGAAAATCATCCTAGGATCAGTTGGTAACCGCGACTGGTTATTCCAATGCCAAATGATCAGCCCTAAAATCGTACACACAAGAGCAACCCTGACTGGTTCAGTAGGCTGTGTTTATGCATTTATTTGTGTATATACATTTGTGTGGGGATGATAAAGAAAAGGGGTTGTGAACTTAAGAGGGAGTGTCAGGGCCCAGGAAGGCTTGGAGAAAGGAGAGGAAAGAGAAAACACTGTAAATACAGTGCACATTTGTGAATGTTAAAGAAAAAAATTAAAACACAAGTAAAGATCAGCCGGACATCTGGAAATAGGGTTACACGCCTGTCGTCAGCCCTGGGGAGGCCAAGGTGGCAGTGTTACTGTGAGCTTGAGGGAAGGATGGATGAATAAATAAACCTGAACTCCTTAAACACATTGTCTATTGCTTGGGCCACGTTGGGTCAGATCTGAGGTGAGTTAAGGAAGTGTAAGCAGAGAATGGTGAGAGCCAGGCAGCCTCAGGATGATGAGACGCTGTGCTCTTAGACATTGCTCATCTTTCTGTGTGACCGAGGGTAACGTGTGCCAGGCAGAAATAATGCAGCCAGTCCAACTTTGAAAGTGCCCATAACCTTTAGCAGTTCCAACGCTGTTTGAAAGTCCAAGTTCGAGTCTCCTCTGAGATTTAAGGCAAGCTCTTAGCTGCAGACCCCTATGCAATTAAAAAAATATCCATTTACATAATTCTAGTACATATTAGAACACGGATGCATCCATGGCACAGAATAAGTAAGCATTTCCATTTCAAAATGGAGAAATGGGGGCATAACAAAGTTGCCAGCTCAGATCAAGACCAAAACTCCTAGAACTTATGATAGCATCATCTCCATACATGAGCTGAGCAGCCCCTCGTCTGTAGCTTTGCCACTTGGAGCACACACAGACTGTCTCGGGGAAGAATCAACTTTACGTCTGCAGCAGAAGGCCTGCGGTCCTGGCATCTCCATCATTCTCGGGGTTCCACTACAACTTCCGCTTGTACTTCTTCTTCTTCCCAGGGTCTCTCAAGGTTCCTGACCACACAGTGCCTGGCCTGCCTGGCTTTTAGAGACCTGGGTGCAAGCTTGCATTGTTCTATTACTCTTTCATCTTTCGTGCCTGTAAAAATCAGTGTCAGGTAGAGTATACTGCCACATTCTGCTGTAAGAAGGACGGAAGCCTGGTTCCTTTGACCAAGGCTCTGTGTGCCTTGATGGGTAAATCGGTGGGGGAAAAAAACATCTTTCTAGGCAGTTATTTAGAGCAAGGAACTTCTTAGGTAGCATTCTCAGGTCAAACTCTCATCTTTCAAACGACATTTGTACTTTCACAGGAAGGAGCCTGTGATGGGTGGGGTCTCACCTCGGGATATTTTTACTAATGACCCAGTGCAGAGCAGGAGGTTTTCCTCAGTGTTACTGATCTCTTTAACAGTGACAGCTGTTTTCTCTGTTTGCACCTTGCCTACACCTTTAAACTTGCTTCTCTCCCCCACGAAGCAATATGTTTTCATATTTATCTGCTTCCTTATTGCTCTCGCTTACTGTAGACCCTGATCAGAGCCGTGAGCTATGGCCTGAACACTGTCCTCTCTTGAGATTTTTCTCCATCAAAAACATTAGTCCATTACTTTTTAATTCAGCCTCGTTCCCATTCTCAGGACAAAATACAGTCAGATTCTGCCAGAATATAACAAGAATGGTCTCTACCCCAGTTTCTGATACTCTTTTTTTTTTTCCCTCTGTTCTCTAAAACTTTCTGAGCTAGGCCACCACTGATTTCTTGTCTCTTAGGATTCTGGTCTTCTGGTATTGCGCCAGGATAGCCCATTAAGTTCTTCTTATAGCATATAAGGCTCTTAGCCAAAGTTTCAGACTTTTCCACATTTCTCCCACAAACCAGGGCCAAAGGTCTAAGGAGCATAGGGTCAGGTTTATCAGAGTAACAGCAATGGAAGGGCTGCTGCTTGGCACCACTGTTCTACTGTAGTTACTCTTCTCATTGCTGTGAGAATGGCCAACCAGAAGACACTTAGAGAAGACTCTGTTTCAGATTAAAGTGGAGAAAGCATGATGGAAGGAGGATGAGATGTGTAGTCATGTTGTATCTACAGTTAGGATACAAAGATATATGAAAGCTGATGCCCAGTTGATGCTCTCCTTTCTTTTAATTTTTGACTGTGTGTGTGTGTGTGTGTGTGTGTGTGTGTGTGTGTGTGTGTGTGGTGTTGCTGCTGCTGCTGCTACTGCTACTGCTACTACTGCTTCTAAGGACAAAACCCAGGTCTCACTTCATACTAAGCAAGGGCTCTGCCCTCTGAGCTACATCCCAGGTCTCTTTTTTTATTCAGTCTCAGACCACAATTCATGGGATGGTGCCATCACGTTTAGGGTTAGGACTCCCATCTCAGTTAACCAAATCTAGAAATTCCCTCACGAACACGCCCAGCAGTTTATCTACGAGGTGAACCTAAATCCTGCCATGTTGACAGTCAGTATTAGTCACTACCAGGTCATGCGGACTCACAGGCATTAACCCAATGTGACTGGTGTGTCTTTGTCTTTTCATTATGGCTTTTCTTCAGCATTTTATTTTTTTTCTTTTACATAATAGCATATAATAGTTTTGTTATATTTTTTATTGGCCCATATAAGCTTGAAATAATCAAATCTACATGTCCCTAACTTATTTATCACTTCTTCAAAGCAAAATTATGCAACATTCTTCCTTTTACCTAGTTTTGGAATATTTGATACAATATTGTTAAGATTGTTAATAGTTATTGTTTTGTGCAGTAGAATACCACAAATCATTCTTTTTTAACTCAGTCTCAGTCCACAGCTCATGAAATGGTGCCATCACATACCACATTTAACACATTTAGGATAGGTCTCCCACCTTTGTTTTTTTGTTTGTTTGTTTGTTTGTTTGTTTTGAGACAGGGTTTCTCCCTGTATCCTTGGCTGTCCTGGACTTGCTTTGTAGACCAGGCTGGCCTTGAACTCACAGAGATCTGCATCCCCAAGTGCTGGGACTAAAGGTGTGCGCCACCACACCCATCAGGTGTCTTCAATCAACCAAACCTAGAAACTCCCTCATAAACAAGAGCAAAGGCTTGTCTCCTCGATGACAAACCTTTGTCTAAACCTTTGTTTAAACCTTTGTCTAAACCTTATCAAGTTGTGCTGTTGGCCTTCCTCTCCCTGTTCCTAACAGTGCGATCTTCAGGTACTGCAGAAGCCACTCAGCTGCGGATGACAGATCCCTTCCTCACACGTCTCATTTTCTTTCTCCACTCATAAGCTGATAGGTACTGGCTCTTCTCCACTTCTTTGTTACAGTGACTCATGCTGCCCTGGATACGGGGTGCTGGTCTGTGATTTTGTTCCTTTCGGATGTGTGCAGCCTGCAGTCAGAAGGCTGGATCATTTGGCAAGTTATATTTCTAATTTTTGCAGAACTTCCATACTGCTTTCCGTAATGGCTATGCTAATTTGCATGACCAAGAATAGCACGTAGAGTTCCCCTTTCTTCACATGCATGGCAATATTTTGTCCTTTTTTGCCTTTTTGATAACAACTATTCTAGTAGTAAGGTAAATGCTCACTGTGATATAAATTGTATTTCCCTGATGATTGATAGCACTGAGCCCATTTTCATGTTTCTCTTGACCATTTAAGTGTCTGGCTAAATGCCCATTCATGTTTATACAATTTTTATATCACCACCACCACCACCACCATCATCATCATCATCATCATTATCATCATCATCAGTAGTAGTAACAATAGTGCATTTCTGTGTCCAGGCATGGACCACAGTGTGTCTGTGGAGATCAGAGGACAGCTTTGAGGACTCAGTTCCTTCCCTTCACCTTTACATGAATTCCTGGGATCAAACTCAGGTCTCCAGGCTTGTGCGGCAAATGCCTTCACCCACTGAGCTCACCAGCTCCCATACCAATTTTCAGTCTGATATTTTCCTGCTGTTGAGTAGCTTGAACCTCATATAGAATCTAGGTATTAACCCTTTGCTGAAGCTTTGTAGCTGGTGTGCTATGAAAGAGGTTGGTTACACACGTTCATGAGATTGCACTTACGGCACAAGCAAGCCTCTCACAAAGAGAAAAGGAGAAAGAGAGAGAGATTTCATTATAGAAAAAAAGAGATGGAGACGATGTTTTCATAAACCAAAGAGCATCAAAGATTGCCAGGAAGCCACCAGAGGCTAGGAGAGAAGCCTGGGAAAGATCCCCCTGCCCACAGAAGAACTCCCCCTCCCCCGACCTCTGGTCTCATAGATCCCATCTGCGGGGCTATGGAGAAGCAGCTTCTTCCTGTTGCTGAACCCACTCAGTCTGTGATACTTTGATACAACAACCCTGACAAGCTCAAGAGACGGTCGTATCAAGAAAGCTCTTTCCAAACAGAAGAGGTCTTGCCATCCCACGTAGAAGGCGGAGGCTGTTGAAAGTCTCGGGGATACTTATCTCTGACTTAATTTCTCAGCAAGACTGGCTACCACATAGTGCCCCCAAAGAGCAATGTGCCATTCCAGCTATGTCCTTCTCAAGGTTGCAGGATACATAGGATCAAAATTCATTGGCCATCATTTTAATGCCTTTTGGTATTTTTTTTTCTCATTGTCTGTGCTATAGTTTCCCAAGTGAACCTCAAATATTCTGAAGACCTGCATCATGCGAGAAACCTAACTCGGATTACTGTAACCCTTGCCATTATGTGTAGACTTAAAGTTATTGTGTAATTCAAATGCTGATTTCTGTATGCCCCCTCCCCATATCTGGTTGCCATCCAGATATTGTTCTAAGAATCTCCTGTCTCAATGTTGTGTAAACACTATTCCCCAATTCTTCCCTGGTATGCCAGTAAAGTAGCTTACAGCCAATTGCCGAGCAGGGGAGAGAATAGGGTTGGACTTCCTGCCAGCCAGTTGAGAGGAGTTAGAGGAAGAAGTACGGGATTGAGTTAGCAGGAGAGGCCCAGGTGACGTCAGGAGAGGAGCTGGATAAGAGAAGGTAAAAAGTGCAAGTATCTCTGGGATGTACACTAGGAGGATTAGCTTGGAGGGTTAAGAATAGAGTAATAACTGTTCAGTTATTGTGTTGTGAAGCTTATTATTACACAAAAATAAGAGAGTCTCAATTATTTGTGTGATCACTGGTTTAAGAGAAGAACTGAGAAACAAATGCAGTTTTGAAAACTGTGTTTATAAACTTCAACAGTTTATAACCTTAAGGTTATGACTTTCTTGGGGGGGGGCTTGTATTCTTGACTGTGTAAAATTATTATAATCCCTTAAGAGCCTCAGTTACAATAGTCAATAATTCTGACTCTACGCATGCTTGCTATTTAACCAGACTGCCTGTTTAGGGTATCAAGGCAAAAGAGAAGCTTTGTATGGTGTCACACACTTACCATCCCAGCACAGGGGGAGAGATTGAGACAAGACAAGAGCAAGTTCAAAGACAGTTTGTGTATGCAATGAGTTTGAGACAGGCCTGGGCTACATAGTAAGACTCTCTCTTCAGGCCTGGCTCATTTGTTAAATGTGCTAAGCAACCGTGCATTGTGCTGGTCAACCATCAAAGGCAGGTGGTACAGTGGTCTTCCAAAGCATCTCAAGTTCCCTTCCTAGACTCCACATCTTTTCTGACTTTATGTGCCTCTGCTTAGAAATCTGCTTTGCTAGTGCCCCTGATCACTGCATTAGTTGTGCTTGGTACCATGACCCTGGCAGTGCAGAAGGCACCTTTATCTTCTTTGGGGATTAGAGAAACTTAGTTTTCCCCATCAGTCACAGTATTTTGAGTGTCTTGTGGCTTGTGTCTTCTCTTGGAGGAACCCAGCAAACATCAGCCACCGTTATGAAGAAATTGAGACATGCAGCCAGAGAGAGGGCACAGTCGGTGAAGCACTTGGCTTGCAAGTGTGGCAAGGTGAGTGCAGAGCTCCAGCAATCACAGAAAGGTTGGAGTGCCTTAGCAGCTGCCTGTAACCCTGTTACTTAGGAGGTGGACACAGGGGTCCCCAGGGCAAAGTGGTCAAATCAGGGAACTCTGGGTTTAAGTGAGAGGCCTTGCCTCAATAAATAATGTTGAATAAAATATTTAAGTGTGGGAAAGCTATGGTAAAAACTTTTTTTTTTGAGACAGGGTTTCTCTGTGTAGACTTGGCTGTCATAGATTCACTTTGTAGACCAGACTGACCTTGAACTCACAGAGATCCACCTGCCTCTGCCTCCCTGAGTGCTGGAATTAAAGGTTTTTACCACTGTGCCCAGGTGTGTGTGTGTGTGTTCTTTACATGCATTGCATTGGTATTCTGCTGCTTTACAGATGTATGTCTGTGTGAAGTTGTTAGGGTATCAGATTTTGGAGTTCGACAGTTGTGAACTGCCATGTAAGTGCTGGGAACTGAACCCAGGTCCTCTGGAAGAGCATTCAGTGCTCTTAGCCTCGGAGCCATCTCTCCAGCCCCCATGTGTGTGTATTCCTTATGGAAGCTGCAAAGTTATCATCAGCTCTACCAATCCACTGTGAAATGGCATGTATGCCCCGGGCAACTCTCTATTGTAGTAGCATAATTAGAAGGGAAACTGGTAACTTAACAACTGTAAAATATTCTCCATAGTCTGACGTTATCTTTCACGTATTGTTTGTTTTTAACCCCTGGAGGCGAGCTGCCTGAGGAGGATGCAGGGGACCGAGCTCCGGGATAGCAGTAGTCCATGATAGCAGCAAGCGTTCTCTGCTGGGCCACCTCTGTCGCCCCTGGTGGTGTTCCTTATCACCAGGAAGGCAAAGCCGTCACGTTGCTGTGAATGAACGTGTTTCCTTCTGTATAGGGAGTACTGCAAACTTTTCATTACTTAACAGCTTCACACTTGATTTTAGCCAAAAGGGGAGCAGTGTTATTACTTAACAATTTTCAGTCATCTGAGTTAGCAGTTTGACTGTACATATTTTTCCCCTTGCCACTTCAGAGATTATCAAATGATCATTTAAAAAATATATTTTAAAGTAGTTGTATTAGTAAGAACTTTGTAAATAAAAGACTTAAAACCCTAATATACATTTATATAAAATGTGAAATAATATATACATATATATATATATATATATATATATATATGAAATATGGTTGCCAGCATAAACTGTGCTCTTGTTCCAAGAAGTAGGAACCCACACAAACCAGCCCAAGTAAAAAGGTGGTGCTAGGCACAGGGGCCCTACCATTAGCAGTTGTGAGAAGTAGTCTCATAGAAATGTCTGTCCAGGAACGAACAAATGACAGCAAACTCCATAGAAAGCAGTACTGTAAGATCATCTTGTTTGAGAGCCTCGCTCTGGGGCTCTGCCATTGATGTGGCCTGACTACCGCCCAGGGGTCAGCTTTTCCTTGTTTCTCTTCCCCACTTCAGTTCTCTGAATGTTTTCCTGAGTATGCCTCCGGGTGAACACGAGAAAACTTGCTACTAATCACTATTGCGAGTGACACCAAGAAATGAAAACAGGAGGCCTAGGTCCTAACCACTGATTGAACTTAAAGTTCTACAAATAGCTGGGTATGTGAACCGGGGCAAGCTGGCCACTCAGCCGTGAGACCTGGGAAATCAGAACACAAACCTGTTCTTTTCCTAGGGCTGGGATAAGAGGTAGGCTCTGTACTTGCCCAGTCACTAGGTGGCAGCAGACCTGTTTCCCTCAGTAATGGGTCAGAAGAGCCACCTGAAGGAGAGGTTTCTCTCTCCTCCGGATCCTCCAACTCCTAAACAGCTCTGCTTGCTTCTACTCACCCATATCTACAGGTCTACTGCTGTGGTTTGGAGATATACTCAAGCCCTCAAGCCCCCAGTCCTCCAAGAGCTGTTGCTCTAAGATGCGTGTTCTCGGCTGCTGGCACTATTTTAAAAGGTTCTAGAAACTTTGGAAGGTGAGGCCTATCTGGAGGAGATAGGTCACTCAGGGCATACCTCTGGGACAAGTGTCTCAGTGTCTTCTCTCTCTCTCTGCTTCCTGTCTGCAGTGACATCCTGTCTCATCATAAGCCCAGAGTAAGCAGAGCCAAGGACAATAGACAGAAACATCTGAAGCTGTGAGCTTAAAGACCCCAGCCCTTCCTTGCTGCCTTGGACATTCTGTCACACCAAAAGGAAATCTGTGCAGCTCAGTTGCCAACTCCGCTCTAGCTAAAGTCATCTGGGAAGTAGGAAGCTCAGCTGAGAAAATGCTGGCCTCAGACTGGCCTGTAGACATGGTTCTTGGGAGCAATGCCCTGATCTGTGATTGCTGTGGGAGGGTCCTGAGCAGATGGCCCAGGGTTCTATCAGAAAGCAACCTGAGTAAGCCACCGGGAACAAGCCAGTAAGCAGCCTTCCTCCACTGCCTCTGCTTCAGGTCCTGCCTTGAGTTCCTGCTGACTTCCTTCAGTGGTAGACTGTGATCTGGATGGGTAAGCCCAATAAACCCTTTCCTCCCAAAATTGCTTTTGATCTGTGAAAACTCACAGCAACGGAAAACAGAAAAAGAGTCAAAGCTAATAGACACCTGAGGCCCTAGCAAACCTTTCCCCTCCCCCCAAATGTGGTCATAAGAATACTAAGCATATCCTAGTTTTTGAGACACCTTTTGTGCGAGCATGCGTGTCTGTGTGCATGTGTGCATGCGTGTGAAAATGCATTCACTCCATGCCTTTGTAGTTAAATTGTTTCTCCCCTTTGCTCTGGGCTGTACTCTTAATAGCTCTACTTAGAGGTGTTTTCTTTTTACTTATTATTAATCATCAGCTGGCTGTAGTAGCTCGGGCTTTGATCTCCCTTTTGTCGGAACACCGCCCTCCCTGTCTGCTCCTCAGTCTCCCTCATAAATAGTAATGACACAAAAACAGACTCTCGGGAGCAGAAGGAGCCTAGGGCCAGCCTCCCTCGGGCCTGCGAATTGTCATTCCTGAAGCTGTGTGCTCTGTAAGTTCTTCTGCCAGGTTTCTTTGGGAGCAGAGGGATCATTTTCTCCCTTTTCAAAGACCAGGGTGAGTTGAGGCCTTGAGCTGGCAAGTCCTTTAAAGTCATTTTCAAAGGAAACCTGAGCTGTAAGGCCGTGCGGTTGGCGCAGGGCGGCGCGACTTTCTGCAGTTCTCTCTGGGGCTTTGGGTGGTCAGCTCCCCTAGCTCCCCAACACGCGCTCGGAGACTGCCGAAAAGCCACTGCCGAGAGCCGACCAGTAGGCACACGTCCCCTCTCCACCACCACCCAGGAACAGGAAGGAGATGCAGGCGTTCTCTTTGGGGCCCATTACCAAAACCACACTTGTCTTCCCATGTCTCAGATCCTGTCAGTCATAGTTGCTCCTTGGGGTTTTCTGAGGTAAAATACAAATGGGTGCCAAAGCAGGCTAGTGTGAACTGACATGTGAATCATGGACTCAGAAATGGTCCAGTTAATCCAGTCTCCTCTTAGATAGGCCAAGACAGAGACCCCACAGCAGAAAACAGTGACCCAACTGCACAGGAGGTGATGGCTGAGCTCCAGCACTGGGGTAGAGGCTTACTCGGCCTCTGGCCAATTGTAAGGTTTTCAGACTATAAATGTCCATCGGTCACCCAGGCACTAATGCCGAGAGCACGTGGCTAAAGCCAGACACCTCTCACCTGCCCCACTTAGCCAAGTGAAGAAAACTTGTTTATGAAGCCAGGGCCAAGATGGGACTTCTCACTTTAGGGGGAAAAAATACTCTACTGAGGCCCAGACCATGACATGTTTGTGCCTAAAGAGCAAGGAGTGGAGTTATCAAGAGCACAGTTCCGAGCTGGGGAAGGGTCCATTCAGTTTCTCAACGTGACCTTCAGGCCCGGTGTCTGGGCTCTGCAGCTGATCCTGGTGTTTACAACCCAAACAGGCAGAAAGTGACCTGGACAAACCCCAGGTTAGCCTCAAGTAATGTCCCTCTCTGACCTCTCCCGGCCAGTAGCCCCTCCCCCTCCTAGAACATTTCCCACTGGAACAGGAGGCTGGATTCACCAGGACCTCGACGCAAAGACAGATTCCCAGAAAAAGCTGGCTTGACTTTTCAATGTTTTATTCTTATATTTGTACAGCTATATTTTACAACGCAATAATGCAGTTTAGACACAGCCAAACCCTGTCTCCGGAGTAATTTAAAACAACAAGCATGACGCAGAATGTGGGAGGAGTCAGACATTCCCAAAGAGAGTTTAGTTAGTGACAACTTCTTCAAGTCCCCGTGTCTGCCTACGCGTCAGAAAGGGATGGCGCACACTCGTCCGTCATTGAAAACTTCCGTGAAAAAAGGCACCGTGAACACGTTACAGGTATATACAAACTGAAAACTAGAACAAAAGTATACATTTCTCCTTCTGCAGCTTTTTTTTTGTTCTTTTTGTTTTTAATACACACTTTGTAAATTGTAAACCTTCACTTGCAAAAAAATACAAATACACTGAGGCATTTTAGACAAAATATTTTCTTACTTATACAGACGCAATACTTAAAATAGTCTCTTAAGTGCTCTTTCTCAATAAAGATTCTCAGATCCGTGTCTGCCTGCAGATACAAAATCGAGCCTTTAACGCAGTTTTATATTTTCAATATATCTTTTTTAGGTTTATATATTTATATTATATATATATAATATTTATATATTTACAACTCTGCCATATATTCCTTCACCTTTGGTTAAAAAAATTAAAGCCCTCTCTTTGACAACATACTGAAGTCTTGTCTTTTAAAACAATACACATTTACATACAAAAGAGATCTCTGTTCCCACAGAACATTTACATTCCTCATGTTACAACCTGTCAAGTCAGAACTTTTGCATTCTCCCCTGCTTTGATATAGAAAAATGATTTTGATTTTTGCTGACATGGTTTGCCTTACACATAGGAGAAGAAGCAATAGTATTTTCTTAATGTTTTATGGCAGTGTGGGAAGGGGAGCTGCCTTGGCTCCCCATCCCGCAAACCCCACCCCCACCCCCGCCCCAACTATGATTTGCACTAGTGGATGAGAGAGGCACTACATCATGGGATGACCTTTGTAAAGTGTTACAGCATCCTTTGGGTAGATTCTGAGAAGGGGCTGGAAAGGAAAAGAGTCAACGCTCCATGCTTCAGCAGGCTTTGGGGAGCTCCGGAGGCAGGTCGGCGGCGGACACCCGGTACTGCACCTTGGTGTTGGTGATGGCGCCGTGCTTCTGGCGCAAATGAAGTCGCAGCTGGCTTTTGTGACGAAAATGCAGGTTACACTTCTCACACTGGAGAGACAGCAAGAGCAGAGCGTTAGCTGTCATCAACTCAGGAAACATGTCACTGCTCAAAAACCCAGAGGAGAGATGGCTCTGTGAGGGCTGGGTGGAGGCAGCTCCTCCTTCTCAAAGGGCAGGCTTAGCACCCATTTGAATCTTGGCTCCCACTGCACTTTAAGTCGACATTGTGCAAATGTCCCAGCTTTCCCTTCCACTCATGTGTCCCTCAGGCTTGAAGTGTCCTTCCCTGACTTAAGTGCGTGAGTACAAGTCTTATCCAAAAGATAAGTTCAGATGCAAACTCCCCTAATTAATAACACATTTCTCAACCTAAGATAAGATAATTTATCTCTCCTTAGCTCTCAGATCTGCAACCTTGCCCACAACGGTCCTGCTGTGCTAACGTCCTCATCAGGTGGCTAATGCTTTGGAGGTAATGAGTGCTTCTCATCGCAACTTTGTAGGCTCCCTACATCCTACCAGAACGTACCTTCAGAAAACTGTGAAAGCAACAGCACAAGTGAACTAAATAGCCTAAATTCATGGGGATTCTGGGAGATGATTTTTCAAATAGCATAGGTCCACTGAACCTGTGCCACCCATTGCTGTGTATCCTGGCCACATCATCTATCAAGACTTAAGGTTTCCCTTCTGTAAGCCATCAATGGCTTACAGAATGTGGGCCAATCAATGCCAAACATCACTATCAACTCTTATTGCCCCTGCGACTAAAATTCTAGCAGTTCGCAATACAGCTCTGTGCTTGAACGCCTCAAAGCACCGAATGGATTATTTCCCTAAATACAGCCACTTTATGACGCAGGCACTATTTGCCAAATCAATGTACAGATGAGGAAAGTAAGACCGTAAAGTCGAAAATAACCTGTCTGCCAAGAAACAAGTACAGAGATACTCATTCAAAGTCTTAAGAAGCAATGTACTTTGCCGCTTATCAGCTGCGTGCGAGTGAGCCCTTCGTTGATTAGTTCTTGTGCCCAGCGCTGCCCTTAACGCCTCAGGGCAGCACCAATGCAATACGTAAAGGGAATCGTGTGGCTGCTTTCCAATTGTGTTTGATTCAGGTCCTCAGAGAGTTAAATTTCAGACAAATGTCCAATGTCACGGTTTCAGCTTACGCCACATTCAGAACTTAACCAGCAGACTGTCGTGTGCTGAGGCTTTGCTCTGGGACACGACCATTCCAACAGCCCTAGCCCCGCACAAAGTATGCAGGCACCTGCCCTTTCTTTGGAATTTTTTTATTTACACGCATGCATCCTTTTCTATATCTGCATCACGTGCATTCAGGTACCCGGGGAGGGCAGAAGAGAGGGATGAAGCCCCTGAGCTGGAAATATAATAAAGATGGCTGTGAACCACCCGATCTGAGTGCTGGGAACTGAACCCTCATCTTCGGAAACAGCAGCAAGTGCTCTTAACTCCCACACCACCTTCCAGTTCTCCCCTGCCCTTTCCTGAAACAGTGTTTCCTACACTTATTTTTGGTCCTGACTTTGGTGGGTTTCTTTGCCATATCTCTCTGGTTGCTCTCCTTCTTCTAAGCAACTCTTCACCACCTTAGCTACTCTTTCGCACATAGCTAGTGGAAAGGTATGCTGGAGACGCTCACGTATTTGTGGAACGATTAAGTGTCTCCTTGCCTGAGGCTCAGGTCACCCAGAGCAACGCCTCCATTTTAGAGACGAACACTGAGCCCTGGGACTGTTGGCGAGGGGGATGTTGACCTTCAGGGCCCAGAGGTGGCTCTCCTGACCTCTAGACCCCTGCTCCAACACTAGAGATTGGAGCCATCGGCTCTGCTGCCCACTTGCCCCCACATCCCTCCCGCCCCGGTGGGCCAGGAGCCACGGCGTTTACGTACATGGTAAGGTTTCTCTCCTGTGTGGATGCGCAGGTGGCTCTTCAGGGTCTGCAGGTGCCGGAAGCGGGTGCCGCAGATTTCACAGGGGTATGGCTTCTCTCCGGTGTGAATGAGCACATGCGCGCGGAGGTGGGCCACCTGGGGGAGGAGGGCGGCGTAAGGAGGGGTGCTGCCAGGGCGCACCTCCTGCCCACGACCAGCTCCCCACGGGGGGGGGGGGAGCGGGGGAGTCCCTTCTCCACGCTGCCCTGCTCACCTGCACGAATCTGGCCCCGCAGGTTTCGCATTTGTAGGGCTTTTCTCCAGAGTGGATTCGAGTGTGGGTCTTCAGGTTGGCCGGCCGATTGAACTGCGCTCCGCAAATGTTACAGCGGTACGGTTTCTCGCCTGTCGCCGAGCCAAAGGGGGAAAGGAAATCATATTTAATGGAGATCGACACTGGCCCTTAATGTCAAGGTGACTAACTGCTCCCATCCGAGGCCACTGATGCCTTTTGTTGCTACTTCCTAACTGTAATTTTTGCTACAGTTACGAATCGTCAATGTCAGTGTCTGTGTGTTCTGATAGTCTTGAATGACCCCTGTGAAAAAGCCACGCGACGGAACCCCAGGGGTCGCGACCCACCGGTTGAGAACCACTGGTCTAGGGCCCTCCTTACACCCAGCAGGGCGCAAAGCCAAGGAACAGGCAGGTGGGCAGGGTGGGATAGAAACGCTGCAAGTCAGACACAGTGAGGGAGGATTCAAGACGCCAAACCCGCAGAACTAGTATTGTCCTTAGTGTCGTCTGCCTATACAAGGCTTGAGCAAGACTCAGTCCTTCCCTGGGCCTCAGTTTCTCTCTCTGAATAGACAGGGCCGATTTGGACAATCTGGGAAGCCTCTTCTGGCTCTTCCCTTGGTCAGACTGACGCAACAATCCACCAGGGAGATACAATCAGGCTGCTCTAGTTTCTCTCTCAGAACATACTTTTCCGCTTGTGGCAGCTACAGCTGTATTCCATTTGCAAGCAAGGCGGGGTGTGGGGCTGAGCTGAGGCCAGGCAGAGGAAACCAATCCACGGCTGAGCCTTCCTCCATGGAAAGTTTCGGGGAGAATGGGGCCACTGAAAGGTCTGAGAGCTGGTGAATGCCCACAACAATGAGGTTGTGAAGCCCGTCCCGGGAAAACGAATGGAACTTGCTTGAGAAGTCCTTGAGGAACACCAAGAGGCTTTTATTTTTAGCTGGCTTTACCCAAACCCAATCCACTTTGCCTCTATCAGCATCAGTCTCCTCAACTCAACCAGGGGGATCAAAACTTCTAACCCCAGCAAAGGCAGAGAAGCAGGACAAAAATCACAGAGGGAACAGATGGAGTAAGAAAAGTGGCAGAGACAAGACAGGGTTAATCCCCTTCTTCACTGGTTCTCAACCTTCCTAATGCTCCAACCCTTTAATACAGTCTCTCATGTTGTGGTGACCCCCCCCCGCCCCCACCAATCTTCAAATTATATCAATGGCCACTTCATGGCTGTAATTTTGCTCCTGTTATGAATCCTAAGGTCAATACCTGATATGCACGAGATCCGATATGTGACCCCTGTGAGAGGGTTATTTGACCCCCACAGACAGGTCATGACCCACAGGTTGAAGACCACGGCCCTAGTTGAAGCCAGGGTGGGGGCCTGCCTCCTGCCTCCCTCCAGCCAAGTCCCTAGGTTTGAGACAAAGCCATACCCGTGTGGACGGTCTTGTGGCTGGCGAGGTTGCCTTTGTAGCGGAAGGAGGCCTGGCAGCGGTCACACTTATATGGTTTGTCACTGTGCGTCTGCAGCGTGTGCCTCTTGAGCGAGGCCTCCTCGGAGAAACGGCAGTCACATTCGTTGCAGAAGAAGGCCCCATTCTCTGCAGAGCGCGAAGGGGTACCATGTCAGCATGAGGCCGCAGGGCAGAGCTTGAAAGCCTCCCTGCTCTGGGACTACGCCAGTGTTTCACCCGACCCCAGGCTCCTTACCTAACACTTACGGGAACCCCTAAGGCCAGTGGGACTTTTCTTTTCCTTAGCATTTACAATCTCAGTCATGGAAGAGAGAGACGGGAGAGAGACTGAATCTTAAGGTCCAGACATTTCACTCCAGAGGCTCTCATACGCCCTCACCAATTTGAGGACAAGTTAGCTTTTCTCCTCCAAGAGCTCTGAGAAGTGTTCCTTATCAGTTCAAAGTTCAACTTCTTTCACACACAGAAGCCCTGGGGAAAGACCCTTTACCTCTCTAAGCCTCTCTTTGTCTCCAAAGTAAGGTTAATAATCCCTGTCCTGCCTACTCATAGAAACACATTATACAGTGAAAGAGAATGACAAATTATCGGGACATGAGACACAGATCTAATCCAATTATCCTTTAACTGGATCAATGAGGACTCCATGATCATCTTATACCTAGCTTCCTTTCATGTCTTCAAAACCCATCTGTAATACTGGCACACTAAAGGAGATGTTAGAAAGGGGGACAGTGATGGGAACTGGAATGCAGGACAAGAAAATCATCTGGGCACAGGCGGGCACAGTCCCTAATTCTCCCTCTGATTTGTGACCCTTTGCCAAACTGCTCACTGTAAGCCAACTTCTTTCTTTTGTCATAATCATTTAAGAATGGTATACCACAGCAATTTAAGCCGTATTAGCTACTTCCTGGGTCATAAGAGACAGTATCTAGAGCTTTGTAGAGTTAGATTTTTTACCAGGTTAAAAATTGAGGGAGCCAATACTGACTATATGGAAATAATTAATTTAATAATTTAGTTCAACTCACTTAACTCAGCAGACATTTTCTAAGTACCTTCAACCATGCTGGGAACCGACTAAGGCCCATGAAAGACACACGAAATAACTAAAGCCAGATGTTTCCCCACAGAGTATCTATAGCCTACCAGGAAATGCTATTATGTACCCAGGTCAGTACAATAGTTTTGACACAGACAGACACTGGGAAAGCTTAGAGGGTTCCAGCACCCTTGCAGGCCACCTAATCTGGGGCAAAGCTGAAGACTGCTCAGCCACCTACCCCTGGTGGCTTGTTTGAATCAGCCCATCTCCTGGGAGATGGTAAGGGAGGCAGGGTAAGTACTGCTGTTGATGGTGGGTACCAATGGACTTCTAATCTGGATCACATCCCAGAGACAGAAGCACAAATAAAATGGAAATACAAAGCCGGGAGGTGGGGGAGGGAGGTGGGGCTTCCTTCTCCTGGGCATTGAGAGGGAGGGGCAGAAAGGGACTCACCACAGCTTGAATCTGAGTACTCTGACTGAGTTTCTCCCATCTCCTCGGGGAACGTGGGGCCAGCGGTGTGGAGGCACATCTCTGTATGCTGCGGGGACTGAGAGCCACAGGACGTGCACTTTGGGGGATGCATGTAGAGTGGTGAGTGGCCCTCGCTGCTGCTTCGCGGGGAGCCTGTCAGGGACCTGCCGACAGAAAACAGGAGCCTCAGCACCCACCTGGGAAGAGCGGTCTATGCAGGGGTCATGCTGACCTCTCTCTTGCGCTCAGGCAAGCCCAGACACTGGAATAGCCCTCTCCCCCTCGAAGGCTCAGAGCACCCCCCCTCCAAGCCCTCCTCTGCTGGCTGGAGTCCATGGGGTGCCCAACTTCCACGTCCAGTCCCAGTTGTTTCTCCTTAAGGCAACTCCCACAACCTCTCTCAATCTAAAAGAGGGGTTCCCCGCTCCTTCAAGACCGCAGGAAGTGCCTCTGGGATTTGTGGAATGCTTTTCTCCCACACAAGGGAATGCCCTCTCTTGCTATGAGAAAACAAAACAAAATGAAAGGAAAATACAACTTCAGTGTAATATGCATCCCGACTCGGGCTAATCGCCCCTCAGCATTTCATACAAAAACAAACTAGCTAGCCCTGTACTCTGCATCCGTCCGAAGTGACAACGCCCCGGAACTGCACTGGGGAAGCCCCTGACCTTAGACCCACAGGGCCTCTGAAATCACCTGTTAACGATGTTATTGAGCCGGCTGGCTTGGGGGATGGTAGAGTCCTCTCCACTGGCACTGAGCTTGGTTGGAGACTGAAGATCAAGGTTCGCAGGCTCCATAGGCGGCTGGCAGGCAGGCGGGGCAGGGTAGGCCCGAGGGGAGAGGCGCCCCAGCTCGGCCTGCTCAGAGCCCTCTGGTTTGGCATTCTGATTGAGGCTGTTCAGCACGATGAACTTATACTTTTTCCAGTTGCAGGCTTTCGGGTCAGTGGGGCTCTTGGCTGGAGGGGAGCCAGAAGCCTGAAGGATGCAGGCGCTCTTGCTGCTGCAGGACTCCGTGGGTGAGTTGGGCTGGCAGTCGGATTTCTGGGGACTCTGGGGACTAACCAGCCCCTTCCGATTCAAGGGAGCATTGGGGGGCTCGAAATGCAGGGCGATCTCATCCTCGGAAGAGGGTCTCTCTTCTTCTTTGCTGGCTTTGTCGCAGGGGAAGTAGGGGGCGCTCCGGGCAGAAGGGGCAGCAGGCTTGGGACCCTCAGGCACGCTGTAGTGCATGTCACTCCGTCCGTCCTCTGGGACCGCCTCCTTGGGCGAGTAGATGCTGCTGTGGCACAAGCCGGGGGACACCTCCATGGCCGGCCTGCTGTACTCACTGGGGACTGGCCTGGCACTGTCGCAGGGGAGAACCCGCTCTTTGGGGAAGGGGTTGGCCACAGGCATGCGGGGGGCGTCTCGGAGCTCCTCGTCGGAGAAGAGGAAGCTGCTGAGCGGGAGATGGCTGTACATAGGATAGGAGGCTGGTGGTGTTGACAGGCCACTGTATAGGCCAGGGGCAAAAGCTCTGCTCTCACACCCAGGGGTATTCCTTAGTGGCAGATTGTTCTCCACAACCTCACGACCTCGATAGGCCATGATGTCATGGGGCATCAACATCCGGCTGTTCAGGAACTCTTCACGTGGTGGCTTAAGTGCCGGGACCATTTCTGCCTCACTGTGGAGGATTTAAAAAAACAAAAAAGACCCAAATTAGAACTGTTGAACAGATGACCTTCCAGTGACACTGTTATATAACCATATCCGTGCTTGAGTCAGCTAGACATGGGAGATGTGGCTCTGGGGTAGGGAAACACAATTATAGGGCATTTATACCCAGAAGTCTACCAAGCTGGGCTACCGTTGGGGGAACAGAGGAAGACGAGCTACTCAGATAATCTGTGTCTTCTTGGGCATGGTCTTGGAAATGTGAGAAACCCATGTATGAATGTCTTGGAAACTGTAAGTCTTCTCACATAGACTTGCATGGGTTATAGAAAAGCTTTTAAAGCCCTTATCTCATTTCATGCGTGCAAAAGTCCTGCAGGGAAAAGCAGGCCATATTATACACATGGAAACAAGGAAGGAAGGATCTGTACAATGTTGGAACTATGCGACCAGATCATATTAACTAAAAGACCTGTCCCGTGTGCTCAACAGATTCGCAGGGAAGTTGATGAGGGAGAGCAGGCAGTGACCAGTGCAGAAGCCCTGGCTCTGGTGCAGCCTGGCCTGATTTGCAAACCCAGCTCTGACCTGGAGCAAGTTGCTTAACCATTCAGAGCACAAGGCCTGGCCTGTATAAAGTACTCCCAAATGATGGCAAAGATGAACTTGCCGCCTTTATCACCCACTGGAGACGAAAACACTGGCTGCAAATACTTAAAGGGACTTATGTGGGTGAAAAAAGTAGGGCACACTCTCCACTGACAGAGCTAGAATCCGAAGGGGAGGGTTAACGGGGCCAGATTCCAAGGGGCTGTACAGAGAGACTTTCCAACTACCTGGGGTAGATGGTATGACTCTGAGAATGCGAGTTTTCAGTCCCTGGAAGTGGTTAAATACAGACTAGAAATCCCTTCTATGGAGAAAGGTGGAAGTTCTCCTAAAGCTCTGCAGAAGGTAAGCCTCACGCAACTGCTCCATAGACCAAGGAGGATCACTTTGATCCTCAGGATCCTCCACCTTCTGATAATGTGCATGTCTCTCCTGCCTCTTGTGTAAGGGTTAGACCCAGTGAACTCAATTCTGTTCGTTCAGTGTCCTCCCAACTAGGAGCACGAAGACATAGACGAAGAACAATGCAGCTCTGTAAACTCACGCAGCCTGTGCGTGGGTAGGAGACCAAGGCACCTGTATAAATAGTTATCATAGAATTCTAAAGGAGAACTAACATGTTCAGATCAATGTTAAGAGAGGGAAGGTCGGAAGGAAGAGCAAAAGGCCGCCTGCCAAACACGGATGAGCTGAGGAAGTCAGAAAAACGGCCATGGAAAAGGCATCCAGTTTTGGCTTTGCAGGGGTGAATAGGGGGAAGAAAAAGAGACTAAAAGAAAACAGCGTGAAGGTGGGTGAGTTGGGGTACACAGAACATATACATCTGGGCTGCTGCAAGGAATTACATCTACCTAGAGTACATGAGTGAAGAGTACAAGCATGGAATAAATGTAGAAAGAGAGATATCCTGTGTCATGAAGGCTATCAAAGCACACGTGATTCCTGATCTAGCCTTTATCCACTGCTTCTCCTGAGGCAGCAGCTCACCTGGCCTTGATGAATTTCCTGCAGGTGTCCACAACATGCTCCATCTGTAGGTACATGGCTGTAGCCATCACAGCCATGATGTTGCCTTCCCGAAGGTTGAGCCTAGATGTGTACATGAAGTCCAAGAGGATGCAGAACCCTTCAGGGTTGATCTCAGGATCCAGGTTGATTACGCTGAGATTGCATTTCAGCTGGTCAGTGAAGATGCTGTAGAATAGGCCGCTGCAAAACAAACAGGTGCCACTATAGTGACTGCAAAGCATCTGTGTGCCCGGTCTTCCCAGAGCCCAGAGTCCCAGAGCCCAGAGCTCCATGGCACTTAATAATAACTTCTACTGGTGGAAGTCCAGCAGGTCCCGGGAATCCCTTAAGCATTTCGCATATTTACATTAGCCTGTCTTCTCCCTAATCCTGCAAGGTATGAACCACCGTGTTCCACCCTTACAACTGGGAAACAGGGTACGGAGATACTTTTGGGACCACATCACTGGTTTCTTTTCATCTAGTTTAGAACTCATCTGCAGTCACTGTTCTTACTTTATGTGTTTGCTGTGAGTGTTTTCCTTGCTTTATCACAAGAGCGTTATTTTTGAAAGTCTATTGCATGAGGAGCGGGCAGGGGATGGGTAATGAAGATATATCCATGTTTATACTCCACTGCCTTGCTCAAGGTGTAAAGAATACCAGAAGGTCAATTATTCCTAGAAGATATTTTTATTAATTAACTCAATTTACATCTCAGCCATAGGCCCCACCCCTCTCCCCTCCCAGTCCCATCCTCCTTCTACAACTCCTCAGAATAGGGACACCCAGACACCCCAGCTCATCTATTCACACAAGGACTGAGTTTGTCTTCCTCCCCTGTGGCCTGGTAGGGAAGCCCCATCAGGAAGAAGTGATCAAAAAGCAGGCAAGATGCCTCCCTAACTGGTAGGCCCACATGAAGCCTAAGATGCCCATCGAGCTTATCTTCTTGGGGGTCTGTGCATTTTAGTAAGTCTATTCTGCACTATATGACTAAAATCCATTTATAAGTGAGTATATACCATGTGTGTCTTTCTGGGTCTGTTCCTAGAAGATTTAGGTCTAATCCCAAACCATGACTTCAGGTCATGCTGTCTAGTCAGTTAAAACTAAAAGTCTAGGCTACACTGTTGTCTCAACTGTACTCGTTCTGGGTGGGTTGCTGGAGTGAGCCAGGCCTTCTCTAGTAAGTAGCTCTTCAACCATGGCGAATATCCTTAAATTCTCTGCACCTTGGTTTCCTGATCTGCTAAGTAAAAGGATATTCGTGGATGTGCTTAATAGGGTTGTAGCTAAAACAAAAACACTAAACACTAGCTATTCTGTTACATATCTATAAATTCCCATTCCCATATTTAAAATTTTTAATGCAGTTTTATTTTTATTCTCTCTCTCACATACACACAGACACACACAGAAACACACACATTAGCTAGATAATGTGTTCAAGGCCATCTTAGTCTACATTAAACCCTGTCTCAAAAAATATACTTTTAAGGGTGGTAGTCGTGCATGCCTTTAATCCCAGAATTTAGGTAGTAGGTGCAGGCAGATCTCTGTGAGTTCAAAGCCAGCCTGGTCTACAGAATGAGTTCTAGGACAGCCAAGACTAAACACAGAGAAACCGTATCTCAAAAAAATAAAAACCGATTTTTTTTTAAATAAAGTACAATTATGCCATAAAAGATCAGTGGCTTTCCAGCTGGGTTAAACTATTTAGGAGCTCTCTTTTGCATTTCATCCCCACACTGGTTAACTTAAGGTACTCTCTGCTGGCCGCAGACACATCTTGTCTTTAAGAGTTTGTGATTTCTTCACCTATTATGCCCAGAAACTCTTTTCCAAAGATGTGTTCATTCAATTATTTCCTTGAGTCCACAGCACAAGGTCCTGTGCTGAGATCTGGAGACCAAGGGAGTGTCATCTCAGACACAGAGTGGTCTACGTAGTCACCTCAACTTGCTGGCTGCCAATCCTAGCACCCCCCCCTTTATGTGGTCACCCTCCAACCCCAAACCACTCACCTGCAGGCCATGAGCACTGTCTTATGGGCTCTGAACTGCTCACGGCTCACCACGATGACAACGTCAGTCAAGATGTCCCGACTCCGGAGACGATTGAGGTTGAGGAGAACGTCACTCGCATGGCGGGTGAACTGGATACAGCTGTCAGCCGGCGAGGCCATGTTGTGTTTGCCTGGACAGAAGTTAACACTCCTGTGAGACCTTGAGAGCCTATTTCCTGCTTACCAAGAATACCGATGAGATGGCTTAGCCTGCTAAGGGATAGAATGCAACTCGGGGAACTAGTGGACAATTCATAGCCATCTCTGGACATTACTTCTCATAGCTGTCAAATGGGGAGAATAAAGGCTAGGGTAGGAAGCTCTTTAGGGGAAAGGGGAAAGGAAGGACTGAGAGTGGAGTGTTTTTCTGCATACTGAAGGCACTGCCAAGCATTGAGAGGCAGGGAGTGTGTTGCAATGGGGAGAAAACCACTCTTGGAGAGTTACCTAGCTAGCTTTGCCTTTCACCAGCTCTGTTACTTAGAGTATGCTGGTACAGTTCCTGGGCTTTGGTTTTCCAAAATAGGAACAGCAATACCTATGTGGTTTTTAAAATTAGAAATATGTGCCTACACCATAATAGGTTCTTTAAAAAAAAAAAAAAGCACAGCTATTTTTATCAGTATTTCATTTCATTATTCATCCCATGTTCTGCAATTGTTTTGTTCAATAGTTTGAGTATTTAGCAATAACACAATGCCTGCAGAGTAGGTAACCATGTTAGCCTGAACTAAGGATGAATAAGGGAATGAATGAATGACACCACACAACAGTACTAAAAGTTAGTGTCAGGTCAGAGGGGTAAGGGCTGAGATCTGTATGGAGAGAATTCATTATCCTTTGTTTAAGAGAAAGGTGACAGACCGCACACACACACACACACACACACACACACACACACAGGCTTGCAACGTTAAAATTAAAAAGAAACAATTCACCTACAAATTTTATAGCATGTAATTTGATTTACTCACCCAATGCCTTGCTTCACAGTCCAAAATTTTGCTTTAAAACTGCAAAGAAGAGAGCAAACAGAGATTGACTAAATGAGTGTTAAGATTGTCCACTCCAATCTTATTTTAGGACACACGTAGTTAGCTTTGCTTTGATAGCTGCAGCCTGCCAGCTGGTGCGGTTTCCCCACAAGCTAGCAAACATATTCCAGCTCCGTCCTTATAGAAACAGCAGGCATTTAGTAACAATGCCTTCTCCTTATGAGTAAAGGAATACCATTGCATACATTAATTAAATATACCTGCATATATATATATACACACACACACACATCAAAAGGCCATTTGAGTTTATGGGAAAAAAATAAGTAGTTCTTTCAATATTAATGAAAATGATTCTTCAGGAGCCTAAAAACACTGGATGCTATTCAAACCCTTGCTAAAAATATTATCTTTCAAGTCTTAGAATGATTCCACAAGGCTGATAGGGCCAATATCTTTATCCTTATTTCACTGGTGATGAAATTGAGACTCAGGGTTCAAATGACTTGTTCAAGACAAACAGCCAGGCAGTATTTCCTGATTCTCTGGAACGCTTTAGACTGAATACCAACTCTACAGAATAAAACCTGAGACACCATGTTTATGCATTCCTTGAGTATCTTTGCCCTCCTTTTCAAACTTTCCCCTCGCTCTGTTTCCAGGTCTAAAACTAGACAGAGGACTGACCATAGCTTCCAAGTTTGAGCTTCTCCTGGCTAGTGAAAGATTTAACTGTGTGGTTTATCTGAGAACTGGCCAGAGAGCCTTCAAGAGATTTAATGAAATATGCACTCTCCCCAAGTTGGTTTCTCTAAAACAAAAATCATTAAAAGCATAGGTGCAAGAATTCCCTTTATGGTCAAATGTGGGCTGCAAAGCGGAGCAATAATATATTGGAACTCTGTCCTCCCATTTAAACAGCACAGCCCTTCAGAGCCGCTTTCCGGGTAAAGGGACCTAAGGCCAGTGAGGTCATGTTGGGCCACGTAGATAGTTGATGGCCTGGCCCTAGGTCTTCTGGCTCAGATTCCTGTTCTCTTTCCAAGTCAGCCTACGTGCTGTAGGACACACAAAACAGCAGCACCCTGAAGTGGGTGAATCTCAGTTTTAAGTTCCTTCCCCCACACAAACTTAGATCCATTCCATGCTGCCGAGCCTTACCAAATGAACACTCTAAAATGTGAGGTTTCCTTGAGTCTGTAACCAAACACTCAGATATTTCTCTGTGACGCTAAGTGCCAGTCACCGATTCTCGGTGGCCTCGAGGTTAATATGTGCAAGTGGGTGTGCAGAGCTGGGGGGTAGGAAACGGGGAAAGAGGGAGAGGACAGAAAAAGACAAGAGAATCTATTTCTTCCAGAGCCCGTCCTAGTTCTGAGTGAGTAAAAAGATTTCTCTTGGTCCTCACCCAAGTTCAATGACTCTCTCTCTCTCTCTCTCTCTCTCTCTCTCTCTCTCTCTTTTAAATAAATGCTGAAGACACGTGAAGTTTATTTACCAACTTTCTCCTGCTTCCCCATGGAAGAGATCCATAAGCCCTTCTGGAATACTTGGGCTAAGCTTCAACCACCAGCTCACTTGTGGATTTCCAGTCACAGACTTTCGGAACCACAGGAAGCCCAGATTTGCCGTTTCACCATGACAAGTGGCAATGACTCACTCCAGACAGAAGCAAACAAAATAGGCAGCCCTTCTATGTCCACTGTCAGCCTGGCCTTAGGCTTCTTACATTAAGCCCGTCTCCCTCAAAAAAAAAAAAAAGCACATGCAGAGCAAGGGTGTTCTATGGAGTCACTCTCCTCTAAGGATTCACTTCTCTGTCAGTCGGCTGGTCTCAGCAGGTTCCACAGCCCCCTCCGGTGGGGGCTAATGTTCGAGCTGCCTCCCACCAAATGAAGCCTAGCCGGAAGCTCCACAAGCACTCAGCTTGCTTGTTTTAGAAATCACTCAGTCCTTTCCCACCCAGCCGTGCACCTTATCTCTTTATATGAAGGAAACTGAGGCTCCCAGAACAAGCCCTTGCCCAAGATCTCAAAACCAATCTCCAACAAAGTTCTGATTCCAAGGACAATCGGGCCAGCAAAGAGAACCCAACCAGAACTGGATCCCCACTCTAACGCCAGGTCCAGCTTTTCCTGGTGTACATTCAATGAGGCAGCGTCACTAAAGGAGCGTCCAGTGGGAGGGGGGAAAGGGAGAGGAAGAGAGAGGGGAGAAAAACTGGCAAAGAAGGCAACAGAACTGAGAACAGGAGAGAGAGAGAGAGAGAGAGAGAGAGAGAGAGAGAGAGAGAGAGCTCGCAACCGTCCTTTCTCTTCCCTTTGGGAGGGGGTGGTGGCAGCCGCACTCTCCCGCTCACACACACACCCGCACAAACCCCAGTCCCGCCGCCTGGCAAGCCTGCGCAGACTGGCTAACCCGCACCTAACTGTACCTGTCTTCCTGGGACTGCCCACCCCCTGGCGATCGGCTGGCACCGGCTGCCCATCCGCCTCGAAGCCCGGGAAGATGTGGCGAGGGCCGGGTGGTAGGACTGTAACGGCCCTTAATTTGGTTACATTCAAATAAATGGTTTCATGCACCTCGGTAGCTAGCATTGTGTATTTTTTTTTCCTGTTACTCTGTCAAAGCAGGGGGCCACGCCACGAGAGGAATGGCACAGCCCTCTCATTCCCGGAACGTAGTCGACCTCAGCTCTGAGGATTTCACAGAACACTCCTGCCCAGCGCGGGCTCCAACGAGAAGTAACTTTCCAGGAAGCCGCGGCCTGACAACCCAGCCCGGGATCGCTGGCTGCCCCGCGCTGGCAGGGGACAGAGCACCCTTTCCCCCAAATCCGCCGCCGTCCACACGGGTTCACCGGTCCCTGGTCCCTACCACTGCCCCTAGCAAGCTAAAAGCCGCGGAGAGCGGAGCCCGGCAGCCTGGGGACAGTCGGAGGCTCGCTTGATGATTTCCAGTTTGCCCTAGTCTGACAACTGCGTGCCCTGGGTTTTGTTTTATTGTTTGTCTTAGGGTCTTGATGTTTTTTCTTGGGTTTTCTTTCTGTCCTCTCGCTTGCTACCTCCTTCCCTGTTTTAGAAGGGGATGGGTAGATGAAAAGTTAAGGTCAAAAAGATGGAGTGCCGGGACTAAGATTCTCCACCTTTCCAGAGACCTGGAAATCCAAAGGAAAAAAAAAAACAAACAAAACAAAACAAAACAAAAAAACCTGGACGAAAACTAAACTGAAAGCCCCTTCCGCCTACGTTGGCCCGAAAGGGGAGGTTTCCGCCCAGCCCTCTTTAGAGCCAGAGCTACCAGGCTGAAGCCAGACAGACTCCAGGATTTCAGTATCTTATTTTCCCGAAACCGCAAGCTCCGAGACACGGCAGGGTTGCCTCGCCTCCCCAGAAATGAAACCCCTGTGGTCACCCCCTAAGTGCTCTCGGCGGCATCGTGCCTGTCAGGCAGGCGGTGTCTGCAGAACCCCTGTCCGGTCCGAAAAGTAACGGATAGCATCACCGCACCGCACATCCTTTCTGTGGTGGAGGCTGGATCAGGCTCGCACCCCCGACATGGGGTCTCTCCTGCCTTAAGAACCTGTTTTGTGGTCTCCTCGCCCCTCGCCGTGGGCTAACAGTGACAGAGGGAATTTTATGTGGGACAGGAATGGCTATCCGAGGAGCTTGTTGGAAGCGCAATCGTAATGGCGTATTTACCTCTGTCTAACGCTAGAGAGAGCCCGTCATCAAGGCTTGAAACTCCAGCCGGCTGCTCGCCCCGCCCCTCCTTTCCATTGACCTAGTTTGGCCACTGTCTGGATTTGGAGAACGCCTCTCTACTCCTCTCTATCCAGGATGGCTGTTGGATTATTGGTAATCTAATAATTTCAATAGCTCGCCAAAGAGTCCAAAGAGGATCCTTCAAGTGTAAAATCACGGTCTAGGGACAAGGAGTTTGAAGCGGGTATGGGGTGGGAGCTGGCTGACGCGCCGAAACATGCCTCTGGGCTCCCGGCAGGAGCGCTCTTTCCTAACAGGGTGCTCAGGTTCTAGCCACCCCTTTCTGGAGAGGATGGGTAGAGTCAAGACGTTGCTCCTGTTCTGGAGGCAAGGAAGGACCATATTGACGCCCCTGCCTCTGGGCCCGGCTGACCCTAAAGATGAAAAGACAAGTTGGTACCGCGATGGCCTGCGGGGTTACATGAGCTTTCATTTTTGTGTCCTGCCTCCGAGCTCTTGCAAGCCTGTAAGCTTCGAGGAAACGCAATAAACTAAAGGGATGCGTTTTATCGTCAAGATCTGAAGCACTGAAGGGATGCTCCCCACGAGCCTGGCCGAGACAGCCTCCAGAAGGCCCACAGACAATGCCAGCAGCCCACGTCCTTTAGAAGAGATCTCTTCCCCCGTCCTGACTGGAATGGAATCGGCACTGGGGTGGGTGGGGTACCGCGAGGCGGGAGAGAGAGGCATGATCTCCCCAAGCAAACAATGCCTTTTCAAATTCGATCTAGACAGAAGTCGGCCAAGGTCTTTATTCACGTTAATGAAGATGGAAGGCACTAACTGTCCTTGGAAAGCGATGAGTCAAACTTGACCGCGCTTCAGACACGTCCCCAGATTTTTTTCCAACCCGAACAGAGGCGCATTTCTCCGCCGCGGCCTGGGACAACTCCCCGCAGTGACAGAGGATGAACTGGATTCCTCTGGCCTCGGGAGAAGGGGGGGGTGGGGAAAGGGGGGGAGGGAGACAGCTGTGTCTCTGCAGTGAGGGCGCAGGATGCCGCTAGAGGCCGCCAACGCGGCAATGCAAGCGGTGGGGGGGGGGGGAGCTTTCAGTTAAGAGCTCTGAGAAGGAAAACTTTACGGAGGAGATGGGACACATTCTTAAGAATAAATCTCTATTTATTCACAGCCTCTATACACCGGCTTACGCGAACATACACACGCACACACACACACCTGGTCTCCCCCCAAGCCACCAAATACAGGATATATCGGGTGGAAAGGGACTGAGTCCGGAGTGCAAGTTTACAGACAGCTCGGTGCACATACCCAACTAGATGAAGTAGTCTCTGGTCACCCAGCTCTCTGTACAAGCACGCAGCACAGCCGTGAGATGCTCCGCCCCTCGGAATTTCTGTAACCTCCCCATGCCTGTTGTCAAAAGCCTTAAGCTAAGACTGGGAGAGAACCGTTTCCAATGCAGACTGGGGACTGCAGTGACCTAAGGTCAAACTGCCGTCCTCTCCTCTTAGATGAACTGGGATAAACTCCCTTGATGAATTCTCTGGAATCCAGAAACTTCCTGTAAGGCCTGATTCCACAACCGCAATGAAGAGGTTTAAACCTTAAAGCTCCTGAGAGTCCGGGTGCCAACCTTCTGCCACCAACTTTCTCTGTGGAGAGGCGGCAGACAGATGTCCTCAAAGAAAGTACTGTTTCTTTGTTGAGATGGACGTGACGGCTGAGCGACTGCGGATGTGGATGGCGCGAGCACACAGTTTTCATCTGTCTCGTAAAAACTTTGGGTGTCGGATGGCATCCTCATTGGAGAATGCCCTTCCATGTCAGTCCTGGCATCCGCATGCAGAGACCACCGCTCCGAGCGGGAACCTTGACCGTGACCTACCACTAGGTGGCGGACTCAGCCCGTTCAAGAATCACGGCTACCATAACCTTCTACACTCGGTACCCCTTCTCCTCTCTTGAGGGTGGGGGGGATTGCTTCTAAAACTCAAGTCGGAAAACATTTATTTGAGCCGATGTCATCTCGTTCTTCCCATGCTCACGCCTCTAGCTAACAGCGTACGGTTTCAGGAGCTGCTTTTGTGTATTATTTGGTTATTTGCACACACACACACACACACACACATCCCCAACCCCCTCAACACTAACTACACTTGCTTTCGGAAAGAACGAAACCTGAAAGTATTAAGAGAGATTCTTGCAAAAGGGGAGAGGAAGACAGACAGAGAGAGACGGGGAGGGGGGGGTAGCGAGAGCCGGGAATAACCTCTATGATCCATCCCCAAGAAGGAATGCGGGGGACCGTCACCCACTGAGCAAAGCAGGGGCGCGGCACCGAACGGAATACGGTCTTTGGGGTGGCTACTGATGTGGAACTGGGAAACAGCCGGCCAGCAGGGCCAGCGTGCAGAGCGCTCGCTCGCTCGCTCGCGCATCGCGGCCATCCGGTCCCACTTGTTGCGCAGTGTAGGACACCGGGCCCGCGCCAAGCTTGACTCTCACAGGGCTGCAGCCCAGCCTAGCGCCGCTCCTGCGGTTCGCAAACCTCTCTCCCCGGCACCCCGACACACGCCAACACAGCCCCCGGGGAAACTACAGCGCTTTCAGTTCCACGGTTTATCTCACAGCAAAACATTCCTCCTCAACCGACTGCGGGCAGCTCAAGCCAAGTCCGAAAGGGAAAACAGCTCCGTCAACCCAGAGAAGTCGCGGCCAAGAGCCAACTGCCTCCTATGCCCCCCACCTCCACTCTGTTAGGACACCATGCTGGCTTGGAAAAACAACGTGTTTCTAACCCGTCTGACAAACTTAACTGCAAAATATTGATGTTAAAAGTTCCATCAGAGGGATGGGGGCCCACATGCCTCATTACGGTCATTTCACAATTATTTTTCAAATATGTGACTTTTATCAATAGTTTCACCCACCAAGGGGTGGCGCTGCCGCACTGCCTCCCCTGAAACTTAAGTTTTTCTTTTTTTTTTTTCACAACGGAGTGGGATATCCCCAGCAGGGGACAGAGGGAAGGAAGGATTTTGACATCTAGTCATTGGCATTTACTCAACCCATAACTGGAACGCCTCCTCGGGGCTCAGTAAACGGCAGCTTAGAAATTTGGGATGCCTTTCCTGACCACCCAGCCCAGAATAAATTAGTCTTTTCAAGAAAACACTCCTGTAAGCCCTTCAAAAACGAGGAGAGGGATAGTAATCAATGAATACCCGCTTTCCTGGGCCATCTCGTCCCTCGGGTCACTTAGTTGTCGTGAACACTATATCCAGCCTTATCGT
Organism: Meriones unguiculatus; assembly: GCF_030254825.1. Taxonomy (NCBI): domain Eukaryota; kingdom Metazoa; phylum Chordata; class Mammalia; order Rodentia; family Muridae; genus Meriones; species Meriones unguiculatus. Next base: position 28,143,250 of record NC_083364.1, read on the forward strand.
CACTACCAACCGATCCTTAAAATCTCCCAACACCTGAAAGTATTAGAAAAGAAATTCTTCCAAATAGGATACTGGAAACTTCTATTTATAAACTGTGGTGGTGGTTGGCGGTGGGGGGGGGGTTGTCTTGTCCATCTACAAGTTTCTATTTTGGCCCCAGGACTCAACTGCAATCATTTTAGCAAGAGAAATGTCCATCTCCTGGTGTTCTCTCTCCATTTCCTCTCCCCCCCCACCCCCAGGGGCAAATATCTTTCCTTCTTTCATTAAAATCGGTATATGAAGAAGAATATGATTTCACCTCAGCTCCTTTGAGCTCATGCTTGCTACCTCCAGGAACAGAGTGTGGATCAGGGCCAGATGGACCTCAGCTTGGTCTGCAGGCTAACGAGGTCCTGCTAAAGTGCCAAAGGCTCTCGGTAGTAAATCTTGAGCAACCCAGATACCTGTCTCCAGATAGGACAGGCTGCCCCCTCCCCTATTTTCAAGTTATTTATTAAAACCACACACACCTTGCAAAGGAAAAGGGAAACCAGCGAACTGCAGAGGAAGCCAGTGGCATAGCTCAGAGCCACAAACTGTATTTCTAAACAGTCTTTTCCGAGGATCCCTCTCTTGGCCCCCTCCACTCCTCCCCCTTTTCCTTTTCTATCTTTCTTTTTCTTTTTCTTTTTGGTGGACAGTAACGTACCCACTGGCATTGTAATATTTTCCTCATGGGAATTATACAATATCTGAGGAAAAAAAAAGGCAATTTTTTAGGGGAAGGGGTGCGATGCTTGTCTCTAACAGCAGTCAAGAACCCTGTAATGGCTCTGTACTTCCAGCGCTGGGTTTGGGGTCATTTCTCACTATCCCTAACACCGAAACTAAACCTCTATTGGAGGGAGCACAACACAGAGTCTATTTATTTTACTCTTAAAAAAAAAAAAAAAAGAATGTTGTTTGGTACTGTTGTTTCTCATGGGGGAGTTTTAAAACTCATTTTTGCAACGCTCGTTCCATTTATCTCCAAGGTTCCAATAACACGGCATTAACAGGCAAACACAACCCGCAGTTCTCAAGACATTTAACGTTCACTGCTTCCGGCAGGGGTGGCCTCTAGCTCCCGCTGCCCCCCAGGCAGCCGATTTCCTAGGTTCCAACTCCCAACCCACTCCCGCCCCGGGCCGCCGCCGCCGCTTTTCCCCATTCCTACTCCCTCGAGGAGAGCCACAGGTTGCAAATCCAACCAACCTCGCAATCTGTTTTTGCAAAATCACTCACAAAGATCTCCCTTTCGCACCCGCTCCTCCCGTCCGGGGTCCCCCAGCCAGAACCACAAAGTGCCCCTTCTCCCTTCCCTGATCTTGCACATCAGGAACGCGGGCTAGGACTGTTTTTCTCCCTTCGCCCAAAATAAGGACCTTGGGAATCTGAAGCCCGGAGTCCGCTATACCCAGGCCCATAGCTGCCTTTTTTACACAGCTTGCACCAAGAGGGGTGGGGGGGTGGGGGAGAATGAAATTAAATTTAGGAAAGGGAGGGAAGGGAACTACCGCTGAGAGCCAACACAGTCACGCAGCACCCAAAACACAAACACCGCGGCCGCCAGAAATCCCGCCACCTCCCCAGAGCTCTGGGTTGGCTGGCCAAGATCCTCCCCCCCACCCGGTCCCGCACGCTATGAGCGCCGCAGGTGCAAAAAAGAAAAAAACAAAAAACAAAACAAAACAAAAAAGCCGCGCGCCCCTCTCCCGCCCACCCCCAAAAATCCCTGTCCCGCCTTCAAGCCTCCTTCCTCGGGCTGAGCAGACCGAGCGCACCCGGGTTCCCGACTGCCTCGACTCCAAGCAAGAAAGAATAATTTTCAAAGTATTCAACACCCCCCCTGCCCCGTACAAGCGAAGCCTCCCCCCCGGAAAAAAACACTGTCTCTCCTCGGGAAGATCACGGCTCTAAAGGAAACTGCAGACACGATACTTCATCTGGCTTTATGACCGAAAAAGAAAAGGGAAAATAAAACAACCAGCCGAGGAGTTTGGCTTGCATTCCCCCCCCCCTCCCCAACACCCCTTCCCCGGCCGACTCCCGTGCTCGGGTGCAAGGCAGAAACTGTGCGGGGCCGGGGCCGGTGGACGGCCGCCAACGCGGGCACCGGGAGGACGGAGCGGGGAGGGAGGCAGCGGCGGGGAAAGGCAGTTTGCAAGCGAGCGAGAGAAAAGCCAAGCCAAGCCGCGCGAAGCCGGCGGGGCCGCCGCGGTCCGCCCTCCCAGGCCGCGCAGCCCAGCGCCCGCCGCCCCGCGCCCCTGCCTTCTCCAAACACCGAAACCAACACCGGGCAAGGGCGGCACAGCCTCCCCGAGGCGGCCGAGGCGCTCCCAAGACAGCCAAAAAGAAAAAAAAAAAAAAAAAGAAGAAGAAGAAGAAGAATACGTATGCGTAAAGCTAGATCCTACAGTGGGAGAGACGTGGGGCTGATCTTCGGCATTTATTTTAACACCTGACAGCTAGAATCAATAAACAAGATACATTTATATCAAATAGATACACACAGGAAAACTTGGAGCCAAAGCATTTGGCAAAAGCGGAGGGGGAGAGGGGGAAAAAAAAGAATTAAAAGGTAAAATAATGATCATGAGCAGCGGCGGCGGCAGCGGCAACCAGCGGCAACAGCGGCGGCGGCGGCGGCGGCAGCGGCAGCGGCGGCGGCAGCAACAGCAATAATCACCTGGTGTCCGGCCTTTCCTAGAAACTTCTTGCATCACCACTTCTAAGAACCCCAGTTCTAAGAATCAACAGAGCTCAATTCTCGGAATTTGAGCTGCGGGCTTTACCACTGCTCCGCGGCAGGGGAGGACCCGGCGGCGCCGGCGCGCTCGGCGGCGCCCCCCGGGACGGCGGAAGGACCCGGGGCCTCGCCTCCCGCCGCCGTCCAGTGCGCCCCGGGCTCGCCCCGCGGCACCGCCGCCCGGAACGCCGGGGGTCCCTCGGCGGGCGCGCGCGGCTCCCGGGCGACCCTCCCCGTCCCCGGGCCTCCGATGGAACGGCCCGCTCCGCCGCCGTCACGTGGGCTCCTCCTCCGTGACGTCGGCGCCTTCGCTGTAGCAGAGCTCCGGCCTCTGGAATTCTGAGAACTAATTTGCTAGTCGGTGACATAAGAGGGGGAGTGCGCTGCGCTTGCCCGGGGGTCTGGGGCTTCTTCATTCTTCCTCTCCTACCCATAAACTCGGCTCCTCGAGCTTAAATGACACAAAAGGGAGCGGAGAGGTTTGAGCCTTTTGGAGCAAGTGTGTTGGAGGCAGGTTTAGGGAGGCGAGTGAGAGAGAAAACAATAAATGCCACAGCTCCTTCCAGCTAGAATATTAGGCACCACGAGAAAGCTATTTGCCAAGCAGTTTTCGGTGGGTTCATTTGTTTTCTTTTTTTATTTGGGAGAAAGTGTGGTGGGGGGTGGGGGCTTGGGAATGCTCCTTGTTGTCTTTTGATGATTTAGGGTTTCTTCTGATTTTTTTTTTTTTTTTTTTTTTTTTTGTCTTTTGCAAGTTTGTGGCATTATGTAAATCGTAGGAACTGTCAACCGTTGGTTTTATTGTCTCTCTGTTCTTTTCTTTCCCTTTTGAGTCGCTCAGGCATTTGAAGATGCATTATTTCAACACTCATACCGTTGACAGAAGCTTAAATGTTTGGCTACATATGATAGCCTAGCCTTCACCCCCCACACCCCCTTGCACACCGCCCTGGGTGCAGTTTTCTCTTTCCTCTTGGACTTTTACTAAAGGGAGGCTTTCCTGCACTTGAAAGAGATGGAAAAGAATTTGTTTTGGTTTGGTTTGTTTCTTTCCAGGACAGCAAGTGGGGTGGGTTTACTCTTTCTGTTACTGTTGACTCTTAGGGAAATTTTTGATGCTAGAAATGTGCGGATGGGGACATGAATGCTTGTCTGCTGCAAAATTTTGTGAAGCCAAATACATGTTTGTTTTTGCTTATTCTTAAGGTCTTGAACATTTTTTCCTTTTTTTTTTGAACCCATGGGTTCGTTTCAAGGTCGTTGGGGTGGGGGGGGATCTCTTCAGTATGTGCTGAAGAGATCAGCCTGAGGGAATTCTAAGGGCCTGGCTGCCAGGATCACAGATACTGCTTGTATTGAGTACAGGCTGTGCTACATCTAGACGCACAGTTAGCAGCCTGGTCCTCTCTGTTCTGGAGCTGAGCTGGTGTGTGTGTGTGTGTGCGGGGGGGGGGGGGGGGAGAATCAGTCTTTCTCTTCTTTCTTTCTTCCTTCCTTCCTTTTAAAGGGGGATGCAGGGCAGAATCCTCTCACCGTGGGCCCTGGCTTGTTTGTTCATAGCTGCCAGTTTCCCTATTTAAATGTTGGTTGGGGTTTTGCCCTCCTACTCATCCCTGGATGAGGGAAGACTCCTGTTTCTTTTATGCCTGTCTCTTGCAAGAAGGGTGTGTGAGCTAAATAATATTTTAGACTCCCTTAAGAATTAGAATTAACCTAAAGTGTCTGGAGCCAAAGCAGCTTTCAAAGGTCAGGTTGTTCTGGGCTTAAGCTGTGAAAGTCATTCAAGTGGCTTGAGAAATCACAGAGGGGGTTCTGCAAAATTTTCTCCGTATGTTAATTTCTAGTAAATATCTGTGGACCACAACCCTTAGTGTGGGCTTAAAAACAGAGATGTGAGCAGAGCTCTGAAAGACTGCTGATTGCCAGGGTACGGAGGATCCCTGCCCCCACCCCCTCAACAGTCCTATGAGGTCCTATGAGAAGTTTCGCCTATGCTGTTGTTGGAGTAACACCACCACTTCAGAAGGTGATGTCACAGGTTTTAGAACCGGAGGAGTCCAGAGGAGCTGATTGTTTGCAACTTACAAAAATCCGTTGTCGGTCCCTGAGAGATCTGAATAGTTTAATGCGTATTGGCAGATGGATTACCTCGGTCTCGGCGGAAAAGCCTGTCTTGTGAAGGATTTTTGAGGAATATGCATAGGCCCTAATCCTATCACTGTTGTAGAAATGAACATTTTACTTCCAAAGACACCCGACTTTGTCAAATGGACCCATGCTGCCGGGAAGCAGGGTTGCTGCTCTGGGTTTTGTTTTCTATTTAGAGTCCCCTTCCCTCTCATTTCAGAGTATTAACTAAATTCCATTGACCAAAAATGACACCCTGATCTTGCTGAAGTGATTTTCTTTGTGTAGCTAGCTATCTGATTACTACCTTTTCCCTAGCATTAAGTACTTCAGGTTTCTCGGCTGCAACTTAGCTTTGGAACGGGAATTGTATGGTTTTGCTGTATTGTTTGGCCTATAAATAGAATTGCTTTTAAGGAGTTTTTGGTTATTTTTCTTGTCAAAGTGACGGTGTGTCTCATCCCCTGACTCCTAACCACCAAGCCTTAAACACACACACACAGCCTGTCCATCTTGTCTTCTCTTCGCTACTCTCCTCTTAGCCCCATGGGGGCGCTGCAGAGCAAAGGGAAATGTGCTCCCTCAGGCGGTAGAGCCAGCCAGAGTGGGGGCTGGGAAGGAATTTACCCTTCTCATACCTCAAGCCCGCTTTGATTCTCTGAAGTTTGGGGAGCAAGAGCCCACCAGGCCTGCTTTATAGATAAGTATGCCCATCCCCAGGGGCCGTATATCCTCCCTGGGACCATGTGTCAGAGTTTGTATTACCGTGGTGGTTTTTGTTGTTGTTGTGTTTTGATTTTTTCCCCCCTTCTCGCTCGCTCTTTTCCACCCAAAAAAAGTGTGTATGTTGGGAGAAAATATCCGGAAGGAGGCACCTACTTTTAGATGAGTCTCTTTTCTCTCAACTGAATGAATGTTGAAGAAAATTGTGCCCTTACCTTTCAATTACTTCAGTTCCAGGAAAAGTAGCTTTAGTGAATTTTATACCAGTATAATCTCTCTCTGAATGTCCTTCCTTCTCTTATTATTGGTCTTGCTCCATCTCTCCGAGCCATGCGGGCCCCTGAATTCTACAATAATATTATTGGACTAAAGAAAAGAGCGGGATAGATTCAGATTCTTTTAAATCATCCTTAAAGAGACCCACAAGTGAATCCCATGCTCTGGAGTTCTAGGAACTATTGCTGCAGACATGGGAACATCCTGTATCAACTAATGCCATGATTTAATGATTCCCGGTTGCTAATATTCAGGATAGAGGGCCAGACAACTTCCTTGCCCTATGGACTGAACTTAGGAATGAATCCTTGATCACAGCTCCTGAGTAAGTATAAGCTTTACTACAAAATAAAATATCCTGGTACTAATACTACATCTGTTGAAGGAATGGAACACATTTCATACCCAGTTCCCTTCACAAAACCTTTTCCACAATTCTGCCGTGGTTGAAACGGAAACTTATCTATCCTGGGGGTAAACACTGTCCTGCCTGCTCTCCCTGGAGGCTTGAAATGGAAGTGTCCCACCTGTCAGGAGCTCTGGGCCCTCCATAAGTCTCTAAGCTGCCATGTCACGGGACTGCAGATTTTAGAAGAAGTCCCCTTACAGATAGTCAGTCACCCCTGCAGGCTCTGTCTTCCTGAATGCTAGACTGGCCCCCATGAAGGGGGATGTGCCAACCCAGAGCCACGGCTGAAAAGGAATCCATGTGGTCTGATGGCCATGGTCATTTCTAAAGATCAGGCTGACCTGACAATCTGGGTTTGGGGCTGTGTATGCCTTGTTGCTTGTAGGACGGTGGCCAGCAAGACAGCATTAGGCCCAATGTCAACTGTAGCTGTTTCAGAGAGCCAACTCCAGGACATGCTTATGGAAGTTTGTTTGGTCATTTGGATGTGGTTTTTTATACTACCTGAGCTATAAAACTTGGCAGTGCTTTTGAAGAGCTGAGGGAGATGTTTGTTAACGTTTACCTCTTTATTCTATTTCAAGTCCCTCATTTAGAACTGCTATAAACAAGCCAGACATATATCTATAATTCCAGCATGGGAAAGTTGGAAGAAAAAGGATTACTTGTTCAAGGTCATCCTTGGCTTCATAGTGAGTTGGAGGCCAGCCTGGGCTACATGAGACCTCATTTTTGAAAAAAAAAAAACAAAAAACCTGCTATAAACTCTTCTAGACAAAGGAGAAGGCTCTTGGTATGTTTTTAAAAATAGAGAGGTTAGTAGAGTTCAGGGAGATTGAGGGAAGAGGAGGAAATTGGACCAAAATGTAGAGACATTGAGACAGGAGGACAGACTTGGGTCAATTCCCAGCTCCACCTTTAGAAGAGGATGCAGCCGCATTTCATTTTTTTCCTCTTGCTCAAAACAGGTTTGTTCCCATTTTCTCTCTCTCTCCCTTCCTTCCTCTTCCTCCTCCTCTTCTCCAACTCTTCCTTTTTCTTCTTCTTCTTGTTCTTCTTCTCCTTCTCCTCCTCCTTCTTGTCTGCAATGCCACTGTCATCATCTGCTCCCCTTTAGCAAACCTTTCCAGCCTGGCTTAGAGTATTTTCATCACAGTACTGACTGTCCATGTTTTCCTCGCGTACTTAAATGGCAATAAATATCTAGATTTTTAAAATAGAGAAGTGTCTGGGATGGGAAACACGCAATCATTTGGTTTTCTGCATTCCATCACTGTTTTTGAGTAGCAGGGCTTTCACTTCCTATGAAACCTTAGCATGAGGAAAAGCGGAAACTGGACTATAAAGTGAGAGGGATGAAGGGAGGGACTTGAGTATTTGTGGACTCAAGGTGGCTGGCCAGCCTACCAGGCTGCTCTCTCTACCACCTGAGGCTAGGAGTGGAAAAACTTGATTTACATGTTGTGCTTTCTTCTTCTTCTTCTTCTTCTTCTTCTTCTTCTTCTTCTTCTTCTTCTTCTTCTTCTTCTTCTTCTTCTTCTTCTTCTTCTTCTTCTTCTTCTTCCCCACACCGCCCTCTATGCACCTGACCATGCATAAGCCTATCTGAAGCTGGCCTGGTGGCAGGGAAAGCTGGAGAGAGCAGAAGAATGTGCAGAGGGAGGAGGGCTGGTACTTTTCCATTCACATCTCCACGGTGGCTTTTCTTGTTTATTTCAACCTCCGCCCGCAGAAACTTTTTCAGCTGCCCGAAATTCAAGTCATTAAACTATCCCCTGAGGCCAGGCTGCAGTGGCCGGTGCATGTACCCTACATGCCAGTTTCTATGTAGCCCGTGCACATACGAAGAACACAAACCTGGCTCTGAGGTACATAGAATGAGGGAGAAGAAAAGGCTGGCTTGCCGCCCAAAGCCTTGGTTTCTAATTACAGTTCTGCCTGGAAGTTTTTACAAGGCAAGGGCAAGGCCGCTGGAGGACTCAGCTTCCTCACCTATGTAAAGGAAGAATAGCCCAGTGACTTACGGGCTACCAGTGTGCTGTGACTTCTACGACTCTGTAACCTAGACATGTATTTATGTACTTTAGAATGGGATATGGAAAGGGTCTGTTGTGCGTATGCGACTGGGGGTGGAGCAAGAGGGTAGAATTAATAAGCTTTGGAGTAAAGGAAGGCAATCCTCAAATACTCACCTTATCAATTTTTAACCAGTTGTAGACCAAAGTCTCTGATTGTGCTGAGTGAGTCCAAAAGCCACGTGAAGGCTTGCTAAGGATCTGAAGGGGCAGGTTCTGAGACCCAGTGCCATTGTTGCTCTATGAGCAGAGGTGACAGTGCCTAGAGGCTTTTCTCTAGTCCCTGCCTTTCAGGTTTTTTTTCCTTTTCATTATTATTATTATTATTATTATTATTATTTTCTTTTTGTTGTGGAAAACTGGCTCAGTCAATGACAGAAAGGGAAAGACAGGTGTAAGCAGGACAGTCTTTAAGCCACTGGACTTATTGTGAATATGGGAAATATTTCACGCCTTGAGGAGGGAGACATGGGTAAGAGAAGGAAGAGGGAGGAAGAAAGGACCTAGAAAAAGCCCCTGAAAGCAATGTGGAATTCGCTCAGTGATAATGGCACTCATAGTAAAAAAAAAATTAAAATCAGAGGAAAAAACAAGAACAGGAAGAAGAGGGGAGAGAGAGATAAAGAAAGAAAGAGGAAGGAAGAAAGGAAGGAAGGAAGGAAGGAAGGAAGGAAGGAAGGAAGGAAGGAAGGAAGAAAAGTCCAAGGTTTATCAGACCAAACTTGAAAGGAATGACACATACTTTCTAATACTGTTTCATATCTATCTATCTATCTATCTATCTATCTATCTATCTATCTATCTATCTATCTATCTATATCTATCTATATATATATATTTAAATTTAAATCTCTGGTCTTTAAAAAGAAAAGCCTAAAGTCTCTTAGGCTTGAGTGTTTAAATGATGTTTGACCTTTCCCTATCATCTTCAGAAAATAATACAGTGCCCTTAATTTTTCAGCTCACCCTCTCTACCAACCTTTTCTCCACTTAGACCATATGAATGCTGGGCCTATGTGTGAGGAGGGGGAAGCCAATTATATTCCTTCACCCTAAGACTATTGAGAATTGTGCTAGAAGTGAGGGAGTCCTTCCCAGTGTAACTAATCTTATGTAACCAGAAACTGAGCCTCAGACAGAATGCCCTCATTCACCGCATGCACTGTCACAGAGTTGGGCCCAAAGCTCAAGCCCAGGCCCTACAGTCACTGTGCTTACTGCATCATTCCTTAGAGAAAGCTGGAATAGGGCCGGCAGTCCTGTAGAAAAGCTATTTGCTGTGGCTTCGCGACCAGAGGCGCTTCTTTTGACATTCTCTCTGCTGCTTTTACATGTCAGTATTAGTGGCATTAGTGTTCGTGGCATGTCACAAGACTGAAAGAAGGCCATAGTACACAGGTCTCATGTACAGGACCATAGAGTTACACCATACTGTGACTCACTCGTGTTCATTAATCTGCAGCATCTTACAAGAAAGCAGTTGCATCATAATCCTGAATGTGTTGGTGCTTAAAATACAACATTTAAAATATATTTGGCCAGAAGCAGGAATATCTAGTGCTCAAACCCTGGTTTCTAATGCCATTTTGATTTGTTGGTTTGTTTGTTGATTGTTTGGAGACAGGGTTTCTCTGTGTATCCCTGACTATCCTGGAACTCACTGTGTAGACCAGGCTGGCCTTGAACTCAGACATTCACTCGCCTTGCCCTCCCAGGTGCTGGGACTAAAGGCCTGCACCACCACCACCCAACAGCCTAATTCCATTCTTAGTAACCAGAGGGCAAGAAAGAAGGCTACCTAGAGAAAGGGCTGCGTTTAGACCAGGACAGGAAATATACTAAATAAAAACGAAACACCATACAGTTACATGAATTACAGAATTTTGAAAACAAAGCTAGCATACACGGGGCCCCAGTCCTGTGTATGGACAAATTTCAGATTATTATCCAGTATACAACACAAGCATCCATGAGTCCATGTGATAAAGTTATTAAAAAATAATAAATGGAGGAGAAAAGACATTCAATGCAAAATCCAGTAATTTTTCAGATTTTGGATAGACATTTATTCATTTGTGTGTGTGTGTAGGTCAGAGGACAACTTGCTGGGGTCGCTTTTCTCTTTCTACCTTATGGGTCCTGGGGTTCAAAAAGTTATTAGGCTTGTTAGCAAGCACCTTCATCCATCTGGTTATCTTGCTGGCCCATATGCCCCTACTCTATGTATGGATTTCATAGAACCTTTTTTCCAATGATGCAGTTTGTGCAAATGAGTGAAGGGGAGATAGCGTGAAGAAATCTGGAAACCCCCATTTCAGCCAGCTGATCAAGGACACTATCAACAATAATAAATCATATTGATGTTATGTGCCCTTCCTACAACATGATAAAAGCGGAGTTTTATCTTTATTGTCTTTTCTCCATAGTCCATATCTAATCATAAGAAAAACACTAAATATTTTAGTAGGGGCCTCCTACAACACACTTGACCAGCAATTCTTAGAATTCACATGATCCTCAAGGTTGTCTGAAACAAGGAAAAGTCCGAGGGATTGGCACAGCCAAGAGCAGCCTCAGTGATGTGGCAGCCAAACAGAGGAGCAATCCTGAATGGGATCATTGAATAGCAAAAGTCATAAGAGAAACCTAAGCAAGAATGAATCAATAATAGCCACTAGTAATATTATCTAGAGAGTGTTACTAATTATGAATAGTAGGGCAAACGAGGTACAGGATTATTCTCTGGACTATTTTCTCACATTTCTGATAGTATAAAATTATTCATAGAAATAAAGTTTAGAACTCAAAAATATTAATGTGTAATTTTTTTTTTCAGTATTAGAAACTTCCAAACAGTGATCTGGCCTCCACTGAATTCAGGCAGGTTCTGATTCTCACTCAAAGTAGAATCAGGACAGCATGTTTCTTTACTTTTTGTAATAAATATGTATTCATCCATTCATTTGGTTCTTGAGGACAGGATTTCACTATGTAAGCAAGACTGATGTAATGATCCTCCTGCCTCAGTTCCCAAGGTTCTATGACTGATTAAAGTCATCAACCATCTTCCCCAGCTCTTCTGTTTATTCTCCTAGCTCCTAAATCGAAAGTGACTTAGTTTTTGTGTGCCACCATCAAGATAAAGAGCCATCAGAACACTAAGGAGACACCAGAGGCCAAATGTACCTATAGCAGCAGTTGAACCAAGCCTTCTCCTCATTCCAAATGCCTAGTGTTTCTCTGTGGAAAGTCTTCATGGAAACAGAACTTTCAGTAAACATGCCATCAATTCATATGGGACACACGGAACCCAGGGCTTTGTTGCCTTCAGCATCTTCCCAAAGTGTCTGATTTTATTCAATATGTCCAATGGCATTGTGGGTCAGCAGAATTGTAAGTGTGGGTGTGTACAAGAGCCACGGGCTGAACGGCCAGCTAGGAGCTTACAAGTTTATGTGGCTATGTCCCGTCAGATCTACACTGAATCAGTTATTTAGCCACAGTGTCTACTTCAGCAAACTGACGATTACTCCAACATTGATGCGTAGTGACTTAGAGCGTCATGTTGATTTCTAGCTCTTTGTTAAGCCATCAGTAGCTTTTAGTTCTAAAGCTTATTCAAGTTAAGTATCTCTTTCCTTCTCCCCTCCAGCTTTTCCCAATTCTACCAGCCTCCACGTCAACTCTAGATGGTCTTTGAAGCAACACTTACATACATTCATTGTATATATAACACTTAAACAGCTCCTGGAGAAATGCTGAGAGACTTAATCGCACTGTGACTAATATGCCTTTTCCAGAAACGTATCTGATCACGTGTGTCAACACTCAGGAGCACAGTCTTGCCCTTTGACCCAGTGTTCCACTTCTAGGAATCTATACTCTAGGTGGAACTGAACATGCAGGAAAGCACACCTCGGAATGAATATGTGCATGTTAGCGTTGTATCAAATATTAAAACAATCTACGTGTCTGGTCATGACTGGGTTGGCAGAGAGGTGATTAAGGGGAGAATGGTTAAGGAAATGACAAAAAAGTCTGAAAGGTTGAAATTGAAAAACATACACGGGGCTGGGTGTGGTGGCTCATACCTTTAATCCCAGGACTCAGGGAGCAGAGGCATATGGGTCTCTGTTGAGTCCAGCCCACCTAATCCACATAGTGACCTCCAGGCCAGCCAGAATTACATGGAGAGACTTGTCTCCAAACAAACAAACAATGCAGATGGTAATATGTAAAGCAATGAAGCTGCATACACACAGTGTACCTGTTGTAAGTCCATATGACACATTCACAACTATATTTTTAATATTTAATTTAATATTTATGGAAAATAGGCTAGATATAAATAAGAGTACTCAACTAAAAATGCTTGTAGTGGCTGCGTTAAGGTCATAGGGCTGTAGATTGTTTTCCCACTGTTCTTTCTCTTTGAAAATGTCTAAAGTCCATCACCTGTGTCACCAGCACACACAGAAGACATGGCAAACCCCAAGTGGTGTCTTGTCCATGCAGACAGTGAATTGCCTGACTCACAGTTTTGAATATTTGACTTAAGGTTACAGTCACTCACATTCGTGAGGCTCACCTCGAAAGTGAGAACTAGCCCTACCACTCGTGGAGAGAGAGGACCTTTTGCTCTGGAAACACTGGCCTCCCCAACAACAAGCTGCCACCCTTTCTATGGGCATTGAGTACAAACAGCTAAAATGAACCCACAGATCTCTGATCTGTCCCACCCACGTGGTGCTGTGGGTATCTTGTTTGTAGGTGTTTCACGACATTTGTAAATGTCAAAAGGTTTCCTGGGTGCTGTGCTAGGAAGCCACCATGTGCTCTCCTGGTAGGTGAATCCTGAAGATGCTCTTAGGTCAGTAGGTAATTTATTTTGATTCTGATAGCATGTTGGACTAGAAAATGCTAGAAAAAAAAATTAAGATGAACTATTTCTACGTCTTACCATCAAAGAATCACAGAGCTGTTAAGCCATTATCAGAGGCTTTCGAAGAAGGTCATGGGGGTAGATGTCATCCAGAAGTTGAGAGCAAGGATTTTACACTACAGATGTGCTCCCTCGTTTTTTCATTCATTCTATTCACACATGTACTTCCTTGCTCAAACTCATATTTTTATTAACCTTTTGTGAGGTAGACACTATGCAGAATGAATAAAACATGGGCTCCTGACCACAGGCCTTCAACATCAACTGAAGATCCAGAAAGGTGCTGAGGCGTGCTTTAGGTTATGCAAATGATGGTGCCTGTACTAAGACTTGCCCCACAAGTCCTGATTTGTAGCCCGGTAAAACTCTGTGACTTCTCAGAGGCTGTTCCCAGATACAACTCTACTATCGGAATGAGGCACTGGCTCCCTTGTGACCTGAGCCCTTTGAAGTGCTTGATCTGGTGTTTATGAACACTGAGTATTGCGCAGTCACCTCAATGTACCATCCACGAAAAGATCCTACGTGACAGTTCACACCCTCTGCTTCCCCATCATCATCACCATTTTTGCTTGGCTTTTAGGCCATCGTAGCACAACTAAAACAGTTCATTATTCCAAGGAGAGTAGAGCCCCATCTGAGCTCTCACTTTAGCTTTCCAAGATCCTTCTTGGAAAGCCTATTGTTCTGAGCCACATGTTCAACATGCATGTTTTGTATCAACTAAACTCTAGCATAAACGCAGATCACCCAGCAGCATGTTGTTCTGATGCATACAACTTCTTCAAGTTCCCCACAGCCTGGACTCTAGAATCCACCATTGTTTACAGCAGAAACAGGGCACCATGGTGTCCCTTCAAAGAAGGTCAAGTTCACCAGAGTTCTATGGGCATTCTGGAACTTTGAGTCATAATAAGGGTATTACCTCCAGGTTTCAGCCCTGCATCAAGACGAGCTTCCACAGCATTCCAGTATCAAGACCTGGCCTGCCTCAGGTGGCCCCATCAGCCAAGAGCTGCAACTATTTGTTTTCTGTGCCCAGGCCAAAACAAACTGGATGTTATAGTAGGCAACTTTCCACTCCTATAACAAATGCCGATGCAATAAGGTTGAAATTGAAAACGTTTATTCTGACCAGGTTTTAGAAGTCTCGATCAGGTTTATTGGCCCTGTTGTTTGGGCCCTGTGGCAACACAGCTTATCATGATGGAAGAATGAGGTGCATTCATAGGAAGGAAGGGAAGATGAAAGGCAGAGGTGATAAACCAGAAGCCCTCCTAAGTATATCTACCTCTTAGAATGTTTCACCTTCCCCTAAGAGTTCTAGGATGAAGTCCAGCCTTTGACATAAGGGACTATAGGGGGCATTCCAGATCCAGACAGCACAGATACAATGGAATATACACATTGCCCAGCTAAGATTTTACAATTAATTGAAAGTCCAGCAAGTTTCAAATTGTCAGGATTAACCTTGCCATTTGTAAATACTGATTCTAACATTTCAGCAAAAGACAGACTCCAAGCGAACAGAAAAAGATTAATAGGGGTCATAATTTAGAAAGGTACATTAAGAATCGAAGTAATGCAGAGTCAAAAAACGAAACCCTTTGGGCTCTCAAACTTTTTCCAATCTCGTATAGAGTTTTCCACACCAGACTCCCAAGAACACTCCCAGAGAACCATGTAGTTGCCTCCACTCTACACCAATAGCTTCCATGCTTTGATCTCTGTCCTGGAGAATAAACTCAAGGTCAGAGGTACTTCATTTTTGTTTTCTTAGCATAGTATTTGACAGACAGTGCTCACTTAGCAAATGTTGACAAAGTTGAAGAAGAAAGAACTGAAAGAGAATTCACTGTGAAGTCTGGGGACCCAGATTACAGTTAGACACTCCACATTTGACTAAGTTCTCTGGATCTCAGTTTCTTGTTCTCTAAAGTGGTCATTTCCATGAAGGAAGAACCTAATTGCATCTCATTTGAATTAAGGGTAATGGAGGAAAAGGTGATCCAAAACTCATAGTTCTGAGTGTTTGGCGAATGATTAACCAGATAGTAAACTGTCATAGTCAGAGGAAGGTGTTCCCTTATTTGGCAACACATTCTGAGACTTATGTTGTGTCTAGAAAAAATTGTATTTCAAGAGCCCTGTCTTGACTTTGTAACCATCCTTAAATATGATGATTTCACTTCCTCAAATGCTTTAAGCCTTTAAGTACTGGAAGACATACATTTTTGCTAAAGATAAACACTGATCCAAAGAAAATTTAAGAAGATCATCAGAAAGTCGTTTTGTTCTTGAAATGCAGAATTGGAAATGAACCATTTTCCCATAGTGGGAACTGAAATCCAGTGTTAGATCCTCGTTTCTGGTACCTTCTTCCCCTTTCTTCCTCCCCTTTTACTTTAGCTCCTCCCTACACCTTCCCTATGCCCAAATAGGAAAATAGAAGTTGTGCTGAGCTTACTTCACTATTAGAAAAATGTACAGTAAAATGCTAATTGATTAGGCCTGTGTTCTAAGATTGGCAAAGCAGCTGCTTACAAAATTTTCAAGCAATTGAAATGATGGATGAGTTATCAAAATAATGAGGTAGGGTAATTATCTAAAAACCCCAAATGATAGAAAGAAAACTGGTCTAACTCCGTCCTGTGAGAGGCTCTTTAAATCTTTCTTTTCTCTCTGCAGCAAATGCAGAACCATCCCCAGAACGTTATAGTAAATAAAAGATCTTCATATGGATTAGAAAATCTATCAGCATTGGCACTGAGGGGACAGAGTTAATCCACCAACTGAAGAAGGCAATAATCAAACAAATAGAACAATAGAGTTCTATAAGGGTTTCTTATAGTATAAAATAAAAATAGCTATTAAAAAAACCATCTTGTCTTGATTATGGAGATGGATAAAGTACCTGATGCTTAAATGTGAAGACCCAAGTTCAGATCCCCAACAGCAACGTGAAAACCCTGGCATGGTGGTGTGAGTCTATAACTTAGTATACATGTGGGGACAGAGAAGGAAGGAAGGCAGAGTCAGGCCCATCCTCAGCCAGTCCAGCCAATTGGTGAGCTCTGGGTTCAATGAGAGACTCTGTCTCAAAACATAAGGTGGAGGGTATTCAAGGAAGACACTTGATTGTTGGCTTTCACTTTCCACACTCATGTACACGCACATATAATTCCATACAGGTGCACACAAACACCCCCACCCCAACTCACACACACAATTTTTAAAGCCCAAATTGGGGGCCATAGAGTGGCTCACTCGATGAAGTATTTGTGACACATCAATCCCAGAATCAGGTACTCAGCAACCACTTTAAAGCCAGGAACTGTGCCTTATAGATCTACTGTGGAGTAGATCTATAATCCCAGTGCTACTAGATGGGTGAAGACAGGTAGATCACAGGAGCTCAGTGGCCAACAGAGCTCAGAGTTGATAAACTCTGGGTTCAGTGAGAGACCCTGACTCAAAAGAAATGGAAGCGAACTGTCCAGAAGGATAAAGGAAGATACTTAAAGATCAATCTCCAGCTTCCACAGGGATGCATACACACATGCGCACACAGCCATTTGCACACAGCCATTTGCACACACACACACACACACACAGCCATTTGCACACAGCCATTTGCACACACACACACACACACACACACACACATATATATTACTTTGTGAACATATATACATATACTACATTCATACAAAATAAAACTAAACAAAAAAAATTTAAAAGCCTTTCCTTCTCTCTCTCCTTTCCCCCACCTCTTTCTTTTCCTCTATTCCTTTCTCTTAAAGGATGACTGTAAACTCACCATGTTGCCTAGACTGGCCTTGAAGATATGACCTTCCTTCCTCTACTTCTCAAGTTCTGAAATGGAAGATGTGTGCCACTATTTCAGGAGCATCCCCTGGTCTGTAGAATCTACAGTAAGTACTTAAATGGAACAGAAAACTCGGGAGATTCCACAGAGTGGATGGGCCACACCTGAAGGTGGCAGGCTATTGCATGGCATCAGAATACGTACAATTTGAAGCCTGCCTGTACCTGCCAGTTTGGTCAGCGCCAACCCCATGATTAAGAGATCATTTATTTTTGGATTACTAGAGGTAAAGAGTTAAGAATATTGTTGTCTGAGGCCTAAAAACTGAAAATAGGTGAACCAGGACAAAAATTATGATCCTGAACAATATTCCATATTGGGAAAGGACAGCCATCTCCAACGTTAGTTCCATGTTTCCCCTTTCCAATTATTCCATGTCCAACACACTTCACCTAAACATACTTGTGGGCACCTTATTCTAACCCCAAATGAACCTATATCTAGGGGAATCAAAGCAAAGGAACTATCAGAGCAAAGTATAGCATTCTTAATCCTGGAAACTGGGATGGTCCAGGAAGAGAATAGAGAGAGTACTGTAAGATCTGAGGAGTTTAGAACAGAAATATGGGGAAACTGATCATATTCTACTATATTTCCTCAATTGAGCACCAACTTGGGTCATACTTTTTCAGCACTGGATTAACCACATATACATATCTTCAAGCTTTATTAAATCAGAAGCTACAAGAGTCACTAGCACAAAAGTTAATCATGAAGTATGTGCCTCGTATACACTGACTTCCAGGTTAAAGTTCACAAATACAATGTTCATGGACTCATTCGTGAAGAAGCTCAGGCTCTACAAGAGGAGATAAGCATCCACAAATTGATTGCCCTGTCAAAACGTCACAACTGGGATACAGGAGATAAGTAGAGCCATGAAACTAGGGAAGGCCACAATTTTCCAGGTGTAAAGGGCTATCTGTTAAGTAAGTATTACTAAGAGACTTAAAAGAGAAGCCTGGGTTAGCCAGGCCAAAAGTGAGAGGGAACATGTTCAGGCCAAGGAAACAGGAGCAAAATATTACAGAGAGTGAATTCATGATTTTTTTCAAATGGCTGAAAGGGGCCAGCATGGTAGAAAGTGATCTAGGGGGAGTATTAGAAGGTAGGTCATATGGGTCTTCACAGACCACAGCTAGGATTGTACAGGTTATCACAAATGCATCAAGACATCATGTAACGTTTTTAGCAACATCCTGCAAGATCTGACTTTTGTCTTAAGAAAATCCTGACTTAATTTGCTTACTGTTGCTGTGGCAAAGCACCATGACCAAAAGCAACTTGGGAAGGAATGGATTTATTTGGCTTACAACTGGGGAAGACAAGGCAGGAACTCAAGACAGGAACCTGAAGGCAGGAACTGAAGCAGAGGACATGGAGGAGTGCTGCTCACTGGCTAGGTCCTCGTGTCTTTCTCTTATACCATTCATACAAGCACATTCAAAGGTGGCACAACCCACTGTGGGTTGAGTCCTCAGACATCAGCCATTTATTAAGACAATTCCTCACAGGCTTGCCTATAGGCTCATCTTATGGAGGTTTTCCCCCCTCAGTTGGGGTTTCATCTTCTTAAATGACCCTAGCTTGTGATGAGTTGAGAAACAAAACTAACCAGCACATCATTCCATTTGTTTAGGGGAGGAAAGGGCCGGAAGAGCATTATTTCAGAAGGCCATTGTAGGATCTCTGGTGTGAGATGAACTAACGTAAACTAACTGACACAGCCTTACAGACGATGAAGCATAAAAAGACTTGAGACACACTTCCAACTGAGAATCATCAGGGTTTAATAACAGGCCAGACGGAGCTGGGCTAAGCGGAGAAGGAAATAGAACTAGAAATAATAAATCTCAATTTTTTTGATCGAGCAATAGATGAGCACTTCTATTCCCTGAGAAACAGGGTAAAGAAAATCTTTTGTGGGGAGCAAGTATTCAAAACTCAGTTTTGAACATGATACATTTAAGATGTCTCCGAGGTACATGTTTTAAGAGAGGCAACTGAATATTCAAGACCCGAATTTAAAAATGATACCAGTTTGGAGATACGAATTTATAATTCATCAATTTTTGATAGTAGGAGAAAGAATCGATTTTTGTACGATTAAACTGAAAATAACAGAAATAAAGAACTAAGCCAAAAGCAGGGGCTCACTCTTGTGATAGCAGCCCTCAGAAGGGTGGGGAAGGATGTCACCAGTTTAATGCTGCCCTACATTCTAGTGAATTCTAGGCCAGTCCAAGTTACAGTGTGAGTCCCAGTCTCAATGAAACAAAACTAACCCCCAAACAGTAAGAGTAAAATGGTCCTTAGAGACACTCACAAACGAACTTCTCAATTACAGAGAAATTCAAGTCTCTGGTGAAAATGGACAACTCCATTGGCCTGGAGAGAACTCTTTTTCATTTCATAATGTATTCTCAAGGTTTGACGTTATGGTTGAGACAGACAAACCCTCTGTCTGGATTGAGCTCTGTGGATGTGGAGCTCTGTAGGCACCACCTTTCCTTTCTTATATAGTCACATCCACTGTGCGTGAACCACCACACACTCTCAGAACTAACTTCTCCTCTTCCTTTAAGTCAAGAAAGAACCATCTTCAGGGTGCCTTATTTATCAGAACAGTAAGCGTGGTCATCCGGGATGAGAATAACTGGATGATTTGATACTCCGAACCAGTGGTTCTCAACCTGTGGGTCAAGACCTCTATGGGGAGGTCAAATGACCTTTTCACAAGGGTCAAATACCCGAAATCCTGCCTGCATATCGGATACTTACATTACAGTTCATAACAGTAGCTTATTACAGTTATGAGGTAGCGATGAAAATAATTTTACGGTTGGGGGCCACCACAACATGAGGAACTCTATTAAAGGGTCATTGTGTTAGGGGGGTTGGGAGCCACTGTGCCAAACCTGAGCATACGGATTGAACCTATAGCACATTCTGTACATGTCTGTTCTAGTCAGCACTCACATGCAGTTAGCATTACCTTGAAATTAAGCTGACTTGCCTTTTGAATGCAAGTGTTTAAGGTTAAGACCTTTTTTTTTCCTTTCTTTGGAACCTTAATCTACACTTGATGTGCAGTTTAAGCAGTTTTCCCATTCAATACATGTTTTGAATGAGAGAGGCAACCAATGATTAGGAACTTCTGTTGAATTTTTTTGTAATCTCTTAGTTTATCCTTCTTTTTTTTTTCATATAAACACATTTACTGTGAGTATATTATGTGTCAGTTAGAGTACAAATGATTGTATGTTTGGTCTTTAAAACATAGTTGTGCTGTGGTACCATAACCACTTAGTATGACAGTAGTGGCACACATACATTGGCAGTAACCAACTGCTTTCTAATTGGACTTGAGACCCCACTCAACAAGAAAGAAATCATAGTTGGTATTGGAAAGCTAGCCAGCTACTCAGGGCTGGTGAAATCAGGATTATTGGAAGAAAAACCTATAATCACCACTTTATGAAACCAGTATAATCCCTAACTGTATTCTAAGCATTGGTTCTAATACATACAGATTAACTGTAGTCTTCATCTCTCATGAAGGAAACTTATCTTTACAAAAGATGGAGAACATTACAGAAAACCATGGCCAGCGAAAATCCAAAATGTTGGAGCCCTGTCTCAATGGATACATCTACAAAATGACTCCCATAGCTAAGGCTCAGGCAACATTTTGTAAGAGGGGACAGAAAGATTGTAAGAGCCAGAGGACCAGGGAGTTTGCGGTGAGACCGTGTCTTCTAGGAATGTAAGAATTTATACCCCAAAAGTCTCACTAGCATGACTACCTAAACATGAAATGAACAAGGACAGCGATAGATGAGCCAGAGTAGATGAAGGAAATCCCAGGAGGCCTTGCAAAGAACTACAGACAACGAAGAAATGGAGGAGGAAACATCTTCCCTAGGGAAGAACATACCAGTTGTTTATCCAATACCAAATGGTCAGCCCTGAAATACATACAAATAACATTTCATTCAAAAGAAGGCTGGAAGGTACAAAAGGAAAGGGAAAATGATGTAATTATAACATAATCTCAAAATAAAATATTTTTAAACTATATAATTATGCTATACAAGGTACAATTAGCTACTATCCAGCATGTGTAGGCATGCTCATATGTATACAATTATATATGTTTCATTGACAACGATTTAGCCTCTGCTGACCATTCTATACAGAGGTTAAAGAGTTGACCTCTGTCCCTTGTGTTCCAAGGTTGTGTTCCAAGGTCGATGCGGGAGGCAGGTATCAAAAGCAAAAGGGTTCACCGTAGTTGTCTGAGACAGGCAATATACTCTAGCTGAATAAAGTCCATGGCTGCTTCAGACTGTAAGATTTAAGGGAGTTTCTTGGAGGTGTGAGATTTGAACACACATTGAAATAAAGTAAAATAATGAGCATATCCTTGAAATAACAGACACAAAACAGTAAACAGCTTTGAAATAATTAACCTATTTTTTTTTATCATAGTACCTAGTAGAGACTGTTATAAAAATATTTTGTATTTCTGATTTATTCAGTCAATGTAACAATCTTATAAAGTGGGTGGTGGAACTGGTGGTGTCATCTCTATCTTATAGACCAGAAACGGTCACAGAAAGGTGAAGCTCCAGACAGTAGAGCTGGGATTTGACCTCTGACACTCCACAGTTTGTGCTTACTGCTGTTCTAGACCCTTTGTGAATGAAGTGCAGAATTTCAAATGGCAGGTCAAGGGGAGGGAGTGTGGAGAGATGGTTTTCTGACTTCACCTCGGTGGTAGCCTTGTGCGGTGGATATTCCTGCCTCCCAAAGTGGGGAAGTTCAAGCCTGGCTCCTTTCTGGAAGCTGGGATTCACTTTCAGGCTCTGCTCAGATTTTTGTCCCCAGGACCCTGGAACCTTAAGAATGCAGAGCATCCCCGTGAGTTCATTAAATGGCTTCCCTGACAATGGAAAATCCCAATTAAAATCTGTGCCAGAATCTTCCAGTCACTCTTAGATTTGGCCGCCTTTTCCTGTGTGGCGAAAGTCAGTATTTAAATATGAAACCTGGCTTTGGTGTTTTCAAAAATTTAATTCCATTATTAGAATTAGATGAAGCTGGGCTTTGTGTCTGTCTGGAAGTGGCCAGGAACAAGGCTCCCAGTAATACCCCAGCCTCAGTCTATTGTTGAAATAATGACAAAACCTTGTACTGGACTCGCGGTCACCTCAGGTACGGCTCAGTACGTACCTTTCGTAGGGTATAGTTGGAGACCCTTTAGGGAGAACAGAACTGGCTCTGCCATGGATCCGGTGGCAAATACATCAAATGCCAAAAGAAGGGCAATCAAGAGAAGGGTGAGAATTCACAGCCAGCCCGACAGCCTCCAGCAGCAAGGGCTGGGTTCCCAAGCATCAGATTTGTTTGTGCATGTCCAGTCAGGGATCCCGGTTCAGAGGACTCTGTGTTTTGTTCTTTTGTCTTCCAGATTCGATCACAGCTCTTAGGAGAGTGGTGATCTCAGCCCAGAAAAGGTAACATTTAAAAAGGGCAGTAAGAAATAAAGACAACTAAATCTTTCGGTGCGAGAAGAGAGAGAATGTGTGGGGCAAAGTTCCGAAAACCTTTCAGGTGACTTATCAGGGCTGTAGATCTTTCCAGTGAAAGACCTCATTCCTACATGCTGTCAAGTCTTCCAAAAGAGTCTCCCCTGCACATTAGACATTATTATTGCTTTCTAGAGCTCATGCTTTAGTTTGCTTATTTGGAAAGAGAAAAGAAACTGCTCCCGTGCAGTGTAGCAAAGCACAGTGGGTATATTTGTGCATAAATGCATGGAGATTGAACTTTCATGGGCTGACATTGTCTCAGCCTTCTGTTTAAAGGGGAGAGAAGGGCTAGAAAGATTCATTTACTACAGTGGTTCTCAACCTCCCTAACACTCCGACCCTTTAAAACACTTTCTCATGTCGTGGTGACCCCCAGCCATAGAATTATTTTCGTTGCTACTTCATAACTATAATTTTTCTACTGTTGTGAATTGTACCATAAATATCTGTGTTTTCTGATGGTCTTAGGTGACCCCTGTGAAAGAGTCAATCATTCAACTCTCAAAGAGGTCAGGACCCACAGGTTGAGAAATGCTGATTTAATGCCGCCTTCGAGATCACCTGAGGATGGTGGATGAGAAGGAAGACAGCAGAATGTGCCGTACCCTAGCATGAGGGCACATAGGACCTTAGAGAGGGAGATGAAATCCTGAGAGCACTTAGACCAGGAACTCACATTGCTCTGCCTCCATAATGTGGTGGCTTATTTCATTCTGACCAGAGACACATGAAGTACATACCTACAGTTTATAAACTGGGAGCCCAAGAATTATCCTCCACATTAGAGGTCCAATAAGCAGATGAGAGGGAAATTACAAAGGGAGGTGGGGCTGAACTCAGATTCCAAGTCCTCACTTCTGACTCCAGACCTTCTCGTTTCTTTCTTTCTTTCTTTCTTTCTTTCTTTCTTTCTTTCTTTCTTTCTTTCTTTCTTTCTTTCTTTCTTTCTTTCTTTCTTTCCTTCCTTCCTTCCTTCCTTCCTTCCTTCCTTTCTTTCTTTACCTCTCTCCTTCTTTCCTTCTTCTTCTTCTTTCTCCTCCTTCTCAGTCTTGGAGACTGAATCCCAGGCTTTGTGCATCCTAAGTAAGCACCCTACCTCAGAACTGCATCCCTAGGCCTCAGCAAAGTTTCTATTTCCTTGCAAAAACCTCTTCCTTGAATTTTTCATGGTACCTTCTGAAAATAGTGGTGGCTGGGAAAGGAATGTTTTTGTTTTGATTGTTTGAGTCTCTCTATGCCTCACAGTGTAACTTTCCTTTATGGGACTCAACTTTGAAATCTGAAATGGTCCAGTGCACCCAATGACATAGTCTTTCTTATCTCTATCGCTCTCTAATGGGTGAGTCACATGGAAGAAAATTGTCCTTCTTTGCCTCCAAGTACAAGTGTTCCTTAACTACAGAAATTAGAACTTAAAAGTGCCTATGTGTGTTTCTTACATTCTCCTGAAGGCCACTGCAAGCTGTTACACCCCCATTTCCTACGATAAGCACACCGTAGGTACCCTACGAATTCTTCTTGTGCAGTAATTTTTAACATAAGATCTCTCAGCATTCTAGTCCCGTTTACAGGCTAAGTCTGTGTGCAGGATTTCTCTGTTATCTCGGCTCTATTTATCCATCCATGCATCCATCATCCATCTAAGCGAATGTACATATTTGCTCAAACTGTCCTGTTGCCATGCATATTCTGTATGTGCACATAGGCCCATGACTATGCTTACTAAGCATTTGCTAAGCCCTATTAAGTGACAGGTTGCTGCCTGAGTGGCTATCGTCCCAGCGATCTCATTTTCATTCCACCGATTCGAAAGGGAAACCTGGTATGTAGAAAGACCAGAAGGCCATCAGTCCCAGAAAAATATATATATATATATATTCTTTTACTCTTACTGAAAATATATGCCAAATAACTGATTTCTCCCAAAAAGTCATCATGTATAGCTGGATAACATATTCATGGGACTAGGCCTGGAGAGCACCTTGTTGCAGGTTTGGGTTCACTGTGGCCCTCTTTCCCACCTTTAGAATGTATCTAAAAGCTCTGTCTGTTACCTGCTTTGGCTCCCATGTTAAATTTGTGTGCTTTGTTACCTTTCCACCTTCAAAGCTCAATCGTTTGCATTAAGATGTCTGAAAAGGCAGTTTAATGGAAAGGGATCAGGCCTCACCTCTCCCCTCCCCCCTCCCCCCCCCAAGGCTGACACTAAATAGCTTTGTGGCCACGGGTGAGTGAAACAACCTTTCTGAGGTCTAAAGAAGGAGATATTAACATCTAACTTGAAAATGTATGTAAAGATGAAAGGAGAAGTAAGTCCCAAAACCTGTTGTGCAGGGAAGAAATAGTGCCTTATTAGGGCATGGCCGCATCCTCAGGAGGGAATACCTTTGAATCCCTCCCCCACATTATGTTACTCCCCTATCCAAAAGTCAGATGAAGGATCCCCTAACTAGCCACGGGTCTGGAATCTCCCTCCCCCCTTTTCTTATCATTGAGCTAGATGAGATGAGCCTGAGGAATTAAGTATGGACACACTCACACATTCTACCAAACACTAGAGTGGTCCAAATCTAAGAAGAATAATGGTCCACCCATTATTCGCCTCGTTTGATCTCCACAACAGCCCCAATACTGCTTCGGTAGATTTGCAAGCTGATGGTCAGAAAGCTTAGTGGCTATATTCGCAATCATAATTTCATATTCAGGATCCTGGCTATGAAAAGCAATAGCATTGTGGAAGAAATAATGATAGGAAGGTAAATATTGATGGGGAAGGGTCTGTGGGTCCAAACCACCCTCTCCCTGAACCTCTGTTCTGTCCCTCTCTCCTGAGTATCCCTGTCCAGAAGCTCTGTTAACTGGTCCTGGTAGTATAGCTCCGAACTCAAATCAGGGCTCCATGATAAAAGTCTTTGGCCACCTGTCCTATTTATTTCTTTACTTGCTGTTCAGTAAGTATCTGATATTATTCTCCACTGCTCTTGCGGACTCTTTCTAACAGAGAGAAAACAAACAAACAAACAAACAATCAATTCAATAGTAAATATGTATAATATTCCTGATAGTGGTAGTACCAAACATAAAAGGGGGAAGAGATGGGGAATAGGGCATATGGATGGCTAGGAAAGAGCTCGTTAGCAGGCAATATTTGATTAAAGACTGAAAAGTGGTACAGAGGGATCTGATTGTACACTGGGGGTAAGGTTGTCAAGCAGAGAACTAGGGACAACTGGAGAGAGGAATCATAGAGCAAAAACCACACCCTCTCTCCCAAAAGTTCACCATCTAGGTTCTCTTCATTGCAGGCCGTGGCCCTCAACCTTCCTAATGCTGCGACCGAGTAATACAGTTCCTCGTGTTGTTGTGACTCCCAGCTGGAAACTCATTTTTGGTTCTACTCGGTAACTGCATTTTGCTACTGTTGTGAATTGTAATGTAAATATCTGATCTGCAGGATATCCAATATTCCACCCCTGTGGGATATCACACCCTACAGGCTGAGAACCACTGACTTAAGGGATCTTATCTTCTGGTTAAATACAGAATGATAGAGTTCAAAGACTCAAGAATTTATTGGATTTGTCATTTCCTAGTTGAGTAATGTTTTGTTTTTTTGATTTTTTTTTTTTTGGTTTGTCTTCAAGTTACATTTATCTGTTTATTTATCGTGTATGTGTGCGCATGCCATAGTCTTTGTAACTGGTTTTCAGAATCTATTTTTAATAATGTGTATACATGTGTGTATGTGGGGGGGTGCACTAGAATTTAGTTGTTTATAGAAGCAGGAAGAGCGCATACTATTTGGATCTTAGAGAGACTTATGTGCCTTTAGTATGGTTGCTGAGAATCACTAGGGCCCTTCGCAAGAGCAGTACACACTGTCACTGAGCTGTCTCTCTAGGCCCTCTCTTACTGTAAAACTCCATAAAGCCCTGGCTTCCTCCTTTCCTAGAAGTAAAAGCAATAGCATCTGGACCCTCAAAACAAACAGCCTCACCCCTTCTTCTGGGAAATGACTGTAACTTTCATTAGACTCTGGGCACTTCAGAAAGTTCTAAGGACTTAGATCTTGTCTTAACCTCTCCCTCCTCCCACCCCCAGGTTGAGGATGCAAGGTACAAATGCATTTCGGCGTGAGCTTCAGTGGCTTTCATTTTGGTGAGTGGGAAAAGTAAGGACATGCCATGCCCATCCAGAACACCGAGAATCCCACACAGTCTTACAGAGATCACCTAGGCCAGTAGCTCCCACCTCCCTAATGCCATGGCCTTTTAATACAGTTCCTCATGCTGTGATGACCCGGAACATCACATTATTTTCATTGCTACTTCATAACTGTATTTTTGATACCATTATTAATCATGATATAATTCTCTGATATGAAGGATATCTGATATGTGACCCCTGTGAAAAGGTTATTCTATCCCCAAATGGGTTGTGACCCACAAGTTCAGAACCGCTGATCTAGTTCAGCCATATGGTCATCCAAAAAGATGAGGGACTCGTCCTGCAAGATGTAGTTCAAAATCCCATAGCAACTGTGTTTCATCCGAGACTGAAGACCAGGTCTCCATTTGGAGCTTTTTTGATCAGACTGACAGCTTGAATTATTCATATTTATGCTTCCATAGGAAACACACCAGATCCTTCCACTCATTACCCTCTCAATTAAAACTACAATGCTCATCAGTAGGCTCTGATGCTTAGACAACAAAGTGACATGCCCAGTACGGTAGTGTGAATGACAACGACTCCTAAAGGCTCATATATTTGAATGTTTAGTTCCCCACTAGTGGAACTGTTTAGGAAGGATTAGGAGGTGTGGCCTTGTTGGAGGAGGAGGAGCTCACTGGGGGTGGGCTTGCTTTAGAGTTTTCCAAAGCGCATGCCAGGCCCAGTTGCTCCCTCTGCCTAAAGATCAGGAGTACATACTTTCTCAGCCATTGTTCCAGGACCATGCCTACCTGCCTACTGCCACACTTCTTACCATGATACTCACCTAAGCCTCTGAAACTGTAAGCCATCCCCTAGTTAACTTGCCTTCATCATGCTGTCTCTTCACAGCAATAGAATAGTGACTAAGACACCCAAGGTCACATGGCTGGCAGGGTGGTTTCCCAGGCCTGTTTGAATTCATGACCTCCTTCTAGCAGAGCTGGTGGCTCTCTCCACCTCAGCTCCAAAGCGTCAGCACATCCACAGTGCAAGCAAGCACCTTAAGGCCTGCCAGTGCCCCACTAGGTTAGAACCCTTCACATCAGCGTGCTCATGAGCGGTTTAACCTTGAAACCGTGGTGTGGACTTTGGAAGCAAACTGCCTGTGTTTGAATCCTGATTTTGACACTCATTAGCTAGTGACTTTGGCCCAACTAACTTGCCTAAACCCCAGTTTCCTCATCTGTAAATGAGGACAATGAGACACTTCCCTCCAGGGAGTCAGGATTAAGTAATAACACAGCTATAAATCACTTAGTGTGATCTCTGATGCGTACAGTGTATGTGCAGTAGATGTTAAATATAGCAGGAAACGGGGGATTTTTTTTCCTTTAACCCTGGAGCTATTTTGTAATATGTTGTCTTAATGCTTCGGAACTCGCTCCTGTAACAGTCAGAACTCTCAAGCAGGAAAGCAGAGCCACAGTACAGAATTAAGAATTTACCGTGGGAGGTAGATCTTCTACAGGTGATGTAAGGTCACAGACACACCACAGGAACTCCTAAAGCATTCTTTGGAATACCAGTGACAAGTGTTAATAAGCACATGTATGTATTACATGTGGCATATAAATATGTAAGTGTGTATATCCTATGTGTACCTACCATATGCACATGTAAGGCACTGACAATAAACTCACTAACGTGTTCATAGTGGAATTTCTTAAACAATGAGACAAGAAGAAGTGCAATTTTAAAATTCCATTTACTTGCTTTCTAATTTAGCACATCAGAAGGTTATTTTTTAAAAAACAAATTATTTATTGTTATCTATTGTTCGCTGACTTCTTACTTGTCCTAGGATTTCTTGCCTCTAAAAAGTTCAACATGGGATGGAAAGATGGCTTGGCAGTTAAGTGTGAGTGCTTCTCTTGTGGAGAACCTTCGTTTGGTTCCCAGCACACACACTGTTGAGAGCTTACAGCCCTGTGTGAACACAGCTTCAGGAACTCTCACACCTTTTTTTAGAATCCATGGGCACTTTTGGTCACATGTGCACACTTCTACACACACACAATTTTAGATAGAGTGAGTTTTAACAAAAGGACTTGAAGATAATACATCAGCACACTACATAAAGTTATATATGAAGAAAAGAAAGCGGATGAGACAGAGTGCTTCAATCCAGTGCCAGACTGTGTAGCCCAGGCTCCCTGGATATCTAGGACCACTGGCTACAGAGCTAAGCCTTTTGCCCAAGACCACAGAGTCCCTGGAAAGAAGCAGGAACTTCACACTCCTAGCTAAGTGTGTCCCTCTATACATCAGTCTCTCTAAGGATGTACTCATGGTTGATTTTACACTGAAGAGGAAATAATGAAGATAAGAAAAGATGGAAGAAATGGTCCCTTCATCATAGCCGTAACTACTAGGACATGGAACTCCTCCCCTCCTCCAGGCATGCACATAAAACTAAGCTGTTTTCACATAGAGATCCTGGAGAGTCCACAGTAATGTGCTGAACTCCAACAGTTTCTCAGGTGCTGATCTGTGCCCTGACAAGTGTGATTATTTATACGTCAGCTCTTGTCACTCTTACCAGCAACAGAGATGAACTTGCCCACAGCTGCTCCCTGGGCCACAGCAGAAATACCCTAACTGGACATTGATCCTAGAAAGTCTTCTTTCCAGTCAAGCTAAAACAGAGCTAGCCACTCAGCTGAGACAAACAAGACCCAAGAGATGTCAAAAGGCCTGGTTTGGTTTTGCAGGATTTCATTCTAGGTCTCTGGAAAGTGATTATAGGCTCATGCATCTTCAAATACATCTTAAAAAAAAAAACCCTCTCCCTTGATACTTAGGCCCAAAGGTAGAATTTAGAGACTTACTCTTGGTCTAGATTAAAAAAAAAATCTTAAGTAAAGAAAGTATGTACTATATTTGATGAAAGTATGTACTATATTTGATGTTTGTATCTATCATCTATGGACAAGGTATTTCACTTTCTGGCCCAGTGTCCTCTCTGAAAAATTGAGGAAATATTTAAACTCATTCTTTTCTATCCCATTGCTCAGAGATCAACAGAGTTAACAGAACAACATTTGAATATAATCATTTGAATCACTTTTAATTCTCATGTAGATTTTCAATGACATTAAGGCTTCTCTGCCAAATAAAGTTGCTCTCTCTGTATCGAATGCTCACCTTTCTGAATGTTTTGGAACATGAAGGCACTGCACAGAAAACACTATTGTTTTCCTGGAAAGCTGTGTTACTTAATCCTCTTCTAGGATCCAAATCTCCCAGCCACCCTTCGCAGTACAGAACACAGGCTTCTCTTTGATGTCACCACTCAACCAATGGGCACTTTCACTTCCTTGTTTCAACTAACAGATTCGAAGAGCTTTCGTTTGGGCTTCTCTGGTGACCAAGTCAAACATCTAGGACTCCTGCTTCAACATGTCATGTAAACAAAAGACAGAGTCGAGGAAGAAGGAAGAGGGTGAGAAGGGAGGGATGCAGTTGGATGGTTGGTAGCTAACGAGAATTAATTTACTTCAGAGCCAAAGAGTTTTCTTCCAACAGAGGAGGTCACAGCAACCCCAGACAAGAGCGGGCAGGAGCAGAAACATGAGCTCTATCCGATGAGTAGGGATGTCACCACCCATCTGTGGTTCCTGAGAGAGCACTAGAGCAAGCTAGGCCCTAACACCTTGCTCTGCTTTGACAAGCATGGGCCTGGCCTTTCAGGTATAATCCTTGCAGGGATGGGCCTCTCTTTCCTGACCGGCATTTAGTCTGAAGCCACGGTAAGTCCTGTAAAGGCTCCAATTCCTCTGAGCCACACAGATTCAGCCGCCCTGTGGATGATCGGTTGGACTATGCTACTCCTTCACCGGGCCAGTAAATCACGGGAATCTAGAAAAGGAGGGATGTGAGGCTTTCTAAAGACCCAGAGAAGCAAGACTTGGGCCAGGAAACCTTTGTCACTCTGCCATTCTTTAATTCCTGAGTCATTATCCAAAGCCTGAAGTTTAAACCAAGACTTAACAGCCTTACCAGATCTGGAGAGATGCTTCAAAATCTGCCTCTGTATGGCTCCGGTGACTCCACCAGGTGTTCTTCCTGCTGCCTTCCAGGTAATCCCATGGACTTCCTCTCAAGTAGCTGATTCTCACATGGGTGAGGGAAAGACCAGCCTCACAGAAGGCTAAGCCAGAGCTCATTACCTAGAGCTCATCAGCGAGCAGGGCAGGAGTCATGGATCAGTTGATTGATGCAGGTTCTGTTGGTAAATGCTGCATTTTAAGGAAGTGCAACCTTTTAAATTCCGAGTTGGACCTGGCAGGATGCCAAGAGAAGGAGTGGATCCAACTACAGGAGAATCTGGTGAGCCTGGGCACCAAGTGGGCACAAACCAAGAAGGCTTTGAGATTCTCTGAAGATCTGGAAGAAGCACACAGGTAATGGGCAGGGACCACGGGGAACACAAGTAAGGTGATCTTGCTCCCTCCTGCTTGCCAAGCCCAGGTTTGGGCATGTCGGTTTCCTCTACTGACTCCTTTTTGCCGCAATGCTGCCATCTATATTTAATTGAATTGCATGGCTCAGAAATCCTGGAATACAGTAGTCATCTGTACTAAGATTCAACTAGCCGTGTGTTGAGTTGGTGTCTCCCTCTTACCCGACAGAGCTGCATGGCTCATCTAAACAACAACAAAAAAAACCCCTCAATATATACCCTAACACCTCACTTCCAGAGTTGACCTTGTAAGCGTGAATACAACTAGAGAATCATAAAAATCATTGGCTTCAGAGGAAAGCAGGATGCTACTCTAATTTGAATCTCTAATATATCACATCTAGCAAAGCATCCACTTCTTGAGTAGCCCTAGAGAAGAGAATACTCTGTCTCTCAAGTTGACTCTTTCTATGTTTGGCCAACCTTAGACACTGAATGGTTTAAACATGAATTTACTGGCTAGAGAGATGGCTCAGCCATTCAAGGCTAGACTCACGACTGAAGGCATACATTCGAGCATATTTACTGGCTTAATGATGAGAAGGGGTGTTATCACAAACCAGTGTGAGTTAGCCGTCAATCATTTGGAGTTTTACGGGGCTTCACTTGATGAAAGTAAGATCCCAGGTCCCCGCCGTATAGACAACTATGGTCAGAACAAAAAGGAAAGGTTGCGTTTGAAACATAGTACGTGCCTACTGCCTAGACTAGCAATAATATGTACGAGCATCACGCTTAGGTATAGATGATGAAGGCTTTTGTGAACAGTTTGTCACAGAGAAGAAGAGCTGGAAGGTCTCACTTTTGTTTAAACATTTAGAGAGCTGTGTGACTATGAGAACAATACTGCATTAAAAAAAATACATTAGAACACACTGTGCATAGTCGACATCTCCAGCACCTTAAGTTGTTTTTTAATAGATTTTTTTTTTCACCTTCCCTGGTATTGAACCTATGTCTAAACGTCTGGACCCAGAGAATTAGGTTCTTGTTAGAGTTTTAGAGGAAAGTTCCCAGGAGAAAGTTCATCTGAGGCCATAAAGACAGACAGCTGATAAAAGTTCACACGGCCCTTTGAGACAAAGCCAGAAGGGAGCACATCTCCCAGCCCTCCGGGGTACCGTACGTAACTCGTGGAGTATGTGCAGGGCCATAAGCAACGGATGGAGTATGTGTGCAGGGTGTGATGGCTTACTCATGTACTTTCATGTAGAAACTGGAGACAGCTTTATGGAACAAAAAAGAAGTGAGTCAGCCTCCTTTGGCTCTCAAGGTGGCAGCCTTAGGAAGCCGTATCCATATAAAAACAAATAAATAATGTCACAAACACTGTCTTTTGCATCTACATTCAAACATGCCATGTTATCTCTATCATTTGAGAACTAAATTTATTAGGTTCCAAGGGCTTTTCATACATGATTGGCTCTCAGCTTCGCACCACCTTCATAGGTTTGGTGTTATTGTGATTCTTTTTAGGTGACTACGCTGAGGCTGATCAGACACATAGTCAATGAAGCAGAGCTGAGGTTTTGTCCATTCTGTTTGGACCATGGCTACTACCTTTGCTGTGAGTCATTTGGGGCCTCGCTCAACAATAAACCCCGATATGACTGCTGCTTGTGTCAAATAAACTTGAGTTTGTTTCTTTTTAAATCCCTATAAAATTTGCTTGGTTATCTTCTCTGTCAGTTCAAGAAGCACCTCCCCTATTGATTGGTTTAGCCCTTGTATTTAATGTATCATATAGAAATATGACAAATTAAAACCTTTAGCATTTGGTGGTGGGATGAAATGTATGGTATATAAATACATATAAATAAACAAAGTTCTAAAGAGACTTATTCTCCGTTTACAATTTTTAAAATTATTGTGCTAAAACATGTTTATATTAAAAACCATCTGTAAAATTTAAAATCAGAACTTCTTTCATTAAAGTTAGGTCTGGCATTTAGCTACAAATCATTTGCATAAAATCGTTATTTCCACAATGTATATATTTTGGTATTTAAAATGTGTTTTAAATTAAAGTTTGGTGGTTTTATTGAAATATCTACTTTTGAGGTTAGAATAATATTTTTGTGTGCCACAAATGGGTCATAGGTTCTGATGAATTTGCCAGTATGGTAAAGTAAAAACAAATATGACTGTGTGACTTTAAAGGAATCACTTCTTTGCTGCTCTTCCAGTTGGGGGTGAAGTTCACAGACACAGAACATAGTGTGTGTCCTACTTGCAGCTTGGCTGTAGAGAGCAATGATAAGTGACAGTTCAGGTGAACCTCTCTCTGGACTGATGGGCAGCTGTCATCTTGGCAATAAGATTGTTAGAAGGTGTAAGGTAAATGATGCTGGGCACCTACCTCAGACCTGAGTGAGTCACAAACATCTTCTCTCCCTTCTCAAGCTCACTGAATGCTTTCATTTGAATGGACAAGAGTCGCTGTGAAAAGCATCATGAAAGTGGTCAGCCTCTACTGAGAATTTACTATAAACCAGCCACTGGTCTGTGTACTTCACAGGCATCGGCTCTTTGCTCTCCACAGTTAGATGATGGTAGAACTGTTACTGCCTCCACTTTGCCCAGTGAACACATTTGCACAGCTGCTGCTTTGGGGATCCCCTACAGGGATCACATATTAGATATCTTGCATATTTATGGTACGATTCATAACAGGGGCAAAATTACAGATATGAAGTAGGAATGAGATTATTTTATGCGTGGGGGTCACCCCAACATGATGAGCTGTATTAAAGGATCGCAGCATTAGGAAGGTTGAGAACCACTGGTTTAGAGGCAGATGAGTCTAGATCTTAGGTCACCTAACATTCTGCCTTACTGCCCCTCTGGTGCCATGGCAGGCTCACAGGTACCAAGAAACAAGAACGCAGACCCCGGTGTGTTAAGGGCCTCAGCAGATCTTTGTGGTTTAGGCCTTCTTGGTGCCACCATCCTTTCCAGAGAGAGCTTCCTATTTTGATGGGTGAGTCATCGGGTTATTCTTTGTGATCTTCAGCTCAGTTTCCTCTCTGAAGGGAAGCATATTCTCGCTCAGCATGAGCGAGAACATACCTTACTGGCCATCTCTACTGTTCTGATGCTGATTCCCTGAGCTCAAATAATCCTTACTCTGTTAGCAACGTCTCCTTCCTAGACCTGAAAAACAAAACAAAACAAAACAAAACAAAACACCAGTAATTTCCATTTTATCAAAGATAAGATCCCAAAGAACAGAGCCAATGTCTGATTTATTCTCCATTTCTATGCCATCTGTCCAGAACATGGCAACCTGCTTGTAAATGCTGGAAGAAAGAGTAAGGGCTAGCCAGAAGCAGCAGGCTCCCTCTAATTCCTTCAGGAAATGCTCCCTGAGAAGCCAGTGTCTAGAAGGAACATGAGGCTCTGCCTGGAGTAGAGACACATCCATGTTGGAAGACTGGCAGATTCCTTGCCCAACTTTTTGTTTTTCGTTAATTAATACGCATTTAGTGAATGTTTTCTCTTCTTACACATGTACAGTGTGTAGAGGCATGGGCGTGAAAAACAACTGAGACTACAAAGCCCTGGCTTCCAGCTTGACTTTCCCCCTTAACAGTTACAGACTTAGACACATTTTCAGCATCTGCTTCCTCAACTGCTAAATGAGGGCTTGATGCTGGTTAGCAGCAAAGGATTAAAGGGGATCCCAGGTGTGAAGTGCTCTCTTGATGTCCACCTGTCAACCCTTATCTGTCAGCATTTGCTTGGCAACTGAAACAAAGGAAAACTGTTGACCTCCAAGAACCATGCTTCCATGGGAAGGGAACAATTAGGATTTGGAGTACAAATAAAATGGCCAGAGCAGCTTAGATGGAGCTTGAAATGGCAGCACAAGAAATCGAGGGTGTTTTTCTTTCTTGGGGGTGAGATTAAGAGGATTTAGACAGGCAGATATGTCAGGGAAAGACATCCCCAAAAGTAGAAAGAGCCCAACTGGCCAACTAATATGAAGGGATAGACTGAGACAGCCCAGGGAAAATCATGGGGTGTGTTTTGATAACCAGGCAGGGCATTGGAGTTCTGTTCTACGTAGTCCAGGATGATTTTGTGGATTTTCCTGCATGATTCACTGCTTGTACTTTTTGTTAGCAACTGTGAGTGGTCTGTATTCTCCCCTCTTGGATGTTTTAAAGACTGACTTTTATGTTTTATTCGTATGTGCCTGTATAAGTGAATGCCGCTGCCAGTAAAGTGTCTGATCCCTCAGAGCTGGAGTTGCACGTGCTTGTAAGCTGCCAGACCTCGTTCTGGGAATCAAACTCACGTTTTCTAGAAGACTAGTGAGCCCTCTTAGCCACTGTGCTATTTCTCCATCTCACACTTCTTAGGTTTTAAGCAATACATAGTTTTTCCTCGCTTAGAAAACTTGATTGCCTCCCAATGCGCATTTACATCCATTGTGTGGCTTTGTTGATGATGTAATCTGACTAAGAAGGTTGGGCTCTCTGGTAGAGATGAGGCCAATGTACCAATGAAGAAAAAGCCCGTGGGGAGTTAAAATAACTTGTCTGTGGCCACAGCTGTCACATGGCTCATCTAAGATGTGAACTTCGTTGTTTCTGATTTCAAAGGTCTCTTCTGGAGTGGGGCTCAGTGGGTACAGACACTCTAAAGGACCAGATGCCACACAGCCTGAGCAGAGAGTGGAGACATTTGGACAGCAGGCCCTCCAGCTCTGAACTGTAGTCTTTAAGTGCTATGAAAATGAAATCAGCTGTAGATATTTTCATGCTCTATTCGCTTAACCGATTGGTTACCTTTCTTCTGGCTTCATCCCAGGGTTTTTAAAGGACATCAAAAGAAATTGTTATTGACCAGACTCTGGGGTTGGTTATAATGGGCATTCCATCTCTCAGATTTTGCTATCCTCCATGGAAGAGCTGGACTTTTAATCTGAACCTTGGAGAATCAAAAGCCCAGTTTGCTTTATTTAGCTTTCAGGACATTGGATATGTTTATGAAGAGCTCAAAGTTTCACTAGGGCAAAACTATGCCATTTAAAGAAGTTACTGCTTTCTATTCCAAACCTGCCCTCATATCCCCCCAAAAGAACATTCTTATTTATTTCTTCCCATGGCAAATATAGGAAAGGGCATTTTGATTAAGAACCAGTTTTTGAAGCAAGGGGTGGAGGAACATGCCTTTAATCCCTGCACTTGAAATGTGAAGGCAGGTAGATCTCTGTGAGTTCAAGGCTAGCCTGGTCACAGAGAGGGGTTCAGGACAGCCAGAGCTACACAGAGAAGCACTGTCTAGAAAATGAAAACAAGCAAACAAACAAGGATCATTTTTTAGCGTACTCCAGAGGAAATTTACTTAAATGTAAATTATTTATGTTAAGGAAATTGAAAATACTTATCCAACAATTTCTGTTGGGTCTGTGAGGTCCAGTTTAGGAGAAGCTCTGTGTCTGTGTTCTACGCTGTCTAATAAAGCTTGCACATTTGACCTTGTGACCAGTAAGTGATGAGTCATTTTCGTAAGCGACTTCAGTTAAAAATCATGTCTTTCTGTGAAATGCTCTTTATATAGAGCATTTCTGTAGCTCTAATATTTGTTCACAATCCTGCCTTCTAGCCACCCTTTCTTCCTTATCCACATATATACATACTTACCCACACATACATACACATACAGACACACACAGATTCATAAGTTCACAATTGATTAGCTATGTCTTGCCAACTATGTCTTGTACTGGATTCCAAGTCCACAACTCAGCCATGACATTTGAATGTTTTCTTTTGATAGGCCTGATGGAAGGCCTCTTATGTCCCTCTGACCAGTCTTTTTACTCAGGCTTATGTAAGTGAGCTCTTCAGATCCCTTGGACTTTAGTTTCCTCATCTAAAAAATGGAAACAACAATAAGACCAAATGGAATGATGGAATGATAGAAAATAGAAAACTTAGCCCAGTCCTTGATATGTGCTCTAGATATGCTTGGTAATATGTCAACAGTGTGCTTTTGTCTAGATTAAAAGAGTGGTCTGATGACATGAGAAGCTATAAATAAACTTTTGATATTAGTTCAGGTCTAAACATTCAATAATTTCTAAAAATCATCCTTATGTTTATTGTACATAGGATAACCTCCCAGTTAAGCAAGGTCTTAAAAAAGGCCTACAGAAGGCTGGAGAGATGTGCTAGCATTTAAGAGTCCTCCCTGTCTTCCCAAGGACCTGAGATCAGGTGCTACACTATTGCTTAGAATTCCGGCTCCAGGGTTTACAATGACCTCTTCTGGCTTCCCAGGGCCCTGGCACCCCTGTGGCATATACTTAACTGAGCACATGCATATAAATAAATATAATCTTAAAAATAAAGGGCATACACACACACACACACACACACACACACAATGTAAACAAGCATCCCAGTTAACAAAAATTAGAAAAGGCAGGGCCATTTATTCAAAGGTTTTGGCTGGCTGTCCTGTCTTTCACAGACTGGCTGGTTGAGGCTTGACCCTTATCTCTCCTGATCCTCAGTTTTCACAACTGTTTGGGAGGCATTATCGCGTCTCGAATCTGAGGGGGAGTGACGTGCCTTGCCCTAGTTCTCACCGCTCAGCTCAGTATGTGGTCAGGCTTGCAGAAATGTTCCAGAGCCCAAGATCACAGGGCCAACCCCCTCCCCCCCAAGGAAGAGCCAGAAACCAATTACCTACTGCTTGGGACAAACTTCAACCACCAGGCCCCCTCCCAAAGGTCAAATCTATGCTGAGGGACACTAAGGCAATAGCCTTCTGTGGCGCTGGGTAACTCTGATCTAAATCTTGGCTCTGCTGCTTTCTAGGCTGAGTGACCTGAGACAGGCAACATTTTTTTTCCCCAGTTTTGGTGACCAGTCTGTAAGAAGAAACAGTGGGTCTTTACTATGATTCCAGTGGAGATGGCACTGACTATGTGTGTGCGTGGGTTGGGGGTCGGGGACGGGGGATGTGGAACATGGAGTATTGGTGATGCTGGCCTAAACATGTAAGTCTGCTTGTGGTCTTGATGGCCCCAAGGCTGTTAGAAACTGGCTCAGAAAGGGGGTTTGAATGTTGAAGGAGAATGTCCAAAGAGGGAACCCCAAGCTAAAGAGAAAGGAGGGTAGATGGAAGCAAAGTGAGCCTATGAATGCCCAGCCCTTTGGACCTGGTAAGGGTCCATGGGATGCTGGAAAGAATGAAGCTGGAGTGAAAGAGCAGAGTTCAACACTTGCTATTGTTGATTTAGCTGTATAGTAACTGGGTCCTTCTACTGAGCCTCAGTTTATCAGCTGAGAAAGAAACTGCATCAAGAATATGATCTCTAGGTTTCCTGTCATTCTTAAAATTCTATCCGGAGTTCCAGGGAGTGCAGGCAAAGGAAGGTGAAGCTGTGGGTGTGTCTATTTTAGCTCATCAGTGTTAACTGACCTGAAATACTGCCTACTTTATAAACAGCCTTGTCCTGAGGTTTATGTATATCTTTTGGAAATAAAGGTCATTGTTCACCCTGATTCCATCCTTTGTATTGCAACAAACTGGAAAAACATGCCTAAAGCAGTCAAGAGTTGGATCTGTCATCCACTCAGAGCCATCGTGTGATACAATAAGGAAGCAAGTTAGATCCTCAAGTGATCAAAATAAACCAGCAGGGGAAGTGTCTTTCTGACAGCAGGAATCCCATCCAAGAGAAGTAGAATAAGGAGAAAGAAGAGGCAGAGGGGAAAGGGTAGAGAAGAGAGAAGGAATTGCTGAGCAACAATTCACATTTTCCAAAGCTCCCCAGCCAAAGGCTGCCCTGTTCTGATTCTCATCCATCTTCTCATTACTAAACTATCCCAGAAGAGAAAATAAGTCTTGGGGCCCAGAGTGATTGACAAGGCCACATGGAACTGACTCCATGTCAGGTTCCTGCTGCTCCTAACATACTCCTTTGCTGTATGTACTGATGTGGGTTTGGGCTGAGGTGGGGTGGTCTTCACCAGTGTCTAGGAACACTTTCAGGATAAGACCTGCATAACATCCAGGCTGAATCACCCGGCTCTAAACCTGAGGTTCAACATTTTATACACATCAAGATGCTCAGTGGATCAATGAACAAAACCTCCAAGAGTAGCTCCTATCATGAAATTAGACTCCTTCATCCCCCTAGCTTTCTTTTCCAGTGAGGATATTTGGGTGAGACCGTCTTCCAGATTGAACAACTAATCTTTCCAGGAATCAGTTAAGGCCCTGGATAATGGTTTTTAGTCACTTTCTGAACAGTCTGTACAAGGTCTTGTCTACTTCGAGAGACTAACACTGATTATTTTCCAACATGGGGTGGGTTAGGTAGGAATTGTTTGTGACTCATTTTGCAAAAGAGGCAACTTGGCCTGCGGAAGTTTGTAGCCTCAGCCAGTGGGAAGCAGTTGAGTGCAGATTTGAATCCGCAGCTGAGACTCTCAACCATGTTCCCAGGCCTCACACTCTGTGCACCTCTCTGACACCTAAAGACACTTGAGTCCAGCTAAGTACGAACACAACCTGCCTCAGTTCAAGCCAGCGGATAATGGTAACAGCCATAACACAAGATAACATACACGGTGGCTAACAGTGACGTTGCACGTATACCTGGACAAATTGTTTACTCAGACAGAAGATGATAGCTACCTGGACTTGACAGGCTGATGGAGCAGATGCCACAGAAGAGTGATAGGACAGGACTTCTGCGTCCTGAGGTCTATGAGTTGTCCATTTGACCAATGGATCCCTCGCCGGTATCCTGGAATTTGCCATGCTTAGAAACACAGCAAGTTCAAGA
The DNA here is from genome assembly GCF_030254825.1 of Meriones unguiculatus. Classification (NCBI taxonomy): domain Eukaryota; kingdom Metazoa; phylum Chordata; class Mammalia; order Rodentia; family Muridae; genus Meriones; species Meriones unguiculatus. The sequence goes on from NC_083364.1 coordinate 28,183,544, forward strand.
GCACACGAGACTATCTCTAAAAGAATAGGACTAGAGAACTTACTCAATGCTTAAGGGTACTTGCTGCTCTTCTTGGGGACCTGAGTTCAGCACTGAGCGTGTTTAGGCTGCTCATAAGCACCTATCATTACAGCTGCCAAGGACTCAATACTTTTTTCTTAGGCACTGCTCTCTCTCTCTCTCACTCTTGCAAGTCGACACACACCATAAGCAAAAATAAAAATAAATATTTTAAACAGACAAAAAGAATATTCAGAAGGAGCTACTTGTTTTCATAGGTTTACTTGATGTTTTTGTGTGTCAAATTTTGACCATTAAAAAAAAACCAAACTTGTACTTGACAAAAATGAATTGACTGAGGGGTAGTCACTGACTTTTATATCAAAGAAAAGAATTATATTTCCCATTTTGAATTATTTGACGAGTCAGCATTCATACATAATCTTATTGGAGTAAAATAATTCAATATGGTTAAAATTTTTGTCAATTACAAAGTATAGAATTTTAAATTTAAATTTTTCATAATTTCATGTTATATACACATAGTGCACTTTCATCAATATTACTGGTGAGTATTCCATCTTATCTTCTTACCTCGACCACTAATCCCTTTCTTCACGAGCCCCTGTTCTACTTCTGTGTCCTTTTGGTGTGTGCCCCATTTCCTTAAACTAGGGTTGCTTGTATGAACCTGAGTGGGGAGTTATTTACCTGAGTAAAGGACGCTTTATCAGTGGCCACACCATTGAAGGATATGTCTCTCTCTCCCACCGCAGTGACTAACTGCCTGTAGCTCATCAGGGGGAGGCATCCCCCATCCTTGATGGAATGCTGATGGGCCCATCCTGTGCAGGTAGCCACGGCTGCCATCTTGAAGACAGCATTCTGCAGTTCCTACATCCTTTCTGCTCCTTCAATCAGGATATTGCCTGAACTTTGGAGAGGGCACTATGGATGTCCCACTGAGGGAACACCCAGTTGTCCCTCATTCTATATGAACCACATCTGGGTCTCTCCATGACCTGCTGCCTACTGTAAACAGAAGGTTCTCTGACCAAGGCTGAGGGCATTAACCATGCCTGAGTGTTGTCTGTCGTCTTCATTCGATAGTTTTTACTTATTGTTACTTATTATATGTGTGAATGATGTGTTTACTTGAGCTTGTACCTGCTATGGAATGCATGTGGAGGTCAGAGGAGAACTTTATGGTGCCAGCCCTCCCTTTCTCCCTTTATGTGGGCTGCTGGAATAGAACTCGGGTTGTTGGGCTTGCTCTGTAAGCACTTTATCTGCTAAGCCATCTATTTTGCCCCAGACTTTTTAATGAGCAAAAATCTGACACCAAAAGAAGCCAACTCATGGAAAAAAAATTATCTCACTCTAAATATCCTTTTGTCTGTTGTCATTCTTGTTGTTTTTTGGTTTTGCTTTTTGAATTACTAGAACCCTAGGTTGCATCAAACTTCTGCAAAGTCAAGAATGACCTTGAACTCCTGATCCTACTGCCTCTGTCCAGAGATCTTGGGAGTCTAGGCATTTACCACTATCTCAACCGAACACTCTTTCATTAAGTATTTACTGAGTGTGTATATTCCATATGTATTTCTAAGCAGTAGAAATATGGTATTAGATAAATAAGGTGGATGCATTCTCTAGTATCACAGAGTTCATATTTAGTGGAGGGAGAACAGAAGAAAGACACAAATGGAAGGCACAGCAGGCTTTGTTGAGGTCTGTTTTAAGACTGTATCAGTAGAAGCACTAAGGCTACAGGGCCAAGCATGTGCAGTTTAGTGGCGGTCATGCTTGAGTTGAAGGGAGGAGTGGGCCTGTGGCGATCGGAAGGAAGAGCGTTCCAGACATCATTTGAAATGGTCTCATTGTGCGGGCTTAACTGAGCATCCTCTGAAAAGCAAGGAGGCCAGAGTAGCTGGAGCAGAATGTGAAATGAAGTCCACATGTCAGCAGGGGAACCTCCCGGGCCTGCCGGTTCTAACTCTGGAAGAGATGGGGAGCCACAGGCTCTGATTAGAAGTGCCTAAGTCAAGGATCCGACTTAGGCTCAACCTGATCAGTCCAGCTGTTGTGGGAGAGCAGACCCAAGGGCAAAAGGGTGTGGCCAGAAGAGCAAGTTACTCATAGGTTGGGCCAGAAGTTTAGAAGCCAAGCAAACAAGAGTCTGTGTAGTTGGGTCCAAGTAAAGGAAAATGTCTGGCTCAGCTGAGGCTTCATGTGTCAGATTTGACGTACAGAGGATGTGTTCAGGAAAATTTAAAGTCAGCTCACAGTGACATGCTTGCTCCACCTGTTTCTAGAGCAGGTACAAATAGCACATCTGAGTGGTAAAATCTGCTCCCAGCTGTTTCACACAGCTGACCCTTTTTTTGTCGCAAGCCTCAGTCCTTTACCTAGACCCTTCTTCACCCCTGGAAACCAAGTCAGAACCCAAGTCTAGACTCGAGGGCACAGCTGGATGCGAAGAGTAACTTCTCCTGTTGGATGCCGCTGAAGGGCCGCAACAAGCAGTTGTCTTTCAAGAGGGCTTACTGAGGAGATTTTAAATTACCCCGGGCCAAACTGATGATGAACGCCTCAGGTGAGAGTCGCACCAAATACTCCATCTAATCAATCCGTGCTGCACATGTGGCCTGAAATGGCGCACTGCACTCCACACGGACGGTGCTATAGGGCAACAATTTTTTTTGTTAAATTAACAAACAAAACAAAATAACAACAAAACCACCCAACTCTTCTGTTCTCACTGAAAGCAGCGGCTCCAGGGGGCTTGGGTGGGGATGGGGGTGGGGGTGGGACTCACTACTTTACCAGGAGCTAGGAGACAATGAAAGCCTAGTGGAAGACATCGACAGTCCTTTGCCTAAGGAGTGCTAATTGGAGGAAAGGTCTGTTTGCGTTAGGGGAAAGTTGACATCACGGGTGTTCCTTTAGAGGAATACCGTTTTGGTATCTTCTTGTCCTTTCAGTAATTCCGAATGAGCGGGCGAAGCGGTGCTTGGGAAAGCACTTAGAGGGATCTCTAATTAATCCACCACAATGCTTCACAATGAGCAGATCAAGGGCCTCTTTGTAAATGGGGGGATCAGAGGCTTAGAAAACATTTGATTCTCCTAAACGCTGGAAACATTTTTGTCATAGTTTCACAACGTTACTGTGTCTTGGGTTTTTTTTGGGGGGGGGAGGGGAAGGGCAACCTGGAAGTGCTCTGGGGGATCATGCTTCTGCAAGGCTGGAATCTCAAATCCAAAGGAAAAGTGGCATTTCTTCTGTCTGAGATGTGGCTTTGCTGCACCCCTCCCCCTCATTTCCCATGGTGCTGGGGATTGAACCCGAGGCCTTGAGCGCAAAGCAAGAGCCCTGCCATTGAGCTAGACCCTCGGTCTTGTTCATATTCATTTCTATGAGCCAAAATGTTCTTTCTCTTTGAAAGATGAACTCAGATGTTCCCATTTGTAATGATGCTCCCTGCCTCTAACATCTATCAAATGGGCCCTCCTCCTGCCTTAGAGTAATGTAGTCATTCTTTTCTTGCAGCTTGAAATGCATATACCTGATGTGTTCTGTCCTTGACTGGGCTTCTTGAGGTTGAGGTCATGCTTAACCCACCTGCTTACTCTGCCCCGTGACTTAACAGGGTTTTTGCTTGGGGATAGCCCAGTGTTCTAATTGTTAGTCCTTGGGGACTCTTAGAACCACACTGTACAGCTCTGGAAAGCCAGGCCTGCCCCTGTCAGCTAACACTTCATTCAGACTGGAGAAGGAGCCATGTTGTCTGTCTGTCGCACAGCTGGATGGAGGACAGGCACTGTGACTGTGAAATAAGAAAGTTCCTGTAAAGTTCTCATGATAATTATCTCGGAGTAAGATATGTAAGCATAAAACAGAACAGAAAGCAGGTGAGGGAAGTGGCAGAAAATACTGCCAGTCATCTAGGGGAACCGAATTTGATTCTAAGCTTCTTGGAAACTAAGCAGAAAAAGAGAACAGGTTGGGTCACTGAATTTCTCTTTCTAAAGAGACAAAACTTGTGGAGTCATTTGCTGCAGAAACCAACTTACCATGATTATTAAAATGAAAATATCATTTCCCTTCAGTTGGAGTTTAGGCATGATCACAACTTTCATAGTGAGAATGGGGGAGGGGGAGGAGGAAGGTTGAAAAGGAGAGGGAGAGGAGAGGAGAGGAGAGAGAAGAGAGAGAGAGAGAGAGAGAGAGAGAGAGAGAGAGAGAGAGAGCATGCAAGGGAACCATGAGCAACTAGAGAGCAAGCTACCAACCCCTCCAAGGTGTCCTGCACAGACTCTCTGTACCGCCTGGGCCCCTCTTAGGTCTTGGAATCCACTGTTACCCTCTATCATAAATGCTTTTTGAAGGATAATCGTATCTATCTCTGCCTCAGAGCTTATCCACTAGTCATTCTTAATCATCTGAAACATTTGACCTTGACTAAACCTTTTGCATAAATTTGCATAAAATTTTACTTGTTTTCTTCCTGATCTTGAACTGTACTTTCTTGATTTCCTTTAGGAGTAGTTGGGCTCCTTTCTTCTTTTAAATATTGATATCCTTCTGGCTTTTTTTTTTCTGGGTTCCTCCCTTTCTCCTTTCTTCCTTCCCTCCCTACCTCCCTCCTTCCTTCCCTTTCCTCTTTTCCTTCTTTCCTTTTTTTTTTTTTTTAAAAAAAACTCTTCCTTTTCTCTCCCCTTCTAGGAAATGCCATCTACTCTTATGATTTTAATTTATTCTCTAGATTTTAATAATTCCCAGTTTTATCTTCATGCTAAAATACTAACTTGAGTTTACTCTTCAGATTTTTAAATTTCAATAATTTATTTATATGAGTGTTTGTCTGTGTGGGCAAATACTTGCACACTTGTAAGCCTGTGGAGGCTTACATCCCCTGGGTCTGCAGACAGATGTCAGTTGCCATGTGAGTGCTGGGAACTGAACCCAGGTCCTCTAGAAAAGCAGACAGCGCTCTTAACCTCTGAGACAGCTCTCTAGCCCCTCTCTATATGTTTATTCAACAAATATGAACTGAGCACATACTATGTCCTGGGCACGAGTCAGTCATTTTGAACATGGCAGCAAACAAAACACACATGGTCTCTGCTCTCATGGTGCTAGTCAAATATGCCTTCCTTGATTTTTCAGGAGTGTGCATCTTCTGTGGCACTGTGAGCCACATGGCACTGTTTCTTGAGTATTGTGGTCACTTTAAGTGAGTCAAAAATCAAGATCAACGATTTGTTTCTATAGATTCTGTTGACTGATATTTCAGAACTACAAGATACAATTTCCCTAGTAGCACTACTTAACTCTGTACTTATGAAGCACATAAAAGAAGTGTTATGGCTGTGTTCCAATAAAACTTTATTTATGTCCAGCCAGATTTGGCCATTGGCCACAGTATGCAGAGCTGCATAGCAAGAATTAGATAGTGTTGTTTACCTTTGTGTCTGCAGTGTAAACACAGTATTGGACATTAAGACATGTCAATAGAGGTTTGTTGGATATATAAGTGAAGGATAAACAAACAAATTAGGGTTGACTTGCTTTCTGTTTTTCCTTTGTTCCATATGTCCTCAGTCACAGGGTGCTCCGCATTTGCTTTTTATGCTCAGTAGCTGCACCTTCCATTCCTGCTGTTAGTTTTCCACCTGCATTGTTCATACAGACAGTTCATTAAGTAAATATATCATCATTTGGGTTTCTTTGTTAACTGTAGCTGAGTTTTAAGCCCTTTGACCCTACCTCTAGTCATTTCCTACAGCAATCATGTTTGTTTCCTTTCTAGGCATGACTGCTAGGTTTTGTGTTATCCATCGCTTACTATAGACTTTGGCAATTTTGTTTGTGTACATGTAGAGGTATAGCATGCCTCAGAGATATTGTGGGTTAGCTTTATGACCACTACAATAAAGCAAATACTACATTAAAATGAGTCAACTTACACACATCATTACATATGTATGCATACATATACTAAATACACATTTATACACATACATACATGGTACATACATGGGGATGGCAGGTTCATGTAGCCTAGGCTAACAACAAACTCACCATGGAGCTGAAACTGGCTTTATACATTCGCTCCTCTGGCCTGTATCCTGGGGTGATGGCATTGTAGGCGTGTACCACCATACCCAGTTTGTGTGATGCTGGGATCAGATGTAGGACCTTGTACATGTTCACCAAGTACTCTACAGCCTTAGTTTGGGTTTTACGCTGTAAAGAGATGGCAACTCTTATAAAGAAAAACATTTAATTGGCTTACAGTTTCAGAGGTTTAGTCCACTATCCTCATGGCCAGCCGGAAGCATGGCAGCATACAGACAGACATGGTGCTGGAGGACCTGAGAGTTCTACATCTTGATCCATGGGCAGCAGGAAGAGACAGTGAGCCACTGTGCCTGGCTTTAGCTTCTGGGATCTCAAAACCCTCCCCCACAGTGACACAGTTTCTCCAGCAAGGACACACTGACTCCAACAAGGCCACACCGCCCAATAAATGTCATTCCCTCCGAACCTATGGGGGCCAGTTCCTTTCAAACCAACCACATCTACCAACTACACTACAAAACCTGCTCCCACGCTGACATTTTGTTTTCCTAGTGGATGCTCTTTGTTCTTGATCCAATTTTGAGGGCTATTGACTGGTCAGCTTGGTGGTTGGTAATAGTTGAGACAACTGTGGCAATTACTACTAGAGAATATTGAGGTTATGGCATCAATGGACTCCTCCTTTCACGAAAGATTTCCCTGTACCAGGAGAAATTGTTTGATTACGCATCACTTCTTTTTTTGAGACAGGGTCTTATCGCATGGCCCTGACTGTTCTGGGATTCACTATGGAGGGCAGCTTGGCCTCAAGCTCTCCTTCTTGCTGAAATTAAAGGTGTAGATACTATGCCTGGGTGATTGAGAACATTTTCTTCACAATAGATCAGTCTTTCTTCTTGAAGAACTGCTTCCTCTTCTAAATTTGCATAATTTCTGGATTCTTTGTTTTCATTCAACAGTGTTCTTACCATCTTTGCCACAAGAAGCAACTTCAAGGAACTACTCTCTCTGCTCTTCCTTAAAAAGCAAGTCTTAACTTTGTGAATTTTATCGTGAGGTCCACCACTCAGCTGCCTCTTCAGACTCCCCACGGTACTCCTCTTGCCATTTCAGCTACAGCTGCTACATTTGTTCCTCCACTGAAGCCGCAAACCCTTCAACGTCTTTCACATACATTGGGGCCAGCTTCTTCGAAACTTCTGTGAAATCATAAGATCTCCCATGGATCACAAATGTCTCTCTAAATGGCATCTAAAAAGGTGAGTCCTTTCCAAAAAAGTCTCTGTGCCCATACCCATCAGATAAGTCATCTATCTATGTAGCTACGGTCTGCTATGTTCCTTAAGTAATAAAGACCTGAGTTTTAGAACTACTCCTTATATGACAGAATGGATATTGTGCATGGGGAAAAAAGGCATTCATCTCATTGTGAGTCTCCACCTCAGCTCTTGGGTAACTAGATGCTTTGTCAATGAGCAACAATATTTGAGATCAGTAAATCTACTTTTTGGAGTCATAGTAACAACAGTGGGTCTACTCCCCCAGCAAACCACATTATAAGTAGATTACCATATCACCCAGGCTTTGTCCTGTTTCCAGAAGATTTAAAACAATCTTTAAGGGCTCTAGGCTTTTTCAGTGCGCTTGGCCTTGAACTTTGAATTAGCAGCAGCATTGTCCCCTGGAGAAAGTCAGTCTGACCTTTGAACATTTGAAGCCAGCTACTGAATTCTCTGTAGCTCTGAAAGCCCTAGATAGTTCTGCTTCCAAAACCAACGTGCTTAGTTGACAATGAAAATCTGTTGCTGTGTGTAACTCCTTCCACTGGCTTCCTTGGCTAGACCCAGGTCGCTTCTGTGGCTCGTGCAAGCAAAGCTTGCTGCTTCACATTGCCCTTCTTTGTTATAGAGAAGGCTTTCTGGCTTCGAGCCTTGTGAGCTGACCTCTGTTACATTTTCTGCTGTGGCTTCCTTATGTCTTTCAGCATTCACAGATTTGAAGAGAGCTTTGATTTAAAGGAGTGCCTTGTCACTCCCTTTTCCCTAAGATTCATGCCATCAATAAGGCCACTTGACTATGCCATCACTTCTGTGCTTGCTAGATTTGCACTTTCAAACTGTTTCCTTTGCATTTAGGTAGCTATTTTGTGTAAGAAACCTAGTTTTCAACCCATTTCAGCCTTTGGCACACTTTCCTCTTTAAACACAATCATTTCTAACTCTTGATTTAAATTGAGAAATGTGTAATTTTTTTTTCTTCTGCTTGGGAACATCTGGACCTCTGTGAGGCTATTAGTTGGCAGAATTTCAAAACTGCTGTGTCTCAGGTAAGAGGGAGACCCAGGAAGAAGGAAAGAAGTAGGGAGGCAATTGGTTGGTGGGGCAGTTAGAGCACACATAATACTCCTCAGCTGACTTAGTTGCTTTTAGAAATAACTCATGACATCCCAGAAATTTACAGTAGGAACATCAGAGACTACTTAGATAAGAGTGCCTTCACAAACACGACAATAATGGGGACGTGTGAGATACTGGCAACATTTTAAGAATGGGACACAGAGAGCTGAGCATGGTGGCACATGCTTTTCAACCCAGCACTCAGGAGGCAGAGGCAGGCAGATAGCTCTGTGAGTTTGAGACCAGCCTGCTCTACACAGTGAATTTCAGGACAGAGAGATCCTATATGAAAGAAAGGAAAGAAAGAAAGAAAGAAAGAAAGAAAGAAAGAAAGAAAGAAAGAAAGAAAGGGAAAAGAAAGAAAAGAAAGAAAAGAGACACAGATACACAGTGAGCCCATGCCATTGGGCAATTGGCATTGGTAGAGCAGTTTTTGTTTGTTTTGATGGCATAGAGCCCATGGTCTTTTGAGTGCTAGACAGTTAGTTTTGCACACAGTTATATTTCCTGACCATTAAAGACCTGCTTGATTTAGGACTGTAGAAACCTTTAAGCTGTAAAAGTGTGTTGTTTGCAGAAACACAATAAAATGGCATGCAGCCAAACCAGGTATGTCTGTGTGGATTCCTTTCCTCCATAAAAATTTAAAATATTTTCAAACACACAAACTTAAAAGCATTCTGGTACAGGTGGGATGTTAGGGGAAAACCTCAAATAAATCAATGTATAAATCATTTACTATTTAAAGTGGGAAGTTTCAGTGTCATTTGGGGCAAAGATAACTCAGATAAGGCAACGAGATCAAATGTCAATAAATAGTTAGAATACATTGTTCTAAGTCTTCTTTGAGGAGGTGATCAGAAAAGTGCTCCTAGGACTTTCATAAAAGGTACAATTTAGTCTTCAGCTGAAGTGATTAAAGAAGACTCTAAGGCAGAAGAATTTGACCTGGAAGTTATTGACCTGGAAGTTAGAAGGTAAGTATGTAGAGTGCAGCTATGGCTCCAAAAGGCCCTGAGACAGAGGACTGTACAGGCACACCCACGAGTTACTAGAAAGCAAGTTCTGAGAGAGCCATGTCTAGGGAATGGCTGATAAATGTGAAAGCAAGTCTCTTCCAGAAGGTACTAAGTCCGCTCTGGTGGAGAATGCAATTGGACACCATGCTCATCGACTGCAATCTAGTCCTTGCCCTTAGAGTAGAAACCCGGATCCTTTAAAGCAATTAGCACCATCTGGAAATGTGTGAAAAAAAAATCACCAGCCTCCAAAAACAGGTATATTAAATTCAATGGTGGAAAGGCAAGTGTCCTTACTGGCACCACCTGTATAAGGTGGCGTATTTACAAGCGTAAATAGCATTTACAATGAGAAGAGACAAGGAGAGGTCACAGTTCCCTCTGGAAAATTCTTCCTTATGTATAAATCCACGATGATGATGATGGTCCATTTGCCCTTACTGGTCTTGGTCATGTTACTTCATTGCTAAAGGATCATCTTTCTTTCCCAAGGGCTAGCAGGAAGAACTCTGATTCTGGGCATATTAAATGTTGGGTTGAAATGGGAAGGTATCCTCTGCCAACAAAAATAAGTGTCTTTATTCCATTTCCTTATCTATTTTTTTTGTGCCCCATCATTTCTTTTTTAATTTTGTTTTTATTAATTATAGTTTATTCACTTTGTATCCCAGCTGTAGCCCCTCCACCATTCCCTCCCAATCCCACTCTCCTCCCTCTTCTTCTCCTATGCCCCTCCCCTAGACCAATGATAGGGAAGGTCCTCCTCCCCTTTCATTTGACCCTAGTCTATCAGGTCTCATCAGGACTGGCTACATTATCTTCCTCTGTGGACTGTTAAGGCTGCTCCCCCTCAGGTGGAGGTAATCAAAGAGCCAGCCCCTGAGTTCATGTCAGAGATGGCTTCTATTCCCATTACTAGGAAACCCTCTTAGACACTGAGCTGCCATGAGCTACACCTGTGCAGGGGTTCTAGGTTATCTCCATGCATGATCCTTGTTTGGAGTATCATACTAAAATCTGTGCACCTAAAGAAGCTAATCAGGAAGGAGGACCCTGGGTAAGATGCTCAATCTTCATTCAGAAAGGCAAATGGTACGGACTTTGGAAGAGGGAGAAAACGGGGAACAGGACAGGAGCCTATCACAGAAGACCTCTGAAAGACTCTACCCAAACAGGGTATCAAAACATGCTGAGACTCATAGCCAAACTTTGGCCAGAGTGCAAGGAATCTTAGCAAAGAAGGGTGAGATAGAAAGACCTGGAGGGAAAGGAGCTCCACAAGGAGAGCGACAGAACCAAAAACCTGGGCACAGGGTTCTTTTGTGAGTCTGATACTCCAAACACAGCCCCGTCACTTCTTACTGAAGACCAAGACTAGTCGGTTTTCCATTGCTGTGATAAAACACCATGACCAAGGCAACTTATTATATTTTTTTAAGTATTTAATTGAACGTGTGGTTTCAGAGGTCTAGAGTCCATGATGGTGGAGCAAAGGCATGGCGGCAGGAACAGCTGGGGCAGCAGCTGAGAGCTCATCTGTTGGTCTATAAACAGGAGGAAGAGTGAGAGAGTCTATCAAGAATGGTATGAGTCTCTTGAAACCTCAAAGCCTACCTCCAGAAACACGTCTCCTTCAAGAAGGTTACACTTCCTAATCTTTCCCAAACAGTTCCATCATTGGAAAACAAACATTCAAACATATGAGCCCATTGGTGCCATTCTCATTTGAAGTATCACACCTTCCAATTCACTGTATCTCAAGACTGATAGCAGAATCTACCCCTTGTAGTATAAATAATATTGATTTGGACCAGTGAGACACCACCTGTTAAGGAAGTCTCAACAGCCCGTCCTAAAGAAAGGGGTGGTTGCTATGGCTCAGACATGCTTCACCACCTAAGAGTTTCAGGTTTGGTCCTTAATGAGATAAGACAGAGGTGGTGAGATCTTTAAGGGGTAAGGAGGTCTTTAGGTATTTTGAGGTGTCACTTTTGAAGGAGTTAAGGTCTTACAGGACCCTGAGCTAGTTTTTATGAGAGTGGGTTAGTATAAAATCTCCCCTAAAGGCTGGAGAGATGAGGCAATGTTTCAGAGTGCTTGTTGCACTCTGATAACCCAAGTTTGGTTTCCAGCACACATATGTCACAGCCCACAACTGTATATACTTCCAGTTCCAGGGAAGCACCCTTTTCTGGCTGTTGCAGGCACCCAAACTCACATGCACATACATGTACACACACACGCACACACACACAACTAAAAATGAAATAGTTCTTAAAAAACTATACAAAAGTCTTGATCCTGATCTCTAAGTCACTGAGTTTCTAACCTGACCATCTCTCCTTCTCACCTGAACTCCTGCCATTCTGATACCACCTGTGGCAAAGCCTTGGCCAGAGCCAAGTGGACGTCACTGCTATGCCACTAAGCTGTTAGAACAGTGAGTTAAATAAACTTATTTATTTAACGAAGTTCTCTAGTCTTGGATATTTTTGTTATAACAACAGAAATGAGATTAATGCAGCAGATCTCATGAGATATGCCAAGGTACACTTTGAAGTGGCCTTGAATGTTTTCTCAACATGTTATATATCCATCGAGGATTGAACTTCTCCTTTGGACTTAGGTGTCAGGATGCCAGGGGCAAACCTGTCATGTAGTTCCTGAGGAACTGAAGGGAAACATGGTATGGCATCATAAAGAGAACACAAGGCAACAGCTAACAAGACTCTGAATCTCAGCTGTGTACACTCATTGCTATGGCCAATGACCAAAACCTGCCAAGCCACTTTTTCTCTGAGTCTTAGTCTTTCAGTTTATAAAATTAAAGACCTAATTGGACTACATTACTATTCTAGGATCCTTATAGGTTCTTATTTGTTGTTGTTCAGGGTTTTGCCATTGTAATTATATAAGTTTTGTTTTGTTTGTTTTTTAAAACTCACATTCTTTTTAAAAATAATTTACTTTTATTTGTATAAATTGGTGTTTTGCCTGCTTTACATATGTATGTATATTTGAAGGTATCAGGTCTATGTGAAGGTTACATATGTATGTCTATCTGAAGGTCTATTTGAAGAGAGTTGTGAGCTATCATTTGGGTGCTGGGAATTGAACCCAGGTTCTCTGGAAGAATATTCAGTGCTCTTAACTGCTGAGGCATCTCTCTAGCCTCTCATGAAGTTTTTTACTTGGATAGATGTAGTTACTAAGAGATAGGTACTTAAACATTTTTCTCCTCATTTAAAAAATTTATAAAAATATTTCTCATATTTCCCTTCCCTAAAGATTGCGATTTTTAAGCTGGGCGGTGGTAGTGCATGCCTTTAATCCCAGCACTTGGGAGGGAGAAGCAGGAAGACCTCTGTGAGCTCCAGGCCAGCCTGATCAACAGAGTGAGTTCCAAGCCAGCCAAGTCATAGAGAAACCCTGTCTTGAAAAGTGGGAAAAAAATTGTGACTTTAAAAATATAAAATTGATCTGCAGTACACAGAAAGCCTCGTGCAGGGCATGGCAGAACACAGAACACACAGATTATTGTTGAGCAAGACTGAGAATCAAACATAGTTAAAGTGATGTGATGCGGGACTAAAACCAAGACCTGAGGAGTTTGCTGAAAATGACACATTAAATGCCAAACAGGTCAGGCCTCTGCTTCTACATCCCCATGCCTTTCTTCCTTTGCCTTTAGAATGTTGAACCTTACAGATTAATTAAAATATGTCTATTTTCATCTAAAGATTCAGAATCAGGGTCCACCAATAGGAGCAGACACATAGCATTAGTCTGTCTGGGTCTGCGTTACCTCACTCAGTACGTTTTGTCCTGTGATCCACTCACCTGAAAGTTTTATGGTTTCATTTTTATTTATAGTTGAATAGAATCCCACTACAAGTGTTCTTCACTTTAATTATCTACTCATGGATTGATAGATACCTAGGCTTCCTCTGTTTCCCTGCTATTGTGAATACAGCTGCAAAGAACACGGGTGAGCAAGGATCTCTACAGTAAGGTATAGAGTCCTATGGGCAGATGCCACAGAGTTGGTATAGCTGGGTCTGGGGTGGCTGGGCCATATGTTAGAGTTACTTTTCTCTTCTTAAAAATTCTTGCTGGGTGCAGTGGCATACACCTGTAATCCCAGCGCTCAGGGAGGCAGAGGCAGGCAGATCTCTGTGAGTTCGAGGTCAGCCTGGTCTACAAAGCAAGTCCAGGATAGCCAAGACCCAAGACCTCACAAAGAAGAAAACAAAAACCCATAAAACAAAACAAAACAAAACAAAAAATCTCCACACTGATTTCTATTGTGCCTGCAACAGTTTGCAGTCCTACTGGTAGTACGTGAGTCCTCACAGAATTTGTTGTCAGTTATTTTCTTGAGTTTGACACTCTGGCTGGGATATGATAAAATCTCAAAGTAGTTTTAATTTACATTTTCCCAATTGCTAAAGACAGAAGCCAGTTAAAGTTTTTTTTCTTTTTCTTTTTTTTTTTAGCTATAGATATTTTTACTCTTTTGTTTTTTCAGACTTCTCTGTTTAATTCCATGAAATATTTTAAAATTAGGTTAGTAGCCTTTTGGTTTTGTGTGTGGGTTTTGAGTTCTCTGTATAGTCTGCATATTAATCCCCTCTCAGATATAGATAGAGCTGGCAAAGACTCTCTACACTCAGCTGGCATTTTAATTCTTATGGGGTCCCTTTTGCCTGCTGTTGGCCTTGATTTCTGAGAGAATGGAGTCTTCGTCAGAAAGTCCATTCTTGGGCCATATTTCTTCGGGTACATATTTGTGTATGTATGTGTACAATATATAACAATATATTTGATACAGTAATAATAATTATAGAAGAACCTGTCATAAATTTAAGGGACTGGAAGGAACAGAAGCATACTTGGAAAGGAGAGGAAGGTATGGCAATGATGTAATACATTGTACTTGTGTGTGAAATTCTCAAAAATAAATCAATTAAGTCTATTTTAAAGATTTATTTTTAAATCTCTCTCTCTCTCTCTCTCTCTCTCTCTCTGTGTGTGTGTGTGTGTGTGTGTGTGTGTGTGTGTGTTTGGGGGGTGTACTCAGCAATGGGGCACCTGTAGAATGGAGAAGATGTTGTTAGATCTCCTGCAGCTGGGTTTACAAGTGGCTGTGAGCTCCTGAGGTAGATGTTGGGAATCAAATTTCAGTCCTTTATAAGAGCAGTATGTGCTCTTAACCAGTGAGTCACCCTTGGAGCCCAGAACATTTCTCCTTTAATTAAAAAATGTCAGTGGATTTGTTCATAATAGCCAGAACCTGGAAACAACCCAGATGTCCCACAATGGAGGAATAGACACAGAAATTGTGGTAAATCTACACAATGGAATACTGCTCAGCTATTAAAACCAAGGAAATCATGAAATTTGCAGACAAATGGATGGAACTAGAAAAGATCATCTTGAGTGAGGTAACCCAGAAGCAGAAAGACACGCATGGTATATACTCATTTATATAAGTGGATATTAGCCGCATAATTTAGAATAAACATACTAAAATATACAGACCTCAAGAAGCTAAGCACTAAGGAGGATGCTTAAATCTCATTCAGAATGGCCAACAGGGTAGACACCAGAAGTGGTGGAAGGGATGAAACAGGATGGGAACCTACTATAGCAGGTCCTCTGAAATTCTCCATCCAAAAGGGGATGGAAGCTGATGCTGATACAGTAAAACTTTGGGCAGAGTGCAGGGAGTCCTATGGAAGAAGAGAGGGGTTAAGATAGAAGGACATGGAGTGGACAGCAGCCCCACAAGGAGACCAACACAGCTAAAAAGTCTGAGTCTGGGGGGTCCTGAAGAGACTGATGCACCAAGCAAGGACCATACACAGAGAGGACCTAGACAGTAATGCAGAATGGTTGCCTCTCTGACCAACAGTTTTTGTTAGGGCAATGCTCACTTTACAGGTGTTTGTGAAAGTCATTTATTACTTTTTTTTAATTAGTAGTAGTAGTAAAGGCAGTCCCCCTGACTTGCAAACACACAAATGGTTGGGAAATCTATTTATCTCCTTGTTTGTAATAAAAACTCAAGACTCAGTTCAAACATATGCTCCTCTGTTTTTCACTGGACACGTCTGTACTCTAATGTCATTTCTTCACTGATTCTTTCTTAACAATTATCTCAGACATTTCTCACAGTCCTATGTGTGCCAGCTCATCTCCTTTATTATAAGGTTGTAAGCACTGAAAGCTGGGAACACTGTTATTTTCATGTCCATAAATGATGCTCAGGTACATTTTGTTGGATATATAAAGAAAGTTCTTCATCTATATCTCAGTTGTAGCCTCAGTTATGAGACATTCAGTAGAGGCTTCTGTTTCATTCTATCTAAGGAAGCATGATGGATAAAGAATGATCCAGGCTCAAGGTATAGGCCAGTGATAGAGTTCTTGCCTAGCATGTCCAGTGTTCTGAGATTGAAAAAAATGGACAGATCTTTTGACAGTGGCTGCACCAAGTTTCTCACCTTACATCTCAGTGAAGGTAAAAGTCATATCATTTACCCATGGCCACTCATGGGTGGCTTGAGGACAGAGTGACCCTGCCAGGCTCAGGAGATGGGGGAAAGGGCAAGAAGACAACTTGTAAACTTTGGGTTGCCAGACTCAGCATGAGGGCATCCCTGGGCCAACTCCCTACCGACTTTGGCCAAGGTCCTGGATCTGTGCTGGCTAGCAAGGGTCAGTTAGCCATTGGGAGGGGAATGTGGCAAAGGTTAGACAAGACTGGGCCTGAAACTGCTTTGGCAAGATCTGGAAACAGTATTCTCTCTGCTCAGACACTTAGGGGAAGAGAGAAATAGCACAGGACACACTTCTTTATAATACCATAGTATTATTGGTATCAGGGTGGGAGAGACAGGGAGTCCTATAAACAGGAAGGAGAGGAAGGTATTGAATGAGGTATAAACAATATCACACAGAGACAGGAAGACTGAGCACAAGTCCTGGAGGGAGAAAAGAAAGGGAGGGAGGGACAGAGAGAGGAAGGGACAAAAGGAGGGGGGAGGAAAAGGGAAGAGAGGGGAGAAAGGAGAAGGGGAGGGAGGGAGGGCAGGTAGGCAGGCTAGAATGAGGAAAGCTGAAGTACCAGAGATCCAAAATGAGAATGGGGTGAGAGAAATGCTTGGAAAGATTAGAAGGAACTGAGACAAGACACAAGACTATTTCAAACATGCCTGAGCTACTCAGCTCAGGAGGCTCGCTTCTGTAAGCCTGGCATAAGGAAGATCTGGGCACAGAGGGAAATGTGCTGATTCCAGGGACATCAGAAGACAGAAACAGATCAATTAGCCTGGGTGGAGTGCTATTGCCAGTGATCCCTGCCTGGCTGAGGCAGGCCAGGCCAAGGACTCTGACATGACCATTGTACTGTTAAAGGGCCAGTGGCTGCAGAGCAGGCCCAGGCTTTTACCTTGCACTCACAGCCTTCTGCTGGCCTGGCCACTAGGTCTGTTCCAGGTTCGGCTGGGGATCCATTTAGACCCAGTCCCTTGGGGTTCAAACAGGCTTCAAGGACCCTCTAGGAGTTAGTACAACCCAGTACAACCAATCCATGGAATGATCCTGGGGCAGGCACATCTGTGGAAGGATATTCTCAAAGATCTTCAACCAGTAGAAATACATGTTATAGGGGAAAAAAGCTTCTTGTGCAAACAGGCCTTTGAAACAAAAGCTAGGCCAAAGCTGGGACTCATAATCCATACATCTGGTATTTCCTCCCCCACTTTTGAGCAGCATCTGTCTTGCATGGCCACTGAGACTGAGGCTGAGGATACAGACAAGAGCATACACATCTTCAGTGTCCTCTGGGAAGATCAATGGCAATGCAGTTCCATTTTCCCCTACTCCTTCACCCCTTCCCTTCTCCCCTTCCCCTAACCCCCCCTTAGCCCTCCATCCAACCTAGCAGAGTACTTTGTAGCTTAGAAGAGAGCATGGCTGGTTCTGCAGTGAGGCAAGCAAGGTGTGGAGAAATGGAGACATTTGAAGGCAGCTTTAAAGGCTGAGGAGGACCCACCAGGCAGACAATGTGCAGGAACCCAAGGTAAGAGGAGCAGAGGTGAGAGGTGTGAGTTCTCGTGGAAGCTGGCTAGCGACAGGCAGGCCAGGCCAGACAAGGCATATAGGTGAGGAAGAAATAAGGGTCAGGTAGAAACAGGCATCTATGAGGGCTGATGGCGAACATGTTAGAAGCAGCTTAAGGAAGCGCCGAAGTGATCTGCTCAGTGATCTGACATTTTCAAAGAATATTTGTGTAGGAATACGTTTGTATGAATGGACCAGTTTGGAAGAGCACCTGGAATTAGGCACAGGAAAGGCATTAAAGCAAGGCAAATGCTCTACCCCAGGAAAACCCTCGCCGATAGGTATCCTCACAGATGGCTCTCTCTTGCAGAGACCTTCTGCCCTAGGCCTGCTCAGGCATTTTCCTCTGCTTCCCTGTCAGACCACCTTAGCCAGGGCCACTTTCTCTCCGAGGGGGTCTCCTAAGCGCTGACCTTCTGGCTCATCTCCCTAGAGCGAGGTCATCAGATGATAAGAGCTACCAGCCAGTGTCACCTTATTTAAGGAAGCATTTACACGGCTCACCTTTGAGAAAGGGCAGGACACAGCAACAACTGCCCTTCCCCCACCTTTATAAACAAGAGATTAAACATTGCACTATTCTCCCTCTACTCTGTTAACATTTGTCAGTCAAGATATTTTTCTTGGAGCTGATGAAGCAGGACTGCAAGCTCAAGTCTAGCCTAGACTATACAAAGAGTGTCTCTCAAAACACCACCACCAACAAAGCGAAGGGGCATTTTTCTTAAGTTAAACACATTGTTTCCTGCATTACACTGACATCCCTACTCACAGTAAATACTAACATACACTTTTTTTCTTTCTAAGATCTATTTACTGATTTATTTTACATAGTGCGTGTGCCTTGAGTCTATGTGTTCCATATGCGTGCAGGTAATCCTGGAGGCCAATGAGGGGTACTGAATCCTTTGTAACTAGGGCTGCAGGTTGCTGTGAGCTGTCTGATGTGGGTTCTAGGACCCAAAACCTGGGTTCTCTTCAAGAGCAGTGAGGACTCTTAACTGCTGAGCTGTTTCTCCAGCCCCAACATCTGATTTTATTTTAAAATATTTTGCGAAAACGACTCCAATTCCATCTTATTTTGAAGTCTATCATTCTATAAGCTAGATATCTTGCCACTTGCTCTACTCTTGATAGACATTCATGATGATTTGACGTGTTTCATTGTACAAGCAAGAGTGTTTCAGACAGCCTCGTGCATGAATCCTTGCATATTTTTTTGCTATTATTCCTATAGCAAATAGGATTCCTAGGGTTAGATTGTTAAATCTAAGAAAACATGCATTCACAGTCTTATTAGGAACTGCACCATTCCTCTTCTGAAGATAATGGTCTGTATTCCAACTGGCAATCTGTTTGATTGCCTCTTCCTCATGCAGTCCCCCAGAAGTAGAACAGTGACAAGGACAGTGTGTGACACATACTGAATGTCAGGACCAAGAACTCCCGTCTGCGGCCACTGTGCCACCAGGTAATGCTCGTAAATTAGCAAGAGCTGTGCCTGGCACAGAGCGCAGGCTTGCCAGATACTTGCTGCATATTACCCAAGCTGAGAACCAGCCAAGCTTTCAGCAGCTGGCTTAGGGCGAAAGACAAGTTGGAAGGGAAAAAAAGAGAATTGGGAGGAGGCTCTAGATTGGTCTCCCTGTGCCGGAAGGTAAGACTTTGCCTCCATTCCTTGTGCACTCTGCCATCTTGAAAGCTCAGATGTAATGTGTTCATTCACTGTCCATCACACCACTTTCCCCACGGGACGGAAAAGGGAGAAGGAATCCTCCCTGTCCTCAGAGACTTGTGACTATAGGCTCAGAGGAGGGAGGCATACTCACTCACATGCCCACTGGGAATGAGAACCACAGCTCAGGGGGTGGCATTCACTTAGCTGTTTGCCAGGGTTGCCAGGGAATGAAACAGGCATTGCTCATAAGCTGTATCCTTACTTTTTAAAAGCATTTCTCCTCAACTACGATGGAAACTCTGTAGAGGAGACACTAAACCTTTTCTATTAACCATCCCAACAGCAAAAGCCCACTCCATATAAACAAAGTGGGGACACATCTCAGGACTAGATTTTGGTGTGCGTTAAAGGAATTTAAAGCCACACCTCCTAGAAATGGACTGATTAAATTACTATGTAAATAGTTATTTCAGTCAAATTTACCTTTGCAAGTGATGAGCTGAGATCAGAGCTGTTCCAGGCTGGAACAGTGCTAGCTACTACTATATTTTTCACCAGGCCAGGACTCTTAGATCTGGGTGGCCCAGAGAGAAATGTCTGGGGAAATGGGATTACAGAAGGTAACAGTTATTGGAACAATTTGGCCCCAAAGCCAAGGATGCCTCAATCAATATGCATGACTTTCAAAATTCCTATTTTAATCAGCGAAACGGAAATGAAATTCCCAATGTAGCTTTTAGTTAAAAAAAAAAAAAAATTACAAGTGGTATATGATATTCATGCATACCATTTCCTCTGAAGTTCTTTTTAAGAATTGAAGAAAATAACCATATCACATACTGGAAAGAAACTAGCCTGGGAGTCCAGAGATTTAGTTTTATGCCTCAGAACTATCACCTGGCAGCTATGGGATCAAAAGCTGTAAGTCGCCCCTTACCTCTTTTCACTCATATATGGAAGGAAAGAGCTGGTGAATTGTAAACTGCCCCCAAGCCCTGATAAGACTGAGTTGCTAAGTCCTATTTAGTGTCAGGAACTCATCCTTCCATCCTTTCTACAAATGAGTCGCAAATTCCTACCTATATGGTGCCGGTGTGACTTGAGAACATTTGTTCTGAGTGGACAAGCCAAGGCATCATTAGGCTTCGATGTACCCAGTCACATCTTTGGTAGGCTTTGTCCTCAGCTGTCGCTCGCCTCATCTTGTACAAGTCTCAATGTCTTGCTTTCCCTGTTTCTGCTCTATCCTTCCTCTTCCATAACCTTCCCACGGCTCTTCTTCCGGCTTTACCATTTCTCAAATGAGCTGTGGCAAAAAAAATTCAGAATAGGCCTCCCACCCCCTATATTTTTCATCCCAAAGGCATGGTATGTTCACAGTTGTCTACAACTTTCTATTTCAACCGCCATTTTGTGGAGGCTTGCTGAATGGAAACACTATCCCTGGGCCTTTTCTTTTTTTCAGAGAAGAAAGCCAACACATTGCTAGACAAGAAGATATCATGTGGGATTGTATTGGTGAAGGGATGCTCCAATGTTAGCTTCTCTTCCTCTCACAAAGGCTTCACCTTAATCATGCCTTTTTATTTTCTTCTAACACCTCACACTTCACATCCAATTCCCATCCCTTCTTCAACTGTTTCTCTTCTTGACCAGACTTAGCAACTCAGTAGCAGGGATCTGATGAGTGTTAGCCTCCTTTCACAGCCTTGGATGGCTCCCTATTGTCCCCAGAGAGAAACTCAGATCCTTGTACTAGGCATCTAAGGCACTTAGAGATTAATATTATCTTTCCAATTAACCCTTCTAATAAACCCATCCCCCCTCATCCCAAGTTTATAGCCAAAATCTCCATTCTCCATCCCAGAACAGAATGTCTTCCCCTAGGGCACTCACTTCCGTTGCCCTTGAAGCTAAGCCATCATCTCTTCTAGAAAGTGCCAATACAGTTTGCCTGCAGAGGATGCCTGAAGTATCTTAGGCCCTCTTCGAAGTCTAGTTCGAATTCTATCTTTTCTGAGAACAGAGAGTTCCTCTACCCATGCAGAAATAGTTTTCACCAGCTCCCTGATATTTCTTATGGTAAACATCCTCAGGTGTGTTGAGAGCTCTTGTTTAGAAGGACAAACCAGATTCTTTCCTGCCTACTTGTTGTAAATAAGGACCATTAACGAAGATATGCCTGTGTCATTTGAACTTTTGGGTATTCTGTAGCACCAAGAACTTTAGTGCCTGATGCTATACCACCATTGCATTGGCCAGTTGGCATATGCTGCTTAGGGCATGTCTTATGACATTCTATTCCATCATGTTTTAAAATTTTAATTGGTGGATGTGAAATCCGTGGATTTGCACATACAGGGCAAGTATTGTACCACTAAGCCATACACAATCTTTCATGATGCTTCAGGCACACAACAGGTGATGAAACTGGACTCACAGGAAGGCTAAGGGAACTGCTCAAGGCATCAGCAAGTAATGCAACTAAGGTTACATTAAGAGCACTGTGTAATAGTAGCCTGGCCAGCTACTTGTCACAAGAAGCTTCTGTCCTTACCAGATGTCTCGCAGATGTAGCCATGTGGAGAAGTACTTGACAATCATCCTCATTACCTGCAGAGATTTTAGAGGCACTTTGAAGGAAGTGGCAATCTGGTCTTGTTGCTGAATACTAAGTAGCCAATTGACAACAAGACACAGATATTGTAGGAAAAAAAAATACATATTAGCACTGGGACCCCAAGTCAGTTCAAGGGATGCTTCTGAGGAGAGGAGAGCTATTTGTTTATTCAGGTCCTTAGTCAGATTGCAAGGACTGTAGGGAGGAACCACCTTGTTCTTGCTCCAGGCTCTATCTCTTCTGTTTGTGTCCAGACTGCCCTTTTAGAATAAGTATGTCACAGGAATTACTCTGCTCAACAAATGCTAGCTACCTGTGCAGTTCCTACATCTGCATGATCGTAAACAGTTTTGGGCTAAAATTCTGAGTGCTCCCACTATCTCTGTAAACAGGGCTTAAAGAATCTCTAACCAGGATGTAGACCAGGAAGGTGAAACCAGTCCCTAGAAAGATTTCTTGACCATTTTTGTTACAGTGACTGGTTGGAAACAGAAGAAAAATCATCAGAACAAGCTCTGAAAAGTCAAAGCAAACAAAAAGCCTTTCAGGTCTAAGAAGTGTGTTTCTTTTCAGTAATTTGCCTGCTGTAGGGAGACTTGAGGGCATCCATGATGTCAGTTCTTCTCCAGTTAGAGAGTTAGAGAGAGAGAGAGACTCTACCACAGGCACGGATGTAGCTCTGCAGAGCACAGCTCTAAGCAGCTTTCACTGCCTGAGTTGCTCTCCACGGCTTCCAGTTTTGTGCTAGAATGGGCTAAGCAGGTCTGTGTGAGTGAGTAGGTCCAGATCACATCTTGTTGAACCAGTGAGTCAGAAAAGGCTTTGAGCAGAGCTGGTGAGGGGAGAGCGGAGCCTGAGGAAGGAGTGTGTCTTGTCTTGGCTCTATACGAAGGCTGTTCCTTCTCTATGGAGCTTATGTGGAGACCCTGGACAGTTGCCTCTTTCCTGTGGGCCTTGGTTTCTCTCTTCATCTCTGAGTGGCAGACCACTGTTGAATAGAAGGAAAAACTGTTGGCAAGATATTCATAGTTGCCCTAAGAAAGGAGAGGCAGCTGTCTGGCAGCATGTTGATTTGGGGGATGGAGGCTTGTTTTTTATTCTTACTCAGGGTTTCCCGCCCTCTGCGCATAACAACTGGTTAAGGTACAATGATTTTTTTGTTATGGGTGCTGTTCTGTGTAGTGTCAGATATTCTGGATGTGCCCAGTGATGTCCACTTTTTGCTTTTCACTGGGGTACCCCAACATGTCTCTAGATACTGCCAGATGATCCCTGGGCAAGAAATTGCCTCTCCTTGAGAACTTCAGGTTTGGGTTGTATTGCCAAACCAAATGGATGGCTTCCTTACGCTGAAAGAGCTCATACAGGGCATATGGGAAAATCGGGTATGGAAAGTAGGCACAGAGACACCTCCAGCTCCTGTGACCACAGATAGGGTGTTCTGTGGAGCCCAGAATAGGTAGAATGCCCAGAATCTCCAGGCAGGGAACCAGCCTCTACATCAGCATTGACTGGCTGTGATCCTCACTGGCTTATCTAGCCTCTGTGAACCTCTGGGTCCATACAAACCCAGCAGGTGTGATTCTTCTCCACGAATCTTTCTTCCCACCCTCCCTCAGGTTCACATACTGCCATGTGGTTGCTAGGCAGACTAAGAGCTACACATGTGAAAGACATAATAGGATTAAACAATAGCAACCCAGAACAAATTGTGTGTGTAGGGGGGGTGTTGTTTGTTTGTTTGTTTTATTTGGTTATTTTTTTCTGATAAAGCAAAGAAACAGATATATTACTAATGGGTTTTTTTTCTTGCCTTTTTTTTTTTTTTTTTGCCAGAATGGTAATGGTGACATTATAGGTTCCCTCACAAAAGTAATAAAAACTATGACAAGTTTGACTCTTCTGACATAGGAGTTACTTTGCATTTCTCTAGTATACACAGAGGACCCTCAAAGAAGGTGTCACATGATTAGACGAAGTCAAGAGAATTCTACTTGACTGTCCATGTACCTGGAGTAACTTGGCTCTGTGTTGCCTCTCTCCTCAGTAAGCCTGTCATCCTGCAGAGTGTCTAGGGGGCTGTGTCTTTAGTGACTGAGATCCTCAGAACTGAGAGAGGCATTGGACAAGCCGGCAGTTTCCTTGTTATAGATGGCTCATGCTCTGGCCAGGCAGGCCTACGGTGTAGGGCCCTCTCAATGCCACATACCCAATCAGGCTAGGCCCTCTGGTTGTAGTCATATCATTCAGATCTTAGCAAACAGACAAGGTACCATACCAGTGGGCTAGAGACAGCTCAGAATGCTGCTCAGTTAGTTCAGGATCAAACTTCAGTTTTTCCCTCCATCCCTTCCTTTCCCTTCCTGCTGTTTCCTCTTTGGGGGTATTGCTTCTTGAGACAAGATCTCAGTCTGTGACTTAAGCAGGCCTCAAACTCATAAACCCTTCTTCTTTTACCTCCCAAGTGCCAGGATCGGCTTATGCCATGACATCCAGCCAAACTAGAAATTTTCCACCATCAGAACTCTTTGGAGTTGCAGGTCAGGTTCAGCAGCAAGAATCCAAGCCACAATTGTAGACGCTTTTGTTGCTGGGCTGTTTTCACCTTTTGCAAGCATTGTGGAATAGTGGTGGAGGATACTCACCCCCAAACCCTGAGTGTGTATCTTGGCCTTGTTATCCCTTGCTCTGTGTCTGTGGGCAGCCGTACAGTAGAAATGTAGCTATACCACTCAGTGTGCCACTTGGCTGCACAGTAGCCTCTTGGATTAGTGGCGTAATCATCTTCGCCTTGCAAATGGAGTCTGAAGTTCAAACGAGGGCACCCTCACACACAGTGCCCTTCTCTCGGGTCACTCCTTCTCCCTCAATGAATCCTGCTTCCAAAGTAGCATGGAGCCCAGCTTCCTCTAAGCCCAATAGTGTTTTGCTTGTTCTGTTTTACTGTGACACTCTCTTGGGCCACAAAAAGCCCAACAAAAGACCCGATGTGCAGAAGTGTGGCAAGGGTCATAGAGAAGCCGGATGTATATCAAAGAAGGAATTCCTGCTTCATATAGTCATATGCCACGGTTCTTTTGAAGGGTACTACCACTTCGAGATCTAAGCAAAGTGGAACTCCATATCTCCTGCCTCCCTTGGGACTCTGTCAGGGGAAGGCAATAGAGCAGACAGAATCACCTCTGGTTTAGTCTTAGCCCCCTCACACAGCTTAACCAAAGAATAAGGGGCCAGAGCTTCCAAATGTGTAAGAAATGCAGATTGTACTAAACCAAAAAGAGCTTCCTGATGGGTGGATGGTGATGTAAGAGGCCAATCTAGGCCGAAACCCAGTCATCGCCCGGGGCTATATGCTTACAACATTTCACTATGGCTAAGTAAAAGAATTGAGATCAGACATAGAAATGTACCCTATTCACTAGCAAACTGGATAGAAATTGGAAGATAGAAACTGCATATGGGTGGAGACTGCCTCATTCGTTAGAGCCCGACCTGTAGACGACTGCAACAGCATCATAACCCACCTTGGCCTCCCCTGATTGGTCAAGTCATAACTTACAGTCATCAAAAGGGCTCTACTTATTATTATTAGTTGTTGAGGAAGACATAGAAAACATCTAAAGTTTATGGCTGAGACAATTTCATTACGGAAGTGGAGTACAATCTAAATTTCATTGTCCTTGGTTTTGTCTGATTTTCTGGATCGGGAATTATGCTGAATCTCTATATTAATATTTTAGTTTTCTTTTTATAGTGAATGCATGCATTGCAAAAAGCAGTACATACCAAAGGATGGACAGTAAGAAGGCAATCTCCCTCCGAACTCTAGCTTTCTTCCAAGTATCATATCGTTCTTTCCAGAATCTCTGGCTTGCCATTCTCCATTTTTGAGTGAGTCAATAGCCCTTGCACCTCCAAGATTTTCAGGAACCAAAACTTGCCTCTAAAAAGGGAACATGTTTTTAATGCAATGTATCTATGCTGATAAGATAGACTTAGGCCATCATCTGCGTGTTGCTTAACCACAATTTTATAATGTAGATCTTTCTTTAAAATGTTCCCAACTGATGGCAGCATTCAGAGGCATTGAGTCAAGACATGTTCCTCTGACAGGTGTCTGTCCCAAAGATTCTTTTGAGCAGTTCCCAGGACCCAACAGTGGTTTATAAACCAGGATAGACCTGAGATACGTTTGCTGTAGGTATTAAAACATCTACCTCCAACTGAGGCCCCTAAACACAGATGTTCCCTTCTGCACAGATCATTTAATAGACATTTCCTCATCTTGTTCTGCCTAG
Organism: Meriones unguiculatus; assembly: GCF_030254825.1. Classification (NCBI taxonomy): domain Eukaryota; kingdom Metazoa; phylum Chordata; class Mammalia; order Rodentia; family Muridae; genus Meriones; species Meriones unguiculatus. The sequence continues at coordinate 28,209,769 of NC_083364.1, forward strand.
GTCTCATGGTGTGTGTGTGTCACACACACCTGTGTGAATTTCAGTTCAAATGAGGCAGATTAAGAAAGTCATGGGGCCCTGCTCAAAGTAGAGAAATCCAGTCTATCTATACTTACCCAAACTCTGTCCTCTTTGAACTTATTCCTAGTACACAGAAATGAGCAGAGCACAAGATGTTTCTTGAGAGGGTCCTGTCTATGGCCTATCTTTCTGCCCAAGTGTAACCACTTGCTACCTCTCTGTGGATCTCTGTCTCAAGAGTCATTCCTTGAGAGCCAGTGCTTTGGCTCCTGCATGTGGCTTAGGCTTTCACTAGAGTGTCACCACCTCTCTGTGGCTCTCTTCCTCAGCAGCCAGTAACAAGGGACATTTGGGAATCACAACAGTTTGGAAGTTAACATGCCAGTGACGTAAGTCCCCCTCTGTTCTCCCTCTCCTCCCAGTACCCATCTGACAAAGTTACAGAAGGCATCTCAGATCCTTAACAACCCTCACCAGAACCCCACTGAATAACACATCGTCTGGCAACAGGAGGCGTTTGATTACATTCGGGAGGAATGCCTGCATCAACTCCAGTTGTCTCTGAATTGCAATTGATGGGCCTCACGTGTGGCAGCCAACAGTTTGCCTTCACCCACTCCCCTCCCCACAATGAACCTTTTTCTGGGAAAACAAGAAGCCTACGTGCCATCCTGAGTGAGAGACAGACAGGAGCTGTGTCCCACCATCGCATCTCTAGCATGGCAAGCAACAGCATGCACTGAGGACTTTCCACGGCAAGTCTTACTTCAAGCATCTCCAGGGGGAAAAAAAGATCTCTGAGTCAAGAGACCAAAGCACTCTTGTCTCCACTTTCATTTCCACTCAGGGGCATAGGTTCTCATATGTACTGCTTAAGGTACCATGCTGCTGCCTCCTTAAGCAAACCTTCTGATCCCCTTCTCCGTTCTAGCTTAGTCATGATCCTGTAGGCAGAATTATATTTCACACAGATGTCCCTGTCCTAATCTCTGGGACCTATGAACATGTTATTTCTCATGGCAATGGTCAATTAAAGTTCCAGATAGAATTAGGCCTGTGGCAGCTGGTTTCAAATGGAAAAATATGTGGGTCGTCTGTGGAACACCAGTGTCATTACAAACACTCATGGAGAGCAACCAGCAGAGTCAGAGCAGAGCAGTGGCATCTTGAGAAAGGTTCCACCTCCATTGCTAGCTTAAAGACGGAGCAAGAGGACTGTGAACCAAGGACTTGGGCAGCCTTCACACTCTGGCAAACAGATTCTTCAATACCACCCAGTGGATTTCAGCTCTGTGAGATCCAGGCTTCTGATGCCTAGAACTACACAATAATACACCTGTGTAGTTGCAACAGCAGTAAGAAGTCTATTTCGGCAGGGTGGATCTGGCACCTGCCAAGCTGGCACCTCAAGATGCAGGGCTTTCCAAAAACATGTGCTTTGCATTGGTCATTAGGATCCAGCTAAGGAACTGAAGCCACTTCCTGTGGGGCTGAAGCCACTTCCTGTGTCTACTCAGGGGGCACTGCAGACAGGGTCTTAGCTACACAGGTGATTGAAAGGTTGAGAAGTGGATGCACGAACAGTGGCTACTCCATTGCCACTTGGTTAGGCCAGTGGAACAAAGAAAGGAGGTCATATTATGGGAAGCCAGAGGCCAGAATCTTCTACTGGAAGCTGGGCCATGGTGGAACTGTTCAGCAGGGGCTGGCACCATGAAGGGGACAGATTCCAGCGGAAGAAGCCCTTCTGTTGAAGTAGAAAAGGGAAGGCTCTTCCTGGCTTCTCCCTCCTGCTTGTCCTCCAGCATCCTAATGTGGCTTCCCAGCTAGAAGCCTGCTCATGTGGGAACCCAGATTTGTGGCAAAGCTGAAGGGCAGTGGATAGGTTGATATTGTGTAGGTAGAAATGGTTAGGCATACATAATTTGTGTTTGAAATTCTTTTTTTCTTTTTTTAAAGCCTGGCTTCTCAGACACTCTATAGTATGGTCCTTTCCTGTCTTCTTTTGCTCTTCTCCAGGTTCTTTTTTCTTCCACAGCAGGGCCAGCTGCCCTTTGCCAAGTTCTCAGCGTGCAGGTGGCTCCTCTCAGGACCTGCACCTTTGTAGCCTCTCTTAACTTGTTCTTACACGGGTGTCAGATGTCTGTCATTTGGTCAGATAACCCCCTTCCCCATCTTAAACAGGAACTTGCCCACCCCAAGCACTGGAGCACCCCAGTGGTATTATCTTCACATTACATGAGATGCTCTTGGTTGTTACACGTTTCCTTGTTTATCATACCCCAACCCCCCACCCCAGACTGAGAGCTCTTTGAGGGCAGGGGTGCTGTCTTGCCTCTCGCTAAATCTTTGTAATCAGCATCAGTTGACTGTTTCCCAACACCTGTGTCTCCTCGGAAACAAGGCAGCTCCTTTCGGATCCTTTATGGTTTGATTGCAGGTTGATAGAACGCTGGTGGAAGGCAGCTTCCCACCTGGCTGTGAAAAGCTCCTGTGCTCATTCCTGTGCGTTTCACCTTCTGCCAGGCAAGGCCCTGGGGAATGGTGGAGGCTTAAGATGAAAGAAAGGCTTCGGAATGACTAAGTGCAGTAGATTTGCCCCAGCAACTGACATGCCCATCCAGGACTGTCACCCGAAGGAGAAGAAAGCTGTGCTGACTCATACACATTAGCCCGCCTAACAAATAGTCTCCAGTGCCAAGAAATGTCCCCTGTACAAAGACTGGCCCTCAACGAGCAGTGAGTGCCTGTCAATATTAGACTCTCAGGAACGGTGCTTTCCCTGTTTTCCGATCTCGCTCCCGGTCCACTAGGCACCCTGAAGACAGAAATATTCAATGTATTGCCTCACATGTGGTGGTTAGTCACTGTTGGCTGAATGGGTGTGATACTGGATTTCTAGGCTATGTAAGGAGAGCACTGACTGGTAAGCCTGGTGGGAAGGCATGAGACTGCACATCCCTACTTGGGCGCCCTGCCTTGTAACTAGCAGCGTTCAGCTAGAGTTTACAACGTGCTCTTTCCTTTGTTCCTGCTTATTTACATCTTATTTCTACTTTATTCCTACTTATTTCCACCTTATAGGTAGTGGATTTGAGCTCACAGGGGTTAAGTATTTTGAGACAGCATAATTTTCTAAGCTTACAGCCCTGGAATTAATTCATGGTTCAAAGATATAAAGTCCAGGCAGAGAACTGCCCGGGTCTGCTCCTAAGGTGTCAAGCTGCATGCTACTGTTGTGTGCCTCCCGTGTTTCTGGGTGGTCCACCAGAAGGGCCTGAAGTCAGCAACATCTCGCTGACCCCCTCTGCAGCTCTCCCACTTGCCGAGGCTAATGGCCCTGGCATTCCAAACCTGCCCCTTTCCATACGTTTCTTTCTTGCTCTGAGCGCCAAGATTTTGGCCTGTGGACAATGTTGAGTAGGTTCCAGGCCATTTACCTCCATCAGAGATTTGGGTGAGAGTTTCCTCCCACTCTGCTGGAGCCTCAGATAACCCAACGTGGGTGTGACCCATCTCTGCAGGGGGGTGGAGTGGGGAGCTCCTGGTGATTTTCAGGCAGGGCATTAAGGCTGAGGTGTCCATAGCCACTTGGCCTATCTGCACTGACTGAACTGAACATAGGGTGCTGGCGATGGAGTGTTTGGAGAAGGAAGGGCAGAGAGCTAAGACATTGGAACTTGTCTCAACAGAGACTGCAAAGGCTCCTGGAAAGTGCCTGGCAGGTTGGGTTTGTCAGGGCGAAGGGGACAAATGAAGGCTACCATGGAGAGGGAGGGGGGAGACTGCTGAGGCACCCAAGGGCTGGCTTCACAGGGACAGGTCTCAGCATACTCAAGCCTAGGCCGATCCTAGGATAGATCAATTCCCACCACTCTTCCAGAGCAGAGTCCCGAGAACAGAGCCTTTGAGGCGGGGTGAAAGACAAACATGCCTTTTCATAATAGCTTTACACCTGGAGCGGTGGGGGACTGGTTTATTACCTTGGTAAACACGAGTGAGAATTCAAGCAAAGTACAAACTTTGCCCAAGGCACTTCTGACAGTGCACCTTGTGTTTGCGAAGTGAGCAGATATAGCCAGTGAGAGGCGGGGCCCACTTTGTTTTCTATCTCCCCCCCCTTGTCTGATTTCCAAGGTTTAAAAGTGTGTGTGTGTGTGTGTGTGTGTGTGTTTATGAGAAAGAGAGACACACATAGAAAGAAAGAAAGAAAGAAAGAAAGAGAAAGGAGGGAGGTGGAGAGGTCAAAGCATGAATATTGGAGAGAGAGTTTGGAGGAATTTATTTTGGCTCTGGCTTTTCCCAGCAGTTTGAAATCACTTTGCTTAATGTGAAAAAAAAAAAAAAAAAAAAAGGGAGCCAATTTATATTGTTTCCAGAGATAATGACCTCCTTTGCTGATCTTAGTGACAGCTAGGGCTTGCTAGTGGGGGACAGGGTAAACCAGTTTGGGGAACACAGATGAAACAAAGGTTCGCATTAAATCCTGCTTAAACTAAACATTTAAGATGCAGTAAATATTTATACAGTGCCCATTTTATGCCAGGTAGAGAACATGAACTTTCCATAAATGTTATTTAATTTAGTCTTCACAACTACATGAGACAGGGACCTTTGAACAAAGTTTCCACTTTACAGGTCTGGGAAGGTATCAAGGGCTGTGAAGGATGGACAGGCAAGCATGGTGAGCTGAGCTTGATACCCATGTAAATGAACATGTTTTAAAAGTCAGCTGTAGTGGTATGAGCTTGTGATCCTACAGCTGAGGAGGTTGAGACGGGTCAATCCCTGGAGCTTGCTAGCCAGCCAGGCTAACCTAATTGGTGAGTCCTGGGTCCTGGGGAGAGACCCTGTTCTTAGAAACAAGACAGATGGCTCCTGAAGAACAATGCCTGAGGTTGGCCTCTGGCTTCCACGTGTAGGCATGACATTGCAAGTTACCATCCCAGCCTTTGGGAGGTAGGGCTAGGAAGGCCAGGAGTTCAAGATCACTGTTAGCTACATAGCAAGTTGGAGGCCAGCCTGGGGGATATGTCAGGAAACAGAAGGCCATGGCTACTGAGGTGATTGGAACCACAGGGCCTACTTCCAAATTAAGACCCTTCTGCACAGCCCTGTGGCCTTTATTTCGGATGACAGGTTATGTGATAGGTGAGGTCCTGTCTTCTTTGCTGCCTCCACTGCATTTCCTTGCCTTGCTCTGCCTGACTTGGACCTTGGTCTTCATAGTTTGCTGGTGAACTTCTATACAGAGCATTTACGTGATTTTTCTTTTATGATTTGTTTTGAGTGTTTATGTAGTTATGTGTATGTATCGTGTGGGTTCGACTGCCCTAGGAGGCTGGAAGGTTTGGATCTCGGACAGCGTGCGCTGCCTGATGTGCATGCTAGGAACTGAACTCTGATATTCTGCAAGAGCAGTAAGTACACGCAACCACTGAGCCATGTCTCCAGCTACCTCCCTGCTCTTTGCAGGGGCACCCTCTTAGCAGCCAGTTACTCATGACCTCCTGTTGAAGGATCTGTAGCTTATCTGATGTGTTTATGAAGGGGTGTGGGTGGAGCCAGCTGAATGTGAGCGCTACTCTCCCTCCTTATCTCTGCCTCTGCCTGCTTAGGCTGGCAGGGTATCCCACACACTTCACACCTTTCATGGGGAGTTCTGCCCCTGACCCCTGTATGTTTTCACAGCAGGGCCTCCAAAGCAAGCTCCCTCAATCCAGTTTGTCTCCCAGCTCAGGGGTCCACACTCCACATCCCTCCAGGGCTCTGGCAAGCAGGTGACATGCTTGATCTATTTGCAACTGGGCTCTCTTCCACTGCAGCATCCATTCTGTGTTCCAGAACCTTTCTTTTTTTTTTTTTTTTTTCAAAGCTTGCAATAAATAAATCCAGAGGTAATTAGCAAGGACTAGGATTAGCAGCAGGAGCAAGGAAGGAAGAAGAGCTGGAGGAAGGATACCCTTGTTCCTCTCCTGAAATGTTCCAACACCCTCAGACTGCTGAGCTGACAAAGTTCAAATGATGTGACCTTTCTCTGGCTCAGTTTAGTATGTTCTCTCAAGGAAACTTTCATCCATGATGACCGAGCAAAAGCTGAAGCATTCATAGAGATTGCTTTTAAATATAAGCCTGATGAGTTCACCCTCATTTGAGAATTAAATGGGAATTAAAACTGTGGGTGAAAGAGTTAAAATTTCACCCAGATGAGGGTGTAATGGGCAAGCCCCAGCTAAACATTTGAGGACCAAACTTGTACAGATGGGCAAAGGTCTTCAGGTTCAAAGGCTTGTTTGGAAAAGATTCCAAAAAGTCCCCATGCTTTTGCCCAAACTTATCTGGCCTGCTGGCTTGGGAGCCTCTGAGAACCCAGAATGACCTGTGAGGAGCACTCCTTACACTCACTGCTTTCTCCTATATAGGAAATGGAAGCTCAGAACAGAAAACTCAAGCCAAGAATCTCAAGCTCAGTCTCCACATCTCCCTAGCCAGGACTCACAGCTCTCTTCACCACGTCAGACTCAGAGAAGGTAAAGTGAGAGAAAGACAAAAATCTGGCATTCTGTTTTGGCATGGATCTACTTCTCCTGGTTTTATTATCACTGTTAGTCAATAAATATCCACAGATTGGGTCCCTGGAAAGATGTTTGCCCTGGGTGGGGGGGAATGAGAGATGGAAAACCTGGAGTGCTCCCAAAACACTGACCAGAGAACCTAAAAGTCAAGTAGTCCATGTGTGTCTTTACTTGGTCATGACTCCGGGCCCGATGAGCCATGCTTAGAAAGAAATGTATATTCTGATCTCAGTTTCAATTCCATTCTCAATAGTATTTAAAATGTCCTTGCTGGAAACTGTGAGATAATAAAGGTTCTTGTCATTGGAAAACTGCAAGGAGCTCACAGCTGAGTTCCAGACTGAAGGAAACTAGAGGGTGATAGAATATGTATGTGGGCCTAAAAGGAAGCTTAGTGAGTCTCTGGACCAGAGAGTCCTCAGTTGACCAATGCCTTCAGTGGGGCTGAGGAAGTTAAATGACTTATCCTGGTTTGTTCCACATGTTATTGGTCTGCTACTCTCTGACTCAGCCAGCTAGGTAGGGGGAGGGCTCCTATCATTTCACAGTGAGAAAGCATCTCCCTTGTCACACTCAGGTGACTCCTAGTAATAATAATAATAATAAGTGAATTGTGCCCACCTCTAGGGAGCCGAGCACTTTACTGCAACATGGATGTAATTAATCTGCAGGCATTGGTGGAATGAGATGTGGATGGTAACTTAACCGTCTTTTGTCTCATGGAAACATAGGTACCGGGAAGACAGAAGAGTTTTCTAAAGTTACAGGATTAATCAACAGAGGCTCTCTGGTAGTACATGTAACCGACACACTTACCAATCTTCACACTGCTGTTCACCTGTGGGGGCTCTCAGAAAAGCCACCTGGGCGCCAGCCTGAGTCTTGGGTTCCCCACCTGAGGAAGGGCTTCAGTTGGCTAAGAGAACTTTACCTCTAATGGGCTCCGGCTCTTCAGTCAAGGCTCAGGGCTATTTAGTGCCTAAAACGTGGCTGTGTGGGGCTCACAGCTAACTCAGATTGATGCCCCTATAGGGTGTCCCACAGGAGAGGATAAATGAGTCCTGCCTTCAAAGAGCAGGAAACAAAGCATATTTAATAATTTGCATGCATCATCATCATTATAACAACAACAACAATAATAAGAGTACAATGCCAATAAATCTGCTCTTATTTTTTTTCCCATAATCCCTTTTATCAGCTTCTTTGTGTTTGTCACTTACCTGCTCAGAGGGCAAGTCAACAGCAAGGAGCAAACGGGAAACTTGGAAACAAGGTATTTACTATTTTCTACTTTTTGATCTTCAAGAAGAATAAGAAGTGATATTTATTGAACACTTAAAACATACCACATGGCTCAGGTAACAGTCTCATTTAAAGAGCTGTAATAAAAATAAATAGACACTGTGAGCAATCAATGTTATCATGTTCCTTTTACAGAAGAAATAATCTTCCAAGTTTATGTAAAAGTGTTAAGTAATAAAGGTTAAGTTCGAAATCGGCTTTTCTGACTCCAAAGCTCACATTTCCTCACAACTCTAAGTAACAGCCATCAATGCAACCATATATTTGTTGGGAAAAAAAATGTGAATGTGTTGACATTTTATCAAGCGGTGCTGAGGACAATAGCTTAGCATCCAGGGACTGCAACATGTAAACATTTGTGAAACAGGCCAAAGAAGGGGAAGACTCAAATACTCCAAATATTCTGCCCAGTATTTCATCAGGGATCCACTTCCTTATCTAGAACGACTCCAGTCAAAAAGGACTTTCCCTGTACAGTAGCTGGAAAGTGGGTGGAGGTGGCTGCCACCTTGGACTTTCTATCAATTCATATCAGTTCCTACAAGCCCTAAGCTTACAGCTAGTCCGTTCCAGTAATCAGTCCTGCAATCCTTCTAGAAACACAGTTCAATATGAAAATGCACTGAAGAATTCACTTCTGGAGTCTGTATTGCTCTCTGAGTTGTCCATCCAGGTATCCACAGCCTATGGGACTAGATCCTACAAGTTTGCTCATCTATTTCCTGACAGTCTCAGGTGCTTCCAGCTTGCCACAGGGCTAGACCCAGATGACTTATCCTTGAACTGGCCTTGAACAACTAACCCACTGAACTTCAAGGAGTAGACTGCATTGCCCTGTACTGCTTCCAAAGGCTGGTGTTAAAAGTCAAGTCATGTGGTATTTTCTGTTTGTGGCATTTTCTGTTTGCTTTTTTCCAGAGTCAAAGCCACGGTGCCCACTCTGTCATCCTGTAACTGCCAGGAAACAGGAGACCATTAAAGCGCTAGAGATTTAGCTTTTGCATCAGTTCGGTTGCCCTCTTCTAGGGAGGAGGGCATGAAGTTCAGAGATTGGATGATTGTCACCCATAGGGCGAGGGTGAAGGCTGGGTACTAAATCCCAGGTCTCTGGGATCAGAACTCCTAACATGGTGTTCTCTCATTGCCTTGATAGAAGGAAAGAGACGCTAATTAGACCAGAAGACGTTAAGAAGTTGGTCTTTGTTTAATGAAAGCATTAGGGTCTGCTGAGGAGATCAATCCGCTGTTGGACTGATTCTGTGGCCTATCAGGGAGGGAAAGACTCCCACAGTGCAGCCGCTATGATCTTGAATACACCAGACCTTTTCGTTGCCTGTGTGTTACTTTCCCTGGGTCCGCAATACCCATTACACCTTCAAACTTAATTGCACTGCTTCCTCTCTGGAAAGTATGGTGGGTCTTACTGGAGCAATACAGGCAAACAAACTACATTTCCCAGAACCCCTTTCTACTGCAGTTACCTATTGATATGGGCCATTAGGAGATGTTTTGAATGCTATTTGTAATACAGAAGTGAAGCTACTGTATTACATAGAAGGTGGCTGGTGCAAGACACCATGTGTTATGGTGTCATATGCTGTCTCTGGTTGGCTGGCTTATGTGGTTAGGGAGTGGCATCAGCTGACACTTTATAGTTTCTCCAATTCCTACAAGCGCTCCTCTAGCAGAAGCTTTGAATCCCAGAGCAGCAGAGGCAGGGTGTCCTGGTGGGGTTCAGGCTGTCTTTGTTTTCTCCTGTTCTACTCCATTCTCCTTTTCATTCCCCAGCTGTCTGTGCTTCTGATTCAAGTTGAAGCATACAGCAAAGTCAGCCTGACATTAACTAATTAGTGAGAACCTACAACTGTGTGGATCAGGACTCAATAACAAGCCTCTCTTATAGTTCATGTTTTGTTTCCTTGATAGAAACTTAACTGTCCTCAAGTCATCTGCAATATGTAAGAATTAATCACTTCCCTCTCACCTAAGTCTATTTCAGTGTATAACACATCATGCTTTTTCCCATGATTGACAGTCTCCCCCACCTTCATGAGGTTAGCTGACTGACAACACCCTCACTGTGTGCTTGTTTTTGGGCCCAACACTGCTCTGAGCATTGTTTAATCCTTACAACCACACAATAAAGCAATAACTGTTATTACATTTCCCCTTTTATAAACAAAGCAACCAGAAACCAGGAAAAGTTAGTTATTGGCCAATGCTCTCACAACCAGAGAGAGAGAATCCATCACTCAGGACCCTGACCCCACGGGTCACACACATCTCTGTCAGGCAGCTCTTCAAAGGACAAGCCTCTCGCGCAGATGAATGGGTGCTGTCTACTTGTCTTGAGGAGAAAATGACTTCTAGGATGTCAAGGTTAAGGAGCTTGATGAAAACAAAAGCTCTAGGGCCTAAGATGCCACTGTATGTACCTTTGGTGCCATTATTTTCAGAATCGAAGTTGATTCCTAGTCAAACCTTGTTAGTGCACAAGGGAGCTGCCAGTATACTCTGTGGAAGCCAAAAATAGAAACAAGACACACCCTTTGATGAGCTTGCTTTTCTCCCACCCTAGCAATGCCCCCCCATCTTGTGTGGAACTCTGAGTCTACACCAGTGGAGACCTGAGCCTAGATAGGTGGAGGGATTCCTACGTAGGTGCTAAGTAGGCAATTTATACATGAACACTTCGCTTTCTACATGAACAAAATGTACTGTCCATTCATACGGAGTAAACACAGACTGGGATTGTTTAGTTTTTAATGTAGTTGACAACTAGCTTCAAACTAAAATGGAAATTCAAGTTTAGGGTAATTGAGAAAGGAAAGGATCATTGAATACCTGAGGCAGAAGAGGGTTCCATGTTATTGCCAGAAAGCAGTTGGCTTGCTCTGTTCCCCTAGGTATAAGGGCTGCATGAAATTTAAGGGATTTAACTTACATGATAAAACTTACATGAGATATATATGTATGTATGTATACTTTCTACATTTTAAGGGATTTAACTTATATGATAAAACAAAAAATATACTTTCTACATAGAGAATAAAGAAAGAAACAAAAGGCGAGTAGAAACAATAAATATATGAAAGACAATGAAGAGTCAAAGTAGGGGCTATAACAGCAAGGTCACATACTTGCTGTGAGGGTAGACAGGTAGAAGCTTTGTGCAACTTGAAGTAATCTCACCACACAGAAGAGGAGAATACACTCTACATTTAGCACATCATGACCACGACCACGACCATCACCATCATCACCATCGTCATTATCATCAGTGTGTCTGGTGTATATATGTGTTCCTGTGTGTGTGGGGGTGGGGGGGGTAGACACCCATGGGAAGGACAGGGTCAGCATCATGTGTCTTCCTCTTCACTTCTCTGCCTTGATTTTGAGACAGGAACTGTCTGGAACTCATTTATGCAGCTAGGCTGGCTGTCCCAAGTGCTTCAGGGATCTGCCTGTCTGCCTTGCCAGTCCTGGAATTACAGACATGCACCACTATGCCCAGCTTCAACTTGGATGCTGTGGATCCAAAGTCAGGTGCTGCTTTTTTTTTCTGCTGCACTTTACCCGCGGAATTATCTCCCCAGCCCTAACTGCTTCATAATTAGTATTATGCAAACGTCCCACAGAAGCCAAACCATGAGAAAGGAAAGTAGGATAAAATTTGAATTCATGAGCCTGTATCCATGGCCAGACTTGGAGTGGAATTGAATATATCTAGTCCAACCTTTTATTCACAGATGAGGAAATGGGCTCTGTGAAAATAGATCCTCCAGTTCTAGAAGAGGCACTCAGGAGAGCCTTTCTCCGGGCAGCAGCAGCAGCAGGCTGAGACAGGAGGCTCTGAGAGAGACCCTGCCTTCCTGAACTCAGTGTCCTCATCCTGGGGATTGAGCTGCTGCTCGAGCCAGGACTTCACACATTTCCTCTTCTGGCTGCTATAGAAAATCACCAAGGCTCCAGTTTGAGGCTCTACTGGCAACAAAGTGTTACTTCCCAGCCTGCTGCCTGCCCTAACCTTTCTAGGCTGTTAGTCTAAGCTCATACACTCTTTTCATTCTTCCCACACCTGAGAGCTAGCTTCCCTAAAAGCTCTTGCCCTTTCCCAAGGGACCTCACAAGAAAGCTAATTTAACCTAAAGGGAAGAGGAACCAGGGGATTTAGGATGATTTGAGGTTTTGATTTCCCAGTTCTTTTTGAGTCTTTCCTGTTAGCGTACTTTTAAAATCTATTTTATTTTATTGTGGTTTCTTACGCCTCTTTTTCCCTTCTCTACCCCAATCCCTCCCAACACCAGGTAGGAGAAAAAGAAGCTTAGTGGGGGAAAGGGGAAGAGTTCTCCTTGCTACTTCCTGCTGAGTAGGGTTCTTGGGTTCCATGGGGCAAGTCCAATCTTCTTTTCAGGAGATCTCCAACTTCTCATGAAACTGCTGCAGCAGCAAACAGGAGCAGCAGGGGGGAACGGCAGCAGTACCTTCTTATTTCTCCGAGCCCCTTTTCTCTCTCTGGTCCTGGCATTTACTCCCTCACAGAGTCCTCAGAAATAAACTATGTGCAGCTGGCAAAGAGCCCCTCTCAGGGCATGCATGAGGCAAATAGTTTGCTGCCCTGGACAATCCGAATTCCACACCTGGGATTAAAACAAAAACACGTTTGTTTGTTTTTGTTTGTTCGTTTCATAACATAGCTGAGTTTTCAAAGACACCAAAACTTCCACTACAGCACACAGCAGCAGTCTGGGGTTGGAGGGTTCTTCATTCAGGGTGTTGATAGCCTGAAGCTTGATGACCCAGGCTTCTGCTTTTAAGCATTTGAATTGTTTTCAACTTGATTGGAATTGACAGGTTAGATAACATGATGTTCTTAGCTCTGACTACATATCAATGTACCATACATATGCTTGAATGTCACTGAAAACAAAATACCATCTGTTATTGATTCCAGATGACAATTTTTGTCAATATTTAATTTTTTATAGAAATTTAAAGTTTGTTTTTTAAGCCCTAGAGTCTTTATTGTTGTAGTTTTGCTATAATAGTCCAAAAGGAAATGACAAGCTGGAAGATATGTGAATGGCTTGTATTGACTTGCAGTGTACAGAGGTGATAATCCTTGCATATCTTGTCTCTGAAAATACACGCGCACGCTGTACATGCTGCTTTTGTAAGCCGCTATGATAGATTATGAGCATGCTATCATGCCAATATGCCCACAAACACATACTTTATAGGTGAGTTGGGTCTCTGAAGGAGATGGCAACTCTGAATGGCCCGGGTGGAAGTTTTCCTGATTGGGGGCTGTTTCGGGCAGAGAGGCTAATGTTGGGAAGGTGGGCAGGAGCCACAGCTTGGCTACATGACACTGTAAAGGAAACGGCAGAGAGAGACATGGGAAGAAAGGAATGCAGTGCCTAGGACCTAGAGGATGTGCTTTAAATAGCACAAGGAGGCTCCGTGGCGAGTAGAGGCTTGTCCTCAGGGCCAAACTAGGCATAGGAGGAAGTGGAAAAACTCCCCCAGCTCTCACGTTCTTTCCCTTGGTTTATGTCACTAGGTGAAGCCTGCTATTCCCTACATCCCTGCAAATTCTAATCACGGCTTTTCAAGACTGGTCTTCAACCAGGCTTGGTGGTGCATACCTTTAATCCCAGCACTCAGGAGGCAGAGGCAGGCAGATGTCTGAGTATGAGGCCATTCTGGTCTACAGAAAAAGTTCCAGGACAGCCTGGGCTACACAGAGAAATCTTGTCTCCACTTGTCTTTAGATTTCAGTATCCTCCTCATTTATAGTGCTCTGGAGTCTTGGCTTCTGGGCTCTGAGTTCTCAGGGAATCTCTCCATGGGGCAGCAGAAGCAAACCTTTCAAACAGCAGGCACTGCAGGTGGTACTAAAGGTAGACACGAATCGAATCCTGGATTGTGGAAACCGAGTCACAGTGATTCCTGAGACAAAGGGTGAATCTTCCAATTCAGTGAGCATTTTCCTCCTGAACACTTTCGTGGCCCACACAGACTCCTGGGAAACAGATACGGCTTTGTGGAAAGATAAGTGACACCCTGAAACATAAGGCTGTGTAGCAGAGGCCTAGTCTGACAGAGGCGAAACATAGCCAGGTTGGCATTTTCTCTACTTTTACCTTTTGCTCAGAAGCATGGTGAACTTGGCTGCAAAACCTGCTTGGGCCAAAGATAGACCAGTAGCACCTGGTCAAACACACACACACACACACACACACACACACACACCGCACACACATACCTACAGTCCTACCTGAAATACACTTGTTCCTTCTTTGAAACAGGCAACCCCTACCAGATATTTTAAGGCACTGTGAGTGCTCCTGCCCCAGAAGGACCTGCCTCGTCTTGTGGTCCTTGCACCATTGTTGAGAGTCTGATTCATACTTAAATGTCGTTTGGTGTCCAGACCACCCACAGCAAGAGACCATTTCCAGATAAACAAGATTCCTTCTTGGGATTTTCCAGTCCTGTATCACACATGCCCAGGGGTGTTCTCCCTTTAGCAGGTAGGGTCAACGGCTCCTTGTTGCTGAACCTTAGACAATAGGACCTGGCAAATACTTCTGAAGAGTAACTCTCCTGGCTAAGCTGTGATGCAAACCCTTCTCTGAGATGATTCAACAATTACCTTCTAGAAATCACTCCGCAAACATTAGGGTGCCATTATAACCCTGTATGTTGTGCTATGACTCACAGACATTGTCTCTCCTGACTCTGACACCGGTCTTATATAAGCCTCAGATAATCACATTTATCAAAAAGAGATGCTGAGGTTAAAAAAAAAAAAAAAAGCTCACTGACTGGGGCACAGGTGACACAATTATCTATGAGTTCTGACAGGAAAGGCAAGGCCCCACCGTGCTTAGTGCTGAGTCTTAATCCTCTAGTGGGACCTTTTAAAACTCATGGTAAAGAAGGAAGATGAACCCGTCTTAGGGATTAGATGGTGATGAGATGTCAAGTGGAGGAGAGGGGCTTCCAGACGGTCTGGTGAACGGCGGCGCCTGGGCCAGGTGCTCACAACCCAGGAAGAGTTTGGGGACAATAGGATGAGTTTCATTTTCACAAGTGAAGGGAACATATCAAGAGCTGAGTGGGCCTCTGCACCTCTCACAGGAATTCTTGACATTGCTGTAGTCAACACTGGCCCTAATGGTGAGTCTGGAGGGATACGGTGTAGGGTGGGAAATGGATGGGTTAAAGAGATCGTGGAGTGATTCTGAGCACGAGTGAGTGTGCCAGCTCTCCTCACAGCCCATGGTTTTCATACATTGTTGGATGGACAGACCAGAGTTATACTGGAAGGGCAAGATGGAATGACCATGATGTTCAGGGAAGCAGGTCCTCTCCTTCTTCACGCTGTAGAAATGGTCTTCTTGGCAAGATGCTGTGTGACTTGTGAGAAGGTCTTGGTGGATAAGGTATCAGGTTAGTATGTCACACTAATAAACAGCACACTTTGTAACTGAGAGTTAACGCTTACCAACTCGCAAAAGCAAAAGCCGCAGGGAGGAAGGGCTAGCAGGCTAGAAGAATCCAGAGAAACTTTTTTTTTTTTTTCCGGATGAATTTATAAGAAACACATCTCCAGCATGCTCTAGAGTTGTCCTTAAGGAAAGAAGAAGACAATCAGGAATGGAGTTGGGGGTGTCTCTTCAGCTTGTCATTCCCCTGCAGTCTCCAGTGGTGTAGAACTTAGCTGTGACACCGAGCTCTGCCACCGGGGGATACAGGCTCTGATCCTGGAAGTGGGTCCAGTCTGCTAGCTTCCTGGCAGCAATTGTCTAGGTAACAGCAGGTGATCTTTTCAGCATCAACCCTGGAGAGCACAGCAGTATGTAAGTCATGTCAGCACAGTGGGAAGAGCTATGTGTTAAGTTCCTGGGACTCGTCAGGCCCTGTACTAGACAACAGAGGACTATCCTGGACCGGCGGGCAGGGCGCTTGCCTGGAGGAGCTTCCAGTCTGCCAGCGGCTGGAGCTGGAAGAGGCCTCAGAGGCCGAGTGGGTGGAGGTGCCGGAGAAGGAACACAGAATGGTAAGCAGAAGCCAGGAGCTGCAGCGAGGTCGCAGAGTCTGTCGTTTACAACTTACGCTTCAGTGGTCCTCGTGAAGTTTATGTCTCTACCAACCGGGAACGGCACCGTACTTCACAGTGTGTTCTGGACAAAACAAATGCCAGGGATGTGCGTTATCATGGACAGATCACTGAACAAACGCAAGGTGTAAGGTGAAATGTTTTATTATGTTGTTTCCTCGGGCAGCATCTCGTTGTATGGATCAGGCTGCTCCCTGACTCCCTGGCTCATGCACTCCACTGGCTTTAGCTTCTGTAGAGCCTGGGACTACAGATGTTTGCTCAGTGCCTGGTGAGAGATTAATAATAAGTCACTCAAAATAGTTATATTAGTGTATAAAGGGCAATAATTAGTGCAATACAGGGCAACATTACCTTAAACACAAAGAAGATCTGTTTTATGCTGGTACATACACTATAAAAAATAAATCACAAAAACCACCTATGCCTGGAGCAGTGGTTCTCAGCCTGTGGATCAGGTTCCCTTTGAGGGTCAAGCCACTCTTTCACAGGAGTCGCATATCAGATATCGTGCATATCAGATACTTGCATGACGATTCATAACAGTAGCAAAATCACAGTTATGAAGTAGCAATGAAAAAAACTTTATGGTTGGGGGTCACCCTACCATGAGGAACTATATTAAAGGGTTGCAGCATCAGGAAGGTTGAGAACCATTGCCTTAGAGGAGCTTTGATCTGGTTCTTATCAGCAGAGGAGCTGGGTGGGTCCCTTACTGCTCCATGTGCTCCATGAAGGATCTGGAGCCAAGTGTCCAGGTAAGCATGAATTTCTGATGTGAAAGAAAAGAGTATGTGTCCATAATTAAAGGTCACAGAACAAACAAACCCAAAGTCAGGTGGTGCTAAAATCTTTAGGACAAGGAAGATCGACAGTTGCTGCTGAATTAGATGGACACCTTGACTATTAAAAATGAGAACATGGATTTCAGCAATTTTATACACATGGTAGTTTTATTTTTCCTGATTTTTACATTCTACTTTGTCTGCATTCAACTAATGCATCTAGTGTCCCACCAACCAGAAAATAAGCCCATTGAGTTAGAGGTTTGTTTAAGACAGTCTCTGCAGCCCACAATAGCATGGAACTCACTACGTAGCCCAGGCTGGCCTCATTTCATAGGAATCCTCCACCCTCAGCTTTGCAAAATGCAGGGGTTACAGACATGAGCCACCACCCCTGGCTAAAGCCCTATAACTAAAGTATAGTTTTCAATTAACATGTCTGCTCATCGAGATGAAACAATAAAGCCCAATGTTGGTCCTTTCTCTTTCCCTCTGTGGGACTGTAGTTAGAAATCATTACTGACAAACAAGACCTCTACACAGCCTATAGTATGCCAGGTCAGCAATTAAGACAAAACACCCAGAACCTTGCTGAGTACGAACCATGACATCACACACCCTCCCACCTGGCTACACTCTCAGGGGAGTTTAGGAATACAGACTACTTAAATCCTGGACCTCCGGACTGAGACAGACTCCTAAACCGCAGGAGGTGGCAAGTGGAACAAGGTCCCTGGCCTGAAAACCAGTCAGCCTACCCCCATCTTTCTCTGCCTGCGACTTCTGGAGCGCCCTCATGTTTTCCCACTCTTGCACAGACTGGTGAATGAACCCGGAATCAAGGCGGTGAGCCTGCCAGATCTAACCCTCTGATTTGTTTTTTTTTTTTTTTTTTTTTTTTTTTTTTGCTTTGACCGAGCAACATGGATTGAACTGCGCCTCCTTTAAAAATCACTATGTCGATAGCCAAACTACTTGTAGCTTAGAATGTGTGGACCAGGCTGCTCCCTGGGCCTTCCTTGGTAGCTTAGAATGTGATCGTCTTTCAAGGTCAGGTCTGTACAGAACTACCTAAGCTAAAAGGGGGTCTAATTGAGGGTGGGCTCTAATCCAGCGTGTCTACTATCCCTATAAACAAGCACACCTTTCACAGACAAGGACATCCGTACAGGTGAAGGCCATGTGAAGAGGCAGATGACCCCTGTGAGTCAACGAGATGGCATGGAACGGATCCTTCCTTCTCAGTCCTCATAAGGAACCAACTATGCTCACTCCCAGACTTCGGACATCTAGAGTCAGGCCCGGAAGACAATACGTTCTGTTGTTTTAGCTGGCCCAGGCTGCACTGTGCTGTGGCATACACAGCAAAGAGACACAGGGTGACTTTTTAAACACACACTGTTCTTGACTTTTTCCCACTCAGCTGCTCAGTTTATGTGCCTGTTATCTGGCTTTTTAGGCACTGAGACTGTAATCTCTAGAAGAGACTCCCAAGCAGCTTTTCAGGCAATTCCTACTCCATGACAGTCTCAACTCCAAAGCCTGGTGGGGCAGACTGCATACCCTAACCCCGTGTGGTCTGCTGATACAGGTTAAGCTCTTGCTACACAGGGAGAGAAGCCTTGATCTGGAATGTCTGCGGTCTGTCCCCACAGCAGATTGTAGTTTACTAGAATGCGCTCACCGGAAAGTAGAGGTTGGGGATGGACAGAGGCATGGCGCTGACGCTTTGAAGAGGCAGACGCAAGTTTGGCACCCAACCGCCACCAGCTACCCATTCCTCGACCTTTTTCCCTGGTAGCTTTATGCCGAGGTTGATGTTCAACCAGCTGAGTTCAGCATCAGGAAACCAGGGTCCTTCTGATTTACCGAAATGAGTTGTAATAAGCTTCCAAACCTCAGGGATCACGGCGTGTGGGACAAAAGGTCTGAGCAAATTAGAGGCCTGCGGCATTGGAAGGTTGGCCTTCGTGAGACTCGAAGAGGCACATAAAAGACTGGGGGAGGGGGCGTGAAGAAGCCCCTCTCTAAACACATCGTTGCAGAGTTCCTTCCAGCGGAGATGTTTTGGGTTCCTCTGGGATTCTAGAATTCTAGAATTCTCGGTCTCCGACCTAAAAAAAAATGAAGCCCAGAGGTCAGGGAAGGATAGTAGGCGGGCCGCCAGACCGAAAGAACAGCCCAGCAGAGGAACACAGGCTCTCTTCAACCATGTCCTGGGTTGTGTCACCCCTTTGCTCAAGTCCTCAAGTTCTCTCGTAGTGAAACACCGAGTCTCTGAAAGCACTAAGGCAGCCCTATAGGCTGGCTCCTATGTTGCCTCCCTGACCTTAATGCCCACTCCTTTCCTGGGCCCCTTCACCCCAGCAGGATCTGACGCTGCTGCAGCCACACAGTCTCCATCTTTCTAAACTGTTCATCAAGGTCACTCTCAGGCAGACACTACTGTGGCCATATGCTTGGTAAGGCCCTGCTCTCCACCAAACCCACTGGAATCTCACCCCCGCTGTTGTTCTTCATCAGTGTGTGAGTCTGTGGGCCCCTGGTCACCCCAAACCAGGGATTTTGATGTTAGGATTTAACCTGTCTTAGCACAACAAACTTTTGTCCTGCTTATGACATGGAATAACCACTGGTCTTCCTGCTAGGAGGCACGTTCTACAGAGGCATGTGGACCTAAGGTGCCTAAAGTATGCCTGGTTGGGCAAAGCTGCTTGAATGGAAGAGAATGTTAAGAATTAGCATTTTTGAAGTAGTTTAAGCTCCCTAGAGCAGTGGCAAAGACAATACAGGTTAATAAACTCCTCGCAAAGATGTTTTATGTCTTCGTATTTCCCTGGAGACTTGTGATATTAACATTAGCATTACTGGTTATAATTCTAATGGGAGATATGCAGCCCTTTGGATTGCAAATGGCCTTTCTTCCTTGGCCTTCCCCTCTCCACTCTCTGCTTTCTCCTCTCTTCTTTCCTCAGCAGTCCTCCCCTCTCCTAACATTAACGCAAAGACACCCCCTGTATTTCAAGGCTACAGAGGACAAAGAAGAGTCTACTCATGAACAGATAACGAGGATCTTCAAGGCTTCATGGTTGAGAAGAGCAAGAATAAAGCTGCAAGCAAACTCTAGTCCTAAGTCATGGCTGGTCCTGTTTCTTTGGGCAATGCAACCATTTTCCAGCCTGACCCCATTTCCTCCACCCTGGCTGCCTCGGCTAGAGCGTTTTTCTGACAAGGTGAAGATGGCAGCTGCCTCTTCGGCTGGGATGACCCTGAGCAGCTGTGGCCTACACTGCAAAGTGGTGAGTCACCGACATTCCTGCCTTCTACACCGCACTCTCTCCCTTCACTCAGTCCTTCTGTGCTCCGTGCCCGCCGTGCCAGAGGAGGAGGTGCTGCCAGCCGTGGCTTGCCACAGGGTCCTCAGGCGCCCTGCAGCCTGGCGACGGCAATGCCATCTGGCACCCACCACAGCTGCAGGGCCTCCAGTCTGGCCTGGAAGTCCAGAGGGGGAGGACTTGGCCTTGGTTCAGGAGAGCCCTCTTGCCTCTGGTCAGTATACTGTCGTTTCCTAGATGGAACAAGTTACTGACTGCCTCCAGGCCTCAGACTCCTCAGCTGTCAGGGTAAGGGAATAAGTAGATCTGAGATTCGTTGGTCTTGAGTTTTCTCAGTCCTGGATCCCCTTATATTGGAGAAAGAGTCTTGGGTCCTGGTCCCAAATTGGAAAAGTACCCAGCATGGAGAAATGGAGAATGATGAGCAGAGAAAAAGAAGTGTCAGAGGGAGAGATACGATACGGCCGCTACTGCGAGGATCAGATGACTCCAGCATAGGTCAAGCATGTAGTCAGTGGTCAAATATTTGCAACAGCAGTAGTGAGAATGACATCTGTCCTGAGTGTCATCTGCTCCTGGCACCCACTCTAAGCCGGGCCCTGGCTTTCCATTGCCATGTGTTCTTTGTGCCAACGGTGCTTGCCTCTGACCCATCTTCCCGAAACATAGCTGCGTCATGCATTCCTTTCCTGCTCAAAAGCCTCTCCCGGTGCCCCAACACCCCTTGAGTTAGGCGCCGGTGATTTCACACTGTCAGTTAAGAGTCCGAGCACACAACGCCTCCTCCTGTCTTTTCCCACTGTTCTCAATTCCCCACACCTGTCCAGTGCTCTGGTAAACCTACCCTCAGTGCCCAAAGACAACAGGTGCTGTCGATTTCTGGCAGAGAGCAAAGAGATGGTATGTTTAGATGTGGCACTGGGGTCAGAAAATTCATGATAGCTGTGTGGCCTTCAGCAAGCTGCATGACTGTTCTGAGTCTCAGTGTCCCCCCTCTAAAGAAGGATCTGTTGATGGCACCTTTGGAGGCATGGCTATGAGGACAGAAGCAGGATGGAAGGCAACTGATCCTCCAGAGAGTCTGACCTGCAGATCCTACACTGTCTGGGTCCTCCCTAATGCCTAGCTCTTCCCTGCCCTTCCCCAGTCCTCCTTCCTCACACACCTAAGGCACTCTCTGCTTTCCCTTTCATAGGCCAGTGATTTGATTGTTTTTTTCTTTTTTTTTCCATTGTTCTTCTTTTTTTCTTCTACCAGAAGTGAAGCACTTGAATGTAACAAGAAGCTTTTCACCTACGAGTGTAGGTATCTTTCTCAGCATCAAAGATAGCGTTTTAAAGGTGTCCATCAGAGTGCATTGGACAACAGGATAAAACGAAGGAATTGGCTTGAAGGTTTGGATCAGCAAAATCTGGGGGTGTCCCCTGGAATCCTAAGGGTGGGCTATCTCTTCCCCAGTTGGGGTACAGGATGGCTGAGTGCCAGCTCCAAGTTAGGCATGTGTCCTCCTATGAGCAGATAAAGCCACCAGAGAGCCCGGGCCAGGCTGACTTTCTTTCCTCCAGACAGTGTTGCAGTGTAAGAGGGTTGAGCGTGATGGGCCCGTGAGGACAAAGAGTGGGTGGGTGGGAGGTGATGAGTGGGACAAAGAAAATGTGACTTTATTCTAGTTTACCTCTTACCTTCTGGGGCAGCTTGGAGGTGTCACTTATTCTGGCCCATGAAACGAAGGAAACGGCTTCTTAAAACAAAACTCTTCAATGTGGTCCCCAGAGCGGCAGCAATGGTGTGCGGTGCTGACAGTCTAAATCGGCCACTCTGGAGATGGGGTCCAGCTAATCATCTGTTTTATTTGGCCCTCAGATGCTCTGTGCCACGGTCAAGTTTGAGAACCATAGGGCTACATACATGTGGGCTTTCAGAGGCCTCTCCCTCTGACATGAGGCCTCAAGGAGAGTGAGGCTGAGGCCCAGGGAGCCCTAGTGAGGAGGGCAGGTGAGATTCAGGGGTATGACAGTGAAATCCCCTTACCACAGAGGAGGCAGCCACAGTTTCAGACCTGTGAATATGAGGGAGAGCTCTCCTGTGTTCTGGGAAGTTGCACTCAATTCATCTTCACTCTGGCTGCCTTTGGACACAATATGGCCAAACCCTGAGTTTTACATCCCCTTCATGGGGCTCAGCAAATCATATGAAGCAGTCAAGAAGCTGCTTAAGAAATGCTCAGGCTCCCCAGATTCCCTCTCTGCCCCTCTACCGGCACCATAATGATCCACTTCAAGTCTCTTCTCCTGTCATTTTAAGGAGTCATGATGATGATGATGAGGAGGAGGAGCATCAAGGGGCAGAGTGGGTGGGGAACCCCGTGGTTAGAGAACCCCACAGCGGGGCCACACAGTTGCAGAAGCAGAACTCAAATGGTTTGGGTAATGCTCTGTATGAGAGAGGAAGGCTGAAGGGCACAGAACAAAAGAAAGGCCAGTCAATCCTTTCCCCACATGGAGCCAGCATCCAGGCATCCATTCTTTTACTGAAAAGCAGGGACTGCACCAAGAGCAGAAGGAGGCAGGATGGAGGAGCAGAAGGGCAGTGCTGGGCCCTGGAGCTTGTGTGACAGTGGCCACCTCCATAACCATGCCAAGCAGATGCGTCTCGAGGAGCCAGGCAGAAGGAAGTGTCTGTGGTCTGAGGCCCCACCCTGGATAGTTCTGTAATGGAGCCATCCTCAGAAGAAGAGGAAGTACCATGGCATGGGCAGGCAGTGCTGTCTTCCCACAGAGGGATGCCCCTCTCCTTGGTTCCGGTGAAATGGAATGAGACCCACATCTCTTCATATCTCTGTGTGTCTTGGTCTCTGAAAGTAGGGAATGATAGTGATGCCAACTCAATCCTTTTGCCCAGGCACACGAAAAAGCACGGTGGATAGGGTTGGCCATATTGACACCTCTCCTTTATCTAATGTTGCCAGTTGTAGGAGTTTCGTGTGCAGTATCACATCTGATGCCCTCAGTCAAGCCTGGCTACAAAGTCTTACTCTTGTAAGGCAACCAAGATAGAGACAGGTTGGTTTCTCCCAGCATCACACAGCAAGTCTGGAGTGCCTTAGGTGTTTTCATTGGAGCTTCGTCATTTTCTTACACCTTCCTGCTTTGTCATCCATGAAAATTCAAGGCATTTTCAAGAAAATGTTTACTCCCCATTGCATCACCATGGCTTCATGTCACTCCAGATGCTTGCAACTCTCACAGATCGTATTCCAGTTCCCCCATTCCTGGAACTCAGCCTTTTTTTCCCCTGTAAGGAGAAATTCCGTTTCCACTTGACAAGCTAGCAGATTTGGCTGTGACTTCTACTCTATTTCCCTCAGAGTCTGGACAGAATTCCTTAAGAGTCCACAAGGACTTATTGCATTTGCTAGTTCTCAAGGAGGTCAAAGGGAAGCAGCGGATTCCCAGGAGCATGACTCTGACCTCTAAAGTCGTTCTAGCCCTCAAACGGCAAGACCTTATAAGAGAAGGAAGACTCCTGAGACATTCCAGGGTTTGGGGTGCTTCCTCGGTGGAGATTTGTTCTATGTAGCTGGGAATCACAGTGCAGGCTCAGGCCCCCTGCTGCTCTGGAGCTAGGCACCTGCTCTCTGAATTCTGCTCTCTGAATTCTCTTCTCACCACACTTCTGAAGTGAGGGAGGTAACAGCTGTCTATAAAATGTTTTATGACCAAGCATCAGGCACTGTACTGGAGCCAAGTATTGTGGAACAAATGAGCTTTGCCTAAAACTCACCTCCCAAGGCATTCAAGTGTGGAGTATGTGGAGAAACCCAAAATGCCATGGTTGGAAGGGGTATTTTAGCAGTTAACATACCAGACCATCTACTCAGCCTCACTCTCTGTGACTCCTCGGACATGAACCCCGCGTCAGGCCTGCTGGGTCCCTGGATGCCAACACAGGATGTCTTCTCAAGTTGGGATGGCCAACTTTGCATACTTCTGATGACAGCTGACTTCCCCAGAAGGCAGCCCAGTTCTTTGCAGTACATCACAGTCAGGAAGCTCCGTCCTGCAACAAATGGGGGACTGATGGCTTCTCATTTTCACCATCCTTCACTACTTTGTCCTCTGAAAGAATCCCCAAGGCGAGTCTGCCTTCCATCTCCCCTTCCACCAGTAGACAGAGGGCAGCCTTACTGTCTTTTTTTTTTTTTTTTTTTTCTTTCTTTTTCAGGGAGACTGAGATAGGCCATTCTAGTGAGCATGAAAAGGTGGCTTTGGGTCCTGAGTTTTACCTTCACCTCTTCCACCTCTGTTGATCTAGGAATGAGACCTTTCTTACATCCTCACAAAACTTGTGTCCTGGAGGTGCCTGCCAGTTTATCACTAGAGTGTTATGTTTTGAGCCTCCATAGGACACAAAGCCAATAAGAAGGAAGGAAGGATGAACTCACTCCAGAGGGTGATTGCTCCTGTGAGGAGGTGGAGAAGAAAGATATTCACTCTCTACCGCGCACCTGTGGCCCCTGGAAAGGATATTCATCACAGACGGATCGGGTGTTTGTTTAGTCCTCTGTGGACCGCGCACCCACAAGACTCTCATGCAGGGTGCTCAAGGCTGCAGATTCATACAGAGCAGCCCTTCAGAAGCTCTAGAAGGGAGCTGTCTGCTTGATGTCCACAGTAAAGAGTTTCTGAGCTCTAATGTTTGATGGGCTGGGTATCATTCTGTATTGGAAGATGGTTGACAGGGATGAAGGCCAAAGGATTTGAGTCCAAAACCCTAGGTTGGAATTCAGACCTTCATATTTTGTCTGTGTGTTATTGGTTAAATCATGTCAGTTTTGTGAGTCTCATAGTCTCAATCAGTAAAATAGAGGAAGAACGTCCCTGCACTGTGAAGCATGTGTGCATGCTATTACTGTTGCTTTCAATATCAAATGTGCCCCAGTTTCTTTTATGAACTATTTCAATTATTGCTAATTAATTATTATTATTAGAATGGTCTGCTCCCAGATTGTCCAGCCCTCCAAGTTAGCAGATACTAATGTGAGTTAGTATTATCAAATACTAAAACAGAGGGACAGACAGCCTTTCACTGCCCTTTGTTTCGGGATGTTGTATTGCACGAAACCACACGCGAGCCTTTATCAAAAAGTCACTATACATTAACTAGTGAGATAGCGCGTTATCAGCTACATCCCAGTCTGCTCAAGCACATTTTGGGAAACGAAACTTTTATGTTCTGTTTCGGTTTGAAATCTTTGTAACCTATCACAAATGTGTTCCCGTTTGTGTGAGGAGCAAATGATGTCCCCAGTGACTGTGGATTGTAGACCTTGGCACGGCTATGTCAAGGACCCCAGTGCCTCAGACCTATGGGGATGGTCAGAGTAGGAATGCTGAGAGGGTATACAGAAAGTATCAACTATGGCCTCCTCCTCCCAGAGGACTACAGCCTCAGGCTCTGAGACTACTCTCTCTCTCCACACACACACACGCACAGACACACACATACACATATATACACAGACACAGACACACACAATAAACCTGCATCTTTGATTCACACGTATACAATAAAATAAATGTGCTGAGTCTCTGGGCTGCTGATGGGTCTCCATCAGGGCACACAGCCTACCGGATGCCAGCTTTTCTGTATGTGTGCCCATGTGTCTGTTTTTTGTTTGTTTGTTTCCTCATTCCCTGCCCAAGTTAGGACAACCCCTAAGCTGTACAGATCAGCCACATCTTGTAATTATCAAGGTACATTAGACAGATTTCACACTTAGCCTAAGACCCTTGCTTTTTACTGCTTCACCATCTCCTCCATTCATTTATTTATCCAGTGACCACATTTACTATGCCTGCTATATGCTGCAAAGGCTTCACCATGGTTCTTCATCTAAAGCGCTCACTGTATAGGTGGGGGGATGGGATGTGGGCACAAATGACAGCCTTAGGTGACCCGGTAAAGTAGTACAAGGTATTCATAGACAAGCAGACACAGGAACTCAGCGAGGAGGAGGAGGGATTAATTCCAGACCCTGCGACAGAGGAGAAGGAAAGTTTAGCAAAGGTTCTGCCTGCTCCGGGAAACGAAGTTGCCTTGACGGAGTGTGGGAACCTGCAGTTTTCATAGGCTTGGTCTCTGGCTTTCTCGGTTGGTTTTTTTGTTTGTTTGTTTGTTTGGTTGGTTGGTTGTTTTTGATTGTTTTTCTTTGCTTCTGCTTTTGTTTTTCCTGTGTAGCTCTGGAGTGTCTCTCACCTTTGTCATAATTCTCCTCATCTCCTAGGGTCACCCCGACAGTTAGATGAAGCGATACAGGGTTGGGCACACAGGGTTCCGCACACCTCTATTGGTCCTTCTGTGAGCGCACCTGGGAGGTGCCGGGCTGGTGAGATTCCGGGGATGAGCAGGATTGCGAAAGACATGGAAGGGAAACAAGGCCTGTCCTAAGAAGGAGCAGCCTGAGCAAAGTCCTCCCAAGGGAAGAAAGTTTTCAGAGAAAGATGACTACCCTGTGTTTGTACAGTGGAGTGTGTGGGCGATCGCAGGGAGAGGTGGGGCCAGGGACGTTGGAGGCACTGGGTAAAGAAGTAGGTCACTGATCTTGGAAGGCCAGCAAGTCTGATCTTGGTAGATGAGGGTTTCTAAAGGGAAGCAAACACTACTGGGAGGAAATGAAAATTGTGTTCTATTTTCGTTTATATTTACTTTTTTATAAAAAGAAGAACATTGATTGACAACACTGCTCTTTCACCCATGTCCTACCCCTTTGTCCAGTGGCTTCTTGTTCCCTCTCCAGCTCTTCTGAGACATCGAGAGAACGGCAGGCTATGGGGGTCTGCTGTGCCCCTACAGTCAGCTTCATATGTTTACGGATTCCTTAAAGAGACTACACCAAATAAACTCTCACAAAGATGGGCCACGGTGGGACCGTTCAGATACTAACCAGGCCTGGCTTGCCGAACTCCCAGACCTGGAACATATCCTGTCTTATCGAGGTGGGATATCCAGCATCCTTTAAAGATATCTGCAAAAAACTCTGGGGATGAAGAATAAGCCCAGAACAAACAAGCAAATAAAAAGAACATGACTGACCTTTCCTTTTCCCTGATTTTGTTGTTGTTGTTGTTTTTGTTACACTTTGGGGGCTAGAGTCAGTGATGCCCTGGTCATATGGTGCAAACCATAGACCAATAAATAAATATCCAGAGAAAAAGGTTGAAAAATAGGTTTTCTGCACTATTGTTAATAGTAAAGTCCCCTGAAGATAGTGCAACGCTGTTCAGATTAATATGATTAGATGCTTTCTCATATTAATATAATCAATTCTATAATTTCCAGCTTTGATTGGTTATTATGCATGCAACATACAGGGATGTATATACTCGGATAAGTTTGCACACGAGCCATGAGTCTTTGGGGCTGCAAAGGTAAGCGTTTTTAGCTTACAGGGAAGTTTGCTCACTGCTCTGTGCTATACGGAACTGTCGCCAAGACACCTAGGCAACAGGCGTTATACTCTGAGCTGGACTGAGGGTCTCGGCTCATCTTCTCAAAGGAAATGCTGGTCAAGGAATGCAGGAGGTGGAGACTGGAGGTGACTTGCTAAAAAACAAAACAAAACAAAACTTGGCCTCTTTCTCTTCCAAAAACCTTGTTCTCTCTTCCTTACTAAGGTAAGCCACTGACCTCAAAGCATCAGCAAGAATGTTGCAGGTTATGTTCCATGAACCAGGCTTCCTGCTGCGCAGGACAGGGGGCTCAGCTGGAAAACTTCAGCTCTTTCTTTTCCTCCTGATTTCTTGCCATAGGAGAAGCCATCCCTGAGCTCCCACCTGTGATCTGAGATGGTCAGGCTTGACTTGTGATGTGGGAATCCTGTGCTCTCCGCTGCTCTAAGGAGACCACAGGTAGACCCCTCGCAGGTCAGGATTCCGGACTCAGGCAGCCTTTGTCTTGATCCGAGCTTGCTCAGCTGCAACTGAGGGCTACTTAGTTTCCTTAAGCCACAGGGTCTTCATCTGTAAAGCGGAGATCATCTGCACACCTGTGAGGCAGCGTGAGACCAGTGTGATCCTCGACACAAGAGTACACTGCCTAGGAATATGAATTCTGCTCCTCACAAGGGCATGAACTGGGGCACGATCTGAGGGGCTGGGTTGGAGCCCGAGTCGTCTTCCAGGAATGTAAATCCTTCCCTCTTCTTTAGTAATATGCAAAACAGAAGAACACAGGCCTCTTCTGGGGAACAGCAGTTACCTTAAGCCACCCACCCTCTTCCAGGTCGTGTGGTACCTCTTTTCTCTCTGGCCTTTGCTATGGTCTCTCCCGAGAAATTATGAAGCCAGTGGCCTGTACAGTAATGCCTGGGTACCTAGGTGACCCTGGGTGCACTGCCAAACCTTGCGCATTTTAAGTTTCCGTAGGCTTACTAGCTTCTACATGTTTTAATTTCCTGAAAGAAAAATTAAAAGAAAAAAAAGTACATGCTAATAATCAAATTCAGAACTTTGGAATGTAAAGCAATACTCTTGAGTTTTTACAGGGTGGAATTTGCCAAATTAAAAAAAAAAAAAAAGAAAGAAAAAAAGAAAAGACTGGGTAGCAAGGATAAGGATAAGCCCTGGTCAGTCATAGCCACTGCTTTTATTTCAAGTATAAGCAAGGATAAAGGAAGCTAGAGCAGGAAGAGTGGCAATCATCAAGCCATCGTATCAATAACTCACTTATCTGGGTCAGAGAATGCCTAAAAGGCTTCCCTCTCCAACCGTAACAACAACAATACGGTTCTTGAGCGGGTCCTTAATCATTTCTCTTCTCTTTTAATCTCCTAGCACTTCCAGTGATAAAGAACCAAGGCTCCGAGACTCTCAGATCCCAGATTAAAACACACTGCTGAGGAGTCAGCCTTGAGGCTCGAGCCTCCTCCCCCTGCCCCACTCATGTGACTTCCACAGGGCAACTAGGAGTCTTTTAAGGTCCTTCCTTTCCTCGCTCAGCCTTTTGTCTTTTGTCAAGACGTCCTCCCTGCTAATTTCTCTGCCTAAGAAGTTTTGTACAGTATCCAGTCTATTGTTTCTTAGAAACAACGGGTGTTCTCTCTACCTCACCTGGGGGTGTCCAACACCTAACCCAGAAACTTGGATGTGCTAAGGGCCCAGCCCCTGAATGCTAAATTAACCACACCTGCTGACTAAATGTCTTGCAAGCTCCTGTGCATCTCTTGAATTCCTAGCTTTCCTAATCCTAGCTTAGGGCTTTGGATGTAGCCTTCACTTTTGAAACTCTGTAGAATCATAAACTCTTAGCCAGATTCTTAGAGCGAACAAATCTTCCTGTTTAGCTAACTACAGGGTTCTTGAAGGAAAAGGTTCAGATCGCCTATGAGTCCCCAGCGGATTGCTCATGAGACCCGGGTCAGCGCTGGGCAGAGTGGGTGTATGTGCCCACGCTCACATGGCTGCCTGCGTTTTGGTAAGAGCTGGTGGGACAGGTTGGCATCAGTAGGTGCCTTGCCAGAAGCTAATTGGTAAGAGACAGGAGCTGATAGCTAAAGCCTAGCCCTTCCCTGGCTAATCAAACGCCTCTTTCACAATCTTGAGACTGTCTCACAGATGTTTTTGCAGATTCCTTGAAGCCAGAAAGTCCATTTCTGAAGGGGCTGAGCTGGAGATGAAAGGTTATCACTTCAAATGACTTGTGTAAAGTGGCTCACTGTCAAGTAGGAGCCAATGCTGGGGCCTCTGTGAGCAGCTGGTTCTGAACAGGCACAAACCTAGAAACCTAGCTAATGGAAGCATTAGAGAGGCAGTTTGCCTCAATGAGAGAAGCCGGGCACAGTGGCGCAAGCTTGCAATCCCAGCACTCAAGAGGCAGTCAAATCTCTGTGAGTTTGAGGCCAGCCTGGTCTACACAGTGAGTCCAGAATAGCCACAGCTACACAGAGAAACCCTGTCTTGAAAAACCAAAAAACAACAATAACCCCCCACCAAAGAAAGAAAGAAAGAAAGAAAGAAAGAAAGAAAGAAAGAAAGAAAGAAAGAAAGAAAGAAAGAAAGAAAGAAAGAAGAGTGAAGGGCACTGTGATCAAGGGCTGTGTGCCTGGAAAGGTGGGTACATTAAAGGCTACTCTCACAATCCAAGGGACAAGAGCTGGTTGGTACCAGTAATCCCAACACTCAAGAGACAGAAGCTGGGGGATCGGAAGTTCAACGTCATCCTCAGCTATATAAATAGTTTAGACTATAAGAGACCCTCATCTTAGAGAATAAAACAAAGCAGCAACAAAGAAAGACTATGATTAAAAATAAGTTAATCTATGGAGATGAAAACCAACTCTTCATCATTTTCAGCCTTTTGGACTCTGTAATTCAAATGTTAAAGGTTTATTCTAAGAAAAGAGCTGAAATTAGGGGGAAATGGAAGAAACAAGGTATTACTAGAAGCAAAAGTGGAATCCAGGTAACCTCACAGTCCCACAATGATATCTGGAATGCTGATAAAAATTAGAATGTACGAATAGTGTAATGCTTTGAAGTTATTTGGATCTGTTATTCTCAAGACCACATTGATATTACTCATTGTGTGAGGCTCTCAGCAAAGATCAGAACGCAAAGGCATATTTGTGCTGCGTGTCCAAAACTGAGGGGCGGGGGTGTGGGGGGAGGTAATGCTTTTTGGGAAAAGACAGGAAAGAATGAAAATAGATGGTTTGTAAAGATAGTAAGCTTGTGGGTGGCTTTTTATTTCCATAATCATGGTATTATGTTTTTGTATAATTTTAAAAAAACTTATGTTAATCAGAAACTTTGAATAACACCTTAACAAAAATGTGCTGAACACCGCAGCCGTCCGGGAGAAACTAACTTTCAAGATGCTCTGTTCAGACTTTGCACAGATGAGTCCAGGGAAGATGTCTCTCGCTGGCTACAAGTTTGAAATTGCACTTATGAAAGATGAAATCTTTTGCACTGCGGATGGGCATATAGAAGATGTGGATCCAGGCATAGACTTAAATATAACTTCCCTTCAAAGATAGACCTCTCACATCAAACGTCTGATGCAAAATTATGCCTGTACAGGAAGATTGGGGAAGATCATGAATGTATGATTTCAGTGTCCTGGAAAACGCATGGGAACTTAGAATCAAGGCAGACTGGGTTTAAGACACGCATGTGGAAGACACTTCTGGTCTTGTTTCCAAATGATTCCCAGCTATCCACACACCACCTGTCACCCCCAGGGCTCCGTGTCTCTTTGCTGAGTATCCTTTAAAACGTGTTAGAAACCTGAAAAGCCATACAAGACTCTCATACAAGACTAGGGTCTGTGTTCTTCCTAAATACCAAGGTCATTAAGAAGGAAATTGTCATGGTCCAAATCCCAAACACTCCCTGCTTCACCCCTGAAGTCTCCAGAGGTCCTGCTTCTCCAGCTATCAGAAAGAAATTCAAGAGCTTTCCCAAAGGCCAGGATACCAGGCCTTCTCAAGTCGCTTGCCTGAAAGAATGGCAACTGGAATTGTCAATAGAGTCATTATACCAACACATACTTCAAAATGAGCTCATTATGTCATATCTGTTTTTCAGAAAGTTTCAAAATTCTAAAGTCTACAATATTTATTAACTTTTCTCCAGTTTTTTTTAAACAGGCTTCAATAAAATAAAACATGAAAACAGTATTGTGTTGCTTAATTTGCTCAGGCTTTTGTTTATTGGATGGAATATCATGATCTATAGTACCTGGAAAATGCATTCTACAGCTTGATGGCTATTTCTATCTTATCTCTTGATGGGTATAATATCTTATCTCTCTTGTGATCACAAGAATGTTTTGTTTTCTTACATTTTTACTATGTTTTGGCATATTTGACTGAATGTCCTAATTCATAAAAAAAAATTGTTTTACTTAAAAAAAACCTTACAAGTAAAAAGCATTAAAATTTGATCTCTTTGTAATATTTGACAATATTAGTAGCAAACAATAATTTATGCCAAATAGCAGGAGATAGTATACATTCAAAACTAATTTTATTTTCAACTAAAGACCACAACTTTTTGAGGCGCTTCCAGTTTTGCTTGATTCTTTTAATAGATCTATCTCTGATGAATTTTAATAAAATGGCTTTAACCAAATTATCTGCTGTGTATCTAGGATGTTTCTCAGGCCAAATGAATACATGTTTTTGTTTTTTCAACACCCTTGAACATACCCTCAAAATGGAAATAAAGAAAAGTATAATCTTTCACTTGACTTGATAGATATGATTTCAGGCTTTTAAGGTTTTAATTGAAGCTCAACTTTCAATAATGATATAAATATGATTTATGAATCACGTATGGTCCACAAAATACTCTTGAATTTGGGTCTAGAATTCCAGTTTAGAGACTTTTAATCTTACTTTTCTTTCTTTTTCTTTTTGCTGTTGCTCACATTACTGATATAATAGTTAGCCTTGCTTTAGTCAAGCTTTGAGATAAATCAATAAAACTGAAAATGCTGATTTAGCTTTTTATTTCAATCAAAGCCTGTACTTATTTCTCCTGCCCCCGCCTCCACCCTGTCCCGGTGTAACACCAATGAAGTTAGTTTCGCCATCTTTCTTCTCTCTTTGATGCAGGACAGTGATGTGCATGCTTGTTGTTGGCTGTTTAACGTGACTTTGCCCCTGGAACAATCTAGGTCAATTTGTTAATGAAAACTCATCTCGTTCCTTCTTATTTGTCTTACATGTTTGGACATTTCGATTCCCCTTCCAAATTATCTACTAAATCCAGAATTTATAAAAAAGAAAAAAACAAACAAAAAACAAAAAACAAAATATCCAGATAAGATAGATGTAATGGTTCTTCTATTTGTGCTTTGCCAGATCACTCCTGAATAGTAATATTTTTTCCTTATGGGGCAAACCCAGCATGTATTTATGAGTGAAAATTCCTGAAAAGAAGCTGTGCCTGTAAGGAGTTTCTCTGTCCTCAGAAACTGATGGACTGATTGGAATTTCAGTATTGTGGAGAGATTCTAATTTTTTATGTTCAGAGGCTAATTACTTTATTTTGGAACAGCTACCTGTTGCCCCACTCTGTATCTGAGCTAACACCTTGTGAAAAACGAATAAAAACCTGTTAGACGCTACATTAACTAAGCAGGACACTAACTTCCCCTAGTCTGAGAGCTAAGAATGTCATCAGTTAACATACTGGACCTACAGAATAGTTTCCTGTCTCACTGTACCTGCCTCTCTGATGTACCCACAAACACATTGGTACTCACCATTGTCGCTTAAAATGGCTCCAGAATAAACGATCTCTTGTTCCGATTGAAATGGAAGCTGCGGTTTGAACAGCAGCACAATCAAGGAGTTGTCACATTCCTGATTGTGGATTTTCATCTTTTCAATGGTCCAGCACGCGGGCTCTAGCTCCCATGCATTCATGTTATCCCAAGAGTCAACAAGGAACAGTCTGTAGTGCTGCGTCTTGGAACTGCAAAATTCAGTAGGATAGGTATAGCAGGTCCACGTCCATCTCACGACAATGAGTTCACAGCGCAGCCTGTGGTCAGCGAAGGAGCACCAGTGTCACTGTGTCCACACTGCCACACTTGGACTTCTCTACACACAAAGCACTGTGCTCATCTCATCAGTTCTTTTAAGGAACTGGCCAGTTCACTGAACCATTTCTTTTTCTCTTCAAACTTCCTTCTCCATAAAGTCCCCTGGTGCTTTTCCCCGCCCACCTCTTTCTTTAGGGAAAAGTTGTATTTAGGCTTCTGCATTTCTCTCAACATCTCTACCTCTCTACTTTCACTAATCTAAAGCTGTGCTCTGCAATAGGCCGCCACTG
Source organism: Meriones unguiculatus (assembly GCF_030254825.1). Taxonomy (NCBI): domain Eukaryota; kingdom Metazoa; phylum Chordata; class Mammalia; order Rodentia; family Muridae; genus Meriones; species Meriones unguiculatus. The sequence continues at coordinate 28,243,759 of NC_083364.1, forward strand.
AGCCTCAGTTGGCTGACATGAAATAAGTGTTCATCTCCAGTTCACCATCTGCATTGTCTGAACACAAATGCACAGCGTTTCCAGGGTGGCAGAGAGTGCCATCAGAGAATGCTGATCTAAGGAATCAGACTACATTTTCATTAAAATGTAAATGAAAGTCAATGTAAAAGAGCAAATTAAAATTACTCTTCATACACATTTCTTCGAAAATATTTTAAATATTAAAAAATTATGAATTAAGATCCCCAGGAAATCTATAAACAAACTATAGTTAAAAGATACCAGTGTCTTAAAATAAAAATTCCTTGAGTAAAGCCAAGTTTTAAATTTAAGATTTTGAAAATCAAATCTGTTTCAGCTAGATCTTTAAGCAAGAGTTGAACCACTTCACAACTCCAATACCTAATGGCTACTTAGTTGAAAATGTCATGGATCTCTATCATTTCTGGTCTACAGGTCCTATTGCTTTAAAAGTAATATGACTTGCTAAATTTACAAAATTTCCCTTAGCTGCCTCGTGGAACAGTTGGACATCTCTGCTAATTCACGATCATCTCAAGAGTCACAGATTAGAAAATTCAGAGAGAAAGAAAGCAGGCATCAAGTTTGCTGTTAGCGACCATCTACACATGTATGCTATTTAGTTAAAGGAAGCACGTAATCCACTGATTGCTTTACTCCTGTCTCTGAAGCATTCTACTCTCTCCTTAACCATCTCCCCAAAGCCACAAGTAGATCACCTTGCAACCATTCCCAGCTGCTTGCTGTTTCTGCGACACAGAACAAATGAGCAGATCTGAAGGCCTGAGAAGGGCCTGTCACAATAACAAATAGTTTGGGTTAGGAACCGGATCCCAAAATACTGAAATGGCCACACCTTCTCTTTCAGGTTCATGTGCTTTTGTGCTTAGTATACCCAGTGGTGTTTATCTTGAGGGGCCCGAAGCAACAAGCCTTTCTGCCTGCTGGTGAGAGCTGGCTCAGTGGTGGAGTGGAGCCGGTTGGTCAGATCCAGCACACCGAATTGCTGGACACTTCCATGTGCTTCACAGAGCACTGTGCTTTCATTGCCCCAGCTAGAAGCCTTAGTGAGGAAGCAGTGACCTTTCTGTCCATTTCACCTGAGATTTACAGGAGTTAAGTGGTTTGCCCAGGATAACACAGCTGATTAGCAACAGATGCCAATTCAGAATTGGAAGTCTCTGAGGGCAAAGCTCTTTGCATAACTATCTACTATCCTATCCCTCGAAACTGGATACTTTGTGAAGAGGAGAGTCTCTAGGCCCCTGAGCTCGTCATGTGAGGCCTGAAGGTGAGCCGAAAGCTGCCTTATTTTATGGCTGAAGAAAGTGGCTGACAATGGCGAGGGGGTGAGAGGATTTATTGAGAGAAGGAGTGTGGTTGTGGGGGAGTAGCCTCCACCCTCACAGAGATCTAGTCACGTCTTCCCTCTGTTTGCAATTCTCCGTTTGTTCCTTGGTGTTGTGGGGCAGGTCCGACTCCTCAGTGTCTTATTATTGATGCCTTCATTTTGCCTCCATCAGCCAATTTAGTTGAGTCTTCGTTTGCACCAACCTCCAGAAGAGCCTCCGTCTGGACAGACACCGCGCTTTTGTGTCTTCCCATGCTTTTGCATACACTCTTCTACCTACAATGCCCTCTTTCTTCTTGCCTGTCTGGAGAAAACGTGTAATTGAAACGCCACACTCTGCATTTAGTCCCGATGCACACCCTAAGGGCGTTGGTCACACACCATCTTCTTCCGCCTCCAGAATAACTTCAGCTCTCAGGTAGAGCTCTCAATGTCTCTCTAGTGTCCACTCTGTCACCAGGGAGTAAGCCTGTGACAGACAATACGTCTGCATCCTTTCTGCTCCCACCTCGAACAATCCCCGACAGAAGCAGGCTCTTGGTTGCATCCTGAGAACAGGAACAAAGAGACAAAGGTAGGTGACCCCAAGGGCCTTGCATCCTGGGAGAAGACTTTGTCCTCAGCACCCACAGCCCCCTTTGAGCAATATCCCATCCGTGGCATTGAGCCACTACTTGGGGCCATTGCACAGGAGCTTAGGGTGGAGCCAGTGTGAAAACAAACAAGGAGGACAAAAACAAGCTGTGTGTTGAAACCTTGAAGGGTTCAAACTGGCCACGCCTTCTAAGTCAGATGGGCTCTGGGTACAGTCTGAGGGGATCAGGCTGTCCCAGGTATTGGGTTTTGGGAGCAAAGCTGAAGAATGAGGAGGGAACAAAGGGAGATGTGAAACTGATTTCCTTGTTTAGTTCTTTCGTCCTTGTGAACCTGTGTTTGTCTTTCCAGACAGAGGAAACTCTGACCCTCCTCTGCTTTAATTACCTAATTATTTTGACACCTTGGGCTGTTGCATCACCTCAATGCATTGTTTGTCAAGAGCACTTCGTTGGGTGTTTCTAGGCTTTAAGAGAAGCAACTTAGAAGACAAGTTCTGACAATGAGGGAAACGTTGAACATCGGGGGAAGGGAGCCAGCAGGGGATGAAAGGGTGGGGGAAGAGAGGAAAAAGGAAATGTTCCTCGCTATGCCGGGAAGAGACTGCCTTAAGAGAGGAGTCAGGGAGGCTAGCAAAACCTGGGTGCCTAAGACTGGAAGGTTTCCCTGAGCAGGCTGCAAGGAGCGATGCAACCAAGCAGGAAAACCAGTATGTTGCAGGTCTCCTAAAGGCACACAGTGAAACATGCCTTGTTAGTCTGGGGCTATCACCGGGCTGAGAGTTTTTCTTTGCTTTGGGGTACCTTAGAAACAAAGTCAGGCTAAGTTGCTTTTCTCCCGTACACACATACCCACACACACACCCACCCACCCACACACACACACACCTACACACACACATTCCTATTTAAATGTTTTTAAGACAGAAATTGGGAGAAAGAACGCAGTCATAAAAACCGAACTGTTCAAAGAGTTACTGATGAGAACTCCAAAATCAAACATGAGCAAATATTATTTTTCAGAATTGTGAAACACAGACCAGATTGCTCCGTCCAATGGGTACTTCCCAGTACGGAGTGTAAAAAGAGCCAAACAACAGGGGTTATAGGGTGGCCGAAAGCCTGAGGACGAAACAGGGTTCAGTGATGAGGCCTAGGGTGTGCTCTAGGAGACCTGGGCTTCTTACTAGCTTGATATTGATGCCCCATGTAAATGAGCTGAGATCTTCCATCTGTGGAAGGATGATGTCTGTTGCCTCATTGTCTCAGGGAAGGGGTATCAGAGGAAAACTCTGGCCACTATTAAGTTTGCTGAATCACCCTGCAACTTCAGTTTTGCTCAATTGTCAAAGGCTTTCAAACTTAGTTTTTGGGGCAGTGAGGGCAGAGGGATAGAGTTGACAGAGTGCTCACTGTTGAGTCACGAAAGACTTGACTTCCATCCCCTGGAGCTGGAGTGTTGGTTAAGTGTACGGCTACTCTTGCAGAGAATCCAGGTTTGAATCCCAGCACCTGCACGGTGGCTCACAACTACCTGTAACTCCAGCTCCAGGAGGTCTGAGTCCTCTTCTGTCCTCCAACTCCTGGTCCTTTGGGTACCAGGCACACACATGTATTCATTCATACATGAAAATAAAACACCCATACATGTAAAGTAAAATTAATAATGATTGATGATAATGATGATAACAAAAACAATAATAGCCATGCATGGTGAGACTCAGTTGCAATCCCAGCTCTGAGGAAAGAGGGAAGGGTGGATGGCTGGAAATCATCTAAAAAGTTTACCCTAATCTGCAATGCCCAGGTCCTAGTGAGAGACCTTGATTCAAAAACATGGTGGACAACTTCTAGAGACCAGCTGAGATTGCCCTCTGGCCTTTCTGATGCATGCATACACACCTGCACCTTCTACACAAACACACACACACACACACACACACACAAGAGAGAGAAAAAATATATTCTTTTTCACTAAAAAAAAAATAGTGTACTTGTTCAACAATTATTTATTTGGTATATGCTCTGTGCCAGCTACCAGTTTAATATGAAAGTAAGCACAGGTATTTTATGGAACAGTTTGAACAATTTATATGATCTAAAAATGTACCCTAAATTATTTTCCATAAGCAGGGTGAGCTTTTGGTTGTGGTCTCTGCTCTTCCTTCCAACAACACGACACATACTGGTCTTCCTTTGCCCCTTTACACGTACATCAATGAGCAGATGCCCGTGAGCTCGTCTCTCTCTTTCTTGCAGGTACAGCTTAGAAACCTGAAATGACTCATCCCTCATTACCGTCAATAAGGGAAAAGTGAGGAAAGGGAAACCATGCCAAGGTCCAGCGCTTGTGTGAGACCCCCAAATATCTGGAATGCCCTAGACCCACTTTCCTTCTCTAGAAAACAAGAAGAAATGATGAATACGGCTGCACGTGGAGGGTGATTGTGAGGCCTACACGCAATCACACGGTGACGGATTTTAACACTGTAAAGTACTCTGTATGGGTAGGTATCTGCGGCTCACCTGAAGCATCCCAGCCTAGTAGATAAAGACTCCTGCCTCCCACTGAAACGGTCCTACTGCTCTGAAGTACTAGAGACCCTTCCTCTACTACGGGAAGCTTCGGCCACTTCACTCCCACACGGAAGTCTCAGCGGTCCACACAGGAATGTATGAGCGCCCCCTGACAAGCAGGGCAGGTGAGCAGGCAGCCCGTGGTCTGTCATCATTGCAAGATAGGCTTTGGAAGCAGAGGTAAGGGCAGGTAGAGAGAAGAGAGCTGCTCAGAGAAGAACAAAGTCAAGGTCCTTATGGGAGCAAGTCCAGGCAAAGGGAGTTTCCCAAGGGAAGTGAATCACTCAGGGAGGGTCTCTTTGATATGCCATGAGGCAGTGCTGGGTGAGTTTTGATTACAACAATATCAAGCCTGTAAAGAGATGGACTGTCTAGTATTTCCCCACGACTCCTCACCTTATCCCACTCCTCACATTTCCTCCCTCGACCTTTCTCCCTGACTCAACACTGTGAGCATGGGGGTGGAACTTATCAAGTCCCAGGCCAAGTACACTATGATGCTTCCTGGTTCTTTGGGGTTCTGTCCAAGTTTCCCCTATTGTATCACTGGAGAGACTGACATCTTGAGGAGACCACTGTGGTCACTCAACATCAGAAAACACCGTGATCGAGACATCCCAGCTTCCCTCATACATAGTCACGTGTCCTCTCAACTCACTGTTTTGTAGGTTTATTGAGAGGAGAGACCTGGTTGTCATAGCAATTGGCACAGCTCAACACCAGAAGCGGCACGGCACATAAAAGGTACTTTGTACAGTGTTCATCAGGACCTGGGCTGCCAGCTCACCTCTGCACTTCCTACTTTTCATCTGCAAAATTCAGTGGTGAAATGAGATGACCCCTGAACTGTTTTCCTTCTCTAACTGGAAGTTTTAGATAAGCTGAAAATGTTAACTTCACAAACAAAAACATTGGGAATCACTTCAACAGAGTGATGGGGAGTCCCCAAGACCAATGAAGATGTGGGGATAAAAACTGGGTGAGTGTGAGAGATGAGCTCAGACAGCCCTCATGAAGCCAGAGACCTGTGCAAAATAGGCTCCGCGCCAGCATGGGGAGCAGCAGACTGTGAAGCTCATCGGGAAGAACCCCAACAAACTTGGGAGTCACGACATGTGCTCCTTGGCTGACCCTGTCTTTGTTTGCCTGGGGACCCTGAGCCTCCTGTTACCATGGTTTGACATTGAAACATTTATTCTTCCACAGTGTCATGAGGGATCAAGAATCTTACTGACTCTCAAGGCAGCCACTCCTCTCTGGGTGAGTTCTGATTTTCAGAAAGGCTTTGAAAGCACCCAAATAGGATCCTTAATGACGCACTCCTCAGAGCTCTTGCTGGCCAGCTGATTGGCTCTATGGGACCTGGTTCCTGTACAGTAGGATATTCTCTGGAGAATTATGGTCCCCGCAACTTTCTGTTGTCTGCATACTACACAGAAAGCTGTTCCTGCATCTAGTCCTCAGCCTTTACATTCACACACCAGGCTCACAATAGTCACTCAGAAAGCTCATCATAACTTTATTGCTTGAAAAATAATGTTTGATTTTTGAGGGTTTTTTTTTCCTATTCTTTGGTCAAGGGAGTGCTAGCGACTTTTTAATTTATGAGGCAGTTCCATACAAGTGATTAAGATTTGACTGAAGTCTTGGTTTTGGCTTATTCAGAGGTGATGCAACCCAAATCCAGTTATTTTCCCTCTCCAAGTGTCAGTGTCCTGGTACATAAAATTAAGACTCTTTACTTTATGGACTATTGAGAGAATTAAGTTGAGAATTCAAATCAGGCAGCTTGTCTCATGAGAAGTACCATTAAGTAAGTAAAAAGACATATTTTCTTCACAGTTCAACCTTATCCACAGTCCAGCTCCTCTTTGGTAAGTTCTGACCATCCTATTGGTCTCAGTTCTGTCCTCAGAGACGATGAAAAGTAGGCCTGAATCCTATTTCCATCTGGCCAAATTTCAAGTAATTCCATTTGACCACAAGCCCCATACATGGCAAAGGGGCCTCACCAGAGAAACTGAGGTGGTAAAAAAAACAAACAAGCAAACAAAAACCAAACCAAACAAACAAACAAACGAAAACCATGTATCCAGGACCTCACCACAATCTGGAAGGAGAACCAAGGAATTCTGACTTCCACCCTGGAGTGACCGACCACTCCACCCTTACCTCTAAGAACAGAAAGGCCAGCCAGAGCTCTTGGAAAACTGCATTCTTCTAACACAAGCTACTGAAGTGCTGAAACATGGCCCTTTGATGTGTAGCCTTAGCTCATGATGTTGCTTTATTTCCTTACGTTAGAAGATAAGCCTGGCTGCTCGTGGCACTCCAGTAAGGAGCACAGCGCTGCCCCAAAGGCTTTTAGGAATTTTCCCACAGATGTATTGCAGCCAATTGTGCAACCTTGAGAATGTTTTCATGCAAATCTATTTTGCAAATACTTCAAATCTCTTTCTGAGTTGTTCTCTAACCCCACATCTCCGTACTATCAGAATTCTTAGATAACTGGTTCCTTCTTTCAGGTAGAAACAGTCTGAAGGAAGAGAGGGCTTGAATAAATAACCAAAGACTTGGACAAACTGTTCTGAGCATTGAATGGGCACTGTAAGAAATCTGCTTGCTATCTTTCTGCCTGCCTGGGGTATGAGCACTACGTGATCCCTTGTTTAGAACTCAGATTGGCAGACAATTGGAAAATACCTTTCATTTTATGTGTTCCTGTAACTTGTCCCACAGGGAACCTTTCTATCTCTAGATGATCCTGAAGCTTGGGTTTCTAGCAGCAGTCATTAGCTTCTCCGGGACACCATGGCAGGAGTCTTCCACTAGGATACTGGGTAGGCTTGAAATCTTTCAAGGTTACTTTTAAACTATGAGGTACTGTTTTCTGATCTATACTGATTCTGCAGGAGAGACAGCTTCCAGCAAAGAGGATTTTATTAAAAGGTGCTGGTGGAGGCTGTTATTCGCCGATAACTCAAAAAGTCATACATCTTGGTCAAGCTGCAAGGGATTTATTACATTCTTTCCCGTGTAATACTGGAGAAATCTTCACTCCATGACTGACAGCTTGGGGAAGGGAGGATTGGCCATGGATTTCATTTTGACCTCCAGTCCGAGGGCAGGGCCCGAGCCATTGCTATGCTGACTAGATCAGAAAGTTGTCCTTATTAGTCATCGTTCTCTGTCAGTAGAATGTCCCGTGCCGTGTTTACTATGTGACTTCTAAGAGTCTCAGAGTTGATCCGGTCCCTTTTCTGTACCTGAAGCAGCTAAAGTTCAGAGCCATTTGTCTTCCCTCTGCCTGTCCCAGAGTAATAACACCATGGCTTGATCTGTGTGCTGGAAAACAGCGAGCTTCACAGTAAATGTTAAGTCTTTCAAAATATATAATGTTATTTTAACATGACGGGGATGATAAAAACTAGCCGGTTTTTGTTTATGCCAGCTGTGTTTCTGAAGTCATACTTCTGTGGAACCCTTTCCTTGTGAACTGGTGTCATCGCTGCCTGACTCCACCTCCCTATCTAGAGAAGAGAATCTGTAACTTAAGAAGACTTAGCCAAGCCCCACTTGTTCTCTCACACCAACTGGGTGAAAGGCTTTGACCGGCCCCAACTCCACAACTGCCCTTAAATAGAGCCTACTTCAGATCCTGTTCGTTCAGCCCAGATATGATTTCTTCCAATAAGCTTTCTCGGATTCTTCACAACCCACCAGCCAAGTTGAAAATATAATTGCTCCATTCTCCAAATATCCATTTCTTACAACAAAGAGCAGTTTTTGAATCTGGGTAAGTCCTATGTGGATAGCTTTCTAGATAGTGACATTGGGGTGCTGGGGTTTGCAAGTATGTGTTGCTTCTGGTATTCCTTAAACACCCCCAGTGAGATGAATTGGATATGAAAGTTAACTGAAAGATGAAAGACAAACTAGCCGAAACTTTGGCTTTTTGGCCACAAAGCACTTATATTTCATTAGTTTAGAAATCTGAGTTCCTCAGGAGGGATTTGGGGGTAAGGGGCATTCTCTTGGGAGCTTTCAGAAAATCTGAAAATCCACAGTGGGTTATTTTATAATTCTAATAACACAATCTAGGATAAAAGAAGTGAGAGCACATGGAAAGCATTAGGCCTTCTTGTTAAGCAGAGACGTACAAGTGAAAACAAATTTGAAACATTTACATATTAAAGTAGAAAAACCCTTTATTTAGCAAACTGAGTACTTGGAAGACTTGAGGTTACATTGGCTACAATGTTTTGAATGGACACTTTTAAAATTTGTTTTATGAAAGGGTATGGAAGAGTCATGAGATGGCTGGGCACAGTTTCCAGTCACCTCGTCAACTGGATTCTGGAATCCAAGCAAAGGTTATTATATAGCTCAACAACAAAGAAAGCGAAGTGCACAAAGATCTTCATGAAATAATAATTTTTTTAAAAGCAAACACTAAAGAGAGAGAGAGAGAGATTTTAAGACCAATTGAAGGTCTCAAAACAGGATCATGGCTTCATTAGTTAGAAAACATCATGCAAATTATATTATCTAGGCATTATAATGAAAACTTTAAAAGGAAATGCTCATTATGTAATGGTAAGTGAAAAAAAAATCAGGCCATAAAATGAAATATGCATTATGCATGCATATGATGAAAAGACAAGAAATAGATAAGAATATGCAGAAATACAAATAGTTGGATTTGGTGTGGGATTCTGGCTTGTTTTCTGTTTTAAAGCATTACATCATCTTTCCAATGACAAACTTCACTTTAAGTTATTGAAAACAAAGTCTCGTTAGCCTTGTCCTTGCATATATTCCCAGAGAACACATTATTCTTATTCCTTTCCACCTCTGCTACTTGTCTTGATTTGGATCTGCTCCACCTTCCTTTACTTTTCATTCCTTAACTAGAATGGAAAAAGAAATAGACCCTCATGCAATGAGGAAGCAAAAGGCACCAAACTGTACGGAAGCCATGCATTCAAAGTGGAAACTAGTGGAGTGCCTTTAATACTTTCACTTATCCCCAATGTCACAAAGACAGACCCAGATTCTTCAATGACCACAAGTGGCCTCCGCTTAACAAGCCCTGCCAACGAGGCACAATGTTCCCGTCCTCAGAAATAGAGCCCGACAGAGCTTCCAAGGACCCATAAAAGTCTGCACTTTTGGAAGAATGTGACAACTCTGGCAACAACCACAGATTCGTCATTCTCTATATTAAGAGAATGTTCAGTTGCATCAGGCTTTTGAGCTGGGCCAACACTTAGTAAAAATTTGAAGTTGGCAAAAGTCAATTTTCATCTAGCCCAAGGCTCCTTTCCCTCCAGATGATCAATAAAACATCCTGTAACAGCTGACAAAGTCCTTCTACTTCCACGCCGTTCTCATCTGAATCTTGTTATCAGCCTAATTAGGTCGCTGTTCTTACTGATTTGACATTTCAGAAGTGAACACTGAGGCTCGAGCAAGTAGAGCGACTCGTCTAAGGCCACCCAGCTCGTCAGTGGCAGAGGAGAGCAGTATGAGAGTGAGGCCTGTGACTTAGTGGTGCTCCTTCAGTCAGCCTCTTTTTCCTGGGGGGGGGGAAGAGCTGACCTCATATATTTCTCACATGAGTACTTGGTGCACAGCCTATCTCAAAAATACCTGTGTTTCAGGGAGTTTTATGGAAGAAGGAGGATATATAAGGACCCAGAGGGGACAGGAGCCCCAGAAGGAGACCAATAAAGCTAAAAAAAAAAAAAAACAAAACAAAAAAAAAACAAAAAACAAAACTGGGCCCAGGGAAGACTCCAGAGATTGATGCATCAACCAAAGACTATGCATAGAGAGGACCTAGCCCTCCTGCTCAGATGTAGCCCATAGACAGCTCAATCTCCACGTGGGTTCCCTAGTAAGGGGAGAAGAAACAGTCTCTGACATGCTCTGACATGTCATGCTCCTTGATCATTTCTCTCTGCAGGGGCAACCTAACCAGCATACAGAGGAAGAGGATCGAAGCAGTGGTGATGGGACCTGATAGGCTACAGCCAGACAGTAGGGGAGGAGGACTTCCCCTATCAGTGGACCAAGAGAGAGGGATAGAGAAAGAAGAGGGAGGGTGAGACCTGGAGGAGAGGAGGGAGAAGGCTACAACTAGAAACTAGGATACAAAGGGAATAAATTGTATAATCATAATAATGATACTGATGATGATGACAATAATAATTATTATAATTGAAAAAGCAAAAAACAAAAAGCAAAAAACCAAACAAACCTGTATTTTAAAGGATAGCAAATGGGGGAAAGGCAGTAGACAGTGTGCAAACTATACAAAGAAAAAGCAAAGTGGGATTCTTAAGATACTGAACTAACCTGACCCATTGTTTCTGAGAACTACAGAGAAAAGGGCATTTCACTTTTTTTATTTTATTTACTTATTTTTGACTGTGGGGTATATGTATCTGGAATGGTCCCAGCTTAAAGCAGAAAGTATTCAAGCTGCTGTGGCCAAACAGAACAAGAAAGGGGTTGTTGCTTCTCCAAGTCTTTGTCTCACGTCCTTCTCTACTCTTGGAACCTAGAGTTCTTGAGCAAGGGCTCTTCAGATGTGAAGCCGGGGAGATGCTGGGGTCCAGTACCTGCCTGAGAGAAATGAAAGCAGGTGGACTGGCCTCAGGTGCTCACTGCCTGGTCCTCTCCCTTAAAGCTCTAGGACCAGTGGATTACAGTTTCTTCTCCCCACTTAAGGGCACATTGGAAAAGTTGATCAGTGGGGTGAAGAGTGATAAGCTCTGGTTTCCAATAAGCCCTCACTCTGGGTCCATCTTCCATCCCCAGGCCACACCCCGAACTCTTCACGACCTGTGAAGACTGAGTCTTACCTTCAGCCTCTAACTTTGCCATTAACTTTGCTGGACAGAACCACCCACTGTCTTAAAGGAGTGGAAGCTCATGGCTCAGAAGAAGCCACTGTTGCCAAACAAAAAGAACATAGAAACGGAACGGTATTATAACAGACAGATCAAGACTTTGCAGACACAGTTAAAGGGTCCTATTAATAATATCAAAAGAGGCATAGAAGAATCAAATAAAATGTTAAGTGTAAAAACTATGATAATTGAGGGCTGGAGAGATGCTAAGAGGTTAAGAGCCAGCACTGCTTCTGCAAAGTACCAAGTTCAATTCCCAGCACCCATGTTGGGTGTCTCATATTTGCTTGTTACTCCAGCTCCTGGGTATTCAACTTCTTCTGGCCTCTGGGGCAGCCACACACATATCACACACTCAAGTACACAAGCACATTCACACAAATAATTATAAATAAAAAAAATCTCTAAAACTATAAGAATGTAAATAATGATGACTTAGTAAGGGCATTAACTCATTAGAGCTGTGGAATAGCAGACTGAGAGACTGGGTTGAGGAAAGCATTTTAAAAGTAGGAAATCTGTACGTTATTTAGCAATATTCTCCAGGATTGAAACATTGCATTCTGAAAGGAAGCTCCTTCAGCCAGAAAATAGCCAACTCGAGATAGCGCCAGGAAGTTCCTGAAACTGACCAGATTCACTAGGTGCCTATATCCCAAGAGAAAATAATAAAGACCGCCAAGAGTCACTCTTGGATAAGCCAAGATGCAAAGAAGATGAAAAGACCAGACCAGCTGTCTGGAAGGAGCAGAAACCAGACAAGCTGCCTGGAAGAGGTTTGGACCAACTGAGTCATTTGCAAAGAACACTCGCCAACCTGCTGAGCTGCCTGCATGCTGTGCAGTGTGCTCCAGGTTCCCAGTTTTTTGTGAGCTGTCACCCATGGTGGGGTGGGCTTTGGTGATGCACCTGTCTTTGAGTCATTTCTGTTCCTGAAAACAACCCCTCACCCATATTCTTGCATATAACTCCAGCAAAACTCACTGGTTCACCAAGTTGGACTTTGATGGTATCTGTACTTTGTTCTCTTATGGGCTCTCTATCTGGGGTGAGTGGACATGTGGGCTGAATCTCCCCAGAAAAAGTCTTGCCACACAAACACAGTCAGTACAGAAAAGCCAAAGATAGTCATAGAAAAAAAAAAAAAGGTTTAAGTGAAGAAGAGGGAATGTTTGAGAGAATAATGGCAGATAATTATAAAAAAAAAAAAGTAAAAGATGAAAAATTGAAAGAACCCATAGAAGAAAATAAAGAATACATTTGGACACAAATTATAATGAAATTTTAAACACTGAAGAAAATGAGAAGTTGTAAACGCTTTCATGGAGAAACAGTGAGACCAAGATAGAGACAAGGGGTTGGGGAAAGACATTAGCTACAAAGGTACCAAGCTGCCACCAGTGCAATAGCCTCAAGACTATTTATGGGGTAACCAATTTCTCATTGCATTTGAGGCCTGATGCCAGGATGAAATTTATACCTGAAACCGTAACACGGTTAAAAACCCATGGCTAGGAAGGTCATAGGCTCTATCAGAGAACGTACTGAGATTTATTTTGTAAATGGTCGTGTTGGCAAACTGCTTCACTTATATACATAAATTCTTTCTACTTTCAACCATGGTCAGAGAAGCTTCTGATTGTGGTCTGAATGTCACAATGCAAAAGTGGAAAGAGTGTAAGATACAAAGGGCAGAGAGGAGCGCTGTGGAATACGTATGGCTGTTACACATGTAAACTCACAGAAGCTGTGACAGAAGCTGTCACCTGTTGAAGACCAGCATAAGATTAAGCCAGTTAAGAAATTCCAGCATAAAGGAGGGAGTTACTCCTGAGGCCCTAGGTAAGGAGCTATTGGCAGTTGATGACTTCTCAGGGAGGGAAGGTCACTGTTCTTCGTGTTGTATTGCTGGTAGGTTCCCCATACCCCAGGGATTGACCCTGTACCTATGTGCATATAGAAAAAAAAGAATGATAATTGTTTTTAATAGAGAGCATAAAGTTGGGAGGGAGATCAGATAGTGCGCTAAAGGAGGAGGTTGAAGGGGGTGTGAGGGGTAGGTATGACCAAAGCATATTGTATATTGTGTGTAAAAGTTTCAAAGAATAAACACAAAGGAACAACAATGATATTATTTTTTTCAGCAACGAGTATGTAAGAAGACCATGTAGATATGTTATCACATTTTTTTTTAAATACAGAATTGTGTATCCAGTCAACTGTTCATTCAGATGGAAAGGCATATTAAAATACTCTGAGACGAGCAATTTTGAAAACTTGACACACAAACAACCATATGTAGACTGTTTTCAGTGAAACAAATGAGAGGATGGTGCAAGGAACATGTCATGTATGGCTAGCAAGTATCTTTGTAAATTTGCTATTGTCTCTAAAAAACAGAAATTGAGAAACCAAAGAAAAGAGGAAACAAGAGCATATCCAATGCCAGGAATCTTTTTATTTTATTTTATTTTATTTTATTTTATTTTATTTTAAATTCTTTATTAATTACACTTTATTCACTTTGTATCCCCCCTGTGGTTCCCTCCCTCCTCCTGTCCCAATCCCTCCCTTCCTCCCCCCTCTGAATGTATGCCCCTCCCCAAGTCCACTGATAGGGGAGGTCTTCTTTTCCTTCCTTCTGATCCTAGTTAATCAGGTCTCATCAGGACCGGCTGCATTGTCATCTTCTGTGGCCTAGTAAGGCTGCTCCCCACCTCAGGGGAAGGTGATCAAAGAGCAGGCCGATCAGTTCATGTCAGAGACAGTCCCTGTTCCTATTACAATGGAACCCACTTGGACACTGAACTGCCATGGGCTACATCTGTGCAGGGGTCTTAGGTTATCTCCATGCATAGTCCTTGGTTGGAGTATCAGTCTCAGGAAAGACCCCTGTGCTCAGACTCTTAAGTCTTGAAGAGATCCCCATAATAGGTATGGGATAATGAAAATATATTGAAGACCTTATCTTATATGACTGAAAATATAAACAACTTTATACGAGACAATGCAAAGAAGGAAAAAAAAAACAATAGGGATATGTAGAAAATTGATGTGATACTAGAGTAGAAGTGCTTCTATGTGAATAACTACTTCACATATAAATCAGCCAATTCACCAAATAAAAAAAATAAATGTACATATTCGCTCTTCACAACACACTTTCTAAAGTATCATACGTTTAAAAAGATTTAAAAGTACGATTGAAATCATTAATCAAGAAACAGAAAGTAGTGCTGGCCTTGCATGTAAGATGGTTAGTCTAATTGCCAACTTGATGAGATGCAGAATCACCAGAGAGATGAGCATCCCAGAGTGCCTGTAGGGGTCATTTTGATTATGCTGATTGAGGCGAGAAAATGAGACCACTGTGGGCGGCAGCATCCCCTAGCTAGAATCCGGGACTGGGTAAGTACAGAACCGAAGCTGAGCAGCATGGAAGCATTCCTGGCTCTCTAATTCCTGGTTCCTAATTATGGATACAGCTTTACCAGTTTGTAGGGGGCTTCTCTGCCTGAAGTGCCTCACTGTGGTGAACTGTACAGCCTGGAACTGTGGGGGCAACATCACCCCTCTTCTTCCTCAGGGGCTTTTATTATATCACAGCAATAGAAAAAGAAACTAAGACAGTTACTATACCAGGTAACAGGAAGATTACAAACTTTATACCAAAAATAACAAAGAGCTAAAATAGAGAGGTACCACACCGCTCAACAGAATTTCAGTAAATCTAAGCCAATAATTTCTCTAATTTATCATGCTGAGCTTATCAAATGGTAGAGGACAATACGAATATTAGAAAAGCTATAAACACAATTCAGCCTATAAAGTAACAAGTGCTGGTAAATAAGGGGAAAAAAGAAATTAGGGACTTAAGCAATAGGAAAAAAGAGATAAAGTTGCCTTTCTTTTCTTTTTTCTTTCTTTCTTTTTTGCTTTCAGACGATGTACTTTCTTTCTGAGAAAAATCCATGGGCTGGCTAGATGCCTCAATGGTTAAGAGCACTTGGTCCTTTGTAGAGGATATGAGTTCATTTCCCAGAACCCTTAAAGTAGCTAAGAATCACACAGGACTCCAGTTTCAGGGGATCCAACACCCTCTTCTGAACTCCTCAGACATTATGAAAGCTCATGGTGGACATACATACATACAAGCAAATCACTAATAGTCATAAATTTTTTAAATTAAAAGGAATCTACCCATGATGCATTAAAAGTAATAGTATTTGAGTAGTGTGACTGATTAAAAAGTTATATCTCTTCAACAAACAACTAGAAAACATTATTTTTAGGGCAATATCTTTTGTGTGAATATCAGAAAATATCAAATGCTAAGAGAAAAGACAGGTATAAATATGTAAGACTTCCACAGGAAATAGAAAATGATACTGGAATTTCAAAGACAATTGTTATTTATTCCTCTGTAAATGTTTATGCTTTCACTTGAGATCATTTTACTTCAGCTTGAAGAATTTCCTATAGCATTCTTGAAATGTTTGAAACACAGTCTCAAAAAAAATTTAATGAAAATAGCGTAATTTTTAAAGAATATATTTGTTGGGGATTAAAGCCTTTTAAAAAAATGTGTGTGTGCATAAAAGTGTGTTGCCTTCTCTTTATTCTGTTTGAGACTCACTCTACATACTAATATTTTTCATTATTTCAAGAGATGTTTTATTAAGTATTAATTCAGATACCACTTTTGCCTTATTTTCTCCTCTCTTTAATTGGAATTTTCGACTTTATCGCTTATATATTTCCAAATCAATTCACAGGCAAGTTTTAAATGATTGCATCTTTGTTTGTGCTTTTCTGGCTTATCATTTTTTTCTATTGTTTCTTTATTCCCTGTGTTTGTGTTTTTCTTTGTGGTATTGTCTTGAACTTCGGTATGTTGTCCACTTGGCTCACTGGAGTCATGATAGAACTTATATTCTGTCTTCTGGGCCTACAACACCTCCTGCTACTGAGAGCTCTGCTGTTGCTTTTGCAGCTCAGAAGATTCTTTCACGTGTGTAGCACAGGAGCTGAGCAGGGCAAAGGAGAAACTTCAGGCAGATGTCTAGGAGTTGCTTCTCTTCAGAACTCCCTCTTCTGGGCTACCTACTTCTTCTGAACCCTCTCTCCACTTCTCAGCCTTGCAAGCCTGTGCCACTACCCCTTCTCTGCAGCCTTGGGCACTATTTGCCTCAACTGAAGGTGGGAAAGGGAAGGAAGAAGAAGGTGGAGTATCTGCCTTGTGAGCTTCCCACGACTTGAGCTTAGGAACTTTTGCCTGATTTGGCTTCTTTCCATGCTTTCAAACTGTTATCTCATAGACTTTGACCAAGTTTAACAGTTGGTTTTGATAAGGGGGATAGTCACGGCTAGAACTAGAAGTTTATGAAACCACAAAGAAAAACAACTTGATATTATTTTGCAGAAGTGATCATTTATGGACATTATGAATTCCACTCACATAACTGGTCTTCAAAGAACTCTGAATGTGTAGGCCAGAAACGTGGATATGAACATACACAGAACTACTGCACATGCCAACAAGCTTTTAAAATTCTACTCAATGAGAGAATTGATGAATAAGCCATTGGGTATTCTCACTGAGCAACAGTTAGATGAACTGTAAGAAGCAATATAGTTGAGGCTTCACAACACAACCTTAGTTACAAAGTGAAATATTTAAGAGACAATTGTCGCAGTTTGTTTTCTGTTACTATAACACAACACCATAAATCAGGAAGTTCATGTAGAACAGAAAAGATTCTCTCCCACCCTGTAAGTGGTCTGTTTACCCCGTTGATCATTTCCTTTGCTGTGCCTAAGTTTTTAATTTTGTACAATCCCATTTGTCAGTTCTTGAACTATTTATTTCCTGGGCTATTAAGTTTCTGTTTAAATTTCTTGCCTATACGTATGTCTTGAAGTGTATTCTTTATGTCTTTCTCTAGTAGTTTTATTGTTTCAGGTTGCAAATTAAGGTCTTTAATCCCCTTTAACTGGTTTTCATGCAGGTAAAAGATATAGATGTAATTTCATTTACTCAAATGAATACATCCAGGTTTACCAGCACGATTTTGTTAAATAGGCTTTTTGTCTCAGGATGTAGTCCGTAAATGTTTACTTATGTCATGCATGTGGATATCAAAGGACAACTTGCAAGAGTTGACTCTGTCCTAATACCATGTGGATTCCCACGTTTGAACTTGGGGTGAAAGTCTTGATGGCAAGCACCTTTACCTGATGAGCAAACTTGCTAGCCCCAGAGTGTGTTTTTGATGCTTTTGTCTAAAAGTGGCTCTAATAGCTGTGTGGGCTTGTGTTTGGACACGGTTGCAGAAGGTAGAAGGAGACCATTAGGAGTTCGCCATGAGGAGTTCACAATAAGGACAGAAAGATGCACAGCAGAAGCGTGTGCCAGAGCAAGACTAGATGGCAAATACAAGGCACATGGCTGGGAAACAGACAAGATAGTATGGATGGTGTAGAATAGTTATAGTGCTTAAAGCTTGTTGAATAAATCTAATAGGTCTCTGTGTCAATTATTTAGGAGCTAGGGTGGACAATAAAAAAGGCCCGTACTGATACCATAGTTCTACAATGACTGGGTAGTAAAAATGTACATCATTTTAGTCCTCCGTAAAGAAATACGAATTATAAAATTTGCAAGAAAATTGATAGAACTGAAAAAATATTACATTAATTAATGTAACTCGGGCTCATAAGAACAAACCCTACATCTTCCCTCTCATATGTAGAGCCTAGCTTCAAATTTTTATATCTGTGTGTTTGCATGGGAGTGTAGGACAGAGGTCATGAGACTAGAAGGGGGCCTATGAGAGAAGAAAACGAGGTTTTAAAGAAGGGGATAGAAAAGGGGATAGGAATGGTACAAGTGGGAGATGGAGGAGAGGAGTAATTAGGGAGAGCATTGACCAAAACTACATGTTATAAAATGCTATAAGGTCATCTATTACTATGCTAAGTGGAAATTTCAGAGACAGAATGCTTGCATCTGCAAAGGGCTATTACACTGCATCACAGCATGGCAAAATGTAAACTCAAATGTGTGTAAAGTAGGCTGTGAGAGCCAGCTGACAATTGTCTTAGGACAATTCACTCCGAGAACTGGCATGCTTCTGCAATAATGGCATTGGTACATTCCTGAGGTCTCCACATAGGTAAACGAATCACGTTTCAAAGGCCCATCTTGCATGACTGTTATATTGGCAATTAAAGTTCCAACATATGAACTTCTGACATGTTCCAATCACTGGATTTGTCCTCTCTTTGCTCTTTCCTCTGCAAGAGTGGGATTTATATCCCTCCTCCTGCAGTGCGTGTGAAGGCAGAACTTATTTGTCATCAGTAAAGTATACAACAAGGAATACAAAGGACAGGGCATCAGTGCTAGGTCAAAAGATCACCTAGCTCCTGCCCTTTGTGGGTAAGGAGTTAGAATTCTGAGGAGCCTGCATTACAAGCAAAGAGTGTTGTAACGGAAGACTTGGTTTCTTTTAAAACTCAGTTATGTTATATAAATATGTTTTTGTTTTAATCCCAAGTGTGGGATTTTAGTTTGGGCTTTATTTGTCCATAGCTGATAATTGCCTCCTGTGGGGTGTGGCCTTTGCCAGCTGGTAATGGCCTGACTCATGCAGCACACAGAGGGGGTTGGTCTAGGACTCTGAGGGATATAAATATGAGAGCCCAGAAAGAGAAAGTGTGGTGTGTGGTGTATTGTGTGTTGTGTGTGGCAGTTTGGAGGGATCAGAGATGGATGGGTGACAGTTTGGAGAGATGCTTTGTAAAACAGAGGCTTGGGCTTGGAGGAGATATGTGGAGAAGACTGCTTGCTACATTTGCTGTTGATGGAGATTGGTATAGCCCCCAAAGAACCCACAGACCCTAAACATCCAGAAGTAAGGGTTCTGGCCCCCTCTCCCCACAAGATTTTCTCTCTTCTACCTAGGGTTGGGGTATTGGAAGGGAGAGGCTTTAAGGAACTCCAAATAAAAAGGAGTTAAAAAAAAAAAAAAGCAGTACAGAGTATAATCACCCTGATGACACCATGTTGTAAGGACGCTCAGGGGAAAGGTAGCTATGACTAACTAGCGCTCTAGTCTGAGCAGGGTAGTCTAAACTTCTGAGGCTGAAGATGCCTCTAGATGATTCTAATCTACAGCTGTGGCCCTCCAACCAGCACACCTTCTATCTGAGGCCCAGGCATCCTGAAGTAAAAGCAGACTGTCCCTTTTAATGTGGTTTTGAATTCCTGGCCCAGAGAATCCTAGCTCCTGGTAAAAGTGTTATGTGTCTTTGAGTTTTTCAAGTGTCACCCGAAGTTGAGTCTAGAAACTCTAAGCAATGGGCACAGAGCCGCTGCTTAGAGGGAGGCCACTCCAGCCATGTGTCCGATGCCTGGCCTTGTAGCCTTAGATCAGCCTTTGTTTTACGGATCTGAAATTTCTCTTTACAAATACCTGCCCCAGTAACTCAAAAGATTATTGTGAAGATGAAAAGGGGTACTAGATGTGAAAGCACTTTGGAAACGGGGATGCTCTAGGCAAATAAAGGTTATTACATGTTTACGATAACCTGCTCCCGAAGGGCTGTGGTTGGGGAGGACTCTAATGAAGAGTCTGTAGCAGCTAGGATCTGAACTCCTAAAGCCAAAGGCTTGAGAGCTCTCAAATTAATTCCTCGCTAGAGATCATTAAATCCAACCATTCATCAAACAAGACTTGTCCACACCTATTGTAAGATAAAAAAGTTGGATGCAGTACATTTTCTGAAAAAAGAAAAAAAGAACAACAACAACTAACTTAGGGCAAGCAGTCCAACCTCAAAAAACCAAACCAAAACAAGACAAAAAAGTGTTATGGTTAGAAGCCAAAAAAAAAAAAAAAAAAGGACAGAGTGATAGAATACTGGGAGCTTTCTGTAGGCTGTTTCCAGAACCCTGTGGAAGGAGAGTGAAAAGAGAAAAAGAATTAGCACATTTTTAGAACTGACAGAGTGCTGGGAATTACGCCAGATTCCATATATGCCAACTCACTTGACCCTCACGTTACTAATGACTCTTCAAGATGACTTTCTATCATCTACCTTTCCCAGCAGAGAAACAGACATTTTATGTAGATTATCGTGGCCACATTCCCACTTGTAGCAAGTCAGCATCAAAGGCCAGGGCTAGTGATATTGCACTGTGTTGCTAGCTCCAAGTATATTTCCTCTCTTGAATTATTTCTCTACTCACATTACAAAACAAAACAAAAACAAGCAACAAACAAGAACAATAAAACCAACCCCTGCTCGGGTTCATAGCATTTTTATTCTATCAGTTCATTCTAAAATCTTATTGTAGAAGAACAAAAAGTAGTATATCATTTGCACAGGTTCTTCAATGTTTGCAAAGTCTACTCACATCTTTTAGTGCTTGATCTTTAACAGTCCTGTCGGAAAGGCATGTGTGACAGCCAGCATCATACAGACGTTCAGCAAGGGAAGGATTTGTGCTTCATTTGCTACCACATAAAGGCTGTCCATCAGGCTCAGGGTGTCCACAGAACAACCTCTTCACATCACTGACTCCATCATGACAGAACACATGCTTTTGTGAGAAAGAGTGGCTATAAAGCTATTTTCAGAATCACTCCTGGATACCTTCAGTTGCTTTGTGGTTCACTTCCTGTTGCCGCTGGTTGAAGAGTTACTTGGTTTTTTTTTCCTTGTAATGTGCCCGGCAGAAGAAAGCATTCTCATTATCTGACTAAGGGTGGCTTTGAACTTCCGATCCTCCTGCCTCTACCTCACAAATTCTGGGATTACAGGCAGCAGACACCACACCTGGTTTATGTGGTAGAGGGGGCTGAACTCAGGGCTGCAAGAACACTAGACAAGCACTCCAGCAACTGAGCCACCTTGCTAGCCACAGAAAGTTCTAGAAGATGGAGAGTGGGCAGCTCTGCCATTTCTTAGTTGCCTGAATCTCCTTGTGGTATAAATACTATCTTCAATCGGCTCGCTGTATGGATCCTTGAAGGCAGAAATTGTTTTGCTGCATGGAAGTCCATCTTGACAGAATAAGTCAGGATAATACAAACTGCGGGGCCACTTGATAGGGCTCCTCTTCACAGTACACCGGAGGCTAAAGAAAGAATAAATGCGGGGATAAATAAATTGGTGGTGCACATTTGCAATCTCAGCACTCGGGACGCAGAGGCAGGATGGATGTCTCGAGTTCAAGGCCAGCCTGGTCCGCATTGTAAGTTCCAGAGCAGCCAAGCCAGACTGGCTAGCCAGGACGACACTGTGATACGTTGTCTCAAACATACAAACAACGATGACAAAAAAAAAAAAAAAAAAAAAAAAAGTGGATTATCACAGCCTTCAATTCCCATTCTTCCCAATTGGCTGGGGTGTTATGAAATAGGCAGGAGTATAAGCTGGCAAAGTTTTCTTTATTTTTAAGATTAGAAACATAAGTAGAAGTCCTTGGTGGACTGGAATATCCAAACATAGAGAGTACATATAAATAAGCGGGAACTCAACACAAGTGCCGTGGCTCACACAAGCGTTGATTTGCCGGGTTTGATTTTGGTCTGTGTTTGGCTGAGTTCATCTCTTCCACGTGTAGTGTTCTTTCCTGTAGAGTAGACTTGGAGCCCTTCACCTTTCCCCACAGGATCCTTCACAGGGGTTCATACTAAGAAAACCAGAGACTATTTGAGAACAAACCATTTTAGGATCTATTTGATTTCTCTCTGTGTGTGTTTATGTACATAGATGTGTGCACGTGTCCCCGGAGGTCAGAAGAGGGGGTTTTAGAGCTGGAGTTGCAGCCACCTCATGAGGGTGGTGGGCTCTGAACTCCTCGAACAGAGCAGTACATGGTCGGAACCACTGAGCCATCTCCGGCCCTGACAGTGCTTTTATCCAGCACTGTGCAAACAGCTCCACAGAAAGTGAGTGAAGGAAAGAGCTGACAACACCTGCTGAATGATAACCTTGCCTGGGTCACGGGAGCCCAGAGCACATGCTGACTAGTCTCTGCTCCCATGACCTCTCCAGGCTCCCCAGATGCTGGCTGCATAGGCAATGGCCCTTCAGCTGCCAAAATTTGTAAAGGACTTTGTAAAGGGATTTGTATAAGGCTCAGAGCCTGTCTAAAATTGTGATGTTTCCCTGACATAGAAGAGGGAAGTTGTTCTAAGGTGCACAGCAATTAAAAGCACGGAAAGCTGGGGTGGGGTGGGGGGGTGGCTATGCCTTTCCATATTTCTGTACAGCTCCTGAACCCTGGAAACTGCTCAGTTGGGAATAAATATTTATCTAGGATACGAGAACAAGAACGATCCTTATAATAGCTATTAGGATAGCAAGGGCGGTTCAGTGTTTCAACCATGTACTTTCTTATGACCCGTCTCTCTGCATTTACCCACAGAAATAACCACAGGTTAACAAAGAGATGGATACGAACACTTCCACACTGCAGCAGTGCTTGAATAGGAAACTCTGGGAACAGTTGAAATGTCTATCAATGGGGAATTAGTTAAAGCAGTGCTTTTCAGTTTTAGAGGAGATGGTATGAAGATGACATGTTTTCTTCTGCACAATAAACATTACAAGATCCTGTGAGTCAGCAATGCTGTGCCACTAACCCCTGAAAAAGAAAGGGATAGCAGGAGTGCAAAGGCAGATGTGCTACACAAGACCCTCTGGAAATGTCTGAGAGCATGCTGGCTCTCAGAAAAGGTTCTTCAGTGGGTCGGATGGTGATATCTGTAGAAGACTTACAGATTAACATTGATATCTTACCAACCTTAATTCTCTAGCTCCTGGTTTTGCTAAATACTGAGAGAATACTCACAAATAATCTATATTTGCAACTCTTTTGTAAGCCTGAGATTGTTTTGTAATACAGAGTTTAAATT
Organism: Meriones unguiculatus; assembly: GCF_030254825.1. Classification (NCBI taxonomy): domain Eukaryota; kingdom Metazoa; phylum Chordata; class Mammalia; order Rodentia; family Muridae; genus Meriones; species Meriones unguiculatus. The sequence goes on from NC_083364.1 coordinate 28,267,148, forward strand.
TCATCTATGCCCTGCTCAAAAAGAGGAAAATCATGCCTAGAAACTGGAAACCTAGCCAACTACCCAGGCCTATAGTGAAGCCGTGGATCTCCAGGGAGAATCTCCAATCATCACTTTAATACGCCAGCATAATTCCTAACTACAATCTAGTCCTTACGCCCACAGGTGAATAGAGCTCACACTCCTCAACAAGGAAATTTCTCTTTGCAACAAGTGGAGACCTTTACAGAAAACCATAATCAATCAAAACGGAGCTGAGGACCTGAGTCCTGGGGGGAGGGGGGTATCTATAAACCAACACCAGAACTCAAGGCTCAGGGATCTTTTCAGAAGAGGGGGTGGAAAGATTTTAAGAGCCAGAGGAGTAGGGAGTTTGTGTGAGATTGTGTCTCCTAGGAATGTCAGAGGCTACACCAGTAAAACCTCACCACCATGACTGGCTAAGCACATGCAGAACAAGGACAACAATACATATATCAAACTGGAGGCGGGAAAGCCCAGGAAGCCCCGCAAACACTCCAGACAACTAAGAAATACAGGAGAAAAAGTCTTTCCCAGGAAAGAGCACATAATTTGGTTATCCATCACCAAATGGTAAGCCCTGAACTACACATCCCAGTAACATTATAAATAGGCTGATCACGTTGTATTTATGTATTTAGGAATAGATAGATACATGTGTATATATAAGTATGTATGTATAAAAAAATAGCCATGAATTTGAAAAAAGCAAGGAGGGCTATGTGGGAGGGCTTGGAGAGGGGAAAGGGAAGGGGAAAAGGATGCAATTGTATTATAATCTCAAAAGATACAAAAAAGAATATTTAAAAATTGTATCTTTTCTGCTGTTTATTGACAGTGTAGCAGGTTTTAGTTCTGAGTGCTGTCCAATGCTATGTGAGGCTCCTCTTGGGATGAACCTGTTGGGAAATACAATACTGTGTCCTTTAAACCATCCAGCTCCTTCTGGCCCCTTTCGTTGTTTTGATCTACAAAATCACTTTCCGGGTTGAATGTTAAATAAATGGAAGCAACATTGAGACCAGGCAGGAAATCACTTCCCCTCATGTCTAGCGCCTGCTTGGCCTTCTTAGCAGTAGCCCGCAATGGAGACAGCAGCACCCAGCATGATGTCACTCTCACAGGAGCAGGGACTTTGCTTACTCAACACGAAACAAGAAGTTACTTGAAGTTACTCAGGGTGACGCCATACCCTACCCCCCCCACACACATACACACACACCACCACCACGACACACACATACACACACACACTCTGATTTGTAGCAAATGTGGTCAGTGGAGCCCTTTTTGTCTTTTTTGCCTTGGGTAGCTGAGCGGATGTATTTGCTTCTGGCCATAGGCCTGCAGAAATTCATGTATTTCTGCTTCTATCCTAGACAAAATGTCCAGATTAATCTTTCTAAACTATTTCCTGGTCCTAAACTACACAATTTGTTACAAAGAGAAACAGGTTCCTAAGCTAAACACTTAAGTTCTCATGCAGTGTTCACCCACCTGTCTCTTTCTCCCTAACAGACCTCCATTCCAAGAAGATTGGTCATCGGCTCTCGAACACAGCGTACGTCTTCCTTCCTCCGGCCATTGTTCGTGTTGTGTTCTGCTCATGGAATGCTCCTCCAGCCTTCCTTTCCAACCAGCACTTTCCAGCCAATTTTCTTCAAGGAAATTGCTCTAGTTTGGATGCCTGTTGAATGTGTCACCCCCCCCCCCCCGCCCCTGGTTCCTATGTAGGTGTTTGATATTCACTGTGACATTTTCAGAGAACAGACTCTTAACCTGACTGTTGTGTTGTGCTTAGTGGTGGGGCCTCTGGGAGATGGGTGGGCTTAGACGAGAGTCCCCAGGAGTGAGTAACAGTGGCGTCGTAAGAAAATGCTCTCTTTTGCCTTCTCTCTCTCTCTCTTTTCTCTCTTTCTCTCTCATTCTCTCTCTCTTTCTCTCTTGCTCTCTTACTTTCTCTCTTGCTCACTCACTCGCCTGCTCGCTCAGCTCTGCTCTGCTTTGCCTTGGGGCTCTTGCAGGAAAAAGGTTACGGTCATATGTAGACGTTTGCATATCCAGAACTGTGAACTATGAGCTGAATAAATGCTTTTTCTTTGTGGAGTAGCTCTTCTTCAGGTGAACGCTTTGAATCAATGGGGTTACACAGCAGTATGTCCAGTATAGTGTAGAACAGAAAAAGACTAGGTTAATACTTAAGATTTGTGGTTAAGGCTGGAGTGTAGTTCAGTGGTGGAGAGCTTGTCTAGGCTATGCAAAGCTTTAAGATAAATCCCAGTGTGTGTGTGTGTGTGTGTGTGTGTCCTTGCATGTACACACACATACGCAGAGAGAGAGACAGACAGACAAACAGAGACAGACAGAGACAGAAAAAGGAAAAATAGAAAATAAATGAATCAATGCAAAAGCTCATCAAATGTGGTCTGTGTACCCAATGCATACAAGAGCCCTTGCAGAGGACCTAGGATCCTTCCTCAGCACCCACACGATGGCTTAAAACTATCTGTAACTCTGGTTCAGGGGGACACCTGAAACCCTCTTCTGACCTCTCCAGGCAGCAGGCATGATTGTGGTACACACACCTACAGGCAAGCAAAATACTCATAGACATAAAATAAAAATAAGTAAATGTTTTAAAAAGAAAAAAAAAACTTGTTAAATTTGCAGGAAGATGAATGGAACCAGAAAGTACTAAGTAAGGTAACCCTGGTTCAGAAAGACAGATACTGTAGTTCTCCCTCATGTGTGAAGCCTATGAAAGGACACATGAGAGGGGAAAAAGAGGCATTGTGAGAAGAGGATAGGGGGTTCACATGTGATGTGAAAGTGGAAGGAGGGAAGAATGAAGAGCAATCCCATAGGTATCTACATATGTCAGTAACCAGGGACAGAAACAAATGTTGGATAACATTTTAGTACCTCTTGCTTGGTCATTTCTATAACAACAAGGCACTCCACCCACCCTAACCTGTCAACAAGATCATTGGAATGGAAGGAAAACTCACTTCTCCCAATGGGTCAGGGCTGATTGCCCAATCCAGGATTTTGAGACAAGTGGATTCAACCTCAGTCCATCTCTCATTTCCCTTTTTTTTTTTTTTTTTTTTTTTTTCCGTGGGAGGCAGGGACATCCATCCACAAAGGGAGACGGTGGTGAGAGGTGGTGAGAGACTTGCATTCTGGACTAGTGAAAGCAAAGAGATCACTTTGCTCATAGTGAAACATCCGCTAGAAAAGAGAAGTGACTGCTCGCAGCCCGGTGGTGATGGTGTCCGGTCTGTGAGCTCTGAGGGATGGTTTGCCTGGCTCAGTAAATATTGAATGAGTAAACAGAGGCCGAAGCTGGCTCTAGGATAAGTTTCTGTTGTCTCTCTGGATCCCCGTGCCCTTTCCTCCGAGGGATCATCATCTTCCACTTCCTTAAGTGTGTGTGAGTCCACACACCCTGCATCTCTTTTTTCATGTTTGTCTTTCTCCCCGTACTTGGTAGATACAGAGACTTGCTGAGCTGCGTGCAGTAACCAGGGCTGGAGCAATGGCTCAGCTGTTTAGAGTACCAGCTGCTCCTCCAGAGATTCGTAGTAAGGTTGCAGCCAAATAACAAAACATAAACAAACACCCGTAATAAAGTTTAAAGAGCCTCCTCAGCTTATTTGTTGGTGAATGTTTCATCGCAAAAAACTGTTCTTTTTGTTTCTCTTTATGGGTATCATGTCTACACAAGGCTACTAAAATGGGCGTTTTGTCCCGGGGCATCTTTCATGACGGTCTCATGTGGTAAGTAGTGTCTATGGGGTGCCCTGTCATCTTGTCCTCTTGCTTGTCTCTCCATTATATCCTGTGAATAATCAAATGTTTAGATGGTAATTCTGGCCTGTAGAGGGAAAAATCTTCAGACATTCAGTTTTCAGAGGAAGCTCTGCCCCCTTAGCTTTTTGCCGAGGAACTGAGCATGGAGTAGATAGTGTCTTTTGAAAAATGATCAAACAGTTTTGAAGTGAAATGTCTTAGTCTGGGAATATCTTGAGATGCACACCTAGAAGATTTTTGTTGATGGTGGCACTGCTTTGGGCTAGGGAACCTGATACATGAAGTCAAGTAGGCTTGTCTTGTTTGTTGTAGTTACTGGCTGTTTCCTAAGCCCTCTGCGTTGCTTGGTGCGTTGTCAGTATGAAAGTATGAAGTCAGGGTTGAGATTTCCTCTGGTATGTACTTGCTTCTCTCCCCGTGTCTCACACTTCTTTTTCATTAGGCCACTGTTAAGCCAGCAAGTAAATTCAAGCTTCAAAAGCTAAGCTTTCTTGATCTCTGAAACTAAATATCTCACCTACCAAGCGCCTCAAAATCACAGGTTGTACCCCCCTTGGATAAAGGAACGTTTAAAAAAAATCATCAATAAAACTCATTTAGTGAAATGATTTAGTTGAAATGAAGTCACCATGAATGATTCATGACAGACCTCCCAATTCTAGCTTGATATGCCAATTACCATATTCCTGATGGCATTTTTAGCATGGTTTCTCTTGCCTTAATTGCATAGATAAAATAAATGTTAATTCAGACAAAGCAAAGAAACAGGCGGAATTTCACTGGGAAATGAGAAGATTCAAATATGCCATGACTGCTTTCTTCGGATGTGCAGGTTGACTATGGATGTGGGGACCTAAGAAGGTCTCTGTTATTAACACAAAGAGAGGTTGGTGAAGTCATCAAGGCCTGGTTTGATTCACTGCAAAGAAGAGTTTTCAGATCAGTGTGGTGGAATATAGCTGACATCCCAATGCTTAAGAGATGGAAATCTTTAGGTTCAGGAATTTATATATACTTATCTCCATCGTGAGTTCAAGACTAGTCTGTCTCAAAAATATAAAAATAAAACAAAACAAAACAAAACAAAAACAAAGAAGAGTAAGGAAGAAGGAGGATGGAGAAGGAGAAGAATAAGGTAGAAGAGAAGAAGGGGAAGAGGAGGAGGAGAAGAAGACTCTGTTAGAACAGTTTATAAATGACAAATGGAACAGTCTGCTTCAGGAGCTAGTGAGTCACTGTCGGCTAAAAAGTGTTTATTGGGTACTTGGTACAAGCTAGACACTGTTTAAAGAAATGAAGTTACAGGAATGAAGACAGCAGAATTATTGATCATAAGGCAAGCGCAGAGCAGTAAAGGAAGCAACAAAAGTAAGTAAGTAACAGTGTGTTTTGACAAATGCTCCAGCAGAGGTGGAGATGACATACAGGGGTACGGGAAGGGCTTTTTAAAAGCCCGTGATCAAGAAGGGCTTCAGAGAGAAGACGACTTTTTAATAGAATCTCAGAAAGTAATTCGTACATTGTAGAATATTGGCAATACTTAGGTCTTAAGGGGGTGGACAAAGAGTAACCTTGGGAAGGATTTGTTGGAGGACTGGATGAACTATAGTTCTAGTTTGTCTTATCCCAAGGAGTGTATACTCTATTGGCTCGAACACACCTCAAAACCTCCAGTTTTGAGGATAGAAGGTAGGAGGATAGTGTAATTACATTTTAATTAAACATAATAAATTTTAAAATATCAGTTTCTCCCCTGCCCCAAGAATATAAAAACTTTAGAAACCGTTTGCTAGACTCTGCCCACAGAGTGACCACTCCGGATAGGATCCCGGCATGTGCGGTCAACACAATGACAGAGTGTTCAGCATGCTCTGGGAATAACAGGTTTCTCTACTATTGCAACTCTATCACATTTACCATTTGTCACGTTCCCAGAAAATCCACTCACGGTAGATGGCGTCAGGGCAAATTTCATTCTGTTTGGATAATGCATGCAGTACCCTATGGAATTCAACTTTCAGAAGTTCCTAGACAATCTAATTTTCCCAGGACTTCCACCAATGAAGGACATGCTCCTTTGTATGTTGGCATGTTACTTGAATGACGTTTTATTTAAAATGCACTTCACAGATCATACAGAGCCGTTAACACTTGAACTCTTTGGTGATTTAAAAAAAAAATTAAACTTCATCAGTCCTTGGTGATCACTTTTTGGGCCTGGATGTTTTGCTGCATCAACTATAATCTTCTTGACTGACCATCAGGATGATGAGTGGAGAAGAATAAAACCGAAGAGTGTTCGTCAACTGCCAGAGGCTCTTGTTGGTCTATTTTTTTTTCCTGCTGATTTTCTGCCTCTGGAAGAAAATCTCTGATGCTTAAGCTGGCAAGCTGATCTAAGTTGTTAACTTAATGTCCCTTATTAGTAAAATTGACTCTAAAAGAATTGACTTTAGGAACCCTGAAGCAGCAGGCATTAAATCACCTCCATGCCAAATATAACCAAGGCAAGCACACTGCTTAAGCTGAGACTGTTCATCTGGCTTCCCGGACCGTTTCAACCACCTTTTCTAGTAAAACCATTTTTCAACCCATCCATAAATTCTGAAAAAGAAATGTGTATAAAATCATATTCATAAGCTGGGTGGTGGTAGTGTAACACGCCTTTAATCCCAGCACCTGTGAGTCAGAGGCAGGCAAATCTCTGAGTTCAGGACTGTCAGGGTACCACAGAGAAACCCTTTCTCAAACAAAAAAACAAGTTATTTATGATCACCTAACCCTGGAAACAATTTACAAGTCCATAGATGGGTAGATAACAAAAGCACTAGAAAACTCATACAATGAATTTATCTTCAGCAATAAAAAAAAAAAAAAAATCTATTTATAGGGGTTTCCAGTGTGTTGTGAGTAAAGGAGACAATTCTGAAAAGTGAATTTTAGGATTCATTTCGTTTATGTGGCATTCTTAAAACAAAACAAAACAAACAACAAACAAACAAACAAAAAACAAAACACTGGCTGCCAGTCAGTCGATCAATCAGTTAAAAATAAAGAATGATGAACCACAATCAAGCTGGACCTATCCTAAGTGTGCAAAAACAGGTGGTTCAACATTCACAAACCAATTCATGTAACAATGCAGTGACAGGTTAAAGAGCAAATGCCACATGCACTCGTCAATAATACAGAAGAGGTATTTGACAAAATCCAGCACCCACTCACCATCATGCATAATGACATGGGTACTTAGCATCATCTCGTTGTCAAAACCCAGAGCACACACAACTTTTACAGTGAACCCTAACACAAAGTGTAAGCCCTGAGCGATAATACTTCGTCATTCGCTGAAGGGTCACTGACTATAATGTTCCCTTGGGGGGTGGGGCATCAAGACTGGGGCAGCTTGTGCGTGTGTAGGGACAGGCGATATAAGGAAGCCCATTAGTGCTGGTCTCACCAAACTGCCGCAACAGTGATGATGATGATGATGATGATGATGATGTTCACAACAGCAGCAAAGAATAAGTAACACAGAAAGCAGGGACAGCTGTAAGCAGTGGTTCTCAGAGTGTTGTCCTGGAACCCCTGTGGCTCTCTGGAACCCTACTGGGGAGAGGGAATTTCACAACAGAGATTTCATAACGACCCTAGCGAGCACAGTACACCAGTTGTTTCTCTCACAGTCATTTAATCATGAATGTGAATGGAGTTTTCCAGAGGCGACACGACATGTGATATTGCAACAGAGGGCATGTGGCGGCAGCTAGGGCAGGTCAGTTGTCCCCAGTTAGGCAAGACACTAGAGGGATTTTGAAAAAAAAAAAAGTTAAACAGTAATTGTCTTCTCAGTGCATCAGTTTTGGTGAGGGAAATAGCTGGGTTTTGTGTTTTGAATTTTTTTTTTAAATATGCCATTTTAGCATGTAATGAGTTTATTATCCTTTTCAATAAGAGAAAAATAAAACATTTTCTTATTTTCTTTCTCTTTTATTGTTTTAAAGGGACGTGGCGGGTGGCTCCTTTGTGAAGACTAACACAGAGAGTTACAAAGCCACCAGCATGGATTATCACATCTGAATGAATGTTGAGGAATCCAGGTTCTGGGCCCTCTTACAAGAGTAAAGAGAGGCTTCTCCTCCTGGGGAGGGGCAATTGGCGGGGGGCAGGCCGAGGGGGGGTGTCTAGGCCGGTGCAATTTGCTAAGGAGTGAGAAGACACTGAGCAGAGCAAACAGACACTATGCAAGTCCACTGGGCTCTAGACCAAAGGCCAAGGCACAGAAAACGAAAGCTGAAGTGAGCAAATAGGATGTGTCAAGAGTTGGAGCATGTGAGTATGTGCGTGCACGTGTGTGGTATGTGTGTGCAAGTATGCACGCTTGTATGTACATTTGTGGAGGCTGGAATGTTGCTCTCTGTTGCTCTTCACCTTACTCCCTTGACATAGAGTCTGTTCCTGAACCCTACTTTCACCTTTCCTGGCTAGGCCGACGGGCCAGTGAGCTCCCTGGCTCTGCCTGTCTTCATCTCCTCACGCTAATGACAGTCTTATGCAGCCATGTCTGGGTTACCTCACGGGTGCTGGGGATTCATCTCAGGTCCTCAGGATTGCACACAAATACTCTTAATCACTGAGCCACCTCTTCAGCGCCATGTGTGTAATTTCTCTTAAAGCATTGTTGGATTCAGTCTTTATTTTGCCCAGGAGTTTTTGCCTCTGTGTTTATTAGAGATACTGTCCTGCAGAGTTTGTCTTTATTTGTGTTGACTGTCTGGTTTTGGCATTAGGGTAATGGCGGCCTCACTGAATATACATTTGGGAACTATTTCCTGTCACATTATCTTCTGAAAGAGGATTGGTGCCGTTATTTCCTTTAAAAATTCAATAATGAACACATCTGATCTCCCTCCTTTAAAGAATAATGTATCTTGGTAGTTGTAGCCTTAATGCAGTTGCAAGTGGAGACAAAGCAGGATATCACGTATCCTTTACCTATCTCCCTAGTGCTAACATCTGTGGCTGTGTACTGTTATGGCACAACCCTGGCCTTGGTATTTGGCCCAGACTAACATCAGATTCACAGTGTAGCCTACAGTAACCTCAAATTTGCAGCAATCTTTCTGTTTCGGCTTCCTGAGTGCTGGAATTACAAGGTGTGTCCCACCATGCCTAGGTGTTACCATCTATGTTATTTAGATTTCTTCCTTTTACTTTTAATCATTTGTGTGCCTCTGTGTAGTTCCATGAACATTTAGCATAAGTATCGGCATGTTATCTGTGACCAGAATCCAGATTTAAAAAAAAAAAAAAGCCTAGATTCTTTTTAATCCATACTGTGAAAATCTGGACATATCTTTGTTGTGATGGCTGATGTTGATTTTCACCTGGACAGCATGTAAGATCACCTAGGAGACAAGCCTCTAGCCATGCCTCTGAGGAATTACATAAATCGGGTTCGTTGAGCAAGTTAGGTGACCCTTAACTGGGGGGCGGGACCATCTCATACTCAGATCCTGGGCTGAATAAAAGGACAAAGACAACTGAGCTCCGGCATTCGTTTTTCTACTTCCTGACTGTGGATAAAATGAAACCTTTGTCTCACACGTTACCCTGGAACTTCCTCCTCCCTCCACAACTTCCCCACCATGGTGGACTGTACCCTCAAACTGTGAGCCCGAATAAACCTTTCCTTCCTATAAGTGGCTTTTTTTGTGTGTGTGTTTTATTGTAACAATGAGAAACATAAGTAAGACAATTGCCGGCACAGTTTTTAGGGGACATCCAGGAACAGTTCCTGGGATCTCTTTGTTCTGTTGTCTGTGGGAGCGGTCTCATAGGCCATTTCAAAGAGCTGTTGGTGTGCTTTTTTTTCTGTATCACTTACTGAATTCAGCATCATGTTCATGTCACGTACACGAAACATTTTTGCTGATGACCACAACACATCTTTTCCCAGGTGAGAGATAAGCTATCTACAGTTTCAGGGCTATGGGACGGCATTCCGCATCTGTGACAGTCAACGAGTGTCCTCTTCAACCTGCCTCCCAGGAGTTTGTAATTACACAGAGTACTCCTAGTTTGGGAGGAAGTGCCTCATGATATAACTCATTTATTCATTAACCAGTTTTGGGAGATGACTTTTGTGTCAGTCCTAGTAAGGAACCAAAGATGAGTTGAACAGATATTTCCATAGACAAAACTTATACACTAGCCAGGAAAACATGACATTTATGTCAGTCTTCTGCAAAATAACATCTTCACAATACTGCGCCCAGCCAGGCAAACACCCATTCACACCTATTCACTGTGGGCATGATGTCCTTTTCTCTACTCTTCTTCATGCTATTTCCTCCTCTTTATGAATAGTTTCACAATACCCCAAGCAGGATATATATATATATATATATATATATATATATATATATATACATATATATACATATATATATGTATATATATGTTGCTTATGTATGTGTCTGAGCTCCCTGGTAGATAAAATACTTTGCAAATAGGATCTAGTTCTATTAAGCTGAGGCTCCAACATTGGCATCCCCCAACACAGGCAAACAGTCATATTCTGCCAAAGCACAGCAGCTAGTTGATGAGGTAGGAATCAACCCAGGTTCCCCAACCACAACTCCACACATAAAAATGAAGATCCAGTTAAGCTGTGAACATTTGATGTAGAACTTGAGAAAACATGGGCAAAAAGCACAGGTCCACAGAACATTCTCAAATTTGTTTTTGTAATCCCAAAGCTTACAAGCAAGCGTTCCTCGGTTTCTTGCAGGAAAGAACATCCCCCTAGGTTCTAAGAAAAACTCCCCCAGGAATTGAAAGATTAGGAAATACTCTGCAAGAGAGCACCACAGCTGAACAGTGCCTTAGGGATCAGCTAGTTCAACGAACTTGTTTTAAATATGAGGAAACCGAAGCTCAGTAGAGGATGGGTTTCTTCAAGGTTATGGTGTCAACTTGCCAAGCCGATCTTGTCCTTGCCCAATAGCCTGTCTAAAGACACTGCCTGACTGGACTCTGAATGGCCACAAACAATCTATAATGTGCCCACCATGATCCTGGCAGTGCCCATCATTTGTCCAGGTTTACATGAGGTTGACAAACGATAGAGAAGGAAGATGCTGTACACAGTATGCCATCAACAGTAAGAAACGGGTCCTCTCGTGATCATTAAAAGAACTAGTCTGTAGCTGTAGCTGGGAAGGAGGCCATCTTTGGAGTGAAAAGCTCTTGCACTTGGGAGACCCTTGGGAGCCATTTAGAAAAGTAAGCAGAACTTGAATGAGGCGGACAGCTACATGATGATGTCATGTATGAAGGGTTAGTGGAAATGACCATGGACAAGTGCCCATCTCTGGCACTCAGTTTCCACCTGCATCAAATAAACAGGTGACAGATGATACCAAAGGTGCTAGTCTACGTTGCATTCAATTTCCTAGTCTGACAGTGAGGAAACAGACATAACTCTTTTGAAGTGAGTTGGTAGCCTGGCTATGATTAGATCCAAGGCCCCACTTTTTATCCATTGTCTATGTGGCTAGAGTCATCTCTTCCACATTGTCCTGGAACCTTGGGCTGACTTTTGCAATTACTGTCCTCAGGCTGTTGCTCTTGACCTCTTCTTTACCTCTGGGATTATTGGCAGCATTGGAATCTGAACGCAATCTGAAAGTGGTACATGGGTCGGAGAGCTCTCTTTCCTTTCCCTGTTAAAATGAAACTAAAACAGATATGGTCTTGCTCAGCCATCATCAGAGAACCTTCCTATTTCAGTAGATGGGAATGAATATTTACACAGAGACCCAAGGCCAGACATTATGCAGAGAGTGAGAGACCTTGGAATACTTAGCATTAAACTGGATGTCTCCATCAAATCCCTTTCTTCCATGTTCAGAGAGACCTACCAAAGAAGAGGCAGAGCGAGTGTGAGAGACAGAGGGGATGAAGAATACCAAGAAAACAAGGTTCTTTCTAAATCAACAAGATCAATGCACATATAAATTCACAAAGCCTGAGGCAGCATGCACAGGGCCTGCACAAGTCTGTATCAGATGGGTCTTGGGGCTGAAAGAAAAAGTAGACACACCCCCATCCGTATCCTAAGAAGCTGTTTCCCGCTGATAACCACTTGCAAATAAAAATCTAGTTTTCTCCAAGGATGTCTCACAGGGAAAACAAACTACTTTTAAGGGTAGGCTGCATGCCCAGCAGGAGATGTCCAACATAAATTGAAATCTGCAGCATCATTGGAGTTCCTTGTCTCATAATGTCATGTGAGGGCCTTTTCTCTTATCTTTTTTAAAAATTTTATGTTTTTTTTAATCCTACAGTTTATTTGCATATATATTATGGCTTTCAGTTTTGTGTTTATGAAATTCCTGAGCATAAAATGAGAGAGTCTTATATATTTTCTTGGTCTCTTTTACTTCTGTTTGAGTGTTTTGTTCTGTCCTGATTTGTTTCTGTTTTATCTTATTATATTTTATTTTATTATTATCACTTATATAGCTAGATAGAGAAAGGAGGTGAAGGATGAGAGGGGAGGTGGGTAGGAACTGAGGGAGTAGAAGTAAAGAAGCTGTAGTCAAGATAAGTTGTGTGAAAAATATTTTTTCTTTTTTTTTAAGATTTATTTATTGATTGATTGATTGATTAGAGGGCACCAGATCTCATTATAGATGGTTGTGAGCCATCATGTGGTTGCTGGGAATTGAACTCAGGACCTCTGGAAGAGCAGCCAGTGCTCTTAACCCCTGAGCCATCTCTCCAGATTGCCCTCCCCCCTGCAAATACATTTTCAAAAAGGAAAAGTCACAAACAATTATGTGCACTCTCACTTTTAAGGTTGACTAAACGTTAGAATTAACATCACCGACAGACCAAGCATGCAACAGCCTCCATGATGAAACTCTACTACCTCGCAAACATATGCTGTTATCTCAAAGCACTGAGTCATATTTTCTGAAATACCATAACACGGTTATTTGCCCCCTCTTAATGGATACATAATATTTCTAACATTCAAATTCCTCCAGAGAAAATGCACTGAGCACAAAACTACAAGAAAATTTTTTAAAGACGTTACAATATCAAGACTTGGAAATTTTCAGATTTAGAACAAATATCTTATCTCAATAATATTCTTATATGAAAGGTCTTTACTTCATTTAATAGTCACCCTAAAATGTTCTATATTATGTAGTTTATAAAATTAAAAAAAAAAGTTTTCCAGTATCAAGTTGCTGATGGAGATTAACATTTAAATTAAAAGGAAAGAGAGGAAATGGCCATAGCCACTGGGACCGGCAAAAGTCATGAAGCCAGTACAGCTGTTAGACACAGTTCCAGCAAAGCTGATCCAAATGCTGCAACTGCTGCCATTATTTCTCTCACTTTTTGATTCTGGGTCTCTGCGTGTTGCATTCTTGGGGAGTTTCTACATTGTGATTCATTTTATGTCTTTTCTTGAGGAATTTAAATTTGAGTCTTCTTACAAAAGAAGACTTATTAACCTCTCTGCTTTGGGGTAAGTAACTTTATCTGGCCTTGTTTGGAAGTCCTCCTTCTCCCTGGCGAGTGTGATAAGCACAAAGATGATAGAAATTTCTTTATGAGGCATGACCCCAGGAATCTTCTTGGGGTACCCACCCCTAGGCAAACTCAAACAGAATGATTGGAACAGGGTAAGCTTAGAGATAGTTGACAAACTCCAAATGGCCAGAAGAATTGGTAACAGATGAAAAGACCTCTTTTACAATATGCTTAGTGCTCTCTGAAAGTCTAATGTAAAGATAGGTGTTCATACAGGGTATGTCCTTAGAGGAATGAAATTCAATAAATAACATAGGTTGACTAGAATAACCCTTCTTACTTAACAGCATGGATGATGGAAGGATAAGTAGAAGGAGCTAGGTATTAGTATTTGTTATTCACAAAAGACCAGTTTGGATATTTTTTATTTATCTGGAGTACTTTAAAACTGCAAATACTGCCAGTCTAAAAGAAGGCTGTCATATAATAAATTTGTTTGCTTTGGTGGAGACATTCTTTAGATTCTTTGAATTGGAGGTATGGGCCTGATGATAATAGTGAAATCTGTTCTATTTGTATTTTCTAATTGTGACTGAACTTGTAACCCTGGACACGTAATGAAAAATCAAACATGCCCAGAGACAAAGTGACATAAGCTGTACTTCTTGGAAATTCATGAGTCTCTCTTTGTCCTGTGAAATTTGTATAAATAAAGAAGCAACCTGATAGCTAGTCAGTTGGAGCTGCAAGATTCCCCTGACCACCAACCACTGCCCTTTGTGCCTGACTCACTCCTCCCTTCTTATCTCTTCTGGGGAACCTGTCACCTGCTGGGGCTGGCTCCTGGCAGGGAAGAATGAGAGAAGCAGAAAGAGGCGGGTTGTCTTACGATTTCTGTTTTTCAAAGACAGAATCCCAGATACACTCAAATCCCAAGTTCAAATATATATATGAGTGCATATGATCTTACTTCTTAAACTGATAAATAAAATGACCATGAATCAAGAAGTACTTAACCTTCCTGTGCTTTGTAAAAATTATAAACATGCATCGTGTTTCTTTTAACAGTGAAAACCAAACAAAGTTTCTCAAATGACAGACCTTTTCTTTCAGAGCAGAACCGATGGACATGCCTGAATTCTGCAGGTTAAAGTGAGGTGACAAGCCAAGTCCTGGTGCAGAGAATATGACTGAGGAGAATCAGTGCTAGGTAATTGGTGCATTGCCGGGACACTGACTTCCCATAGGACAGCCTTTGAAACAGCATTTGAAGTGGACCGTCCCTGACAATTTCCCAAGCATTACTAGAAATCTGGTGGTGCTCTTATCTTAGTTACATGTAACCTGAATCTTTCATTTTCTCCTCAAAAGACCAGGTTGCTTCATATACCCTTGGGCCAAGATCGCCCTTCTTGATAGTGCCCTGTTTGGAGGTGACTTGCCCAGCATTACACAGAAGGGCAGCTTCAAGGACAAGATCACACAGATCACCTGCTTTCCAGTCCCCATTCTCTGTAGTTAGAGTCATATAGTGAGGGTAGGGAGAGGAAGCAGTCTCCAGAGACATGGAGTAACAATTCCTAAGCTGGCTAATAAGGTTCAGATGACCAGAAGCCCAAGGTCAGAGGAGAACTTCAGGCCATCAGGAGTTGGCCAGATTGCACCTAAGTTCATGGGAGCATTCTGTCCTGTTAGCAGAAGGAGGCAGTCATGGCAGCCAAGGCCGGGCCTGTGCTTTTGGAATGGGGTCAAACTCCAGGCCCCTCTGAATCCGAACTGTGCAAGGAGCTGGATAGCAAGCAGGGGCCAGGCTGGAACACGTGCTTTTCATCAGAGACCTTGGGACCCGAGGGGGACTTTAAACATAATTTAATTCAGTCTTCGGAGTTTGCAAGCACAGAAATTAAAGTCCAAAGTGAAGGACGGGACACGGGAGGCTCATACTGGGTCATTTGGTGATTTAGAAAGAGCACGCAGGGCCATGGCATGGCTTTGGTGAACGGCTGTGTTCAAAACGCCCAGGTTGGCACTTCCCGCTAAGAGCCCATGGGCGAGCCACTTGACCACGCTGAATATTGACGCTGAAAGTGTGAATGAGGACCTAAGCACACTGTCTCAATCACAGGGCTGGTTTGACAACTAAATGATTTGCACACTGGATGCCATTGTTCATGGGATAGTGAACCTTGATGTTAACCAGTAAGCTGGACATGGCGGCCCGTCAGATACTCCCAAGTAGAGAAGAGCTTGTGAGGGGAGATCTGCTCGAGCTCGCTCAGAAATAAAATAAAGCAAAATAAGCCAGAACTATTAATCCACCCTAACAATAAGAACAGCACTCTCCTCTGAGCGCCCACCACGCAGTGAATGGTACCTTTTTTCTTTTTCTTTTCTTTTCTCTTTTTTCTTATCATTCATTCACTCATTCATTCAGTCAGTCAGTCATGCAGCAACTTCAGGACTCTAACAACCACATATCTGAAGCCAATTACAAGCCTGTTCAGGTATCAGGTACACAGCAAAATTGAGACATAGCCTCCATTACCTTAACATTTCTTCAGTCCTGATACCTGGGCCTTGGATTGTGCTTTCACACCACAGTTCGCTCTCAACCTGCTCTCGCTCCCCTCCTTTGACGTAGCCCCTGCTTGCTGACATTTATTAGCATCAGAAGAAAGTGTACAAGGACTTGGTACAAGGTAATACTTCACTGAGAAACATGAAAATACTCAAAAAAAAAAAAAAAAAGGAAAAAGTAATCTAAAAGGTAATTTCCTGTTTCCTGTTCCTGTTGTTTAAAATGGCCCTACCAGAGAATAGGTAGGTGGAAAGGGGCCTTGGATTAATTTTAAGAATTTATCAGCTCTCAGTGAAGTGGGGTGTGTGGCAGGGAGCAAAGGGATGCGCTAAGATAATTAAGTTGTGTAGGGAACCCACGCTTTAAATTGTTTAACAGAAGCCAGATCCGTAAAATGCCATTTCACAACTCATACCCAGCAGGCTTCCAGACACACAAAGCTGCTCAGGAAGGAGTTTAGACACTTCCCTAGTGTGCCTCCCCCAACCCCTTGCCACTTTGTCATACTCCTGATTGACTCAGCTTCTCCTCACAAGAGATCTCTGTCAATGTGAGACTCTGCGATAATTAAACTTCTTTGACAAGAAAAAACAAAACAACAACAAAGAAAAAACAAAACAAAAAAACGGGGCCACTTCCACCCCATCCTCCTCTGATGGCTCCAGACTTCCCTCCCTATGGAAGACTGTTTTTCAGAATATGGTGACGAACAGTTTCTCCCCTACCACCTGTTCCTCTAGAAAGCTGTGCTTTTCCAGTTGAAAGGCGGGGTTTTTGCTTTCCTTTGAGTGAGTTTGGGCATAGTTATAATTCCCTCAGAATTCCCTAAATGTAAGTGACCCTGTGTGGTTTCTGAAGGTATGACAGGAAATTGGTTGTCATTTCTTTCTTGTCCTCTAGGACGTTTGCTCCTGTAGCTTAGTGCCACCAAGTAAGCATTCCACCCGTGTGCTGAGACACTATGTAGTGAGGAAACTCAGGGACTCAATGAAAGGCCATGTGGAGGGGCTCAAGAAATGCCTGGCCAGTGCCCCTAGCCCCAGCTTCTAGTACTCCATTGCCAACTCTATCATCCTGACACAGTGGTCACTTGGGCTACATGAGCCAGAAATGTCCAGTGTAGGTCCTTAGCATTCAAGCTAGCAGCTCAGCTTACTCTCTTCTGGGGTGTTTTGTCTTGTAGCAGAAACACGTGAAACCCTCTCTCTCTCCACCCCATTGCTACTTCTGGCTACAGCATCACAGACACACAGCAGGTCATGTCCGTGTCCAGCCATACCCCTTCCTTCTTCATTTTATAGGTGACATTGTGGCCTGGCTCTGTCATCTACTAGCTGAAACCCTTCCGAAAGTGTCTGAGACATTATTTTCCTCATCTGCAAAACACGAACAAGACTTGTTGCCTAGATGTAGACACAGTGATTATAATTGAGTGGAGGCAGCTTTGGCTACATAGTGAGTTTGGCCTAAACCAAAGACCTTGTCTCAAAATAGTAATAGTAGTGGTAGCAAATACAATTGATTCTAATAGCACATTCCACGGGACTCTCCAGAAAATGATGATGACTTTACTGTACAACACACTGTACTAAGAGTGTTCCTGCAATGATTTAGGTGTAAAATGCTCCCTACAGGCTTATGTATTTGAACAGTTAGTCACCAGCTGAAGGCTCTGCTTCGAGAGGTGGCGGGACCTTTTGGACTAGCTGACAATCATAGGACTGAAGGGCTCGAGGGTGAAAGGCCAGAAGTAGCCCTGGCCTAAATTCCCTGTGCTCCTGACCCAGGCAACAGAATAAGCCACAGGCTCCTGACACCATGCCAACCTTGCCAAGATAAACTATACTTCCAAACTGTGAATCTGTCCCCCTTCGGGCCCTTCTGTCAGGTATTCAGTGAGAAGGACAAGAAAAGTAATCAGCACAATTCAAATATCTCACCTTCTTGTAATTTTTATGACAATGTTGTAAAGGGACTTCACAACTAGGAGAATGACAAAGATAGGCTGAACTGCTCATATAAGAACAAAGAACATCCATCTCCTGGGTGCAGAGTTTAGATCTTTTGCCTTCTCAATCCTGGCTCTCAACTACACAATCATGAAGCATCATAGTTCATAGCCTTAGCTTCTTCTCTCCATTGTCCTTTCTCTCTCCCTATAATCCACTCTAGTCTTGCCTGTCACACGAACTACCCTCTTCCCTATTTCTTGCACTATCTACTCTACAAATATACATTTTATCAGAGCCTCATCGTAGCTTGCTGGGTCATCCAAGAAACACAAGGCTTAGTCTCACTATGAGTAAGCCAGAACATAAAGTTTAGATGACAAAAGCCAGACACATTTAGAACGCTTCTTCACCAATTCCATACATCCAAGCTTTCGACCAATTCCGTCAACCTATTGCCCCGGAATGAGAAACGCAGACCTGGAAACCATCCAGCCCCATTGTGACTCATGCATCACAGTGAGGAACAGCTAAGCAAGGTCCTGACCTTCGTCCGGCACCTTGATCCAAAGACAAGCTTTGCGTTAGGCTGGGGAAAGCATTAGTAAAGTTTCTCCTCACTAGTCAGAGTGAATGTTGGTCACCACAAAAGAAACCTAGACAGAGAGTCACAGGAGGGATTTCACTCCCGAGGAAAGCCACGAGCCTCTCTAGGAAAGGCAGCCCAGGGGTACCAAACCTGAGTGTAGAGATGACCTCGCTCTTCTATTATGTGTTTCTATGTCTCTAAGAACATTGAGAGCTTTGGGGATAGTATCAAAGAGTAGAGTCAAGACCGATTGTTTAATAACTTTAATTTTAAAAGCCAGAGTAAGTGTGCAAGGATGTATGTCCCCAGGACAAATAACACCCTTTCATTTCCCTTTTTTGTTAAAAAGTCAACTGAAGGTAGTATGGAAAGTCAGGAAGGGCACATGGCCATCTTCTGGACTGTTAATGTCTCTGATAGATTCCTCATCTCTGTGATGAGGATTAATAGCCAAAGAATGGGACTAAAGTGAGAATTAAGTCAGTAGTTAAGAAAGAGGCTGTGAGGCACCTGACATGGGTGCCTGATATTGGAACCAAACTCAGGCCCTTGGAAAGAGCAATGTGGACACTTAAAGGCTGAAGCCAGCCCTCTAGCCACACCACTATATAATTTTGAACTGAGTGATTGATAAATGTTGTCTTGCCCTCTTCCCACCACCACCAGCAGCCCTTTCTCTTTGCATTTTAAAATCTCTACTCCTTTGATCAAACTTACGAAGTAATTGTATTTCCCATCAGTGAAGTCAAAATACATGGGCTATTCTAAGGGTAAGAGTTGAGTTTTAGCTAAATTCTGGCCTAAATGTGTGGGAAAGAACCTCAAGCCAGTGAGGTATCCATTTCCAGTGATGAGATTCAGAAATGACAGGCTCTTGGCAATCTTGTGGCCAGAAGGATATTTTAAGGCTCCTTTCCAATGAACTTCTTTTGTTTGTTTGTTTTTGTTGTTATTGTCCACGAGTAAAAACTGCTTTCAAATGGGCGGCACTAAAAATGTGGTTTTGTGTACTGATCTCATAAGATTTTGTGTATTTGGGGGTGGTGGTGGTCCATATTTTATAAGTGTTCAAGCTCAAGGACAAGCCAGGTGTCTAAAAGCCAACGTTCACCTGGAAGATATCTTTAGAAAATATTTTCACTTGTTTAGAACCAAAGCGTTTGCTAACCATCACAACATATATGTTGGAAGAGTTTAAGCTGTAAGCTGTTATGTGCTTAGCATAGTGGCGAATAGGGCTGGGGGAGCAGCTGCAGTGGCTAAGGGCTTGTGTTACTTTTGCAGTGGACCTAAGTTTAGCTCCTGTCACTCACATTTTGTGACGCACAACCATCTGTAACTCCAACTCCAGGAATCCCTTTGGCCTGCAAGGCAATTGCACTTAGATACACGCCCATACACACACACACAGAGAGAGAGAGAGAGAGAGAGAGAGAGAGAGAGAGAAATTTTAAAATGACTACTTCAAAATTAAGGTAATGGTGATGATAGTAGCTGTGATCCACACTTGTGCAGAATTGTACAGGTCACGGAGCTTTCTTTGCTATCATTTCTTCCAAGGTGCTGCCCTGTGAGATAGGCATAGAGCAATGCAGTTCATCTTCAAATGATAGACGAGGAAATATGGAACCCAGGAATTCCCATAACTTCTCTGGAGGCATAATGCCACATTTCCTCAGCCTGAATACACCACAAGGAGCTCCAGCAGTTGGAGGAGAGAAACAGAAGAATTCGGTCAGTTATACATCCTGGTAATGTGGAAGCCTGTAGGGCTGGCAAAGTTCAGCTCCACTCTAGCCCACCAAAGGAGGGAGTGTGTGGAGCAGAGCATGCCCACAACCCTCCAGCCTTCTTAACAGATGGGTATGAGCTAGGAGGAAGAAAACCCTTAGCCAGGGTGTTTGGAACAGAGGGCCACGAGAAGGGGCTGGTGTGTGATTTTCTCATTGCTTCTGTGAGGAAGTACATGATCTTTGTGGTTTAAAACAACACAAATTGTGTTCCTAAGGTTCTGGAAGGTGCTGAAGTCTTAGTTAAATTATCTGGGCTTCAGTCAAATCATTAGCAGGGAGGACTTCTTCCACAGGCCAGAGAAGGACTCTTGAGTTTCTCTTCTTTGATTTGAGCCTCTTCCTCTGTCTTTAAACTCTTATCACAGAAATCCCTCTGCATTGTTATCAACCCCCACCTCATAAGCATCCTGGTGCTCATGCGGTCTCTGCTGGATGATCTAGGGTGATCTTCCACCTCTCAGTTCTCAATTTAATCCTACCTGGGGAGGGAGATAGCATGCTTTCTCAGCTCTGGGGATTAGGTTGTGGGCATCTCTGGGGCCATCAGTCAGCCTATCAGAGGTGACAAGGTAACAGGTGGATGGTGGCAGTTTTGGGCCAGCAAGTGCACCACTGGTTGTGTTTTCCTGTTGAAAGTCAGTCTCCTCTGCCACTTGACATGCAGGACTGAAATAGAACCTCTGTCTTCTGATTCAAAATTAAATGCCCTTTCAGGCCGAGCGCACACTGCCTCTCAACACTGACATTCATTCTCGCAGATAGCCCATCTTGTATAGATAGTAATTAATATTTGCATAATGCTCTAGAGTTTACAATGTCCCTTTTTATTTACATGAAATCATTAAACCCCTACAATAACCTTCTGAGATGGTTATTATTAACACAGTTTTACATATGAAGACACAAAAGCTCGGAGGACAAAAATGGTTTGTCCAAGGTCACCCAGCTGGTAAGGGC
Organism: Meriones unguiculatus; assembly: GCF_030254825.1. Classification (NCBI taxonomy): domain Eukaryota; kingdom Metazoa; phylum Chordata; class Mammalia; order Rodentia; family Muridae; genus Meriones; species Meriones unguiculatus. The sequence continues at coordinate 28,288,400 of NC_083364.1, forward strand.
AAGCCCACAATGCAAAACTCTGAACTTCCACTGTGTTCAGGTCTAACCAACGAATCTGCGCTTGTCTAACTTCACCAGATGTGGTAGATACCCTTTGTCAGATACCAAAATGATGACCGGAATCTCAGCCATGCTTTTGAGAAAAGAGCTTGCAAGTGTCTTCATACTTTGGAATATGCAGAATGACTCATGACGCATACCCATCATCGCTATCATCTCCACGATCACCATCGTCATCTGTTCTGGAGACCAAGAAAATTCAACAGGTTGAAAACTCACATGTGGTTTGTTGGCCATCATGCACGTGTGACTGGTGACAGGAGCCAAGCTCTCGTGCCCTTGCAGATAAACAACGTGGCTCTCTGCTTGGTGAAGCAGGAATCCTTCAGCACATAGCTTTATGGTGACCCTTCCTGCCTTTTAATTCTCTTCTAGTTTCTCTCTCTCCCCCGTGTGAGGCCGCTTGCTAGGTATCTCAAGTCCAACTGCTCGGATGAAGACGGACAGGATGCAGGGAGGGGTGGACGGTGGACTGTGGTCAAGTCATGGCCGCTCTTTTTTTCAGGTGGAACTCCACTTCACCACCCGTCCGGGCCTTCGGTCTTTTTTTAAGAATAGCCGCCAGCATGTGAAATTTGCAACCTCAAAACCAAACTAGGGGTTCACTGGGAGGAGCAGCCGGGCCTCCCTCCACGTGTGGTGGGAGCAGTCATCCGGCCCCCACTTCATTTGAGTGAGACCGCCAAAAGCCTTCACGTGGCACCTTGGCCACAGGAGCATAATTAGGAAGTGCTCCCCGCCCCTCACAATGGCCACCCTCACCGGGCAGGACACAGGTGACAGATGGGAGTCAGGTGCATTCAAATGGTCTTGGTTTGACCAAGGGAAATGAAGTACTAAAACCTAACTCAGTCCCACAATGAGTCAGAGTGGGGGTGGGGAAGACTCACCGAGTTCTATGGTTCTTATTCTTAGGAACTTGTGTTGCCTCTGGTTGTTGCCTTAGGAATCATGGTTCTGGTGCCGTATTGCTGTGAGACAGGCATGAAATTGTTTCTGGCCCCTATTAAAAATTCTTCTCGCTTTCAAACTCAGTTGCTTAATTGTGCAAGTTCCAGCCATCTGAAAGATTCCCCGAACCCAAATAACCCATGCCTCTGCTTATTCAGAACCCACCGGCACTTCACGGTCACGATTTACCCCTTCTTAGAAGCCCTTCTTCTGCCCAGTGAGGCAGCTTGTGCCTGCAGTTTCCACCATTGGAATACCGTGGTGGGAGGATTGCTATTAGTTAAAGACCAGGCCGGACTGCGGAGTAAGACCTTTTCTAAAACAAAACAACAAAAAGAAGTCCCTGGCTAAACCTAGGAATCCCCTTGGTACCTGAGCCCTCATATCCTTTTACTCTTCAGCTTTTAGAGATATCATTTTGAGAATGAAGAGTTCCTCATGTAAATGTTGGGTACCCTGCTAAGCACTTTGACACTTTCTCCCTTGCTGTTTTTACTCCCTAATATTAGACGAAAACCCCACGAAGACAGAGATGGTGATCCATTGCTCTAACCCCTGCTAAGCGATGTGCTCTCCCTAAGTTGTTACTTGATTAACAATTTTAGAAAACTATTTCAAACAAAAAAATCTTGGACTGGTAAAGGATTTAAAGTTAACCAGAAGTGGTCTTGCTTTACTTCTAAGCTGCTTCACCTGGGTCAGGACACCCTACACTTAACTCACTCACCAGCACAGTCCTTTCTGGATCCCCCCCTTGCCAAGCCAAACCACCTTTTTGCAATTTTCATCATTCTCATCATACCCACAGTAGAATTTTCATTTAAAAATTAACTGCTTCATCAATTAAAAAAACAATGTTCTGGGAACCAAAGCCAGGGACTTATTCTTGCTATGCAAGCACTCTACACTGCCCTTAAAAGTCTCTTCTGGTCCCCGCTACCAATCCCCTGATGTGTACCCTGAGATTCTTCAAGAACCCACCTTGAGTTTCTGCCCATTTCTCCTTTCTAGATATACTTCAATGCTGGATGTGTCCAAAATCTCTGCCCCCAGCCCCTATTTCTCTCCCAAACACCAGCCTGCGTCTCCACTACAGTGCATTCTAAAAAGCCTGTGCAGAAGAGAGTTTTCTCTTCTATTCTTCCATCCCAGTGGTTGAATCTGCTCTTGGTCATTTGGCCCTGCTGAGGAGTGTTTGCTTCCACTCCAGCGAGGAAGTTCAAAAGCAGTTTGTCCGTGCGCCGATCACCAAACCCTGGGAGTTTAACTTTGGAAGTTAATATTTCAGCCATCCTGTCCCTCCCATAGTGCTCTGGCTCAAGCCCTCATTTCTTCTAGCGGGACCCATGCATCACCTCGTCTCTATGTCTCTTCATGTTTTCCCCTTAGAATCTCAGTATAATCAAAGCACACTTTTGCCTTGACCCCCTTCTTATCCACTGCCTCCAAGACTGCAGTAAGGTGCTCTGGCTGGGCACACGTGCCTCTTGATGCTCTCTGAGTTAATTCCATCTCCATCCTTGCCACCTCATGCAGCAGCTTGGATCTCTTAAAGCAACGTGGATTTTCTTCCACAATCTGAGGCCAGGAAGGCTTTGCATATGTCTCTGGCATGCATGTCTGTCCTGTGATTGCCAACTCCGTTGTATTCCGAGACCTCAGCGACACTGCACCATCCTAATGGGGTTGCCCCTCTTGTCCAGCCAGCCAGAACTGCGGACCTGGCCAAATTTCTCACAGCAATTGTTTGTATTTCTGTCACAACACATTGCACTGTAATTTCTTTTCATATGTCAGTCCCTCTCTATGCTTTCAGGGGGTTGATAGCCCAGACTTCCTTTTGATGTGCTCAGATTTGCCTGTTAAATAAATCGGTGACTATGCTCAGAGGTTCTTTGTGCTAAAAGAGGCATTTCAGTGGAATGGAATTGTCTGTGGATGTCAAAAGCAGATGGACTTTTCAGTCACCTAGGCAGGAATTTAGATCTTACCTCTATGAGAAGATCTTACCTCTACATGTGAGATTGTAGGCAAGAGTTCTCAATTCCATCCTTGAGTTCCTTTCTCTCTCTACACCTACCTCCAAGTTTTGTCAGGGTATAGATAAGAATATAAATATGCAAAATATAAAATATGAATTCTAACAAGTAGACATGATTATTAATAGTAACCGAGTATGATCTTAGACGGTCCCTTTCTCTCCCCAGAACCCCTTTCTATAAAATGATTTTTTACTAGTGTCCCTGAGGTTGAAGCAAGTTCAGCCACTGTAAAATTTACTGCAATACAACTCTGTAACATCAACCATTCGGCCCTGAGATTTACTCTGCTGGAACAACTTTTTTTTTTTCTCTCTCACCATGCAGCCTTGGCTGGCCTGGAACTTGCTTTGTAGGCTGTACCCTCCCACCTCTGCCTCCCAAGTGCTGAGATTAAAGGCAAACCCTACCATGTCCGACTCTGCCTGGAATTATTAACTCTAATAGTTTCTTGAGCATAAGCTTTGCCTCGTTATAACCAAAGCCTGAGCATAGTAACTGTTTATTCCCTTTATTTCTCCACTGTAACTGGCTCAGGACTAGCACTGAAGAGGCTCTGGAGTCTACTTGTGAATAAAAGAGGCAACTGAAACCCACGATGTTTCCAGGGGTCAGCATGAATGGCCAGGACATGGCAGTGCAGATTTCCCACCAGTGTGCTCCTGGTTTAAACTTTGTGAACTTGTTTTGCAACCCCATATTTATCCCCAGTTCATTCTCATTAATGTTCTGTTAACGGCCTCATTTGAATTGCAGCCACTGTGTTTCACATGAAGAGCACACATGAGTTCTATTTAAATGTCTTTGGAGCCTTTCAGAGAAGAGGTGCCTTTATCCCACATTCGCACATTTAAAATTTATTTTTGACATCTTAATATGATTATTTTTATTCTAGTAAAGCATTGGAGCAGAAAAGAAAAATAACTGGTTAGGTTTCTTCCCTCAACATTAAAAACAAGGGATATAGCCAATTCTTTGGAAGTGAGTTGTTTGGAGTAATATTTGAGGTCTTTCTGAGTGAAATAATTAGTCATTTCTAAAAAAATAAAAAGCAGAGGATTATGCACGAACAGTGTGCTGAGGCCTTTGTGTGAGTTCTGGCTTTCCTGCTCCAGGGACGGAAGATTCCAGAGAGCCACTGCAGTGGGAAGGGCATGAACCCGAGTCAGCCCGACCTGGCTTTTACCTCTTCTCCAGTTGCACAATTTAGGCAATTTCTATGATACCGTTTTCCCATTTGTAAAATGAGGATAATAACAGTACATACCTTATGATGACATTGGGGAAATTAAAAGAAAAAAAAAAGTCCAAAAACCATAGTGTAACACCAATAGATGTTAAGCCCTGCACTGTGGAGAATTCGTGGTCCAAGAGAATTAAAGTTACCTGCGTCTCTTTGCCCTTTCATGTTCCAACTTCGCTTAAGACTTTGTATCTATAGAGTCAAGAGAAAGTGAAGGCGATACAGTAAATAAGGCTGAAAAGGTTGTTTCACAAAATGTGGGGTCCAAGGTCAGAAAGACCACACTTTTAAAAATTGAAAACCCAAAACCTTTTTCTTTTTCTTTTTTTTTTTTTATGGAAAATGTTCATTAAGAGAGAAAAATCTAATTTCCCTCTCCTCTTCATCGTTTGTCTTACTGAGTACCTTGTTCAAAATCTACTGTTGCTCTAGCTTTCATGACCGATCTGGTCAGCAGGGGAGAGTGGACAAGATGAGTTGCAAGCCTTTCCCAATGCTGAGACTCTATAACCGGAATCATTTTGGGAGAATGTCTGCAGTTTTTTTCTCTGACCCTGCACAACTCATGAGACATTTTCCCTGGAATTTTTTAGTACAGCTAAGAAAACTAGTTCTTCATCTGCATATGTGGGCTATTTCTTTCTCCGCTACCACAGGCCTCCTGACACAACTCAAGAAACCAAAATTCTCTGTGCAAACCTGTCTTCACTTCAGGAAACATTACAATGGGGCCATTAAAGGCAATTAAGGGTAATGTGGGCAGATCTAGATGGCCAGATAAAGAGATGTTATTTCCAGAACTGCCTTTTTCATACTCAATTCCCAGTTCTGTTGACCTTTCACTACACACAATTCTTCCTCATTTCCTTTGTTCTTACTGGGACCTGGGGAGGGCCTTGAGCTACCTATGCTCGGCATGGGGAGTCCCCCCCATGGCTGAGGAGCAGCAGCAGTCAGCGGACACTGCTTCTGTGGGCTTTTCAGCAATGCTCTTCTGTTTTGTATTCAAGCTCATACCAGGAACTCAATGGAACTGAGAAAGCTTGATGGAGACTCTTTTTCTTTCAAATCTGAAGTACTTCCATCTCCATCAGATTGATTTCACTCGCTTCCTTTCTGTCTCCTCAGAGCCCAGCTGACCTAAAAATGCCACCGCCCCCACCTGAGCACCGACTTTCCTCAGTCAAAAGAAACTTTTCCACACTCTGCTAACTTCTGGCTTCTTCCTTCATGTGGCCTCGCTCCTACAGACTGTCTGTGCCTTTCTTTGCTCATGGCTGTCTTCCGACAGAGCATGTCACCCCAAGAGCCCTCATCAGCTAAGACTAAGGCAGAACTAAAATTCCAGTCTAATCTGCAAAGCCTCCAAACTGGCACTTTTTTTTTATGCTGAAGACTCCAGTGAACATTTATAAAAGTCCTATTAAAGTAACAACTCCTGTCTCTGTTGTGTTTCTCGGTGCTTCTATGATGCCAGAGGTCCCCAAATGGCCCACACACCAGTCTCTCCAAAGCTCCCAAGGTCCAAGGTGCACCCAAAGCAATTATACTGAGATCTCAAAGGATGGCATGAACCTTTAATATTTTGCTAAGTTTCTCCCGAAAGATTCAATACATAGAAAAGTTCTGGAAACAATGACACATGGCAATGTCATAACTTGAAAACAAGTTAGCCTTCTATTGTAATTATTAATATACCACTGGTTATAAATCGTAAACTAACTGTTTTATTAAATTTCTGTTCCCCACAGAACCACACAAAAAGAGTACCATGGAGACTATTATTAAATGATTGCACTGGTTTACTTAGATTCTAGCTATTAAATGACTACAGACAAATTAATGAGTTCAAATGGCAGGATTGGGTTGATGGATATTTGGGGACAGAAGCCTGTAAGGCAGCATTTCTCAGCCTTCCTGATGTTGCAACTCTTTTGTAGTTCCTCCTGTTGTGGTGACCCTCCCCCAACCATAATTATTTTGTTGCTACTTTAGAATTGTAATTTTGCTACTGTTATGAATCCTCATGTAAATATCTGATATGCAGAATATCTGACATAGAAACCCCCCCAAGGGGTCATAGCCCACAGGTAGAGAACCGCTGCCCTTAAGTAGAAAAGTTCTGGAATTGTGGCTGCATTAGATGAAAACAAGACAATGAAACCAAGAATGATGAATCTTTGCTTTAATTCCTCTAAGAAAAATGGTGTCTCGACTTGAATGGGTTAAATTTTAGAAACTAACTCCTAATGACCCAGAATGGAAGATTTTGGAATTGTAGCCAATGAAAGCCCAAGAAACATCTTTTCAATGGAAAATTTAAAAAGAATATGACTATTAGTTTTAGCGCTTGTTTTTATTTGCATGTTTTGGGAGTTTCTCACTGTGCAGCCTAAGTTGCCCTGTGTAGTCACTGTGTAGCCCAGGCTAGCCTTCAACTGTCAGTTCTCCTGCCCCTGCCTTTAAAATACAGGGATTACATTGCAGACCACCATGCCTGGATTGTGTACAGTTCTTAAGTGAAGAGGTTGGGTGAAAATATCTACCAGGAACTACAAAGAGAATTTTATTTCTTCATCTGTCAGTGTAGTGAGTTTATAATGCTTGCTTAGGATTACAAAACAATCCATTGTATTCAGTCCAGGCTATAAATTCAGGCTTTCAAGATTGCTTGGAGAACTGTTCGAGAAAGCAGGAGGCAGATTGTCCAATCTGGCTGCTCCACGTGCCAGCAGTTATTAATTATGTCTGTTCTAATAACAAGCTCCGGGGAGCAGCAAACTCAAAACATGAGGGGAAAACAAAACAAAATAAGATAGTGGTTTGCCTTAATGACAGGAAGCAAGTGGCCACAGCTATGGCATAAACCTTGCCAGCCACAGATTGCAGCTGTCACTGGGCATGGTGGCCATTGCTATGGCGATCTGAGGACATGGAGTCCCAGGGGCATCTTTAACATCTGTCACTGGCAATGAGGTCACCTTCCTCCCTGTGCTTTTCAGGGATAGGTGAAGGAGGATTAGGGGAGTTAAGAAGGGCCAATCAGCATTTACTATTCTATAGAGCATAGATTATAAGAGCTGCATGGTATATTATATGGATCAAATAAACTGCCGAACCCTAAACACTTCCATACATAATAAACTGAATTCTAGAGAAGCTGAGTGGAAAAACCCAGGTTATCGAACAATGGCAGAGTAAGTACTGTATTTTCCTTATTTGTCTCTTCTCTAGCTGATACTCCTTTTCTTTCTGTCTAAGAGAATGGCCTTCTTCAGCTTCCTAAGGACTCCGCAATAGCCACAAGCCTCACTTAGGTAGACATGCAGGAGTGTAGGTCTTCTTTTTAACCTAGAGCATTGTTGGAGGACTCCTACTTGGGAGTGTTTTCTTGGTCTGAGGTTCAAACACCCGGGTTCTAAGCTGGAGTAACATTTTTATCAAATGGCACACGGAAGCTCGGACTTGGTTGGACAACCATCATTTTACCCATGAACTGGTAGGGCTGGTTAAACAAAGGCTACTCCAGATTCGCCTCGGGTTGTCATCCCTTGACCTACTAAACAGCCAGCTGCTCATGAGTCTCTAAGGACAGAGGCTTGTGCTCCTCTCTGACCTACTGGGCTCCAAGGAAGAAACTAGATCATGGTCATCTTTGTATCCTGATTGCTGTCTGGATGATTTTCAATACGTTTTAGTAAATAAACGGGTCTGGCACTTGTAGGGAGAAGTGTAGTGATTAGAACTCACAGTCAGAGAGGGGCCGACCTGAGTTGTAAGATGACAAGAATTTTAATTCTTGGGGAATAAGGGAATCCAACTTGAAGAAGGAAATAGACAAAATGTTCACTGGGGAAATGTCTTCATGTTAGCCAGGGGCTAGCTCTGGAGTGAAGTAGCCAGGGGCCTTGCTCTGGGATGATGAACAGATATGTCTTTAAGGCTTCAGGCGAGCCTGGGGAGCAACGGGAGAGGAAGGGACATTGCACGTCTAGTGAGGAAACTCTCAAAAAAGATGCAAAAAGAAAGAAAGAATCCACCAGGAAGAGTGCTGGCCATTTGGAACTGAGAGAAACCGCTGTCACTTTTACAGGAGGCTCCACTGAACATCAAGGACAAACATACGAAGTCACACTGCAGAGAACGGGTAGAAAAAGCTGAGTTCAAGGGCAGGGCAAGTGTGTTTGCTCCTCCCAATTTCGCTCCTCATTTAATAGCAGACTTGAGTGCTTCTGTCTGCCAAGTGCTCTGTTAGAACTCTAGCCCTACCAATGATAATCCCCATAGAGGAACAATAAGGAAGCCTCACTGCATATAAGTTCAACTTGAAAAGATAAAGGAAATTGATTTTTAAAAAACAAGCTGGCAAGGTTTCTGTGAAACTGGCATTCTGCGTTGAGCAGAAATTGAACACAAATCGAAACAATCCTTTTGGAGAAGCCATTTGGCAATACTTTTCAAGAGCCGTAAAATTCATCTAGTGATCCCACTCCTAAGGATTTACCCTCAGGCAAAAGTCTCTAAAAAAAATAAATAAAATAAAGAATAAAGAATAAAAACCTATATACTTAGAACTCTTTCAAATATCAAAACCTGGAAAGAAACCAAATTCCCTTGGAGATGGTTAAGTAACTTATGACATGTTAACTCCATAGAGAATTATGTACCCATAAATATGATAAATGAGAAGACTTTGTAGCAACATAAAAGACAGATGACAAATAATGTCCAAGGGTAACAGTGGAACTCCTGCCTACATATGTTCTGATGGCAAAAATACAGCTAAAAGCTGAGACATAATAAAGAGACGTAAAAATTATTGAAATTTTGTGTATAATTGTTGCATATTTTTGGGAAAATGAAAGCAGATGAACTCTTCTTACCTTAGCTAGAAAAAAAAATTAGACTCATAATATGTAAATTAGATAGTGTCTTTTAGATCCTTGGTTAATGCTCTCATTTTACAATTTTGTAAATAAAGCCCCGATAAAAGCAACTCTTTTGTCTCCTAGCCAGCCAGTGACAGCCTTGGGATTGAAACACAGGAGCAGGAGACAGAAGGGCCCTGGAAGATTCTATTCCAGAGAATGATGATGTATGGAAACACACAGAATAAAGGAAATTAGTAAAATGAGGGGCCATAAAAGTTCTCAGATACCAGTAGCAAATGTGGTCAGTGAGAAGGGCTTGTTCCCCTCTTGACTAAGGCCATCTATACCTACTAATAAAATATGCTGGATATGGAAAATGGAGGTCTGTCTGTCTTTATAGGCCATCTTCATTCCAGCCTCGTTACCACTCCTCAAGGTCAAGGTCTCTTTACCAATCACTATGCGAACACGTGTCCACTTGTTAAGCTTGGAGATCCTGTGGAGAGTAGGGCGTAGAAGGCTTCTCTTTCAACAGTGATATCACCTTAAAATGGAAAACACTACAAACAAACTAATGATTTGACATAGTCATAAATACTAGTTAAAAAGCAAAGTGAGAAAGTCAACAGAGACCGATGACGAAGATACCCCAGGACAGGATGGATAGAGAATGGTATGAAGAGCCATAAGAGAGAGGGGGACACAACCTGGTGTGTGCATCGCATTGGAATCCTTCCTCTGGTGGCTTTTAGTTTTAGGACATTTGCATAGTAGTATCACCCTTCTGCTCAAAAGGCAAAAAGGCACCATCCATCTTTTTTTTTTTTTTAACCATGGTCCAAGAGATCTTTGTAAAATTTAAGTGGCATATAGTATAAGATGAGGACAAGATCACTCCAAGATATGGTTGAGGGGGAGGCTTTTATTGTAGACATGGGAAGAAAACATCCACTGGCATCTGGAAGAGTCCAGAGTGGGGACAGAAAGAAGTAGATTCAACATGGCTGGTAGACTAGACTGGGCCATGGGAGGAGAGAGGGAGGGAGAGCAAGAGAGGAAGAGAGAATGCAGGCAAGGGAGAGGAAGGGAGGAAGAGAGAACGCAGGCAAGAGATTGAGGACCAAGAGAGGAAGAAGAGGGAGCGGGAGAGAGAGAAGCTGAAATGGTAGGGTTATATGGGAATGAAAAATTGGGGAAGGGAAAGCCATGAGCTGGTGACATTTAGGATAGAAAGTAGGGTGAGAAGAGCCACAGATACTTGGGGTGCTGAGAAAACCTAGTGGCTAGCATGTGCTTTGGTATGCTAATATGCACCACAGATAGCCATTTGTCCTTTAGCACCAGACAGATGGCACTGGCCCCTCTGAAGACTTGCAAAGCTCACTGTCAGTGCCTAGCTAACCCTCCTGTACTCAGGTGTGAAGGGCTCCATACTAGCCTTCCATATCGCCTTCCTAGTCACAAAACCAATTCTCAACCTTCCTTGGCATGCCACTGCTCTCATGAAAGGCCACACTTATCCAAGGCTGGGCACTGGAATGACATATCCGCCTCTGAGATCACTACTTTTTGTTTAAAGGACCCCTTTATCCTCCTTCCTGAGGCTTTTAAAAACTCTTTTCCTTATCCATCAAGGCAGAGCAGATTAGTCACCACCTTCTGCATGCTCATAACATGTTTGGTTCATGCATGTCCACATCATATTGAATTGTTAAGTGTTTGTGTATGTGTACTATAAACTGTTGGGGATCAGGGCACCATATCTTATTCATGTTTTTATATTAGAGCTAAGCGCGAACTGTGTGCCTCCAATTAGTAGATATTTATTGAACTATCAGGTAGACAGGTAGGTCACTGGGTGGGAAAATGGATAGCTAGATGAATTTCTATTGCATGAATGAATGATAGTTGATCTCCCATTTTAAAAGCAAGCCAGGTACCCTATCTTTGAAAAGAAGACTGAGATGAGGCAGTTTCCAAGTTTATTTCCAGATCTGATGTCCTTGGGTCTAAGAGTCAAAAAATCACAAAGGTTTATTGTCATTGGAATCAGAGATCCTACTTAGCTGGTTGCTTGAGATAACTCAGAGGGCTTCCAGGTTCATGAGTAGAGATCAAAAAGTGTGCAGTCTCCTGACCTGAAAGACGGCTGTACTAGGAAAAAAAAAATCTTGGGCACAAGCTGAATGTCCGCCCGTCCCAGTTGGCAACACTCATAATCCATCAACATACCTGCCAAGGGAAGAAACCTCCAGCAAAACAGGTTCTGATCTGGCTCAGAAACAGCACAGCTATACATTCCTGTAAATTTCCAGGGCCATGAGAAGTCTTGATCAGGTATACATACACTATACCACACGTGGTTCCAGTAGCCATCTTTGCTACTCCTGTGGGTATAGAGTTTGGGATAGACAGGTCAGGGATCAAGATAGAAATAATCCTTCACTCTGCTTTCAGTTGAGGAGGAAAGAGTAAAGATGCTGCATTTCCTCTCTACCTGGCTAGAGGAGAAGTTCTCTTGGGGTCCATGTCAAGCCAGAAGGCCTATCTTGATGCAACCGGGTGCTAAGACCTATCTTAGGTGATAATGGAGAACACAGGGGACATACAATGTCTCCTGTCTTCAGGCAGTCTACACATAAGGGCAATCACTGATACGCCAAGATGGCGTCAGTAGGTGAAATGTACTACAGAGAGGAAGCCGTGTGGATAAAGCTCTAAAGGCGGAAGGAAGGAAAGAACACTTTGCAAAGCAGGCAGTGTGTTCAACAGACAGAAACTGGGGTCCACCATGTCAGCTTGAAAAAACTGCTTACACAAATGTCATCAAAGAAGATGTAAGAGAGAAGGAGTGATCATCTAGGGGCTGACGTCCTTATTTAATTAAAAAAAAAATTATCAGCTGCCAGCTTCTGAGAAGCCCTGTTACTATCCCTAAATGCCAACACCCACAGTTGAGAATGCACTGCAGGAAATGGAGACTACTGGAGAACCGTGTGGTGTGTCTTTATGACCAACACAAAGCATTTGTAGAAAATAGGGAAAATGTCATACACAGACCCACATCCAGATATCTCTGAGATGAAGGCACCCAGAACAATAAAGGTACAATCTAACAGCCAGGACACCTGATGTGCCGCTCTGGCTGGGCAGCTGGGTCGCTCAGACCCTGCAGTCCTACAGATTATCGCCTTCACTCTGGACTTTGATGCCAGCCTCTGGTCTTTCCAGCAAAGCTGGTAGGAGTAACTGCAGAAGAACAGAGACCCTTTGCTCCAAACTCAGAAAGAGAAAGTATGTCTGCATCACCGGGGCTCAGTCCAAATAGACTAAACCCTGCCCTTCAAAAAATATAATCACCCACTTCCTTCTTCCCCTCACTTCAGAGGGAAGAGGGACAGTGAATTCAGAGTGGAAATGCACTGAGTACAGGCTTACTTTTTAATGTAACAAAGAGATAGGTATGATTCAAGTGCAGAGAGCACAGGCAAAGCAAGGTAGCCATAAATGCAGGCCTGCCTGGGTGGCTTTTGGAAGGTTTTTCTCACAGATGTGGGGAGTTGTGTGGGTCTTTGCTATTTTGGGGAGGTTTTCATTTTGACTGAATCTTAGAGACTTTGTTCATCCCTTACTGTGAACTCTTTCAGGCCTGGGTCGAGTGTGCTTGCACAGAACAGGACCTTGATAATCTTCAGAAAGAATGATGAGTTCCTAGAGTCCCAGAGTGAAAGCCTGTGTGTGCTCCACCACCATCTTTTGCTGTGCGTGTGGTGGGAGTCGTTCTGCTTGCCAGTTTCTGAGCCTGATCTCCGAAGATATGCTCTACGTGTGTGTGTGTGTGTGTATGTGTGTGTGTGTGTGTGTGTGTGTGTGTGTGTGTGGGGTGTGTGCTCATGTGGTGGTGGTGGTGGTGGTGTGTGTGTGTGTGTGTGTGTGTGTGTAATAGTATATTAGCAACTGTAACCCAGAATGGATATGAGGCTCTAGAGGACTCTCATGGGCCCTCTCTATGCCTGAGTTGGGCCAGTAAGATGGCTCAGTAGGTAAAAGCACTGGCTGCCAAGACTGATGATATGAATTTAATACCTGGGGCCCACAAGGCTTTAGGTCAACCACCCGCTAATTGTCCCCTGACCTCTTGCATGTGTACACACATATAAATACATCAATGAATGTTAAAATAACCACAACTAAAAAAGAAATGAAATCTGTTGTATTTACTCTGTGGCCTCTGACACAACCGATCCTTTGTTGACTAATTTAGCTGAAACGTAAAGCTGGGGAAGTAATTGAATCACATCATTTCCCGTAACACTCTCTATCTGTCTGTCTGTCTGTCCATCTGTCTGTCTATCCATCCATCCATCCATCCATCCATCCATCCATCCATCCATCCATCCATCTACCTACCTACCTACCTACCTATCTCTCTGCCCTCCCAGCCTGGAACTCATTAATGTACTCCAAACTGCCATTGACCTCTTGGAAATCCTCCTGTCTCAGCCTCTCAGGAGCTGCAATTACTGGTATGAGTCACTGTGGCCAGCTTCTGTGGTATTCTTGAGGGCAAGAATAACAGTAATACAATAGGAATAAGCAACAGCACACCCAATAATACACAATGTGTCTGCTGCTGTATTTTCACCTGTCAAAAAAACTGAAAGATGACAAGACGCCCACCCCCCACCCCTCACCTCCCACCCCCTACCCCCTTCAGGCTCCCAGCATTAGCAATGTCAAAGGTCTGGTTGGGGTATCCTGTAGTTGCTGCCCACATTTCCACTCCGGGTCCTAGAAAAGGAGAAGCTATGATGATGCTAATTACGCTATCGGGTGCTGACAGATCCTAAAGCACCTTGTGAATCACCAAAGAAAGCTCAAGTCACGCTCTATCATTTCAGCGTTCAGCAAAGTGTGTTGTAATTACTTCTTTGGAAACCAAGAATCTCAAATGATATGGATGGTAACCAGAAGAACCAGATTTTTCCATTGCCTAGAATACTCCATTCCCTGGCGATTTTATGCAAACAGGAACTTGCTTTAACATTAGAATAATAATAACCTACAGTGACTAGATACTTGTAGTCCCTCGCTTTGCCAACTGTCCGGGGTGGTGTTTCGGCAGCGGGGACTGCTGTCCACTGCAGCCAGGCACTACAGGGACCCAATCAGACTCCACTTCAGAAATCATGGGCGGTGTTTCCACGGAGCTCTGCCCGAAAAAAAAAAAAAAAAAGGGTGATCTAAATCTTACATGAGACATGTACATCAACAGGGAACTTTGCCTAGAACACCGTGACCTACAAAATCCTATTAAGGAGCTCAGAATACACAATCGGTTTCAGAGATATCCAGTGACTTTGTGCAAGGCACCCGGCACATTTCCTTGCCTACCTCACTGTTCCCCCCGCCCCCAAAAGCGTCTGCCTCTATAAACACCTTGGCCGGCAGCTTCCCAACCTGGGAGCCAGCATACTGATGCTCACTGCCCTGTTTTGTTATTGTTTGTTGGTTGTTGCTGTTTTCAAGTAAGTCAGCCTGCTTCTTCTAGTAACCGTCAGGCTGTTTGTGTGGTTCTGATTCACAAGGGGACATGTCACCTAGTGCTCAGACTGGAGCAGCATCCTTGCTGTGTCTCCTTTTTAAGATTCTATCATTTCACTTTTGCTAGCGCTCAGCCAAGGACGCGCATTTCTCATGATGTTTATGGAAGGAGTTGGCTGACCCTGATCCATAACTGCTCTTTCTTTAGGGCATAAAGACACCTGCCTAATACAATCCGTCTCCCTGTCTTTTGTCTGAGCTGCTGAGGACCTCAAACATCATGCTGCATGCCTCATTAAAATTGCTCTTACTGTGGATTTCCTTCCTCTAGCCGTTCTCTTCTTCCATGACAAGGTCTTAATCTTTACTCTATGCTTTAGTGATCACTAAGCCCGTTTTGGAAGTATGGAGCATGCAGGTAAAAATGCAGACTAATATGTCTTATGAAAAGATTTCCAGATAAGAAAATTGGGAAGCATAATCCTTACTCTACAGTGACGGCTAAAGCTTCACTTCCAACATGGGTTCTCCATTCATATTCAAAAGTCTATAGGCAAAGAATAATGACGAATCTTTGCACAGTTCTTTCCATTCATAAAGCAAATACGTCCCCACACATGATCTCATTTTGGAAGTAGTAATTGCACTGTACCAATGAGAAAAGGGAAGTTTAGAAATTAAGTGTGTAGCCAGAGGTTAAAAAAGAAGCTTGGACCTTCTAAAGCTGAACCAGGTTCTGTAGGCCTTTTCTCTCTGTACCACCTGTCTCCTATGGACTTTTCATTTAAGCCAGCTGCGTCTTCTTATTCCTGGGCAAGGTTTTTTTTTTTTTTTTTTTTTTTTTTTTTTTTTTTTTTTTTTAACATGACAACTAGAACTAGAACTAAGCAATCATGCTGTTTTAGTGGGTCTTTCTCATCTTGGGGTGGCCTGTAAAATGTCCAGAAGAAACCACTTATGGCTGTAGGAGATCTGAGCTCTCTGTTACCAGGGTTTCAAAAATGTTTCAGTCTCTGATAAGCTTCCCCCTTCTAGATAAATGTAAACTACTTCTCCTTATCCCTAACACCTAACTCTCATACAAAAGCTTGTTGGGACCTTCAAAGAGAATGGCTGTGAATTGTTGGGGCTTCACGGTGAGAAAACACATGATAAGATCTCTCAGGGTCATGTGGTTGCACTAAGTGGTTCAGTTGGCTGACTTCCTTTCATGGGACTCCAAGGATAAGGGGTTGGGAGGCGCTGCATTTGCGATTTTGTTGTCTGTCATTCCAGGTCACTCACTCACTGCCAAGTACATGGTGAAATGCTCTGGTGATGGTCCAGAAGATCCACTGCCTATAGAACCATCTGGAAAGTGAAGTCCCCTGAGAATGATGCCCATCCAGGATGTTGTGTCTGATCCTTCTTCTCCAGATTAGGCCAGACCCTGCTCTGGTTTCCCATTAGGCCCCAGATTCTGCCCACAGTCTGGGGGCTGGAGAAGCTAATCTCAAAGGGCCAGATATGAGTCAGTTTCCACACTCAACATCAGGCGTGTGGCTTCCTGAAGCACAGACAAGGAAGTGCTGAATTTCAAAGAGCAAGGTTTTTTTTTTTTTTTTCTTTGCATACCATATCCGGAACTGAAACCACCGATTCATTTCACTTAAGATCTCATGCTACCCTCAGATCATCAATTACATTCCAGAGATAACATGCCGAAGCTTCATCAACCCAGTCCTTGTCTCCCCTCACCACCCTTTTTCTTTTGCTATGTTATTGTAGGATTCTTTCTTTGCAACTTTTGCACCTTTAGTGAAAACAGCACAGGCTGGAAGACTTGTCATTAAAAACAAAAATGGTATTTATGACTAAGGAGTCAAATATTTAAACACCTGCCAAGAGTATGGC